>NW_027255981.1:0-1400000 GCF_045679555.1 Salvelinus alpinus | reverse complement strand
ATCTTTGGAGGGAGCCGAAAGTCCGTATTGCCCAGCGACAGCCCCGAAACCTGAAGGATCTGGAGAAGGTCTGTATGGAGGAGTGGGCCAAAATCCCTGCTGCAGTGTGTGCAAACCTGGTCAAGAACTACAGGAAACGTATGATCTCTGTAATTGCAAACTAAGGTTTCTGTACCAAATATTCAGTTCTGCTTTTCTGATGTATCAAATACTTATGTCATGCAATAAAATGCCAATTAATTACTTAAAAATCATACAATGTGATTTTCTGGATTTTTGTTTTAGATTCCTTCTCTCACAGTTGAAGTGTACCTATGATAAAAATTACAGACCTCTACATGCTTTGTAAGTAGGAAAACCTGCAAAATTGTCAGTGTATCAAATACTTGTTCTCCCCACTATGTATATATGTGTATATGTATATATATACATGTATATGCGTGTGTATGTATATGTGTATGTATGTATATATGTGTGTATGTGGTATGTATGTATATATATATGTTTGTATGTGTATATATATATGTGTATATATATGTATATATGTTTGTATGTATATATATATGTATATATATCACACACACAAACATATAGCCTGCGACGAGGTGGAGACTTAAAGTATGTTATTATTCCCTAGCACAGTTCCCACGCACACCCTTAACTTCACCTTAACCTCTAACTCTTAACGCTGTGGCATGCTATATATAGGCTTAAGGTGGAGACGAAAAGTATGTTATGATTCCCTAGCACAGTAACCACACACATCTTTAACCTAACCTAACCTTAACCCCTAATTCTTTGTTTTTCTGCTGAAAACAAAGGGTATTGAGTACTGTGCTATACTGTCCATCGTACTAGTACCACCAGTGTAGGTGGTGTAGGTATATAGTCTATATACTACTCTATCACTTCCTACACTGGTGGGACTAGTACAATGTACAGTATAGCACAGTCTTCAATCCCCTTTGTTTTCAGCACATAAAGATTTAGCGACAAGCGTTCCCTATAGATCGCGTAATGCCTGTTTATGTCACCTGGTTCCTCGAGGCCCGGGCGTATGACATCATCAAAGATGACCCCGCTCTGGGTGGCACGGTTGAACTGGCGAGTATACAGTTTTGGAGTCAGTATTCTCGCCATACACGTGTAGTTGTATTTTAGGTTAGGGAACTCCTCTTCGGGGGAACCTCTCTTCAGGTTGAACAGGGACATGGGGTCTGTGGGGACCAAGGTCTGGGCGGACAGGATGTGGTCAGACAGGACAATAGAAATAGAATAGATAATAAACGTTATTGGCCTTGAAGGCCGTTTGTCTAGGGCATACCAGTAGACTACAAAGAATAGCATGAGAACTTCAATTCATAAATGGAAATGCGTACACTATGGCCCATATTGGCCTACCCATAAAGATGCAGACCAATACCATACAAATATATTAGTTCTAAGGTCACCTCATCACCAGGTTATTGCACACAGCGCAAAGTAAGTCTGGTCCATCAACAATTCAAAGTTGGCCTTAGTGGGAGTGACCATAGAATTCTATGGGAGTGATTTGTCATGGGGTATTGTGTGTAGATGGGTGAGAGAAAAAATCTATTTAATCCATTTTGAATTCAAGCTGTAGCACAACACAGTTCAGTTTGTGCATATATTATGACGACATTTTGTGACTCTTATGTTCGTTTTGGACTTTTTTTGTTGGGTTTTTTGGCTGTTCGGGCACACAGTGTTTTCTCAAGGCAAGCCGAAGTCGGTAGCCGAAGTCTACTCTGCGTCTGTGATTGGTTAACCGAAGGGATTCTTCAATAGTCGTTGTCATTCAATGAGAGACGACCAATTTTCATGCACATTTTTTCACTTGAGAAATACTGGACCAAACATCTTAGACGTAAAATTACACGCTTAAGATGTCCTCTGCAAAAATGTCGAAATGAATGACAGATTTCTTGAGTTATCGTAGATTAATTCGGGCTATTTTGAGTAAGTGTTTACTGGCTAAGGTATCTCAAAATGGACAAACAGTATTATTGCCACTTGTTTCTCATTTTCAACCGAAGGTCTTTTAAGGGAGTATGCTGGCACACTTGCACGGTTAGTCACAAAATGCGGTCATAATATATGCACGAACTGTTCTGAACTGTTTCGGCCTGGAAGCATGCTGACGCCTTTAATATACTCTCCACCATAGAGAACGATAGAGGCCTCTAGTGGCCAAAAGGCTGATTTGGCATGGGTAGCGCCACTTTAACGTATTCAAAGTAGTCAACTGGGTGGGATTCCTATGGATTGTTGACTCGGGCGCTGCCCATGCTGTCACAGATGCGCTATAATGGCAAAGATATAAAGTCCTCTATTTTTATAATGACAACATACAGTATCTTGGGATTTTCCTGGTGGATTTTTAGTTAATGAACTAAATTCTAATTGAGTTCATTGTTTAACTGGACCCTTGGTAGGTTTCAAGAGGGCACAGAACAGAAAATGTTTTAACACAATTTTGCAATGGAAACCTAATGAGCGTTTTTTGGGGGGGACAAGGCCAGGTAATCCCTCCCTGTTTCAGTCCATTGTCTTCCATTCGATGCCTAATGAACATGACGCTGGTCTTGACGCTGCCTTGTTGTCCGACCAGATGTTTGAAAACACACTCGGAATTGCAAGGCTGCGATGGCTTTCGTCCACATAGCTTAGTCCTTAGTTACCCTGCACAGTAGGAATATAGAACATCAATCCCTGCTAGGCAGTGAATTAGATTGGATCATAACAGTTCCCAAAAGTATTACCTCGAGATGGGGCCTGTACTTTGCTTCCAAAGCGTACGTGATGGGGGCTGTAAGAGAAGTTTTACATCAGGAATGCAGTACAGTGGCATTTTATATTCTTAATCTCTAATCAAAATCATAACGCAAAGGAGTTTAAGGTGTGAGCTCGACCAAGTTCTATTAGTTGCCTGGCTGAAAATGTCTCTCAGCCATGCTGAACACTACTGTGTGTGTAAGGAAAAACAACTTGCCATTTGCAGTCATTTTGTTATTTTCATTTTGACAATGTGAAAGAGCATGCATGCATGCCACAAAATGGTGGCGTCACTTACGTTTGTTCTTCCACATCTCGTCAAATGAGAACTACTTTGGTGGCTGGCAGTCTGGACTCCGTGGCCTGGGTATAGGGTGGTAGTGGAGGTGATAGTACGGTCCCAACTCTTCTCTCAACGCTGAACAAAAGAGCTAAGAATAGCCGCATGGTCTCGTCATCCCCAGTTTTGACTGTCCAAGTCCCACCTGACACGCTCATCTTTACAAAGTGGTGCGACGGTCGCCGGTGTCACGTTGCATGGCCCGAACAATGTCAGTCTTTTTATAACTCAATGTAAATGAGCACTGCTAGGATTTGGTGGATGGGTGTTCACACAAACGTAGAGTTGACTTTGGACAGGCACACCATAGCAGTGAATGGAGAGTGAATGGTGCTAAATGGAAGAATCCTGATTTGGAGGAGGTTCCCTTAGGGCTCAATGTTTAGTCAAAGTTACTGACAGCTAGCCTCGTCACAGATCTGTTTGTGATATCATGTCAACTACATGTCAACTCCATATTTGGCATGACAATGAGTGACAACGACTTGACATGAAGCACAGAAAAATCTGGGACCAGACTAAATGATCACTGGTGCATTTGATATGTTTTTTAAAGAAAGTGTAAATCACTTTTTAACGGTGCAATCTGCAATATGTACAGCTGTTTGGTGGTAATTTCAATGAGTGATGATACCCACTGATTACATTTCTCCAGCCACCAAAAAGCAGGGCTGCCATATAGCTACTAACACATATAGAAAAAATGAAACAGAATCAGGGATTGTGCCCTTGATAGAGCATTAAGAGAAGTTTCAACATGCAGAGTGACTGCAGATCCAAATTCTCCAGAACCATTTTCCCAACAGCTAAATCCAAAGCTTCTGCTCATGTGTGGGATTCTCTAATTTACGCAGAGTCTCTGCTTTACTTGTTTAATTAATAAATAGCCCAGAGAACGGGCTACTTTGGCAAATTTCTGTGATGAATTGAGAATTATGCTTGTTTAATAAAGTTAAATCAAGACTGAATCACGTAATGATAGTTTTCTATATAACAGAACCGAACATAATAGCATATGTTACTGTAAGACAAAAAACACCACCTAATTTCTTATGAGATTTAGGATGATTGTGAGAATGGTAGCATTTTTCTCTCGTGGCCAAAACCCAACAGCGCACCACTAGGCAAAATGTGTTTAAAAAAATTATAATTATACTCTGTTTTTATTGTAGGAACACAAAGAAAATACAAATAAAGTAAAATAAAAGAACAACAAAAAATATCTGGCAGTTACAGAGCACTTCATACCTTTATCATCATATCATCATATTAGTTACATTGACATCTTTGAATTAGACCTTTTCCAAGTACGAAACCCATTTTTCCCAGTATTCTTGACCTCTCTCCTGTTGAGTTCTTAAAGCAAAGGTCATACGCTCCATGTGGTGTATTTCTTCTACAATGTCTATCCATTGTGTCACTGTGGGAGGGTCTTTTTGTAGCCATTTCCCAGTGACAGCCTTTTTACTGGCTGCCAGTAGGACCTTCAAGAGGTACTTTTCTCTATTGTGTAAGTTATCAGGTATTTCACCCATGTACAAAGAAATGAATGTTTATTCTTAGTCAAATCCCATTATTTTTTCCAATGTTACATCTTATTTCTCCCCAGTAAGTTTCGATTGCGGGGCAAGTCCAAAAGATATGAGAGTGGTCCGCCTTCAATAGACCGCATTCTCTCCAACAAGGGTGTAGTGAGCCAGTCTGTTTGGATTTCAGTTTAGGTGTTATGAAGAAACGTAGAACATTCTTCCAACAGAATTCTCTCCATGACCTTGAGTTGGTGGAGATTTGTTGAGTCTCAAATACAGTGGCGTGCCGTGGGCCTGGGGCCTAGGCCTTCAGTGAGGTACTACACAGTCCCACCCGAATTAATCCACCTCTTATTACCATCATTATGATGCCATGGCTCTAGACACTATACATTTAGACAGAAACGCAGTATAACCAGGCGTTGCGTCACCTTGAAATTGACAAATTGACATTTTTGGGTAAACAGTGTTTAACAGACAACTCAAGTTTGCAAAGCCAGTGTGGCTCCAAACACCAAATCGATCACTTGCAAATAATAGGCATTCCCAGCAGTACAGTTTGCAGTGCTTCTCGGAGCCTGTGAGCCATTGACAGCGCTCGTAGTTGAAACTTTGAAAGTGGCGAGCGAACGAACCCCTTTCCCGCCTGTGACAGGCTTTGTGGCGTCGGGCGACCTCTCCTTACAATGTCTAACTTTTCTTGAAAAGTTCGTCTTGAGAATGGCGTTATAATTATATCCTTGACCAAATCGATATCTTCTCCTCCTTCCGCCATTGTGGGTTGAAAAAACAGCTTAGTAGAACGCGAATTAATTCGTTTATCAAATTCAGTTTCCTAGATCTGCATAGACCTGCCCATAGGACCTGCCTCTCAATATTGGTAATCCAATCAAAAGACGTGCACGCACTGAGCTAGCAGGCGTAGTGCCTGCTAGCTCGCTCCTGTGTAACACTGGAGCCAGCCAGCAGGCGTACAATAGCCAACTCTAAAGCTGATTGGTTGACACAAAATTTTAATTTCCATTCACTATAAGCTACAAGCGCCCGCACTGTTGATTCTGAAGGCCTGAGGGCAGATTTTAGACCCCTGGCAACACATGATGGCTGAATATGATTGGATAAAAGATCTAACATAAAGACCAGCCCTCCAAATCTCAACCTGGGGCTGGAAGCAGTGCAACCAAGAGGAAAGCTATGAAATGAAGAGTATAACTCTTACTCTGGGGAATAATTTAATACATATTTGTGGGAAAATATATTTTAAAAAAAATTATATTCTGATGATGTTTAGGCCAGCAGAGAAGGCCTTGCAGGCCCACCACTGCTCAAATATGTTCAACCATGTTTCATCAGTTATTTCAACATTAAGTTCCTCCTCCCATTTCTTTTTAATATAGTTTGTAGAATGTTTCTTTGAGGATTGAATACCCAAGTACAGATTTGAAATCGTTTTTTTGTTGCTCCCCAAGTTGTATGCGTTAGTGAATACTTAGATTAATTTTGGAGGTGCTCGAGGGTCAGTCACTTTTATCTCCCTTAAGAAATAGTGTCGAACTTGTAGGTATCTGTAAAAATCTTGTTTATCCAAGCTATGTTCTTTACTTAGGTCCTGGAAGTTATCTTGGTCCCCATTCCTTATAATTGTACTGAATGATGCGATGCCTTTCTGCGTCCATTGTTTCAATCTGCTGTCCTGAGTTGCAGGGATGAAGCTGGGGTCGTATGCGGGCCAACTCAGCAGTTTGAGCTCTGTCTAAATGATTTTGCTTAACTACCCTAAACCATGTCTTCAGAGAGAAATTAATCCACTGATTTTGTCTATTGTATATTTCTATTACCATGTCCTTATTTCCCAAAACTGACTGTATGGGTATCTCTGTCAAAGTAGTCTCGATGTCTTTCCATTTGGATTCGTATTCTGAATTGCACCAACACACCAGAGGTCTCAATTGGGCTGACACATAATAATCTTTTAGGTTTGGTAAGGCCATACCCCCACAGTTGTTTGGTAATTGTCATGTTGTATATCTAGTTCTTGGTCTCTTACTGTTCCAGATAAACCTTGATATCCGTTTATCCCTAAACTGTTTAGGTGGGATTTCTATGGGCAGTGATTGGAACAAATACAGGAACCTCGGCAGGATGTTCATTTTGATTGTTTCAATTCTACGACTAAAATCTAAGGGAAGTGAATTCCACCTCTCTAGGTCATGATATATTTTCTTGTTGATGTGATTGTAATTCATGCAATAAAGTTTGGGTGTATCTTTTGGTAGATATACTCCAAGATATTTAATGGATGAAGAGGTCCAGTGGAAGTTATACCTGCTCTTCAGCTCTTCCTGTGGGGTATAATTATATACTAGGGCTTTGGGCTTGTGTACGTTAAGCACATACCCTGAATATGTTCCAAATGTTTGTTAAACATCCATCAATCTAGGTAGACTTAAGCCTGGGTCTTTAAGGAATAAGAGAACGTCATCAGCATACATGCATATCTTATGTTCACTGCCTCTTATTGTTATTACCTCTAAGGTCGGGTCCCGTCTTATTGCCTGTGCTAATGGTTCGAGGTACAAGGAGAAGAGCGTGGGTGAAAGATTACCGCCTTGTCTTGCCACTCGTTCTAAACGTATTGTTTGTTACAAATGTCCATGAATCTTTATTCTAGCGGTCGGACATGAATACAGTGTTTTGATGCACTGTATCACCTCTTTTGCTTGAAACCAAATCTTTCCATAACTTGAAATAGGTAATCCCATCCCACTGAATCGAATGTTTTTTCTGCATCTAGACTGATTAATATTGCACTTGTCTTATTCTGAGTAATGTGGTCCATGACATGTAGTGTTCTCCTTATATTGTCCTGTGTCTGCCTATTTTGTATGAAACCAGTTTGATCTCCGTCAATCAATTCTGGGATTATGTTCTCCATTCATTTGGCTATTATTGATGCATATAGTTTAAAATCTGTGTTAAGAATTGCGATAGGTCTATATGAACTGCATTCCTTCTTATCTTTACCCTCTTTTGGGATTACACATATGATGGCCTCTCTCTATGACGGTGGGAGACCCTCCTCCCGTAGAGTCCAGTTAAAATGGGCCTTAAGTAGAGGTGTTAGTAGTTCTCTGAAGGTATTGAACCATTCTGAAGGGAAGCCTTCAGGGCCTTAAGTAGAGGTGTTAGTAGTTCTCTGAAGGTCTTGAACCATTCTGAAGGGAAGCCATCAGGACCTTAAGTAGAGGTGTTAGTAGTTCTCTGAAGATCTTGAACCATTCTGAAGGGAAGCCATCAGGGCCTTAAGTAGAGGTGTTAGTAGTTCTCTGAAGGTCTTGAACCATTCTGAAGGGAAGCCATCAGGGCCTTAAGTAGAGGTGTTAGTTGTTCTCTGAAGGTCTTGAACCATTCTGAAGGGAAGCCATCAGGGCCTTAAGTAGAGGTGTTAGTTGTTCTCTGAAGGTCTTGAACCATTCTGAAGGGAAGCCATCAGGGCCTTAAGTAGAGGTGTTAGTTGTTCTCTGAAGGTCTTGAACCATTCTGAAGGGAAGCCATCAGGGCCTTAAGTAGAGGTGTTAGTTGTTCTCTGAAGGTCTTGAACCATTCTGAAGGGAAGCCATCAGGACCTTAAGTAGAGGTGTTAGTTGTTCTCTGAAGGTCTTGAACCGTTCTGAAGGGAAGCCATCAGGGCCTTAAGTAGAGGTGTTAGTAGTTCTCTGAAGGTCTTGAACCGTTCTGAAGGGAAGCCATCAGGGCCTGGAGACTTGTTTACTTTTAGTTGAGATATTGCTTTATTAATTTCTTCTGTGGATATTTCTGAAGTTAGTCTATTATTTTGCTCTGTCCCAATTGAGGAGAGATCAAGTGAGTTCAAAAAATGCTCTATTGTCTGTGCATCTGCCTTCTCTGGTTGCTTGTACAGATTTGTGTAATATGATTCAAATGCATTCTGTATTTCATCTAATTTGCATGTGATCTTCTTTGTTTTGGGGTCTTTTATTTTGAAAATTTATTCTGTGCTTGTTGTTTCCTGAGTCTCCATGCTAGTTATTTGGTTGCCTTTGAGCTTCATAATATCGTTGTTTCAGGAACCTAAGCTTTTTCTCTACTTCTTCCCTATAAATCTGGTCAACTTAAGAAGAGAGGATCTTTGTATAAGAGGATCTTTGTATTGACTATGAGATCGTTCTAAGTTTCTTAGGGTTTCCTGTAATTTCAGCAGTTTCTGTGCTTTAATCTTTTTCTTGAGAGATTATGTGGCTATGATCTTTCCTCTAATAACCGCCTTAACTGCATCCCACAATGTAGCAGGAGATACTTCCCCGTTATCGTTATTCTCCAGATAGATGTTCAATTCTGTCTTTATTGATTCCTTGAATGCTGGATCATTCAGCATGTGTGTATTAAGTCTCCATATAGTATTTCTTGGTTTGCTATCAAAGTGTAGAGTAAGGTAAACTCCATTATGATCTGATAAGTTGCTATGCCCGATCTTACAATCCTTAAGCCTGTGTCTATCTGCACTGTACATAAAAAAAAGTAGTCTAACCTGGAGTATTCAGTGTGGCGGGCTGAGTAAAAAGTATATTCCTTATCGGCCTTGTGGGTGTCACGCCATATATCGAGCAGTCCTAGATCCTGCAGTATCCTATTGATCTTTTTAGCAACTAGACTAATTTTCCTATTTTGATTTGTGCTGTCCAATTTTGAGTTTAGAATTGTGTTAAAATCCCCTCCACATATGAGTGCCAGTGGTTTCTGTGGCAATTAAATCAAACACCTTCCCGTAGAAGACCATGTCACTCCCTGGGGGTGCGTATACATTAAATAATGTAACTTCCTTGTTATCCAGTTTACATTTAACAAGTATAAATCTACCCTCCTTGTCTTTTATTTCTGACATAAACTCAAAATTAACTGAATTTGGGATCAAGATTGCAACTCCCCTTCTACCCATTTTGTAAGAATCCCGTTTTCTTGAGTTTCTCGTGTTCAGGTGTGGATAAGTGCGAAGAATAGTATGTCAACTCTCTCCCGTTTCATCTTTGCTATTACCTTACTTCTCTTGATGGCACTCCCCAGTCCATTTACATTGAGACTAATGACCTTAAATTCCCGATGATGCATCGATATAAATAAAAAAAAACTGTGCACCATATCTGCCTGCTTATCATGAGCCTAAAAATGAACGAAAAATCAAGAACGACATTAAAGTAAACCAAAGTGGGAAAATACTTTGGTATTTGGACTCCCATGTCAGAGGACTGTCTCTTGCCTCTGGGGTTTGAGGGGTTGAGCCTGTCCGCAGGATGGGCCCCTCGCTCAGATATGAAAATGCGTGACGTAGTCACAAACAAGACCTGGTGGAACCGAAAATAATAAGGGTGCCTATTTCGTTGCTTATACACATCGGTTAATTACAAGTGAAAACTATATCGGTCATGCGTGCATATCATGAATCCTCCCCTTGATATGCCCTTCTGTCGCCCCGTTGTCAATGTGTCATTAATCCTTAGCTAATATATATGTTATTAACGTGACGCTATTTAGTGTGTTCATAAAAAACTCATACTTTTGGCTACTCACCCTTGTTCAGCTTTGGGGTAAAATAGGGGAGATATTTTACCTATTGCAATAGTCAACCGTAACAACCCAAAGTCTTAACAGCTCGCGGTAACTATTAATTCTGTTAAATCTGATTCAGTGTCTTCCATCTTCCCGTTGGAAATGCCTGAGTTTCTTTCGGATGTGAACGTCCACTCGCCCAGATGATTTCCCTCTTTCTCCATGACCCTGCTTGTCGACAACGATCCATGGGAGAGCCTGCTCGAGTCTTTCCGCTGGTGATGTCGCCTTTCTCCTGGCGGTATACTCCACTGGGAAGCCCCTTGACTTCAGGTCCTCAGCCGCCTCGTCTGCATGCTCGTATGTAACCGGGCCATTTTCCAGAAATACCCGGTCCAGAAATACCCGCATTTTTGCCGGGAATGGTGTTTGGAAGCGAATACCCTTCTCTTTAAGTGCTTTCTTAATGGGGGTGTATTCTTTCCTTCTTTTCAGTATCTCTCCCGCGTAGTCATGATCAAAGAACACTCGTTGGCCTTGGAAGCTAACAGGCTTTTTCCAGGTTGCATGTAAGACTTTCTCTTTGACTGAGAATTTTAGGAACCGTACTACTATGGATCTTGGTGGGGCGCCGCTGGGGGGTTTTGAGGCCAGAGCTCGGTGTGCTCTCTCGATTCCCAGGTCAGTGTCGTCTTCAAGTATGTCCTTGAATAGACCCTCCATGAAGTTGGGCATAGAGTCTTTTTCTGCGCCCTCTACCACGTTATAAAGTCTAATGTTGTTTCGACGTGAGAAACCTTCGAGTTCTGTCACTTTTGCCTGTAGTGTGTGTTGGCTTTTCAGTGACTGTTCAAGTATTTCCTTGACTGCGAAGTTCCATGTGTCCGTTTCCCCAATGCACTGTTCTGCGTCCCCCATTCTTGTAGATATGCTGTGAAGTTCTAATTTGTTTTCTTCAAGTTTCTGGTTAATGTCCTTCTTGAACTCATTTAGTTATTTTCTTACATCTTCTCGAAGTTCCTCTCGTAAGCCTGTGAGCGCCTCGCGCATTTCCTCCTTCATCACCTCACGAAATAAGGGTTCTTTTGCTGCTTCTATCTTATTTGCGCTAGCATTAGCCATCTCGGGTTCCTCAATGATTATATCTTCTGTTGTCTTGTCACGGGCTGTTGTTGTAGCTCCGCGACCTTTTCTTATTTTCCCCTTTTCCATTTTGCGCAAGTTATTATAATGCTCAGAGTAAATACTTGAATTTAGGGGGGGAAATACTCAACCGATGTGCAGTACGAAAAACTAGGCAGCCATTTCCTAAGTTGCGTCAACGGCAGCGGCAAAATGTGTTTTGATTGAAACGAAACACAGGTATGCTACAGTTTAACACCATCTGCTCTAAAATTCGCTCCCTGTACATAATTCAAATGAAACACTGTACTTCGAAACAAAAACTGTACACAATCCAAGAAGATCTAATGCGTATTCCCATGAAACTTGATTAAGATCAAATGGTTGGCAGGCAGATGCTGCATTGGCATTTCACAGGTCACCCTCCCTTTGAGAAATGTGAAGGGAGGGTGACCACAAAAATTGGTGCTTAAAGTAGAGGTAAAGAAACACGTCGAGAACATGATTCGTATCTCCAAGGGGGCGGTTTCCTTCGGATCTGCAGCCTCAGCCAACAAAATATGCAGCCAATCATTATACATTTAGTAATAAATAGACTTTATTGAATAATGAGAACAGTTGTTTTTAATGCTAAAATAAAATCTATATCAACTTTAGCTTTCTGTGACAACAATACACACATTTACACTCATAAACACTGTTTGGAAGTTAAACTGTGATATACGGATCTGACAATCAGAGGTGGCTGTGACAGTGAAATCATATCATTGAGGGAGGTGCGTGCGTATATCGGTCCAATCCTCTCCGATCTTCATAGGTGTATCTGTTCCAATAGAGTAAGGCATGCGTATTAATGTATTAAATCGTAGATTCGAAAAGGCTTATACGACTTTTCTTGTAAACCATCCCAAACTATTATTGTTCTGTGTAAGATATCTGCCCTATTACATTTCAAATATTGTCGTAGTTTAATAATTGTTCACGTTTCATGTCCAAATCATCCTAAAGTGTCTGAAATTGCTTATGTAGCTCAATTAAGTTAAACTATAAGATTTGGAACACGAAAAATGCTGATATACAGGATTGTTGTTGGTTCACACATGCTAAAAAGTTAGCATTTAGAGACAGTGGCCAGGGACCCTAAAACAAAGCAGGATTGCTGTATTACCTTGTCTGAAGATAAGGAAACCTATAATGAGGTTAAACTATCCCTTTAAAGGGGAAATCCACATAACAAAGCAGTCAGCCTGGAGAAATGTAACCACTCTCGAATTCATAGACAAGGCTATGAATGCAAGGACGGATCATCCAAGATAACAAAACATTGGAGGACTTATATATTAGTGATATATACTTGTTGATTCTTGAAGAATATAACATATAAATGCCATGAGCTTAGATACACTGTCGTACCCAATCAGAACCCAAAAAACAAGCTTATATTTGGGGTTCTGACGGGGTACAACAGTTTAACTATAAGCTCATGGCATTTATAAAATATATTCTTCAAGAATCAACAGGTATATATCACTTATAATATATTTCCAAGTTGGATGTAGCAACTGCAGACTGCCCCTTTTTAAAGTTTTGTTGTGGAAATTCTTAGTGCTGAGCGAGACTTTGTCATTTCTTAAAACAATCATCTTTATTTAATATTGATCAATTAGAATGAAGCTGGTCGACCACGCACTCCGAAGTGTGTGTTGCAGAGAGCTTAACCTTTTAATGAAAAAACAGAGATCTTATATACAGTAGGAGACCCAAAAATGCTTAGTCATGGCTGGTTCCACTCCCCCCATGCTGATCGGGGGGGGGGGGCGGCACCCGGTGCCGTTTCCCAGATGCAAGAATGATTAGACACAATAAGGGATTGTTCTACTCCTCCAGGCTATCTCTATCTCGGGTCACACACACCACATCTTATCTATGGAGTGCCAGCTGTAGGTTTTTATCACCGAGTCATGAATCAATTGTAAGCTCAAGCTCCAGAGGCCCAACTCAGTCCCACAGACACAGATGAGAGAGTACTCATCATAGCTATTCGATTCATAAACAGTATTATAACATAATCTTGTAATTTATCTACCATAGGTATATGTTGAAATGTTAACATTTGTTTCCTTAAACCACAAGATCTGTGTGCCATGTCTACTTGTACTTTTTGTTTAACATTTACTTTGACTTCTAGCACCTGCCCAAAGTTACTGGATCTGTCTGTCATAATTTTTTCCCCAAATGTTCCAATCTGATGTGCTGAACTTTATGAGATTTAAGGCATTTACATACATGTACTGTATATATTTGCTTTCATATTTCTGTAAAGTAGAACCATGTGCTTCTGTAGAGTCAGACAGAATGACAAGGCTGTCATTTTGACAAGACTACGGTTGAAACGTGTCAGCTTTTTTGAATAAACTAGCACCATTAATTCATAAATATAGTTGTTGGGGTCCATTCACATGTGTTGTTACTCTTCCATTATTTTTAAGGCTTAGGCCGGGATTCCATAATGGAGCAGCGTACTAGCCGGTAATGCACTTTTTTAAAGACTTTTTTTCTCATAGATCACATACATTTTCTTTTGCTTAGTTCGCTGCTCTGTAACGTGCCTCGGATTGAATCCCAGCCTTGTTATTTCAGTATTTACCCAGAAAAGCACTCCATTCCCATAGAAATGTATAATAGAGCTGCATACCTGTTTCTGAAGTGTCCTTTTTATTATGCATTGGCATCCCATAATGTTTTTACACGAAAGCTCACATAATGTTGCTTTACCGTTAACTTCTTGTCAATATGGGATTCCACTTTGGAAAAAATTGTGCCCAAATTAAACTGCCTCATACTCTATTCTAGATCGTACAATATGCATATTATTATTACTATTGGATAGAAAACACTCAAGTTTCTAAAACTGTTTGAATTATATCTGTGAGTAAAACAGAACTAATTTTGCAGCAAACTTCCAGACAGGAAGTGAAAAATCTGAAAACGATGCTCTGTTCCAGGGCCTGCCTATTGAATTGCCTTATATTTATGGATATGCATGCATTGCATACGCCTTCCACTAGATGTCAACAGGCAGTGGAAGGTGAAATGGGGTGTCTAGCTTGATCTGAGGTCGAACAAGAGCTCTTGGAATGACGTGTCCAGAATTTCCTTTCTCTACCTAGGCGCGGGAAGCACCTCCATATTGTCTTATGATAAGCGTTCGGTATACACGGCTAATATCTCCGGCTTTGTTTTTATTTGATACATATTAGAAAAACATCAAGTAGTTTTTTTCAACCGAGTTTCATCAGTTTATTCAACGTTTAATGGGACTTTTGGAGTTTTCCGTTCTCTGCGTCGAGAGAAATTGGGAATGTCATCAACATTGGCTAGCCTTGTGGAGCGAATTCGACAAGAGAGAAGGACATTCTAAAACCAAACAACGATTTATTCTGGACCTAGGACTCCTTGTACAAGATTCTGATGGAAGCTCAGCAAAAGTTAGAACAATTTATGATGTTATTTCGTATTTCTGTGTAAAATGTTGAGTCCTATTATCCGCCGTTTTGGCGGGCGCTGTCTCGCTATAACGTAAGCTGTTTGTTATGGTAAAGTTATTTTTAAAAATCTAACACGGCGGTTGCATTAAGAACCAGTGTATCTTTCATTTGCTGTCCAACATGTATTTTTTAGTAAAGTTTATGATGATTTCTTTGGTCAGATTAGGTGAGTGTCCAAACTAGCTCCGGACATTCTGGTGAATCGATGCTACATATTCACAATGTATAACCCCGGTTTGCAGCTATAAATATGCACATTTTCGAACAAAACATAAGTGTATTGTATAACCTGATGTTATAAGACTGTCATCTGATGAAGTTGGTCAAGGTTAGTGATTAATTTTATATCTTTTGCTGGTTTTTGCGATCGCTACCTTTTGCTGCTAATAAATGCATTTGTGTGTTTGGCTATTGTGGTAAGCTAATATAATGCTATATTGTGTTTTCGCTGTAAAACACTTAAAAAATCGGAAATATTGGCTAAATTCACAAGATGTTTATCTTTCATTTGCTGTACACCATGTATTTTTCATAAATGTTTTATGATGAGTATTTAGGTATTTCACGTTGCTCTCTGTAATTATTCTGGCTGCTTTGGTGATATTTTTGATGGTAGCTGCAATGTAAAACTATGATTTATACCTCAAATATGCACATTTTCGAACAAAACATAAATTTATTGTATAACATGTTATAAGACTATCATCTGATGAAGTTGTTTCTTGGTTAGTGACTAATTATATCTCTATTTGGTCGGTTTTGTGATAGCTACCTATGCGGTAGAAAAATTGTGAAAATATGCGGTTGAGTCTTTTGCTATTGTGGTTACCTAATAGAAATACATATTGTGTTTTCGCTGTAAAACATTTAAAAAATCGGAAATGATGGCTGGATTCACAAGATGTTTATCTTTCATTTGCTGTTTTGGACTTGTGATTTCATGAAAATTATATTATATGATATCCCTGTCGCGTTAGGCTAGGCTATGTTAGTCAGCTTTTTTGATGAGGAGGATCCCGGATCCGGGAGAGAGAAGCGGTAGAGTATTAACACAGTCATAAGAATAATGACCCGCACACACTGTCATTGTGGAGGTTCATGTCCATCCCACAGTGGTTTCAGATACAGTACGTAGGAAAATGTTACTTAAGATTGTTCCCCGCCAATCTCTATCAAAGGCATAGCAGGACAAATGAATGGCATCTCACAACGGGATGTGATGCACATAAGTGTTGTTATGCATGTAAACACAATGTAAGGGGGAAAAAGCATGTAACAAACTTCAAATAAAACACAATACTTTGAAACAACACTGCATATAATTCAAGAAGATCTAATGCGCATTCCCATGAAACGTATTGGGATCAAATGGTTGGAATGCAAATTCTGCATTGTCATTTCACTGGTAAATATAATTATCGTTCACAATTGACAGTGAGAAATGGGAAGGTAGGGTGACCACAGAAATTGGTGGGTAAAGTAGAGGTAAAGAAACACATTGCCAGGATGTGATTCGGATCATCAGCTCCGGGGAAGAGGCTTCCAGAGGAGCTGACAGGGCGGAACAGGGCGGTTACCTTCGGATCTGCAGCCTCAGCCGACAAAATATGGAGCCAAACATTATACATTCATTGATAAATAGCTGTATTGAATAATGAGAACAGTTTTAATGCAAAAATCTAATGTATATCAACTTTAGCTTTCTGTGAGACCAAATGATCATGCCTTCCCTCATTATACAACAACTGTTTGTTGTATGCTTAGTTCTCAGTGTGGCAAGATATTCTAAAGATAGCTTGCTGTATCTCTGAAAGAGAGCAAAATTAAACAACTCAAACAATTAACTTATGGCTAATAATTGGTAACTACTAGGTTTCCGGAATTAGTTAATTTGTCTTGTGCTGCAATACTATTGTTTGGATTCGTGTAGTCCACTAAACAATGGTTAAAGTGTTAAATATTTTTTTCTTGTTGTGCTCGAGTGCCATTTTGTTGCATTCAATACAATACACGGTATAAAGCAGCACATTGCATTTGACTTTTAAAGTTAATTTACGTTTGAGCCAACATGCACAGTGTTTACCATGAATGGGTTGTGTCGTGGAAAATTCATACTGAGAGAGACTTTGTCATTTCTTCAAACAATCATCTTTATTTAATATTCATTAATTATTGCAATAATGAGACTAGTCAACCCAACACTCTTGACTGTTGGGCCGAGTAGCCGAACATTTACAGCCATGCAGAGTTTTTATATAACTGATACTAAGTCATGGCTGGATCCACCCCTCACATGCAGATTGGGGGCACCATAAGCCCCTTTGGGTTTATCCTGTGGTCATTTGCCTCTGCCACAATAAGGGTTTTGTTTTATTCCTCCAGGCTCTCTCTCTTGATTACACCCACCACATTTATCTATGGAATGCCAGCTGTAGGTTTTTAGGCTCCTCTCAGTTCACACAGACATTTTAATAGAACATAAATGTCATACTGTTAAGTATATTAATATCAAACAAATCAGGTAAATATGTAATTGTTCTATCACAGTTGTTGTTGAAATGGCATTTGGGCATGACATTTAGTAAAAAACAAACTACATTTTTTATTTAGACACCAGATCCTCATTGGAATGTAAAAAAACGACTAAAAGGGTGTGATTAGCTAATAATTTTCTTTAATATAGACCTTTCCCCCAATAAGTTGGCCATTGGAGGGAATTCAAGGTCCTTATACAGTGGGGAGAACAAGTATTTGATACACTGCCGATTTTGCAGGTTTTCCTACTTACAAAGCATGTAGAGGTCTGTAATTTTTATCATAGGTACACTTTAACTGTGAGAGACGGAATCTAAAACAAAAATCCAGAAAATCACATTGTATGATTTTTAAGTAATTAATTTGCATTTTATTGCATGACATAAGTATTTGATCACCTACCAACCAGTAAGAATTCCGGCTCTCACAGACCTGTTAGTTTTTCTTTAAGAAGCCCTCCTGTTCTCCACTCATTACCTGTATTAACTGCAACTGTTTGAACTCGTTACCTGTATAAAAGACACCTGTCCACACACTCAATCAAACAGACTCCAACCTCTCCACAATGGCCAAGACCAGAGAGCTGTGTAAGGACATCAGGGATCAAATTGTAGACCTACACAAGGCTGGGATGGGCTACAGGACAATAGGCAAGCAGCTTGGTGAGAAGGCAACAACTGTTGGTGCAATTATTAGAAAATGGAAGAAGTTCAAGATGATGGTCAATCACCCTCGGTCTGGGGCTCCATGCAAGATTGCACCTCGTGGGGCATCAATGATCATGAGGAAGGTGAGGGATCAGCCCAGAACTACACGGCAGGACCTGGTCAATGACCGGAAGAGAGCTGGGACCACAGTCTCAAAGAAAACCATTAGTAACACACTACGCCGTCATGGATTAAAATCCTGCAGCGCACGCAAGGTCCCCCTGCTCAAGCCAGCGCATGTCCAGGCCCGTCTGAAGTTTGCCAATGACCATCTGGATGATCCAGAAGAGGAATGGGAGAAGGTCATGTGGTCTGATGAGACAAAAATAGAGCTTTTTGGTCTAAACTCCACTCGCCGTGTTTGGAGGAAGAAGAAGGATGAGTACAACCCCAAGAACACCATCCCAACCGTGAAGCATGGAGGTGGAAACATCATTCTTTGGGGATGCTTTTCTGCAAAGGGGACAGGACGACTCTACCGTATTGAGGGGAGGATGGATGGGGCCATGTATCGCGAGATCTTGGCCAACAACCTCCTTCCCTCAGTAAGAGCATTGAAGATGGGTCGTGGCTGGGTCTTCCAGCATGACAACGACTCGAAACAGACAGCCAGGGCAACTAAGGAGTGGCTCCGTAAGAAGCATCTCAAGGTCCTGGAGTGGCCTAGCCAGTCTCCAGACCTGAACCCAATAGAAAATCTTTGGAGGGAGCTGAAAGTCCGTATTGCCCAGCGACAGCCCCGAAACCTGAAAGATCTGGAGAAGGTCTGTATGGAGGAGTGGGCCAAAATCCCTGCTGCAGTGTGTGGAAACCTGGTCAAGAACTACAGGAAACGTATGATCTCTGTAATTGCAAACAAAGGTTTCTGTACCAAATATTAAGTTCTGCTTTTCTGATGTATCAAATACTTATGTCATGCAATAAAATGCAAATTAATTACTTAAAAATCATACAATGTGATTTTCTGGATTTTTGTTTTAGATTCCGACTCTCACAGTAGAAGTGTACCTATGATAAAAATGACAGACCTCTACGTGCTTTGTAAGTAGGAAAACCTGCAAAATCAGCAGTGTATCAAATACTTGTTCTCCCCACTGTAGGTCTTATTTTCAAGGTGGTAACACAATGACATAGAACTTACACACATTTCAATTGTTATTACTTTTATTTTAATAGCCATTTTATCTATACAATACATTTTCATATTTTTGTTTACTTTATAGCATTCAAAATAATATGTCACTTCAATTCTACTCATCACTTCTAGAACAAGCACATTTGGTTACCCATTTGGTAACCCTAACTACTTTAAACAATGCAGAAACATAGTCATTGATAAACAGTTCAATACAAACAAAACACATGGATGATTGTTATGCATGTACCACAAAATTTAAGGAAAAACACATGTAACAATTCATGAATCAATTGAAGGAAAAAAGCATGAAACAATTCACTCAATGGTAACACTTTATAATAACTTCAATGAATAAGCATTCTTACTTTTATAATGTTTACATTTCTAAATAATTTACAATAATTTATATAAACCTTCAACATGTACGGTATATTGGCTTATTCAGTAAAGTTATTACAATTACATCAACTACTTTTTAACAGCTGTCCATTAAAATCCCTGAGATGTCATCAATTGACAATTAATAGATTGCATGCTCTCTGATTGTAGGACTTAAACAGAAAATACAATATCTGTGGGGAGCATTAACACTTGAATCCTCAGTGAACACATACAAGCAGTCTGCAGACAAGGCTAAAGCAATAAAAATAAAAGTAAATACTTCACTGCAATATCTGTATTGCTTTATCGTTTCAGTATCTGGGGAAAAATGCATGGACTTGCTGACACTTTCTGTTTGCTTACTTTGCTAAATTTGGAGTACAGCTGAGGCATTGGCCTGCACTGAGCTTCGTAGCATTAGCTAACTGTTTTTGAAATGATCTCGAACCAGTTCTTTAAGGCCTCTCTACAAGTCCTCCAAACCGCTCGTGTCTACTTTGACCTTAACAAAGAGCGTATCGTCTCTCACGTATATGGCGTTCTTGGGTGTCTCCAGCTGGGCATGCGAGGCAAAGCACTGGAAACCAGAGGCCACATTGGTGGGGGCGGTGGAGGTTGCAGCGGCCGAGCCGGGCCGGTGGAAGCTAGTGTTTTCCGGGTCGGGTTTGAAACTCATAGTCAGGTGGTTGTTGGTGCCGCTCTGGTCCAGCACTGACAATGACACAGGCTGTCTGAAGGGCCAGGGCAAGAGGGGGTCGAAGTCGCCCCTCATGAGGACCACGTAGAGAGACAGGTGGGTGTCCCGGCCGGCCCCGTCACCGTTCAGGTAGGCCCTGGCGGCCATTTTGTAGCCACTGCGGCCCGTGTGGAAGGGCGCGCTGCTCAGGCACGGTCCCTGGCCTTGAGACCCGGCCTCCTTCCTCTTGCGGTAGTCGCGGAGCTTCCAGATGAGCTTGCCGTCGTATGAGGTGGACTCGAGCTCTCTGAAGTGCTCCTCGTTGCACTCCAGCTGCGCCGTATGGATGCTGAGGAGGCGCGAGTGGCGCATGTAGGTCTCCTTCAACTCCCCTGGGGGAAAGATGGGCGATGGAATTTTTTATACTTTAATTAATCCACGTCACTACAATGTTAACTATTTGCTTATAATCGCTTTAAGACTTAAGATCATTGGCCTAACAGTTTTGAGTCTTTCCATAATCTGTTACAAGCCTTGGAGACATTAGCTTATTGCCCTAAAAGTCTTGCGTCTTCCAGTAACCCGGGATTGGTAACCACTGAGTTACTTGAATTCTGCCAAAGACAGAGGCAGTTTTACCATAATTCAAATAACCCAGTGCCAGTTACATTTCACAAGACCCACTTTTCACACTTCATGGGCTTACTGTCGGTGGAAACCATAATAATGATCTCTAATCCACCTTTAGTTCACCCAGACCATTAAGGACCCCCTCCACTCACCCAGGTGGTCTTTGAGCCCCTCCGTGACGGACACCTGCTGTCTGAGGGCGTCCAGGGACGCTCTGATTTGGCCCAGTTCCTCCCGGGCCACACCAGGGCCAAACACACTGGACAGCTCCTCGAGCTGGAGCTGGACGCTGGAGATGTGATCCCTCTGCTCCTCCAGAGACCTCTGGTACACGCACGACCAGAAAATGGTAACACTTTATTTTCAGTACTGCTATTCACATGGGTAGTGTTCATAAGGCACCAAACAAAGGCACCAAACAAAATGTTTTAAAACGTTTTCTGTTGCATGCCCTCAAACACAATCAAGGTCGTCTCTCCTCTTGTGAGAATCCTAAAGTTTTGATTCCTATGACCAAAGGATTATATTAAGTGCAGTGTGTGAATGAATGATTCCTGCTTTGGGTTCCATTAACAGCAACAGCAGTGCTTCTTACCTGTACTGCAGACAGAGTGCATTGTTTCCATAAATCATTTTAAGGTATTTTCAGATTTGATTGAACAGAGAGGTGGCTGTGTAAAAGGGCAGTAGGCCAGATTCAAACCTATACCTACACTGTAGAAATGCTGCAACATTACCACTAGACCAGCCAGGCCTCTGGGTGTTGTATTGGTTACAATACAGTACTGCTTCTTACCTGTACTGCAGACAGGGTGTTGTCACATCGGCTGACCTGCTGGGCCAGTGGGCGGACCTCCTTCTCCAGACCGCTGACCTGGCGGCTCCTCTCCTGGAGCTCCTTGTGCCTCAGCAGCACCTCCTGCTGGAGGATTGCCATCTGCCGGGTCAGAGGAATGGTCAGTCTCCAGGTACAACTTGCCCTTTGGTACATTGATCTAGGCACTATAAGGGCTGAATCCTAACTTGAGAAAGGTTCTGGGTAGTGATCGGTCCTACCTGTGTCTCCAGCTTGGTGTTGCTCCCCAGAACCAGGAGGATATGGTCATTGAGAGCGGTTTCCTCATGGACTTGAACTTGGGCTCTCCTCTCCTGTCCACACAGAAAGAAATAACAATTAGTTGTATGGCAATCATCTGTTGCCATACAACTGCCTATCATGTCTAGACATGTTTAGGAATGACATGCCAAACAATGACATACAAATTATAACACTCATTATACATACTGTATTGACATTAACTTGTCACGATGGGTAAGGCTGTTGTTGAACCAAGACAAATTCATATCTGTGTCTTTTGGTTGTAATGTATAGGACTAGTTCATATAAACACCTATTACCATTACTGAATAAAAATATGAACGTAACATGTAAAGTGTTGGTCCCATGTTTCATGAGCTGAAATAAAAGATACCAGAAATGTTCCATATGCACAAAAAGCTTATTTCTCTCAAATTTTGTGCACACATTTGTTTACATTCCTGTTAGTGAGCATTTCTCCTTTTCTAAAATAATCCATCCACCTGACAGGTGTGGCATATCAAGAAGTTGATTAAACAGCATGATCATTACACAAGTGCACCTTGTGCTAGGGACAATAAAAAGCCACTCTAAAATGTGCAGTTGTGTCACACAATACAATGTCACAGATGTCTCAAGTTTTGAGGGAGCGTGCATTTGACAAGCTGACTGCAGGAATGTCCTCCAGAACTGTTGCCAGATAATTTGATGTTAATTTCTCTACCATAAGCCACCTCCAACGTTGTTTAGAGAATTTGGCAGTACATCCAACCGGCCTCACAACCTCAGACCACGTGTAACCACGCCAGCCCAGGACCTCCACATCGGGCTTCTTTACCTGCGGGATCGTCTGAGACCAGCCACCCGGACAGTATTTCTGTCTGTAATAAAGCCCTTTTGTGGGGATAAACTCATTCTGATTGGCTGGGCCTGGCTCCCAAAAGGGTGGGCCTATGCCCTCCCATGACCACCCATGGCCCAATTGATTTATTTCAATTGATTGATTTCCTTATGTGTAACTCAGTAAAATAGTGGATGTTGCGTATATATTTTTGTTCATTTCTGACACTCTCAGACAGATACTCTGGAGACCGTATAGACATTTCTTATTGTGGTGAATTTTTACAAGGCTGTCGTTTTATCACCACACGACATCTGTGTCAGCCACTACCCATCCAAGAGGGTCGAATAAGGACTTTGACCCATTGAGAATGCAATCATTGCAACTTTGGAGCTTCCAGCCCAACCGATCAATTGAGCGACTACAACTAGATTTCCATTGGCGTAGAATTAGATTCCAAAGCACAGAGAGTGGGAGAATATGTCCACCAACCCGGACAAAGCAGCCGTATTTCTTAAAAACACAGTCCGTCTGCACCTCAGGACACTGGTCAGCATGGTCTTCAAGCTGTGTGATGGAGAGAGAGTACATTAAAAGCAAAGAGGTGTTAGTCGGGGAGGGTATAAAAAGTGAAAAAGTGAGGGGAGAAGTCAGACGGAGAAGGATAAGTGAGATTGGGTGAGATGTAGAAGCAGGAACCAAATGAGTTCTACACACTCATACAGTTTTACAAACAGCTGTACAGTGTATTATACACCGAGTGTACAAAACATTAGGATCACTTTCTAATATTGAGTTTCATCCCCTTTTCCCCCCAGAACAGCCTCAATTCATTGGGGCATGGACTCCACATGGTGTCGAAAGCGTTCCAAAGGGATGCTGGCCCATGTTGACTCCAATGCTTCCCACAGTTGTGTCAAGTTGGCTGGATGTCCTTTGGGTGGTGGACCATTCTTGATACAGACAAACTGTATCAACTCATTGCTTTCACCTGGATTCACCTGGTCAGTCTGTCATGGAAAGAGCAGGTGTTCCTAATGTTTTGTACAATCAGTGTATGTGCTTGTGGCAAAATGTCAAAGAATATAGAAAACCCTTCTTCAAACAATAAATTAGTCTCTTCAAACAATACATTCAGCAAATAAAACAAATATTATGGTCATATCTGAATATTCACCATGCATCTTTTAATCATCTGGGAGCATTTGTTGGGGCACTTGATTTCAACCTCTGGGCATGAATGCCTCTCATGATCCTGGTGGAGTCCGAACAGAAATAAGAAGTGATTATTAAGAAGGATGTTCCTTCTTAGTGACTTACAGTATCATATCATAATAGACTGAAAAGAGCTTTGTTCAAGTGTTGTCAAAGGCACTTGTAGTTTTGTGAACTCTTAAGAGACTGCAGTAAGTGTGAGGGATTCAAACATATATTCAAGTCACTTGCGCCACCTGTTGGGAGAATTACTGTATGTAATTCCCAGACTGTAAAAATAATCTTTGGCTAAATGTAGTGCAGAGGGGGAACACAGTTGAAGGACAATCCAATTCCTTAATATTACTTGTTATGATATGGGTGGTAGCATAGCGTTAGCACAGTTAGGCAACACATTTCCAGGATACACTTCCACACTCCATCACCAGGTGGCAGCAATCAGGTCTAGATGCTGAGCTAAGCCTTGAGAAACACATCAGGTGCAGCCAATTAAAGTGATTGTCAGTCTGAGAGAAAGAGAGGAGGCCAGAAGCCCCCCAACCATCCTTTTGTTTGTTTCTTTGTGTTAGTTAACCTTTTTGAATGGGCAGGCCTTTTCGTAGTTTGGTTTTTGTACATATTTATTTTGTCACCATCTGAACAAATAATAATAGCTTGGACTGGTTGACCAAAAGATCAAGACGGAGCTGGCCTTGGACCTAAGTTAAGGTAGCTGTGTCCCGGGTACATGCATTCAACACCTAGGTGCATACAGTTATTTCCCATGTACTGTATATGCACTTAAATCCAGTTACCTAGGCCTAAGACACCTAGACATAACGGGTGCGGCAAAATCAGTAGGCTAGTTATGGGTTTCGTAACCAAGTAAAAATACTATGTTGAGCATGAGGACCGTTTCACCATCTTAGAAAATCCCAAATAAACCGCCTGGGTACAACGGCACATCGAAAGTCCTCATTTATATCATAAAACTTCAACCCTGACCATTGCAAGAGTAAGAACATATTAAAACAGACTGTTATAAAACAGTCAATTCCTCTGGCATTCACCTCGAGTTGGCAGCATGTGTAAGGATGCTTGCAGTAGTGACAGGGCTCCATACGATAGGAGCAGCTGATTTTGAGGTGCTCCTGCAGGTCCTTACGTTGCATGATCTCACTGCAGCCTGCATTGGAACACTGCAATGACTCAAACTGACATGCCTGTAGATGCTCCTGAGAAAGAGAGAGAGAGAGAGGGAATGTATCACGTATCAAATGTTTGGTCGTGTTGTTGTCTGAGCATTTGTTAATGATTTATTTTACAGTCCTGTTTTAGCTGGCGGAAATACTCTCGTATTTACTACAGCAACGGGTAACATTGGGTACTTGTGGTGTCTTGTGGGATTTACCTGCAACCGACATAATGTCATTCTGTGGGAGCAGTTGGGGGAGTTTGTGCAGTAAACTTCTAAATTTGAGATCTCCCTTTTGCAGCAATTGTCTTGGAAAACCTGCAGGAAACGGTAACAATTGTGTAGTATTGTTTTACATTTCAAGAAACTCATGATTTGTTTAATTTCTGTCAATAAAATCGTTTGTCTTACAAATTAAGTAGGTTGGGTGTCTTTTAAAGTTTCATGAAAAGTAAAACCCCCAAAATATTTTTATGTACCAATGAAAATACAAAGTAGACATCAGTTGTGTTATCAGTAAAACTGCGAAAGTAATTCTGAATAAAGTATTTCTTGATATATTTAGCTTTCTTCCCAAATGAACCATGGTTTCTGAATCTCACCTCATCAGATTTGATCAAACCTCTGTCCAAAGGACAGGCAGGGGTGGTGGCTGGGGAGTTTTCCCTGCACAAAAGAGAGCATCACATTTCAATATGATTGCTGACTTTTCATTTATGACATATGCTACCTACAGTATCAAAGAATGGCCCTTTAGCTCAATGGGCTAACACATGATTAAAGAGTGAATTCAGAATTGTATAACTTGATTAATTCACAAATTTTAAAATGTATATATTTAAAGGCTGAATCACCTGAAATCAACTACAATCCACTCCATATTTGGTTTGATGTTACTTTATGGTCATGTGGCCATTTAAAAAAAAACAATGCTCAAATGCTTTCATTTCCAATCTTGTGGTGTCTGAAGTTTGCAGTGGCTGTTTTAAAAAAAGAACCAAACCATGGATTCGTTTCTCCTGGCCCATGGACTACTTTCAGGGTGAGAAACCACCTAACTTACAATTAGAAGACACTCTTATCCAGAGCGACTTATAGTAGTGACTGCATACATTTCCATACTGGTCCCACATGGAAATCGAACCCACAACCCTGGCGTTGTAAGCGCTCTGCTCTACCAACTGAGCCACACAAGACCACTTCAAATTGTAAAATCCTGAACTTCCCCATTGAGTTGTGACAGATCTTGCACAATTGAGTGCTGATTCCAGTTCAATTTCAGTCAGCTTGGAGTAATTTTTTACTTGAACAATAATACAATCTTCAGAGGGGAAAGGACCATTTTCAAATCGCAAATAGAATTTCGATTCAACTCCTAGATTGACTGGAATTAAAATGGATTTGACCCAAAGTCATACCCCCCCCCCCCAAATAAATCTCACTGTGTATATGAACACATAACATGCAGTAAATGGCTGTTTTATTATCACTACTATTCTTACAGGAGTCCTTGTATGCAGCGGTAGCAGAAGATGTGTCCGCAGCCAGTTTGGTGTGGGTTGAGAACTACTCCTTTACAGGTGGGACAAACATAGTGCTCTTCCAGCTTCTTCACAAACTTCAAACTGTGCTGCACTGCAGTCAAGTCCGATTCCCACGGTCCCGCCACTCCCGAATTCTGCCTGGAGAGTCCTCCGGATCCACTCGGGTCACTCTCCTCTGTTGCCATGGCAACCTGTAGACTGACAGGTGTGCGGTAGATGTTGGACAGTTTGTAGACCTATGCAAATGTACATCTACAAAGAGTCTGTTGACATGAACATTTCCTATTCCAGAAGTCCTGCAATTGACTGACTACCTGCATGACTTTGACATTCAGAAAATCCCATTCAAAGCTCTCCATAATGAGATATAGGCCCAACATTTGTGCATGAAAGTGTTTAGTAAATAGGGGGAGGGGTTTATGTAAAATCCCCACATTTTAAAACAAACCTATCTTTTTAATGAGTTTATTCACATGGACTTATAACCAACGCCATAGCTACATATGAGGACACCGAGGGTCTGGACCTCCTGTAATATTTTTGAAAACAAAAAAATACATTGTCACTGACTGACAGTCACTTAATTAGACCATGACTGTTAACCTTTTTTTAGATTGGTAAATTAGTCGTTAGTCTAGCCAGCTAAACTGTCATGGCTGAATTACCGACCCGGGAACGCAAAGCATGTACCCAGGTGTCCTGATCTCCAAGAGCCCACATTCATTCTGGTAGTCACTCTCACTCATATCATACAAACATGGCAAAACGTGTAGAATTGCAGGAAATTGGCTGTAAAACTGCAACAACATATCTGTAATGCAAACTTATTTGTTGACCTTTTTGTTAATAAAATACTTTTTCTGCCAACAGATCCCTCTGTACATATAAAATGATAGTTTTGAATTCCGGTGCTGAGTTGATGCGAGTTAAGGTGTAGTGGCTAATTGTATAGCTAATATGCTACAGTTGAAGTCGGAAGTTTCCATGCACCTTAGCCAAATACATTTAATAAACTTAGTTTTTCACAATTCCTGACATTTAATCCTAGTAAAAATTCCCTGTCTTAGGTCAGTTAGGATCGCCATTTTATTTTAAGAATGTGAAATGTCAGAATAATAGAGATTTATTTCAGCTTTTATTTCCTTCATCACATTCCCAGTGGGTCAGAAGTTTACATACACTCAATTAGTATTTGGTAGCATTGCCTTTTAAATTGTTTAACTTGGGTCAAATGTTTCGTGTAGCCTTCCACAAGCTTCCCACAATAATTTGGGTGAATTTTGGCCCATTCCTCCTGACAGAGCTGGTGTAACTGAGTCCTCCTTGCTCGCACATGCTTTTTCAGTTCTGCCCACAAATCTTCTATGGGATTGAGGTCAGGCCTTTGTGATGGCCACTCCAATACCTTGACTTTGTTGTCCTTAAACCATTTTGCCACAACTTTGGAAGTATGCTTGGGGTCAATGTCCATTTGGAAGACCCATTTGCGACCAAGCTTTAACTTCCTGACTGATGTCTTGAGATGTTGCTTCAATATATCCACATCATTTTCCTACCTCATGATGCCATCTATTTCGTGGTGCACCAGTCCCTCCTGCAGCAAAGCATCCCACAACATGATGCTGCCACCCCCGTGCTTCACAGATGGGATGGTGTTCTTCAGCCTGCAAGCCTCCCCCTTTTTCCTCCAAACATAATGATGGCCATTATGGCCAAACAGTTGTATTTTTGTTTCATCAGACCAGAGGACATTTCTCCAAAAAGTACGATCTTTGTCACCAAGTGCAGTTGCAAACCGTAGTCTGGCTTTTTTATGGCGGTTTTGGAGCAGTGGATTCTTCCTTGCTGAGCGGCCTTTCAGGTTATGTCGATATAGGACTCGTTTTACTGTGGATATAGATACGTTTGTACCTGTTTCCTCCAGCATCTTCACAAGGTACTTTGCTGTTGTGCTGAGATTGATTTGCACTTTTCGCACTAAAGTACGTTCATCTCTAGGAGACAGAACGCGTCTCCTTCCTTGAGTGGTATGACGGCTGCGTGGTCCCATGTTGTTTATACTTGCGTACTATTGTTTGTACAGATGAACGTGGTACCTTCAGGCGTTTGGAAATTGCTCCCAAGGATGAACCACACTTGTGGAGGTCTACAATTCTTTTTCTGAGGTCTTGGCTGATTTCTTAGATTTTTCCATGTTGTCAAGCAAAGAGGCACTGAGTTTCAAGGTAGGCCTTGAAATACATCCACAGGTACACCTCCAATAGGCTAATTGACATAATTTGAGTCAATCAAAAGCTTCTGAAGCCATGACATCATTTTCTGGATTTTTCCAAGCTGTTTAAAGGCACAGTCAACTTAGTGTATGTAAACTTCTGACCCACTGGAATTGTGATACAGTGAATTATAAGTGAAATAATCTGTCTGTAAACAATTGTTGGAACAATTACTTGTGTCATGCACGAAGTAGATGTCCTAACTGACTTGCCAAAACTCTAGTTTGTTAACAAGACATTTGTGGAGGGGTTGAAAAATGAGTTTTAATGACTCCAACCTAAGTATATGTGAACTTCCGACTTCAACTGTATATGTTTGTAGATCGACTGAGGTGAATGAAGCTACAACAACCAATGTTATAATGGCTGGGGTCATTTTAGCTTATTTTTGAGGTTCTCCAAATAGCAATTTAGTGATTTTAAATTGTATAGAAATGCAGTTAATGAGCTTCAACGGAATTAACATCTATTGAAATAATGGTGGGGGGGCTACCAAACCTCACTAAAACTCAGACCCTAGCTACAGCCCTGCTTGTCGGGATGTTCAGAAAGGCATTAGTGTGTGGTAAAGTTTCCATCTTCTAACATGTTTTAATGTTAAATCAAGGAAAATATTCCTATGATTCTCAATCGGCACCCATGAAGGACCGTGGGTCGTCCGTGCATTGTCTCATCAGAATCTCCCTTTCAGAAATCCCCCTAGCCTTGTTTGTGGTTTAGTGTTGGTGGAACCAGCGATTCTGTCTTTGGGGTAACCCCCTCGCAGCCCGCGGTAATGGTGCGCGGCAAATCCTTAATGAGACCATGGACAATTTAAGCAGAACATGGCTTATGTTTTATTACATTAACAGTTCGAGGGTATTCATTGACGTTATATTGAGAAAGACAAAAAGCCGCAACAGAATTATGCGCTCTTTGCAGCACTACAATATCGGGGAATCCCCACTGCTGAAGAACAGCATAATTAGTTATGATTCCAATAGATGAAAACATCATGAATATTATAAAAATAGAGTATTTTAATGTTAAGACGACATCCAAGGGAGTTCTGTATTTATATTGTTTAGTCAAAAAGGCAAACTGAAATTAGTTTGCTTTCGTTTTCATAGCCTACATAATTAACAACTGTTGCATTGAAGATCTGAGCAGGCAGATCTTACCTTGTGCGTTCTCACCGTGTCTTTAAAAACGGAATGTGCGACGATGTTCTTGATTTACTTTTGTAATTTACATCCACATTCATAAGGCAAAAACGTCTGCACAGTACGGAGTGTGTAGCCCAGGCTATACGTCACAACTCGGCGTGCCGCAAATTCTATATGAGCGGAAAATGTTTCAGGAAGTGAATGTAATGGCACTGTGTTCACGGTTCACACCCTTTAAATGATCGTATCCTGAAACGCGGTAAAATAAAATGTATGTTTTGGCACCTTGCATAGCCTCCCTGAAGCGTATCGAGGTAGGGTGCTGAAGAAATCGTCCCTTTTGTATGCATCCACAGGTTTAAAATGGTATTTGCTGGAAATTGAGAGTTGAAAAATTGGGAAGTTTCTAGTTATTTTCAAATACATTGTGATAATTTAACTATAGGCTACAGTTCACGGAGCTAGTAGTTCTATCAAACCCAAACGTCACAGTGGTGCTTATAATACTGCTATATTACACGTTTGAGCATATGGAAATGTAATAAGTGGTCGAAAATAACATGCATACATTTAGAAATGTTGAGCACATTGACACTGCTTTTTAATATAACAAATACATTACAACAGAATCATGTAGGCCCTAGGCCTAGTAAGTCAAGACCACCAAGAAGCACAGCTGATGTTTTTACATGCATGGCAAAACTGTGTTTCCACGTAATTTTAACCATTTATAAAACTGATGAATCAACGTGAAACTGACTGTATTTGCAAAAAGTAAATTTAAGGGCATATTTTTTTTTTCACCCAACCTTTAACCTAAATCCAATGGCATGGTAACCAAAACTAGACCAACTGATGTCTGCCCAGTGTGGAGGTATTATTTACATAAGCCTATGCTATTTAACTATACTACTTAATTGCATTTGTTTAGAATTATTCCACAGCAGTTACATTGAAGCGTGATGATTTTGGGAAACCATTAAATTGTCAATTAGGCATATCAAATAGCAGAAACAATGCTGGATGCTGATAAAATGATTTGGGCTAAAGTAGACAAATCAATTAAAGGTAAACTATGCAACAATTCCAAATGTGTTTTTTTTTATTTCAATGCTACATTTCTAGTTGTATATTTGGGATTGCACTAGTATGCTATATTTTTGGGGCAATATTCATTTCAATATAAGCAGGCAGGGAAACGTAATAATTTACTATGACAACATAGGACAAAGACAAACCAAATAAATGTACTACAGTAGACATGGAATTGAAAAATGTTTGAAAGACACTTGATTGAAATGCAAGTGCAACGAAAGACCGAAATAATGGCAAGCGAATAGCATAGTAAACACAATGTCATATATTTTTAAGGCAAAATGCAAGTCCTCAATGTCCATGATTATACGTACTTCTGGCCACATTATTTCCACAGGAAAGGATTAATGACTCAGTGTATTAGTGGTTCAAAGGTCATTTAAGTTCGCATTTCAACATGTTAAAGCTTGTCACTATGTACAGTAGTGAATTAGCCTATTTCTTCCTCCAATTCCTTAACAGTGATTAGGCAGAATTTGAGAAACGTTCCAGATATCTTCCAACCAGGATTTCTGGAGAACATATAACATTTTACGGAATCTTTCAACCCCGAACATGAAGTGGCACTAATTCATTCCCAAAACTTGGTAAAAAACTATTGATCGTAGCTGGACAGACAACAGAAAACAACATGTTAAAAATATTTGAATGGATATGTTAGGGACTATGCCACATCTTACACTGGGAATTACTGACTGGCGACCGTTAAAACCACGCTTTTGGATTTTGTTTAAGTTATGATCATCACGGTTTAAAATGAAGCAAACAAATTACACAACTGTACAGAAGTCAAACATTTTGTTCTTCAATATATCTTAAATGAAAATCATTGAAACAAATTCCTGAAAATGTGGCTCTCTGACTACAACAATCAATTCACTGACAGTGACATCCTCGTAGCTTAATATTACATTAAACAAGTTAATTTCATTTTTTTCAATCGGTTTCTTCCAGTTTAGATCAATTAAATCACATAAATACAGTTGTCCTAGATGTGTAAGAGCACTTACACAATGGTTATTATTATACTGGACATAGGCAAAAATCAGTCAAGTCCATAGCACCGAGTAGAAAAATAAATAATGCTTATATAAAAGTTCAACGTCTAATATTCGCTCAAAGAACAAATATGCGTTACGGCAAATCAAAGAATCCAACAGAAATACGGCAACGCCACCTTTTCACTAGTTGTGTGTATTGTCCATCATAGTGTCTTCAATATACCTTTTGTTTATATACTACTTGCAAATTTTGCCAGTTTGTAAAATATACATTAACCAGAAGCCAAGAACACTTTCAAAAAGGACCAATGCTTCTAGTAAATCTTTAACATCACTAACACATAACATCTAAGCAAGTCTATTAAAGATGAGTGAATAAAAAAAAGTGATTTCAAATAAATAAAAAAACTAAGACCTAACCTAATATACATATACTTTAAAAACTTCAACGGTTTTACTTTTCTCATTAATATACATAATTTCCTCATAACAACCAACGATTGACGACCTTCAGGAAAACAACAGATCATTGTCAAGAAAAATACAAGCAAACAAACGACCAAGTAAAAAAAAAAAACGACCAAGACTTTTCAGTTTTCTTCCTTCGCCATTGCACACACTCAGTGCAGCGTGGAGGAGGACGGCGTCTCCGATGGGATGCCCACCAGGGTGGGGGGCGGCTGGCTGGGGCCTGGGCACCCTGTGGAGGTGGGGACAAGCGGCCGGGGATTGAGGCGCGGGGGCGGGGGGTTGGAGGGCCGGATGAGTGGGGGGGGCTGGTTGAGCACGGGCCGGGGTTGGAGGAAGCGGGCCTGCTGCTGGAGAGGGGGCGGCTGCCTGTGGAGGGCTGGGGTGGCCGGCAGGGAGGGCCGTAGGAGCGGGGGCGGCTGGTTGAGCGAGGTTGCCGACGACGTCACCAGGGTCTGGAAAGTTGTAGAGGAAGTGGCAGCGGGAGAAGGGCCTGACGAGAGGGTCACCTGGCCCTGGAAGAGAGAGGCGTGAGTTGGGATTTCAGACCAAAACACAGATGGGCAATACATTACAGCATACAGTGCATTCGGAAAAGTATTGGGACCTCTTGACTTTTTCCACAGTGTTACATTACAGCCTTATGCTAAAATAGATTTTTTTTTTTTTAAATGTGTTATTCTCCCATCTACACACAATACCTATAATGACAAAGCAAAAACAGGTCTTTAGAATTTTTAGCAAATCTATTAAAAACATAAATACTTTATTTACATATTATTCAGACGCTTTGCTATGAGAATCGAAATTGAGCACAGGTGCATCATGTTTCCATTGATCATCCTTGATGTTTTTACAACTTGATTGAGTCCACCTTGTGGTAAATTCAATTGATCGTGCCGTTCCAAATCATGTCCACACACACACCTGTCTATATAAGGTGCCACAGTTGACAGTGCATGTCAGAGGAAAAACCAAGCCAGGAAGTCGAAAGAATTGTCCGTAGAGCTCCGAGACAGGATTGTGTCTAGGCATTGAACGTCCCCAAGAAAACAGTGGCCTCCATTCTTAAATGAAGGACGTTTGGAACTACCAAGACACTTCCTAGAGCTGGCCGCCCGGCCAAACTGAGCAATCATGGGAGAAGGCCCTTGGTCAGGGAGGTGACCAAGACCCGATGGTCACTCTGACAGAGCTCCAGAGTTCCTCTGTGGAGATGGGAGAACCTTACAGAAGGACAACCATCTCTGCAGTCCTCCACCAATCAGGCCTTTATGGTAGAGTGGCCAGACGGAAGCCACTCCTTAAAAGGCACATGACAGCCCCCTTGGAGTTTGCCAAAAGGCACCTAAAGACTCTGACTCTGGTCTGATGAAACCAAGCTTGAACTCTTTGGCCTGAATGCCAAGCGTCACGTATGGAAACCTGGCACCATCCCTATGGTGAAGCATGGTGGTGGCAGCATCATGCTGTGGGGATGTTTTTCAGCAGCAGGGACTGGGAGACTAGTCAAGATCAAGGGAAAGATGAATGGAGCAAAGTACAGAGCGATCCTTGATGAAAACCTTTTCCAGAGTGCTCAGGACCTCAGTCCAACAAGACAACGACCCTAAGCACACAGCCAAGACAACGCAGGAGTGGCTTTGGGACAAGTCTCTGAATGCCCATGAGTGGCCCAGCTAGAGCCCGGACTTGAACCTGATCAAGCATCTCTGGAGAGACATGAAAATAGCTGTGTTGCGACGCTCCCCATTTAACCTGACAGAGCTTGAGAGGATCTCCAGAGAACAATGGGAGAAACTCTCCAAACACAGGGGTGCCAAGCTTGTAGCGTCATACCCAAGGACTCAAGGCTGTACTCGCTGCCAAAGGTGCTTCAACAAAGTACTGAGTAAAGGGTCTTTATACTTATGTAAATGTGATCAGTTTAAAAAAAAAAATACATTAGCAAACATTTCTAAACCTGTTTTTGCTCTGTCATTGTGGGGTATTGTGTGTAGATTTGTTTTGTCGAGATCGGTGTGGAAGAACTTGACTGGCCTGCACAGACCCCTGACCTCAACTCCATCGAACACCAACTGTGAGCCAGGCCTAATCGCCCAACATCAGTGCCCAACCTCACTAATGCTCTTGTGGCTGAATGGAAGCAAGTCCCAGCAGCAATGTTCCAACATCTAGTGGAAAGCCTTCCCAGAAGAGTGGAGGCTGTTATAGCAGCAAAGGAGGGACCTATGCCCATGATTTTTGAATGAGATGTTCGACGAGCAGTTGTCCATACTTTTGGTCATGCAGTGTTTGTATTAGATTATTTTCTATACTGTATAGCATGGTCATCTACCACTGCTTATGAAATAATACTTAGCTAGACCATGCAAGGAGTAAAAGACCATTAGTCAACCACATTCAGATATTTCTACAAACAACTAACATTGTTAGGAGCTTTGGCACAATCATAACTGCTTATGCCCTGATTATAATGTTAAGACACCTTTTTTATGAAGGAATGTTTATGAAACTGCAGTGTTAAGAGATTTGTTGGAGCAAAAACCTGCATGCAGAGGGGGCTTGTGGGAGGCCAACTCCCATAGCTAACTATAGCGAAATTACAGAAGGTGTTTCTGGGAAGGTAAACATTGTTTTGTTTTAGGGGAATAAAGGAACGCTCCACCACCTCCTCCTCCTCTTCGTCCGTACTCTTCCCAGAAGGGGTGTTGGAGCTGTTCTTCCCCTCCTCGCCAGAGGTGGCAGTGTCACCGTTGGGGGTGCCAGTTCCCTGCTCCGCCTCCCACTCCTGCAGCACCTCCTCCAGGTTAAACCGGCGGCGGTAGTTCACAAAGAAGTTCTTTACCTGCCCTACCGTCTTATTACCGATAACGTCGGCAATGGCCTGGAAGTCTTTGCCGTACTTCCGGACACCTGGTGAAACAACAAATATTCTGAAATTGCACGAGGTAAACAGACTGACGGGCCATGGACAAGAACATGAGCTGACTACAAACGCACAAAGTACGTAGGTTTACCTTGAACTGCCAGAAGCTGTTCATCTGTTGTCCAGCGGGCATTAACTTTTTGGTTGCACTAGAACAGACAAAGAATACCTGGTATTATACACTGAACAAAAACAAATGTAACAATTGCAAAGATTTTACTGAGTTACAGTTCATAAGGAAATCAGTTCATTTAAAATAATTAATTAGGGCCTAATCTATGAATTTCACATGACTGGGAATACAGATGTATCTGTTGTCTCAGATAGCTTTAAAAAAAAAAAAAGTTGGGGCTTGGATCAGAAAACCAGTCAGTATCTGGTGCGACCACCATTTGCCTCATGCAGCGCGACATCTCCGCATATAGTTGATCAGGCTGTTGATTGTGGCCTGTGGAATGTTGTCCCACTACTCTTCGGTGGGAGTGCGAAGTTGCTGGATATTGGCGGGAACTGGAACACACTGTCGTGGGTGACATGTCTGGTGAGTATGCAGGTCATGGAAGAACTGGGATTTTTTTTTTTTGCTTCCAGGAATTGTTTACAGATCTCTGCGACATGGGGCTGTGCATTGTCATGCTGAAACATGAAGTGATAGTGGCGGGTTGAATGGCAAGACGATGGGCCTCAGGATCTCTTCGCTATCTCTGTGCATTCAAATTGCCATAGATAAAATGCAGTTGTCTGTAGCGTATGCATGACCATACCATAACCCCCCACCATGGGGCACTGTTCACAACGTTGACATCAGCAAACCGCTCGCCTACATGACGCCATATATGCTGTCTGCCATCTGGCCGGTACAGTTGAAGCTGGGATTTATCCATAAAGAGCACACTTCTCCAGTGTTCCAGCAGCCATCGAAGGTGAGCATTTCCCCACTGAAGTCAGTTACGACGCCAAACTGCAGTCAGGTCAAGACCCTGGTGAGGACGACGAGTTTCATCAGCTGTCCGGATGGCTTGTCTCAGACATTTCCGCAGGTGAAGTCTCAAAATGTCTCAGACATTTCCCTGGTTACACAAGTTCAACTGGCCTCACTATCAAATTCTCTAGCACAACGTTGGAGGCCACTTATGGTAGAGAAATGAACATTAAATGACCTTGCAACATCTTTGGTGGACATTCCTGCAGTCAGCGTGCCAATTGTGCACACTCCCTCAACTTGAGACATCTGTGGCACTGTTTTGTGACAACTGCACATTTTAGAGTGGCCCTTTATTGCCCCCCAGCACAAGGTGCACCTGTGTAATGATCATGCTGTTTTAATAAGCTTCTTGATATGCCACACCTGTCAGGTGGATGGATTATTTTGGCAAAGGAGAAATGCTCACTAACAAGGATATAAACAAACTTGTGCACACCATTTGAGATATAAGCGTTGTACTAGGTCCCTTTCTCACTGAAATCTAAACATTTGGCACATACCTCTGGCAGCCTGAAGTCATCAATGCCCGCTTCCATCCTGTGTTTCAGACCACTGTTCAGTTGCTTTGCATTTTGAACCTGTGGGATAAATTCATAGTGCCTTCAGAAAGTACTCACGTCCCTTGACTTTATCAACATTTTGTTGTTACAACACAATACCCCATAATGTCAAAGTAGAATTATGTTTTTAGAAATGTTTACAAATTAATAAAAAAAATGAAAAGCTGAAATGTCTTGAGTTCAAGTATTCAACCCCTTTTATGGCAAGCCTAAATACGTTCAGGAGTAAAAATGTGCTTAACAAGTGGCATAATAAGTTGCATGGACTCACTGTGTGCAATGTGTTTAGATACGTTTATTAAATGACTTCCTCATCTCTGTACCCCACACATAAACAATTATCTGTAAAGTCGTTTCAGTCGAGCAGTGAATTTCAAGTACAGATTCAACCACAAAGACCAGAGAGGTTTTCCAACGCCTCAAAGGGCACCTACTGGTACATTAAATAATAAAATAATAATAATCAGACAATGATTATCCCTTTGAGAATGGTGAAGTTATTAATTACACTTTGGATGGTGTATTAATACACCCAGTCACTACAAAGATACAAGCGTCCTTCCTAACTCTGTTGTCGGAGAGGAAGTAAAACTCAGGGATTTCACCATGAGGCCAATAGTGACTTCAAAACAGTTTAAATGCCTGTGATAGGAGATAGCTGGAGATGGATAAACAACATTGTAGTTACTCCACAATACTAACCTAAATGTCAAGAGTGAGAAGGAAGCCTGTACAATTTTTTTTTTCTCAAACATGCATCCTGTTTGCCATAAAGCATTAAAGTAAAACTGCAAACAAATTGGCTAATTAACTGTCCTGAATACAAAGCGCTATGCTTGGGGCAAATTCAACACATCACTGAGTACCATACTTCATATTTTCAACCATGGTGGTGGCTGCATCATGTTATGGGCATGGTTGTCATCGGCAAGGACTTTTTTTTGGGGGGGGGTGGATAAAAAGAAACGGAATAGATCAAAGCACAGGCAAAATCCTAGATTAAAACCTGGTTCAGTCAGCTTTCCAACAGACACTGGGAGACAAATTCACCTTTCAGCAGAACAATAACCTAAAACACAAAGCCAAATATACACTGGAGTTGTTGACCAAGATGACATTGAAAGTTCCTGAGTGGTGTAGTTAGATTTTCAAGCTGATTTAAGTCAAAACTCTATGGCAAGACTTAAATGGATGTCTAGCAATGACCAACTAGACAGAGCTTGAAGAATGTACAATATTTGCAATATTTTTTTGATCTCTTGGATTTACCCAGAAAGACTCACAGCTTTAAAATCGCTGCCAAAGGTGATTAATATGTATTGACTCAGGGGGTTGAATACATGTATTCAAGAGAATTTAAGAAAAATAAAACACTAACATTCTTCCACTTTGACATGTAAATCATTGACAAAAAATTACAAATCCAAAATGTCAATGGGGTGTGAATCCTTTTTTAAGTCACCGTACATATGCTTAGAACACCACAATGCAGTAAGTAGTGCTGATGCACTACATGAACCAAAAGTATGTGGACAGTTGCTTGAACATTTCATTCCAAAATCATGGGCATAAATATGGAGTTGGTCCCCCTTTGCTGCTATAACAGCCTCCACTCTTCAGGGAAGGCTTTCCAATAGATGTTGGACCATTGCTGCGGGGACTTGCTTCCATTTAGCCACAAGAGCATTAGTGAGGTTGGGCACTGATGTTGGGCGATTAGGCCTGGCATGCAGTCGGCGTTCCAATTCATCCTAAAGATGTTCGATGGGCTCTGTGCAGGCCAGTCACGTTCTCCACACCGACCTTGACAAACCATTTCTGTATGGACCTCGCTTTGCACGGAGGCGTTGTCAAGCTGAAACAGGAAAGGGCCTTCCCCAAACTGTTGCTACAAAGTTGGAAACACAATCATCTAGAAGGTAATGGTGTGCTGTAGCGTTAAGATTTCCTTTCACTGGAACTAAGGGGGCTAGAGCCCGAACCATGAAAAACCCCAGACCGTTATTCCTGCACCAAACTTTACAGTTGGCACTATGCATTGGGGCAGGTAACTCCTGGCATCCGCCAAACCCAGATTAGTCCGTCGGACATCGATGGTGAAGCGTGATTAATCACTCCAGAGAACGCGTTTCCACTGCTCCAGAGTCCAATGGCGGCAAGCTTTACACCACTCCAGCCGACGCTTGGCATTGCGCATGGTGATCATAGGTTTGTGTGCGGCTGCTTGGCAATGGAAACCCATTTCATAAAGCTCCTGACAAACAGTTCTTGTGCTGACATTGCAGTTTGGAACTCGGTAGTGAGTGTTTGCAACTGAGGACAGACGAGTTTGACGTGCTTCAGCACTCGGCAATCCCGTTCTGTGAGCTTGTGTGGCCTACCACTTTGCGGCTGAGCCGTTGTTGCTCCTAGATGTTTCCACTTCACAATAACAGCACTTACAGTTGACCAGGGCAGCTCTAGCAGGGCAGACATTTGATGAACTGAATTGTTGGAAAGGAAAGGTGGCATCCTATGACGGTGCCACGTTGAAAGTTACTGAGCTCTTCGGTAAGGCCATTCTACTGTGAATGTTTGTCTATGGCGATTGCATGGCTGTGCTCAATTTTATACACCAGTCAGCAATGAGTGTGGCTGAAATAGCCAAATCTACTAATTTGAAGGGGTGTCCACATTTGTGTATATATACAGTACCAGTCAAAAGTTTGGACACACCTACTCATTCAAGGGTTCTTCTTCATTTGTACTATTTACTACATTGTAGAATAATAGTGAAGACACAAAACTATGAAATAACATATGGAATCATGTAGTAACCCAAAAAAGTGTTCAACAAATCAAAATATATTTTAGATTCTTCAAATAGCCACCATTTGCCTTGATGACAACTTTGCACACTCTTGGCATTCTCTCAACCAGCTTCATGAGGAATGATTTTCAATTAACATGTGTGCCTTGTTAAAGTTAATTCGTGAAATTTCTTTCTTCATGCGTTTGAGCCAATCAGTTGTGTTGTGACAAGGGAGGGGTGGTACAGTGCCTTGTGAAAGTATTCACCCCCCTTGGCATTTTTCCCACTTTGTTGCCGTATAACCTGGAATTAAAATAGATTTTTTGGGGGGGGTTGTATCATTTGATTTACACAACATGCCTACCACTTTGAAGATGCAAAATATTTTTTTCTTGTGAAAGAAACGAGACAAAAAAATAGAGGACTTGAGCGTGCATAACTATTCACCCCACCAAAGCCAATACTTTGTAGAGCCACCTTTTGCAGCAATTACAGCTATAAGTCTTTTGGGCTATGTCTCTATAAGCTTGGCACATCTTGCCACTGGGATTTTTGCCCATTCTTCAAGGCAATACTGCTTCAGCTCCTTCAAGTTGGATGGGTTCCGCTGGTGTGCAGCAATCATTAAGTCATACCACAGATTCTCAATTGGATTGAGGTCTGGGCGTTGACTAGACCATTCCAATACATTTAAATGTTTCCCCTTAAACCACTCGATTGTTGCTTTAGCAGTACGCTTAGGGTTATTGTCCTGCTGGAAGGTGAACCTCCATCCCAGTCTCAATTCTCTGGAAGACTGAAACAGGTTTCCCTCAAGAATTTCCCTGTATTTAGCGCCATCCTTTAATTCTGACCATTTTCCCAGTCCCTGCCAATGAAAAACATCCCCACAGCATGATGCTGCCACCACCATGCTTCACTGTGGGGATGGTGTTCTCGGGGTGATGAGAGGTGTTGGGTTTGCGCCAGACATAGCGTTTTCCTTGATGGCCAAAAAGCTAAATTTTAGTCTCATCTGACCAGAGTACCTTCTTCCATATGTTTCGGGAGTCTCCCACATGCCTTTTGGTGAACACCAAATGTGTTCGCTTATTTATTTCTTTAAGCAATGGCTTTTTTCTGTCTACTCTTCCGTAAAGCCCAGCTCTGTGGAGTATACGGCTTAAAGTGGTCCTATGGACAGATACTCCAATCACCGCTGTGGAGCTTTGCAGCTCCTTCAGGTTTATCTTTGGTCTCTTTGTTGTCTCTCTGATTAATGCCCTCCTTGCCTGGTCCGTGAGTTTTGGTGGGTGGCCCTCTCTTGGCAAGTTTGTCGTGGTATTCTTTCCATTTTTTAATAATGGATTTTATGGTGCTCTATGTTTCTGATCATTTTTTATAACCCAACCCTGATCTGTACTTCTCCACAACTTTGTCCTTGACCTGTTGGGAGAGCTCCTTGGTATTCATGGTGCCGCTTGCTTGGTGGTGCCCCTTTCTTAGTGATGTTGTAGACCCTGGGGCCTTTCAGAACAGGTATATACTGTATATACTGAGATCATGTGACAGATCATGTGACACTTAGATTGCACACAGGTGGACTTTATTTAACTTATTATGACTTCTGAAGGTAATTGGTTGCACCAGATCTTATTTAGGGGCTTCATAGCAAAGGGGGAAAAGTTTGGCCACACCTACTCATTCAAGGGGTTTTCTTTACTTTGACTATATATATATATATATATATATATATATATATATATATATATATTGTGTATTTATCTTTTACTTTCAGGATACAGCCAAAGATTCTCAAGCACTAAGGTGGCAGGTAGCCTAGCGGTTAAGAGGACGTTAATTGCTCCTATAAGTTGCTCTGAATAAATGACTAAAATGTACTGTGAAAAAGCCTCAACTCAAGCACCTTGAGGACCCAGGTTGCCCTGCATTGAGACCAGAATCCCCCAATGCTCACCTGTCTTTTGAGGCCCACCAGCTCCATGTCCAGCTGCCGAAGAACGGTGTTGGCAGCGCTGGAGCTGCACGACACTGCCACCACATCCTCCTGGGTCAGGTACATGCCCTTGGGCGGCCGGCACTTGGAGCGCTGCGAGTGGTGCCGGTGCATGAGCGTCAGGTGCTCCCGTCGGCCGAGCCCAATCTTGGAGGAGCTCAGGGGCTGGGGCTCCGTGTGGCTCTGCAGAGGCGTGGGTAAACTTCCTATTAGCTGTCGCAACTGTTCGTAACATCTATTGGGTCATTGTTAGGACATATGACATGACACCTGGGAGCATGTTTTAAGAGGTCTGATAAAAGGAAACGGCGCACACTGCTGTTCATGCTCCCAGGTGATTTTTATTGATACGTTTCGACTCTCCGGTGTTCATCAGGCATCAATGAAAAATCACCTGGGAAGATGAACAGCAGTGTGGCACTCTCATTTTAATTGGTAATGAGTTCACCTATAACTGACACACCTGCAAAAAAGTACCTGGATGTGCGTATGTTCTGAAGCCTTTGCAAGTTATAAGAAGTGTTAAGAAGTGAGACTCAGCGATATGAAGTTGCCATGAGCAGCACCACTGATATTTAGATGAGCGCAATGCAAGACTGTGTTCTCACAGTACCGGAGTATCTGCACATATGCATGGTAGAGTCCTGCACGGAGCCCCACCCGATATCAAGGCGGATTTTTCTCCGCAACACGACCCACCAGCATAGAATTGTTCCAAGAGCCGATCTATGACACGCCAAATAACATCAACTTATTTTTTTTAAATGATGACCAGAGTATTAGGCCATTTCATGATAAGCTGTAGACCACACTATCTACCAAGAGAGTTTCTGTATTTTTCGTAGCTGTCTGCATACCACCACAGACAGATGCTGGCACTAAAACCGCACTCTAAGCAAACAGGAAACTGCTCATTCAGAGCCAGCACTCCTAGTGGAAAGGGACTTTAATGCAGGGAAACTTAAATCAGTTTTACCTCATTTCTATCAGCATGTTAAATGTGCAACTAGAGGGAAAACAACTCTAGACCACCTTTACTCAACACACAGAGCTCTCCCTTGCCCTCCATTTGGCAAATCTGACCATAATTATATCCTCCTGATTCCTGCTTACAAGCAAAAATTAAAGCAGGAAGCACCAGTGACTCGGTCTATAAAAAAGTGGTCAGATGAAGCAGATGCAAAACTACAGGACTGTTTTGCTAGCACAGACTGGAATATGTTCCTGGATTCTTCCGATGGCATTGAGGAGTACATCACATCAGTAACTGGCTTTATCAATAAGTGCATTGAGGACGCTGTCCCCACAGTGACTCTACGTACAACCAGAAGCCATTGGTTACAGGCAACATTCGCACTGAGCTAAAAGGGTTGCGCTGCCGCTTTCAAGGAGCGGGACTAACCCGGAAGCTTGTAAGAAATCCAGCTATGCCCTCCGATCGAATCGTGCTACACCGGCTCCAACGCTCGTCGGATGTGGCAGGGCTTGTAAACTATTACAGACTACAAAGGGAAGCACAGCCGAGAGCTGCCCAGGGACACGAGCATACCAGACGAGCTAAATAACTTCTATGCTCGCTTCGAGGCAAGTAACACTGAAACATACATGAGAGCATCAGCTGTTCCGGATGACTGTGTGATCACGCTCTCCGCACCTGATGTGAGTAAGACCTTTAAACAGGTCAACATTCACAAGGCCGCAGGGCCAGACGGATTACCAGGATGTGTACTCCAAGCATGCGCTGACCAACTGGCAAGTGTCTTCACTGACATTTCCAACCTCTCCCTGTCTGTCTGTTATACCAACATGTTTCAAGCAGACCACCATAGTCTCTGTGCCAAGAACACTAAGGTAACCTGCCTAAATGACTACTGACATGTAGCACTCACGTCTGTAGCCATGAAATGCTTTGAAAGGCTGGGCATGGCTCACATCAACACCATTATCCCAGAAACCCTAGACCCACTCCAATTTGCATACTGCACCAACAGATCCACAGACACCACACTGCCCTTTTACGCCTGAAAAAAAGGAACACCTATATGAGAATGCTATTCATTGACTACAGTTCAGCGTTCAACACCATAGTTCCCTCAAAGCTCATCACTAAGCTAAGGACCCTGGGACTAAACACCTCCCTCTGCAACTGGATCCTGGACTTCCTGACGGGCCGTCCCCAGGTGGTAAGGGTAGGTAACACCACATCCACCACGCTGATCCTCAACACGGGGGCCCCTCAGGGGTGCGTGCTCAGTCCCCTCCTGTTCCCTCCTGTACTCCCTGTTCACTCATGACTGCACGGCCAGGCATGACTCCAACACCATCATTAAGTTTGCTGATGACCCAACAGTGGTAGGCCTGATCACCGACAACGTTGAGACAGCCTATAGGGTGGAGGTCAGAGACCTGACCGTGTTGTGCAAGGACAACAAACTCTCCCTCAACGTGATCAAGACAAAGGAGATGATTGTGGACTACAGGAAAAAGAGGACAGAGCACACCCCATTTTCACCAAGTTCCTTGGCGTCCACATCACTAACAAACTAACATGGTCCAAGCACACCAAGACAGTCATGAAGAGGTCACAACAAAACCTATTCCCCCTCAGGAGACTGAAAAGATTTGGCATGGGTCCTCAGATCCTCAAATGTTTTACAGCTGCACCATCGAGAACATCTGACGGGTTGCATCACTGCCTGGTATGGCAACTGCTCGGCCTCCGACCGCAAGGCACTGCAGAGGGTATTGTGTACGGCTCAGTACATCACCAGTGCCAAGCTTCCTGCCATCCAGGACCTCTATACCAGGCGATGTCAGAGGAAGGCCCAAAAAATTGTCAAAGACTCCATCCACCCTAGTCATAGACTGTTCTCTCTGCTACCAAACGGCAAGCGGTACCGGAGCGCCAAGTCTAGATCCAAGAGGCTTCAAACAGATTCTACCCCCAAGCCATAACACTCCTGAACATCTAATCAAATGTCTACCCAGACTATTTGCGTTGCCCTCCTCCCCTCTTCTATGCTGCTGCTACTCTGTTATTATCTATGCATAGTCACCTCAATAATTCTACCTACATGTACATATTACTCAATTACCTCGACATCGGTACCCCCTGCATATAGCCCCGCTATTGTTATTTACTGCTGCTCTTTAATTATTTGTTATTCTTATCTCTTACTTTTTTTTGTATTTTCTTAACTGCATTGTTGGTTAAGGGCTTGTAAAGTAAGCATTTCACTGTAAGGTTGTAATTGGCGCATGTGACAAATAAAATGTAATTTTATTTCCCCTCCCTGCATGAAAGAATTTGTCTGCATGTCTATTAAACATTTGGATAAAAGGAAACCATGCCATGAATTAAGAACGATAGCCTTATCTTATTTTCTTAATGCGGCGCACATTGACAATTGAAATCGCTTTGGAAAAAATCCTTATAATTAACCTTCTTACCTAATTAAAGCCTATAGGCGACATAACGAAACAATACCTTTACATTCAATATTGTTTAGATAATCAAATAGTTTAATTGAACCAAATAAAAACAAATCCCAGAATCGAATAAGCTATAGGCTGCAAAAATATCCTACATTTATTTAGTAGGTTTAGACTTTATATAGCCTGCGTATGGTCTAAATGAACAAAAACCTGAATTAATGTAATAATTAATTGATAATTAACTGAATTATCGTAAACAAATACCTGCTTGCACTTTTGCAGGCTGTGTATCCATCTACTGGGTTGTTGTCCTCCTTGTCCACAATGACTACAAAATCCTTCCAAACCGGGGATTTCACTCGCGGAGCATATGTTTCCACGATGGTGTAATCCACCATCATAACCTTTCTTTCCATTTCTCCTGTTACGTTAGCCATTTTTGCGTGAGCTAGGAGTCAGGGGAAAATAAACGTACGTATTGTTGCGTGGTGGAAGGAAACGTAAGGTCAGCACATGGACAAATTAGGAACGTTTCAACAACACACAAATAATGAATAGCTCCCTGCTCCACTCTCGCTGTGTGGCTGGTAGCCTAGACTATGTCTGGCTCACCGTTCACATAATGGAAATCACAACAATTCAACAAGCTCCTGGGTTTGTAAAAGAAATGTTGATTTAAAACTTTTGACCTGCAATATAATTGTTCTGAACTGCGATCCAACCCACAGGTTGAAAGACTTTTCATTCAACCTGCCAGAATTTTTTTTTTGCAGGTCAACAGTGGGTATCCAACCTGGTGCAGGATTCTAGTGCATGGGTGTGCGTCTCACTGCTACAACGTAATAGCTATGGAACCAAAACTGTGTAAAAGTTTAGTCTCGTGCTTCAAACGCGCTTAGTTGTTGCGGAAATCGGCCCTGTTGCGTTTACTTTATGCATCGCTTACTGTACCTTTTTAGTGTGACCTTTGTTACTAACCCAATAACTAGCCTACGGATATTGTTTCACTCGCTTTATCTAGTGGTCCTAGGCCTAGTTACATGGTCTGTAACCTGAATGTCTGCATTTGTGAGAAATCAGCATTGGAGGACCGTGTTGGAGGCACATGTGCCCAGGGAGACAGCAATCTTATCTTGGTCCAGGGCTAGCTCTCTCTCTCTTGACCTCGTGGTCATCCAAGTGGATTATCACTTGTTCAGATGGTGACAAAAATACATGCATACAAAAAGGAAACCACAAACCAGTATGACTAAACTAAAGATTCAAAACTAAACGAAAGGCCTCATGGCCACCAAACCATCTAGCAACCTCACAGCTTGCAAGCTGGGACACTGACAGATGATCACCTTTAATTGGCAGCACCTGATGTGCTTATCAAGCAGGCTCAATACCTGGACAAGGTTACTGCCACCTGGGGATGGAGTGTGGAAGTGTATCCTGGGTAGTGTCTTTGTCTACTGTATATCCTAACACTAACCTTCCCCCCCACATCATAACACCTTGCATTTTCCTTCACTATTTTCTTTGGCGTCTGTCTACTCTACTACTCATTGTAAGTGAATGCTGGTCACTGATTACTGTTTGATATATCCCAACTGCCATTCCATCAGTTTAAATTCTAAAGTTTAGATAACGTACCTCTTTTTTCGTCTCCTTGGTGGGGTCGTAATCACTATCGTTTGCTTCGACGGGGTTGGCCTCCTCCATTTCTTCTTCACTAATGTCAAGAAAAGCAAATCATTATTGGATTCCGACCACTTGGAATTTCACAGACAGTAGTAAAAGCCGAGCTACAACTCTTGCCTGTCATCTTGGGCGTTTCGGTTTGCTAGCTTTCTGGCCTGGCGGTCCATCAGGCTGGTTCTGGACCGGGTCTTCTTCCAGGAGTAGTAATACTTCACAAGGCTGGATATGGATTTGTCTGGTAACTACAACAGATGAGAAAATGGTACCAATCGATCGCTTATACTTACATTAAAGCCGGGATTCAATCAAAGGCGCATTGTTGAAAAGCGCACTGCACTGTTTACAATGTGCCTTTTAAAGGCAATCACCTCAACGTTCACAGAGGTTGCATTCACGGTGATGTCGGCTCAAGCGTAAATTACCTTAAATTCAACTGCAATATTCATCCAGACTGCTTGTGTATGTTTGTATGAACAGTATACAGACACACATTCAAGTAAAAGATACTGTATATCAATATATGTATGTTACCATTTGTTGAATCCTGTGGAAGCTTTTTCCGTGGAAGCTGAAGGCTTGTTCAAACAGCACTTTATCCTCCACGGTCCACTCGTCGGGGAAGGGGGTGAAGTTGGGCAGGTCTGCCAGGGACTTCTCAATGTTGTGTTTGTGCCAGAACAGCATGCCCAATGCCTGTGGGGGACAGCAACGAGTGGAATCTACTGAGAATGGACACCAGGCAGGTCTATGGGGCTTCACTGAGCCAGAAATGTTTGAGCAACAGAACTAGAATAGGTATTCCCCTAAATAACATTTGAATATGTTATTTTTAAGTTTGTCGTGGTAGTTTATTAATACATTGGGGGTCAAATTTGCTGAGCTTTCACACAGTTGTAAATTTTAGGCCTGTCGGGGGGGATTGGAAAAATTTTAAATTGGGAATATGCTTCAAGTTTTTCATATGATTTTGAAAAATAAGGTGGATTCTCTGCATCGGTGAAAAAGCTTAGTAAAAGTGGCCCTAATAATCCTAAAAAGCAGACATACCTGCTCAACATTATATCCATGCTTCTCTTTTGCAATGGCAATATATTCATCCACTGTGGGGGAAAAAATCATAGTTTAATTAAACTACTTATAAATATTTTTGTAAAATCAACTTTGGGTTGTCTTTAGAAATAAGATGCATGTGAAAACCAAACTGACTTACATTTTGGGTCGACAATGGTGTGATATGGAGACCACACCAACATTCCCCCACTATCTTTATCACTGTACTTGGTAGAACCTACAGAAAAATATATAATACATAATTAGAAAAAACACATTTTCATATGGTGTAATTTCATGTCATTTTAACAGCCTAATTAAAGCAATACATGCAGGACTAAAGAGGCTGCTTTATTGTTGTTATTCAGTTGAAGGAGACCAATAGCAGTATAGCCTCGGAATAGAAATGTTTCAAAACGCTTCTATAAACCAAACATGGACAACATCTTTCAATGGGCCCATAATTCTCTACACATCTGGCTCAATTCTGAAATAAAAGACTACTGACTATGGGTTGTAAAGTAAGAAGGTTCATTTAAATGTACTGTCATAACCTATACCGAGGCTACCACCAGAATACAGTCAGGTAGATCAAGCATAACCTTACCAGGATCAAATTCTGGTATATTGGCTTGATAATCGGATCCCACACGCATTCCGACATCTGCAATTAGGAAAAATGTGTATAACACATTAATAGACCCCTTTTCTGTTTTTCGCGTTCAAAATAATACATGTACAGTGTGACAAAATGAGTGTTCGAGGCTATACCGTGCTCGTCGTCACTGCCACTCTCATCAGAAAAATGTCCATTCGATGCATTTGAAGGGCTTTTTGTTCCGTTAGAGCGTCCCTTTCCGAGATACTCCGACCCTTTATCCATCATTCCAGGCATTTTTACGTATCTTTGTGGGTTCTCCTTGGGAGAATACCTAATATAACCATGCAATGTATATTTTTTTCACAGCCCGTCTTTTCAATAACTCCCACAGCTACGCAGCTGTGACACTGTGCCACAGTCCAGTATTCATCCACCATTTTTAGCTTATTGTGGTTTTACAAAGATATATATATAAAAAAAAACATTGTTCAAGCCTGTTCCTGAGTCTGATATTGCTTGTTTTTGGTGTAATTCACACGACTTGTATTTGTTCAGACATGCAGCAATTGAATATTCAAAATCGGAAGGAACTAATTCGTCTAGCGGAAGGACTTTTACGCACTTGGTTATATGAACCCAAACTGCGGCTCTGCGTGCGCTGGTGAAAATGGAGTTGTTTACAGTCAGTCTCCGTAGACGAATAGGCTACAACAATAAGATTTTGTTACAATTTCTTACACATAATATAGGCTACGTCTGTTTGGACACGTTGGATGCGTTTTGTAAAGCCAATATAGAACCTGATGCTCTTTTTTAAAGAAGCGTCTTTATTCACAGAAGCGTCTACACAGCTTTTCAACGTAGGCTAGTTTTGACTTGATTTTTTTGCAAATATAAACAACTCTACGTTTGCAATGATGGCCCCATATTAGGCTAATGAGAAGTAGAGGAATATAGCCCAACTGTACAAAATAAAATGCGAAATAAAATAACCTGTCGTTTGTGTAGCCACGTTTTATTCTGAACATTGTCCTTGGTTTGCCAGCAGATGGAGACAAAATACCACTAGTCTATGTCGAGAGATCCCACAATTAATGAATTGTTCATTTGGTTTTCTAATGTAATTTATTGATTTGGAAGTATAGGACTATTAAATGTTTACTAGGACTATGTAATTGACTTATGTCCGTGTGAGTGATGAGCGTTGACTTTGAGAGCGTTTGGAGATGGTTTTGACTATTTAGGTATCGAAAATGAGTATGGGCCTAATTAACTGAAAATGTCAGTACATTTAAGTAGGCTATCCCTCCCAATCCACATTGGTAGACCTCATTCCATTATCCTCTGCCCAGTCTATGAACTAAACTATGGATACAATGGTTGGTAAAAAACACAAAGCCCTTTAGATGGTCAGTGAAGATGGACCCCAGCAGTTTGCCATGGAGGAGGCAAACTGGATATGAATAAAGATTTTAAAAATATGGATAAAGAATTAAGAAATTAAGAAATGCCTGGTTGGTTGGTACACTGTAGTACACTGTAGTGTACCTAATATGAGCTGCATTTCTGTACAAAACACACTTGCTCACATGTAAATTACTGTAATGTAGGCTTACATCTATTCAATGGCAAAAACATAATATTGGGGGGGATAAGTCATAGTTCAATCACATACAGAGAAACTGTTTACCCAAGATCAGGGGTCTTTTGTCACATAACATAATAATTTATGTAATTTTGTCATGATACCTATGCTACAACTCTCTTCAATCTGCCATATTGAACTCGGGGAAACCACTAGGACTATCTGCAACTAACTGAACAAAAAATACTGTAATCAGATTACAGATGCTTTTTAAAAACTAGATGATTACTTCTAAATTCAGAAATTACTTTAAAATTCATAAAGGATGTTTTTGGGGAAAAAAAACACTGACACCTTTGTTGTCTCGATGACATTCAAGGCCATTTTGAAAAAAGTGTTTAAACTTGTTCCACATGAGCAAGTCTGACCACAAGTCAGCGACCATTATGATGACACACCAAATGCGATTGATGGATCCTTTTTGTCTTCTTCTAAAACTATTTTGGTATTTGTTTCATCAGTCCATTGTTGATATAGTCCCAAAATGTTTTGCATGTCAGCAATCAAGTTTTAAAGATATCTAACTTTCAAAATACAGAAATACAGCCAGTATGATGCATTTTGCATGATGCAAAACATTTTGGGACTATATCAACAATGGACCGATGAAACAAATACCAAAATTGTTTTAGAAGACGTTTTGGGGAGGAGTTTTCATTTTAAAGGGAAAGAAATCCAAGAGTAACTGAAAGTAATCAGATTACGTTACTGAGTTTGGGTAATCCAAAAGTTACGTCACTGATTACAATTCTGGACATGTAACTAGTAACTTAACTAACACATTACATTTAGAAAGTAGCCTAACCTACACAACCCTGGTCTCTCTGTCTCTGTCTCTCTCTGTGTGTGTGTGTGTGTGTTGCGTCCTTGGGATGCTAGTCCGTGCACTTCTGATGGCGGGCTACCTCCTCCAATTCCCCTCAGTGGCCTATTAGCCTAAAAAAGCGACGAGGTCGCACAACCAACCAGTGTGAAGTGCAATATAGCTGTGTTCTTTTCCCGGAATCCACTGCGCAAAAAAAATCGCATTTCCAGTCAGTTTTCCATTTCTGGGGTTCAAGTATAAGGCTTAACGTGTTCTTCATAGCCTAAACGCAGGGCTGTTAGTAACCTACTCGGTATTCCTTCACACAATTGTGGGGGTGGGGGTACTCATGTGCAAAGATGTGAGACGAGAGACAGGTGATGCGCTCTCTGCATGCATCCCGTCTTCAACAGAGGGAGCACAGCCACGGAACGAACGGTCGAACAGCATGAGGTGAGGGATTCTTCCACTCATCATATCTAAGCAGAACCGGGACCATGAAAGCAACCGAGTGGAGATTTGAGCAGCTGTATCATCCTACGGATAATTCAGGCATCCTTTCACTCTAAAAGCGTTCTCTTTTGACCGACGTTGAATGACGAGGCGGAATGGCAGGTGGACGTCGAGGACTTGTGGCCCCACAAAACACTTTTCTCGAGAACATCGTCCGAAGATCCAATGGTAGGAATGTGTTCGTTTTTATTTTGTAGGAAGAAACACTGTGGATGATAGTCTATTGTCCAATCATTGAAAAACATTGATTTAATTATAACCAAAACACTCAGGACAACTAACCGATATTTGACACTAGTCATTGTAAACCGTTTTTTTGCTGATTAGCCTATTTGATTTATACAGCCAGCATGCTATGCAAAGAATGATTCAACAATTCAAACAATAATGGCATTTAATTAATGGATGTTGTTTTTACAACGAACAACTCGAATAAATAGCTGTGTCTACAATTGGTATTCCTTACCAGTCAACTGTACTGCACCTAAAAATAAACCAAAACATCGCTGCATTCCACATGATTTGTGCATTAAATAAATACATGGATTAACAATTTCCTCTTCACATACTTATTCGATTCATGTTTTAAACCCAAATTAAAAGTGTTTTTCAATTTGTTGGTTTGCGGAGGCACCCAAACTTGTTGGGCAATATTAATCCGTTGATTTATTCGGAAAGTGACATGCTTGCCACGGGAACTTTTGTTTTGGTTAATTAATTTATCTGTTTTTGACACTGTTTTTTGCCTCTTGCTTTAACCACTTTTCTTTTTAACTTTTCAGTTTGGACATTATCACATAGGCAGACAGGTATAAACAGTGTTTTAAAGTGGTGTCACGTCCCATCTATGTTCCTCCCCCAATCATCCACCATAGACTTGTTTGTGTTCTGTCGACCCATTTTTCTTATCCACTTTTTATCACATAGACCTCACTTAATGGTGAATAGCTTCACCCTCAAATATTCTTTGCACTTGCTTCCCAAGTTTTCATTCCTGATAGTATCCTATGTGGGATATACTCTAGTAGATAAACTCCCTCCAGGTTCCCTACTACTCCCCATGTTTTCAAGGCGTTGTGTCAGTCTTGTGAAACATTATGTTTTGACATACCCAATGTCTGTGATGGTCTCGTGACATTCTCATGTCGGTCTGTGTTGTCAATATGTATGAAGAATACATATTTTCTTAAGATAAGAGCGAGATTAAGTATACTGTAAATACAAAATAAATCAGAGTAGGAGTTGCAGATTTAGGATCAGTGTTTATTGCCTTTTAGATCACAATGAATAAGATGACGGGGGACTTTATCCTAGATCAGCACTCCTGATCTGAAATGCTTGAAACAGACTGAGTGTGCTAGACAAGAGAGGAAAACATATTATGCTCTCTCTACCCCCACCCCATTATAGACACATAGGTTATGTATAATGTTTGCTCAGAGAGTTTTGGAATGGGGCAGCTAAGGTCAAAGGGCAAAACACCCAGCTGCTTGAAATGTGCTGGCTCATCACCTAGAACTGGGCCATTTAATGACACTGTAATGAATGTAGTCTTGAGAGTGACGCCTGACGTTTAAACACAACACAGCACCTTCGGAGGTCACTGCTACTGCTGCATCACTGCCTACCTAGCCAATGATAGACAATGTTATAATGATTGGCACCACTGACCCAGCCAATGATAATGTTAGTCAGGTTGCACTAAAACAGGCAAGACCCCATTTACCAGGTTAAAAGTTGTGGTACAATGGATACCGGCACCAGAATCTGTCCAATACTATACAAGAGGGATATGTGGTGTTGTATCGTAAACCCCAATGTTTAAGATTCAACTGGTTCAATGTAGTAGCTTTCTGCAAATGAAAAAGTATGCAATAATCAGGTTAATATTGACCGATAATACTGGCAGATTGGTCATATCGGCAACAGTGAAAGTGTTGGATTTTGTGTACAGCATATTGATTTCTCTGTCACGTTTTCCCTCTTCTCTCAACCTTGTTGCAGTCGTCTCGGATTGAATTTCCACAACAAGTAAAACATCTTTGCCAATATGCTGTATCATCAAGGCAACGCTCTAGATGGTTCTTTCCCCTGTTTCTATAGTGGAGTTCGACATGTATGTCATGTCCAATAAATTCTACATTAACATACTGTAGTTGGCAGTACATATTTAGAAGTATGGTAGTATATTAAGTATGGTTCAAACTTTATTTTACAATGCGCTCATTTGGCTGTTTGATATTTATCTAGATAGATGTAGACGGTAACAGTTATTACTCAACAATATGCCGTAATGCTCAGTAATACTTGGTTTCACCTAACTAACTTGTTAGCTGACTACTAATTTTGATTCAACTTTTTAAAATTATTATTATTATTATTATTTTTATATATAAATGTATAGGGTACAGTACACATTAATCAACATCAATTATGCAACATCTATGTAAATGTTCTGGAGTTAGTCAAAAGCTAATTTGCACCTGTAGTCCCAGGGAAGCTAAGGGCAGTTACACAGCCACTATACAAATACTCACTAAAACAATACAACATACATTACATCCAATAATATATCATTCTAACAACAATAACTAATTCGTAAAAAAAAAAACTATCATCAACTGTCATCTTACATACGAGGAACACAGATATGTGTACAGGTTTGGATAGATTTGAGCCATGTTTTCAATTGAATTTCAAAAGTACTATAATGATTTCATGAAATAAAGACAAGTAGGCCTACATCCAGGTACCTTATAACTTCCAAGTAAAATAATGAGTTAGACAGTTCATAGTGCTCTAGTAGTTTCTATCAGTTCTTTCTGAACAGTTTTCATGTTTTCCCTCCCCGAGCAGATACCAACTTTGTTCTGGGCAATGCCCAGATTGTGAACTGGCCCATTGTGTACAGCAACGACGGCTTCTGCAAGCTCTCCGGTTACCACCGTGCTGAGGTCATGCAGAAGAGTAGCACCTGCAGGTACTCACTTTGCTACTTATGACTGCATTATGGCACCACTGATTTTGTGGGTCAGCATTTTTGTTTCACTGACAGCAATACTATACAGTAGAGTATAAATGCAGTATATCTACAATAACATATAAACATATCGGGCTGGTTTCCTGGACCCAGATTAAACCTACTCCTGGATTTAAAGGGACAATCTGCATTTGGTACATCCATTTTTAGACTTAAATTATTATAATATATACCCAATGATGCTTGAATATAACTTATAGATACTGTCATACCCCATCAGAACCCAAAATAAAAGCTGGTTTTACTCTTTTGTTTGTAAAGATTATTTGTAAACAACCACTTTATAGCCTCAAAACATGGTTAAAACTATCATTTTAATATCACGGACGGTCAATCCTTGTATCTATAGCTCTGTCCATGAATTTGAGAGTGGTAACATTTCTCCAGCCTCCTCCCACAGCTTGTTAACCAAAAAGAATGGCAGGGTGCCCGTTTTATTGTTTGAACTGCAGATTGCCCGATTTAAAGTCATGCTCAATGGAAAATATCTAATAAAAGTGATTTTTAGTCCAGGAATAGACTTAATCTGGGTTCGAGACACAGTTTATAAACGTATAAACATACAGTACATTCTATACATTAGTAATCTTATTATTACTACAATACAAATAAGACATAAGTTGACAATGTTTGTTCCATGCAAATTCGGGTTATTTCAGTCAACAGCAGTCAAGTGTTTTGGAATGGGAGAAAACAATATAGGCACTAAGGAATTCAAATGTGCCTCTGAAGTAGCACACGTACAGTTGAAGTCGGAAGTTTACATACACTTAGGTTGGAGTCATTAAAACTCGTTTTTCAACCACTCCACAAATTTCTTGTTAACAAACTATATTTTTGGCAAGTCAGTTAGGACATCTACTTTGTGCATGACACAAGTACTTTTTCCAACAATTGTTTACAGACAGATTATTTCACTTATAATTCACCGTATCACAATTCCAGTGGGTCAGAAGTTTACATACACTAAGTTGACTGTGCCTTTAAACAGCTTGGAAAATTCCAGAAAATGATGTCATGGCTTGAGAAGCTTCTGATAGGCTAATTGACGTAACTTAAGTCAATTGGAGGTGTACCTGTGGATGTATTTCAAAGCCTACCTTCAAACTCAGTGCCTCTTTGCTTGACATCATGGGAAAATCAAAAGAAATCAGCCAAGACCTCAAAAAAAAAATTGTAGACCTCCACAAATCTGGTTCATCCTTGGGTGCAATTTCCAAACGCCTGAAAGTACCACGTTCATCTGTACAAACAATAGTACGCAAGTATAAACACCATGGGACCACGCAGCCGTCATACCGCTCAGGAAGGAGATGTGGTTCTGTCTCCTAGAGATGAACATACTTTGGTGCGAAAAGTGCAAATCAATCCCAGAACAACAGCAAAGTACCTTGTGAAGATGCTGGAGGAAACGGGTACAAACGTATCTATATCCACAGTAAAACTAGTGCTATATCAAATAAAATCAAATTGTATTTGTCACATACACATGGTTAGCAGATGTTAATGCGAGTGTAGCGAAATGCTTGTAGTGTAGCGAAATGCTTGCTTATATCGACATAACCTGAAAGGCAGCTCAGCAAGGAAGAAGCCACTGCTCCAAAACCACCATAAAAAATCCAGACTACGGTTTGCAACTGCACATGGGGACAAAGATCGTACATTTTGGAGAAATGTCCTCTGGTCTGATGAAACAAAAATAGAACTGTTTGGCCATAATGACCATCGTTATGTTTGGAGAATAAAGGGGGAGGCTTGCAAGCCGAAGAACACCAACCCAACCGTGAAGCACGGGGGTGGCAGCATCATGTGGTGGGGGTGCTTTGCTGCAGGAGGGACTGTTGCACTTCACAAAATAGATGGCATCATGAGGTAGGAAAATTATGTGGATATATTGAAGCAACATCTCAAGACATCAGTCAGGAAGTTAAAGCTTGGTCGCAAATGGGTCTTCCAAATGGACAATGACCCCAAGCATACTTCCAAAGTTGTGGCAAAATGGCTTAAGGACAACAAAGTCAAGGTATTGGAGTGGCCATCACAAAGCCCTTACCTCAATCCTATAGAAGATTTGTGGGCAGAACTGAAAAAGCGTATGTGAGCAAGGAGGCCTACAAACCTGACTCAGTTACACCAGCTCTGTCAGGAGGAATGGGCCAAAATTAATCCAATTAATTGTGGGAAGCTTGTGGAAGGCTACCTGAAACGTTTGACCCAAGTTAGACAATTTAAAGGCAACGCTACCAAATACTAATTGAATGCATGTAAACTTCTGACCCACTGGGAATGTGATGAAAGAAATAAAAGCTGAAATAAATCATTCTCTCTACTATTATTCTGACATTTAACATTCTTAAAATAAAGTGGTGATCCTAACTGACCTAAGATAGGGAATTTTTACTCTGATTAAATGTCATGAATTGTGGAAAACTGAGTTTAAATGTATTTGGATAAGGTGTAGGTAAACTTCCGACTTCAACTGTATGTCAATTCAACATGACATTCACTGTGACCAGTGCTTATGCAGATGGCTTAACCATGTTGTTTGTGAGCCGCAATGTTTTTCGTGAGGCCTTTGTAGCTGGGATAATTTGTTTCAAGAACAGTGCCACATCTGCCTAAATTCTGGTAGAATCTGAATGTATTATCCAGTTTTATCTGTTTTGTATGTAATTTAGCACCAACAATGCAATTTTCAGTTTCATGTATGGGGAGCTCACAGACAAGGAGACGGGTGAGAAAGTGCAACAGATCTTTGAGAACCATGAGATGAATTCGTTCGAAATCCTCATGTATAAGAAGAATCGTAAGTGTTTCTTTGCTCTCTGTTGATTGAATCACATCAAATTCAATTGTTACATCAATTACGTATGAGATACATTAGAATATGAACAGATATCACAACGTCATTTTGTGTTTCCTACAGGGATGCCGGTGTGGTTCTTTGTAAAGATCGCTCCGATCAGGAATGAGCAGGACAAGGTGGTGTTGTTTCTGTGCACCTTCAGTGACATCACTGCATTCAAACAGCCCATTGAGGATGACTCTGTGAAAGGTTGGCGTGACACTGAATTTCAGATAATCTAAGGAAGATTCTGTTTTAATGAGGACAGGATCAAGCTGAGGATAGTAGACACAATTGGTTTTAGACAGCTACAAATGTGGGTTGCTGACATTATTTAGAGAAACCACAGTGCATCATTTCACGTTACAACTTACATTTTTGTCTGATAATTTGAGCTAGTAATGTTGGACTTTCTCAGAATTCCAAATCAACTGCTAGCTAGCCCTTGTCTTTAGGCAGTTCATGCAGATCTGAAAGAAATGGATAGGTATAAGCATATTGTATTAGTTCCATTTGCCATCAAATTTGCTATGAATAATTTCCGTAATATTGAATACACAGATATGCCTTGAAAATTCAGTTTGAATTTAGCTCAGTGTCACATTTGTTTAAATGCAGCATGATTCAGTCTTGATTTCAAGGCTAAAGGGAGTGGATGTGGGTTGATTTGGTATTCCACATTTCTTTGACTCTGTCATTCAGGATGGGGTAAATTCGCTCGGCTCACCCGGGCCCTGACGAGCAGCCGGGGAGTGTTGCAGCAGCTGGCGCCCACCGTCCACAAGGGCGAGAACGTCCACAAGCACTCTCGTCTGGCTGAGGTAGAGTGTGTGCTGCTGTCCCTGTTGATAAGCACTCATCTGCCTAAGTGTTTCTGGAAGGAGCACCCATCTCATATTTCCAAGCCCACTTCTGTTTAGCTTCAAATTAAATGCCTAATCCTGTCCCCATACTCACTCACTACTTCTGAGCTAAATGAAGTGTGCCTTTCCGTTCCCAAAGCAGTAGACCGCAAGCCCTTGGCCACCTGGGCAACTGTAATTCTGCAGACAGACACAACGCTAATATGAATAATCACTCTATATATATATAGTCCTGACCATAAATCCTTATGGCAGAAGTCCCCAATTACATTCAGCAGTGGGCTTGAGCGCATGGTCGGGGGGCAGGAACATAGTTATACATCATTTGTACGCATTTGACCGCAAGAAGCCGAAACAGATAGAGTAGTTGACAAAGAATTTGTCCCGTGGGCCGCCCATTGGGGAACCCTGCCCTATGACCTTTGCTGTGGAGTTGTGTCACCTAAATGTACATTTACATGACTAATTTAGCAGACTCTCTCATCCAGAGTGACTTATAACCAGTGCACTCACTTATAATCAGTGCGTAGAAGGGCAGAGATGTCAGCAGGAGCAGGATTCAATTACATCTGCTTCAGCAATGTTTGACTTGTTTATGGACTTGATTATTACTGCCACACATACACTCTTTTTTAACTCTGAATAATGCAGCCATCTATGCTACAGTCTACAGTGTATATACCATACAACAATACTGGTTTGATTGAATAGTCCTTAGTCCTCTGAAAATCCCTAGGCTAGAAATAAAGTCTAGTCCTCTGATATCCCAAGGGGACTGATTGTTTGGGTAGATATCTCCTCTGACATCTTCTGGGACTAGTCCAAGATGTCTTACCAGCACCATCTTCTAGCGACATCCTGTTTCTTGAAAAATGGTGGAAAAGCTAATTGTGTTTTAGATGGTCAGATAAGGTGCTCTGTTTACTAATGGGAAGATGAGCTTGCGACAGTAGCTTAGATAAAACAAAATGGCTACAGTTAGTTTATTTGTTGATCCTGGAAAGTTACATTAATTAAAATATATTAAGGGAGAGAGTAATTCCACTTTTTTTTGTATGTTATATTGACTGGGATAGAGAGTTATGTCACACTATCCAAGAGATACTGAGAGATGAAATGAAGGCAACACTGAACTGTCTTTGTGCGGTCCAAAAGACTACAGAATGTGGTCATTATATTGTCATGACTTACTATTTTATGCTATGAGTGTTATGTCAAAGTTATCGCTAACATACAATAAGAGACACTGTCATAACAAACTAAAATGTTGTCATATTTTTATGTACACTAGGTAAAAACGCACACCTGAAATGGTGAATAGCAGGAGAAACGGATGACACACGGGTCCAATTCAGTGTTAGCCTTGTGGAACCAGCCTGATCGCGGTCACCATTCTACGCAGCGATCAGGCTGGTTCCACCAGGCTAATTCAAGGTAGCTAGCTGCCAAAACACTGGCTCATTCATGACTTGTTACCAACTGTTTCTAAACCAAAAACGTAGGTCCTCCAGCTGGGCTCAGACATCCTCCCGCAGTACAAGCAGGAGACGCCTAAAACTCCTCCCCACATCATCCTCCACTACTGCGCCTTCAAGACCACCTGGGACTGGGTCATCCTCATCCTAACCTTCTACACAGCCATCATGGTGCCCTACAACGTCTCATTCAAGGTCTAAACTCTATTCAACTACCCACTAACCTTAACCCTTACTCTAAACCCCAAACCGAACCTTAGCAAGCTGTTTTTGGGGATTTTTACTTTGTTTGTGTGTACTTTTATTGACTATGTACCAGCTGTAAAGTAAATTGCCACTCAGGGATAACTTATATTAATTCTCTACTCTACTACTTAAGTAATAAAGATTCTCTACTCTACTACTTAAGTAATAAAGATTCTCTACTCTACTACTTAAGTAATAAAGATTCTCTACTCAACTACTTAAGTAATAAAGATTCCCTACTCTACTACTTAAGTAATAAAGATTCTCTACTCTACTACTTAAGTAATAAAGATTCTCTACTCTACTACTTAAGTAATAAAGATTCTCTACTCTACTACTTAAGTAATAAAGATTCTCTACTCTACTACTTAAGTAATAAAGATTCTCTACTCTACTACTTAAGTAATAAAGATTCTCTACTCAACTACTTAAGTAATACAGATTCTCTACTCTACTACTTAAGTAATAAAGATTCTCTACTCAACTACTTAAGTAATACAGATTCTCTACTCTACTACTTAAGTAATAAAGATTCTCTATTCTAATCCTCCAGACCAAGCAGAACAACGTCACTTGGCTGGTGGTGGACAGCATCGTGGATGTCATCTTTCTGGTGGACATCGTGCTCAACTTCCATACCACGTTTGTGGGGCCAGCCGGAGAGGTCATCTCGGACCCCAAGCTGATCCGGATGAACTACGTCAAGACATGGTTCGTCATCGACCTGCTCTCCTGCCTGCCGTACGACGTCATCAACGCCTTCGAGAACGTTGACGAGGTCAGTGGTTTGTTTGCTAACTGGAGTCTGTGTGTTTGTGGATGGATGGATAAGAATGAAGACACACAGACAGACACACAGATAGACAGACAGACAGACAGACAGACAGACAGACAGACAGACAGACAGACAGACAGACAGACAGACAGACACACACATTGTTTATGGATCTGGAAAGCGTACCACATCGTTGACTCTTGGAAAGCTCACCACATCATTATAGCGTAATAGACACTGACTGGACTTCTCAGCAGTAGAAATGTCATCCCTTGCAGTTGCCTAATGGTTGCTGGGGAATACTGTGAATAGAGGCTAAAAAGTCAGACAAGATCCCTCTAACATATTAAAAAGAACACAGGAATTGGAGGCTTGTAAAACCACATTTTTCTGATGCCTCTTCAAGACATTCTGTGGTAAAACACACTGTAATCAAACTTGGCACAGAGGCCTTTGTAGGATGGTCCAGATCGTCTTGATTCACACGCTAGTCTTGATAACCCTAAAGTAATCAATAGATGCTGCAAGTGATACCATTCTAACCTACGCCCAAGTACAGTATTATCAGAATAAAAATAACTCTGTACTACAGAAGGCACAGATAAAGGTCAATATTACATTTAAATAATGAATAAACACGCGCTTCAAGGGTCAAACAACAAACATTGTTAGCCAATTATAGCTCAATTAACAAGTCAAAAGACTGCTTTTGCCCTTTGGGTGTTGTAACTTAGAACCAAAACAAAAGTGCAGAAACCACCATATTTCTTCGCCACATCTCCAGTGTTATGTACTGTTCTGTTGTATGCCTGTTGTTGTACGAAGGGTGGTGTGGCGAAAGATTATAGCACCCCCACGGTGAGCTCCCACAAAGCCTGTGGGCTCTGCATGTGCCTTTGCTGCACTTGTCAACGCAAGTTATCCTTTTCATTCGGCGCTGTGCTTCAGATACAAGCAGAGCATCCTCTGAAGCAAAGGCTTTCAACACAGTGACCTCGTTGTATTCAATGACAATTGTAGTGAGACATTTCAAGTTGCCACAGGGACACATTTTTCATCTTTTTGTAGTTGAACGTAATTGCATTATGAATGTGTCCCGGGTGAACTGAAAATAGCTTGATGCAGTAGGTTCGCACATGCCGTGGAGGCGGATGCGAGCAGAGGCTAGTGAAATTACATAAACCGCACTGCATTATGTGTTTGCCTTCAGTACTAAATGTAGATTCACCCTTTCGGGAAGTGCCAGGTACATCTCAGCCTCTCTGTACAGTATGCCACACTGTCTTAAATGTTTTAGGGAACCTAGATTCGATGAGCAGTTGATTTCACATCACATTTTGACGTTTGAAGACACCAAGAGCTTGATTCAAATTGAGGAAGCAAAAGAGGGTAATGGGTTTTTTGATAAAGCCACATACGAGTGAATACGAGTGACTCATTCAAATGCTGGAATTAAATGTGTCATCTCCAAATGGATCAGAAACCCGTCCTCCCTAGTACTCTTTCACATACCATTATCGGAGTAAGATACTGGAACATTAATTTTGGGTGCCTGCTCCGTGCCCATCTATGAAAACAAAAGTAACCCCGGGCTAAATTAATTCCAATACTGTACTTTCCAGAGGTTGGTCCAGGACCCAAATAACTGTTATTCTGTCACACGGCAGTGTGGAATTCTTCACTAAACCAGCTTCTGTAGCAAAGTGATGTTTTGTAGAAGTAGCATGTTGTAAAACATACCCTCCAGCTATTATTTAATTTTATTGCTAATGCCATTGTATTCATTATTATAAACACAACAGGGAACTGCACCATGGTACCAAATCCATATGCAGGATATACTGTACAGTGTTTTAGGGAGTGGAGTTCCACAGGGTTCACTGTTGGGACCCTTCCAGTTTATCTTTAATCAATGAATGAACAGTTATTTAAATAGTTAGAACCATGAACAATGGATAATGGGCTCCCGAGAGGGGCACCGGTCTAAGGCACTGCATCTCAGTGCTTGAGGCGTCACTACAGACACCCTGGTTCGACCCTGGTTCGATTTCAGGCTGTATCTCAACAGGCTATGATTGGGAGTCCCATAAGGCGGCACACAATTGGCCCAGCGTCGTCCGGGTTTGGCCGTGTAGGACGTCATTGTAAATAATAATTTGTTCTTAACTGACATGCGTAGTTAAATAAAGGTTAAATAAAAAGTAGAAAATAAAAAATGATTGTCTGGTTAGTAAAGCTCTACTTTTCATTCTCTCGCTAAGCCTAACCATTCCCCTCTTATTTTCTACCCATCAGGGCATCAGCAGTCTCTTCAGTTCCCTCAAAGTAGTCCGTCTGCTTCGCTTGGGCCGGGTGGCCCGTAAACTGGACCACTATATTGAGTACGGGGCCGCTGTCCTGGTTCTGCTGGTGTGCGTCTTTGGCCTGGCCGCCCACTGGTTGGCCTGCATCTGGTACAGCATCGGCGACTACGAGGTCATCGACGAGAACACCAACAGTGTGAGGATGGACAGCTGGCTCTACATATTGAGCGAATCGGTGGGGACGCCGTACCGCTTCAACGCCAGTGGCTCCGGGAGGTGGGAGGGCGGGCCAAGCAAGGACTCGGTCTACATCACTTCCCTATACTTCACCATGACCAGCCTGACCAGCATCGGCTTCGGCAACATCGCCCCCACCACCGACGGAGAAAAGCTCTTCGCCGTGGCAATGATGATGATCGGATGTGAGTAAGAACCCTCCCCATGAAATTTCACACGGTCATCAAAGGAGGCTGGTAGGCTGTAACGGCTGGAATGGAACAAATTGAAACTTATCAAAACCATGTTTGATACCTTGTCACCGATTCCATTCCAGCCATTACGATTATATCTCCGCCCACCAGCCTCCTCTGACTGCCGTAGTATCTTTATGAAAAACACAATTGACATTTCATTAAGAAATACCATGCCAGATGTGTCCCTTGCTTCTTCAAGGAGAAGTATTGTTAACAGGCCAGTATGTCTCTGAATCCTTGATGAATTCAGTAGAAGATAGCATGCTGTTTAATGTACTTACTATACAACTCAATCACAGCTAAATTGACCATTAAGTTATTACAGAAAAATGCTTGATTGAAGCATTTATGGAACATTGTGATGGTTCTAATCAGTTCCGAAAAGACAAATGTTGCGAATTTCACATGGTGCTTTTAAGGTTTATTATGAGTATGCCAATTTGTTTAATTTTGTGCTGTGAAGATTGTACATATCTAAAGAGGATTTTCAAATGCTTTCATCCATTTTGAGCTGGCAGCTGAGTGATTCATCGCACATGGTTACTCCTTCTACTGGAGATGTGATTGACACAGTTTTGTCCCGGTCCTATTGTGGGACATTGCTTTTCATAGAACCCTGTTGTGATTTTAAATTGCATTCTCAATTGCAACGCAGGCCTCAAGATTGGGAAATATGATGGATTGCATAAAGGAAAACGAGTTCTGTTTTGTCTTTTTAGGTCAAGTTGAGACTTTCATTATCTACCTGGAAATAGACATAAAATGTGATAGGACTGGGCCAACTGTGGCAGGCATCATCATCATTTGCGTGCTAGTGTCATGCTTGAAGTTTGCCAGTATAAAAAAGTTTGTTTAACATGACTATGGACAGACCAGTAAACTTCAACATTCCTGTGAAATATCACAGTTGCGGAATAATGAAGCAAGCGTGATCTGCACCTTTCAACTACTATTCCATCCCAGAATGCATTGCTGACCATTTAGCATACATTGTGATCCATACTGACTTGCTATCATCGTGACTTGGTATCAATTTCAGATTGTGAGTCGAAACCACAATCCTGGTGTTCGAAGCATCACACTCCAGCCAACAGAACCTCATCTTATTTAGCTTTTAGTACATACTGTACACTGTAACGGTTGTTAAAACATGGGGGGGGGGGGGGGTTATCCAGCTTAGGAGATCAATTTGAGTAAAAAACAACAATGCAATGTTATGTTGTTAAATTATAAGACACATGGTATAACTTGAGTAACTCACAAGTGAAGCAGTTTTTAGATTTCTTTTCACAACACACGTATGCAGCATTGCTGTGTTGGTGTTGCAGCGGCAGGTGAGGGGGAGTATAAAGAGGTTTGCTTAGCACCTCGGGGAGCCAGGGGTGACAGTGATGCAGGGTGGCAGATGATAGGGGAAGCGAGAGTGACGGGGGGCATGGGGGGGTCATGCTGCTATTCCTCAGTGGTGGGAAGACAGTCTGCCACCCACAGCCTGGAAGCTGGACAGAAGCTTAGTCATGCAATATGTTGCCATTTGAGTCACCTGCCAGTGTGTGTGTGTGTGTGTGTGTGTGTGTGTTATGGGTTGGATTTCGTTTGTGTCTTGGTCTTTTTGTGAGGGAGTATGTACTGTATTTTCTGTATGTGTATTTGAATATGTGTGCTTGTTTAGGTGTTGATAAATACATTAGTCACTATTCTGCAAATCTTAGCCCCAACAAGAGCAGTCATAATTGTTCAAACTGTCGCCGTAAAACACGGAGGTCCACTCACCCCCGTTGCATTTTGGCGGTGTCCAGAGCTTATGACACGACAGTCTCTGTGGCGGTGTGACAAGTTGTTCCTGGCTGTCACGGTGGTCTTGTCTCAGTGCAGCCAGCCGTGTCATACCCTTCTGTGTCCCCATACGCAGACCAACCCTCCTCTCCCGCTCCTCTCTCTCCCACAAGGCTTGGTAACTGTTTATATACACTGAGTATACATTTAGAAACACCTGCTCTTTCCATGACAGACTGACCAGGTGATCGAGGTGAAAGCTATGATCCCTTATTGATGTCATTCGCTAAATCCACTTCAGTGTAGATGAAGGAGTGGAGACAGGTTAAACAAGGATTTTTAAGCCAAGAGACAATTGAGACATGGATTGTGTATGTGTGCCTTTCATAGGGTGAGTGGGCAACACGAAATATTTAAAGGAAAATGCGGAGGGGGGACATACAACTCAATATTAGGAAGGTGCCATTTGACGTAAGCTGAGAGTTAGCTAATACTAATCATTTCCCCTTTTCAAGTTGATAAAGTCATGTTCTCTTTTGGGCCAGTAATGATGACTTAGCAGTTTTTATCCTCAGTGTTGTGCCAAATAGACGACATTATGGAAATGTTCTCAAAAGAGGAATTGACTAAAATGAGCAAAGTCACTTCATATACATTTGAAGTGTCATGCTTTCAAACGGCTCCCTATTGTATATAGCAGATGCTGCCAGGTATTGCCTTTTCAAAATGTCAACCAATTGCTTTGCATGTGAATAGTAAACTGCCTATTTTGTCATGGTACACATTTTCCCTTCTTTGACTCATTGCTCGCTCAGTGGGAGCTGTCACTTCTGTGATGCGCCCAACAGGAGGGGGAATACAGGACTCAACCCATTCAGAAAAGAAATATGAGCTAAATCAGGGAGACTTGGCTGAAGACCATGGCTATTATGTATCAGCATAACGATGCCAATGTAGTGCATTGAAAGACATTTTATGCGCCCATATGACCCCTTGAGCAAATCCTAGTGTCAGTTTATACTGATTCTGAGTTGTCAGCAATTTTAAGTCAGTCGAAAAATGCCAGGTAGAATGTTTGTTCTGGCGCTTGGCACCCAGGGCCAGTACAGTAGGAGTCACACTTAACGTGTGCCACGGACAATCAAACACACTGAGTGTTAGGGCCACTGCACGGTACTCGATTTGTGGGAACTCGTTGCTACAGCAACCAACGTCCAGGTGGACCATGTTAGGTCATTAGCGTAGTAATTTGTGAACATCTTAACAATCACAAATGACTCTAATCGGCTGTGCCTTATTACTTGGACTGGTCTTTTTATTGATGCACTGAGTACCTGAGACTACTTCATGAGCCGGCTCAAGAATCCAATGGTAAAAATAGACGATCCAGTTCCCTATGAAAGCATCTGGTTCGGCAGACCTCAGACAGCATAGTTTCACTACCCCAGTTTCTCCTAGCCTCAAAGCCTGGTTACATTTCGACTCGGTAGCGTGCCATATATCACATGTAGAGGGTTCCACTACTGTAAAATAAGAACTCGAATCAACCTCAGAATCTCAGATCCTCAGTGAGACCAATTGCTGCGTTCATTTTCCGATATACAGTACCAGTCACAAGTTTGGACACACTGACTCATTCAGTGGGTTTTCTTTATTTGTACTATTTTCTACATTGTGAAGACATCATAACTATGAAATAACACATCATGTAGTAACCAAAAAAGTATATATATTTTAGATTCTTCAAAGTAGCCACACTTTGCCTTGATGACAGCTTTGCACACTCTTGGCATTCTCTCAACCAGCTTCATGAGATATCACCTGGAATGTTTTTCCAACAGTCTTAAAGGAGTTCCCACATATGCTGAGCACTTGTTGGCTGCTTTTCCTTCACTCTGCGGTCCAACTCATCCCAAACCATCTCAATTGGGTTGAGGTTGGTGATTGTGGAGGCCAGGTCATCTGATGCAGCACCATCACTCTCCTTCTTTGTCAAATAGCCCTTACACAGCCTGGAGGTGTGTTTTGGCTAATTGTCCTGTTGAAAAACAATAATAGTCCCACTAAGTGCAAAACAGATGGGATGGCGTATCGCTGCAGAATGCTGTGGTAGCCATGCTGGTTAAGTGTGCCTTGAATTCTAAATAAATCACAGACAGTGTCACCAGCAAAGCACCCCCACATCATCACACCTCCTCCTCCATGCTTCACGGTGGGAACTACACATGCGGAGATCATCCGCTCACCTATTCTGCGTCTCACAAGGACACGGTGGTTAGAGGACAGATTTCCACCGGTCTAATGTCCATTGCTCATTTTTCTTGGCCAAGTCTCTTCTTATTATTGGTTTCTTTTAGTAGTGGTTTCTTTGCAGCAATTCGACCACGAAGGCCTGATTCACGCAGTCCCCTCTGAACAGTTGATATTGAGATGTCTGTTACTAAGTAATGGTGCCGGAGGGGATGGCTGCCGTTTTCTGCGCTCTCAACCAACCGTGCTATTTTGTTGTTTTTTTCGCATTGTTTGTAACTTATTTTGTACATAATGTTGCTTCCACTGTCTCTTATGACTGGAAAGAGCTTCTGGACATCAGAACAGTGATTACTCACCTAGAACTGGACAAATAATTTTTATTTAATGAGTCGGACGAGAGGGATTTACTCTAGACACCCGGCAAGGCCCTCATCCCCGTCATTCGCAGGAGAAAAAGACGGATATATCGCGAGTCGTGGCTGAATGATAACATGAATAACATACAGCTGGCGGGTTACACTTTACACACTGTATCGGCAGGATAGAACAGCAGCCTCTGGTAAGACAAGGGATGGCGGTCTATGTATATTTGTAAACAACAGCTGGTGCACGATATCTAAGGAAGCCTCAAGGTTTTGCTTGCCTAAGGTAGAGTATCTCATGATAAGCTGAAGACCACACTATCTACCAAGAGAGTTTTCATCTATATTCTTCGTAGCTGTCTATTTACCACCACAATCCGATTCTGACACTAAGACCGCACTCAATGAGCTGTATGCGGCCATAAGCAAACAGGAAAACGCCAATTAAGAGGCGGCGCTCCTAGTGGCCGGGGACTTTAATGCGGGGAAACTTACATCTGTTTTACCTAATTACTACCAGCATGTTAAATGTACGACCAGAAAGGAAAAAACTCTAGACCACCTTTACTCCACACACAGAGATGTGTACAAAGCTCTCCCTCGCCCTCCATTTGGCAAATCTGACCATAATTCTATCCTCCTGATTCCTGCTTACAAGCAAAAATTAAAGCAGGAAGCACCAGTGACTCGGTCAATAAAAAAAGAGGTCAGATGAAGCAGATGCTAAGCTACAGGACTGTTTTAATAGCACAGACTGGAATATGTCCCGGGATTCTTCCGGAGTACACCACATCTGTCACTGGCTTCATCAATAAGTGCATCGATGACGTCGTCCCCACAGTGACTCTATGTACATATCCCAACCAGAAGCCATGGATTACAGGGAACGTCCACACTGAGCTAAAGGGTAGAGCTGCCGCTTTCAAGGAGCGAGACTCTAACCCGGAAGCTTATAAGAAATCCCGCTATGCCATCCAATGAACCATCAAACAGGCAAAGCGTCAATATTCACAACATTCACAAGGCCAGACGGATTACCAGGCCATGTACTCCGAGCATGCGCTGACCAACTGGCAAGTGTCTACACTGACATTTTCAACCTCTCTCTGTCTGAGTCTATAATACCAACATGTTTCAAGCAGACCACCATAGTTCCTGTGCCCAAGAACACTAAGGTAACCGGCCTAAATGACTACCGACCCATAGCACTCACGTCTATAGCGATGAAGTGCTTTGAAAGGCTGGGCATGGCTCACATCAACACCATTATCCCAGAAACCCTAGACCCACTCCAATTTGCATATCGCCACAACAGATCCACAGATGATGCAATCTCTATTTCAATCCACACTGTCCTTTCACACCTGGACAAAAGGAACACCTATGTGAGAATGCTATTCATTGACTACAGCTCAGCGTTCAACCCCATAGTGCCCTCAAAGCTCATCACTAAGCTAGGGACCCTGGGACTAAACACCTTCCTCTGCAACTGGATCCTGGACTTCCTGATGGGCCGCCCCCAGGTGGTAAGGGTAGGTAACAACACATCCGCCACGCTGATCCTCAACACGGGGGCCCCTCAGGGGTGCGTGCTCAGTCCCCTCCTGTACTCCCTGTTCACTCATGACTGCATGGCCAGGCACAACTCCAACACCATCATTAAGTTTTCTGATGACACAACAGTGGTAGGCCTGATCACCGACAATGACGAGACAGCCTATAGATAGGTCAGAGACCTGGCCATGTGGTGCCAGGACAACAACCTCTCCCTCAACGTGATCAAGACAAAGGAGATGATTGTGGACTACAGGAAAGGAGGACCGAGCCACGCCCCCATTCTCATCGACCAGGCTGTCGTGGAGCAGGTTTAGAGTTTCAAGTTCGTTGGTGTCCACATCACCAACAAACTAACATGGTCCATGCACACTAAGACAGTCTTGAAGACGGCACGACAAAGCCTATTCCCCCTCAGGAGACTGAAAAGATTTTGCATGGGTCCTCAGATCCTCAAAAGGTTCTACAGCTGCACTATCGAGAGCATCCTGACTGGTTGCATCACTGCCTGGTATGGCAACTGCTCGGCCTCCGACCGCTAGGCACTACAAGGGGTAGTGCGTACGGCCCAGTACATCACCAGTACATCATACCAGGTGGTGTCAAAGGAAGGCCCTAAAACTTGTCAAAGACTCCAGCCACCCTAATCATAAACTGTTCTCTCTGCTATCACACGGCAACCGGTACCGGAGCGCCAAGTCTAGGTCCAAGAGGCTTCTATTTACATTTCCCCCCCTCTTTTACGCTGCTGCTACTCTGTTTATTATCTATGCAGTCACTTTAATAACTCTACCTACATTTACATATTACCTCAATTACCTCGACTAACCGGTGTCCCCCGCACATTGACTCTGTACCGGTACCCCCTGTATGTAGCCTCGCTATTGTTAGTTTACTGCTGCTCTTTAATTATTTGTTACTTTTGTTTCTTTTGTATTTTTCTTAACTGCATTGTTGGTTAAGGGCTTGTAAGTAAGCAGTTCACTGTAAGGTCTACACCTGTTGTATTCGGTGCATGTGACTAATACAATTTGATTTGATTTGAACTCTGCAAAACATTTATTTGGGCTGCCATCTGAGGTGCAGTTAACTCAAATGAACTTATCCTCTTCAGAAGAGGTAACTCTGCGTCTTCCTTTACTGTGGCTGTCCTCATGAGAGCCAGTTTCATCATAGCGCTTGATGGTTTTTGCGACTGCACTTGAAGAAACTTTCAAAGTTATTGAAATGTTTCGTATTGACTGACCTTCATGTCTTAAAGTAATGATGGACTGTTGTTTCTCTTTGCTTATTTGAGCTGTTCATGCCATAATATGGCCTTGGTATTTTACCAAATAGGGCTATCTTCTGTATACCACTCCTACCTTGTCACAACACAACTGATTGGCTCAAACGCATTAAGAAGGAAAGAAATTCCACAAATTAACAAGGCACACCTGTTAATTGAAATGCATTCCAGATGACTACCTCATGAAGCTGGTTGAAAGAATGCCAAGTGTGCAAAGCTGTCGTCAAGGCAAAGGATTGCTATTTTGATTTATTTTACACTTTTTTGGTTACTACATGATTTCATATGTGTTATTTCATAGTTTTGATGTCTCGCTATTATTCTACAATGTAAAATTGTAAAATGGCCAGCATCCCGGAGTCGCCTCATCACTGTTGACGTTGAGACTGGTGTTTTGCGGGTACTATTTAATGAAGCTGCCAGTTGAGGATTTAATGAAGCTGCCAGTTGAGGCGTCTGTTTCTCAAACTAGACACTAATGTACTTGTCCTCTTGCTCAGTTGTGCACTGGGGCCTCCCACTCCTCTTTCTATTCTGGTTAGGGCCATTTTGCGCTGTTCTGTATAGGGAGTAGTACACAGCGTTGGACGATATCTTCAGTTTCTTGGCAATTTCTCGCATGGAATAGCCTTCATTTCACAGAACAAGAATAGACTGACGAGTTTCAGAAAAAAGTATTTGTTTCTGCCCATTTTGAGGCTGTAATCGAACCCACAAATGCTGACGCTCCAGATACTCAACTAGTCTAAAGAAGGCCAGTTTTATTGCTTCTTTAATAAGGATAACAGTTTTCAGCTGTGCTAACATAATTGCAAAAGGGTTTTCTAATGATCAATTAGCCTTTTAATATAATAAACTTGGATTAGCTAACACAACGTGACAATGGAACACGGGAGTGATGGTTACTGATAGTGAGCCTCTTTATGCCTATGTAGATATCCTATTTTAAAAATCTGCTGTTTCCAGCAGAAAATAGTCATTTACAACATTAACAATGTCTACACTGTATTTCTGATCAATTTAATGTTATTTTAATGGACAACATTTTTTTTTTTTTCAAAAACAAGGACATTTCTAAGTGACCCCAAACTTTTGAACGGTAGTGTACATTCACACACACACACACACACACACACACACACACACACACACACACACACACACACACACACACACACACACACACACACACACACACACACACACGTGTATATACATACATACAGTGCATTTGGAATGTATTCAGACCCCTTCCCTTTTGACACATTTTGTTACGTTACAGCCTTATTCTAAAATGTATTAAATTATATATTTTTTGCACACAATACCCCATAATGACAAAGCGAAAACAGGTTTTTAGATTTTTTTGCACATTTATTACAATTAAAAAACATACCTTATTTACATAAGTATTCAGACCCTTTGCTTTGTGATTCAAAATTGAGCTCAGGTGTATCCTGTTTCCATTGATTATCCTTCAGATGTTTCTACAACTTGATTGGAGTCCACCTGTGGTAAATTTAATGTATTGGACATGATTTGGAAAGGTACACACCTGTCTATATAAGATCCCACAGTTGGCAGTGCATGTCAGAGTACAAATCAAGCCATGAGGTCGAAGAAATTGTCCTTAGAGCTCTGAGACAGGATTGTGTCGAGGCACAGATCTGGAGCATCGAAGTTCCCCAAGAACACAGTGGCCTCCATCATTCTCAAATGGATGACGTGTGGAACCACAAGAATCTTCCTAGAGCTGGCTTCCCGGCCAAACTGAGCAATCGGGGGAAAAGGGCCTTGGTCAGGGAGGTGACCAAGAACCCGATGGTCACTCTGACAGAGCTTCAGGACCTTCCAGAAGCTCCAGAAACTTCCAGAAGGACAACCATCTCTGCAGCACTCCACCAATCAGGCCTTTATGGTAGAGTGGCCAGACGGAAGCCACTCCTCAGTAAAAGGCACATGACAGCCCGCTTGGAGTTTGCCAAAAGGCACCTAAAGGACTCTCAGACCATGAAAAACAAGATTCTCTGGTCTGATGAAACCAAGATGGAACTCTTTGGTCTGAATGCCAAGGGACACGTCTGGATGAAACCAGGCACTGCTCATCACCTGACCAATACTATCCCTACGGTGAAGCATGGTGGTGGCAGCAACATGCTGTGGGGATGTTTTTCAGGTGCAGGGACTGGGAGAATAGTCAGGATCGAGGGAAAGATGAACGGAGCAAAGTACAGTGAGATCCTTAATGAAAACCTGCTCCAGAGTGCTCAGGACCTCAGACTGGGCCGAAGGTTCACCTTCTAACAGGACAACGACCCTAAGCACACAGCCAAGATAATGCAGGAGTGGCTTCGGGACAAGTCTCTGAATCCAGTTACAATTAAATGACACCCTTAAATTGCTTCTGATAACTGAATGATCCAGCTTAGTGTATGTTGTCAGTACAGTCCCAAGCTGTTGCATTTAACAGTCGTCAGCAGTATCCTAATGCATTTTTATCACTACCCTTAATTCAGTTCTGTTGCTTGATCAGACAGGTCTATTTGGCCCATCACTCATCACTGCTGCGGCTGGGAAAATGACAGACGTTTTTAGCCCAGCCTAATGCCTCTGAGCGTTGCCCCATTGTGTATATATCATTTTTATCACATTTTTATCACTACCCTTAATTCAGTTCTGTGGCTTGATCAGACAGGTCTATTTGGCCCATCACTCATCACTGCTGCGGCTGGGAAAATTACAGACGTTTTTAGCACAGCCTAATGCCTCTGAGCGTTGCCCCATTGTGTATATGACAGGCCCTCTCTCGTCTCCCTGACTGTTTACCTGTTGTGCTCCGCTCGCCGCCTCTGCGAGGATCGATTGCGTCAGCAACAACAATAATAATATAGTCATGTCATCCACCTTCTAAAACGTCCTTTGGCAAGGTTGCTCAATATCCTTTTCAGTTTAACAATTATGATGACCCTTTGGTTATAATAAAGCCAGTGATTTTTCAGCTTTTGGTGTGCCACCTGAACGATTGAAAACGAGCACTATATTTCACTTCCCTTGAAAATGGATGCCACCAGTGTCATCACTAATGGTTGACAGGACCTCTATTGATTTCTCTGACCCTGCTGTGGAGGAGTGGGACACTGGAAGGGGAATAGGGCGACACATTCTCAGGCAAAGTGCTGACTTGGGTATGAATTATGAGAGCCGATATTGATTGGATAGCTGCGGGATTGAGACACAGAATGAGAGATGGCTGATTTGGTCAGCAGTCAGTGGGAAGTGAGAGGGAGCGTGACACCATTTGTCTTTACAGACCATCTCCCAAAGCCCATTATGACCAATGGAGAGATAATGTCTGTGTAGAAGAAGATACAATAAATGTAACATGCCACTTGTTTTGCTACACACATCGCTGCATTTGCAAGGGCACATAATGATGTTTCCAAGTTAGGACTGTGAATATGGGGATATTATTGTGATAGATTTACAGACTGTTGTCTGCCAAAAGAAAACATCACGAATGGTTCCTTTGGGTCTCTAGTGTTCTGTTCTTTCACTATTAATAATACACAGAACAGTCTTGTCAGTGGAAAAATGCTAATAAACTCAAAAACATTATTCTTACCAGCTCATATTTTTAAGGGTCCCGTTTGCTAGAATCCTTTAGTTGACACATCTACAGTATGCCATATTTGCCAGCACATTGACCACACTCTTTATTGGTCTTTTCCAGCACTCCTGTATGCCACCATCTTCGGTAACGTGACCACCATCTTCCAGCAGATGTACGCCAACACCAACCGCTACCACGAGATGCTCAACAGCGTCCGCGACTTCCTCAAGCTCTACCAGGTGCCAAAGGGCCTCAGTGAACGTGTCATGGACTACATTGTCTCTACATGGTCCATGTCTAGAGGCATCGATACAGACAAGGTAACGCAAACATGGCTGAAAACTTCCATACCATTTTGTTACCATCTCACAGTATGCATCTTTATTTCATGGCTAAGTTGGTCTGTGAGAGGAAGCAAAAGTTATGCATCACCATGGATATTACTGGTATGTGTTGGTGGTATTATGTTGTCATTGTTATACCATTATTATTCATTTATTATAATTATTATTATATTGATACAATTGACTGATTTACCGATACTCATCGGCCCCCGATTCAAATGTTTAAGATATGACTGCATCATTCCTCGGACCCCATACTGATCCAAATGTGCAATGCATTGGTCAGAAAATTGATTCAAACGTTAGGAATCGCCGATTCACTAGCATTTTCCCCCCTCACATTACTTTCTTTTTTGCCTTCCAGAACGACCTCATCTTTTGTGACAACTGATGTGTCCTCTCCTTCAGTGTCAAACTAAAAGCATGTAACTGTTGACAGTCATTGATCTACAAGTCATTTTGCATGCCGAACAACCCTAGGGAATATCAGTAGCGTTGTCAAACTGCACACTGTGCCCATCTTCGCACGCTGACCAATGCGAGGTGGAAGGCCCGTTCCCGATCTTGTGTTCAAATGCTAAAATGGCTTGCGTGATATTAGGGGTTATTAGTTGAGTGACAACGTATGTCATTTGCTAGGTTGTTGTCATCAATGCACTGTTGAAAATGTGTGTTTTAACCAGAATTAAAAAAAGCTACCAGAAACACATCTCTCATCTTGATGTACCCGCTGAGCAGGGTTTACAATAGATTTGATTTTGCTGCACAAAACCCATCAGCAATAGTAGTTTTACTTTGAGCAATTAGTGTATATGGTCATTTTTAGACATACGGATTAAAGTTCATTATTTCATAAGGAGGAATCACCTTTGGGAGGAGCACTGCATGGCTAAAGCGGGAGGAGCAAATAAACTCATACACTTCCAAGCGGTCAAAACCATTTGATTTTGAGATGGGGGTATAATCCATAATTGTGCTATATATTTATTGACTATGTCATAGCTAATTTGTAACGGAAAAATATTGATACATGTACATTACTAGCTCAAACACTTGATCTGCAAAAATGAGAAGTTAATTAGTGGGTGAACCAAAGTGGGGGGACAAATTTTTTTGGGCTACATTGTCCCCACCCCTCCTAAACTGATAGTGGGGTGGTAGATGGCAAGTCTCCTTTATGGCTCAGATTAGGTGCCTACATAGTATACACCATAGCATAATTTACACACGCAGATGTACACATCAACTCAGACAGATCCAGCTCAGAGAGGCCCAGCTCATGAGTTCCATCACCAGCAGATTCAAATTTACAAGGGAAAATGTATGTGCTTATACAACAAATATTAGTGCATCGAATTGTATCGCATCGATTCATTCTTGAATTCAACTGAATCGCACCAAATAATTTCAAACTAAAACTTATCGTTCCTGTATCGTATCGGAGCCCACGTATCTAGATTTGAATCGTCTTGAAAGGGAATGATGCACATCCCTACAATTTATTATTATTATTGTATTATGTCAAAAGGGAATAGATTCATACAAATACAATCTGATGTTCTGTCATATTCCAGTCTTCTGGTTCATCCTTAATTAGAAGTATTCCTGACCTGGTCCTGCAAATGCCTGTTGGGTATGACCTCTTAACATTTGACACAATAGGAGGTGCAGAGGTAATCATGTGCAATTGGCCCTCTATTCCCAGAACAGGGAGAGACTGAAATTTGCAAAGATTCACCCTTTTGAAGTTGATGTTAAAAGGGATCATTCTATTTGGGGGGGGAAGTTTTAGCTTATTTTTTGACTTGTTTCATTCAAACCTTTTTTAAATGCCCACACCAGTAGAAATCCACTTTCTTTCAACTGAAAGACTATGGCCAGAGCTTACCCATGATGTTGCACAATTATTTAAGTCGATAAGTCATCGTTTTAGTCCAAAGTATGATATCTTTGGGCTTGAAGTGACAAATTCGAACTGCCCACCTCATGCAAATCCGTGTGCATGTGGTGTTTTTTCCTATGATATGACAAACATTATTGTCAGCCTACGTTTCAGGGCTGGGTTTTATTTTAATGTTACCACCCACCAGCACGTTATTACGCATCGCTACTGAGATGAGCCAAACAGCCTTGTGGCCACTTGGTTGCCTGAGCCATGGAGCAAATTAAAATAGGGGGTGCAAACATGTTTTTCAACCTCCATTTTTTTTTTTTTTTTTAATGAAAATGATCATAATCCATTGGATAATTTGTCACATTTCACTTATTTTTTAGCTAGTCTGTATTAAAAGTATATATACTGGAGCATTTTATAAAACGGTATAATTGCATGATACTGTATGATAGCATTTTGCAAACCCGCTCCCCCTGTCGCCAAGATCAATGTTTTTGACCACTGGAGTTTTGCTTCACCACACGCTCCACTGCTTTGATTGGTGTAAAGTTATCCGCTATCCAGATAACGAGAAGGCACCCGCGAAAGAAAATTGCAGCGTGCATGATCACGCGCAGTCATTGTAGGCTGTAATTTCTCTTTCCCTGTGAGCACAGGTTGACTTCGCTGTACTTCAGGCAAAGCCTGCTAGAAACCTTCCTGCCAAAGGTTGCACCTTGTCCATTACAATGTAGAAAAACGCATAGCAGCTATCTTTCAATAGTTATCCATATTGCTGGAGCTTCATCATATTATTTAATCTATTTATAAGGTGGATTCACGGCCGTAATTTATGAACGATGCCAAAACTTTGTAGATAACAATATATGGCGAAGTCAAAGACAGGGCAGTGGTTTCCATCTGTGGCAAACTTTTCCCTTAATTGTGCTCCCGAGTGGCGCAGCGGTCTAAGGCACTGCATCTCAGTGCAAGAGGTGTCACTACAGTCCCTGGTTCAAATCCAGGTTTGGCCGGGGTAGGCCGTCATTGTAAATAAGAATTTGTTCTTAACTGACTTGCCTAGTTAAATAAAGGTTCAATAAAATATATAAATAAATAAAATCAATGCTTAAGACAAATCCAGCTCCAGCCATAGAACTGGAATATGATGTATTAAAAAAAAAGCAATAACGTTAGACAAGGTTAGCATGCTAGCTAGCTACACTAACAGCTGTCAGTGCCCTATCTGTTGATGTTTATCAACTCCACGAAGAAAATACACACAACCAATTTGTGAATATGTATAAGTAACCTTCCTCTCCCGCAGGTGTTGCAGATCTGCCCCAAGGACATGCGGGCAGACATTTGCGTCCATCTCAACAGAAAGGTGTTCAAGGAGCACCCAGCCTTCCGACTGGCGAGCGACGGGTGCCTACGGGCCCTTGCCATGGAGTTCCAGACCACCCACAGTGCCCCTGGAGACCTCATCTACCACGCGGGCGAAAGTGTCGACAGCCTCTGTTTCGTGGTGTCCGGGTCCTTGGAGGTCATCCAGGACGATGAGGTTGTGGCCATATTAGGTGAGGGTTCATTTATTCTTAATTTTTTAAACCTTAATTTATCCAGGAAGTGTCATTGAGGCCAGAAGACCAGAGGGAGACATGGTCAAGAGGCCATCTTTGGTATCTGTATGTATAGTCAATATCTGACACTCGAAAACAATTGCATTATAAAATGGTGTGTTTTCATGACCATATTACACTTAGTGACCTTTAAATGCATAGAGCATTGATGGACCTGGCATATTGCTCATTTGGTGAAACTGAGGTGAGAGTAAAGTGGATTGCGCTGAAAAACATGTTTCCTGTTTGTGTACACCTGACTGTAAGGTATTGCATCACATTAGTATTCAAGACGACAATAGAGACTCTGATTGCGGAGATCCACCCCTTGATGTCGGTTCACGTCTGCTGCTTTATAGCATAAGCCAGCCTCAAAATAGCAAATTACATCTGTGCTTCTTTTTAATGTTAATGAAAAGTGAATAAAAGCGTCCCTATTCTCTGTACAATCTGTTCAGGAAGTATGCTCAAGGGCTTACATTGAGCAAACAATTTTTTTTGAGTCGCATGCTTTTTACTTTCATAAGAGCAGTGACAAAATCTGTGCAACCCCTTAGGGCGATTCTCGTGAACACGTTATTATGCGGAAACGAATGTTGTGAAAATGAGCAGTGAGCATGTCAAAGCAAACAGTAGTAGTCCTAATTCTAATAAACAAAATCTGCTTTGTGTGGATCTCTGGAGGTGACGTACAGATGTAGGATCTTAATTTGAGCCACTTTGCTACAGCAGGAAAATAATCCTGCAGCAACAGGAAATGTGAATTATTATGTAGATTATGATGGAACATTTTTTGTAGGGGTTGATACAAATCCAGTCTGAAAATCTAGTCTGGAATTTCAAAGTGGAAATTACAAACTTCAGAAGCCTTTTTTAAACCTCACACACTACAAGTAAAAAATATCTGCATTGCAGGAAAGTTCTCCTGCAACAGGGTGGTCAATAAAAAAATTCAGAACGATTAAGATCCTACATCTGTGTTCAACCACATGAGAAGTCAAATGAAGACAAATGACACTTTCTGAAATGATACTTTGAGAGTATACTGAAGCTCTGTTGTCTGGGACCTGATGTGAAGAGGTCTACAGCAGGGTTCTCCAACCTTTTCTAGCATGAGAGCTTCTTTAAAAAAAATGAAAGATCAAACATTTAAATAAATAAACTTAACTTAATGTTGCGCCACCACAATATTTTGCCTTACGGACAAAAATGGATTAGGTAATAGCTATATTAACCATATTTTCTCATCTAACTTAAAAAAATGTTTTTTCACAATTGTTCAAAAATGTTCATACTTAGCCCTACTAATCAGGTGCGCTACAGCAATCCTCGTAATATAACATAATAAACGTCTTTATTCTCTTCACAAACCGAAAATTCATCATGCTCATCACATTTCCATGGATTGACATGAAGTCACTGACCACCAGAATCATAAAGATATGTTTTACCACTGTTTTTAACTGATCCATCAAGTCAATTAATTAAGGCATAATTATAATGGCATATATAATCACTTGTTTATGCTTTGCTAACATTATAAAAGCAATATGAACTAGAGGAGACCATGGCATGTGCTCATCAGTTTACATTGTGTTACTTCCAAAATGATTCTGAAGTGTGCCAGGCCTTGCAGTCCCAAAATAAATTTTCTTAATTTGGTGGCTAGAGTCAAATACTTTCTGTGGCACACACTATTCGTCAACATGAGCTACCAAAATTATTCTGAAGTGTGCCAGGCCTTGCACTCCCAAGATAGAAGGGGAGGAGAATTTTGGCAGGCAACAAAATTAAACGCAGCCTAATGTGATCAGAAATCTCAACTAGCAAGCAAGTCGCAGCAATGAAGAATTGAGTGCGTTCACGTGAATATGGGGGGGATTCTGGAAGGGGGGAGGTTTTCGGCACAACACCGGGACCAGATTTTGAAACCCCTGCTCTATTACAATTGAGTCAGTTTTCAGTTTAGCCACCCCACTATATAGGAACAAACATGCCATATGTGTGTCAACCTGTAGTGGTTGATATTATTTTAAAATGCTTGTGTGATATAATAATAAAAAATATATACATTTACTTTGCAGGTGTTATGCTGTGCTCATGTAGTGTCTTCCAAATAGACTTACAACAGAGAACCTTTATCTTAAGAGAGAAGAGGCACTCTTGAGTCAGACCTCTGTTAGATGCATGATGGTCTGATAACTCATCCTCAGAGATTCGCTGTGTCACTGAGACAGAAAAACGCTGGTAGGAAGTGGGATGATGAATTTACAATACTCTAGGGCTGCTCTCTGCATCCTTTCGGTGATTGTTTTTTCCCCCAAATCGTCAAGCGAGAAGACTGGTTATCACGATGGAGCTCGTATTTACGCGAGGGATAAATATTTGGATTGCCCTCTCCCTCTAGCAGGGACTTAACCTTCAAGAAATGAGTAGGAGAATATCCCGCACTACTAGGGTCTTCACACTTACTAGACTTTTTGCAGTAATACCCTCAGCTACAGATATACTGGAATGTAAACTTGCGAGTTTGTCACGTTTCGACACTCTCAAAAGTTGCCCCTCTAAGCACTGTAAACAGAATTGTCTCGTTGAGACAACACTCGTACAGTAAAATTGTAATAGCAACGATTTTGAAACGGCTGAAATGTACATATATTTTCCGTATTTTTAAAAACGTGTTTTATCGATTTAAAAAAAAAACTTGTGTACTATCCATGGTATTATCTCGGCTGATCATGTCAGCCAATCACGTTGTCCGTATCTAAAGGTAGTAAACAGCTGGTGAAACCTCGAGAGAGATTGCTGTCCGACAAAACTGCTATTAGGTAAAGTGTATTTTTTGTATTTTTTGTAATCGAACTATTTAGTTATAGAAACACGATACCATCAATGTAAGCTGTAAAATTACTCCCAATTTAGAACACCGCAACATTGGTAATGTAGCTAGCTTGCTAGTTAGCTAGCTAGTTACAACAAGTAGATATGTTGCTAGCATGCAGAAGCAGATAGCTTTATCACTAGCTAGCATGTCATTCTGAGACAAGGAGCGTTTTAGCTATCAGTTTATTTCAAGTGATAATTTAAGACTACAAAAATCTATAGGACAAGTAGTGTAAATCTAATACAGTCATCAAGGCAGGACCCACTCATTTAATTCATACGGAGTAATAAGAAATGTCACATTATCCCTGTCAATAGTTGGAGTAGGATGATTGCAGAGCACCCTGCCTCAGACTGTCAGAGTGTTTATTTATCTAGCTCACAAACTACATTCCTTCACTGTGATTTGTTTTATTCTTGTCTCTCACTTGTGTCTCGCATGATCTATTCAGCTCTCCTGTGTCCTGCTCTAAGAGATCAACCAAGTGCTATCCGTACTGCAGTTTAAACTAACCCTGCCGTCACTGTTTAGACATTGAGACTGCATATGCATTTGCCTGTTGTCTTTTCTTTGTGGGGTTTGTTTTACACGGTGTAGTGCATTTCAGAGTTAAAGAACACCAACTACAGATACACGTGCTTGTTTGAGCGTCTCAGTTTAGATTCAGTTCAACAGGTGACAAATAGATGATTATTGTAACATGCGGTGGGGAGAATTCTATTGCCCCAGTCAGAAGCCCAGGCTTTCGCCATAGATGGTAGTTCTCGTCTCTGGACCACACAAGCTTTAGAGTGCATTCTGCTAAGGCACTTGTCTCTCTTTACATCCGTCAGCTACATTGGTGACCAGGGTGGGATCCTTTCGATATGCCTATGGGGCCTGGGCACACAATGCTCCTAGAGAGAAGGGGGAATACTGAAGCATGCCGTGATGACAGTTGTAACGTCTCCATCAGAGGCCCAGGCTTTTGGCATAGATGGTAAAGCTTTCATTTCTGGACTGCAATATTGTAAGATTGTTACCTCCACGGCACTTGATATACATGTATTGGTAGGTTACACTATATTTAGATACTTCAAATACTGCTCGAGACACCTTTGCTATTTGTCTCAATAAATGGTGAAACACTATTTGTAACGGTGGTCTTTGTTCATATGTACAGTATATGAATGAAACTTAGATTATGGAAAACGAAAACATGACTCACACGCGGTCATAGTTAGTAGAATAATGAATGGATTGGCAAGATTTTGGCACCGTCAACTTCTAGGTTAGTAGAAAAGTAAATAATTTAAACCGACTAAATATACTCGCATTCACTGAACATTTTAGTATTTGAAAGAAATATTCATTTCCCAACTGCTTTTTCTATAAGCCTACAGGCTCTTTATTATTGTTCATACCTTATATTATTCCAATGCATCCAACATGATGCATGCCCACCATGGTGTTGGGCAGCTGCTATTTGAGAACTCGTCTGGTTTATAAATCTTATTGCAGAGCACATTGTACAACTGTGAAATACACTTCTTATAAGAAAATGTTCAAGAATTGAAGGTGCCAACAAATGTTATAGTCATAAGAATGTTTTACGGTCATATACATAAAATACATATACCAAAAAAACTCGGAAATTGATCAAGTTCAGGTTTTCGGTTCGGCCAACCACCTAATATAATGACTTCCATGAAATTGATAAAATGAAGCCTGGTTTGTTCTAAGGTACCTATATGGTAGCTAGTGTAAGCCTAAAAGCTCCTATCTAGCTATGGATCAGCTAAACGTCAGCATTCCGCTACATTTGTAAGAATGCAGAACGATTTTATTTACATAGCTAATGTTACCTAGTCGTGTATGTTAATTTCCTCTTCCCATTGGGTTAGTATGAGTAACGTGTCATTAAAGCAATTTGTGCCAGATGTGGCTTGAGCGGATTAAATTACAATTTTTTTCACAGATCACCTCAAATATCATCCAAGGGTCTCCCAAAAAGCAAGCCATGGTGACACAATGACAAGCTGTTTGTCTGTTAATGAATCCAAAAGGGACATTCATTTCCCTTTCAAATCAAAGTTTGTCAAATGTTTTCAGACCTCGAAAGTAATCTAATGTCAAGATGAAACCACATGACAACGTGTAGATCCAGCTGTATTCCTCCACCCCAAATGAATAGAAAAGTCGAGCAGCGAATGAAACCAGGAAATTAGACCGTGCTTAACTTTTCCATTCATTTGGGAGGTATCGACACAACCAATGTTGTGGGAGGTTATTTCATCTTGAAATTACTGTACTTTCGAGGCCCGGAAACATCTGACAACTTTAATTTATGAGTGAAATGTCCCTTTAATGGGACAATCAGCAGTTTCTACATCAAGTGCTGGACATAAATCAACGATATATACCCATTTATTCTTGAAGAATATAACGTATAAATGGCTCATGAGCTTAGTTCAACTGTCTTACCCCATCAGAACCCAAAATATAAGCTTGTTTAAGTTCAATGTAAACAAAGTAAATCCAAACTAACACTATATAGCCTCAAAACATGGTTAAAACAGGTCCACAGATGACGCAATTGCCATCACACTGCACACTGCCCTATCCAATCTGGACAAGAGGAATACCTATGTAAGAATGCTGTTCATTGACTAAAGCTCAGCATTCAACAGTACCCTCCAAGCTCATCATCAAGCTGGAGATCCTGGGTCTCAACTCCGCCCTGTGCAATTGGGTCCTGGACTTTCTGACAGGCTGTCCCCAGGTGGTGAAGGTAGAAAACAACATCGCTGACCTTCCACTGGGGCCCTACAAGGGTGCGTGGTCAGCCCCCTCCTGTACTCCCTGTTCACCCACGACTGCGTGGCCATGCACGCCTCCAACTCAATCATCAAGTTTGCAGACGACACAACGGCAGTGGGCTTGATTACCAACAACGACGAGACAACCTACAGGGAGGAGGTGAGGGCACTCGGAGTGTGGTGTCAGGAAAACAACCTCTCACTCGACGTCAACAAAACAAAGGAGATGATCCACATTGGCGGGACAGCAGTGGAGAAGGTGGAAAGTTTTAAGTTCCTCGGCGTACACATCACGGACAAACTGAAATGGGTAGTTGTTGGGCAAATGTTAGATTACTTGTTAGATATTACTGCACTGTCAGAACTAGAAGCGCAAGCATTTCGCTAAACTCGCATTAACATCTGCTAACCATGTGTATGTGACCAATACAATTTGATTTTGTACTGTAACTCCAAAAGCTCCCATAAGCTGTCTGATGCATTTCATCAATTCAATTTGGACACTGGAAAGGGACAGATTTGTATTTTTATGTGTGAAAAACAAAAGGTCTGCATATGTGTTAATAACCATGGCTTATAGAGTCTTGGCTAATACTTTTTTAGATCTGTTTCCAGAAAAGTAGGAGCTTGGTGGAGTGAGGGATGCAGCTTTACGTTAGTAAGAGGTGCAATATGTTGTTTTACAGTTCAGTACAGCGTCAGTTTGCCTTGTAGGCGACAAGGCTTCTACAATTGGTATCACAAATGCACTGTGTATCATTTCCCCCTGTTGGTCTCAAACTACATATTTTTTAAATGACCAATTACATAATGCACTTTTTTTCAATGGTCAATTTTTTAGTTTGTTAACATTGTACAGGCAGTTTGCAATTAAAGCACATTTCAGCATAGAAGTATGACCTTGGGCTTTTTACTTTGTATTACCATGAAAGGCTGCAAGATTAGCTTCATGGCAGTTAGATTCATATCATTGTGGATGGGGTTTCCCTTGTTATCATTCACCTCACTATTTATCTCTCCCCTTTCTATCCCCCGTTTTTATCTTCACAGGAAAGGGAGACGTGTTTGGGGACGTCTTCTGGAAGGAGGTGACCCTCGCCCAGGCTTGCGCCAACGTTCGGGCCTTGACTTACTGCGACCTCCACGTCATCAAGCGTGACGCTCTGCAGAAAGTTCTGGAGTTCTACACGGCCTTCTCCAACCACTTCTCCCGCAACCTGCTGCTCACCTATAACCTCAGAAAGAGGGTAAGCTGCCCGGGGGCATTGCTCTCTCTCTGACTGTGTCTCGATGGTCTCCAATATCTTATTGATTGACAAAAAGATTGGATAGACTCCTAAGTTATTTGTTTTTCACCTATCCAGTCCTTTCTGAACAGTGTTCTGGAGGGAAACGAGAGCTATTTAAGAATATTGGCACAGAGATCTCTCTGTGTCCTGTAGTACAACAAAGCAAAGGGGAGGGCATCTCCCTCAATGAATGGTGTTCTTATTTATTTAAAAAAGCTGACACTTCAACCTCAATTGATCTTTCTCAAAGCTTGCTTTTTTTGGTGGGTGTGGCACCTTCTCTTTATGGGAGCTGCTTCAAGATAGACTCAGCAATATTTCATCATCAAACACAGTGGGGAAACTTTTGGCTAGACATGAACAGCATAAAAAAAATACTTCTGCCTTACAGGCATAAACAACAACAATCTGCCAAAACTGATGTCATTGCTGAGTCTACCTTCTCTACCTTCATCATGCAGAGTCAGTTGTACTGTCTCACACTTAATTTGTGACTCTGGCCTTGCTGTTTCACCGTAGTTCATCTCATTCCCAGACACATCCGCCCAAATGCTCGCAATAGCTGGGGACGAGGTCACACCACGATTGGTTCTCTGTGAAATGTGTCTCAAAAGAACTTTCTTGGACCAAAAGGATTTGAGATCAAAATGGTGGCCAGTTCCCGGTCTTTGTATTGCATAGTACAATATTTCCTTTCAGGGACAAGTAAAATGCACAAAGTGATATTTGACAAATGTTGAATAATTACTCAATAATGGGTTCACCTTGTCCTCCATTTTTATTTTAATTTTAATTTTATTTGTCTCTTTTGTTTCTGTCGTTTTACCTGTGAAATGATAAGGCCTCTAAACAAAGTATCAACTCCGGTATGCTACATCAACCCAGGTCGCTTGTGTTAAAGACACGTTACGCATTGCTCCAATAGGGTTAACCCACTTAGGGGGAATTGTAAGGTGGGCTCATTAGCAATATGACAATCATCATGGTGTTTGAATAGTATATTAAAAATGCATAATTTGGCAGATTATTATTGATGCAGATTTCTTGATAATTGTTTTATGTTGCATTTCTTTTTACAGATGGCCCGCAATGTCTTATTGATCTGAATATCAGTGCTATAATCTTCTAGCCTTTAACCATGGTAGTGATGAGCGTGTTTCTTCATTGACTTTTTACACCCACTCAAACACTCAGAACTTGTAAACTGAGAACATCACTGAAAACCCACAGCATTTCCTATAAAACATCAAGTACTGAAATTGATTCAACTTTGCTGAAGAAAACCACAGCATATTGACAAGGAGCACATAGCTTATTCATCAGAAGGTGTTGTTGATTCATCAAGATGCAATCCTCTGTCCTTGTCGTCATCATGCAATTCAAACTTGAGTATATGTTAGGCAATAGAGGTCATGTTGGCTAATACGATGACTCACTTTTACCGCATATCCTATTATGGTTGGTCACGATTGGCACCCTTAGCCGTGGTGCATGCGGTTTCTCGCGGTCATCAAGGTTATTGCTTTGTTTACTTCAGGCAGCCACTAATCCACCGTACTTTTCAGGTTAGGTAACCACAGGGGTTGATTTGGCTAATGCTAGAACCTGCTGTGAGGTATGATACAGGGCAGTGATCATTAGGCACCAAATTGAAGAACTACCTCGACCTGTCCAATTAGAAACGCTCATTGTTGTTTTCTATCGTGTGCCCTAATAAACACGACCCTGGTTCCGCCATAGTGTCGTGGTGCCCCTTTCTGTAGGTTATGCCCATGGAATCAGTAACACACCATTCACACCATTCTGGAGGCCCATCATAATAGCTTTTGATGTCTGTCGACAACCACTATTTTTCATAGACCTTTGCATTAACGCGAGCTGATTAGGCATTTAGACAGTGAATGTCGATAAGGTCAAATATTGATGAGTATACTAAGTCATATTGATTTCAGAATTACATTGATTGCATAATTGACACAGTAGATATAGTTGAAGTCGGAAGTTCAATTAGTATTTGGTAGCGTTGCCTTTAAATTGTTTAACTTGGTCAAACGTTTCGGGTAGCCTTCCACAAGCTTCCCACAATAAGTTGGGTGAATTTTGGCCCATTCCTCCTGACAGAGCTGGTGTAACTGAGTCAGGTTTGTAAGGCCTCCTTGCTGGCACACACTTTTTCAGTTCTGCCCTCAAATTCTCTATGGGATTGAGGTCAGGGCTTTGTGATGGCCACTCCAATACCTTGACTTTGTTGTCCTTAAGCCATTTTGCCACAACTTTGGAAGTTTGCTTTGGGTCATTGTCCATTTGGAAGAACCATTTGCGACCAAGCCTTAATTTCCTGACTGATGTTTTGAGATGTTGCTTCAATATATCCAAATAATTTTCCTACCTCACGGTGCCATCTATTTTGTAAAGTGCACCAGTCCCTCCTGCAGCAAAGCACCCCCACAACATGATACTGCCACCCCCATGCTTCACGTTTGGGTTGGTGTTCTTCGGCTTGCAAGCCTCGCCCTTTTTCCTCCAAACATAACGATGGTCATTATGGCCAAACAGCTCTATTTTTGTTTCATCAGACCAGAGGACATTTCTCCAAAAAGTACGATCTTTGTCCCCATGTGCAGTTGCAAACTGTAGTCTGGCTTTTTTTATGGCGGTTTTGGAGCAGTGGCTCCTTGCTGAGCAGCCTTTCAGGTTATGTCGATATAGGACTCGTTTTACTGTGGATATAGATACGTTTGTACCAGTTGTTCTGGGATTGATTTGCACTTTTCGCACCAAAGTACGTTCATCTCTAGGAGACAGAACCACATCTCCTTCCTGAGCGGTATGATGGCTGCGTGGTCCCATGGTGTTTATACTTGCGTACTATTGTTTGTACAGATGAACGTGGTACCTTCAGGCATTTGGAAATTGCTCCCAAGGATGAACCAGACTTGTGGAGGTCTCCAATTTTTTTTCTGAGGTCTTGGCTGATTTCTTTTGATTTTCCCATGATGTCAAGCAAAGAGGCACTGAGTTTGAAGGTAGGCCTTGAAATACATCCACAGGTACACCTCCAATTATGTCAATTAGCCTATCAGAAGCTTCTTAAGCCATGAAATCATTTTCTGGAGTTTTCCAAGCTGTTTAAAGGCACAGTCAATTTAGTGTATGTAAACTTCTGACCCACTGGATTGTGATAAATTATAAGTGAAATAATCTGTCTGTAAATAATTGTTGTAAAATTACTTGTGTCATGCACAAAGTTGATGTCCTAACCGACTTGACAAAAGTCTAGTTTGTTAACAAGAAAATTGTGGAGTGGTTGAAAAACGAGTTTTAATGACTCCAACCTAAGTGTATGTAAACTTCCGACTTAAACTGTAGGTTTCCATCCAATTGGTGACAGATTTTCATGCGAATATTCAAAAATATGCTTAAAGAAAATATGCAAATTTTCCCAGCAGTGGCGTTTCCACCAAAGTGACTTGTTGCGGATAAAAATCTGTGCGTGATGACCTAGTGCACACAAAATGTACTCTTAGCTTAAGTTTTCATGTAACGCATAAAAATATAATCTAATGTGTTGCCATTCCATTTAACCATAGTGGGAGGACCACACACCATGTCATCGCGACTCCAAGTTTACTTTGATATGGTTATTATATCAATATTTGCGTATAAAGGCATTTCCACTGTAACGGTTTTCTTCCTGGGATGAAGGAGAGGACCAAAACGCAGCGCGGCTAGTGTTCAACATGATTTAATAAAGAATATATTAGAACACTACAAACAACAAAACAAGAAATGTGAAAACCGAAACAGTCCTATCTGGTGCAGAACACAAAGACAGAAGACAACCACCCACAATCCCCAACACAAAACAAGCCACCTATATATGATTCTCAATCAGGGACAACGATTGACAGCTGCCTCTGATTGAGAACCATATTAGGCTGAACACAGAAACAGACAAACTAGACACACAACATAGAATGCCCACCCAGTTCACGTCCTGACCAACACTAAACAAGCAAAACACACAAGAACTATGGTCAGGACGTGACATCCACAGCCATTTCTCGCATAATTATTGATAAAAGATCCAACCGTGTCAAACGAACAAATCTGTCGGCATTTATACAATTGTACCAAAACTTCCTGTTTCCATCACAGCTGTCGTTTTTTTTTTTAATACAGTAAGACTGTTTTATTCGCATAAAAACTGTGGTTGGAAACATGGTTTATGTTACGTAAGTTTAATGAATTAACTATATACTGGAGAGACGGGACCAGATTCACCAACCAACAAGGATTGAAGTAGCTTCCTATATGTGTAGTTTGTTTTTGTTGGGTGGTTTACTCAGATCGGTTGTGAAAAGTGAATAATTAGGAACACACCCATTGTGGATCTATCTTTACAAACTGAAATGAGCTCTTAGCAGAGATACTGAGATATGCAGTCTGGATTTATTTTGGAAACTTAATTTCATGCAAGTTTATAAACCAAATTTAATGACACATGATCAAAAGTCTCCAAGGCTGTCGATTTATTAGTTTAAAAAAGGTAATAGCAATGCAACTATTGACATTGCAGCATAATCTGAGGTCAGAGAAGTGAAAATGCATAATATACACTACCGGCCAACAATTTTTTAGAACACCTACTCATTCAAGGGTTTTTCTTAATAAAAAAAAAACAATTCTACATTGTAGAATAATAGTGAGCGGTAGAGATACTCTTAATGATCGGCTACGAAAAGCCAACTGACATTTACTCCTGAGGTGCTGGCTTGCTGCACCCTCAACAACTACTCAATCAATCAATTTTATTTTATATAGCCCTTCGTACATCAGCTAATATCTCGAAGTGCTGTACAGACACCCAGCCTAAAACCCCAAACAGCTAGTAATGCAGGTGTAGAAGCACGGTGGCTAGGAAAAACTCCCTAGAAAGGCCAAAACCTAGGAAGAAACCTAGAGAGGAACCAGGCTATGAGGGGTGGCCAGTCCTCTTCTGGCTGTGCCGGGTGGAGATTATAACAGAACTATGCCAAGATGTTCAAAAATGTTCATAAGTGACAAGCATGGTCAAATAATAATCATGAATAATTTTCAGTTGGCTTTTCATAGCCGATCATCAAGAGTTGAAAAACAACAGGTCTGGGACAGGTGGCGGTTCCATAACCGCAGGCAGAACAGCTGAAACTGGAATAGCAGCAAGGCCAGGCGGACTGGGGACAGCAAGGAGTCACCACGGGCGGCAGTCCCGACGCATGGTCCTAGGGCCCAGGTCCTCCGAGAGAAAGAAAGAGAGAAGGAGAAAATTAGAGAGAGCCAAGATTTTCAAAATTTCCATAAATGACAAGCATGGTCAAATAATAATCAGGAATAAATCTCAGTTGGCTTTTCATAGCCGATCATTAAGAGTTGAAAACAGCAGGTCTGGGACAGGTAGGGGTTCCATGACCGCAGGCAGAACAGTTGAAACTGGAATAGCAGCAAGGCCAGGCGGACTGGGGACAGCAAGGAGTCACCACGGCCGGTAGTCCCGACGTATGGTCCTAGGGCTCAGGTCCTCCGAGAGAAAGAAAGAGAGAAGGAGAAAATTAGAGAGAGCCAAGATTTTCAAAATGTTCATAAATGACAAGCATGGTCAAATAATAATCAGGAATAAATCTCAGTTGGCTTTTCATAGCCGATCATTAAGAGTTGAAAACAGCAGGTCTGGGACAGGTAGGGGTTCCGTAACCACAGGCAGAACAGTTGAAACTGGAATAGCAGCAAGGCCAGGCGGACTGGGGACAGCAAGGTGTCATCATGCCCGGTAGTCCTGACGTATGGTCCTAGGGCTCAGGTTCTCAGAGAGAAAGAGAGAACGAGAGAATTAGAGAGAGCATACTTAAATTCACACAGGACACTGGATAAGACAGGAGAAGTACTCCAGGTAACCAACTGACCCTAGCCCCCCGACACAAACTACTGCAGCATAAATACTGGAGGCTGAGACAGGAGCGGTCAGGAGACACTGTGGCCCCATCCGAAGAAACCCCCGGACAGGGCCAAATAGGAAGGATATAACCCCACCCACTTTGCCAAAGCACAGCCCCCGCACCACTAGAGGGAAATCCTCAACCACCAACTTACAATCCTGAGACAAGGCCGAGTATAGCCCACAAAGGTCTCCACCACAGCACAAACCAAGGGGGGGCGCCAACCCAGACAGGAAGATCACGTCAGTAACTCAACCCACTCAAGTGACGCACCCCTCCTAGGGACGGCATGAAAGAGCACCAGCAAGCCAGTGACTCAGCCCCTGTAACAGGGTTAGAGGCAGAGAATCCCAGTGGAGAGAGGGGAACCGGCCTGGCAGAGACAGCAAGGGCGGTTCGTTGCTCCAGAGCCTTTCCGTTCACCTTCACACTCCTGGGCCAGGCTACACTCAATCATATGACCTACTGAAGAGATAAGTCTTCAGTAAAGACTTAAAGGTTGAGACCGAGTCTGCGTCTCTCACATGGGTAGGCAGACTGTTCCATAAAAATGGAGATCTATAGGAGAAAGCCCTGCCTCCCGCTGTTTGCTTAGAAATTCTAGGGACAATTAGGAGGCCTGCGTCTTGTGACCGTAGCGTACGTATTGGTATGTACGGCAGGACCAACTCGGAAAGATAGGTAGGAGCAAGCCCATGTAACGCTTTATAGGTTAACAGTAAAACCTTGAAATCAGCCCTTGCCTTAACAGGAAGCCAGTGTAGGGAAGCTAGCACTGGAGTAATATGATCAAATTTCTTGGTTCTAGTCAGGATTCTAGCAGCCGTATTTAGCACTAACTGAAGTTTATTTAGTGCTTTATCCGGGTAGCCGGAAAGTAGAGCATTGCAGTAGTCTAACCTAGAAGTAACAAATGCATGGATTAATTTTTCTGCATCATTTTTGGACAGAAAATTTCTGATTTTTGCAATGTTACGTAGATGGAAAAAAGCTGTCCTTGAAACAGTCTTGATATGTTCGTCAAAAGAGAGATCAGGGTACAGTACATACAGTACTACTGTGATTATTATTATTTGACCATGCTGGTCATTTATGAACATTTGAACATCTTGGCCATGTTCTGTTATAATCTCCACCCGGCACAGCCAGAAGAGGACTGGCCACCCCTCATAGCCTGGTTCCTCTCTAGGTTTCTTCCTAGGTTTTGGCCTTTCTAGGGAGTTTTTCCTAGCCACCGTGCTTCTACACCTGCATTGCTTGCTGTTTGGAGTTTTAGGCTGGGTTTCTGTACAGCACTTTGAGATGTCAGCTGATGTACGAAGGGCTATATAAATACATTTTATTTGATTTGAAAACATCAAAACTCTGAAATTACACATGGAATCATGTAGTAATCAAAAAAGTGTTAAACAAATCCAAATATATTTTATATTTGTGATTCTTCAAAGTAGCCACCCTTTGCCTTGATGACAGCTTTTGGCGATGTCATTTATATCTCCCTCTCTAACTTTAAGCATCAGCTGTCAGAGAAGCTTACCGATCACTGTACCTGTACACAGCCAATCTGTAAATAGCACACCCAACTACCTCATCCCCATATTGTTACTTTTCCTCTTGCTCTTTTGCAGGAGTGTTAATGCTCCAGTGTTAATGCTAAATTGTAATTATTTCGCCTCTATGGCCTATTTGCCTTACCTCCCTACTCTTCTACATTTGCACACACTGTACATAGATTTTTCTATTGTGTTATTGACTGTACGTTTGTTTATGTGTAACTTTGTGGTGTTTTTGTCGCACTGCTTTGCTTTATCTTGGTCAGGTCGCAGTTGTAAATGAGAACTTGTTCTCAACTGGCCTACCTGGTTAAATAAAGGTAAAATATATATTTTTTTAATGTAGAAAATAGTAAAAATAAGGAAAAACCTTTGAATGAGTAGGCGTTTTAAAACTTTTGACCGGTTGTGTATATAAATATTTCACTTAGCAAATGCTTTTATCCGAAGCGACATACAGTACAGCGAGTGGTTACATTTGACGAGAGAGCTGCTTTCAACTTCTTGTCTTATAGTGCCTGCAAGATGGATGTCAAGTATGCATGAATCTTTAATATCACCTTTATTTAACTGTTACATCATATTCATTAAATAGTTATGGATGACTCATTCAACCTCAACCCTCGCCCCTGTAACTTTTCGCAGTTCTATCAACTTACCTGGTAAAAGAAGGTTTACAATTCATAAATGCTTTATCTAGACTGTTGGGGTCCCATTCCCATTATGGAAAAGCATGCATTACTTTCACGTGAATCATTCATTGATGTCAGTGGGAGACTTGCATGAAAATGTTTGTCAAACCCACAGATTTAAGGTTAGAAATACTGCCCCTTAGTGATGCCCTTGAGATTTGCATAAAGTTAAAAAAAAAACATGACATTTCAGAAGGGGAAGTAACCTAGGTGGTGAGTGTGAGAACTCCTTCAGGGCTATGGTCAGATCCTCCTCTCGGTTCTACTTTACCATGAAGATGTAAAAAAAAAAAAAAAAAATCCCTTCTGTACCAGAATTCACAAGGTCAAGGTGAGAAACGGGAAGTGTGAAAGACCTCCAGTATTGCAGTTGAGTGCAGCAGCAAGGGACATTGCACATAAAGTGATTAATAGATTAACACACAAGCTCTGGGAATATATTGTTACAACAGAGAGACATTAGTCACTTGTTCGATCACTGTCCATGCGCCAAGAATTGAAATTTGTAATCGGTCATTCAATAAATTTTCATGTGTATATCACTTTTGACAAATTAAGTGGTCCAACAAAAAAAAACATGGGCCTGAAATCCACAAAGAGCAAAGGTGACTGGAGTAAAAACAAAGCCTTAAGAAGAACTAGACCCTTGAGAGGTAAACCCAGATAGTTCAGGGTTCATAATATTGACCACCAATGCCAGACAGTTGTCCTTTAAAGGCAAAGTCAAAGCAGTGCCTGGTAATGTTGCCAGCACAGCATGGTGGAAGCCAGCCAACGGGGATAAAAAACACTACAATCATATTCCCTCACTGTATAGTATTGGGCAATACTTTACTACTACAATACAGTACCTACTACCACATACCACCACTTCCATGTTGTGCTACAATGACTACTACTGCTACTACAGCTACAAAGTACATAACTGTTCAGAAGATGAGTAACACCAACTTTTTGATCAAAAGACAAATCCTATAACAGGAGGTTGGTAACACCTTATTTGGGGAGGACGGGCTCGTGGTAATGGCTGGAGCGGAATCAGTGGAATAATTTCAAATACATCAAACACATGGTTTGACGCAATTCCATTCGCTCCGTTCCAGCCAATACTATGATCCGTCCTCCCCTCAGCAGCCTCCACTGAATCCTATGTGTACCACCTCTCCACCCCAGGCTGATTAAACACACGGTGGGTAATTGTCTGCCATCACCAGTCTCTCTCCATCTTCTTCCCATGATCTTTTTCGCCTCTTTGTTTCCCTTTCGTTGTCTCTCCACCCCTCTCACGGCCTCTCCCTTCCCCTGATCGATCTGAAACCCAGCCCTGCTGCACGGGACCCGCTCTGCCGCACTGTGCAATAATGATCTCCTGTGTGAGAAATGACCCTGACTCGCTTGAGGAGGCAATACCCCATACGGCATCGTCTGCAGTCGCTTCACAGGACAGATCTTTTGACATCACACATCAGGATTTACACAAATAATTCCTCTACTCTATAAGGTTCTTATGTCTTTTTCACCAATCGAATATGTCTCTATTAAGGAACTCTACGGAGATTTTGCTGGTGAAGTTTCAGCCAATATTACTGGTCTTGTGAGAAATCTGGGATACCAGGGTCTGGGATACAAGTCTAAATCTAATACAATAATCTGATGGACTACAGTATTTGTGCTGTATTTCCTAATAACACGTTGATCGACATGATTTCGTGACCAGCTGTTTCATAACATTAAACAACTAGCCACAATAATCCACTCTACAAAGCATTATGTACCAACTACTCCCTTGTTCTTCATCTATGTGTAATCATACGACTACCAAGAACTTTAAAATTCTCCTGACCCCATATGTTAATCCATTGTCACGATTCAATTTCACCAGGTGAAATGGCTAAATGAAAACGACTAGGGTAATTAAGATATTGGTTACGTGGTTAATGTCAAAATGATTCCCGGGGAAAGCCTCTGCAGTCTGCATGACCACATGTAATCATGATCTGAGAAAGGTCTTATTACTAACACAAGATACTGAGATTGATCTGTCACTACATGGACTATGGACACATTTTCTTGTTAGCCATACTGAATCTCAAATACCATCATGGTCATGGACAAATTAATATTAACTGAATGAATCTGCCACATTCCTAGAGACGGATAAAGATGGAGACAGTTATGGGCAATGTGGCGACTTCTTGTAGCCGTGATTAGATGACATATTACAGGTGAGTAATTGTCGTGCTGTAATTTGCTGAAGATGGAACAGTACAGCTGTAGTGCGGGCACAATTACCGTATAAATGAATGGTTATGGATGAAGACCGTCATGAAAATTAAAAGTTACATTTTAATGTCACGTACACAAGTACAGTGAAATGTCTTTCTTGCAAAAGCTCTAAAACCCAACAATGCAGTAATCAATATCAATTTAGTACTAAAATAACATTGAAGTACAACAAAATACGTACAATATACAAATAAGTACATGAGTAATATACTGGGTCAGTTCCAATACATGTGCAGCGATACTGGAGAGGTACTTTGCCTTCAGAAAGTATTCATACCCCTTGACCTTTTCCAAATGTTGTTGTGTTACAGGATTAATTCCAAATGTATTACATTGATTTGATTATCACCCATCTACACACAATAACCCACAATGACATAGTGAAAACATGTTTAGACATTTTAGCAAATGTATTGAAAATGAAATACATGAAAATCATTTACATAAGTATTCACACCCCTGGGTCAATATGTTAGAATCGCCTTTGGCAGAGCTTTGCACACCTGGATTGTACAATATTTGCCAATTTATTATTTTCAAATATTGGCCTGTTGGAAACTACAACTCCCTGCTACATTGCACAGTTCAAGGCTAGATATGATTTATCTCTAGAGAAACTGTGCAATGTGTGCATTGAGCTCACAGGGGGAAAAAATGAACAAAATGGAATTAAAATAATTGAACAGACGTTGTTTTTCCGATCAGCACTACTTTTTAGCCGTACTGAATCCTTCCTCAGGTCAAGCAGTTATCTCAGCTCTCTGGTCTGCCAAAAATACAAAAGATCTGATTGGCTGTTCAGGGGATTGTGCTTTATGAATACACAAATGTCATTTGCACTGTGGGATAGTCCATGCCTTTTGGAGCAGTCTTTGGAGAAGTCTGAATGTGTATTAGACATTGACGGCCTCTGTTTGAACGGACAGCTAAAGCTGCGTTTTGCATGCTTTGAGATGGAAAGTTATTGTGTATTGATTGTGACCAGTGCTTTGCCTTAATCTGGCAAGTTTGAATAAAGCGTTGCTTAAAGCATTTAGATAGGCATTGGGTCAATGTTAACCTCACCCACTTCGCTCTAAAATATCTGATGCGACGAGAAAATCAATTAATTTCAGTTACTTGGTTAGACTAATACAATTTCAAGGTTTCAAATAAATGCTCTCAGAACCATACTTGTGCTCATAGCTGCGGGAAGTATGGGTGCTGCTTGGAAAAAAGTTTTTTTTTTTTTTTTTTTTTTTACTAGTGCACCGGGCCTTTAATATTCTTGTATTAGCAGACCATATAAGATTTGTCCTTTTTGATTATGTTTCCTATCCCCAACATTACTTATTTATGTGTTTGTATTGTTTTGTCTCACCTGCCATGATTTCAATGTGGTTCAATATATTCATCTGTTTTGAAAGGGGCCACACTTTGCATTTGATAAATAACTATGGTGAGGGGTAGTTGCTTTACTTTTTGCCGCTACTGCTTTGTGTTTGTGCTGAGTGCACCTAAATAAAGACCACTGTGTTACATAAACACTATGCAGACTTCTTGTTCCTGTGAGCTTCCAGCTGGCCATTCAAAATGTAATAAATAAATAAATGAACGAGACAAACAAAACCCGCACTGATATTTTTAGGGCAGTGAGCGGTTGTCCTCGGAGTAGTAGCCTACTAGTCGATGCTAACGTGCCAGTTCCACATGTTTATAGTAATGATGTTGCACAATATTACCTACATTTGATCTAATTAAACATTACCACTTCCAAACTCTCCACGATTGAGATTTGAATTACAGTCAAACCTGGTTAGTCAGTGCCAACTTCCCTTATGAGGCATTAACTATTCCCAAATGCCAACACTTTATTGTTCCGACACTTTTTTGCTTTATGAAATAATTACTGTACATCTTTCTTAGGACATCACCACCATCTGACCCTCCATGTCGAAGAACATTTCATGAATCGGGATATGCCCTTTTAGTTCCAGTAAAAAGAGAAATCTTAACGCTACAGTGTACAATGACATGTTAGACGATTCTGTGCTTCCATCCTGTTTCAGCATGACAATGCCCCTGTGACAATGACAATGCCCCGGTCCATACAGAAATGGTTTGTCTAGATCGGTGTGGAAGAACTTGACTGGTCTGCACAGAGCCCTGACCTCAACCCCATCGAACACTATCGGAATGAATTGGAACGCCGACTACGAGCCATGCCTAATTGCCCAACATCAGTGCCCGACCTCACTAATGCTCTTGTGGCTGAATGGAAGCAAGTCCCAGCAGCAATGTTCCAACATCTAGTGGAAAGCCTTCCCAGTTATAGCAGCAAAGGGGGGACCAACTCCATATTAATGCCCATGATTTGGAATGAGATGTTTGACGAACAGGTGTCCACATACTTTTGGTCATGTAGTGTATGTTTGGAGGCTTAGGGACATTATGCTATTTTCCTTCAGTTTACTTAAAGTTAAACCATACATTAAAAATACTTAAAGTTAAAATACTTAAAGGGTAACGTGTTGAGTAGATGTAATGCAGCAAATGTCATTTTGGACCCAATGAATTTAAGATGGGCTTGATCCCAACCTGACGTTCTGATTTCTTGTTACAGATAGTTTTCCGGAAGATCAGTGATGTGAAACGTGAGGAAGAGGAGATGCTCAAGAGGAATAACGAGGCCCCTCTGAACCTTCCTCCGGACCACCCCGTCCGTCGCCTCTTCCAGCGCTTCCGGCAGCAGAGGGAGGCGCGACTGGCAGTGGAGCGAACCTGCCAGGGGGAGCCACCAGACGTGGAGAGGGGCACTGTCCACCTGGAGCAAACCAAGGTCCATGAGGTCCTCGCCAGCACCAGCATCATCATGGTGACCGAGAGCCCTGCCACTCCCACAGCTTCATCCACATCTTTGTCTTTGTCCTCCAGGCCCTCTAGCCGAGTCATGCTTCATGCCCCTGCCATCCAAAACGGCAACCTCATAGGCTGCAAGTCCGTAGAGCCTGCGCCAAAGACCAAAAAGGGCTGGGGTCGTTTCAAGGAGTCTGTTGTGAAAGCAGAGTCGTGGAGCAGCGTTTCTAAGGCCGAGTCCATGGAGACCTTGCCGGACAGGACTAAGTCCCATAACGAGATGTCTCTCAAGAAGACGGACTCTTGTGACAGCGGTATTACTAAGAGCGACCTGCGCTTGGATAACGTGGGTGACGCCCGCACTCCGCAGGACCGGAGCCCTGTGCAGTCAGAAGGGAAGCTGGTTGTCTGTCCTATACCCGTACAGACCATGCACGCCTCTTTCCTGGAGCTGAAGCAGGAACTTAGGGGAGACATCGGGTCTCTTAATGGCCGCATGGCGGTGGTGGAGGCACAGCTGGCCGAGATGCTTCAACTACTAAAATCGAAAAAGGCCTCTAGTTCGAGAAAGGCCTCTCACTCATCCAGTTTCTTTGAGATGTCACGACCAGCCTCCCCCAATTCCCATAAGGACGACAGCTTCTCACAATCTTGACACTGCACGTTTTGGCAGTCTATGCAGTGTTTCCCAACTCCAGTCCCTGATTGCCCCCAACAGTACACATTTTTGTTGTAGCCCCGGATAAGCACTGATTCCTGATTCAACTTGTTAATTATCAAGCTCTCAATGAGTTGAATCAGGTGAGTTTGTCCGGTGCTACACCAAAAATGTGTGCTGTTGGGTGTACTCGAACTGGAGTTGTGAAACATTGGTCTATGGAACATGAAGTGAATACGTCCTAGAATTCATCCAGGAGCTGGCTGTGGTGTCGCAAAATTGTGAGAGAGGTTTTGTGAAGACTTGGGCAGTAAGATGTTCCTAAACTAGTACAGATGAGTAATGAGGGATTTTCTTACCATTTTCTTATTATTATTAGATATAGGGGTAGTCTGGATTTTAAAAAATGCACTTCTGGATTATCTCTGCACCTTGAGGGACATTCTGTGCGATATTCCATCGATCTACTTTTGTAGGGGTTCAAACTGTAAACCGCATAAATAACACATTTGTTGTCTAATTTCTTTTCAATTGGATTCGTTTTAGTTTTCATTTGGTCACACATTTCACATGGTAAAATGACTAACCCCATAAGGAGATTTTCATCAAATCTGTGCACTCAATTGAAATGAGCAATAATATTTTATTGCATTTATATAGTTTTTCACCAGGTCTCAAAGCACTTCAACTTGCAGGGGGTGATGTGGCCATTTTACATTTACATTTAAGTCATTTAGCAGACGCTCTTATCCAGAGCGACTTACAAATTGGTGCATTCACCTTATGATATCCAGTGGAACAACCACTTTACAATAGTGCATCTAACTCTTTTAAGTGGGGGGGGGGGTTAGAAGGATTACTTTATCCTATCCTAGGTATTCCTTAAAGAGGTGGGGTTTCAGGTGTCTCCGGAAGGTGGTGATTGACTCCGCTGACCTGGCGTCGTGAGGGAGTTTGTTCCACCATTGGGGTGCCAGAGCAGCGAACAGTTTTGACTGGGCTGAGCGGGAACTGTACTTCCTCAGAGGTAGGGAGGCGAGCAGGCCAGAGGTGGATGAACGCAGTGCCCTTGTTTGGGTGTAGGGCCTGATCAGAGCCTGAAGGTACGGAGGTGCCGTTCCCCTCACAGCTCCGTAGGCAAGCACCATGGTCTTGTAGCGGATGCGAGCTTCAACTGGAAGCCAGTGGAGAGAGCGGAGGAGCGATGATATGAGGCCATGATAACACGAGCAGTGTGGAGCAACAGCGAAGATGCACATATCTAAAAATGACAATGTCCATGAATGGATTTGCTTTCAATTATAGTTTGTCAAAGGTTCATGTATTACTGGGATAAAGTACAATCTTGTAAAATAATGATGGATTGTTATGTTGGATATCCATCACTGCCTAATGGCAGCGGGTACATGTACATGAGCACAGTTGCACAATATGAACGCATACCATGTGTGGTATAATTTCAGTGGGAAAGCTAGATATTTTTGAATTTTTGTGTGTGTTAAATGTCCTCGCATGCTAACATGTTTGGTCATTATAATACGGTATGATGCTAAATTTAAGTTACACCAAAAATACATGTTTGAGCCATTTCTAAAATATGCGTTTTCACCCCCGTATTATTTGGTTTTGTCCAGTCAACAACCAAACAAATGTTGCAATGCTAGCTCAAAGCACACATTGGAAACAACTGTAAACTTGTTTAGTGAAGCAAATTTACACAAAAATATCTAAAAAGCATTGTGGCTTGTTCTTTACACCATTGCTCTCTCCTTGTGGTATTAAAATGAAGGAAAAATCATGATTGTGAACTTTCAATGTATGGTGGAAACCATTGCATCTTTTCAACCGACATCCCTCCTAAATTGTCATGGGAAGAAATCAATCTGAATTTGTCTAAACTATGAAACCTTTGTGCATTTTTGGTCATCACTGTTGATATAATATGCAAAGTATTGCCATCTATATTGTGTCTTTAGCATTTGAATTGCAGTGTTAAAGGAGTAAAAGGAGATACTTGTACAGACAGGTCCAGAATTATTGGAACCCTTGATAAAGATGGGCAAAAAAGACTGTATAAAATAAATAATACAAATACTGAGCTATATTGTATGTCAAAGAAATTGGGGAAAATATATATTTTATACTAATAAAATTTCTCAGAGAAAGAGATTTTGTTCAACAAATAATAATTGTTTTCTCTAAAAAAAAAGATAGGGGTCAAAATGATTGGCACCCCGGTTTTTAATATACTCCGGCACCCTCCCCCTTGCGAGGATAACGGCACAGACTTTTTCTGAAATGTTTTATGAGATTGGAGAACACATTGGGAGGGATCTTAGACCATTCCTCCATACAGAATCTTTCCAGAGCCTTGATATCCTTTGTCTGCGCTTATGGACTGCCGTCTTCAATTCAAACTACAGGTTTTCATTGGGGTTCAAGTCCGTAGACAGATAGCCGTTGCAAAATATCGATTTTTGTGGTGAATTAACCATTTCTTTGTGTATTTTGATATGTGCTTGGGGTTATTGTCTTGCTAGAAGAGCTACTTGCAGCCAAGTTTCATCCTCCTGACAGAGGCAACAAGGTTTTTGGGCTAGAATGCCCTAGTGCAGTACTTGGTAAAGTTCATGATGCTGTTGACCTTAACAAGGGCCCCAGGACCAGTGGAAGCTAAATAGCTCATAACATCAAAAGATCCACCACCATATTTTAAAGTAGGTATGAGGTTATTTTCTGCATATGTATTCCTATTTTGACGCCAAACCCACCACTCCTGTGCGTGGCCATCAAGTTCTATTTGCACAGGTTCCAATCCAAGTGCCAATGCAAACTCCAAGCGTTTCCATTGTGGGTTGCTCTCAATTAAGTTTTTCTGGCAACCCTTCCAAAGAGCCTATTTGCATGGAGGTGGCGTCTAATTCTAGATTTAAAGACTTACTTGGTGACCTGAAGTTTTCCATAATTCTCCAACTTTGGCCCTTCAATTTTTACATCCCAAACCATCTTCCTTACTGTGTGTGGGGACAAGATACACATGCATCCAATATCAGGCAGGTTTACCACTGTTCCAGTGGTTTTAAACCTCTTAATTGTTGACATAATAGTTGTAAGTGGTATATTTGTTTTTTAGGCAATTTTTTTGTTCCTGTTTTTTGTTCCTGTTTCTTTTTTTTTGTTTTTGGCATTTTCCCATGGCGATGGATGATACATTTACATGTGTGTTACCTCATTTTATACCCCAGTAAAACAGGGAGCCATGGACAACCACAATACAGTTATTTAAACTGAGATTCATTTAAAAAGTAGAACGTTAATGCAGATTTTATTTGTTTTTATGAGAATCTTTAGCGGTTCCAATAATTTTGAACCCTATCTTTTTTAGATATATATTTTCTCTGTGCAATTGTATTAGTATAAAATAAAATGTAAAAAAAAATATTTACAGTGCATTCGGAAAGTATTCAGACCCCTTGACTCTTTCCACATTTTGTTACGTTACAGCCTTATTCTAACATGGATTATATAGTTCCCCCCCCCCCCCTCTTCAATCTACACACAATACCTCATAATGACAAAGCAAAAATAGTTTTTTAGAAATGTTTGCAAATGTATAAAAAAACTACTGAAATATCACATTTACATAAGCATTCAGACCCATTTGCACCGATTACAACCTCAAGTCTTCTTTGGTATGATGCTACAATCTTGGCACACCTGTGTTTAGGGAGTTTCTACAGATTTTTCTCTGCAGATTCTCTCAAGCTCTGTCAGGTTGGATGGGGAGCACCGCTGCACAGCTATTTTTTATAGCAAAGATACACCCCCTTAGTCTACATGACAAACAACAGATGTGTGGAATGGGTCACATGGTTAGGATTTGTATGAAATAAAGGAATAATTCACAGCAGACAGTATCTACTGTAAAGACTGTTCTCATTGTGTGGAAACCAGAGTCTGGCCCCCAAAACAAGGTTCTCTTCATCATTATCCATACCCGAGCCATCTCTCCCTGGTACCTTCCAGTCAGACTGGAGCAATCTCCCTCACATGAATGCAATGTGGCTTGTTAGGTTTATCACATAAGGCATCGTAAATCTACTATCTGCATTAATCCCCAGAGGCCCACTCTCAGTTCACACAGACACATTAGAGTTCTAAGAACCCTATTCTGTTGCAAAGAACAACCATTTTATGCAATAACAGTATTATAACATAATCTTGTAATTTTGCTCTCATAACCGTCGCCCCAGTCTGAGGTCCTGAGCGCTCTGGAGCAGGTTTTCATTAAGGATCTCTCTGTACTTTGCTCTGTTCCTCTTTGCCTCGATCCTGACTAGTCTCCCAGTCCCTGCCGCTGAAAAACATCCCCACAACATGATGCTGCCACCACCATGCTTTAATTATGGGGTATTTAATCAATTTTCAAATGTTATCCATTGTTATCGGCTGTAACGTAAGAAACTGTGTAAAAGTCAAGGAGTCTGAATAGTTTCCGAATGCACTGCATACAGTCTTTTTTGCTTATCTTTATCAAGGGTGCTAATAGTTTTGCCCCTGAGTGTGTGGCATTTACAGATAATGTATAAGGAATATAATAAGGACATTCTCACAGTTGCACTTTTGTCATTTAAAGAAACATTGTAGTCAATGCATGAGAACTGCATCTGAATGTATTGTCTTTGAGCAATTATAAAAGAAGATAGAAAATGAATCAGTATCTCCCAATGCTGGCCCTTGACACCTTTCCCTTTCTGTTATTTTTATTTACTGACCAACTTGACCTTGGGTCGCCTTGCAGCTGTCTTGAGTACATGTTATTCATGGGATAACACCAATAATTGAAATTAGTAACCAATTTTTTTTCAACTTCTATGTCTTAACCGCAGACTTGTTTGTTGTGTGCACGATTACACCAAGACGTTTGTACTTGACCTTAAAACTGTAATATCCTGGATGCACTGTTCTGGAATTTCAGATTTGAAGGAATACTAATAACGAATTGTAAGGACTAATAATGAATAGTAAGGAAAGCATTCACATCCTTTGCCTTTTTCCATATTTTGTTGTTACAGCCTGAATTTAAAATGTATTATATTTAGATGTTTTTGTTACTGTCCTACACACAATACCACCGTAAAGTGGAATTATGTTTTTAGAAATGTTTACAAGAATGAAAAGCTGAAATGTCTTGAGTCAATAAGTATTCAACCCCTTTGTTATGGCAAGCCCAAATACATTCAGGAGTAAAAATGTGCTTAAGTCACTCTGTGTTCAATAATAGTTTTTAAACATGATTTTTGAAGGACTACCCCCTCTCTGTACCCCACACATACAGATAATTGTAAGGTCCCTCAGTCGAAGCTGTGAATTTCAAACACAGATTAAACCACAAAGAATAGGGAGGTTTTCCAATGCTTCGCAAAGAAGTGCACCTATTGGTAGATGGGTAATAAAACAAAAAACAGACAATGAATATCCCTTTGAGCCTGGTGAAGTTATTACATTTTGTATGTTGTATCAATACACCCAGTCACAACAAAGATACAGGCGTCCTTTCTAACTCAATTGCCGGAGAGGAAGGAAACCACTCAGGGATTTCACCATGAGGCCAATGGTGACTTTAAAACAGTTACAGAGTTTAATGGCTGTGATAGGAGAAAACAACTGAGGATGGATCAACAACATTGACAGAGTGAAAAGACGGAAGCCTGTAAAGAATAAAAAAATATTCCAAAACATGCAGTAAAGTAAATATTGTAAAAGTAATACTGCAAAAAATGTGGCAAAGCAATTAACTTTTTGTCCTGAATACAAAGTGTTATGTTTGGGGAAAATCCAATACAACTGCAGGTAGCCTAGAGGTTAAGAGAGTTGGGCCAGTAATTTAAAGGTCACTGGTTCGAATCCCTGAGCTGACCAGGTGAAAAATATGTCAATGTGCCCTTGAGCAAGGCACTTAACCCTAATTGCACCTGTAAGTTACTCTGAAAAAGAGCGTCTGCTAAATTACAAAAAAAAATTATAACATTACTGAGAACCACTGTCCATATTTTCAAGCATAGTGGTGGCTGCATCATGTTATGGCTATGCTTGTAACCGTTAAGGATTGGGGAGTTTTTCAAAACAAGAAATGCATGGAATGGAGCTGAGCACAGGCAAAATCCTAGAGGAAAACCTGGTTCAGTCTGCTTTCCACCAGACACTGGGATATGAATTCACCTTTCAGCAGAACAATAACCTAAAACACAAGGCCAAATCTACAGTAGTTGCTTACCAAGAAGACCGTGAATGTTCCTGAGTGGCCAAGTTACAGTTTTGACTTAAATCTGCTTGAAAATCTATGACAAGACCTGAAAATGGTTGTCTACCAATTTGACAAAGCTTGACAATTTTGGAAAATTGTTGCACAATCCAGGTGTGGACAGCTCTGAGACTTACCCAGAAAGACTCACTGCTGTAATCACTGCCAAAATTGTGATTCTAACATCAAATTGTATTTGTCACATGCGCCGAATACAACCTTACAGTGAAATGCTTACTTACAAGCCCTTAACCAACAAAGCAGTTTTAAGAAAATAAGTTTTAAGTAAAAAATCTAAATAACAAATAATTGAAGAGCAGCAGTAAAATAACAGTAGTGAGGCTATATACAGAGGGTACCGTGTACAGAGTCAATGTGTGGCAGCACAGGTTAGTCGAGGTAATTGAGGTAATATGTACATGTAGGTAGAGTTAAAGTGACTATGCATAGATAATACACAGAGAGTAGCAGCAGCATAAAAGGGGGAGGGGGGGGGGGGCACTGCAAATAGTCTGGGTAGCCATTTGATTAGCTGTTCAGGAGTCTTAAGGCCTCGGGGTAGAAACTGTTAAGAAGCCTTTTGGACCTAGGCATGGCGCTCCGGTACCGCTTGCCGTGCGGTAGCTGAGAGAACAGTCTATGATTAGGGTGGAGTCTTTGAACATTTTTAGGGCCTTCCTCTGACACCGCCTGGTATAGAGGTCCTGGATGACAGGAGACTTGGCCCCAGTGATGTACTGGGCGGTACACACTTCCCCCTGTAGTGCCTTGCGGTCGGAGGCCGAGCAGTTGCCATACCAGGCAGTGATGCAACCAGTCAGGATGCTCTCGGTGGTGCAGATGTATAACTTTTTGACGATCTGAGGACCCATGCCAAATCTTTTCAGTCTCATGAAGGGGAATAGGCTTTGTCGTGCCCCCTTCACGACTGTCTTGGTGTGTTTGGACCATGATAGTTGGTTGGTGATGTGGACACCAAGGAACTTGAAGCTCTCAACATGTATTGACGCAGGGGGTTGAATACTTATCTAATCAAGATATTAGTGTTTCATTTTTATTTACAAATGTTACATTTCTTCTTATACTTACTTAATATTTTGTGTAGATCGTTGACAAAAAATAACAATGAAATCCATTTGAATCCCACTTTGTAACAACAAAATGTGGAAAAAGCCTAGGGGTATGAATACTTTCTAAAATGCACTGTACATGTTATTCTATTCACATACTGTCACAAAGATTAGTATTTGTAAAATGTGTAAAATGTTCATATTAAATTATTTTGTACTTTGGATAATTTTTTTTCCCCCTTTACACTAACTTCCCTAGATAACCTAGATTATCATTTATTTCAAGTCTCATTCATTACTGTGAGCACCAAGGACGTTTGCTACTGAAGTTAGCTCTTATAAAGCTCTTATTTGGCCTATAGCACCACGCTCAACAGTTTCCTGTGTGAATCAAGAATGGTTCACCACCCAAAGGACATCCAGCCAACTTGACACAACTGTGGAAAGCATTGGAGTCAACATGGGCCAGCATCCCTGTGGAACGCTTGACACCTTGGAGAGTCCATGCCCTGACGAATTGAGGCTGTTCTGGAGGCAAAAGGGGGTGCAACTCAATATTAACAGGTGTTCCTGTTTTGTACAATTTTCTTCATCAATCTACACACAATACCCCATAACAACAAAGCAAAACCAGTTTTTAGACATTTTGGAAATATCACATTTACATAAGTATTCAGACCCTTTACTCAGTACTTTGTTGAAGCACCTTTGGCAGTGATCACAGCCTCGAGTCTTCTTGGGTATGACGCTACAAGCTTGGCACACCTGTATTTGGGTTTTTTCTCCCATTCATCTCTGCAGATCCTCTCAAGCTCCGTCAGGTTGGATGGGGAGCTATTTTCAGGTCTGTCCAGAGATGTTAGATCGGGTTTAAGTCTGGGCTCTGTCTGAGCCACTCAAGGACATTCAGAGACTTGTCCCGTAGCCACTCCTGCGTTGTCTTGGCTGTGTGCTTAGGGTCGTTGTTCTGTTGGTAGGTGAACCTTAGCCCCAGTCTGAGGTCCTGAGCGCTCTGGAGCAGGTTTTCATCAAGGATCTTTCTGTACTTTGCTCTGTTCATCTTTAGCTCGATCCTGACTTGTCTCCCAGTCCCTGCCGCTGAAAAACATCCCCACAGCATGATGCTGCCACCACCATGCTTCACTGTAGGGATGGTGCCAGGTTTCCTCCAGACTTGACGCTTGGCATTCAGGCCAAAGAGTTCAAGCTTGGTTTTATCAGACCAGAGAATCTTGTTTGTAATGGTCAGAGGCTTTAGGTGCCTTTTGGCAAACTCCAAGGGGGCTGTCATGTGCCTTTTTCTGAGGAGTGGCTTCCGTCTGGCCACTCTACCATAAAGGCCTGATTGGTGGAGTGCTGCAGAGATGGTTTTCCTTCTGGAAGGTTCTCCCATCTCCACAGAGAAACTCTGGAGCTCTGTCAGAGTGACCATCGGGATCTTGGTCACCTCCCTGACCAATGCCCTTCTCCCCTGATTGCTCAGTTTGGCCGGGCGGCCAGCTCTAGGAAAAGCCTTGTGGGTTCCAAACTTCTTCCATTTAAGAATGATGGAGGCCACTGTGTTCTTGGGGACCTTCAAGGCTGCAGAAATGTTTTGGTACACTTCCCCAGATCTGTGCCTCGACACAATCCTGTCTCGGAGCTCTATGGACAATACCTTCGACCTCATGGCTTGGTTTTTGCTCTGATATGTACTGTCAACTGTGGGGCATTATATAGAGAGATGTGAACCTTTCCAAATTTTGTCAAATATATTGAATTTACCACAGGTGGACTCCAATCAAGTTGTAGAAACATCTCAAGGATGATTAATGGGAAGAAGATGCACCTGAGCTCAATTTTGAGTCTCATAGCAAAGGTTCTGAATACTTATTTAAATGTTTTTTATTTATTTATTTATACATTTTAGAATAAGGCTGTGACGTAACAAAATGTGGAAAATGTCAAGGGGTCTGAATACTTTCCGAATGAACTGTATAAAGGCTTCACACTTAACCATGTGTGAAGTGTATAAGGATCAATCAGTCAAGGTTCCATTATAATCAGGGTAATTACTCTGGATAATTGAGGGTAAATTATTCAATCAAAGATAACTACAAATAATAATTAAATGTTTATCAATTGTAATATTAAGACACATTGAAATGCATACCCTAACACACTAAACTGCAGTGAGTAAGAGGAGCCATTAGACTGGCATATTTGATATTCTGAAGACTTACAACAGGGAATCACACAGCATCCCTCGGGAAATCCCAGCTCCCTCCCTCCCTCCCTCCCTCCCATTTGATGATCTGCAATGCAGTGCCAGGTCTTCCACCCTCCTCCCCCTTTTTCTTCTTGGGCAATCTTTGCAGTGCCAAAACAGGGGTCTATCCTGAGCTGTGCAGACTGTCAACTTAAGCATGCCATTACAGTCCTACTCCTCCCACTCCTGCCTGGGCTGAGGACACATTTCCTGCATCTCATTAAGTATTGGCTGAAGCCACAGCTCCCTCTAGAGAGCACTATGTAGCCACTACAATTACAGCTGTTTCTTTTACTAAATGCACAAGGTGGACTAACAAAAGGTGCCGTAGCTGATAGTGAGTGGAAAAGGATACATTTCTGAGCATGGTGGGTACTAAATGTGCTGTGTCTAAGTGTTTGTGTCGCTTTTGAGCCAGTAGAGCACATTTTAGTCAAATATTTCCCCCGGGATAAAGAATCTAGTGAAAGTGCAATAATAAAGGTATTGGAAATGAATGGTCAGATTATTCTTCCACCAGAAAAGCAAAGATTCCGATGTAAGTGAACTTAAGTTAGATGATCCAACTATGTGCCCGCTTACTGTGGGGACATGCCAGTTTGGCTGACCTCTTTATACATTGTCCACTGGTTGTGCTTTTTATATTGGTCAAGTGCCGGATGTCATGGCAACGGGGCCCCTGTGGTCGACCCCCTGATTGGCTGGCTGGCCGGGATCATCCGTTGCTGTTTGCAGTGAGAATTGCTGAGTGGACCCTCCTTTTTAAAGCCCCCTCCTTGCTTCCCCCGTGGAGTTCATGGCCTCCTATTATTTAGCAGATTTGTTTTTGCATCCTGGTTGAACCTTCTAGTTTGAGAGGAAAAAAAACTCTATCGGGATCATATATGTGCCTTTGCAGGGACGCGGGGGGCATAACCTAACAAATGTGTGGGGTCAATTGGTAAGGACTGCTTTCCGTTTGTTATTCCTCCAGAGGTAGGAACTTTAGGCGAGTACTGTAAGTCGTGTGCCGAAAGAAGAGTGGAAGTTGACTGTGTGGCTTTAAAGAGGGGTAGCTTGGGTGTGGATATACGAATGGCAGCAATTGGAGTTTCTCACCTCCATTTTAATACTTGAACTCTTAACTATTGCTCAGGAGTAAGACCCTCTCAACTCCTAATGTATTTAAGGCAAGTGCTAATAACTTGTAAGAAAGTAATTGCGGTATCTTGGTAGTTTTCATGCCAAACACCGACTATGGTACGTTCTACTTTGAAAAGTTATTCTCAATAGATATTTTAGGGCCACCATTTGGCTATAACTGTATTTGAACTCTTATCGGTGTTTGGAATTGAAAAAATAAACCACTTGTGGATTAATAATTTTTGGGATGAATGGTTCAATGAGGAACATTTGTAATGCTATTGAAGAACATTTGCTAAGAGTGACAGCCTGGTTGGTGATTCTGTAAATGCCTTAAGATTTGCACAGACACTAAAAGTGAGCTCCTCTTGCTAGTTGCTACAGGACGGACAGGAGAGAATAATGTATGTTATCTGGCTTACCTGACTCAGAGGACTGGTCAGTAACAAAATGGCAAGATTTCAGCTCTCAGGTTGGGGGGTGGAATTGTAAACTGCATAATAGCAATCTCCACACACTTGCAAGTTGAGAGGGGGCACTATCAGAGCAGAAAGGACAACCTGGATGTATCATGTGGAAATAGAAGGGTGTGGAAATATCCATTATCAACAAGGGATGTTCTAAGTGAAGAAATGAATGGAAGAGGAAAATATTTGTTCGCAGTTTGAGCAACATTTATTGGACAACTACTTGAAACGACCAGAGACACTTACCTAGATGGCATGAAGAGATCAGCAAGAGGTCAAGAACAATTCAGAGGGTTCGCACATAGGCTTCAATAAAACATGATATCTGAAGAGGCTCCTGAAGCGGTAGGACACTGATTAAGGTACAAAAATGAAACAACTCATTTTGAATTGAAGACACCCCATCTCCTAACCTTGTACCACTTGAGAGGACTGAGAAAGGGGAAATCTATCCGGACCTCTATCCATAAAGCTAATGAAAAATGGTGATGGTGAGGGGAAGAGGGAGTGGGGATGGGTGCACAGAACAAACAACGTTGCTCTCGGTACATTTAACATCAAGCCTGCAGAGTGACAACAATGGCTTCAACAAGGCCCTACCACGTCTAAACATTGCTAGATTTCTCTCTGACCAGTTTAGCCGCGCTCGACCAGCAAAAGTCGAACAATTGAAAGTTTTATATTTTCCATCGTGCTCAGCAGTCAGAACTGGGGCTGCGAGGGGTACGACACTTGGTGTAAGAAGGTTGCTATGGTGCTTCGGTGAAGAGTTTTACTGGTTGAGGTACTGTTCTGGTTTCTTGTTCAGGCTTACTTTATGGAAGCCTGCCACAAGTGAGTGCAATTTAGATGCCATAGTAACACACTGTGTTTCCTCCAAGTATTCAGGTGTTTAAGCTGTGCATCTTTAAGGATAAGCAAGAAAATAATATTGTATTAGTCTAAAATTCATACAGAAGAAAAGGGCTGGTGATATAGGTTTCAGGGGAGATGAGATTGATGTGTGTGCATAGGCAGTCCATAACTTTACGGTAAACCCAAGAGTGTTGGTCACATAAAGGTCAATAGTTCAGGTTATGTCAGCCACATTGTGTGTAGTATGTTCTTTGCATAATCACATGAACAGACAAGTTCATTGGGGGCAACTAAACAAGTACAACACAGTAAGGGACACCCACACTTTGCAGCCTAGCAAATACCTTTTGTGGTTATGTAATGTTATACATGTTAAATCACGCTAACAGTATATTTGGCTTGAGATCAGATCTTGATCAACATTTCAAGTTAGCTGATTGCTGTATAGTCTCACCTGAAGGGCTTCAGATAATTGACAAAGTGGTATTACTTATCTTCAACATTAGTGAGTTTTCAGGATCGCAATATGATTATGTGAAAGGAGATCCAATCATGTTCATTTCAAATCCATTAACTGGCAGCAGGGCCTTTACTCAGGATGAACGATTAAGTAGGTATCGAATTTGATTGCAAAATTGGGAACAATTTATTATTGACATCTGTACTTATGAATGATTGCGCATTTCATCTGTGCAATTATCTAGGTCAATACTGCCGAAAAGAAAGAAAACAAGCATTTCACCTTCAAGCCTCAAGCCTAAAAGAGTATTGACCATCTCTTTCCATGTATTGAGCAGATGTTAAATTTGGAACCAGTAATAGTTGGTGAGATATGAGTTATTAACATGGTGAGACAAGCTTCCAAGAGAAATCCTCAACAGAGAAATGACATGCATGACTGTATGAGATCATTTTCTTCTCCTTTATATGCCATTACTACAACAATGGACAACCTCTAGTGCAGATAGTCAGTCATGCAGTCAGTAACAGTCAAGAAGTTAGCGGTCATATCGTGTACACCACGCGTATATAATGGTGCTGTATAAACTAGTGGATTAAGCTGTTGCCATTCCCCTAGGTTTCCCAAGGGGACGCTACTGAGAAGCTGGCTCACCAAGTCCCGGCCCAGACTGCTGCTGCTCATCGCGGGGTTGAAAAGGCCTCAGGTGACCCTCATGCGGAGGAAGAGGATGAAACGCACGAAAGTAGCAAAGGCCACGTAAGCGGTAAATATGGCTAGTGTTGGACGTAAGAATAAACTCCCTCCCCTCCCATCAAAACGGATTATTCTTAAGAATTATACCCGTCACAAAAGATACCCAACCCCAACAGTTGAGGTTGGGGAAAAATTTTTGGTCAAAGGAAATGAGTGTGTTGTGTGCAGTCTTCTGACACTTAATAGAAACCGTTAATACTAATCATAAATTAATGTCTAAAGGGATACACAGTAAAACTTTATTTAAAGCTGACAGTGAAAATTATTTATAACTTGTTATAAGCATGCAGGAGCCATTGAGATGTCTTATTATAAGGCTTGCAATGTCAAATTATGTATCAGATCTTCAAGTGACAACATTTTGTCAGGATCATTACTAGATTATATAAGACATAAAGAGGCCAAACGTGCTTCTGAGAAGTTTTGCATAATGTGTTATACCTGTTGATGTATAGTGTAACTGGATAAAATATTTTTAACTGTACACTAAAGTAGTTCATATTCGGCTTAATAATTAGAGTTCTGTGATGCCTACCTGTCGGGTTTCACAGCCAGTCAAGAAAAGAGGAAGAACTCAAGAGCAATTGCGCACAGCACACTTTCCTGTCCTCGAAATTCAGTAGAATGATTACCCAGCAGAGGTTCCAATCTTACCCCAACGACAGACCACTGTTTACTGTAATTAACTAATATGCCATTCGCTCAGTCTACTGGTGTACCACAGGGGTCAGTCTTGGGGCCAACCCTGTTTTCTATTTATCAGATCATGCATCGGCCACTTGGACACTGAAAAACTGGTCCAAGCTATCATTTTATCTAGGCTGGACTACTGTAAAGTTATCCTCACTGGCTCTCATGATGAAACCATCAACAAACTAAGGTCAGTCCAGAAGGCAGCAGCTCATGTCAATTAACAAATGGCACTCAACATGACCATAGGCTATGTTCGGAATGGGGAACTACATGCTAAATACTTGCATACTACATGAGCATGCACATTGTACTAAACATACTACATACGGTAATGAATATGGGGAGGTAGTCCGTGCGGGATTGCAAATGATAATGTTAGTCCAACACCTAGTTGCTGTTGTTCTAAAATCACTATAGTATTATTTTGAACATTGTGATTTTACCTTAGAGTTATTTTGAGTCAGTACCTTGCTAGTAGGCTAGCTTGGGCTACAGCTAGCGTCCCATTCTCATGACAGTTTGATTTCAAACATCAGAATACTATCGCATCACTCATTAAGGATAAGTGTTGGCTGCTAAATATGTCAATCAGATCTGAGACAAAGAGGGGCATATCTATCTTCCTCCAGTAATGCCTTCTGGGATAGAAATGGACAATCCTGTGATAGTGTACAGTGATAGCATACAACAAATAGCTACTTTGATTTAGCCATAACATGAAACAATAGGTTTTGCTCCATTGTACCAGTATTGTTCCAGTATGTCATTCTGAATACAGCTATAGTCTCTAGGATAGGATAGGATAACACTACACTACAGCATTAGTGAAGATAAGATGTGGTGCAGTAGTTAAGTAAATCCATTTGAAGGCTTCAAAAGGTCAGCCCCCCCCCCCCAACCTACATGTCAGATTTTTGGTTGGCTATAAGAACTAATGTACAGGACCAATCAGATAGCCTCTTAATTCCCACCAGCAGCATAAACTCCAATGCTAGTGGCACGCTAATGATCTGGTCTGTTGCCTCTGTATTCATCATTTCCCATTGGAAGCGGTCAGCATATTTCAACCTGGATATATTGTATAATTTACAATTGCCTAACTAACCAAATTGTGTCCTTTGTTTTTTCCATTTCCTTTTTGTATTATCTTGATACATTATGGTTACCATATCTAAATTAATATTGAACTATATAGGCCTGTTATAGCATTTAGTCAGTCCTTTTGTCAAATTACAAATTATGATCAAATTGAAAACACATGTTCTTTGTTTTACAGAACCTGCAATCGAATGCCGCATTTCAGTTGAGGCTTTGGCAAAGAGGATCTCCCCGCCTGAGTTCGATATGAAAGACGAAGACATGGAACTACGTTTTGAATCTTTGTCAAAGCAACGAACTAAATCCCAAAGCAAACAGAAAAGGGGTTTAGCGTCTTCTGTGAAAACAAGGGACCTGCAACAGACATCTAGACCCCCTGATTAATCGAGATCTTCTCCTACACGCCCATTTGTATATCTCTTCAAATACAAATGTGTTATGGTTCATTATAGTACAATGAGTGTGACTTGTACATTATTTACATCCAGTGGCATACATTTAGTTTAACAGAACTATCGCTGTGTTCTTAGGATAGATCTTTTCCAGTCAGAGAATGATTTGTTTCACATAAGCAAATTTGTGTTTGAGTGGGTGAATAAGAAAATAGTGCCTCTCCGTGGCTAGCAGGTGCAAATATCTAATCCACAGTAGGTACACACAATTACTGCAACTCTGGGCCAATGAAAGGGTCACCATTAACAATCTGACCCATCATTTTTCTTTACTCTACATAAACCATCCAAGTGACTTGAAAGGAAAAAGAGGTAAAACCTTGAGGTAAACATTCAAAAATCGAATTGTATTGGTCACATACACATATTTAGAAGATGTATTGCAGGTGTAGCAAAATGCTTGTATTCCTTTACAAATAGGTGACAATTCAAGGCAACACTCTTACACTCAATTCATAAAGCCTACTTTACAATGCCGGGGACAGGACATTTAAAAACTTTTTTTATTTTATTGCCAAACATATTTTCTTACTACATTATCTAATATTGCCTATTGTATTTAGGTGAATGACGAGCTTTCACAAATCAGGTCTCATAAAATAAACCGCTTAAAATATCATATGCCCTGCTTATGACACTGCAATGTAGTCTTTATTGGCAAGGTTTCAAGTAAAGCAAGTTAATATTTTGGTAAAGTTTATTTTACCAACCCAAGTGATACACTTTTTAAAATCAGATAATTCATTACATAAACATTACAATTACTTAACCTGGCTAGAAAAAAATTAAAGTTTGCACCATTTGAAAGTTATAGTTAACACAATTTATAGATTTGTTTGTCTTACTTTTGTAATCATTGTCATTTTTGCTACCATGAGATGGAAAGCACAATGTCTCACCCTACAAAAATATAAGTATAATTTTTGACAGTGATAGCAATCTTTGAATATTATAAATTAGATTGTTAATTTATCATGGTTACACTTTATACTAAGTTTTCACATGTAAATACATTAACTTTCATTCCACAATCTTCACAAAGAACAAAATTGAAATAGTCAATTATAGTAGAGAATTACTAAACTCTAGTTCAAGCTCAACTTTGATGTGAACCATACACATTGACATTCCTCCAACAATGTGTCACTCAGAGGAACATCAGCTTTGTTACTCATGCTGTAACAAATTATGACTTAAAACAATAAACTGACAACTTAATAAAGTGTGACCCAGATACATCCTCATGGATTAATGCGGTGGCTTTGTTCCCATGTGTATTTGTTCTGTAAACTGTACTTGTTTTTTAAATAATTGTACATTTCGTATTACTTTATTTTATGCAAATGATCTACAGGATGGAAGGGGAAACTCTGCACCAACCAGTGTTACCCAAAACTTGGTCTAGGAGAACTGTTGAGTATGCTGGTTTTCCAACAACCCATTATATTAGTTGTTTTTATTTGAACTGTTGATGGCTTGGCTGGGTCTATTGTTGCTCAAACGAGTCTCTGAAAGGACAGCTTGTAAAAGAAACCAGCATTCAAAACAGTTCAGGTTGGGGAAGCATTGGAAAAATAAACCACAGATTTGGAACATCCTGTTGAAATACAAGACTCAGTAAGAGACAACTTTGCAATTAATGACAACATATGGCTAGTAACTCCGGTGAGAATAGGAGAAACTAAACAGAACAGCAGCATTAGTGTCACTTTGAGAATATAGGAAAGTGACGTCCCAACTTTTCTCCTGGAGGGCCATGGATATACTAGTTTTCATTTGAACAACTCATATGCATTTGTTGCTGCCATTAACACTGCCAAGTTCTGAAGCTTCAGCTCAATTCAGACACTAGTGGTTACAAATATAGAGCACTAACCTTACCTTGACTGTTCAGATTGATTGTGCAAATTGCAAACTGTACCAATGTGGTCCACATACAATGTTGTGCACTAATTAGGTTGTGTACTAGTTTGGTCCCTTGGACTAAATGACACCACTCATTAGTGCAGAGAAAAGAACTTCACACCCCCAGGTTTTTGCAGAGCCAAAACTCTTGAGGAATACACGCTTGTGGTAGAGGATTTGGGGTAACGTAGTGCATGCAGAAGAGAATAGCTTAGCCGAATACTTGATGGCACTAGGCTTGGGCGGCTTGGTTATTTTGCAGTGAGTTTCTGCTGAATGAGTTTATATTTGAGCAGCTCTTGTTCAGAGACGGACAGTTTGAGGCAATCCAATGCTTGGTTGAAGTCGTCGGCAGAGAGCATAAGAGGAGTATCCTCTGTGTCCAGACCTGAGAGTGAAAGAGGGAGGGAAAGAAATGGAGGGGCAGTGGAAACAAAAAGGGGGAGAGAATATAGTAGAGTGAAAGAGATAAATAAGTCCCTATTGCACTTGTTACTGACGCTTGAGGTTGCCATAGGGCTCTAGGAACTGAGACGGTCATCTCTTAAAATACTATTAACAGTAGATATGATTGGTATTTAGAAAGGATGATATGAAAGAAGGGCATTTTATATATTTCCCAGTACCTCAATTATAATGGTTTAAGTTTTTGTGGAATGAAAAATTCATAGAGAAACATAATTACCACAAATTTTGCACTGTAGTAAAAACTTCTAAAATTGACTGAATGATCTTGTAATTTGTGTCCATGTGTTGCCAAAATAAGATACATTCATGTTTGTTTCTACATGATATGAGGGAGTTGTAGGGATAGGACAAATGCAAGAACGCAGCAGATTTTAAAAAAATAGTTTCATAGCAATGAGACTGGATTTTATACACATTATTTGGGTAGATTGTCCACATTGATTTTACAACTCCAAAAGTATGTTTTTCAATAAATGGACAAGATAAAGATACCGTTGAAGAGCATTACAGTTGACGGTCAAATCATTTGAAAATACAACAGTTGTTCTTTAATATTTAAATGTAAATAATTCTAAAGAGGAAATGTTGTATTTTCAAATGATTTGACCGTTTGTTTAGCCCACTCATGTGAACAGTGAGGTACTGAGGCAATCATACATCACAGTTTTCCATGCTTATATTTCAGGAAGGCTTTCAAATCCCTGTATTTAAGACAAAAAATATAGGTTTTTTTTACACTTTAAAAAGGATTTTTGACAGACATTTAGAAAGAAAACGTACACGTCTCCATTTGTGAGGGCCAAACGTACCGTCAGTGACACATGCAATCTTCCTCTTAATGGCAGACATCATGGCGTTGGAGCAGAGGAGCATACAGGGCAATGTTCCACTACATCCTGGAGACTGACGCTGGGGTCCACCTTGAACCTGAGAGCACAGAAACGCATAGCAATTCACATACAGCACAAATACCATATGTTTGAAACAAATTTCTGCACTTTAACCCTGATTCTGCAAGGATAACTATTGGGGGGAAAAACACCAGTAGTGTTACCAACTTTTTGCTGTGCCATGTTTGACAATAAATGATAATCAGGCATCACACACGTACTTTCTGACTATGGCCTTCAGAACTTGCAGCTGAGACTCTTTGTCTTCATTGATCCCAACACACACACCAATTTGTCAAACCTGAAAGAGCAGCAGATGAAACCACAAGGTCACAGACAACAAAAAAAGGCTTTTAGAACAACAAAGTGCAGCCATTGGGTGGCTTGTCCAACAACTAAATGTTGACTTTTTCAGAAGGTACAGTTGAAGTCGGAAGTTTACATACACTTAGGTTGGAGTCACTAAAACTCGTTTTTCAAACCACTCCACACATTTCTTGTTAACAAACTCTAGTTTTGGCAAGTCGGTTAGGACATCTACTTTGTACAAGTCATTTTTCCAACCATTGTACAGACAGATTATTTCACTGCATCACAATTCCAGTGGGTCAGAAGTTGACATACACTAAGTTGACTGTGCCTTTAAACAGCATGGAAAATTCCAGAAAATGATGTCATGGCTTTAGAAGCTTCTGATAAGCTAATTGACATCATTTGAGTCAATTGGAAGTGTATCTGTGGATGTATTTCAAGGCCTACCTTCAAACTCAGTGCCTCTTTGCTTGACATCATGGGTAAATCTAAATAAATCTGTCAAAACCTCAGAAAAAAAATTGTAGACCTCCACAAGTCTGGTTCATCCCCTGGAGCAATTTCCAAACACCTGAAGGTACAACGTTCATCTGTACAAACAATAGTACTCAAGTATAAACACCATGGAACCATGCAGCCGTCATACCGCTCAGGAAGGAGACACGTTCTGTCTCCTAGAGATGAACGTAACTTTGATGCGAAAGGTGCAAGTCAATCCCAGAACAACAGCAAATAATCTTGTGAAGATGCTGGAGGTAACAGGTACAAAGGTATCTATATTCACAGTAAAACGAGTCCTATATCGACATAACCTGAAAGGCTGCTCAGCAAGGAAGAAGCCACTGCTCCTAACCCGCCATAAAAAATCCAAACTACGGTTTGCAACTGCACATGGGGACAAAGATCGTACTTTTTGGAGAAATGTCCTCTGGTCTGGTGAAACAAAAATAGAACCGTTTGGCCATAATGACCATCATTATGTTTGGAGGAAAAAGGGGGAGGTTTGCAAGCCAAAGAACACCACCCCAAACGTGAAGCATGGGGGTGGCAGCATCATGTTGTGGGGGTGCTTTGCTGCAGGAGGCTTCACAAAATAGATGGCATCATGAGAAATGAAAATTATGTGGATATATTGAAGCAACATCAGACATCAGTCAGCAAGTTAAAGCTTGGTCGCAAATGGGTCTTCCAAATGGACAATGACCCCAAGCATACTTCCAAAGTTGTGGCAAAATGGCTTAAGGACAACAAAGTCAAGGTATTGGAGTGGCCATCACAAAGCCCTTACCTCAATCCCATAGAAAATTTGTGGGCAGAACTGAAAAGGTGTGTGCGAGCAAGGAGGCCTACAAACCTGACTCAGTTACACCAGCTCTGTCAGGAGGAATGGGCCAAAATTCACCCAACTTATTGTGAGAAGCTTGTGGAAGGCTACCCGAAAAGTTTGACCCAAGTTAAACAATTTAAAAGGCAACCAAATACTAATTGAGTGTACGCAAACTTCTGACCCACTGATGAAAGAAATAAAAGCTGAAATAAATAATTCTCTCTACTACTATTCTGATATTTCATATTCTTAAAATAAAGTGGTGATCCTAACTGACCTAAGACAGGGAATTTTTACTTGGATTAAATGTCAGGAATGGTGAAAAACTGAGTTTAAATGTATTTGGCTCCGGTGTATGTAAACTTCCGGTTCAACTGTACAAAGGAGTGTGGATAACAGTTATTCTACATACAGTATCCTGTTATATTGGCTCTGACTAAATCCTGTTCACTTAACATAAAACTGGGAAGGACTACCTGAACTTCCAATAAGATGCCAGATAAGAAACTCTTTTTTCTGTTGCAAAGTGTTTTCCATTGCAAAACTTTTTGCTACGGTTTGCACTAAAGAATAGGGCCCAGTTGTGTAAGATCATGTCATTCTGCTGAGTTAACGCTGACCTTTCATTCATGTGGGGCTGGATGATAATGGAGAATTGGTCTACGGTGCTGGAGAGCCCAGGGGGAGACAGGCTAGTCCAGAGGGAAGGCTCCTCTCCAACAAGGGAACAGGGAGCCAGGCTATTGGTGGAGTCGCCCTAAAAGGAGAAGTAATACGCATGGAAGGTGTGTCACAATTGCAAAAAGTAAACAACTGGAGAAACCTTGTCATTTTGAAACAGGTGTTTGAAGCAGAAGAGTGTAGGAGCGGTTTCTAAATAACTGTAAACAACTTTAGCTGACTTGCTAATCATCTTGGCAAACTGTGGGGTGAAGCAATCATCTTTTTAATCATTAATTAGCCACCCCAAATGTATTTTCTAGCTAATGCGATGCCGTCTCCAAAATTGCAAGGGGTCTCCTCCAGTCATGTTTACTTTGACGTTTGTGACGTCTCTACTTTTAGGCTAGTGGCCAATCCTCAAAAAAAGGGCTTTAGCTTTTGAGATACCCCTACCCGAGGTATAACAAAGCGGAATCGTGTTTTTTTTCATATCTTTAAGGTCTCCCATATATGAAATGGATGGTTCTATAAAAATATTTTGCGGCAAAAGTGGTTAAATTGATAGATAGTGGCACATCCCCTTAACTCAGAATAATTTCCACCTGTAATTCTCTCTCATTCAGTGCTGTATGGTCCTGCCTGACAAAAATGCATACAGTTACACATTGTTCTCAGACACTGACTGAAAAAATATCGTTTTCCAAGGTTCCTCTGTGGATTGGATATGTTTAGCCCCTAGTCTTGCAATTATGTCCAAAATCCAATATGGCTGCCACATTTCCATTAAATGGTGGTTTAATCACCTGTATAAGTTCACGTTTTAAGAGATACATTTTTCTGATGTGTACTGCACTGTACTCAAGACTATTTGTGTGTATTTCATCTATGTTAGAAATCCAATATGCCCACCATATTCAGTCGTGGCCAAAAGTTGAGAATGACACAAATATTAATTTTCACAATGTCTGCTGCCTCAGTGTCTTTAGATATTTTTGTCAGATGTTACTATGGAATACTGAAGTATAATTACAAGCATTTCATAAGTGTCAAAGGCTTTTATTGACAATTACATGAAGTTGATGTAAAGAGTCAATATTTGCAGTGTTGACCCTTCTTTTTCAAGACCTCTGCAATCTGCCCTGGCATGCTGTCAATTAACTTCTGGGCCACATCCTGACTGATGGCAGCCCATTCTTGCATAATCAATGCTTGGAGTTTGTCAGAATTTGTGGGTTTTTGTTTGTCCACCCGCCTCTTGAGGATTGACCACAAGTTTTCAATGGGATTAAGGTCTGGGGAGTTTCCTGGCCATAGACCCAAAATATCGATGTTTTGTTCCCCGAGCCACTTAGTTATCACTTTTGCCTTATGGCAAGGTGCTCCATCATGCTGGAAAAGGCATTGTTCGTCACCAAACTGTTCCTGGATGATGGATCCTCCAAAAGTCTTCACCTCACTGTGCGTGTAGATGCACTCACACCTGCCTGCTGCCATTCCCGAGCAAGCTCTGTACTGGTGGTGCCCAGATCCCTCAGCTGAATCAACTTTAGGAGACGGTCCTGGCGCTTGCTGGACTTTCTTCAGCATGACAGAGTGATCTCCAGCCTTGTCCTTGTCAACACTCACACCTGTGTTAACGAAAGAATCACTGACATGTCAGCTGGTCCTTTTGTGGCAGGGCTGAAATGCAGTGGAAATGTTTTTGGGGGATTCAGTTCATTTGCATGGTAAAGAGGGACTTTGGAATTAATTGCAACTCATCTGATCACTCATAACATTCTGGAGTATATGCAAATCGCCATCATACAAACTGAGGCAGCAGACTTTGTGAAAATTAATATTTGCGTCATTCTCAAAACTTTTGGCCACGACTGTACACTCAAACACCTTCGTCTGGATATATAAAAAGGCAGCAGACTGCATGGCATGGCAGTCCCAGGTATTCCAATGCTCACTGCATTTGTGATGCACAAAGGGATGTTCCAGTGCACTTTTATCCTGTTCAAGTTGAGCTGGCACATTGCTTCTTCCAGACAAACATGCCCACCATCCTGACTGTCTGCCCTGGAGTTGCTGTATATATTGACTTGGTGACAGTTAGGGTGTATGAAGAGAATGCAACCACACATGACAAGCGCTTAAGGCAGATGTTCACTGCAATGAACCAACACAACCTGACACTCATTGACAAGAAATGCCATCAACTTCGTGGGCCATCACATGTCATCGGAATTTATCCTCTCCAATGTCAATACCATCCTGAATCTCACAGAACAGTCCTTGATTAGCCCACTCCAACATCAGTCCTTCCCTCGGCACTACTAGAGACACCATGGAACTGGACTGCCACACGTCAGGCCATTCACAGCCAAAATGCCATCTGGAAAAAGCTGGTATGCATTGCCCTCATATGTACCCATTTTGCTACCAACCTGAACGGGTCTTGCATGTGAAGAATTTGCTTTTACACTCCTCTGCAATCCTTTTACTGTCCATCAAAGCCCAGGGATCATCTTCAAATGTATGAGTGTGGAGCTATGCTACGTCTCTTACAGCCATTGCTCCATAATCATAGTCTATGACCTAGCTACACTAGCTAACCTCTACGTAAACCGAGGTCACCCAGGTTCTGTCACTCTCCACATCTCCTGCTGGGCGTGCCCCAGTCCGTTATCAATGCCAACCGCCGTCAGTTAATATCGGACAGATTATCATCCTAACTGACTTCAAAAGGAATATAAAGAAATATGTAAGACATGACCTACAGGACTTTTTGCCATATTCAATATATTATAAATATTATGTTTCACAGACTCTCCCGACAACCAGACAACCAACCAGTATCTCCAGCATCATTCAGGCTGGGATAACATTCCACATAGTCAATGGGTCTCTTTGGTATACAAGCTGCATCTGTTGACGGACTATACCGAACTGTAGAAATGGAAAATGATCACCCCACAGCCCCAATACCCCGCCAGTCATAAAAGAAGGACACTGCCCTTGGTCGCTGCAGCTTGCCCATAATGACCAGTTAACTGTGCAAGCTGGTCAGGCCCCAGAACTACAACCACCACTGGCTCTTTTGTCTTCTCAGCCTGCGAGGACACACTCATGTCCTGGTCACCTCAGACTTTTAAAATCAACCTTGCACACTTCATTTTTAGTGTGGAAAAGAAGGCTGTACATACACTACTAGAGTATCTGACTGTTGTACTACAGTTGCAGTGTGCTTGCTGCTACTGTGTCCTTATGTTGTGAAAGAGAAAGGGGGTATACCAAGTCAGTTGCACAACTGAATGGTTTCAACCGAAATGTGTCTTTATTATTTAACCCAACCCGTCTGAATCAGAGAGGTGTGGGGGGGATGCCTTAATCAACATCCATGTCATCGGCACCCGGGGAGCCATTACAATAGCCACAACATCAAAAAAACATGTAACTGTATGCATTGTGTCAGGCAGGACCATACGGCACTGAATGAGACCACATTTAACTTGGAAAGTTGTCTATTGAACAGCTACCAAAAAGTGAAGTTTACATTTATAACTATTCAAAGTTGATATTTCCGACTATTGTATCTGTGTGTTTACAGGTCTATATTTCCAAGACGCATTAAGGTATCCTAATGCTGTTTGTGCATGTAGAACAGACAGCTGACTACTTGTATTTAACATTTTATCAATATCAGAGCTTGCAATATTGTGTTACATGAGCTTATGTGGCTCAACCCCCTCCAGACGGGAATTATTCTACACTTTGAGTTAAGGGGTGTGTCACAATATCTGTCAATTTAAGCACTTTTTCAGGAATATATTTTTACTCAACCTTCCATTTCATACACGGGAGACCTTAAAGATATGTGAAAATGCGGTTGTGTTTTTTTATACCTCGGATAAGGGTATGCAAAACATTTTGGGGGCCTTACCACTAGCCTAGTTCCAGGGCCTATTGATAGTTAACCACTCAAAAGAGCATGACATAACTAGTATTGAACGTTCACTTTATGCATGCAGTCTTAAAACTGTTTGGATCTGTCTACTGATGCGACATTTTATGTAGAAAGTTCAAACGTACCATGTATAGAGATGTGTGGACAGTGTTTGCCAGGTAAGGACCTTGGTCTTCCTCCTCCTCTGTATATCCACAAACCTTTTTCACTTTGAAATACACAACCGGCCACCTAATGAAAGTTCAGAGTTCCAAGTAAGAAGAGTGTCATAGAATACCCAATCATGTGCTCATGTAGATTTGACGTAACGCAGCAAGATATGATGGCACGCTATTTTATCTGACACACACACACAGTAGTATAGGAGAAACATTTGTTAAATCATTATGGCCAACCTCCCTCTGTTGTTCCCAATGTAAATGTTTAAATAAGTGTAAGCATTAGTCTGCTTGGCGTGTGGACCTTGTGATTCCCTCAGAGTTGCTCTCCAAGACTTCAGGATGCCCTTCAGATGGGACACCCAAAACACTCCCCCAGCCGCACAAGTCTAGGAGAGAAGGAACAAAGATAAAAGATCAAATACAGCATGGTGCCTGCAAAACAAATCCTACAGGGAAGATGCAAAAAAAACAGTAGGGCAACAGTATGAAGCATAAACCAAGGCCAGGGTCGTATTCATTAGTGAACACAATAGCAAAACCGTTTGCAACAAACGGAAAACGGGAGTTTCTTATAGGCCAAATTCAGATAGTCCCTCCCCAATATCAGGCCATTCACTTCCGTTTGGTTACTAATGAATACAAAACATTTTTATAATTAGTACAGATAAGGGCAGAGTATTTCACTAACCTTGGTATGGTAAAGTGCTCACAGAGGATACTGTCAAAGGGACCATGAGAACTGTATTCTGGGGAGATGACAGCATCAATGTGGAGTTCTTTGGCTAATAGCGGTGATGCTGATCGAGAGAGACTCTCAGAAAGCTGAGGACCTGACTGAGAAAGGACCCGGTTCCATCTCCGAGAGAATTCAAAAGAAATGCAGCAAAGAACTCAGCATAATGATCATTACTGTGTCGACGGATCTGTGTCCCAAATTGTCAGTTGCTTGGATGTTCCAGGATTTGAAAATGGGCGTATAAGGGCATGCACATCCCTTTCATATTAAACTTTCCCTTGAAACTATTCAAATTGATTTGAATATAAACTAAGAAGAAAAATAGTTTAGAGTTAAAATTACAACCTGCATACAAATGGACATGGAGGAAGTCGCACAACACTTTACTAAAATGTAGGAACAAATATTTACTCACCTTTATCTTCACAGCTCTGCTACTGACTGGCACTGGCTCTCCATTTGACAAGTTGAACCAATGAGTCGGCGATATGAAGCCACCGTTGTCTTGAAGATTCAACTCGGCACACTTGCTGAAATCTGCCACCAGAACCGATAACGAGCCTGCTCTTTGGCAGGCTCGTTATCATCGGCTTTGCCGAGACTTCGCAGGTATTCGCCTCTGTAGGACGTCTTTGTCTTTTCTGGTGAGCAGTTCAAATTAGACACTAACCCGAGTTTGAGCAGCAACTGTTTGCTTACGAAAACAGCACTGTCGATATCAATTTTAGCCTCGCGCTTCTCCACTAGTACAATTCTCCCTTGACAGTACAAGCGAGGAATATCCACGATTCTGACATCCCGCCTACACCCCAGCGCTTGCAAAAAAAGCGTAGAAATTCGAGTACAATACTTGCCTGTTGTCAAGTAAAGAGCTTCCCCCGCCAAGACTATCCGCGTAGTGTGCAAAATTAGAGACAAATCGCGGAATCAAAGTTATTTTTGCCAAACCATTACATGCTGACCAGAGCGGACACGTCGCGTGCGCGAGCGTCGCAAAATAAATTTTGAAATCCATGTTATTCAATTATTGCACCCACACTGCTTGCGCGCCATCGAGCGTCTGCGACGCCAAGGGAAACTTGCAGTGCGTTCTGTGTGGTGCATACGTTGGATTTATCCAGACGTGTACTAGTTGGCGCTAAGCTCTGTCCGTGTGATTTTTTAAAATATTTTTTATTTTACCTTTATTTAACCAGGTAGGCAAGTTGAGAACAAGTTCTCATTTACAATTGCGACCTGGCCAAGATAAAGCAAAGCAGTTTGACACATACAACAACACAGAGTTACACATGGAGTAAAACAAACATACAGTCAATAATACAGTAGAAAAATAAGTCTATATACAATGTGAGCAAATGAGGTGATATAAGGGAGGTAAAGGCAAAAAAAAGGCCATGGTGGCGAAGTAAATACAATATAGCAAGTAAAACACTGGAATGGTAGATTTGCAGTAGAAGAATGTGCAAAGTAGAGATAGAAATAATGGGGTGCAAAGGAGCAAAATAAATAAATAAATACAGTAGGGGGAGAGGTAGTTGTTTGGGCTAAATTATAGATGGGCTATGTACAGGTGCAGTAATCTGTGAGCTGCTCTGACAGCTGGTGCTTAAAGCTAGTGAGGGAAATAAGTGTTTCCAGTTTCAGAGATTTTTGTAGTTCGTTCCAGTCATTGTCAGCAGAGAACTGGAAGGAGAGGCGGCCAAAGGAAGAATTGGTTTTGGGGGTGACCAGAGAGATATACCTGCTGGAGCGCGTGCTACAGGTGGGTGCTGCTATGGTGACCAGCGAGCTGAGATAAGGGGGGACTTTACCTAGCAGGGTCTTGTAGATGACCTGGAGCCAGTGGGTTTGGCGACGAGTATGAAGCGAGGGCCAGCCAACGAGAGCATACAGGTCGCAGTGGTGGGTAGTATATGGGGCTTTGGTGACAAAACGGATGGCACTGTGATAGACTGCATCCAATTTATTGAGTAGGGTATTGGAGGCTATTTTGTAAATGACATCGCCGAAGTCGAGGATTGGTAGGATGGTCAGTTTTACAAGGGTATGTTTGGCAGCATGAGTGAAGGATGCTTTGTTGCGAAATAGGAAGCCAATTCTAGATTTAACTTTGGATTGGAGATGTTTGATGTGAGTCTGGAAGGAGAGTTTACAGTCTAACCAGACACCTAGGTATTTGTAGTTGTCCACATATTCTAAGTCAGAACCGTCCAGAGGAGTGATGTTGGACGGGCGGGCAGGTGCAGGCAGCGATCGGTTGAAGAGCATGCATTTAGTTTTACTTGTATTTAAGAGCAATTGGAGGCCACGGTAGGAGAGTTGTATGGCATTGAAGCTCGTCTGGAGGGTAGTTGACACAGTGTCCAAAGAAGGGCCAGAAGTATACAGAATGGTGTCGTCTGCGTAGAGGTGGATCAGAGACTCACCAGCAGCAAGAGCGACATCATTGATGTATGCAGAGAAGAGAGTCAGTCCAAGAATTTAAGGTGTGGTCTTTACTCCCAAATGTCACTTAAATATAACTTTCAAATTAAGAGAGACAAGGAGACATAAAATAATCCAAAGGTGGATGGTTCTTAAAATAACCTTGGTGTTAGGGGACTCTTAAAAGAGCCGCATCACTCCATGGCATACTGCTATGGGACTTCACCTGCTGGCGATGAGAAGTAGGTGGTCAACTTGGCAGCAATGGCCCTCCAGTCTTCCTCCTTGGGGACAGGCATGTATTCACCAACCAGACAGTCCCAAATGGCTTGTGCCACAGAGTAACCACGGGCACCCTCATAGATATCATCCTAACCAACTTGCCCTCTAAATACACCTCTGCTGTTTTCAACCAAGATCTCAGCGATCACTGCCTCATTGCCTGCATCCGTAATGGGTCAGCGGTCTAACGACCTCCACTCACCACTGTCAAACGCTCCCTGAAACACTTCAGCGAGCAGGCCTTTCTAATCGACCTGGCCGGGGTATCCTGGAAGGATATTGATCTCATCCCGTCAGTAGAGGATGCCTGTTTTTTTTTTTTTTAATGCCTTCCTCACCATCTTAAATAAGCATGCTCCATTCAAGAAATTTAGAACCAGGAACAGATATAGCCCTTGGTTCTCTTCAGACCTGACTGCCCTTAACCAACACAAAAACATCCTATGGCGTTCTGCATTAGCATCGAACAGCCCCCGGATATGCAACTTTTCAGGGAAGCTAGAAACCAATATACACAGGCAGTTAGAAAAGCTAAGGCTAGCTTTTTCAAGCAGAAATTTGCTTCCTGCAACACAAACTCAAAAAAGTTCTGGGACACTGTAAAGTCCATGGAGAATAAGAACACCTTCTCCCAGCTGCCCACTGCACTGAGGATAGGAAACACTGTCACCACCGATAAATCCACTATAATTGAGAATTTCAATAAGCATTTTTCGACGGCTGGCCATGCTTTCCACCTGGCTACCCCTACCCCGGGCAACAGCACTTTTTCATTTGTTTACACAGAACCTGGTTGCCATGTTCTCAGAATATGTAAGGGATAGGCTAGTCAGCAAGGGTCTATGCGTTCTATGGAAAATAATGAACAACATGGAAAGTGTGTTCCACAACGAGCTAGTGGACTGGGACTAACCTTCCGCAGAGTTGCAATATTTTCAAGAGAACACAGAGCCCCGAGTTGATAATCCCTTTACTACTATGGCTTTAAAACATTGCCGCTACAAATGTGCTCATTTGATAGTAGAAATGTGTTCAACATCCACTGAAGTAGCTAACAAGTTTACTAAATAGCTACAGTAGTTGCCTTGGTAACCAAACCAGCTAGTTTAGCTAACCAAACCATCAGTCCTAGCTTGCTATTATGAAAATTGAATTCTACAATTACAACAATGTTTTCAATTCAACATTTGCTTTCAAAAGCAGCTCAAACATACAACATGTAAGAATGAACTATAGCCATTGAATTCTTCCGTGCTGATATACTTTGCATTACAGTGAATTATAAACTGAGTAATTTGAACCCTGAATGTTGATTGGCTGACAGCCGTGGTATATCAGACCGTATACCACAGGTATGACAAAATATTTATTTTTGCTGCTCTAATTACGTTGCTAACCCGTTTATAATAGGAATAAGGCAACTCGGGGGTTTGTGGCATGTGGCCAATATACCACGGCTATGGGCTGTGTCCAGGCACTCCGTGATGCGTCTTACCTAAGAACAGCCTTTAGCTGTGGTATATTGACCATATACCGCCGAGGCACAACAGTAAATAACAGTATCATCAGCATAAAAATGAAGTTGTGCATTTTGGACATTTTTGTCTAAATCATTTATATAAATAGTGAATAAGAGAGGACCAAGTACAGAGCCTTGGGGCACACCATTCAGGACAGACAATTTAACAGACATAAGCCCATCAAATTGAGTGCACTGAGTTCTATCAGACAGATAGTTAGCAAACCATGCAACTGCATGCTCCGAAAGACCTACACTCAACAATCTCTGCCTTAGTATAGCATGATCAACTGTATCAAAAGCCTTAGAGAGATCAATAAAAAGTGAGACACAGTGCTGTTTTTTGTCAAGGGCTTCAGTGATATAATTTAAAACCTTCATGGCTGCTGTAATTGTGCTATGCTTCTTCCTGAAGCCCGATTGGTACATTCATAAAATAGAGTTAGTAAATAAAAACTCTTTTAGCTGTTCACTTACAAGGGTTTCAAGTATTTTCACCAGGGGTGACAGCTTTGAGATTGGCCTATAATTATTTAAAAGAGTTGGATCTCCCCCTTTTAAAAGTGGTAGGACAAATGCTGATTTCAGGATCTTTGGAATTTCATTACATTCCAGGGTTAGATTGAACAGATATGTAAGTGGTTCAGCTATGAAATCAGCTGCCAGATTTAAAAAGCAGGGATCCAAAAGATCAGGACCTGCAGGCTTTCTTTGATCTAAGGATTTCCGGGCTTTATGTACCACCTGCACTGAGAATGGCAAAAAGCTAAAAGTTTGACCAGCTCTCACTGGTTCATCCATACAGGGTTGTACAGAGACAGAGGACACTGGTTCATCCACACAGGGTTGTACAGAGACAGAGGACACTGAATCAAACAGCCTACCAGATGATACAAAGTGCTCATTGAAACAATTCAGCATTTCAGTTTTGTCATATAGAGTCCTTCAAAACACATGACGGTAATTCATTAACATTGCTGTTACCCGACATAGACTTAATAGCATTCCAAAACTTTCTAGGGTCATTCAGGTTATCAGTGGTAACAGACATAAAATATTCAGACTTGGCCTTCCTGAGAAGAAAAGAACACTTGTTTCTTAACTGCCTAAAAATAAGCCAATCAGCATCAGAACAAGATTTCCTTGCTTTAGCCCAGGCTAGATTACGGTCGTGAATAATACAAGACAGCTCAGAAGAAAACCATGGATTATCCCGCCCTTTAACCCTGAACCTGCGGAATGGGGCATGTGTTTACTATTTGGAAAAAAACATCATGAAAGAATATCCAGGCAGTTTCCACATCAGGGATAACCTATATCTTGCTTCAGTCAAAATAAAACAAATCATGAAAGAAAGCCTGCTCATTAAAACACTTCAAATTTCTCTTACGAATAAAACGTGGGTTTGTCTTAGGAACCTTAGTATTTCTAACAGCAACAACAGCACAATGGTCACTTAAATCATTACAAAAAACACCAACCGCAGAATATTTATGTGGAACATTTGTCAATATCAAATCAATCAGGGTAGATTTATCTGGGCATTTAAGATTTGGGCGAGTGGGTGAGTTAATCAACTGGGTAAGATTCATAGAATTACAAAACATTTTTAAATCATCAGACACCGGCTTTAACCAACACCAGTTGAGATCACCAATCAAGATCATTTCACTGTAAAGAAGTTTAGACATAAGGTGCGTCAAAGAAGAAAATGCATCACCGAGAGCAGAGGGGGGTCTATAACAGCCAATCACAGTTATAGAGAGGCCCTTTGAAGCCTCAATATTCAAAGCAAGAAATTCCAACTGTTTACAAATAGTTTCAGACGTTCCCACACTTACATGGAATTTACATATATAGCCACACCCCCACCTTTCTTAACCCGATCAGTGCGATAAACATTGTAACCACTTATACAAATATCCTTATCAAAAACAGATTTGCTGAGCCAGGTTTCAGAAAACACAATTACATCAGCATCAGTTGATTTAGCCCAAATCCTAACCCCATCAATTTTTGACAACAGGCTGCGTACATTTAAATGAAAAATACCAAAACCAGATCTTGATTTAAAATCAGAGGGGGTTTGGAGACATTGCATATCAGGGCCAGGTTGCACGTTGCACGTTACCTGATATTAACAACAGAAGAATAACTAGGCACCTCTGTTTAATAACCTTGTGTAACGGATGTGAAATGGCTAGCTAGTTAGCGGGTACGCGCTAGTAGCATTTCAATCAGTTACGTCACTTGCTCTGAGACTTTAAGTAGGGTTTCCCCTTGCTGTGCAAGGGCCGTGGCCTTTGTGGAGCGATGGGTAACGACGCTTCGTGGGCGACCGTTCGCGCCCGTGTCGGGGCGAGGGGACGGTCTAAAGTTATACTGTTACATTGGTGCCGTGACCCGGATCACTGGTTGCTGCGGAAAAGGAGGAGGTTGAAAGGGGGGTGAGTGTAACGGATGTGAAATGGCTAGCTAGTTAGCGGGTACGCGCTAGTAGCATTTCAATCAGTTACGTCACTTGCTCTGAGACTTTAAGTAGGGTTTCCCCTTGCTGTGCAAGGGCCGCGGCTTTTGTGGAGCGATGGGTAACGACGCTTCGTGGGTGTCAGTTGTCGATGTGTGCAGAGGGTCCCTGGTTCGCGCCCGTGTCGGGGCGAGGGGACGGTCTAAAGTTATACTGTTACACTTGCACGGCTTCTCTTTAAGAGACCTACTGCAAGCGAATTCTACAAGTGAGTTTCCAGACAATACAAAAAAGTCATTTAAAACCATTAGACTTTGGTAGTGACACATTCGTACTGTTCACATCATGCCACAAATGCATCGGCACTTGGACGAGTGGACCGAGTAAAAAAGAGCGAGTTCCTGCAGACAAAATGTCTAATGGACGGGAGAGCACATTGTCAGATGTACTCACCCTGCGACAATGTTCGTTTTCTCCAGAGTTCAGTAAAGTCAGTGCACAAAGCAATACCACGGAAATTGTCAAAAAAATAAGAGGCCAACGAAGGTAAGGGGAGAGAGGGACAGCGTGTATGTGAGTCAATGTGAGTGTTTGCGCGTGTGAGTAGATTGGGTGTTGAGGGAGATAGAGAGAACGGGTTGAGCTGCCACTGACAGCCAGGCGAATTAGAGTGGGAAATTAGAGTTAGAATTAGAGTGGCAAATTAGAGTGGGAAAGAGGCTGTGCGTTTGGAAAATGAACAGACACTGCAATAAATAAAATCTAATGAAAACATCTGTCTCGTCCAGGACCAGAGTGTACGCGCCATAGCCAATCAAAACTACAGAAAGCCTTTATGCAAATAAGCCATTTGCCACACTGTCATCATTCACTGTCAAATAAAATAAAATGTTATTGGTGGCATATACATGTTTAGCAGATGTTATTGCGGCTGTATCAAAATGCTTGTGTTCCTAGCTCCAACAGTGCAGTAATATCTAACAATACACACACATCTAAAAGTAAAAGAATGGATTTAATAAATATTAGGACGAGCAATGTCCTAATATATACAGTACCAGTCAAAAGTTTGGACACACCTACACATTTCAGGGTTTTTCTATATTGTAGAATAATAATGAAGACATCAAAACTATGAAATAACACATATGGAATCATGTAGAAAGCAAAAAAAGTGTTCAATCAAAACATTTTATATTTGAGATTCTTCAAAATAGCCACCCTTTGCCTTGATGACAGCTTTGCACACTATTGGCATTCTCTCAACCAGCTTCATGAGGTAATCATCTGGAATGCATTTCAATTAACAGGTGTTCCTTGTTAAATTGTGGAATTTCTTTCCTTAATGCGTTGAGCCAATCAGTTGTGTTGTGACAAGGTAGGGGTGGTATACAGAAGATACCCCTATTTGGTAAAATACCAATATTTTATAGTCCATAATATGGCAAGAACAGCTCATATAAGCAAAGAGAAATGACAGTCCATTATTTTCAGACATGAAGGTCAGTCAATCCGGAAAATTTCAAGAAGTTTCTTCAAGTGCAGTCGCAAAAACCATCAAGCGCTATGATGAAACTGTTTCTCATGAGGACTGCCCCAGGAAAGGTTCTACAGCTGCACCATCGAGAGCGTCCTGACTGGTTGCATCACTGCCTGGTATGGCAACTGCTCTGCCTCCGACCGCAAGGCCCTACAAAGGGTAGCGCGTACGGCCTGTCGTAGACAATCGGTTCAAATATAACGCTGACAAGAACTTGTGAAATCAATTAGGCTTTTAATACAAAGTATATCAAAGCCGGAATGGCCCGCGGAACACACACACCACTTCCCAGCCCTGGCTCCAGCATTTATACACATACAACATATAGGTCCAACCCATATGCAAATAAGCATACTTCCCCTAATTCTTCCTGTCACCATTATCTTTTTAGTTCAGTGCCTCAGTATGTTCTCTGGTATGTGTATCTCTTAATGGAATCAGCAGACTATATGTCTAGTGTGTCCAGGTGCCCTAAGCGCATATTTCTCTGGTATGTGTATCTCTTAATGGAATCAGCAGACTATATGTCTAGTGTGTCCAGGTGCCCTAGGCGCCTATGTGTCTCCCTGTCTTCCTGTAGTCTATTTTTAATGTTCAGCTATCTTATACATCTATGTGCTATATATGTATCTCATGTACTCCTACAGGCCCAGTACATCACTGGGGCCAAGCTTCCTGCCATCCAGGACCTCTATACCAGGCAGTGTCAGAGGAAGGCCCTAAAAATTGTCAAAGACTCCAGCCACCCTAGTCATAGACTGTTCTCTCTGCTACCGCACGGCAAGCGGTACCCGGAGCGCCAAGTCTAGGTCCAAGAGGCTTCTAAACAGCTTCTACCCCCAAGCCATAAGACTCCTGAACATCTAATCAAAGGGCTACCCAGACTATTTGTATTGTCCCTCCCCCCTCTTTTACACTGCTGCTACTCTCTGATGTTATCGTCTATGCATAGTCATTTTAATAACTCTACCTACATGTACAAATTACCTCAATTACCTCGACTAACCGGTGCCCCGGCACATTGACTTTGTACTGGTAACCCTAATGTATATAGTCTCGCTATTGTTATTTTACTGCTGCTCTTTAATTACTTGTTACTTTTATTTTTTATTCTTATTTGTATTTTTTATTTTAAATGGCATTGTTGTTTAGGGGCTCTTAAGTAAGCATTTCACAGTAAGATCTACAAATGTTGTATTCAAATCAAATCAAATTTTATTGGTCACATACACATGGTTAGCAGATGTTAATGTGAGTGTAGCGAAATGCTTGTGCCTCTAGTTCCGACCATGCAGTAATATCTAAGTAATCTAACAATTTCACAACAACTAACTTATACACACAAGTGTAAAGGAATGAATAAGAATATGTACATATAAATATATGGATGAGCGATGGCCGAACGGCATAAGCAAGATGCAGTAGATGGTGTAGAGTACAGTATATGAGATGAGTAATGTAGGGTATGTAAACATTATATAAAGTGGCATTGTTTAAAGTGACTAGTGATACATTTATTACATCCAATTTTTTATTATTAAAGTGGCTAGAGATTTGAGTCAGTATGTTGGCACCAGCCACTCAATGATAGTGATACCTGTTAAACAGACAGATGGCCTTGAGATAGAAGCTGTTTTTCAGTCTCTTGGTCCCAGCTTTGATGCACCTGTACTGACCTCGCCTTCTGGATGATAGCGGGGTGAACAGGCAGTGGCTCGGGAGGTTGTTGACCTTGATGATCTTTTTGGCCTTCCTGTGACATCAGGTGGTGTAGGTGTCCTGGAGGGCAGGTAGTTTGGCCCTGGTGATGTGTTGTGCAGACCTCACTACCCTCTGGAGAGCCTTGCGGTTGTGGGCGGAGCAGTTGCCATTCCAGGCGGTGATACAGCCCGACAGGATTCTCTCGATTGTGCATCTGTAAAAGTTTGTGAGTGTTTTTGGTGACAAGCCAAATTTCTTCAGCCTCCTGAGGTTGAAGAGGCGCTTTTGCGCCTTCTTCACCATGCTGTCTGTGTGGGTGGACCATTTCAGTTTGTCCGTGATGTGTACGCCGAGGAACTTAAAACTTTCCACCTTCTCTACTACTGTCCCGTCAATGTGGATAGGGGGGTGCTCCCTCTGCTGTTTACTGAAGTCCACGATCATCTCCTTTGTTTTGTTGACTTTGAGTGTGAGGTTATTTTCCTGACACCACACTCCGAGGGCCCTCACCTCCTCCCTGTAGGCCGTCTCGTCGTTGTTGGTAATCAAGCCTACCACTGTAGTCTGCAAACTTGATGATTGAGTTGGAGGCGTGCATGGCCACGCAGTCATGGGTGAACAGGGAGTACAGGAGAGGGCTGAGAACGCACCCTTGTGGGGCCCCAGTGTTGAGGATCAGAGGGGTGGAGATGTTATTTCCTACCCTCACCACCTTGGGGCGGCCCGTCAGAAAGTCCAGGACCCAGTTGCACATGGTGGGGTCAGGACCCAGGGTCTCGAGCTTAATGACGAGTTTGGAAGGTACTATGGTGTTAAATGCTGAGCTGTAGTCAATGAACAGCATTCTTACATAGGTATTCCTCTTGTCCAGATGGGTTAGGGCAGTGTGCAGTGTGATTGCGATTGCGTCGTCTGTGGACCTATTGGGGCGGTAAGCAAATTGGAGTGGGTCTAGGGTGTCAGGTAGGGTGGAGGTGATATGATCCTTGACTAGTCTCTCAAAGCACTTCATGATGACGGAAGTGAGTGCTACGGGGCGACAGTCGTTTAGCTTAGTCACCTTAGCTTTCTTGGGAACAGGAACAATGGTGGCCCGCTTGAAGCATGTGGGAACAGCAGACTGGGATAGGGATTGATTGAATATGTCCGTAAACACACCAGCCAGCTGGTCTGCGCACGCTCTGAGGACGTGGCTAGGGATGCCGCCTGGGCCAGCAACCTTGCGAGGGTTAACACGTTTAAATGTTTTACTCACATTGGCTGCGGTGAAGGAGAGACTTCAGGTTTTGGTAGCGGGCCGTGACGGTGGCACTGTCCTCAAAGCAAGCAAAGAAGTTATTTAGTTTGTCTGGGAGCAAGACATCGGGGTCCGCAACAGGGCTGGTTTTCTTTTTGTAGTCCGTGATTGACTGTAGACCCTGCCACATACCTCTCGTGTCTGAGCCGTTGAATTGCGACTCTACTTTGTCTCTATACTGACGCTTAGCTTGTTTGATTACCTTGCGGAGGGAATAGCTACACTGTTTGTATTCGGTCATGTTTCCGGTCGCCTTGCCCTGATTAAAAGCAGGGGTTCGCGCTTTCAGTTTTGCTCAAATGCTGCCATCAATCCACGGTTTCTGGTTGGGGAAGGTTTTAATTGTCGCCGTGGGTACAACATCACCGATGCACTTGCTAATAATCTCGCTCATCGAATCAGCGTATACATCAATGTTGTTGTTCGACGCTATCCGGGACATATCCCAGTCCACGTGATCGAAGCAATCTTGAAGTGTGGAATCAGATTGGTCGGACCAGCGTTGAACAGACCTGAGCACTGGCGTTTCCTGTTTTAGTTTCTGTCTATAGGCTGGGAGCAACAAAATGGAGTCATGGCCAGATTTGCCAAAAGGAGGGCGAGGGAGGGCTTTGTATGCGTATGCAGAAGTTAGAGTAACAATGATCCAGAAATTTGCCAGCCCGGGTCGCACATTCAATATGCTGATAATGTCACGTTCCTGACCTTATTTCCTTTGTTTAGTCTTGTTTAGTTGGTCAGGACGTGAGCTGGGTGGGCATTCTATGTTATGTGTTTCTATGTTGGGTTGTCAACTAGCCTGATATGGTTCTCAATCAGGGGCAGGTGTTTTACGTTTCTGTTTGTTTGTGGGTGATTGTTCCTGTGTCAGTGTTTGTGCCACACGGGACTGTTTTCGTTCGTTTCATTCGTGTGTTCCTTCCTGTTCGTGCGTTCATGTTATATGTTCACAAGTTCAGGTCTGTTAACGTCGTTTATTGTTTTGTAGTTTATCAAGTGTTTTTTCGTGTTCGTCTTTCTTTAATAAAACAAGTATGTATTCAAACCACGCTGCATATTGGTCCGATCCATGCTCATCCTCAGACGAGGAGGAGGACGAGCGTGACAGATAAAATTTAGGGAGCCTTGTTTTCAGATTAGCCTTGTTAAAATCCCCAGCTACAACAAATGCAGCCTCAGAATATGTGGTTTCCAGTTTACATAGAGTCCAATGAAGTTATTTTAGGGCCGTCAAGGTGTCTGCTTGGGGGGGATGTACACGACTGTGATTATAATCGAAGAGAATTCTCTTGGTAGATAATGCAGTCGGCATTTGATTGTAAGGAATTCTAGGTCAGGTGAACAAAAGGACTTGAGTTCCTGTATGTTGTTATGATCACACCACGACTCGTTAATCATAAGGCATACTCCCCCGCACTTCTTCTTACCAGAGAGATGTTTGTTTCTGTCGGCGCGATGCGTGAAGAAACCAGGTGGCTGTACCGACTCTGATAACGTATCCCGAGTGAGCCATGTTTCCGTGAAACAGAGAATGTTACAATCTCTGATGTCTCTCTGGAAAGCAACCCTTGCTTGGATTTCTTCTACCTTGTTGTCAAGAGACTGGACATTGGCAAGTAGTATACTCGGGAGCGGTGGGCGATGTGCCCGTCTACGGAGCCTGACCAGAAGACCACTCCGTCTGCCCTCTGCGGCACCGTTATTTTGGGTCGACTCCTGGGATCCGATCCATTGTCCTGGGTGGTGGACCAAACAGAGGATCCGCTTCGGGAAAGTCGTATTCATGGTCGTAATGTTGGTAAGTTGACGTTGCTCTTATATCCAATAGTTCCTCCCGGCTGTATGTAATAAGACTTAAGCTTTCCTGGGGTAACAGCGTAAGAAATAATACATAAAAAAAACAAAATACTGCATAGTTTCCTAAGAACGCGAAGCGAGGTGGCCATCTCTGTCGGCGCCGGATGTATATCTCTGTTGACGCATATGACTAACTTGACCTGCTTTTTCCACGAAATAGACAGACCAGGTGAGAGATACGATCCCTTATTGATGTCACTTGTTAAATCCACTTCAATCAGTGTAGATGAAGGTGAGGAGACACTCTAAAGAATGATTTTTAAGCCTTGAGACAATTGAGACATGGATTGTGTGTGTACGCCATTCAGAGGGTGAACGGTTAAGACAAAGAGTTTATGTACCTTTGAAAGGGAATGGTAATAGGTGCCAGGCACGCCGGTTTGTGTCAAGAACTGCGACGCTGCTGGGTTTTTCTCCCTTAACCAACTTGACACAACTGTGGGATACATGGGAGTCAACATGAGCAAGCATCCCTGTGGAATGGTTTCGACACCTTGCAGAGTCCATGCCCCGATGAGTTGTTCTGAGGGCACATCAATATTAGGAGGGTGTTCCTAATGTTTGGTATACTCAGTTTATAGGCCAGCCAGCTATAAATCAACTTTTCTAAATACCTAGACCATTCAAAAAGCAGGCAAAGACGAAGTAGTTATGCAACATATCTATGACTAGCGAATTAACTTCTTTCACTAGCCAGGCAGCTAACAGGCAAGAAAGCTAGGGGTAAACAAACAGTGAGGTAAGTATAATCAGACAGCATTACTGTCAGTGTTAGAATGTCGGGTAACAAATTAGTGGCAGAATAAGTATCATTTGTTGCTGTGACAGCCAAATATGTTAATAACGACATGTGAGGCTGCTGAAAACGTTTACTGAAACTACAAAAAAGTGTCAGTAGTTTGCTTAGGATGACGCCAAAGTTAGGCTAATTACAGGGGAGTAGCGGGAGTACCCTATGGCTGTACCATCCTCGGGAGCTTGGTTACGTTAAAAACATCTTAAGGATCCGCCCCTTTTTTTCAATTTTCGCCTAAAATGACATAACCATATCTAACAGCCTGTAGCTCAGGCATTGAAGGAAGGATATGCATATTCTTGATACCATTTGAAAGGAAACACTTTGAAGTTTGTGAAAATGTGAAATGAATATAGGAGAATATAACACAATAGATCTGGTAAAAGAAAATACAAAGAAGAAAATTACTTTTTTTGTACCATCATCTTTGAAATGCAAGAGAAATGTCATAATGTATTATTCCAGCCCAGGCGCAATTTAGATGTTGGCCACTAGATGGCAGCAGTGTATGTGCAATGTTTTAGACTGATCCAATTTCTGTAAAAAAATTTGTATCAAGACTGCCCAAATGTGCCTAATTGATTTAGTAATAACTTTAAGTTCATAACTGTGCACTCTCCTCAAACAATGTAATAGCTACTGTAAATTGGACAGTGCAGTTAGATTAAGAAGAATTTAAGCTTTCTGCCAATATCAGATATGTCCATGTCCTGGGAAATGTTCTTGTAACTTACAACCTCATGCTAATCACATTAGCCTACGTTAGCTCAACCGTCCCGTGGGGGACCAACCAATCCTGAATTAAACCATGCCAGGCCTCGCTGTTTGTATCTATCAAATCAGATTTCCTCCCTCTTGCAAAGTTTGCGTCATCATCCCCTTCGTTTAAGGAAGACGACTAATTAAATATTTTATTAATCAAATGTGTAATTTCTCAATTTTTAAAAAAATATATCATATTGCACATTTAGTAATGACATAATGCATTTTCAACTTCACGCAATGTAATACTTTTGTGTGACTTAATAAAACCACGCCGAAGCACACCAAGACAGCATTAACGACAAGTAATAAAATAAAGACGGCACTTCTAAAAGCGTATTTGTGTCACCATAGCCTGCTGATCTTGCAAGATAACTTTTCTTTCCTTTTGATTTCGACCCAAATGAAAATGTGGCACTTACTCTCCCACGGATTGATGTTTCAGCATTGTCTCAACGAAGAGTTCGACGTTCGACTTGCCATGTGCTACATGCACGTGCAGTTACAAGCCTGCTAAAATGTCAGTTCACCCTGATAAGGAACCTTTCAGACCTACTAGGTTGCCCAGGATGGTCCAGTTCCAGTCCTAGAGGGCCGAAACCCTTTTTTCTTCTACCTGGTACTTTATTGCACTCACCTGGTGTCACCAGGTGAATAAAGTCCCTGATTAGAAGGAGAGGATGAAAACAAGGAGTAGTCCTTTCTAGGGGCGATGGTTATATCTGGCAAACAGTGTAGAAATGAAACCGGAGATAGTCATTCCACATGACCATTATTTAACTTTATCTCAGTGCCCTGCAACTGTAGGTTTCATTTGCCTAACACAAACACAAAACATGGGTTCCAATGATCTACCAATCATTTCATTGTCAGAACATTAAAAAGGCAGGTATCTATCGCTCAAAGTTAACGCTTTTTGTGTCATGCGGAAAAAAAACAAAAAAAAACAGGCCAACATTGTTCAACAGAAGAGGAAAGACAAAATATACAGGTTGTTTTCGCAAGATAAAAAATAAAAATGTATTTTTCAAGAAATTATCATATTATATACACTTCTTCTGAACATAAATATAATCTAACACCCAAAAAATTGAATGATATAAAGCATGCCCATTGTCACACACTAACAAGGAGGCCAGCAATATTACTTCTGCATTCTCTTAATATTGGCAGTAATCTACCCCATAATCCAACCTTTTAACACATCTGATCAGAGTTGGGAATGATTTTGGCCTTCGCATCCTATCAGAATTGGATATCGCGTCAGACCATTGGAAGATTGACAGTTTCGTACATTTCCTTAACATTAGTCAACTTATCAAAAGTGTTTGTGATATCTATACCATGCAATATAAAGTGAGCAGGATATTGTCGATGATAACTTAGTATATAGGTGTGAGAAGTTTGTGAGTTGAGAAAGATTACAACTTGGCTTGCAAAGGGGTCATGATGACCGACTTTGTTCAAATTAATTTCTTGCATATAGGATGCTAAATCCACAAACCTCAGAAACAAAAGGAAAATGTATACAATGCACCAGTGGACAGCGTACACATAGCACCATGGTAGCATCGCTCCTTGTGACATTGACTATTTAACTGGAAGCTCATGAAGATAGTTCCGTATGGTTCCTCTTGTAAAAGTTGTTGTCATGGTCTAGTTAGTAGAGGTACATGGTTTGGATCAAAGAAGGTAATTGAAAGATAAAAAAAGATGGGAAACCGCATCAGTCTTAATTTGGGTCCGGGCTGGAGCTATTTGAAGCTTTGAGTCTTTCTGAGGACAACTGAGAAGCATATGCCTTTCTTCCCAGTGAATCTGTTTACTATCTCGCGGCAGCCATCTTGTCCCCTGTGCTTTGTTTCGCTTTGGCAGGGCCCGTGGATTTGGCTCGGATTCTGGCAGGCATAGCGGTGGACACCTGGGTAAAGGGGTCCTGTGAGCTGGCCCGTTTTATGGTGGTAGTAGTAGTAGTAGTATTAGCCCTGGGCTGGAGGGGAGGGGCAGTTGTGGGCCGGACAGAGAGGGACTGTCTAGTTGGATGGAGACGCTGGGGGGAGGGGCTGTCTGTCCTGCAGTGGGAGGTGCTTAGGCTGCGCTGGGTCACGAAAACGCAGCGCAGGGGCATTCGGGGGCTGCCGCAGGGCTGGGCGGGGACAGGACAGGGCCTTGGACAGGAGGAAGAAGAGGAGCCGGTCTGCAGAGGTTTAGACCGCCTCTGGGTTGGGAGAGTGCTTAGTCCTATTTTCTGAACTTGGAGCCTGAAATGAGAATATGTGGAATAAGAGTTAATCCTTCCCCTCGGAAACCTTTGATAAGTCATCATTTTCAAGTGCTTTCACAAAAATCATAAAACTTTACAGTAACATGACACCTTTCAACCAATCAAATTAAGACACCTTTCAACCAATCAAATCATAAACGACAGAAATCAGACCATCTTTGACAGAAATGGCAATGGCTAAACTCTTGATATTTGGCACCGCAAAAAAGAGTTCTCATAAATTATAGTAAAACAATCAAGGGTCTTTTCATTTACTATTGTAACCAATGAGCCATACAATGTTAGAATGTTATGTTTGCAAACATGATGTTGTGAAGACTACCTACCCATTACCAAAGGTGGATGCATCTCTACAAATGCCCGATCCTGGCAGAGCGAGAGGAGAGGACACGGCGGCCAGCAGCCGCCCTGAGGGCCTCTTGATGGGGGTGACAGGCCTGGGGATCCTGCTGTGCCACTCCGTCTGGCCCTGGTCTCCTCCAGCCCCTGCCCTGGCCTTCAGACAGGACCTCCTTCTGGCCAGAGACTCGTCCGAGGCATGGGTGTCTTCCTCCGAGCCGGTAGTAGAGAGCGTCTCGGAGGCCCTCCCGTCACCGGAGGACAGCAAGGAGGATGTCCCCGAGGGCAGCCTCATCCAGCGGCCCTGCTGCTTCTGCACAACCAGGCGTGCCAGGTCCAGTTTCCGGGCTCTCTTCCGTAGTCGCGCCCGGGCAGAGAGCGAGGCTGAACGCTCCGAGCCTGTGTCCTCTTCAGACAGTAGAACCGGGATGCGGCTTTTGATCCTCGGCCTGAGGGTGGTATGCGGTAGTTCAGCGTTGGCAATACCTTCGGTAAACAATGGCCCCTTGTTGGGATCTGCAGAGAGAGTTTTGTGTTCCAGAATGGGCGACATGGCTTCCGGGACAGGCTCCAAAGACTTGATGAAGACCAGCGGTGGGCGGTCGTCCGGTTTGGTGACACCATTCTCCAGGGTCACGCCTGGGATAGAATGGGCTTGGGGCTCTCTGGAAGGACTCTGGGATTCCTCACCCTGTTCGACATGTCCGGTCTGTTCACGGGCGTCTCCTTCCCATGGTGAGGCCTCCTGGGTAACGGCTGAGAGGTCGCAGTGGTCGCTGCTCTCCTTTGCGGTCTGACCTCTGGAAGACATGATGTTAAAGTGGGAAGTCTCAGAGATGTGGACAAAGGTGAGCTCAACTTTGGTGAAGGGGGGAGATGCGGGGGCGATAGGGGTGGATGGCCTCAAGTCCGACCTCAGTGTGAAGGAGAGCTCTGGCTGGCTGCCCGCACCCACCAGAGGCATATCGTTCCTAGGGGTAGAGGCAGACGGTGTCCCGAAGTCAATCTCGAGCAGGAAGTGTTCTCCCCCAGTGGATGGAGACTTCCGGGGATCCCCCGGCGAGAACAGAACCAGGGTCTTGGAGCCGTCCTCCAAGTCAGGGTCAGCATCTGCGGCCGAGGCAGGTTCCCGGGGGCCGGCCATGAGGGTATCAGGGGCCCCATCCTGGCTCCGCTCTGTGCTTTTTTGGCTGGCCTCGCTGTTCGACTCACTCTTGGTCACATCATCGTCCCGCGGGCCCTGGGGCTCCTGGACCTCGTTCTCTGCCGACAGAGCTGCTGGGAAGGTTCGCCGCTGAGGAAGGGTGCCGGTCAGCATGACAGTGAGGAAGTCGGCCCTCTTGACCTGGAGCTGGGGAAGGATGTGGAAATGCTCCTTCTCGTCCATCTGGCCCTTGGTCCTGAAGTCTTGACAGGGCTGATATAGGCCATTGTGCTCAGTCAGAGACATGATCACCTACAAAAGATGCAATTAAATAATTACTTTTGCACTTGGAACAAGAGGCATGCTGGAAATATGGTCAAGGCAAAAAATATAAAACCACAACTATTTAGGAAGATATGGCTCGTGTCACATGATGTAAATGGGGACAAAACTGTGAAAACACCCAAGATTGTGTAATGTGAACATATCTAAGATAACTTCATAAAGAACGAAACGAGGGACAGGATTTTCCCCCCAAACAATTTAATGTTTTTTTGGTTATACACGGGCTTTTAAAGATTGTCTAGATTACATACATTTTTAGAAAAGGCACAAAAATGCTTTGAAGAGTTTTCCCTTTTAGATACACAGTCCAATATCTTGTGATTTTCAAGTGTTTCAATCTTCATAAAGATTTGACACACAGTACTGTAATATATACACACTAAAACCAACTATCTTGCATGCTACTCCAGATTACTTGAGAACTCAGTAGTCAAACTGGTTAAAATTACGTCTTTTCAACCAGTTTTAATGTTAAAAATACATCATTTCAACCAGTTTTGCCCATTGGGAATGGAATATTTATTGAGTTGTATGTATATACTGTATGTACATACGTTTTGTTGATATCCAAAAAGTTTAAAATACATGCTTTTTACCTGTAAATATTACAAGCAGACTGTACAATTGTATTGTGATACAAATACTGCAGTTATACTCACTATTTCTTTCTTTGACAATTATATCATACAGTACCTTCTACTATCTCATGAGCCCTCTGTTTTTATTGCAAGTATTTTCAAGAGCTGACAAACACAGACAATGAATAGGCCAGTGTCTCCAAATGTGAAGATGAATGCTTATTCATTTACAACATTTTGACAGAAATGTGTCCATTTCTTTAGGTTGTACATGTGAATGTACTGAAATGGAGATGAGTGTTTTTTGAGGGACACCAAATAAAATAAAAAAACATACAGAAACGTAATAGATTATCCAATTTGGTCATTGCAGCTTCATTGAACAAATTCATAACATCTATCTCTACAAATGCAATCAATCACATAATGCACTATACCCTGTTTTTCAAAAAATATGGACGGATATCCACTTTTCAAATCTGGTCAGATGAAAAACTATGTACCGTACAACTTCAAGTAATAGACCAGGCATTTATGTGCCTACATTAGAGCCCTGCACGGGCATACATTTTGTAAACCTAAACCCATTTTAAGCCCAAACACTACCCAGGCCTGGTTGTTTCTGCCAAATTTCAGGCCCTAACCAAACCCAAAATCATAAATAACCTCCTCCGTTAGTGTCCATTAGCTGCTCGTCATTCTGTCACTCGCTCCCTGAGCTGCTGCATGCGATCTGTGCATGCACTCTGAATGCCTGTGCATACGACTTCGTGCATGCGGCTCTGTGCAAGTTTAACTTTAGTACGTCCCCTCGCCCCTACCCGGACGCGAACCAGGGACCCTCTGCACACAACAGTCACCCACGAAGCATCGTTACCCATCGCTCCACAAAAGCCGCGGCAAGGGGAACCACTACTTCAAGGTCTTAAAGCGAGTGATGTAACCGATTGAAACGCTATTAGCGCGCACCACCGCTAACTAGCTAGCCATTTCACATCCATTACACATGTGCTTTGTCAATAGCAAAGCCTCTGCTTACAGTTCTGCTCAATGACGAGACAGAGAACAGTTAGCTGTTAAACTAGCTACTTTTCGTCACTCTAAACTCAAGGAACATTATTTTCAGTAAAGTAATCTCTCCTGTAGACTCAAACAATTTTATTGTCTTATATTTGACGAGATTGAAGTACTTCTGACACCATGATATGTACTGCGCAGCAGAGCAGAAGCAAATGGCTCAGCTTCAAAATGTTAATGATCAATTTAGTGATACCTGCGCACCCTACCCTAGTTATTTTTTCATTTCCTGCACTAATGTGTTATTTACACACTGTCAAGTTTCTTTTGTCTTAAAATGCCTCTATTTAAATTATAAAAATAAAACTTTTCCTTGACAGAATAATTATTATCCTATTTGACTGTTCATTTTCGGCAGTTCTTACTTTTCGTCACTAGCGAGTGATCTGTCAATCTCTGGGGGTCTGTAATCCATGTTGTTGACTGTTTTTGTTCTCGCCAGTTAGCTAGCAGTTCTCAGCTGTTAGCAGCCAATGGCTAGCAGTTTCTTACTGGCGACAAAGATGGATGATTGTCATAATTTTTTTGAAATCATTACTGAATTATTTAACGTAACAAATAAAATATGAAACCTTGTAAACAATTCACGGTAACCTTAAACAATTCATTTAGACCCGACGTTCATTTGAAACAAGCGTTTAATTTGCTGAAATGTGTGCCGTTGCCCAGCTATTAAAAAGGGACATTATTTTCAGGAAATTTTCCTTATGGAGATGCATAAAATATTCAAGTCATTCAACACCTAAGCCTTATAGGCTGAAAACGCTCTTTCAAATTCTAGGCTATGGTTGACAAATATGACTCTGCAATTCAAGTAATAACTGTTTACAAGACCAAGTCAAGCTTTTATCTTAACTCAACTTGAAAGCCTTTTACACGGAACCCAAATCGCGTGCGCTATCGTGCATAAATTTATTTTGCCCCCCCACACCAAACGCGATCACGACGCGCAGGTTAAAATATCAAAACAAACTCTGAACCAATGACATTAGTTTGGGGACAGGTCGAAAAGCATTAAACATTTATGGCAATTTAGCTAGCTAGCTTGCACTTGCTAGCTAACGTTAATTTGTCCTATTTAGCTAGCTTGCTGTTGCTAGCTAATTTGTCCTGGGATATAAACATTGAGTTGTTATTTTACCTGAAATGCACAAGGACCTCTACTCCGACAATTAATCCACACATAAAACAGCCAACCGAATCGTTTCTAGTCATTTCTCCTCCTTCCAGGCTTTTTCATCTTTGAACTTATATGGTGATCGCATCTAAACTTTCATTGTATTACCACGACAACCGGCAACAAAGTTTGTCTTTCAGTCACCCACGTGGGTTTAACCAATGAGGAGATGGCACGTGGGTACCTGCCTCTCAAAACCAATGAGTAGATGACTTTCAGCGCGATCTGCGTCAGAAATAGGAAAGACTTCCATTTTAGCCCTTGGCGTCGCAGACGCTCGATGGCGCGCGCAAGCAGTATGGGTGCAATAATTGAATTACATGGATTTCTAAATGTATTTTGCGATGCTCACGCACGCGTCCGGTCTGGTCAGCATGTTACATATGTGATATTATGTTACATGTTACACAGGTATCACATCTATGGCATTTTCAATCACTCTTAGTCCATGGCTAAAAGGGATTTCTGCCGCAGTAAACAGTTTACAATATTTCACAACAGACACTTTGCCCATGTCCTGTGGATTTCACAGCAGATTTCTCAACCTATACTGCCATCTAGGTTGGACACCCAGCCTTGTGGAACAAGTCACTTTTCAGAATATAGGACAGGATATGCAGAACATATGGAAGATGTGCTCATGTATCAGTGACGTGAACCGAATATGTTTAGCTTGCAATCTGATAAATTCAAATAAGAAGGTGGGAATCACAGTCCCTCTTCGCTGCAACTTGAAATACATTTTTGATCCGTGAGTATACTCCGAGTCAATATTCACATAATAATAATAATAATAATAAATAAGGAATTGCACGCCCACAAATTGGTGAAAACAAACATTCTTTCCTTCGTCGTTGATTTTTAATTATACAGAAATAACAAAACATGCCGAAAAGCTGCTGTGTTGTTCAATGTACATGTAACCAGGTAAAAAAAATCCCAATTTATGGTTCGCATTGCTCCCACGTAGGGAAATAGAGAATGCGAGAAGAGCCCTGTGGCTTCAGGCTATTTGGCATGGGAAATGTGGGGAGCCGGTGTCCAAGTATGCTACACATAGCTATGTGTATGGAAAACGTTTCCTCACAGGTAAGACAGTTAACTTGTTAAATATAATCTGCTTGTAACTCCATTCACTACTTGTAGCTGTATAGTCTGTGTTGGCTAGCTTAATGTCGCGGTCGGTAGCTAGCTAGCACCGTCATGAAAAGGGGCATGAGGGAAGCCCTACAATATTCTGTTTTTAAGAAGGCAATGTTGAAAAGTAATCTTTAGACATATTGTACTCTTCTTAAATGTAGTTTTGTAATTGACTAAAACAAGCAGACAAGAAAAGTGTGTTTGAAAAAGGTCACGTTTTTGCTGTGAGCCAATGGGGTAACTGCAGGTTGTTTTCCCCACAGGTGAGCAGGGCCGGGACGTTCTATCTCATACCGACTGGGACTATCCCTTTACCAGTGGTAATGTACTGTATATAACTCACAGAAAAAAAATGACTGGGTTGTTCCACCAATTGGGTGCCCTTTGAGCAGTATAACTTGGTCAAACAAAACCTGATTTCACCTAATGAATAGTTCCACCATATCAAAACGTGAGTTCAGTTAACAGGGTTGACCTTAAAATGAGGGACAGAGGCACATAAATCACTGATCACATTAAATATATAATAATCTTTCAGAAATGACTTTGTCAAAGCATCAACATAACTATAGCTTTACAATGATGGTGTAGACTTGGGAATTTTGGGGGTTAAGTTGGTTAAAATCTTCCTAAACTCGGAAAAATTATTTATATTATAAAACAGACTTATTGAATTGTCCATGTGGTCTATATTAAAGGGTACTTCATTGAATATAACAGGCTTTTAGAATTCAATATTAGTGCACAATTATTATAATTGTTATATTTTATTTTTTACATTTACCCCCAATTTCGTGATATCGAATTGGTAGTTACAGTTTTGTCCCATCGCTGCAACTCCCCTACGGACTTGGGAGAGGCGAAGGTCGAGAGCCATGAGTCCTCCGAAACATGACCCTGCCAAGCCGTACTGCTTCTTGACACGTGTTGGAGGAAACAGTCCAGCTGGCAGCTTGCAGGCGCCCGGCCCACCACAAGGAGTCGCTAGAGCCGGTTGGGACAAGGAAAAAATATTAAAGGGCACTTAAAAGGCACTCATTTCATAGAACAACCCTACTATACATTTATAGCCAGAGTTTGATCTTATTATATGTCATGCAAATAGTGTTAGAAATATGAAAACAGTCTTGTACAATACAATTTCTCTGCAAGTCAATTTCAAAATTGCCTGCGTTATTTTTAGAGTTCAGTGACAATGTTTGACATCCTGTTTTGATTGAGCGTATTATGGCGAGATTTGTTTTACCGAGAACGGACAAAAAAGTTCAAAAACAATATGTTTTTTAATAGCAGTGCCAATAATGTCAAGGAACAATTTGCATATGTGTGAAATTAAGTTTGGAGTTAGCAGCTAATCCACTCTCAGTACATTCACTGAGTAGTGCTCGTTGCGTGGTGCTACACACAAAACGACTTGCATGATTTGCAGAAAATCGTCAACCAAGCAGCGGGAAATTAACTGATGGAACAGTAATCTTTTCTAAATCAAAGACAGAGGCGACATTCAGAGAGGGATGCTTGCTTGCTTCTTAGTGCCGTTAAGTAAATGCAAACGTCTTAAATGCAAAGCTTGGCAAAAGTAAAAGTGGTGCATATTTTGTAAGCGTAGCCCTTTAGCGCATTCACAAAAGCAATCATAAAAGAAACATAAGATCCTACTCATTGAGAAGACCAAATAAGAAGGCTGTATATGCCATTTCAGAAATACAGTAGTATCGTTCCTCTTCACAATGGTTTCAGCAAAACAGGGAACACAAAGCCAAGAGATACATGGTTATTACAAGAAGACATCAGTAAAATATCAGCATTAAACATTCATTAAATGTTGAAAAGACGTCCCAAAAAACTTGGTGTCTAACAAAATCAGAATACAGTGCAGTGTGAAGCCTGTGATGTCACGGCTCTGAGGTGTAATTCTATACAATGAATTTCTATACTGTAATTTTATTTGCACTTGGCTACATCTACAATGCATGCCCTTTACATTAGAACTGCTACCCACTTAAGGGTCTGTTACCTCATTGGTTTTTCCGTTGGAGAGAAAATGGCATAAAATGAGTGTAAAAATAACCAATACCCTCCAGAGTCTCCTTTCCTCTTAACCTTGTTTCTCCAAAATGGCGTAACATTTTTTTCCCCATAGCACCCTTAGCATATCTTATTTATTGCGTTTCTCATCTTTTGCATCAATACTTTCTACCTGGGCCCAATAGTGACCATGTTCTCCTGTTAAGTCCTTTATAAAGTGCAACAGTGAGGTACAGTACTCAACGGACAATGGAGAAAGAAGTGCTATGTTGATGACTTATCTACACAAATATACTGTCACATACAACAGTCGATCCTGATATACAGTATGTAGCTCACTTCACTGCAAAAATGCACACCAAAACCCACAGAATTCCAAATGGCATTTTTTGGCTAGCTTTGGCTAATTTAATGAATGGTTATGCCATTCGAATGAATGGTTTATGCTATTCTGCAGGAAGATAGATAACACAAAGCCCCCCCAGTGCAATCCAAACCCTGGCATTATCTATCTATCTATATGATCTAAATGATAAAGTTGAAGAGCTGAGCCAATACAATGGCAGAGATGCCATTCTATGGAGCTTAAACTGTAAGTGCCTGAAATATTTTGGAACCAGATTTCAATTCATAAAACACAGCTGTTTGCATAATACCTGCCTGACATCACAGCTCCTCTTGTTTAGCAGAAGTCCACCCTAACCACTGGTCCAGGGTCTACCCTCCTTATGGTTAAGGATAGGATTCAGGGTTGGGTGATCTTATCCTAGATCTGTGGTTAGAGGCAACTTCTATCTCAAGCAGGAAAATCACAGTCTCTCTGGGTAGAACTTTATACGTGCAAGTTTTCCTCCGTCAACATTCACACATAGCAGCTTTGCTACCGATTCCAGACGGTGACGTGATTTCACATTATGACCAAACGAACTTCAGACAACTGTGAAATAACTACTAGGGTGATCTGAAGCTGGAAGCAACGTCAGCACAAGAACTGTTCATCGGGGGCTTTATGAAATGGGTTTCCATGGCCGAGCAGCCGCACACAAGCCTAAGATCACCGTGCACAATGCCAAGCGTCGGCTGGAGTGGTGTAAAGCTCGCCGCCATTGGACTCTGGAGCAGTGGAAACGCGTGGAGTGATGAATCACACTTCACCATCTGGCAGTCCAACGGACAAATCTGGGTTTTGCGGATGCCAGGAGAATGCTACCTGCCTGTATGCATAGTGCCAACTGTAATGTTTGGTGGAGGAGGAATAATGGCCTGGGTCTGTTTTTCATGGTTCGGGCTAGACCCCTTAGTTCCAGTGAAGGGAAATCTTAACGCTACAGCATACAATGACATTCTAGACGATTCTGTGCTTTCAACAGTTAGGGGAAGGCTATTTCCTGTTTCAACATGACAATGCCCCTGTGCACAAAACGGTCCCTACAGAAATGGTTTGTCGAGGTAGGTGTGGAAGAACTTGACTGGTCTGCACAGAGTCCTGACCTCAAACCCATCACCTTTGGGATGAATTGGAAAGCCGACTGCGAGCCAGGCCTAATCGCCCAACATCAGTGCCCGACCTCACTAATGCTCTTGCGGTTGAATGGAAGCAAGTCCCCGCAGCAATGTTCCAACGTCTTGTGGAAAGCCTTCCCAGAAGAGTGGAGGCTGTTATAGCAGCAAAGGGGGACCAACTCCATATTAATGCACATGATTTTGGAATGAGATGTTCGACGAGCAGTTTGTCATGTACTGTAGCACATGTTAATAAATGCTATGTCACGTAACTGAATTAAGAACAGTTATATGAAAGGAGGTTTCACCGTGTCTTGCATCATACCATTCGAATCATGTTACTGTAGCAACAGTAACTTGTCATAAACTGTCATGCCATGTTATAACAACATGATTTGGACACTGGTACAGTAAGTGTTATTACATTTTGCAATACCTCAAGCCAAAGAGAACCATATAGAATTACACTAAAGTTATCTGTATGGGACAACTGATACGGTCTATAATTTCTATAGTTCAAGATGCCATTCTGGTCACAGTAGCCATAACGGAAATACAGCACAGATGTAGGATCTTAATTTGAGCCAGTTTGCCATAGCATGAAAATAATCCTGCAGCAACAGGACATGCAAATTATTATGTGGACATTTTTGTAGGGGTTGATACATTTTTCTGTTAGAGCATTCTAATCTGAAATTCCAAAGCCTTTTTAAAAACTCAAATACATAACACGTTTAAATTCTCGGCAACAAAAGAGGTGATCAAATTAAGATTGTACATCTATACAGTACATTGAACTCAACCACGATAACGCGTGTTGTTTTTTACGACACTGAATATTAGAGAAAGGAAGTTTTCCTATTGCAAAACCCCACACCTAATATCCTCACCCTTCAAAAGCCTGCCTAATCCATTGCTTCAGAATTTCACCGCATAGAAAGCATGAATGTGCAAGCAACCGACAGACAAAAACACCTCTATAAAAGTACACCAAAAGCAAGATAAAACATATAGAAAAGCGCCCTGTGCGATAAACATACAGAAGCTGAAATATTTCTGTTTAAACTCCACAAGAACTAGCCTGGTCCCAGATCTGTTTGTGCTGTCTTGCCAACTATGGTCATTGTTATGGTTATGGACGTGACAATGATCATAAGTGTTGGCAAGATTCAGTGTGTAGACTGCAGAGCACTTATAGTAGCAACCTAGCATCACATGCCTTCTCTGGGGAATAATTTAACTCTAATGCTTTGTCACAAGACCCTCGTAACAGTGTCAGGAGCATGACATAACTGACGCCTTGGGATAAATGAGGACAACGTATGATTCTACATTGTTATGACACCATTGATAAAGTAGCTGGCCTAGTATGTACCTAAGTCACAGTTTCTGTTATGACTGCTTAAAGTCAGCTATCATTAGAGGCAGTAACTGCTTATGACATCTATATGTCATTATCATGACAGTGCACATAGGTCTTACGAGGAAATATTATTTAAGGAAAGTGTGGTAACTCTTAACTTGTAGCTTGCAGGTATAAAGCTGTATTACTAGTTATAAGCATGTATGAGCCTTTATAATGACTTACGTTGCATTATAACCTCATCATAATGCATTATACCTGCACGGGCAAACTGTGATTGGTACATCCATTTTAATATATACCCCTTGATTCTTAAAGAATATAACTTATAATTGCTCAGTTCAACTGTCGTACCCCGTCAGAAGCCAAAATATAAGCCTGGTTTACTCCATTGTTTGTAAACAATGTAATTGTTAAACAGCATCCAAACATGGCTAAAACTACAAGTTTGATATCATGGATCTTCATTCCTTGCATCTATAGCTCTGTCTAGGACTTCAAGAATAGTTCTTCATCCCCATCCCTCAGCTGTTTACCAAAACAGTGGTGGGGTGTCCGCCTTGTTACTGTTTGATCAGAAGAGGACTGGCCACCCCTCATAGCCTGGTTCCTCTCTAGGTTTCTTCCTAGGTTCTGGTCTTTCTAGGGAGTTTTTCCTAGCCACCGTGCTTTTACACCTGCATTGCTTGCTGTTTGGGGTTTTAGGCTGGGTTTCTGTACAGCACTTTGAGATATCAGCTGATGTAAGAAGGGCTTTATAAATACATTGGATTTGATCTACAGATTGCCCCTTTAAGCAAAGTGTTACCGAAAGCGTTACTGAATTCCTTTAGCTACGCATCGCCGACATGACCTGCATTCGACGACAATCCCTCAAGCCTTCAGCATGAATGGAAAAAGAATGCAATGAAGTTGAACAGTCTCTTAACAGTCTCGGTTTTGTGACTCCTCCCCCACACAGTACCATTAAATGATGAAGAGGGAAAGGGGAAACCTCAAGTTTATACTTTCACCACTTTTTACTCAAATTGCACGCGCAACTCTGACTTTGCAAGGAGCAGACTTTTACGAGTTTATTACGCGAAAAGTATTTTGCCGTCAGCACTTTTCTTCTCTTCCTATTCACTTAAAAAAAAAAGTTAGTTACATTAAAGTGAGTTGTTTGAACTGTGTTTTAGTTCAGCAGGGTTTGTGTGTGTCTGAAAGATAATGTGTGTGCAAGCGTGCATGTGTTTGTGTTCTAACCAACCCGACAAAATAGGGCTCTTTGGGTTTCAAACTGCGAGTATGTCCCTGTGTATGTACATAATGGGTGAAAACGAGTATACGTTAATGCATTTTGGCATGCAGAGTGCCCCTCCCTCAGCTCGTGTTCTTATTCATGAGCTTGGCAAGCAATTGCTGGATTTGCGTGCGCGACACGTTCAGGACCGAGTGCCTGCTCCGTGGGCTGCCCGGGCTCTGCAGGGGAGCGTGGCGCTGGTGTGTGGAAGAGTTCATGTGTGCGGGGCTGCTCTCGGCTGAGCGGCTCCGCTGGATGAAGGACCCTCCGGGGTGCGGGTACTGCTCCGTCTCCAGCGTGGATGATGAGAAGACGTAGGAGGCCAGCCTCCGCAGCTGATTGGGCCTCGGGTGGTGCCTGTCATCCTCCAGCTGCAGAAGAGACCAATCAGAAAACAGAAGGAGGGGCATTAGGATGGAAGGGGGAGGGACAACAAGGTAATGCTAACAGACTATAGACTAGTATTGGGTCATGTCCCAACACTCCTGAAACGGCTTCATTTCCTTGTCTTCTTACCCTTCCTCACCAGTATTCTAAAAGGATTAGATAGTTGAGAGTTATAGGCTTGGGAGCTCAACTATCCAGTACCTTTCAGGTCAGCTGATAAGAGGGTAAAAGAAGGAGCCAAGAAAAGGGATCCATATGGAGTATTGGAACATATCTTGTCATACATCTCTCCTTCCCTGTGTGCATGCTGTAAGGGCTCTCGGATGTAGTCCAGAGAGAAACAGGGAGAGGAAGACTCTATGGTTGCCATTACAGCAGAGGCGTTACAGTATGTTAAAATGATAGAAGACAGTATTCTACAAAAAACACTTAAGTAGGTTGCCAGATTGGAAGCAAATGAGAGTAGGTTTCCGTCTATCTCATAATCGAGGCACAGAGCACACATTCCCCAACAATGCCATTAAAAACACACACAAGTACTGCACATGTTCTTCTAGTATGTAAACACATTGAACCTGGGAAAATGCCTGGACACGATCAAATTTCATTACACTCAATTTTGCTAAAAGTTTTTTTTTTAAATCACCATTGGAAAATGCAAAATGAATAACACAAAATATAGATGGTCTCATCAAGCACACGAAACACAAACACACGACGAAGAAAAGGGGATAAATATGGCGCAACAAAAACAGGAGAGTTCGGAACAGAAAGTAATTGAGGAAAAAAACAACAGAGGTAAGGACTATCCTAAACTGTGCTTACCCCAAAACACCACTTTATTTCTTCGCTTGTTGTTCCCATGGCACTCTCGCTTTTTCTCCTCGGGTGAGCGCAACTTGACACTGTACTTTTAAGTGATAGGTTGAGCAAATGCATCAGTTATGTCAAGGAAGAGGTCGCAGGGCAAATAAAACGAGGGTCCTTGATCATGTATGCGATAGCGAGGCCTGCCGTACTAGGCACTTGCAGTGAAATCACAAATAAGGCTGGTAAAACGTGATTGGTGAGGTAAGTAAATCAAAAAAAAAATGTTTTCTTTTACAGTAATCCATGACAAGGAAATACAACTGGCACTTGTGGTTTTGAAGGGTCCTTGTGCATTCAGGTTTTTATTCTTACCATACTCCTGAGCAAAACGTTCTTTAACATATTTCATGGACATACTGTAACAGTCAGAAAAAGACACTTACAAAAACGTACAAAAAGGTTAAATAAACATAAAATATAAACTTGATCAAATCGTACGCAGACTTGCATAATACAAGAGACCTTCAGGACTGGTTTCTAATTGATGCAGTGCTAACGGACCCTAGTGGTACATGGATTCTGGGTAATCTGTATACAAAAAACAATCTGTAAGATTTCTTGTTCAAAGGTTTTTAGGCAGAGCAACAAGGTCAACAATATTAAATTGTGGGAAAAACTGGTTGCCAGTGGGAAAAAGCCAGTGGGAAAAACTGGTTGATGTCAGGTTGGGTTCTGATTAACGTCTTTAAATAGTTGAAATCATCTGACCAGATAACAACCAAATTATGGTGCCTTTCCCAGGGCTGGATTACCGAACGAGTATGGAGGGCACATGCCCTGGGGCCCCAACCTCCAGGGTGTCCTCCCCCCAAAAACTATTGAACACGTTGGTTGGGGGCCCCCTGGAAATGTTCTCTCAGCCTCATGGCAAAATGTATAGAATAGCATGAAATTTGCTATAAAACTGCAAATGTTTCTGTCTGCCCCATGGCAAAATGTGTAGAATTGCAGGAAATTAGCTTTAAATCAGGTTTAATATGATCTGAGCTAGTTTATGTATTTTTATTCAAATTGAAGAGATTGCAGTGGGTATAATCGGTTGAAAAGACATCAAACTAACGTTTGAGACATTATGGTCAGGTTGATAAAGGAAGGATTACATGTCTTTTTGCACCTGGTTGTAATCTGATGTTGGTTCAACAACACAACCTATATAGTCTACATTTATCCCAGGGTTGTTGATGTTGTCATAACAAAGATGCCTTTACCTGGTTGTAATCTGATTATCTGACTTCGCTTCAACCAGATTTCAACAAAAGGAAACCTTACAAAAGCATGTTGTGTGAAGTTTTGGATTTGTATACAAAAATAATTTGAGTGTGTGTATTTTGTTCAATAAAAATAATAAAAACAAATTTGATTTTGGTTTTCAAAGTACAAGGATTTGCTCCAAAATGAAAATAAAAAATTTGAAAATTAATTATTCCACAGTGCATTTAAACTCCATTTAAATTCCACTCAATCGAGCCAATGAGTGATAACTGGGTCGTTACATGAAATGAGTCCCTTTTGGGTAGTGTAATTTGGTGAAAGTTTTATTTCACCTCATTGTAACATTCTGTCATGATGAGCACATGTTCAACTTAATAAAAAAGAGGACTATAGTAAATGCCTATTAAGTGTCAAATAAAGTAACAGGATTAAATCAGCCATAAAACCCCTTGGAACAGGGGGAACAGGAAAGCTTGTTGTGTGCAACAGGGAGAGGCAATTGAATGCAAGCTTCAAACATTTTTTTATTGTTAAAACATTTCTAGCCTGTCCACCTATGGGTAACATGGTTGATGTGTTATGCTCGTTGCACTCAGTTCTCCACTACAAAACATGTTCAAAAAGGGTAGAAAATTGCCAAAAAGTGTAGAACCAGCTCACCTGCCTTACACTATGATTTGACTATATATATTACATTTAACATTTACATTTAAGTCATTTAGCAGACGCTCTTATCCAGAGCGACTTACAAATTGGTGCATTCACCTTATGATATCCAGTGGAACAACCACTTTACAATAGTGCATCTAACTCTTTTAAGGGGGGGGGGGGGTTAGAAGGATTACTTTATCCTATCCTAGGTATTCCTTAAAGAGGTGGGGTTTCAGGTGTCTCCGGAAGGTGGTGATTGACTCCGCTGACCTGGCGTCGTGAGGGAGTTTGTTCCACCATTGGGGTGCCAGAGCAGCGAACAGTTTTGACTGGGCTGAGCGGGAACTGTACTTCCTCAGAGGTAGGGAGGCGAGCAGGCCAGAGGTGGATGAACGCAGTGCCCTTGTTTGGGTGTAGGGCCTGATCAGAGCCTGAAGGTACGGAGGTGCCGTTCCCCTCACAGCTCCGTAGGCAAGCACCATGGTCTTGTAGCGGATGCGAGCTTCAACTGGAAGCCAGTGGAGAGAGCGGAGGAGCGGGGTGACGTGAGAGAACTTGGGAAAGTTGAACACCAGACGGGCTGCGGCGTTCTGGATGAGTTGTAGGGGTTTAATGGCACAGGCAGGGAGCCCAGCCAACAGCGAGTTGCAGTAATCCAGACGGGAGATGACAAGTGCCTGGATTAGGACCTGCGCCGCTTCCTGCGTGAGGCAGGGTCGTACTCTGCGAATGTTGTAGAGCATGAACCTACAGGAACGGGTCACCGCCTTGATGTTAGTTGAGAACGTCAGGGTGTTGTCCAGGATCACGCCAAGGTTCTTAGCACTCTGGGAGGAGGACACAATGGAGTTGTCAACCGTGATGGCGAGATCATGGAACGGGCAGTCCTTCCCCGGGAGGAAGGATATTAAATGTTCTTAAAGGGGCCAGTGCAGTCCAAAACTAGATTTTCCCGTGTTTTATAAATATTTCCACACTATGAGGTTGGAATAATACTGTGAAAATTATGATAATGCACTTTTAGTGTCAAAGCTGTTTGAAAAGACTGCCTGAAATTTCAGCTTGTTTGGCTGGGTGGGATTTTTGAACCAACTGGTGACATCACCAGGTGGTACAAGTTAATAGCCCAATAAAGAGAGTTTGCCCTACTCTCTGCCAATAACAGCTAGTTTTCAAGTTAAATTAGGCTCTTTCAAATTAGGTCCCTCTGTCAAACCACTTCCAGACAGTCCTAACTAAATTCTTGCTTGAGAAATTTAATTTAGCTAAGGAGCTGTTTTGGTTTCTTTTTGGCCATTTTAATTGAAAACAATCACAGTAAGGTACCCAATTGTTACCCAGAAATGATTTTATATTGAGATGAAAATGGCTGCATTGGACCTTTTAAGAAAAATATATTTAAAAAATAGTTTAAATCATATTAAAAAAGAGAGTTCAGTTCCTGTAACAGGGTGGACCTTAACAGTTTTTTTTTTCTACTTAAAATTAATCACAAAATAAATATGAATCTTCAGAAATGACTGTCAAAGCAACAAAATAACTAGGGCTTTATGAAAACGTGGAGAAATGTTGCAGTTAAGCATGTTAATCTCTTCTGAGAAGTCACAGAGTGCACATAGGAACATGTACACATTTTGGCCCTTTTTCATTCATATAAAAATCAAATGAATGTATTTTCCATGTTGTCTATATTTAAAGTCTAAGCCTTGGTTGGGTTGGGGGGGGGGGGGGGGGGGGGTTAAACAAACGGATTTTGGTGGGAATACCGGCCCTAGGGGATGGGTACTTTTTAATATTATAGGCTTTTAAAATCCAATATTGGTGCACAATATCTATTTGAAATATCAAAGGAACACAACATGGAATCATTTTGTGGAACGACCCAACTACACTATTGTCTCAATTAATCAATCTGAACTAACTGGATTTAAAACCACATCTCAGTGACTACTGGCTGACATTCTTGTTAGTTTTGTTCTTTTTTTGTCTGTTGTCCTTTATCAGTGAGGGCCATTGTGTCATTCATATAGAGCTGTATCCCATTTTCCATTCAAACCTTTCAAATGATCTGGAAGTTATTGCTCACCCTAACCTCATAGATAAATACACCTGTTCGTCGAACATCTCATTCCAAAATCATCATAAATATGGATTTGGTCCCCCCGTTTGCTGCTGTAACCTGCCTCCACTCTTTCTGGGAAGGCTTTCCACTAGATGTTGGAATATTGCTGCAGGGACTGGCTTCTATAGAGCATTAGTGCGTTTGGGCACTGATGTTGGGCGATTAGGCCTGGCTCGTTCCAATTCATCCCAAAGGTGTTTGATGGGGTTGAGGTCAGGGCTCTGTGCAGGCCAGTCAAATTCTTCCACACCGATCTCAAGAAACCATTTCCGTATGGACCTTGCTTTGTGCATGGGGGCATTGTCATGCTAAAACAGGAAAGGGCCTTCCCCCAACTGTTGCCACAAAGTTGGAAGCACAGAATTGTCTAGGAAGTCATTATATGCTTTAGCGTTAAGATTTCCCTTCACTGAAATTAAGGGAACTAGCCCGAACCAGGAAAAACAGCCCCAGACCATTATTCCTCCTCCACCAACCTTCACATTTGGCACTATGCATTACAGCAGGTAGCATGCTCCTGGCATCCACCAAACCCAGATTCATCCGTCGGACTGCCAGATGGTCATAGGAAGGCCAAAACAGATCATCAAGGACATCAACCACCCGAGCGTGTTCACCCCGCTACCATCCAGAAGGCGAGGTCAGTACAGGTGCATCAAAGCTGGGACCGAGAGACTGAAAAACAGCTTCTATCTCAAGGCCATCAGACTGCTAAACAGCAATCACTAACTCAGAGAGGCTGCTGCATACATTGAGATCCAATCACTGGCCACTTTATACAATGCACTAAATAATGCCACTTTAATAATGATTACATATCTTACATTACTCATATCACATGTATATACTGTATTTTATACCATCTATTGCACCTTGCCTATGCCGCTCGGTTCATCCATATACTGACATGTACATATTCTCATTCACCCCTTTAGATTTGTGTGTATTAGGTAGTTGTTGGGGAATTTTTAGAATTTTTTAACTTGTTAGATATTACTGCACTGTTGGAACTAGAAGCACAAGCATTTCGCTACACTCGCATTAACATCTGCTAACCATGTGTATGTGACAAACACAATTTGATGAAGTGTGATTTGTCACTCCAGAGAACGCATTTCCACTGCTCCAGAGTCCAATGGCGGCGAGCGCTTCACATCACTCCAGCCGACGCTTGGCATTGCGCATGGTGATCTTAGGCTTGTGTGCGGCTGCTCAGCCACCCATTTCATGAAGCTCCCGACGAACAGTTCTTGTGCTGACGTTGCTTCCAGAGGCAGTTTGGAACTCAGTAGTGAGTGTTGCAACCGAGGACAGATGATTTTTACGCGCTGCACGCCTCAGCACTCGGTGGCCCCGTTCTGTGAGCTTGTGTGGCCTACCACTTCGCAGCTGAGCCATTGTTGCTCCTAGACGTTTCCACTTCACAATAACAGCACTTACAGTTGACCGGGGAAGCTCTAGCAGGTCAAAAATTTGCCAAACTGACTTGCAAAGGTGGCATCCCATGACGGTGCCACGTTGAAAGCCACTGAGCTCTTCAGTAAGGCCGTTCTACTGCCAATGTCTTCTATGGAGATTGCATGGCTGTGTGTTCGATTTTATACACTGGTCAGGTTGATATAGCCGAATCCACTAATTTGAGGGGGTGTCCACATACTTTTCTTTATATAGTATTCATACTCTGCTCTGAGTTAGGTTGTTTTGAGCACAGGGATGTTTTGTGGCACCCTCTAGTGTTGGGCGCAGGGGAATAAAAATAAACAAACAGTGTTACTGTACTTATACCATGTGTACGGGCCTCCCATTAGACATACACAGTAGCACATAGTAAGCAATGTATGACACTTTTCAGCATGCACAGTTTATGCATATCAGGGTTCTACAACTCTAGGGAGCTACTGGATGTGCATGTTTTTTATTTTTCCCCAACCCAGCACTAAGACCTGTTTCCAATAATCAACTCATCATGACCTTCATTCAACCAGGGATGTCAAACTCAAAACAGTCCTCTATCCATCATTTTGGGACTTTTTGATGCTCCCTGATTGTCTAGCTTTCAAATCCTGTGATTATTAGTGAGCTGGACACAGTCAAGAACATTTATGTATGTAGGTCCATTATAATTTCTACACAGTTTCGATCTGGTTTAGTCATTTTAAAGTATATTGAGTTTGTTCCCCCCCCCACCAAAAAAATAAAAATATTTATATCGTTTTTTTAAACTCAAACCACCGTGGGCTGGATTGGACCTCCTCGCAGGCAGGATCCGAGCCGTACGTTTGACACCTGTGCCATATGCCATATGCCAACCAGTGATTGAGCGTTGGAAAACAAAGCATTTATGAATCTCTTTGAAATGCTCATTGGATGTGTCTTTGGTTCATACTTAAATGCCTGTTTCTTGACACATATCTGTGTACAAAGCGGTATTTCAGAGTTGAAAGTGTAACATGCGACAAAAATAAAATATAATACATATATCATTGTTGGGCAAAATAGTATGATTGCATTACATTCTCACCTAAAAGACCCCTGAAGAACTGAAACCCTAATGGAAGCTATGGGCACATTGGTTTTAACAATAGAAAGAAACATTTTGTCAACTTCAATTGTTCTCCAAGAAATTGCTGAATTTCATCTATAATTCACCTAAAAGACTTGAACATTCCCCATATTTTCTTTATACATCTTTTTATGTATGAGGTAACGGTCAGCTTAATCACATTTGGTGGCAGCGGTGGGATATGTTTCCCTAGCCTGATGGGAAGACCCACGGTTTAAATGTTTTAATTTAACATTTTCAACCAAAGGTTTTCATGTCAGGAGTTTATAACACTGACGTCAAGAACATGTTTAGTATGAAGAAAACGTTTCGAAACTTGGTGGCACCACCTAAACATGTCCAAAGATATTATTTCTGTTACAAAAACCTTTCGCTGCGGCTATCTGGATGTTTGTTACATTATTCTCATCAGAATGACAAAGTGTCATCATGTATGCGTATATCTTGTTTCATCGGTGTGTCATAACGAGGGCATCAAGTGCAGTGCAACCCGAACAAATTTCAACCCGAATACAGGGACGTACTGGGACCAGGAATCTTCCCGGGGTATGGACCAGCTCGTCTGGCATTTGCCGGAACCGTACAATGAGAAAATGGACTCATTGCGAAAACGATTGAGAAAATATTGTAGAAATACATTGGGGGGGAAAGAACCTATCAAAAATAACCCTACTCATGCCACCATCTCACCCAAAAAACATAAACTGTTCAATAATTATAATATGTAAGGCTACATCTGATCTGATGCTGTAATATGCAGTTTGCAAAGCCACGTCTCCCATTCATACCTTAGCATTACAAAACAATGGTTAAAACCAAAAGTCATGGGCAAAACCAAACTGATGGAAAGGAACAATTTGTGCCTACTGACACAGAAAAAGGCACGTTTTCTCTCTTTACACTGGCAGGATATGTCACACCAATGACAGTGTGAATGACACTAAAATGCCTGCGGGAATAATGGTCGCCCCCCCCCCCCCCCGCCAAGGTATTCAGTTCCCACTGGCTTGCAAAATTCTAGGGTTGCAAAATTCCCAGGTTTTCTAGAAAGATTACTGGAATTATAAGGAAATAAACTGGAAATCCGTGAATCTTCCAACTGCGATTTCTGGAAAAACAGGTCATTTGAGTTAAATTATCGGAATTTTGCAACCCTTGGCTTAAAACCCTACCCCCAGGTTTAGCACTGCATGTTAATGGACATCCCGACCAGAGGGGGCACCGAACAGCTCATCTTTACATAATCTGGATAGATCAACAACACCCACCGCTTAGGTGGGTCTCATCCATATCATCTAAAGATGAATCGCACTGTGCAGCAGGCGACCCAGCTCTGAGCCGACTACCATGAACATGCAAGGAGAGAAGCCTCCCTCCACCGATAGGTTGGCCCGATCTCTTACCGGTCTTTGGGGTCCGACAGGACGGCCTGACGGGAGTGAATGACAGGGCGACATGGCGGGGCTTCCCCCACTTCGTCTGGAGGCTTCCTCCTCGGTGAGCGTGAGCATGCCCCGGCTGCTGTTGGTTGTGTGGGTCGTCTTGGGCCGCACCACCATCTCCGCCCCTAAAACAAAGGATTGGTTAGGAATCTTTTCACACCGTCACGCCAAACCGGAACCAAACTGTGATGGGTTGAATAGTTCATTTTCACATTGTCCTTTTCAGCACGGTTCCAGCAAATGTGGTGGATGCATAACCAGGTCAGCTCAGTAGAAATGGTTTGGTTCGGCCCAGTAGTGTGAAAAGTGTTTGCCGGATTAAGTCAAACGTCAAATAATATTTTATTGTCAGAGGAGAGATGAGGATCATCGTCAACACAACTTGTACAGAATAGAACAGAACTGAATAGAACAAAATTGAACTGACTGAAATTTCACATCATTGAATGTACATAAAACCTTCAGGCCCACCTCCTCCCCGCAGCCTCCTCCTCTCCTCTCCCTCCTCCAGGGGCCTCAGCTCCTCAGGCTCCTCATCGGTGGTGCCCGACGTGGTGGGCTGGAAGTCCCTCAGCTCCGTCTCCTTGTCGATGATCACCCACTCCTTGCTATCAAAGTCTTCCTCCTCTGCTAGCGGCACCGATCTGATAAAGGCATTACTGTGGGCTTCCTGGTCCACGGACGCCACCGAGCCCTCGCCGTGCCGCCCGCGCTGCAGGCCGTCGTCCACAGACAGCATCATGGCCGGTTGGGACGAGTACAGGTGGCGCGAGGGCGAGCCCAGGATGTCCATGCGGGACCTGATACTGTGGCACACAGATATGTACACGTACACACAGGTACAAGCACGAGGACGTACAAGTGCACATAGACACACAAGCGCGCACAAACAAATGCACACACACAAACAAAAGAACACACACATTAAGTATTGAATTAAGTATTAAAGTGGAGGGCTATAATAGATAGGCTTATAGCAGTTACACAGACCCTAACCCAAAGGACTTTCCTGGAACGCCTAAGAGACTTTAATGTAGCTATTTACAATACTAAATGTATTTTAGTATAATGCACTTCCTGGTTAACTACTATACTTAAATACTATTCTACTAAAAGCTAGTACAGGTCTGTAACTAATGCTAGAGCTGGTTTGTAGTGGTCACCTTTGGCCGTAGCCGTCGACGGCCCTCCCATCAGCGGCCGACATGCGGTCTGACTCTGGGCTGTTGATGCGGCGGTACCGGAGGGAGCACACCTGGCCACTGAGGGACTCGGGGGCCCCTCCTGCCCTGCACGGCGACATGGGACAGGCCCCTCTGCTGGGTTCATCCCCCTCCTGGGCCCCCTGCAGACACAGAGGGGAGAGGAGGGGAAGAGACGGGAGGGGAAAGGAGAGAAAGGAGGTCACGATGATGTATGCAAAACAGTAATTCATTCTAAAATGTGTCTATTACCACTGCTAGGAGTTTAAAGGGTAGGCCTTCGTCTGTCTAGTGTACACATTTTCTGTGTGGATGTCCATCTCGGTCTGTGCATCTGTATGTCCGTCTATCATCCTCTACTCAGCCAACCATCAATCGATCCCATATTTTTCATTAATAAAAAAATGCTAAAAATACTGTATCAACAAACAGCATAAGCTACGTTAGAACAACATCTACATAGATGCCATACAGTAAAATGTTGTGTTCTCCTTCCCCTCACCCCTCCCCCTTGCTCACCTTGCCCAGGCTGATCCTGAGTTTGTTGCGGTTGAAGTCGCTGTCCTCCCATCCCTCGCCCTTGGCGGGCGGTGGCCCCCCCTGGCGGCTCCCGCTGGGAGGCAGGGCCGGAGGAGCGTTCTCCTGGTCGCTGAGGTGCTGGTCCTGGAGCACGTTCTCCGTGTTCTCTCTCTGGAGGTCTCCGGGCACCGGGGTGTTTATGGCTCTGTGGGAGAAGATGGGTGGGAGTGGCGGGATGGGTTCAGGTTAAATCAGTTGATTAAGATCAGCGGCGGCCCAATGATGTACACAATGTATATTATAAACACATGTATAACACCTATATGTGAATATATGTCCACTGGGAATGCAGGTTTTTGTTCCAGCCTTACTCTATTCCAAAATGTTTCTTATTATTTTATTTCCTGAATTATGCATGCACTTAATTAATGCACTTTGTACAGGCCACCCTCAAAGTTCAATAAACATCTATTTATTCAGTGAAACATTGATTGTAAACTGGTATTTTACAGCCTAGTTTAGAATTCAATATCATGCTTTTCAAAGGGTTTGGATGAGGAGTGTGGCAGTAGCCTCGAGGTGTGACAGCAATACCGATGGAGACAAAACCCGTTACCTCTCTCATTTGCACCGGGAGGCTCAGGATGCCTCCGAAAATGGCACCCTATTCCCTACACAGTGCAATATGACGTCAAAGTGCACTACTTAGGGAATAGGGTGCCATTTAGGATAGAGCCTCATGTGTGATGACGACCAAAACACTAACGATGTCTCCGGAGATGAGGATGTCGTGTTCGCAGGGAAGTCATGCGGCTGTGTGTAGTGTGTGCGTGTCTAGGCAGCCTGAACAGTAAAAAGCCTCAAACAAGACAGTCATCAGAGAGAGAGAGAGAGAGAGAGAGAAACTTCAAAAATAATATATTTGGGTGAGTGAGTCAAACAATTGCTCCCATAAAAGACAGAGTAAAATTAGAGCCTTGTGACTGGACTCTATCATGTTGTGGCACTTTCAGGATCTAATGTATTGTACCATTGCATTGTGATTTGATACTGTAAATGTCAAGTATCAAAGACAGCCGACGGGTGAAAAAGACTCTAAGATAAAGGAAGATGTAGAAATATGACATCATCGTACACAAATGGGGAAACGTTCTGCTTACAAAATGTGAATCTGCCACGAACGCCTCTATTGGCTCTTCCCATGCGAGCACGCCTCAAGGGAGGCCATTTCAGCTGGCACATTTACATTGATGTGAACACTGAAATGTTGATTAAATGGTTACCGTCCCTGTTAACACTAGAACCGCTAAAGCAGTAATTGACTGCTCATTAATATAATTTGTTTTATTACTCTGCCATTTTTAAAGCCATGCCCCCCCACCGTCCTTGACTTTTCCTAAATAAGTCTATATAACCGTAGGTAGAATGTTAATATCACAAACAGAACTGGAGTTACAACCTGTTTTAGGAGGGCATCTCATTTTTTGAATGGTTTTCCCCGTTGCCCCTCCTCCCGACAGTGGAAGGTGCCGTGCCCCAGTTGATAATCAGTATGTCATTCCCAATTTTGAATGAAGAGCAAGGCTGGCCATTATATTGTACTGGTATAATCTAATTATGATCTGAAAATGTATACCCTAAATATGTACCCTATACCAGTCCACCAAATCCAAGCAGTCTTATCAGTCTACTCTGGCCTATTTGAAGTACACAGTGAGAGGCATGTGTAATTTACAATAGGCAAGACAACGACGAATGGATGCACATGCTGTGTTAGCACTGCTACTAGATCTGAATGAAAATAACTCATGACATCTGATTATTCTTCAGATTCTGAGCCTCAGCGTGAACCTACGCCTCCGAGGTCTTAGCGCAAAAAAGACAGAACGATGCGCAATGCAGCAGGTGTCCTCGCCTCCGTTAAATGAAATGTGAGACAAGAGAGAGGAAGAGACGGCACCGTTTGGATACAACAAGCCAGTGACAATGCTACAGGCTGATTATCAGCACAAAATGTCAGCACAGAGAGCAGGCCCCAGGGGTGTAGACAGAAATTCGATGGTAGGTGGGCCTGCTGAAATTTGGATGGGCAGGGGTGGGTGCTGAGGAGTATTTAAAAAAAAAAAATAATAATAATAATGTATTCTTTTTTTGTTTTTGCTCAATTTGATTGGATAGGTTTGGCAGGGCCTGGCACCCCCGTGGTGGGCCCGAGTCCACCCAGGCCCACCCATGCTTACGCCCCTGACAAGCCCTACATCTCAAGCAAAAAACATCACCAGCAACAGCCGGCCCCAAGCTGGAAGCGTTCATTTCAATCCTGTGGCACATTCGATGGAAAGAGTGTGTAGGCTATATGGAGAGCTTCGGGTCAGACATGTAAGGGATACCTTTCTTTGGAGAAATCATGTCACGGGATCGCTTCAGAAAGATCATGCCACGGGATCGCTTCAGAGAGATCATGTCACAGGATCGCTTCAGAGAGATCATGCCACGGGATCGCTTCAGAGAGATCATGCCACGGGATCGCTTCAGAGAGATCATGCCACGGGATCGCTTCAGAGAGATCATGCCACGGGATCGCTTCAGAGAGATCATGCGTCACCTTCATTTTGGTGATAAAGAAATGAGAATGCAATGCCTGGAAACAAATTCGCCATGGTATCCGACGTATAAATAATTGACTCTTTTTTTTTTACTGCTGTCATATCGATACTTATATTCATTATAATGACGTTATTACTTTTGTGCAGATTTTCACCATTTATCAAGTACAGTTGGTGCTGACCATGCGTCTTGGTGGTTGGAATATTTTATTTTAATTTTATCATTATTAAAAGAAGCTGTTACCGTGTTCCAACACAAAGGCCCTCCACAAATAAAACTGATTGAAAACGTGTATTTTTACATATAGCCTACAGCAACATAAACAAATTAAAATGCTATTGTGTTATTTGAAATGTTTTTTTTTATTACTCAAATGTTACCTTCATAAACACAATCAAATTATAATTTTTGCGATATCATATATGAAATGTATGAATTACACTGTTAATGTTGCAGTCAGAATGACTCATCAGCTTGAAGGGGGTCCCTCGAGGCCCGGTGGTTCGAATGTTAAATGAATTGCAAGCAGAAAGTTGCCCTGCGGTGTATGATCATGTAAAATTGTGGACTTTCCTTTCAAATCCTAACGGTAAATATATCAGGGTCCTTACCCCACCATAGCGACGGTGGGCCGTGTGTTGTGCTGTGGTTGGGTGGAGGCGCTTGTCGACTGCGTGGAGTCTGTCCCTCCTTTCTCCCAATCAAACGGCTCATTTTCCGGGATGACGCGCTCCTTCATGCTGTTCTCAAACACCGACATCAGCAGCTGGGAAATAAAGGACATTTGACTTTGGCCACATCCCAAATGACGCCCTAATCTTTAAATACACCCTTTTCCCTTGACCAGAACAGCAGCCGGCCAAACAGAAAACAACTCCAAATTAGACTCTGGTTGTGTCCAAACGGCACCCTACTTCCTTTCTATTGGTCAAAGTAGTGCAGTATGTAAGAAATAGGGTGTCATTTTAGATGCAATTTCGTAATTGGAAATAGCATAGGGAGAACTAGGAAGCATTGATGAAGTCAATATATCAGTTTGTGTGAGCATACAAAAAAAAATCCCCGGAATAGTGAGATGGTGGCCAGTCAAAAAAAAAAAAGAGACGTTTGTGGGAGCATTTCAAAACACTTTCAAAGTACTTTCCTTGTTCTCTATACTGCGAAGGTACCTGATAATCCGGCTTGGTGTAGTAGTCCAGGCCCAATACATGGTCGAGGAAGATATGAAACTCTGAAGGCATGTGTTTCAGCAACATCCTATGGTCATATCGCTCTTTTATCTGCCCGACTTGCTCCTACGCAAAAAAAACAGAATAAAACATTAGATATTTGTTTGACTTTATTTAATTGTTATTCGTTAGCTGAACACACCAGTCCTTTCCCCTTCCCCCTCCATTTGCCCATTGCGCCATATGCACAAGTGTCCGAAAGCTGATGGAGTGAAAATGATCAAGGGTGTAGGGGCAAATTAGACCATCCTATATGCAACTTCAACGGAGCCAACACGCACTGTGATATTTGGAGTTTGCACAATTTCATTACAAAGAATCGAGAGGCGTACCAAAATGATATGCCACATGCATTTATTTCTGTCTGATTTCGAGGCGCAACTCATATTACAAATGAAATACCTACTAAACGAAATGTTTAATTGTTACTAACATTGTCAAGAGTTGGAAGAAAAGAAGATCCAGAAAAGCTTGTGTTTTGTTCAGCTTGCGTATTATTTGATCATTTGACGCTTAACGATTCGCTAGAAATACAGTGGGTCTGTCGCGGACGAGTGAAGGGGACTCTACCTTGTCCTTGATTTTCCGCCATGGTAGCTGTCCAACTGCAAATTCCACCAACATGTAAAATAAAGACCATAGGTCATCATGGCGGCCCATTTCCTGGGGAGAGAAAAAACAAAAGTAAAGATTATGAATGATATTCTTCATCCACGCTATATCGTTTCAATTAGTACAGTACACCCTTAACAGTGCCAAACCTAAGGTTGCCCCCATAGAGATCCTATTAAATTACTAGAGGAGGTATGTATTGTAATCCCTTTATTATATGGTTGCCCGCCACCAATCGACAGTACAACAACATAATTAACAAGTTCTAAGTTTATTTCATAAGAGCAAAATTGGCAGAATACATTTTCCAGCATATACATTTCGACAACATGACAACATTGCTTACTTTGTTTTTATGTGCGTTGACTGAGGCATATCGGACAGTTCCTCGGAAACCTGCAACAGTTCTCGGCTGAAAGGAAATAAAAACGATATTAGTGACGGACTAATATCAAGATGCACATACATCAATGTCTTGGAAAAAGAAAAATTCGAACACATCTTCCTTCTAGGTTTATCCCTACTGTTCACTCTCCAAAATCGGGTGGTTTTAAAAATAAAACTATTCCTATCTAACACTTAATTTTTTTTAAACTAAAATGTGAAGTAAATAATAAGGACAACAAATGGAATAAAATAAATGACTGGTAATGATTTACATTGACACTACACTAGCATTCATCCCACATCCGTTAGCGCCAAATAAACACGTCACAACAGCTACGTAGAGGATACATGCAATTACAAGCCATCTTAAGACCCGAAAGCACGTCATCGAACATTGAACATGCTATATTTGACCTTGATTGTTCGATCTGACATGCGCCATAAGATGCCGAAGTCAAATATAGGTCATATCAATGCTTTTGTTGCCAGCATTTAGTGCCGTAGAGGAGCTATGGATGCTTACTGTCAACACAGTGAATCTAAATAGTATAAATCAAATAAAAACGAAATAATAAAGTAGACAGAAACATATGTGAGGGGTCACACCAGGAATCTGTACACTAATCCTACTAAAAGCTCATGAATGTATGTCTGTGTGTTTGGCTCAGTAAGCAACTTGGGTAAAACCATAACGGTATTATAATGTAGCTGAGCTAAATTCCATTTTAATCCAGTCAATATAAATAATTAATATCCAACGAACTTGAATTGAAATATTTCAATAACTCCTTCGAACTTTTTCCTAAATGTCGATTCACTTCCTGCACTGACAAATTGAAAATTGATTTGCGCCTCTCTAGCTTAGCTTAGTAACTCAATCTCTTGTGTTTGGCTTGGGGTGGCAGTATCAGTGGCGCGGAACATGCTGTTCGTTCTCACATTACCCTCGTGGTGTGCCGGTGCCATGACCTTAGCTCCGAGGGGAGCAAAATGAACGCTCGCGGTCGAGTCCCACGGTCATTTCTCGAACACTACTGAGCCCTCAGAGGTAGACACTGGAGCTGCGTCCCGAATATTACTATTTGGGACGCATCCTTGGTTTAGATTTGACAGGGAAGGATGCCCTGTTATTGTCAACAATAACACCACCTGTGCTCTCATCTGGTTATTACAGAGAGAGGCTGCCTGTATGTCAGTTGACATACTGTATGTATGCAGACATGTGGCTGTTAGAAACTGTTAGAAACAGGAGAAACTTCCACATTGCTCTAACTTACACAGTCTGTTGCTTTCAAGTTTGTCACTTTCAACTGCGCATGCGTCAGAATTAGGACCCTACTCTGACACATAGCTAAAACCTAAAAGAAACAGAGTATCTAAGTGTAAGTTAGAGTGTGAGCAATAATGTACAAATATCTCACATCCGAATGTGGCTCTAATATTATTGCTATGTGGATAGATACACTTATAGCTGTTGCTATATAAAATAGCTGCAAGCAATAACAATCGGGTCCTAGCAATATAAATAGCATCACTCGGTTAACTATTGATATAAGTATAACAGAAAGGTCGAAGGTGGGTGTCCTTAGTGTGACCCCTCTGCTCTGAGGAGAACAGAAAGCTTGGTGACCACACTCACGTCACTCTGTCATCATGCACATGACAGCCATGGCGGAGCAAGGATCTGATGGAGAAACGGGTTGGAGCATGCACTTCAAAATCAAATATCCAAAAGGAACTGTAAAACACAAAACAAAGGCAAGCACTGAAACAAAAGGAATTAATAAACGTAAGGGAATGTAACAGAAATGGGCACACATCACATAGAAAAAGTGACATTCATAAAAGGTCCAAATTACACACAGTCATGGCAGTAACTTGTCAAACATTTTCTATTGGCTTTTATGTAATAGAGAGAACTATATACAGTGGGGCAAAAAAGTATTTAGTCAGCCACCAATTGTGCAAGTTCTCCCACTTAAAAAGATGAGAGAGGCCTGTAATTTTCATCATAGGTACACTTCAACTATGACAGACAAAATGAGAAAAAAATCCAGAAAATCACATTGTAGGATTTTTAATGAATTTATTTGCAAATTATGGTGGAAAATAAGTATTTGGTCAATAACAAAAGTTTATCTCAATACTTTGTTATATACCCTTTGTTGGCAATGACAGAGGTCAAACGTTTTCTGTAAGTCTTCACAAGGTTTTCACACACTGTTGCTGGTATTTTGGCCCATTCCTCCATGCAGATCTCCTCTAGAGCAGTGATGCATTGGGGCTGTTGCTGGGCAACACGGACTTTCAACTCCCTCCAAAGATTTTCTATGGGGTTGAGATCTGGAGACTGGCTAGGCCACTCCAGGACCTTGAAATGCTTCTTACGAAGCCACTCCTTCGTTGCCCGGGCGGTGTGTTTGGGATCATTGTCATGCTGAAAGACCCAGCCACGTTTCATCTTCAATGCCCTTGCTGATGGAAGGAGGTTTTCACTCAAAATCTCACGATACATGGCTCCATTCATTCTTTCCTTTACATGGATCAGTCGTCCTGGTCCCTTTGCAGAAAAACAGCCCCAAAGCATGATGTTTCCACCCCCATGCTTCACAGTAGGTATGGTGTTCTTTGGATGCAACTCAGCATTCTTTGTCCTCCAAACACGACGAGTTGAGTTTTTACCAAAAAGTTATATTTTGGTTTCATCTGACCATATGACATTCTCCCAATCTTCTTCTGGATCATCCAAATGCTCTCTAGCAAACTTCAGATGGGCCTGGACATGTACTGGCTTAAGCAGGGGGACACATCTGGCACTGCAGGATTTGAGTCCCTGGCGGCGTAGTGTGTTACTGATGGTAGGCTTTGTTACTTTGGTCCCTGTTCTCTACAGGTCATTCACTTGGTCCCCCCGTGTGGTACTGGGATTTTTGCTCACCGTTCTTGTGATCATTTTGACCCCACGGGGTGAGATCTTGCGTGGAGCCCCAGATCGAGGGAGATTATCAGTGGTCTTGTATGTCTTCCATTTCCTAATAATTGCTCCCACAGTTGATTTCTTCAAACCAAGCTGCTTACCTATTGCAGATTCAGTCTTCCCAGCCTGGTGCAGGTCTACAATTTTGTTTCTGGTGTCCTTTGACAGCTCTTTGGTCTTGGCCATAGTGGAGTTTGGAGTGTGACTGTTTGAGGTTGTGGACAGGTGTCTTTTATACTGATAACAAGTTCAAACAGGTGCCATTAATACAGGTGACGAGTGGAGGACAGAGGAGCCTCTTAAAGAAGAAATTACAGGTCTGTGAGAGCCAGAAATCTTGCTTGTTTGTAGGTGACCAAATACTTATTTTCCACCATAATTTGCAAATAAATTCATTAAAAATCCTACAATGTGATTTTCTGGAGAAAAGAAATCTAATTTTGTCTGTCATAGTTGAAGTGTACCTATGATGAAAATTACAGGGCTCTCTCATCTTTTTAAGTGGGAGAACTTGCACAATTGGTGGCTGACTAAATACTTTTTTGCCCCACTGTACTTAATGAGTTGATAATAAGCAATGTCCTTGCTCACCGTCAATGGCCACAATTCTGGCTGAAATATTAACATTTATGTAAATGTGTTTCAACTTCCTGTAACGACCACATTCTGGCTGAAATATTAACATTTATGTAAATGTGTTTCAACTTCCTGTAACGACCACATTCTGGCTGAAATATTAACAGTTATGTAAATGTGTTTCAACTTCCTGTAACGACCACATTCTGGCTTACAACATCACACATTCAGAAAATGTGTCAGTTTGATTTGTGGCAACTGCTGGTGAGTGGGGATCTTACTTTTTTCAACTGGCTGTTTTCAAGTTTCAAAACACTGCATCCCATTTTTTCACCTACTGCAGGAATGAAAGTGGATTGAGTGGTATCCTATCCAAGAGGCAATAATGTGCATGAAACAGCCTTAATAATACCTATATAATGGCGTTATATAGTCTGCAATAACAGATTATTACAAGTTAAAACACCCAAAACATGATAGACGTAATACGTATAGGGCCGGTTTCCCAGACACAGATTAGGCCTAGTCTTGAACTAAGACGCACTAGTGAATGTGTTTTAGTCTAGAAATAGACTTCATCTGATTACACATAAAACTCCCTGAAAAGTGGCCTAATCCTGCAGCATTACACACTCAAAATGGTAAACCAGCTTCAATCAAATATAAACGTGTTAAAGCCATACATTTTGGCAGCTGATATGTAATTTGACGGATTCCTCAAGATAAAGCTAACTTTGAAAGCATTTCTTTCCAGCAGCACCTGATATATTTATGTATATATATATATATATTAAATGTAACCTTTATTTAACTAGGCAAGTCAATCATAATCTTATTTACAATGACGGCCTACCCCGGCCAACGCTGGGCCAATTGTGCGCCGCCCTATGGGACTCCCAATCACGGCCGGATATGATTCGAACCAGGGACTGTAGTGACACCATTGAGATGCAGTGCCTTAGACCGCTGCGCCACTTGGGAGCCCCAATAAGTCAAAATGAAAACGTCCCAAGAGTTTACAAAACCCATCAACATTTAACATGAATGCCAAAATCTCAACATAAATAATATTTTCCACTTCTCAGAAGAAGTCATGGAAAACAAGATTTCATATAAAACGCCTGATGCGTGCCACGAGAGGAAAAATAGCTCTGCTATTTATTACCCACAATGATTTATTCAGTTATCAGGGAGGGTAAGTGAGGGAGGATCCCTCTTCATTGCGGAGAGAACACTACAGTGTGTAGCAGCTGGTAGGTATTTCACTGCACAAGCACTGAATGCCAACTGCTGAGTGCTAACAAATATGCTAACAAAAATGCTTTGTTGCTGATGGCTAACAGTTACATGCTAACAAAAATGCTTTGTGGCTAATGGTTGGGGGCTAACAGCTACATGCTAACAGAAATGCTATGGCTAAGGGGCTGACATAGTGGCAAAGTGAAGGTCATTTGGACAGGGGAGGCCCCTGACACTTGCTTCCCAGGAAACCTGGCTGCCTAGGGGTAGGGGAGAGGCATACACTGCTAATGGCCAGGGACTGGGGGAAGAGGGAGATGAAGAGAAGGAGGCGAGATGGAATGAGAGAGGGAGAGATAGAGAGAGGGAAGCGGTGGTAAAGAACGAGAGACAGACATGGAAGCAGGGGGAGTTAAATAAAATTTAAACAGGCAGGGAGAGAGGTAGACAGAAAGAGGGAGAAGCAAATGGGAGAGAAAAAAGGAAGGGATAACGATAGAGAGAGAGAGGGAGCCAGAGCCTCACATTCATCACGAATCAATGAGCTGAAGCTGACTCAGCTGTACTGGCTAGAAGGGAGAGCAAGAGAAGGGAAAAAGGAGAAGGGAAGCGAGAGGCGATGCCACAGCCCACTGACGCATGCAAAAGCAAATTAAATCTCACACTGCTGCACTCACAGAGCTCCGAATGCAGAGAGAGAGAGGGGGGGCTGCTGCATGAGGACACGAGAGTGTTAGGGCCAGAGATATGAGAGGAGGGGGGAAGATGTAGAGGGTAGAGAGAAATAGAGGAGAGCAGATAGTGACTGAGTCAAAGAGATGAGAGAAATAGAGAGATGGAGGAGAGTAGGAAAGTGGAGGGAAGGGGGAGAGTGGTGCCTAAGAGATTGGAGGCAAAAGAAGAGGAGAGAAATGGAAAGGGAGGAGCCGAAAGAGAAATGGAGTGGATGAGAGAAATGAATAAGAGGCAAGAGGGGGAAAGGAGAGAAGATAGAAGTTACTCGAGAGAGAGTCTATTAAAAAGGAGGGGATAGGAGAAGAGGAAAGGAGGGAGGAAAAGGAGAGAGATAAAGGGGGAGAAGAGTCCAGGGGAGAGAAGGACAAATGCATAAGCAATTGATGAGAGGGAGAAGAAAGGAGAGGAGGTGAAAGTGCTAGAAGAGATTAACCAACAATGCAGTTTTAAGAAAATACCAACAAAAAAAATGCAAATAGTTTGGGTAGCCATTTTATCAGATGTTCAGGAGTCTTATGGCTTGGGGGTAGAAGCTGTTTAGAAGCCCCTTGGACTTGGCACTCCGGTACCACTTGCCGTGCGGTAGCAGAGAGAACACTATGACTAGGGTGGCTGGAGTCTTTGACAATTTTCAGGGCCTTCTTCTGACACCGCCTGGTATAGAGGTCCTGGATGGCAGGAAGCTTGGCCCCGGTGATGTACTGGGCCGTATGCACTACCCTCTGTAGTGCCTTGCGGTCGGAGGCTGAGCAGTTGCCATACCAGGCTACTGGTAAGAGGGGATGGGAGAGGAGGAATGGGAGGGGGGAGGAGGGGGAGAGTTACTGTAAGAGTGATTGACTCACACTTGAAGTGAGCTAAAATAAGACAAGACACCACAGATTGAGAGAAAGCACTTTGGATACCTCTCTCTGGGATGAAGGTATGTGCATTTACTTGTGAGAATGTGTTTGAGAGAGAGAGAGAGAGAGACAAAGAGGGAGATAGAGACATTGAGAAAAAGAGAGAAGAAAAGAGTGAGTGGTGAGTGAGTGAGGGAAAAGGGAGACTGAGGTAGACAGAGAGAGGAGAGAGAGAGAGAGAGAAAGAGAGAGAGAGAGAGAGAGACAGACAGCGTGCCAGTAGGAGAATGGGGGAGGTTAGTCCTTCTTCGGCTTAGTTCTGGTCGCATATTCCCTAAGACTTTGATTAGCATGTGCAGTTGAAGTCGGAAGTTTACATGCACTCGTTTTTCAACCACTCCACAAATTTCTTGTTAACAAACTATAGTTTTGGCAAGTCGGTTAGGACATCTACTTTGTGCATGACACAAGTAACTGTTCCAACAATTGTTTACAGACAGATTATTTCATGTACAATTCACTGTATCACAATTCCAGTGGGAAAGAAGTTTACATACACTAAGTTCACTGTGCCTTTAAACAGCTTGGAAAATTCCAGAAAATGATGTCATGGCTTTAGAAGCTTCTGATATGCTAATTAGCATGATTTGAGTCAATTGGAGGTGTACCTGTGGATGCATTTCAAGGTCTACCTTCAAACTCAGTGCCAAAATGTGAAAATCTAAAGAAATCAGCCAAGACCTCAGAAAAAAAATTGTAGACCTCCACAAGTCTGGTTCATCCTTGGGAGCAATTTCCAAATGCCCGAAGGTGCAAGCTGAAGAACACCATCCCAACCGTGAAGCACGGGGGTGGCAGCATCATGTTGTGGGGGTTCTTTGCTGCAGGAGGGACTGGTGCACTTTACAAAATAGATGGGATCATGAGGTAGGAAAATGATGTGGATATATTGAAGCAACATCTCAAGACAATCTTGTTTTGTATTTAACGCCACTTTAAATGTGTACATGACACTGCAACAAAATTTCCCCATGGGGACAATAAAGTAAGTAAGTAAGTAAGTAAGTAAGACATCAGTCAGCAAGTTAAAGCTTAATTGCAAATGGGTCTTCCAAATGGACAATGACCCCAAGAATACTTCCAAAGTTGTGGCAAAATGGCTTAAGACAACAAAGTCAACGTATTGGAGTGGCCATCACAAAGCCCTGACCTCAATCCTATAGAAATGTTGTGGGCCGAACTGAAAAAGTGTGTACGAGGAAGGAGGACTCAGTTACATCAGCTCTGTCAGGAGGAATGGGCCAAAATTCACCCAATTTATTGTGGGAAGCTTGTAGAAGGCTACCCGAAACGTTTGACCCAAGTTAAACAATTTGAAGACAATGCTACCAAATACTAATTGATTGTATGTAAACTTCTGACCCACTGGGAATGTGATGAAAGAAATAAAAGCTTAAATAAATCATTCTCTCTACTATTATTCTGACATTTCACATTCTTAAAATAAAGTGGTGATCCTAACGGACCTAAGACTGGGCATTTTTACTAGGATTAAATCTCAGGAATTGTGAAAAACTGAGTTTAAATGTATTTGGCTAAGGTGTATGTAAACTTCCGATTTCAACTGTAAACTAAAAAAGCCAGGGATTATGATGATGTGAATGACAATGGGATGAACATTTAAACTCAATTTGAAAATGATGGAGAGGCTTTCACTTGACACCAAAATGATTAAATAAGAGTATGATATTGTAAATAAAAATAGTTTGAGTCATTTTAAAATGCTTATCAATACCTGATAAAAATAACCATAGCCTGCAGGAAATCTCATACAAAAATAAGTGTCAGCTAAGTGGCATATTTTACAGTATATATTATATATATTAGCCAAACCATGGACTGGGCACAAATATAACCAATATGATCCATCCATTTTTAAGATGTCACTTTGAAGAGGTCACTGTACTACCATTAGCTAACGCCATGTGACCGATTTCATAAACAGTCACTGGCTAATGCATTTTAACTGTCATCTGTTTGATCTTGTACATTACCGAAAGGTTTTCCAGACCCAGATTAAAACTATTCCTGGACATCAAAGCACTTTCAATGGCAATTCTCCATTGAGCATACATTTTAGTCCGGTAATAGGTTTAATCTGGGTCCGGAAAACCGTCCCTAAACGCTTAAAAAAAGACGATACCACCAGGCATATTGAACAGCTACCCATGTAAACAAGGCACAGCAAAACAAGGATTCAGATATTGGACTCCATCTTATCCAGTGTACAATGAATGAGCTCACTTTTAAATAAATTGTACTGCACCAAACCCAGTGTCTGAATGTAAACAAAACATTACCAAAAATGGCAGTCTGTTTTCTTCTATTTGCTGCCTGGTGAGCACCACGCAGTCCTGAGCTAAGAGGGGCTTACAGCTCAGACACACCGGTAGGATTGTCAAACTTTTGCCTGCCTACAGCATCGGTAGTCAATCTCTTTTGTGTTCACACAGAAAAGACCTTGGAATTGTCAGCCGCTCAACCGTGTTAAAATACTCCAAATCAGAAGGTGGAAATAGCGTTTTTTGGCAATGCATATTCGTGCATATTGCTTATGGTCTAGAGTCCAAACTATCTGCGTTAATAGTGTTATTTTTTTTAGAAAGCCCTTGTTTATACTAGCCAGATGACAACAGCTAGATAACTACCTAGCAAGATGACGAAGAAACAATTTAATTACCCTCTCCAATATCCCGTGCCAGTGCCAGCCCATAACCAGATGTTTTGCTAGCTAGCTAATGTTAGCATATTCGCTAGCTAGCACAATATAGCTAAGGACATTGCACTAACTCGGCAGCTGTTTTATGGAAACTAGCTAATCCATTGTGATTTAATTATAATGTCAGTACTATCTTTAGTGGTTAGTTAGCTTGGAGGAAACATTTAGTGTTGTGTGCATTGCGTCTATGCACTTAGCTAACTGCTATCCCATAGCCTACAGTACATTGCACATGGAGTGTGACTGGCTCTTCTGTGGATGTACGAAGAAAATGCCCCAACATGTTCTCATGCTATCTGATTGGCTCAAAGTCAAGTTGTTGGCCACTGACAAGCGTTGCTTGCTTTTGAGCATGCTTTTGCGGCACAGTCGATAGCGCGCCGGACCTCGGGCTTAGAAGGTCGAGGGTTCGAGACCTGCTCCCTGCCTGTTTCATTACATTGGTGTCAGAAGTGATCGGACCTTGCATCCACGACAGTGTGTGTGCTTGGCCGGTGAGCGCGTTCCTGTAAGAGGCAGAGTCGCGAGGACGCGCTCTTTGAAAGGAGGGAGTAGTGTAACGACCCTGGGTTTATAAGCACGGAAATCGACTCTGCCGCATGAGCATGCTTTTGCGGCACAGTCGATAGAGCGCCGGACCTCGGGCTAGAAGGTCGAGGGTTCGAGACCTGCTCCCTGCCTGTTTCATTACAATACTTTAGGGTAGGTGATGTGACGTCATTGATCCTGACGCACCATTTGGGGAACACTGGGTGCGTCCCAGGTCTTCTTCACTTCTGTCACGCTGCACATCGCAGAACATGGATATATCGTATTACCGTTTGCCTTTTAGATCATAATAAGTGGACAGGGGGACCTGATCCTAGATCAGCACTCCTACTCTGAGATGGTTTATAAATACAAGCCCAGACCTGCTAATCTGTGCAGCCTCACCATTGCAATAAAGATGACCTGGAATTTACCCACGAGCTGGACATTATTCTAATAACATCACAATAACATTTAACTGGGCGGCAGGTAGCCTAGTGGTTAGAGTGTTGGGCCAGTAACTTAAATGTTGCTGGTTTGAATCCCCAAGGCACTTAACCCTAATGGATAAGAGTGTCTGCTAAAATGTAAATATTAATATAATTTTGTAGGACAAACCAAAGCAAAGAAACAAAAGAGGAGACTTACAGGGCGGACTTCTCCAGTGGTATTGGTGTACTGCCGCGCGAGTCCGAAGTCTAACATGTAACACTTCCTTAAGGTCGAAGGCAGCCTTCCCATGGCGAAGTTTGACTGCAGAGAAAATACATGATTATACAGTGCATTATAGATATGGTCTGGTGGCTCAGTTGGTAAGAGTGTGGGGCTACTGTAGCAACACCAAAGAACCATCACAGTGCCATTAGTGTTAGCCAGGAGGGGTGCTTGTTCTTACGGGATGGGGCATTGTTTGATGAAACATCAGTTATAGGACCATCAAATAATGCCACAGATTGCCATTGTGCCCTTGAGCAAAGAACTTAACCCCTAACTTGCTCCAGGGGTGCAGGTTACTTTAGGGAAAGCCCACCCCAATGCTGCGCGTGTGTGTGGTGTCTGGGATTGGGAATGAAACGAACCGATGGCAAAAATACACATTTCCGTTTTGATGGCCAATATAGATGCAGTCTTTTTTTACATGCATCATGGCACAGCACAGCATGCCACAGCATTGTGGAAGGTTATCAGTGCCAATTCTAAAATTGGAATGCGAAAATGACAACATTTGCATTTAAGCTTTGTTTTTTAGAATTAGCATTGATAACCCTTCATAAAGCTGTGGCATGCTGTGCCGTGACACGTGCGACAAAAGTCTGTATCTGTATGTTACGTTATGTATGATTACGTACCGGTTTGATATCTCGATGCAGGAAGCCAACAGAGTGGATGGCCTCTATCGACTCCAGGATCTGTTTCCCCAGGCGGAGTGTGGTGCTCATGGTGAAAGTCCCCCGAGGCTGGCTCCTCCTCAAGTCCGCCAAATTGCGTCCCTGCTCCACCCCCCAAAACAAAACAACGCTCTGGGGTGAAGTTCCCTCTAGGTACAGATCTAGAATCAGCTTCCCTCCTCCAATCCTAAACATAACCTTTGGTGGGGAAAATACAAATCTGACCCAAAAATCAGCATTTGGGGGCAACTTCACCCTACTCCAGAAAACCAACCATACATAAACAAACAGGCTTTGTGCGATATAACACATTTATTTCTTCCCGGTACGGTACTGTAGCGATCGTCTGTGGTGGAAGAAGGATAGGACCAAGGTGCAGCGTGGTAAGTGTTCATGTCTTTTTAATAAACAAAACTGAACACTGGAACAAAACAATAAATGATGTGAACAAACGAAACAGTACCGTGTGGCGACAAACACTGACACGGAAGGCAAACACCCACACCTCAAAAGTGAAACCCAGGCTACCTAAGTATGATTCTCAATCAGGGACAACGATTGACAGCTGCCTCTGATTGAGAACCATACCAGAACGAACTCAAAACCCCAACATAGAAAAACACACAGACTGCCCACCCCAACTCACGCCCTGACCATACTAAATAAAGACAAAACAAAGGAAATAAAGGTCAGAACGTGACAGGTACACCCAATTGTCTAGGTGTGATCATAGAATTACATATAGAATCCCTATTCATTTCATAAATGATGTCTGTGGGCCTGGTAGCCTAGGCCTAGTAAAGATTTGTGACATCACTTTTTACATACAATACCTTTTAACATAGGCGGCGGGTGCGCTTCAAGTTTGGGGAAGCAAATTTTAACCATAAACATGCACCTTTATAATAAAGCATTCCATGCATCCTCACATTTTCAGACTTATGTAAGATAGGTTACTATTCCTAATGTGATGATTAGATTGGATAGTCAATTTAGGCTAATAATATAACTCAATCACTGTTCACAGAATAGACTGTTCAATGCAGCTCGTAGTGGCGTAGACTAGGCCTGGGCTACAAACACAAGATCGTATTTTTAAATATTCCGATATGCCTGGCTGGGTTTCTCTGCTTTTCACTGACAGTCGCAAATCAACAATCATCTATTTGTTTGTATTCAAAGTCATACAGTATCAAAAGTTTGGTCATGATGGATTTTTACACCCAAGTACAATCGACAATGGATTGGATTAAGACTCTCCATAATATACTTTCATATTATAGAAGGCTGACCATGCTATGCTGGATCATGTGACATATGGCATTTGAATTACTATTCTTCATCAGTATGTGCTTTGTCAGCCTCTAACCAGCCGCTGCTTATGAATAATTTTTTCAGTTAATATGGCCTATTTGCAAAGACCTCACATTTCACGATGCCTTATGCAAGCTTTATAAATTGCACTTCCTCAGAAAAACGTGTTTAAAAAAAAATTGTGGTCAGATTCTCACAGAATGCATTTTGGGGATGGTGGTCAATCTTTATAAAAAGCAAAGGTCAGCTTCTTACCTGAAGTTGCATGACCACGTAGTTGAATTTGTCATTTCTCCCACAGCCAATAAACTTGCAAACATGGTTTTTACCTAAAACAAAAAAAGGCATATTTTAAGAATTGTAGTTCAAAGATGCATATGCCAAAATATTCCATATCACTTCAACTTGATGATTGGATTGGTTTTCATTAGTTACACCAGGGAGATGAGAGTGGTGACAGGGCCTAGGTAAGATCCAATTCAAATTCCCATATCAATCAATGAAAATACAGCAGAACCACTCATGTTGACGCTCAATGGCTGAAGAAAGGACAAAGCACTCTTTTCCTTTCCAGGTTTTCTTCCGGCAACACCTGTCTTAGGACTGTTCTTTTCAGGACTTCTTTTCTCTAGGACATGGCCTTGTGTTAAATATTCTATAAAAGATAACTTTAGATAAAATACTGGCAGACGAATAAAACTGGAAAAATTAATGAGCTGGCCATGTTTCCTGGTCTTCCTTTTCTTTACAGTTAATCCCAATTAAAGTCAGTTAGGCATGAATCATTGTTATTCATCATGCACCATTAATCTTTTGATGCAGCACCCTGTTAATGTGACTCAGTACCGAACATTTTGGAATCTCAGACTTGAAAAAATTCTGAGGGAACTTCAGATTGTTTGATATTCCTTAAAGGTAGAGTCTGTAATATGACATCATCATACACCAAAGTGTGTCATCACGCTTACAACAACAGTATTGGCAAGTCCTGATAAGCAGATTTGAATTTGTTTGTTGTTTCGCCCAGCTACGTTTCGTGATGTCACATTGCAGAGTCTTCCTTTAATATGTACATAGAAATACCAACACACACACACACACACACACACAAGCTTCTTCAAAGACATAGTACATGTTGCAAACCGATCATGAGTCATCATCACAATATGAGGAAAAAATTTACTTCGAAAGCTGTCACACGTCAGTCACAGTGTGTGACTGTCACCCACAGCTTTCGAGGTTACTTTTTTCCTCCTGTAGCCAAAGTGAGTCACTTGTTACCCTGGCACATTGACGTGCATAATCCAGGAGGAGAGAGTTGCTCTCCTTCTATGTGCCACGTGATCGCCATCACGTCTAACATGTTACTGCTGCCCCACCCAACATGCAAAAACGTGCTGTGAGTTCTACATAAAAACATATCGAGGGCCCATTATGGCAGAATTAAAGGAATAGTCTAAGCCAAAAGATTTGCTCTAGTTTGTTCACTGTTTTGGAAATACTGTTGGGACCATGCAATCAAGCATCAATGAAGTACTGTTAGGATGCAGGTTTGGCTTTTGTAAGATATTTGATTGTTGGGACCTCTACTTCCTACCGACATACGTACAACCAAAAACAAGCAGCACTATATTGCTTATTTTCCCAGGCACATTTTTAAGGGCCTTTTTTTAAAATCATGAGTGGAGTATTTTTCACTCCAGCTATGTCATAATGGCCTTGTAGACATTTTACCTACACTGAACTTCAAGGAGATCAAAGGCCCCTTAATCAATAACAACATGAGCAATGATGTGGAGTAGTTTACTAGGTTACCTACTGATTCATTAGGTCTAAGCTATTCTTAGCCACTCTTCCGTGAAGCTACTATGGGCGTAGTAAGCGAGAGAGACATCCGTTTCCACATTTGCTTGAACCTCAAGCAAAAGATTCAAGGGCCATAATTCAAGCAGCACACCAAAATGCAAAAAAACAAAACAGACATGCTTAAAAATTGCATCGGTGACCCACTAAATAAGGCCAGGCGGAAGAGAAGGTTCCATTAAATAAGCTAAGTGCATGGCAGAGAGAGCTATTGTTGCTCTCCCTAGCCACTTGGACTAAAGCTCTATTCAAAGTCCACAGCCACAATAGCCTGGCGGCCCACTATTACATATTTACGAAACAAAATGTAATTGGCTATTTATTAGGTTACAGATTCTGTCACAGTAGACTGCATGGCTCTGCAGCTTTTAACTCTGTAGGATGCTCAAGGGTGGTCGTGACAACGTGAGAGGAAATTCTGATTCCTTCTGACAGGATGTCTCAAAGGACACCCAAAGCAGTAACACTTTACCTGGTTTTACTCTCCTGAAACCTATGCTGTGCTGTCATGAGGAGAGGTTGTTACGCTTTTCACTCGACTGTCGTGAGTATGACGTAGCAGATTTTATAACCAATCATAAGTGCAGTCTTCAGCAGTATTGATGCAACACATTTATCTTACACGGGAAAGATAGACGTTATTACTTGACTATGCACTGTAGCTGACAAACTTTATACATTTGTCTGTCATAACTACAACAAAGTATACTGACACATGGCGTCAGCGGTGGGATCTGAGTTCAAGTCATGTGACATCAACAAAGAATGGCATTTATTGAATTTAAGAACGGCTGAGCAGCACCTTCACACTCATTGACTAAGCCGAAACGGTAAACACAGAATGGTCGCCGCAGTGGCACCACCAGGCTCATTGACAAAACTAGCAGAAAGGTCCAAAATGGCCACCGCAGTGGGCCCTTACCCTGCAGTTTCTTCAGGACTGCCACCTCCATCTTCAGGACCTGTTTGGGCTGCTGGGCCGACTCCACCTTCAACGCCACGTTCTCCCGAGTCAACAGGTCCAGAGCTTCGTAGATCTCCCCAAAACCTCCCCCTCCGATTTTCTTCAGCTAGAAAGGTGTTCAGGATTTAAAAAAGTGTACTAAACAACGTTCTTCTAGTGCTGTTTGAATGCTGGCTTATACTGTACTAATCAAAAAGAAGCTCAACTTAACAAACCCCTTTCGCGTGACGAACACCAGTTTTGATGGAAGAGTACAGAGAGGTTAGCCTGTTCCCAGATCTGTTTGTGCGGTCTTGCCAACTCCTATGGTCATTGTCATTGTTTGGCATGACAACGACCAAAATTAGTTGGCAAGACAGCACAAACTGATCTGGGACCAGGCGATAGAGAGGTGTGTCTTATTGCTCAAACAGTAATTGAGTGAATTCATTTTTGCTAGATAGTTGCCCTCCTTCGTCACCACCACTTCCTCAACTCCTCCATTGCATTTTTTCTTTATTTCACCAAGTGCTTAAGTGCTTTGAACAACCCTATTATTAGTTTATGGCTTGATCATGACAGCCAAGTGCCGAAGACAAATATTAACCAGCCATGTGCAAACACACTCTACTTTCTTCCTCAGCTCTTTGGCCTAGGGATCTGTCGCTCCGTGATTGGTTCTGACAGGGTCGTCTAAGTGTTCACCATCAGAAGCACAGTAACTGTTACGCAATCACCGAATGCGTGGCGCTACGTATACGATACCATTATTAAAGGGGCAGAAGTAACCCCAAAAGTCAGATACCATTAAAGGGACATTTGACAAAAAATTTAAAGTAAAATGATTTAACAATTCTACATTCTGTTCTTGTCATGTCTGCTCCTGCTCCTCGCCTCCGGCGTACGACGTCGCCAGAGTACTAACCACCGGTCCTGGGATTCATCCTTACGCACAACTGACACTCATCATTACGTGCACCTGTTAATCATTGTGATTCACACCTAGACTCCATTTACTTCATCATTTCCTCCCCTTTATATGTCACTCTCCCATGTTCACTCACCAGTTGGTATTGTTCTTGTGTATCGGCGTTCTGCCTTATGTTAGTGTCGTGTTATTGATTTTGTTGTTTTATTAAAACGTTTCACCTGCACCCGACTCACTGCCCCATTATTACGGTTCTGTAGATCCAGGAGTAGAGTTAAGGAGAAAATATTGTGGTCCCAAATGGCTGGGAATAAATGCTGCTGTGAATTAGTTACAATCTTTCCCATTCAGGCTGGATCGAGGCCTGCAGAATTCTGTAATATGCTTGACTTAAAGGTATGAAAACACCTGACAAACTGATTTGAGATTTATCTGCTCAACTTCAAGGTATGAAAACACAGATTTTCGAGTACACTATCCCTTTAATTCTGGTGAGACACAGAGAACCTTGGTGAAGGGAGTCAAATCTGTGTGTGTGAAGGTAATCTTGTATTTAGCCCCTTAGGGAAACACTGATATAGAGAGACCATACACCAAGACAAAACCACGACTAGATCAACTATGTAGCATACTCACCACTTTCCATCGGTCCTTGACCATGCAGTTAGGCGGCAGTATGTCCGCCGTCTCCCCAGCCCCATTCATGTTGGCGTGGTCCTGGAGGGCTGGCACTAGGCACTGCATCTGCCAGCCCGACAGAACGCGAGCAGCTCCCAACTTAAATGAGCCATTTATCTGGAAAAGGATATTCAAGAAGACATAAGTCAGTCTTATTCCATTTCTTTTAACACAACACCCAAGAGCAGGCATCACGCAGCGCACTCAAAGCAAAAGACATAAGTCAGGGTTGTCTTATAAAGCCATTCGTTTTGTTAGCTCGGGCCAAAGTGGAGGAGAAAACAAAATGGTATTTTCCGTTATCCGTGCAAATACCATGGTCATACAGAAAGCTTGCTGGTATTGACGGTTGTAGTTTGACATCTAGATTGTCTTGAAAGAACAAGGGGGACAGACAGTACATACTCTGCATTTCTTGCCTCAAGTGAACGATGGAAAATAAGGCCTTGGGTATACTGTATGTTGGAGGTACATCAACTACAGAAACTACATATGTCCATGGATACTAAATGTCCTTCATATCTGAATAACATTGAGCCCAATAAGGAGATGCACTTTCCTTAGGGTGTGGCCAATTTAAATTTGAAATGACTTTTGGCACTTGAAGCACAGTACATCACTCTGCTTGAGCGCCGAGTTAAGAGTTTTGTACAAAAGTTTGATTATGTAACTATGTATGCCAACAATGTACCTACAATATGTCATTTGTATGTGATACATGGTTTTAGTGACATACTACAAAGCGGGATCATAACCATTCTCATAGTCTTTGAACACTGCTGTGCAACAACAAACTGACAATACATCTATGAAATTAATTGTAATGGATATATTATTTGGCCTCAAATTTCTGGTTGTAAACTCATTTTGGGGGTTAAGAAGAGGTCATAACTAGATTACAACCAACTGGTCTCTGTTACGTGACGAGATCAAGGCATCACCAGATAACAACCAGATTTGGTTGCTAAAAAGACTTCTGCAAAACGTCATTATACAACCACTATACAACCTGACCATGAGTTCATTGCAACCAGTTTTGCCTGATGAGATAGACACTTCTTACATTTAAATTTGTCTGTTTTTACGTTGCAATATCTGGCCAATCGCTGTTAGCCCTCTAAACTATTAGACAGTATTGGTATTGGGTTCGAACCGATATCTATCAACTTTTATTTTCTAGCTGCTTATGATTATTCTGGGTAAACAACATCGGGATAAGAGTGATGCATGTAAATAGGTTAGTACCAAAACCATGCTATTCTGCATGCAGGGCCATGGAAAATTAGTTATGCATGCACAGCTCAGCTCCATTTGCAGGGGGGGGGTGTATTTAGTCATGCCTAGGCTGAGGCCAGTAGAGAGACTGTGTGTATTATCTAGCAGATTAGTCAGCTGTGAAAAAGTGACAAAATGCACTAGAACACATACAATAGGTTAAGACAGAAGGTGTGAGCCTACGAGGGTGGTATTGCCAGTGCTTGTGGCTTTAAAGCAAGGTGTGTCAATGCACCTGGGTCGGTTCCCAACATTTGCATTGCTACGGCGGGAAGCATGTGAACGGAGGCTGTGTCATTGAACGTCAATATGCCAATAACTGGTGGTTATTTCAAGCACTCTCATAACACAGCAAGATTACAGGCTGGTAACACTGCAAATGTAGCAAGACCTGGGTCACGTTCAGTAGGCAAATGTTGTGGAACCTTGCAGCTAGAAATGTCATGAATAGAGCGTACGTGACTCCTTATTCTACATGTCAGAGGTGCATGTTCGTTCTACATGACATTTTATATCTGAAATGTCCCATAAACATTGCACCATGCTGAAAGCGGCCCTAGCGCCCTCATCAGACTTGATCCAAAACCCACAAGAGCAGGCAATATTATAAGTAGTTCAAGTGAAACACAAAGAGGTTTGTTCAGGGAGCATTTCCTCACTTAGCATCCTCTACACATGCTCCATATTAACTCCCACACACTACAGCCATGGAATTGGAATTGGAATTAATATTTTACTTTAACCTTAAATCATTAAAGGGATAATTCACCCTTTTACAAATCATATTGGTTTCCTTGTCCATAGACTGCTTAAAGGGTAAGGAAATTCATGTACATTTTGTAATTTGAGTGATCTATCCCTTTAAGCTTATTTTATACTTTCATAATTATGACTGACTAATAATGAATTAATCGAGATAATTGCTGATCAGCAGTTGTAGTGACTGCTCATCATGATGCCACCCTATAAGATCGTATAGAGTAGGCTTCATGTTGTATGGTTTAAGATGATATATAATGCTCCGTCTAACTATTATAATGCTATGGCCATCTTGCCAGGTGTTATGACAGATTCTGCTCATGTAGGGAAACACTGCAAGCCTGTTCCCTCCCTTTAGGTGTAGTCCAATAATAATCTTGGAAAATGAAAATCATATTAGCATCACCATAGTTTCATTTTCACTGGGTTGTGATAGTTCAGGGTACAGTTGCCATAGCAAAAAGCAAAACGTAGGGGCAGTGCATCAGTGAGGATAGTGAGAGACTCATATAAATTATAACACACAACTACATGTGTATTTTCTGTCCTATACTAACAATAGTGTGAGGGGATCTACTTTGCAAAAAGCCAAGGGGTTGCATTCAAGTTTCCCAGAACTATAAAGCGAAATCATGAAATTTCCTTGAAATCCGCGAAGGAAGCAGCGACAGCCATTTTGTGTTCAAACTGGTGGCTAAAAGTGCAGCCGCATTTCCAAGGGAACTTTGAAGAACACATTAACCTCTCACCATATTTACAACCTCTTCAAAAACCTTACGTCTGAGAAAAAAATCCTGAACTTGGCCAATTTAGTCGATGCCAAAACCCTCCTTTGTAAGCCTACAAGCCAAAATAAATATAAAAAATACAAAGAGGTTTGTTACAACTGCCTCCACAACCAAATCAATGATGTTTAGAGATATAAATAATATTTATGAGAATGACAGTTTAATTTGAAAGAGTAGATAATGAAATGATGACAAATAATACTATAATGGACAACAATACACACAAACAATATAATGCAATAATTTAGCATAACATTCATATAAGACGATGATTAGAACTACGAGCCAATCTTTTTACAATATATGAATTACTTTACAGGTCCCAGATCTATATTTGGCAGTATAAATGTTGTAAATAAGACCTGATCCAAGCGACTGTTGAACCTGTATCATTAAATGTAACATTGGCAAGTAAAAAGTTGGAACAATTAAACAAATCTGACATCTCATCCTAAAGTAATTTACAATAGCCTAACAATTAGACAAATATTTAGCCTTACTCTTTAAGCACAAACTGTAATAGTATTATGTTTCTAATGAGTTTAATTGATCTATCTGCTACTAAGGCAACTAACTGACTGTTCAACATTCACAAAATACAGGCAGAGATAGTTTGATTTAGTCAATAACCAATACCAACAAAGGGTCAGGTTAAGTAATGCACATGCAGTATTTTTTTAAAACTAATGGGCCTAACTGATGCTTTAAATATAGTTACATAAACAGCTATAGCCCTATCAAACAATAATTAAACATAACTTTTTGCTAGCTTTCTGGACAACATTTCTGTCCATTTAGAGCACCCCTTATGGCTCAAGAACAGCCCCAGAGGCAAAAGTCATATATAGCCTCTTTAATAAAGCACCCAGCAAGTCCTATTCATGTCCGATAGGCCTAGGCCAACTGATATCTATATTATGTGAAAGTTATTAGCCAAACTGAGATGTCATGAAGAATATTACCTGGCGCAGAGACGGCACGTTAGTCTTTTCCGTCTTTTTGGAATCTTCATTTGGGATTTTAAGGTGGCAGAAGACTTCCTCTGACAAACAGTAGCCCCACTGCTACAGCTATAGACTCAATAATAGCATACTTTCCCCATGTATGACCAAATCCATTGCGAGAAAGGTCCATATAAACATCTACTCCGATGTCCGACGCTAAACTGAACCGTACTCCTTTGCATTTAGCAGGCAATTATCCCAAGCGAAACTTCCAATAAATTCAATCAAACATATGATTTTCTTAAGTGTATTGGCCTAACACACACATATATTTTTCTACATTAGTTTGTCAAGTTGTTTAAATTAGAATAATATCCAATTTCTTCGACAATAAATGTGTCACGCAAGCGGATTCCTATGATTACAAACTGCAGTGTACAGGTGTATGCTTTGCATGAATGCACAATTAAAATACATTGGCGACGACTAAAATCCAGGTAAGCAGTGGGTCCAATTCCGATAAACTATTCCGATACAATGCCTTCTCTTACTAATTGATGTCTCGGTTTAAAATACGGTTATATGCTCTCCAACGCCAAGGCTCTCGATCCATCCCACTCCTCGGTTTTTGTCCGCACTGCAGCGTATACTCATGCTTGACAAGAGACCCACCTATTACTACCGCCTTTATGGCGACAGGTGGCGCACGACACCCCATAAATATTCAGCAAAAATCACAAAACCTGTACCATTTTACAAATACTCTACCCTAATAACAGTCCGTTTCTTCTCCTCGCGCGTAATGGACAGAGTTTGCAATTGGACGTCAGCCTTTCTAATCTTACAATAATATTGCATATTTTAATGGAATTGTTTGATATAGGTAGACCTACCATTAAAAAAAGGATACCGAATGCAATGTAGCATATATGAGAGCAAAAACATCGGACTACAATTCCCAATATGAACTAATCACTGGAAAAGGCCAGCGCTTAACTTCATCATACTAAAATACGCACAATAATAGATATAGCTCTATAATAGCCCATTGGCATTAACGGATTGGTATCAAAATGTTTTGCTATATTTTAACTACATCTACTGCAATTCAAATCCACATTTCTATTCATTAAGACAACTATAATTCCTTAAATCAGCCACCTGGGCCTTCCGTATACAAACATACAGCGATATTTACATAACCCTTCAAAACTGGGGAATGGGAATAAAGAGAGGATAGTAAAAGCTTTTCTTTTTACCTAATTCTCTTCTGCCGCGATGACATGAAAACCTCGAAGACTTTGAAGTGACACATTGTTTCGCCTCTATGGTCAAAACCATTTCAGGAGGTTCGCTCCACGTACCACCATTTCTACGGCAGCATCCTCCTCCTTGCCCTCATTCGCGGCCCCAGCATCAGCATCATTTAGCAACCAAAGCGATCGTCCTCTGTGCTTTCCTCAGAGCGTTGTGGTGTAGGCTACACGGCACATACCGCCACCTACCGAAGTGGAGAAGAACATTTTAGACCTGGATGCACAATTAGGACTATACTTATGTTTTGAAAAAATTAACATGGTGACTTAAAAGTTAGGGAGGATGACGGATGAAAATGATTTTGAACAAAACGTTTTAGGTGGATTGATTTTATTTGTATAATTTTATAAAAAGCCTTATCTATATAATTTTGGGAGTTCTCAAAGTAATTTTGAGGAGGACATTTCTCCCAGATATTTCAGAAAAGGCTTGACTGAGTATACAGCAGCCTAAAATAGTATTACAGTAGTTTTAACAAGTGACAGCGCATACAAGATGGCGCTGAAGAACATGGCTGACGTTTTGCATTCTCCAAACCATGTGTGCTATTTTGTATTTTTTTGTGTAACTTGTTTTTTAACTTATTGTGTACATAATGTTGCTGCTGCCGTGTCTTATGACCGAAAATAACTTCTGGACATCAGAAAAGCGATTACTCACCGCGGACTGGAAGAAGGTTTTTCCTTTAACGAGTCCGACAAGAACGATATCCTGCTTTCACTGGAACAGGCCCAGATCCACGCCTTTTGCGTGAAGAAAAGATGCCGGAAGATTCTCTTCTGAGAATCCGGAGGCGAGCAAGTAAACTCCCATTGCCTTCCATTCTTCTTGCTAACGTACAATCATTGGAAAATAAAATTGATGACCTACGATTAAGATTATCAAATCAAATTTTATTAGTCACATGCGCCGAATACAACAGGTAGACCTGACAGTGAAATGCTTACTTACAAGCCCTAACCAACAGTGCAGTTAAAAAAAAATATGGATAAGAATAAGAGATAAAAGTAACAAGTAATTAAAGAGCTGACAACAGAGAGTGGCAGTGGTTTGGAGAGGGGAGGGTGGGGAATGCAAATAGTCTGGGTAACCATTTGACGAGATGTTCAGGAGTCTTATGGCTTGCGGGGTAGAAGCTGTTTAGAAGCCTCTTGGACCTAGACTTGGTGCTCTGGTACCGCTTGCCGTGTGGTAGCAGAGAGAACAGTCTATGACTAGGGTGGCTGGAGTCTTTGACAATTTTTAGGGCCTTCCTCTGACACCGCCTGGTATAGAGGTCCTGGATGGCAGGAAGCTTGGTCCCAGTGAGGTACTGGGCCGCTCGCACTACCCTCTGTAGTGCCTTGCGGTCGGAGGCCGAGCAGTTGCCATACCAAGCAGTGATGCAACTAGTCAGGATGCTCTCGATGGTGCAGCTGTAGAATCTTTTGAGGATCTGAGAACCCATGCCAAATCTTTTCAGTCTCCTGCGGGGGAATATGTTTTGTCGTGCCCGCTTCACGACTGTTATGGTGTGCTTGGACCATGTTAGTTTGTTGGTGAAGTGGACACCAAGGAACTTGAAGCTCTCAACCTGCTCCACTGCAGCCCCGTCGATGAGAATGGGGGCGTGCTCGGTCCTCTTTTACCTGTAGTCCACAATCATCTCTTTTGTCTTGATCACATTGAGGGAGAGGTTGTTGTCCTGGCATCACACAGCCAGGTCGCTGAGCTCCTCCCTATAGGCTGTCTCGTTGTTGTCGGTGATCAGGCCTACCACTGTTGTGTCATCGGCAACATTAATGATGGTGTTGGAGTCGTTCCTGGCCGTGCGGTCATGAGTGAACAGGGAGTACAGGAGGGGACTGAGCACGCACCCCTGAGGGGCCACAGTGTTGAGGATCAGCATGGCGGATGTGTTGTTACCTACCCTTACCACCTGGGGGCGGCCCGTCAAGAAGTCCAGGATCCAGTTGCAGTGGGAGGTGTTTAGTCCCAGGGTCCATAGCTTATTGATTAACTTTGAGGGCACTATGGTGTTGAACGCTAAGCTGTAGTCAATTAATAGCATTCTCACATAGGTGTTCCTTTTGTCCAGGTGGGAAAGGGAAGTGTGGAGTGCAATAGAGACTGCATCATCTGTGGATCTGTTGGGGCGGTATGCAAATTGGAGGTGGTCTAGTTTTTTTTTGTTCACCTTTATTTAACCGGGTAGGCTAGTTGAAAACAAGTTCTCATTTACAACTGCGACCTGGCCAAGAAAAAGCAAAGCAGTGCGACACAAACAACAACACAGAGTTGCACATGGAATAAACAAACATACAGTCAATAATACAATAGAGAAAGTCTATATACAATGTGTGCAAATGAGGTAGGATAAGGGGGGTGAGGCAAGAAAAAGGCCATAGTGGCGAAATTATTACAGTATGGCAAATTAAACACTGGGGTGATAGATGTGCAGAAGACGAGTGTGCAAGTAGTGATACTAGGGTGCAAAGGAGCAAAATAAATAAAATAAATAACAATATGGTGATGAGCCTGGGGTGATGACCAGCCTTTCAAAGCACTTCATGGCTACAGACGTGAATGCTATGGGTCGGTATTCATTTAGGCAGGTTACCTTAGTGTTATTGGGCACAGTCACTATGCTGGACTGCTTAAAACATGTTGGTATTACAGACTCGGACAGGGAGAGGTTGAAAATGTCAGTGAAGACACTTGCTTGTTGGTCAGCGCATGCTCGCAGTACACGTCCTGGTAATCCGTCTGGCCCTGCGGCCTTGTGAATGTTGACCTGTCTAAAGGTCTTACTCACATCGGCTGCTGAGGGCGTGATCACTCAGTCTTCCGGTACAGCTGGTGCTCTCATGCATGTTTCAGTATTATTTGCCTCAAAGCGAGCAAAGTAGTAGTTTAGCTCATCCGGTAGGCTCGATTATCCTACCAACGGAACATTAAAAACTGTAACATCTTAGGTTTCACCGAGACGTGGCTGAACAAAGACATGGACAATATAGAGCTAGCAGGATTTTCCATGCACCGGCAGAACAGAGACGCTACTTCTGGTAAGACGAGGGGTGGGGGTGTGTGTCCTTTTGTCAATAACAGCTGGTGCACGATGTCTAATATTAAAGAAGTCTCTAGGTATTGCTCGCCTGAGGTAGAGTACCTTATGATAAGCTGTAGACCACACTATCTACCAAGAGAGTTCTCATCTGTATTATTCGTAGCCATCTATTTACCACCACAATGCAAATTTGGCACTAAGACCGCTCTCAACCAACTCTATAAGGCCATAAGCAAAGAGAAAATGCTCACCCAGAAGCGGCGCTCCTAGTGGCCGGGGACTTTAATGCAGGCAAACTTAAATCAGTTTTACCCAATTTTTTACCAGCATGTCACATGTGCAACCAGGGGGAAAAAATTCAGAGACCATCTTTACTCCACACACAGAGATGTATACAAAGCTCTCCCCCGACTTCCATTTGGCAAATCTGACCATAATTCTATCCTCCTGATTCCTGCTTACAAGCAAAAACTAAAGCAGGAAGTACCAGTGACTCGCTCCATACGGAAGTGGTCAGATGACGTGGATGCTACACTACAGGACTGTTTTGCTAGCACAGACTGGAATGTGTTCCGGGATTCATCCAATGGCATTGAGGAATACACCACCTCAGTCATCGGCTGCATCAATAAGTGCATCAATGATGTCGTCCCCACAGTGACCGTACGTACATATCCCAACCATAAGCCATAGATTACAGGCAACATCCTCATTGAGCTAAAGGCTAAAGCTGATGCTTTCAAGGAGTGGGAGACTAATCCGGATGCTTGTAAGAAATCCCGCTATGCCTTCAGACGAACCATCAAACAAGCAAAGCGTCAATACAGGATTAAGATTGAATCTTACTACACCGGCTCTGACGCTCGTTGGATGTGGCAGGGCTTGAAAACTATTACGGACTACAAAGGGAAACCCAGACGCGAGCTGCCCAGTGACGCGAGCCTACCAGATGAGCTAAATGCCTTTTATGCTCACTTCGATGCAAGTAACACTGAAGCATGCACGAGAGCACCAGCTGTTCTGGATGACTGTGTGATAACGCTCTTGGTAGCTGATGTGAACAAAACCTTTAAACAGGTCAACATTCATAAAGCCGCTGGGCCAGACGGATTACCAGGTCGTGTACTCAAAGCATGCGAGGACCAACTGTCAAGTGTCTTCACTGACATTTTCAACCTATCCCTGACCCAGTCTGTAATACCTACATATTTCAAGCAGACCACCATAGTCCCTGTGCCCAAGGAAGTGAAGGAAACCTGCCTAAATGATTACCGCCCCGTGGCACTCACGTCGGTAGCCATGAAGTGCTTTGAAAGGCTGGTCATGGCTCACATCAATAGCATCCTCCCAGACACCCTAGACCCACTCAAATTCATATACCGCCCCAACAGATCCACAGATGATGCAATCTCAATCGTACTCCACACTGCCCTTTCTCAGCTGGACAAAAGAAACATCTATGTGAGAATGCTGTTCATTGACTACAGCTCAGCGTTCAACACCATAGTGCCCACGAAGCTCATCACTAAGCTAAGGACTCTGGGACTAAACACCTCCCTCTGCAACTGGATGCTGGACTTCCTGACGGGCTGCCCCCAGGTGGTAAGAGTAGGCAACAACATGTCTGCCACGCTGATCCTTAACACTTAACAGTCTGGTGCCAGGACAACAACCTCTCCCTCAACGTGATCAAGACTAAGGAGCTGATCGTGGACTACAGAAAAAGGCAGGCCGAACAGGCCCCCATTAACATCAACAGGGCTGTAGTGGAGCTGGTCGAGAGTTTCAAGTTCCTTGGTGTCCAGATCACCAACGAACTATCATGGTCCAAACACACTAAGACAAAACCTTTTCCCCCTTAGGAGACTGAAAAGATTTGGCATGTGTCCTCCTATCCTCAAAAGGTTTTACAGCTGCACCATCGAGAGCGTCCTGACCGGTTGCATCAACGCCTGGTATGGCAACTGCTCGGCATCTGACCGTAAGGCGCTACAGAGGGTAGTGCGAACGGCCCAGTACATCACTGGGGCCAAGCTTCCTGCCATCCAGGACCTATATACCAGGCGGTGTCAGAGGAAAGCCCATAAAATGTTCAGAGACTCCAGTCACCCAAGTTATAGACTGTTTTCTCTGCTACCGCACGGCAAGCGGTACCGGAGCGCCAAGTCTAGGACCAAAAGGCACCTCAACAGCTTCTACCCCGCAAGCCATAAAACTGCTGAACAATTCATAAAATCACCACCGGACAATTTACATTGACCCCCCCCTTTTGTACACTGCTGTTTGTTTGTTACCTATGAATAGTTACTTCGCCCTCACCTACATGTACAGATTACCTCAACTAGCCTGTACCCCCGCACACTGAATTGGTACAGGTGCCGCCTGTATACAGCCTCATTATTGTTATTCTTACTGTGTAACTTTTTATTTTACTCTACTTGGTAAATATTTTCTTCTTCTTGAACTGCACTGTTGGCTAAGGGCTTGTAAGTAAGAATTTCACGGTAAAGTCTACACTTGTTGTATCCGGCGCATGTGACAAATAAAGTTTGATTTGATTACCTCTCAACCAGCCTGCACATAGGCTGTCCTGCTGCAGATCCTTTTGTAGGCTGCACACTCTTGCTTTCAGTGCTTGTGAGTGCAGTTTATGTCAGGAAAATGGAAAAGGAAAACTGTTCAGGGTTTCAGGTCCTCACTATTTGGAGACTTAATGTTAGTGTGCAAAGTGCAAGAATGGAGGTACCTGACAAATTAATAGGCTTTATTAGTATGGAAAGATCAAGCACTTACAGTGGGGAGAACAAGTATTTGATACACTGCCGATTTTGCAGGTTTTCCTACTTACAAAGCATGTAGAGGTCTGTAATTTTTATCATAGGTACACTTCAACTATGAGAGACGGAATCTAAAACAAAAATCCAGAAAATCACATTGTATGATTTTTAAGTCATTAATTTGCATTTTATTGCATGACATAAGTATTTGATACATCAGAAAAGCAGAACTTAATATTTGGTACAGAAACCTTTGTTTGCAATTACAGAGATCATACGTTTCCTGTAGTTCTTGACTAGGTTTGCACACACTGCAGCAGGGATTTTTGCCCACTCCTCCCTACAGATCTTCTCCAGATCCTTCAGGTTTCGGGGCTGTCGCTGGGCAATACGGACTTTCAGCTCCCTCCAAAGATTTTCTATTGGGTTCAGGTCTGGAGACTGGCTAGGCCACTCCAGGACCTTGAGATGCTTCTTACGGAGCCACTCCTTAGTTGCCATGGCTGTGTGCTTCGTGTCGTTGTCATGCTGGAAGACCCAGCCACGACCCATCTTCAATGCTCTTACTGAGGGAAGGAGGTTGTTGGCCAAGATCTCGCGATACATGGCCCCATCCATCCTCCCCTCAATACGGTGCAGTCGTCCTGTCCCCTTTGCAGAAAAGCATCCCCAAAGAATGATGTTTCCACCTCCATGCTTCACGGTTGGGATGGTGTTCTTGGGGTTGTACTCATACTTCTTCTTCCTCCAAACACGGCGAGTGGAGTTAGACCAAAAAGCTCTATTTTTGTCTCATCAGACCACATGACCTTCTCCCATTCCTCCTCTGGATCATCCAGATGGTCATTGGCAAACTTCAGACAGGCCTGGACATGCACTGGCTTAAGCAGGGGGACCTTGCGTGCGCTGCAGGATTTTAATCCATGACGGCGTAGTGTGTTACTAATGGTTTTCTTTGAGACTGTGGTCCCAGCTCTCTTCAGGTCATTGACCAGGTCCTGCCGTGTAGTTCTGGGCTGATCCCTCACCTTCCTCATGATCATTGATGCCCCACGAGGTGAAATCTTGCATGGAGCCCCAGACCGAGGGTGATTGACCGTCATCTTGAACTTCTTCCATTTTCTAATAATTGCGCCAACAGTTGTTTCCTTCTCACCAAGCTGCTTGCCTATTGTCCTGTAGCCCATCCCAGCCTTGTGCAGGTCTACAATTTTATCCCTGATGTCCTTACACAGCTCTCTGGTCTTGGCCATTGTGGAGAGGTTGGAATCTGTTTGATTGTGTGTGGACAGGTGTCTTTTATACAGGTAACGAGTTCAAACAGGTGCAGTTAATACAGGTAATGAGTGGAGAACAGGAGGGCTTCTTAAAGAAAAACTAACAGGTCTGTGAGAGCCGGAATTCTTACTGGTTGGTAGGTGATCAAATACTTATGTCATGCAATAAAATGCAAATTAATTATTTAAAAATCATACAATGTGATTTTCTGGATTTTTGTTTTAGATTCCGTCTCTCACAGTTGAAGTGTACCTATGATAAAAATTACAGACCTCTACATGCTTTGTAAGTAGGAAAACCTGCAAAATCGGCAGTGTATCAAATACTTGTTCTCCCCACTGTATATTGTCAAAGCAAACATACAGGAAAATATCAAGATGATCCAATAATAATAATAACATAAATGCCTGTCTTCGACAAAGGCCTTCTTCATCTTAGCGATTCATGTGGTGTCATCATGAAATACTGTGAAGTGTGGCTATCATTGACATGGTTGGGATCTCCTTTTCCCACATTATGGTAGTTGCAATTTTGAGAGATGCCATCACCTCCATGATGTCTTCTGCTTTGCTTAAATGTTAAGAGAAGTATGTTCTCAATGTTCATAAACTGAACTTCAATTAAACTACTCGGTCTGTTACCAAGAATTTGTAAGGTTCTTGTTGAAATGAAACAGACAGAGGCCAGTCTACAATGGTCAGAATGTTTATTTACGAGAGCTCTCCTTATCGTTTCCTGTACATTGGTTTATATACCTCTCATTTCGTCATAAATGTCCCTCCTTCTCTCAGACAATATAGTTCACAAGTCTTCTCCTTCTCATACATTGCCTGCCACCTGTTATACAATCTACTACAAGCCCAAGGTTTCTCCCCTCCCTGGGTGGGGAGACTTCCTTCCCTGTTATCAGTTTCACAGAGGTCACAAGTTGTTTGCCACAGTTCTTCTTCTCTTATGGACAAACATTCTCCATCATTATACAGAGACAGGGTAGAATTCTGTTAGTTATAGTTCTACGTTAAATGTATACATTATTTAGTCATTATTCATAAAATTCATAACACTTAAGTCCTTCTCAGTACGAGTGCTCACGTCCATCCCCTTTTCTGAGCTCTCTTGACATGTGTGGCAAAACAACAGGTTGTTGCTCCAGGAAACGTTCAAGCATATCATAGGAGCTGTTCCAGCAGGTGGTCACATCTTAGATCTTGTGGGATGGCAAGGCAAGTAGCTTCTGCTTCTCCCGATGTATTTTAGTTGCTGTTGTGTTGCGATGGAAAAAACAAACTACCTTCCTCACTCTTGCCAGTAATCTCTGTGCATCATTGACGTTACTCAGGGCATTCTGGGAGGCCCGATTTAAGGTCATCTAAATTTAGGATAGTCTGGGCCTTAACACAGCAACAATCAAGTTAACTGCGTTGTCCTTGACCAGTGGCCTCATTTATAACTGTTGCGTAAATTTCACACTGAATTTCTGCTTGTGCCATTTCTGAAAAGTCTGATCACATACAAAAATATAGAGATTTATAAACTTGACACATGCCATACAGTCGTAAAACTGTGCGGGCGTGAACGAACATTAAAGCTCTGCCTGGTAACGCACTCCATTCTCCTTTTATGGTGACAATAACTTCCCTTATTTGCTGTATAATTTGGAACTATTTGGATTTCGATCACGACAGTTTCTGGAAGAAAGAGCAATGGCAATTTTGTGCAGAATGTTTTGATATTTTGCCGTGACTAAACATGCGTGCTGCCTATAGCAAGTGCCTGCCCCGTTATTCTGCAAGATTGATTGTATATTCGAAAACAATTTAAAAGTAGGCTAAATACTGCAGCCCACACTACAAAACACAAATTGATTTTCAATATTTCGTTTACCATAAGATTATTGGGTTTCTATATCCTGACTTGGTATAGGCTTTGAGATTAAATAGGCAAAGATGTCGCGCTCCTATCGCACAGCAATACTGTAACCTACCCATATTGTCAAATATTTTACACAAGCTACCGGTCTATTTAGTGTGTTAGCAGAATGTTTTAATATTTTGGAGTAATTTATGCTGTATCTGGGAAGGGACTGTGTCAATTTCTGAAAAGAGAAAACAATGGCAAGTTATTGTAGACCTGTCAGCAGAACGTTTGAATTCAATTGTGTTTTGCATTAAACTTTTCTTCCAACCTAAATATAATGGACTGGCCACGAATTCTGAAACATTGTCTTCGGCAAGCTACAAAAAAAAGCAATTACAGTACTTACAGTAGCATACATAGGCCTACTTCAATGTAAAATATCAACTGTATATTATAAACTTACTCTGCCTATGGGATTGCAATTTGAAATACATATAGCCTATCTATTTACTGGGCTACTAGGTCTAATTAAACGAGAGATGCACATACACAGAACAAAAATATAAACGCAACATGGAACAATTTCAAAGATTATACTGAGTTACAGTTCATATAAGGAAATCAGTCAATTTAAATTAATTCATTAGGCCCTAATCTATGGATTTCACATGACTGGGAATACAGCTATGTATCTATTGGTCACAGAGGAGGAAGGCACAGTGATGCCGAAACATTGGTAAATACCCATTAAACTGCTGGAAGTTTATATATGGAGTGTGCAACTTTCTTTATTTTGATAGGTCACAGATACCTTACAAAAAAGGTAGCGTGGATCAGAAAACCAGTTAGTATCTGATGTGACCCCCATTTGCCTCATGCAGCGCGACACATCTCCCTCGCATAGAGTTAATCAGGCTGTTGGTTGTGGCCTGTGGAATGTTGCCCCACTCCTCTTCAATGGCTGTGTGAAGTTGCTGGATATTGGCGGAAACTGGAACAAGCTGCCATACACGTCGATCCAGAGCATCCCACACATGCTCAATGGGTGAAATGTCTGATGAGTATGCAGGCCATGGAAGAACTGGAGCATTTTCAGCTTCCAGGAGTTGCGTACAAGTCCTTGCGACATGGGGCTGTGCATTATCATGCTGAAACATGAGGTGATGGCGGTGGATGAATGGCATGACAATGGGTCTCTAGATCTTGCCACTGTATCTCTGTACATTCAAATTGCCATCAATAAAATGCAATTGTGTTCGTTGTCCGTAGCTTATGCCATCCCATACCATAACACCACAATGGGGCAATCTTTTGACAATGTTGACATCAGAAAACCGCTTGCCCACACAACGCTGGTTGTGAAGCTGGTTGGACGTACTGCCAAATTATCTAAAACGACGTTGGAGGCAGTTTATGGTAGAGAAATTAACATTCAATTCTCTGGCAACAGCTCTGATGGACATTCCTGCAGTCAGCATGCCAATTGCATGCTCCCTCAAAACTTGAGACATCTGTGGCATTGTGTTGTGTGACAAAACTGCACATTTTAGTGGCCTTTTATTGTGCCCAGCACTGTATAATGATCATACTGTTTAATCAGCTTCTTGATATGCCACACCTGTCAGGTGGATGGATTATTTTGGCAAAGGAGAAATGCTCACTAACAGGGATGTATAGAAATTTGTGCACCAAATTTGAGAGAAATAAGCTTTTTGTGCAAATGGAACATTTCTTTTATTTCAGCTCATGAAAAATGGGACCAACACTTTACATGTTGTGAGGACAGACGATGGGAGATGAGAAGCAAGTCCAGCGAGTGAATATTTAATTAGTAAATAACGGACATGAAACAAACCACGGACAGCGTCTGGACAAATTAAACAAAATGACATTAATGCAGACACAGGGAAGAAACTGAGGAAGTGACAGATATAGGGGAGGCAATCAAAGACATGATGGAGTCCATGTGAGTCCAATGAAGCGCTGATGCGCGTAACGATGGTGACAGGTGTGCATAATGATGGGCAGCCTGGCGCCCTTGAGCGCCAGAGAGGGGGAGCGGGAGCAGGCGTGACACATGTTGCATTTATATTTTTGTTCAGTGTAGTAATTTGTTGTATGAACCCATCATGACCAGAAAAGGTAAGACATTTATTCTACAATGGTTATGAAAATAAAATAAATAGGAATAAATAAATGTCTGTATTTTAGATTGTAAAAATGGAACACAGACTTTCGCTCTTCTCACTAACATCAAATGGCTGCATTCTTGTAAGTTTTCCTGATTTACATTTTTTTATGAATAATCTTTTCATCATATCCACCATTGGCAAAAATAAAATTAGGCTACTTGCCAGCTTGCAGAACAATATTTAAACCACTAGCAGAGATGTGTGTATGTACGGTCTAAAGTTTGTGGGGAGATGACCACATTGTCAAGTTACATTTGTATAAATGCCAACTTTTCTGTGAAAACTGGCGCACGCACATTTTTGGGGTATATTTTGTACGTACGCACAATTTATACATGAGGTCCCAGGGCAGGTTCTTTGTTGGTGATGTCCAATTCCACGCATGACTGCTTCAGTAAACCACCAAGATTTTTGCCTGTGTGTGACTCGTTGTAGACTCTGGTTTGTAACATGTGGCCCTTCATATCTCACTCTGGAGACATGTAATGTGCAGTGATAGTGACGTAGGAGTCGGTAGCACATGAAGTCCACGAATCACTTGTAATTGCAATGCGCTCTGCATTTGCAAGGCCTTCTGTCACCTCATTCCTCACTTTTGTGTACATGTCAAGTGTGCATTTCTCAGTAAAATACTCTGAGCTAGGTATTTTATCTCCACAGTGGGGTCACATTATTTTGTAGGCCAAATGGTTCAGACACTACAAAGAGAAGCTGGCAAAACAATGGTACCGACTTCAGACGAGTCCCCTGACACTTGTGGGGGTCGTAGAGCAAAATGGAGAACAAAACACACTGTGAGAGTCTCCACTTTCCATAGAGTGGTTCGGACGCTACAGACATTTTCATGAGAAGTCACATCTTTGGGATGTCTAATGGTCTGACAAAAACCGCTCTAGCTCTGCCACCTTTCACCGCAGATGCGGAAGTGCCAAATTGGCGGATTGCGTTGGATTGAGACACATCCAATGCAACAAAAAAACAGATACACTACAGATCAAAAGTTTGGGGTCACTTAGAAATGTCCTTGTTTTTGAAAGAAAAGCAAATGTTTAGATTTTTTATGGAATATCTACATAGGCGTACAGAGGCCCATTAATAGCAACCATCACTCCTGTGTTCCAATGGCACGTTGTGTTAGCTAATCCAAGTTTATAATTTTAAAAGGCTAATTGATCATTAGAAAACCCTTTTGCAATTATGTTAGCACAGCTGAAAACTGTTGTTCTGATTAAACTGGAAGCTTCATTAAATAGTACCCTCAAAACACCAGTCTCAACGTCAACAGTGAAGAGGCGACTCCGGGATGCTGGCCTTCTAGGCAGAGTTGCAAAGAAAAAGCCATATCTCAGACTGGCCAATAAAAAGAAAAGATTAAGATGGGCAAAATAACACAGACACTGGACAGAGGAACTCTGCCTAGAAGTCCAGCATCCCGTACTCACCTCTTCACTGTTGACGTTGAGACTGGTGTTTTGCGGGTACTATTTAATTAGGCTGCCAGTTGAGGACTTGTGAGGCATCTGTTTCTCAAACTAGACACTCTCATGTACTTGTCCTCTTGCTCAGTTGTGCACCGGGGCCTCCCACTCTTTCTATTCTGGTTAGAGCCATTTTGTGCTGTTCTGTGAAGTAGTACACAGCGTTGCACGAGCTCTTCAGTTTCTTGGCAATTTCTCTCATGGAATAGACTTCATTTCTCAGAACAAAAATAGACTGACGAGTTTTGTAAGAAAGTTTTGTTTCTGGCCATTTTGAGCCTGTAATCAAACCCACAATTGCTGATGCTTCAGATACTCAACTAGTCTAAAGAAGGCCAGTTTTATTGCTTCTTTAATTAGTACAACAGTTTTCAGCTGTGCTAACATAATTGCAAAAGGGTTTTCTAATGATCAATTAGCCTTTTAAATTATAAACTTGGATTAGCTTAACACAACGTGACATTGGAACACAGGAGTGATGGTTGCTGATAATGGGCCTCTGTATGCCTATGTAGATATTCCATGAAATAAAATAATGAGCAGTTTCCAGCTACAATAGTCATTTACAACATTAACAATGTCTACACTGTATTTCTGATCAATTTGATGTTATTTTAATGGACAAAAAAATTGCCTTTCTCTCAAAAACAAGGACATTTCTAAGTGACCCCAAACTTTTGAACAGTAGTGTACCTCTAGCTTAAATTGATGGATTTTGATGGAGATTTGATTATTATCTTACCAAGACGCACCGGTGTGTCAATCAACTCTAGGGGGTTAAACAATATTCCTGAATGTCAGTAATTTGTCGATACAATATATAGTTTATAGCTAGCTAACTTGGACAACAGTAGATAGCTAGCTTAATTCATCTGAGTTGGTGTGAGCATACCAAGCTAATGTATCATTGTTCATGGTGCTAAATAGCTAGCTACACATTTACATTTGAGTCATTTAGCAGACACTAAGCGTGGGAGTTTGCTGGTAGCTAACTAACATTAGGTAGCTAACTAACATTAGAAATTGTAAGCTCATTTGTCACTTATATAATTTGAGATGTATTGTTTAAACCAAAACGTATCACTGCAAAAACTGAACCATGACTAGCTAAAATTAACTGAACATGGTGGTGTACAGCGGTCATGACTTCCACCGAAGGTGGCTCCTCTCCCTGTTCGGGCGGCGCTCGGCGGTAGTCGTCACCGGTCTACTAGCTGCCACCAATCCCTTTTTCTTTTCTGTTGGTTTTGTCTTGATTGTTTTCACCTGTTGCTTATTTTGGTTCATTTACAGTCTATTTAAACTTCTAGTGCCCGAGCTGCTTTTGTGCGGGCTTATCCTTACTGTCAGTGATGAAGTTGGTTTTCGCATCCGTATTTGTTGTATGTTCTTTTCCTGGTTTTTGGAAACATACGTGTTTTATGGTCATTGCCTGATTGTTGGCTAGACCAAGCGCAATAAACGCATTCATTTGGAAGTATTGCTTTCTGCGCCTGACTCTACACCCACCACTCCTAGAAATCTGACAACAGCAAACTTTCATGCCCATTGTAGCTAGCTTGCTAACTATTTAGCTAGCATCATGCAAGATGTTAGCTCTTGAATAACATTAACATAACAATGTTGGGGTAGGGATGCAATTTATTGACTTATCAAGAAGGTAATCTTGGTGATTGTTGTTTCATATATATATCAGTGATTCCTTAGTGCTTGTCAGTTTATACCATGCATATATTAGATTCTTGCTGGCAGTGAGACTTTTTTTTGTAGCCAAACAGCATTTCTTACTGCCAATAAAAAATTATATCATATGTGATGGGTACTTTGAGTACCTATTTATTAGTTTCTCATTTAGTTAATAAATAATACATTCATTTTTAATGTCTTGCATTCATCTTCTGAAGGAATGTTAAGAATGTATAATTGAATTCATTCAATTGTTACTGCATATGTTTTTATGGAGGATTTGACATAATTGTCAGGTTTTTTGAGGACCTATTAAGTTAATTAGTGTTACTTGCTCAGCAGACTAAATATTGTATATATCAGGTAAGACCCAGATGCAGACCATGTCGAAGTAACAATGTTCATTACAGCAACAGGGGCAAAGGTACAGGACTGCAGGCAGGCTCAGGGACAGGCAGAGTGGTCAGGCGGGTGGGTACAGGGTCAGGACAGGCAAGGGACAAAAACCAGCGGGACGAGAAAAGAGAGACTGAGGAAAAGCAGGAGCTGATAACAAAAACAATGGTTGGGTTGACAAAACAAGACGAACTGGCAACAGACAGACATAGAACACAGGTATAAATACACAGGATAATGGGGAAGATGGGCGACACTTAGAGGGGGTTGGAGACAATCACAAAGACAGGTGGAAAGGAGAGGAAAGAAGTGGGCGGCTTTGGAAAACCGATCCACCATGGTCAGAATGGCGGTGTTGCCATCAGAAGAGGGAAGACCCGTGACAAAGTCCAGGGAGATGTAGACCAGGGATGGTGGTGGACAGGCAGAGGTTGGAGGAGACCAGCTGGAGCTTGCTGAGGAGTCTTGCTCTGTGCACACACCATGCAAGCGGCAACGAATGCAGACATGTCAGGAACCATAATAGGCCACCAAAAGCGCTGTTGCACAAAGGTCAGGGTTCGACGTGCGCTCGGGTGACAGGCCAGCTTGGAAGAGCAGGCCCATTCATGGACCGCGGAGCAGACGGCGTCAGGAATGAACATCCGGTTATCAACCACCCTGGGGTTCGGCTGGGAACGCTGCGCCTCACGGACCTGCTTCCCTATTCCCCAGCTGAGTGCCGTCGCCAGGTATGAAGTGGGAATGATGGTTTCGGGTTCCGGGGTAGTAGTCGTGGGGCTATAGCGGCGGGACAGTGCATACGCCTTGATTTCTTGGATCCCGGCCGGTATGAGAGGGAGAGGTTGAACCGTGTGAACAGCAGGGCCCATCTGGCTAGCCTGGAGTTGAGGCGCTTGGCGGTGTGGAGATACTCCAGGTTCTTGTGGTCAGTCCACACAATGAACGGATGTTCCGCCCTCTCCAGGCCAAGGAGATGAGTGGTAGCGGGTAATGGTTCTTAACGTAATGTCATTGAGTCACCAGTAGTCAATGCATGGGCGCAGGGTCTTGTCCTGTTCCTCCACGAAGAAGAACCCTGTGCCGGCGGGAGAGGAAGAGGGACCGATAAATCCAGCAGCTAGGCAGTCCCCAATATAGGTATCCATAGTCTTGGTCTCCGATCCTGACAGAGAGTACAGACGTCCCCAGGGCGGCGTGGTGCTAGGGAGAAGGTCAATCCCGCAGTCATAGGACGGAAGGCAGGATCAGGTCAGGCAGAGGTTGGTAATCCAGAGGTGGGGCAAAGGTACAGGATGGCAGGCAGGGTCAGGGGCAGGCAGAGTGGTCGAGTGGGTACAGGGTCAGGACAGGCAAGTGTCAAAAACCAGGCGGACAAGAAAGAGACTGGGGGAAAGCAGGAGCTGATAACAAAAACGCTGGATGGCTTGACAAAACAAGACAAACTGGCAACAGACAAACAGAGAATACAGGTATAAATACACAGGGGAAGATGGGCGACACCTGGAGGGGGTTAGAGACAATCACAAAGACAGGTGAAACAGATCAGGGTGTGACAGTATAACTTGGTTCTGACTTATTAGTCCCACTAAATCTTTCACTCATATCTTACTTTTATTTGGAACACTATTTTTCGTACAAGGTTTAAGTTAGAAACACTATTCAAACTCTAAAAAGTGCAGACTGGTATGGAATGGTGTGGTTGTATACAACTTGTTCTTCTTTTTGTCCTTCTCCATCCACTTCGATGGGATTTTTCATCATTTTAAAGCTCCCATTGTTAAAAATGGCCATGACTTCCAACATTCTATTCATTGTAAACAATGTAACTTTTAACACATATGACCTACTTTTACCACTTTCCCAACAGCTTAGACAAACACTTAAAGGTGATGATATGTGTCTACTTCTCTGCTATTCACCCTGTGATGAGGAAAAACTTTAAGATCAAATTTCCTAAACAACATTTATTACACGGGACAAAACTAGGTCCAGAGTATGACTGTGGCAGTGAGTAGGTCCGGAGACATGTTGGACAAAACACACTCGATGTGTCGATGATAGCTCCGAAAGCCTTTTGGTTTGGGTCTGTGGACTTGTCCATGTGAATATTAAAGTCACCAAAAATCTGAATATTATCTGCCATGACTACAATGTACGATAGGAATTCAAGGAACTCAGTGAGGAACGCTGTATATGGCCCAGGAGGCCTGTAAACAGTAGCTATAAAAAGTAATTGAGTAGGCTGCATAGATTTCATGACTAGAAGCTCAAAAGACGAAAATGCAGTCGTTTTTTGGGGGGTAAATTGAAATTTACGATTTTATATCGTATATGTTAGCAACACCTCCGCCTTTGCGGGATGCGTGGGGGATATGGTCACTAGTGTAACCAAGAGGTGAGGCCTCATTTAACACAGTAAATTCATCAGGCTTAAGCCATGATTCAGGCAGGCCAATCACATCAAGATTATGATCAGAGATTAGTTCATTGACTATAACTGCCTTGGAAGTGAGGGATCTAACATTAAGTAGCCCTATTTTGAGATGTGAAATATCAGTCTCTTTCAATAATGACAGGAATGGAGGAGGTCTTTATTCTAGTGAGATTGCTAAGGTGAACGCCGCCATGTTTAGTTTTGCCCAACCTAGATCGAGGCAGACACGGTCTCAATGGGGGTAGCTGAGTTGACTACACTGACTGTGCTAGTGGCAGACTCCACTAATCTGGCAGGCTGGCTAACAGCCTGCTGTTTGGCCTGCACCCTATCTCATTGTGGAGCTAGGGGAGTTAGAGCCCTGTCCATGTTTGTAGATAAGATGAGAGCACCGCTCCAGCTAGAGAGAGCACCGCTCAGCAGGCCAGGCTTGGTCCTGTTTGTGGGTGAGTCCCAGAAAGAGGGCCAATTATCTACAAATTCTATCTTTTGGGAGTGGCAGAAAACAGTTTTCAACCAGCGATTGAGTTGTGAAACTCTGCTGTAGAGCTCATCACTTCCCCTAACTGGGAGGGTGCCAGAGACAATTACTCGATGCCGACACATCTTTCTAGCTGATTTACACCCTGAAGCTATGTTGCGCTTGGTCTGACTGTTTCATCCTAACATCGTTGGTGCCGACGTGGATAACAATATCCCTATACTCGCTACAGTCGCCAGTTTTAGCCTTAGCCAGCACCATCTTCAGATTAGCCTTAATTAAACGTCGGTAGGCTTGCCCCATGGTAAACAGTGTATGATCGCTGGATGATTCGTTTTAAGTCTAATACTGCGGGTAATGGAGTCGCCAATGACTAGGGTTTTCAATTTGTCAGAGCTAATGGTGGGAGGCTTCGGCGTCTCAGACCCCGTAACGGGAGGAGAGACCGACCCGTTTCTTAATGGGGAGAACCGGTTGAAAGTTTCTGTCGTCTGAATGAGCGACAACCGGTTGAGCATTTCTACAGCATTTCCTTCTAGAAGCAATGAGAAAATTGTCTGGCTGCGAGGACTGTGTGAGGGGATTTATACTACTAGCTGTACTTACTGGTGGCACAGACGCTGTTTCATCCTTTCCTACACTTAAATTACCCTTGCCTAACGATTGCGTCTGAAGCTGGGTATGCAGCACAGCTATCCTCGCCGTAAGGCGATCGTTCTCCTGTATATTATGAGTACAGCGACTGCAATTAGAAGGCATAATGTTAATGTTACAACTTAGCTTCGGCTGGTGGAGGTCCTGACGAACCACGTCCAGATAAAGTGTCCGGTGTGAAAAAGTTGAATGAAAAAAGTTGAGCGAGGGAATTTTTAAAAATATAAAACGATAATAAAAAAATATAAACCGTAAAGTTGGCAGGTAGCAAAGTAAGGTTAGCAACAAACCGCACAGCAGCACGTAAACAAGTCTACAAGTTGTGTACAGAAATCGTAGACGACTTTTCTGTTATTTAAATCTGAAATCAGAACATAAATAACTTCTACTAATCTAGAGGTACAGCTGTTTTACTAACCGCATCAACTACTTTGTAACCCTTCATTTTACACATAGTGTCAATTTAGTCTTAGTGTAACGGATGTGAAATGGCTAGCTAGTTAGCGGGTACGCGCTAATAGCGTTTCAATCGGTTACGTCACTTGCTCTGAGACTTGAAGTAGGGTTTCCCCTTGCTCTGCAAGGGCCGCGGCTTTTGTGGAGCGATGGGTAACGATGCTTCGTGGGCGACCGTTGTTGATGTGTGCAGAGGGTCCCTGGTTCGCGCCCGGGTCGGGGCGAGGGGACGCCGTAAAGTTAAACTGTTACATTGATGCTGTTGACCCGGATGACTGGTTGCTGCGGAAAAGGAGGAGGTCGAAAGGGGGGTGAGCGTAACGGATGTGAAATGGCTAGCTAGTTAGCGGGTACGCGCTAATAGCGTTTCAATCGGTTACGTCACTTGCCCTGAGACTTGAAGTAGGGTTTCCCCCCGCGGCTTTTGTGGAGCGATGGGTAACGACACTTCGTGGGCGTCGGTGTTGATGTGTGCAGAGGGTCCCTGGTTCGCGCCCGTGTCGGGGCGAGGGGACGGTTTAAAGTTATACTGTTACATTAGGAACCAAGGAAGTTTGTATATACTAATTCATGTAGTACTAAGTCACAAAATGTAATTATATAGATAAGTACAAGTAAGAAGGTAGGTATAACTAAGTACCAGTTAATAACTATACCTAGTAACTCCAAGGAACATACAAAGTCACAAAAGGTAATTATATAGCAAAACATTTGTCCCAAAAGTAAGAACAAGTAAGAACCAGCTTATTACTATATAAATACGTAGTCACACCACCCTCTTTCAAAGTAATACCTAAGAATCACCAATGAACATACATGGTAATTTATAATGTATTACTATGTAAATACCCCCCAAAATACCTTCTCCCGTTGTTTCTATGTACTTAACCTTTAGTTACCATGAATGTTCATAGTAACAGGGCTGAAAAATGAAGTAGTTTCTGTTTCCACGTAGATACAATTTAGTTACTTATGAGGTACCATTGCATTGGACGACTCTATCCCATGAAGACAACAGAAAATCTGTCCGTGATCTTACTCTGTTACAGGGTACCACCTTCACACTTACAGGGTAAGTAGGAGGTAAGAGGGCTGTAAAAAAAAAAAAAGTGGTGTCTATTTCCACATAGATACAGTAGTTATTTGTGAGGTACCACCGCATTGGACGAAGAGAACAAAATTAAATAGTTTGTCAAAGTGGGCACATTTTTCGCAATAAAGACAAGCACCCAATTCAGAGTGAAGTTTATTAAACGAAAATCAACCAAACAAACCTAAGTAGAAACAAATTTGTACTCACAATCATAAAGAGCTAGCATAACAACAAAAGTTTTTGATTCCTGGTTAGTCTCATGTAAATTCGTTTTTGGGATTGAGTGAAGTAGCAGCAAATGTGTTTGTAACAATTCTCGTTGGTGGAAGGAGAGGAGGACCAAGGTGCAGCGTGGTACGTGTCCATTTTAATAAACTGAACACTGAATTGACAAAAAATAATAAAGAGCGAGAACAAAACAGTTCTGCAAGCAATACGCACAAACAGAAAACAATCACCCACAACACACAATGGAAAACAGGCTACCTAAGTATAGCTCCCAATCAGAGACAACGATAGACAGCTGCCTCTGATTGGGAACCACACCAGGCCAAACACAGAAATAGACAACCTAGACATACAACATAGAATGCCCATCCACATCACACCCTGACCAAACAAAACATAGAAACATACAAAGCAATCTATGGTCAGGGCGTGACAGTGTTGACCTGTTATAAGCGATTGTGAGCAACTGAAGCGCATGGAGAACCTCACAAGTTTGACTAAATCACCTTACACTCTTAGAAAAAAGGTTCTCTGCGGTTCTACATAGAACATCTTGGTTCTTTGTCCGATCACTGCAATACAAAAAGAGGGATAGCAATTTTAACCAATCAGCGCACTTTTACTGCATAAAATAGTTCAATCAAGCAACACGTCAACAAACTTTTTTTATTTTGAAATAGTGTAAATTCAAGTAACTTGTATACTCAAAATAGTTCCCTACTTTTCAGGTATCCATAAGATTAGTCTCCTTTGAGGAACAGTACATTTACCTGGATCTAGGTACTGAGGTTACCTTAGTGTAAGGAATATTCAGGGAGAAAAAGGTGTAGATTCACGCGCAGAGCGCACCAGGTGTTTATTTCACCTTCGCAGAAGGCAGGAATCGTGGTCATACACAGGTAGGCAGGCAATGGTCATACACAGGTAGGCAAACAGGCAGGTGAATCAAAACTAGGACTGAAGGCTATAACTGGTTTTCACAAACGAGCTAGGAAAAGGCTTAGTAGAGTCAAAACGAACAATACCTCACAAAGGCACAAACAGAATGAACTGAACTAAATAAGGAGCTGATGAGACCAGGTGAAATCAATGAACAAAAATGAAAGACAGGGCTATGTTCAAGAACACAAAGAAACAGGGCTACGTTCAAGAACACAACGAAACAGAACACAAGGTTGACTAAGAAAATAAATACAGAACCTTACACTAAGATTACAACTCAGAGGAGAACCCCAGTCTCCATAGTGACAGTGGCCTACAGGTCAAGTCTCTGGTCTCAGGTGAGAACAACCTGACCAACAACTCCCTCTCTTGGCTCCAAAAAAGTCAAAGTCATCTGGGATTCCATTCTGTGTGCGGACCCTCAAAACCCTTCTGCAATCAAGATGATCCTGAGGAAGGTTGGTTGTCCAGGCTCATCTCAGAAGGCTGTGTTGAGTCCTGAGCTGACCCAGCAGGCCTTGCGGTGACCAGGACTGACGCAGGGTGCTGTGCAGCATGTGGAGGCCAGTGCCAATGCCAGTCTGGTGTCCGAGTACCTTTCCTTCCCCTTGACAGAGGAGCAGTTGCAGGATAGCCTTCCTGTCAACCAGGAAGTGAGCCAACTCAGGAGGCCTAAACTGTACCCAGACCTAAACCAGCTGTTCCAGAATGCTGTGTAGCATGTGGAGGGCAGTGCAAAAGCCAGTCAGGTGTCCACGCACATTTGCTGGAAGGGGCTGAGGGATAGTCTCGATCAGGAACTAAGCCAGTCCAAGAGGCTGGTTCTCAAGGACCCCAGCACAAGCCTACAGAAGCAGCATCGACAGAGAAAGAGGCCCATCGGCACGTAAGATAAGGCATCTGGCAGCAGGGAGCACAAGAGAGCAGACAACCACAGTAAAGGAAGTGACAATTCGACCCAAATGCCTGAAAGAGGAAGGAGCATAGTCACTGATATTGACTCATTTTAATATGCACACATCAGATGTTAATTCTATTTCAATTCAGTCAATTCAGGAAGTAAACAGAATTTCCAATTCTAATTGCGCTTGCCAAGGGAGGCATTGAGGAAAATAATGTAATTGTAATATGAATATCAGTTTAGTTCCTGAATTGACTAAATTGAAAAGGAATTGATGCCAACCCTGGCATATATATATATACACAGGCAAGAATGTCTCTTGAGGATATACGTTTTGTTGAAAAATAAAGACTAGCTTAGGTGGAGGACGGCACACTAAACTGGACAGCCTCTGATAGTAATAAGGTGGTACAGTACTTCCTCTGTACACAGTGACTATAAAACCAACTAGCAAATAAAAACAAATTATTCTGATCTTGAGTCAAGTAGACTCAGTTGGTAGAGCTTAGCACTTGAAACGCCAGGGTTGTATGCGCTCACTACTGTAAGTCTCTCTGGATAAGAGTGTCTGCTGAAATGTAAAACAAAGTTTTTCTGTGTTTAAAAAAATCCAAGTATATCAATAAATCTTCTTTTGCAGTCACTAAATCGTGATGATCCAAATTGGAAGTACAACCTTCTATGCATATTTCACTTTTTTTTTTATACACATCAAATTAAATATTATTCCTGATAATAAAAAAAAAATAGTAAATAAGCACATTGTGTGCAGGATTCATTCATCGGTATCATCACAATTCAATTACATGTATTCAATACAAAGGTTGGTTTTGTCATAGTTTTATAGACTTGCCATTGGCGCACAGAAATACAATCTACAGTTGAAATAAGGAAAGGTGAATACAATGGAGGAATACAGTGTATTCGGAAAGTATTCAGACCCCTTCTCTTTTTCCACATTTTCTTACGTTACAGCCTTATTCTAAAATTTATTTTAAAAAATTCCCCTCATCAATCCACACAAAATACCACATAATGACCAAGCGAAAACAGGTTTTTCGAAAATTTTTCAAATGTATAAAAAATGTAAAACTGAAATATCACATTTACAAGTATTCAGACCGTTTACTCAGTACTTTGTTGAAGCACCTTTGGCAGCGAAACAATCTTGAAACACCTAAATGTGGGGAGTTTCTCCCATTCTTCTCTGCAGATCCTCTTAAGCTCTGTCAGGTTGGATGGGGAACGTCGCTGCGTAGCTATTTTCAGGTCTCTCCAGAGATGTAGGTATGTATAGAACTGGTTGTATGTTGCTGCATTTAGCAAAGTCACCTTGAGCGGGCACATAGTAAAGTTCACTGAGTGGGGCCCCACTGTATGGATTATTGCCTGAGTGTTGTGGCTGTCTTAGGCACGTGGTTGCACTGATGCGAAAATGGTTCAACTTTTGACAGCGTCTGCATGTCTGGCCCTTAGCTGGGCAATCTGGAGCTTTTGTAGCATGACGGGTAGATCCACAATTTCCACAGCGCCTCTACTGATGGACAATGGCGCCGGAGGAGATGGCTGCCGTTTTATGGGCTCCTAACCAATTGTGCTATTGTGTGTGTTGTTATTTCTTACATAATGTTTCTGCCACCGTCTCTTATGAACCAAAAAGAGCTCCTGGAACAGCGATTACTCACCTCATACTGGACGAAGAAATGTTTCTTTAACGAGTCGGACGCAAAGGATTTACTTCAGACATAGGACAAGGCCCAAATCCCCGTCATTCGCATGGAGAAGAGACGGAGATATAGGGGTCGTAGGTCGGGGTGCCTTGTAAGAATCCGACGTCGAGTGGGTAACCCGCCTCTACCATCAGTCCTATTAGCCAACGTGCAATCTTTGGATAATAAACTGGATGAGCTCCAATCAAGATTATCCTACCAATGGGACATTATAAACTGTAATATCTTATGTTTCACTGAGTCGTGGCTGAACGACGACAAGGATAACATACAGCTGGCTGGGTTTTCTGTGCAATGGCAAGATAGAACGGCAGCCTCCGATAAGACAAGGGGTGGCGGTCTGTCTATTTGTCAATAACAGCTGGTGCAGTAAATCTAATATTAATGAAGTCTCGAGGTTTTGCTCACATGAGGCAGAGTATCTCATAATAAGCTGCAGACCACACTATTTACCAAGAGAGTTTTCATCTACTAAGACCGCACTCAACGAGCTGTATTCCGCCATAAGCAAACAGGAAAACGCTCATCCAGAGGCGGCGCTCCTAGTGGCCGGGGACTTTAATGCAGGGAAACTTAAAACTTTCTACCAGTATGTTACATGTGCAACCAGAGGAAAAACAACTCTAGACCACCTATACTCCACACACAAAGACATGTTCAAAGCTCTCCCTCACCCTCCCTTTAGCAAATATGACAGTAACGCTATCCTCCTGATTCCTGCTTACAAGCAAAAACTAAAGCAGGAAGTACCAGTGACTCGCTCAATATGGAAGTGGTCAGATGACGCAGATGCTAAGCTACAGGGCTACAATATGTTCCGGGAGTATTCCAATGGCATTGAGGAGTACACCACAGTAACTGGCTTCATCAATAAGTGCATAGATGACGATGTCCCCACAGTGACCGTACGTACATACCCCAATCAGAAGCCATGGATTACAGGCAACATCTGTACTGAGCTAAAGGTTAGAGCTGCCTCTTTCAAGGAGCGGGACTCTAACCTGGACGCTTATAAGATATCCCGCTATGTCCTCCGATGAACCATCAAACAGGCAAAGCGTCAATACAGGACTAAGATTGAAACCTACTACACCAGCTCCAATGCTTGTCGGATGTGGCAGGGCTTGCAAACTACTACGGACTACAAAGTTAAGCAGAGCTGCCCAGTGACACAAGCCTACCAGACTAGCTAAATAACTTCTATGCGCGCTTTGATGCAAGCAACACTGAAGCATGCATGAGAGCACCAGCTGTTCCGGACGACTGTGTGATCACGCTCGCCGTAGCCGATGTGAGTAAGACCTTTTTTAACAGGTCAAATTTCAACAGACAGATTACCAGGACGGGTACACTGAGCATGCGCTGACCAACTGGCAAGTGTCTTCACTGATATTTTCAACCTGTCCATGAGAGTCTGTAATACAACATGTTTCAAGCAGACCACAGTAGTCCCTCTGCCTAAGAACACCAAGGTAACCTGCCTAAATGACTACTGACCCTGACGGGCCGCCTCCAGGTGGTAAGGTTAAGTAACAACACATCTGCCACCCTGATCCTCAACACGAGGGGCCCTCAGAGGTGCATGCTCAGTCCCCTCCTGTACTCCTTGTGCATGGCCAAGCACGAATCCAACACCATCATTAAGTTTACAGACGACACAACAGTGGTAGGCCTGATCACCGACAACGATGAGACAGCCTATTGTAACGCCCGGGGTGTAGTGAGTGAGAAGTCAGGAGCAGGAAGCAGAGAGTTCAGGGTAGTGCTAACTTTTAATGCACCACAACGGTGAACATACGCCAACCAAATGCCCCAAACATGGGGGACTAAAACAGTCCAGCAAAAAACCCAAACACATGGGAAAACTGTGACACACAGACGCGTACACATGCACATCGAAACAATCCCGCACAACCAGCAGGCGGGCCTGCTGGTAAATAAAGCCCAACCAATCAGCCTAAAACAAACACAGGTGAAACCAATAAACAGAAAAGGGGAAAAGGGATCAGTGGCAGCTAGTAGGCCGGTGACGACGACCGCCGAGCGCCACCTGAACAGGAAGGGGAGCCACCTTCGGTAGGAGTCGTGACACCTATAGTGAGGTGTCACACCCTGATCTGTTTCACCTGTCTTGTGCTTGTCTCCACCCCAACTAAGTATCTCCTATTTGTCCCCATTATCTCCTGTGTATTTATACCAGCATTTTCTGTTTGTCTGTTGCCAGTTCGTCTTGCCCCGTCAAGTCCTACCAGCGTGATCCCGTGTTTCCTGTGGCTAGTTTTTGTTTTTCCTAGTCTTCCCAGTTCTGAACTTTCTGTCTGTCCTGACCCTGATCCTGCCAGCTGTCCTGTACCTGCCTGACTCTGATTTGGATTTCGACTCTTTGCCTGCCTTCACTTACCTTTTGCCTGCCCCTTCTACTGTATTAAACTCAGAGACTCGTACTATCCGCCTCCTGTATTTGCATCTGGGTCTTAGCCTGAGCCGTGAAAGGAGGAGGTCAAAGACCTGGCAGTGTGGTGCCAGGATAACAAACTCTCCCTCAACATGATCAAGACAAATGAGATGATTGTGGACTACGGGAAAAGAAGGGCTAAGCATGCCCCACTTCTCATCGACAGGGCTGTAGTGGAGCAGGTTGAGAGCTTCAAGTTCCTTGGTGTCCACATCACCGACGAACTGTCATGGTCCAAACATACTAAGACAGTTGTGAAGAGGAGACGACAACGCCTATTCCCCCTCAGGAGACTGAAAATATTTGGCATGGGTCCTCTGATCCTCTACAGCTGCACCATTGAGCGCATCCTGACTGGTTGCATCACCGCCTGGTATGGCAACTGCTCGGCCTCCGACTGCAAGGCACTACAGAGAGTAGTGCGTACGGCCCAGTACATCACTGGGCCAAGCTTCTTGCCATCCAGGACCTCTATACCAGGCGGTGTCAGAGGAAGGCCCTAAAAATCGTGAAAAACTCCAGCCTCTCTACACGGCAAGCGGTATCGGAGTGCCAAGTCTAGGTCCAAAAGGCTTCTTAACAGCTTCTACCCCCAAGCCATAAGACTCCTGAACAGCTAACCAAATGGCTACCCCCCCATTTTTACGCTGATGCTACTCTCTGTTTATTATCTATGCATAGTAATTTTACCTCTACCTACATGTACATATACCTCAATGACCTCGACTAACCTGTGCCCCCGCACATTGACTCTGTACCAGTACCCCCCTGTATATAGCCTCATTACTGTTATTTTATTGTTGCTCTACTCACTATTTGTTATTTTTCTTATTTTTTTCATTTGAAAATTGTATTAATTTATTGTTTACTTCAGTTTATTTTGTAAATACTTTTTTGAAAATACTTTCTTTTTTTCTTGAAACTGCATTGTTGGCTTGTAAGTAAGCATTTCACTGTTGTATTCGGCGCAAGTGACAAATATTTGATTTGATTATTAGTGCTCTAGGTGGGGCCGTGCTAGCTGTATTGAGGCCGTTGAGTCTGTGTAACACATGTCACAGCTAGTGTGTAGCTGCTGCACTGACTGCTCCCTTGTGCTATAACTTGTTGTGGAGTGATCTTGTGCTTCAGCTATTTTAGCAGCACATTCAGTGGCTGACTCAATTTGTACCGCAAGTGTGAGTGAATTAGCAAGGGTTAAATTAGCATCTTCAAGTAACAATATTTCTTGTCCCCTCGGGGTTGGAAGTTTTTCAGCTGATGTCTTATTATTCAAATAAGCTACAAACTGGCTAGCTGATTCACTAGCTCGCTGACGCCATTGTTTGAACAGAAGCCATCTCAGTAAAACGTTGAGAGCTGCTGTTGTTTGTTCATATGAGGCTGCAGGTCCCAAAGTGCTGAAAATGTGGCACCCCTCCTCTCCGAGGCAGTGTAGGAAGATAGACAGTTGCCTGGCGGCCAGTATCCAACGTTATCCAGTCCTTGTGGCTAGAAGGTACGTTTCAAACAAGCCTTTCCATTGCTCCCAGGGAATGACAGGATCGCCTGGGTGAGGCAGAAATGCGTCCGGAGGAGGCAGAGAGATAGTGGGTATGACAAGTGCAGGATCAGCCATCCTCGTCGCCAATGTTGTGTTGGAAGAATGAGACTTTTCTTTATAAACGGCTCGGTTTTATAAGCTATCACTCTAACATGCTCACGTTGCTGAGCTAGTATAACAACAACGTTTAGCCAAGGTACGGTGGCTCTTCAAGATCACAATATGGTGAGTCAGAAGAAACGCACAACAAACTCACAGGAGCTATACAACAAACATAATAGATATATGATAAACAGAGCAGCAGCAGTGTCATTGTGATTGTATGTGAGTGAGTGGAAATGGCGCTGTGGAAATTGTGGGTCTACCCGTTATGCTACAAGGGCTCCAGATTTCCCAGCTTAGGGCCAGACTTGTAGATGCTGTCAATCAAATCAAATTTTATTTGTCACATGCGCTGAATTCAACAGGTGTAGGTAGACCTTACAGTGAAATGCTTACCTACAAGCCCTTAACCAACAATCTGGCGGCGTGGTATGCAAATTAGTGGGTCTAGGGTGTCTGGGATGATGGAGTTGATGTGTGCAATAACCAGCCTTTCAAAGTACTTCATGGTTACAGATGTGAGTGCTACAGGGCGGTAGTCATTGTGGCATGAAGCCTTAGAGTTCTTGGGAACAGGAATGATGGTACTCATCTTTAAGACATGTTCCAGTCTGTAATCTCCACAAGGATAAATTGAAAATTACAGTGAAAATGCCTGCAAGCTGATCTGCAGATACTCTAAGAAAGCGCCCTGAAATACCATCCAGCACCGCGGCCTTGCGAGTGTTGACCTGATTAAAGACCTTACTCACATTGGCCTCAGTGAGCGAGATCATTCAGTCTTTTGGGTCGGTGGGGGCCCTCACGCACTGTACGCCTGTTGTTAGTGTCAAAGCGTGCATAAAATGTATTGAGTTCGTCTGGAAGAGAGGCATTGTTGGGCAGATCATGGCTGGGTAACTCTGTGTTGCAATCCATAATGGACTGTAGCTCTTGCCAAATGCAGCGGGCCTCGGAGAATGTATAGTATGATTCCACCTTACTCCTATATTGTCCTTTTGCTCGTTTGACTCTGCAGAGGTTGTAGCGGGACTTCTTGTACTTGGTCCTGTTCCTGTCAGCCGTAGCCTCAGGGTTATCTGCGATAGCCCTGTGTGTGGTAGCTTTGTCCTTTAGCTTAGCGCCAACCTCTGTGTTAATTGATTGGGGAAGCAATGAACCTTCACTGTGGGGACAATGTCGCTGATGAATTTCCTTACGAAGCCGGTGACGGAGGTGGTTAGCTCGTCGACGTTATCGGCGCAGTCTTGGAACAAATTTCAATCAGCGCTAGTAAAGCAGTCCTGTAACATTGTCACGAGAATTTTTTCAATCCCAATGATAATCACTGACAATCAATAGCTCTGACCAATCCCATAGGTTTGTAAGACCATGGGTATAATAATAATTAGTCAAAGACTCAGCTTATGCAAAAGGCTAGTACAGTTTATTCAGAGAATGTTCTAAAGTCAAGAATACAAAAATATAAATTTTATAGCTGCACACATACTTCCACACAAACAGTAGGTGAGTTTTATCCTTTTCCACAGTTCTCACCACTTGTATCACTACCCAGCCAACAGTTCCATTCCCCCTAGATTAGGGAGACCTTGAGAAGTACTCCCTGTCCTCTCCTAAGTCTCTGAGGCCTAGCCAGGTCGGCTCTGAAGCTACGCCTTGCTCAGACAGTCTGTGTTTTCCCACTATACAGATATGTTGTTTAACCTAATTCTGACTAAAACTACACACATCATCAGATTATAATTTTATGATTCTAATCAATTTCATACAATTATAAGGTTTCAGAGTGGAATTATTTCATCATTATCTTTCAACATTTAAATTATTTTATCAAACATAATTTCTCAACGGAGCGATTCACGGGTACTTCTTGTAAACAGGAAGCAGGAGTATGGAGTCATGATCTGATTTTCCGAATGGCGGACGAGGGAGGGCCTTGTATGCTTGCTTGTGGGAAGAGTAACAGTGGTCTAGGACTTTATCACCCCTAGTGGGGAAGGAAGCGTGTTGATGGAACTTGGGCATCACTTGTCTTAATCACTTGTCTTGGGCATCACTTGTCTACAACCAGTCTCCGGTTGTAAGTTTTCCTGCTTGTTTATAGCCTGGTACAGTTCGTTAAGTGCCAGCGTGTTATATTTCTTGTCCTGAGGTGGAATGTTTACAACAGTCACGATAATAGCTGAAAACTCCCTCGGGAGTTAGAAGGCATTTAACCATCAAGTATTCCAAGATGGGTGAACAATGGGTCGAGACTACCACTGCGCTCGGGCCAGCAAACCATTTGTTGTAGATAAGGGAAACCCCTCCCCTTCTCGATTTCCCTGACTCTACTCTCCTGTGAATGGAGAATCCATAGAGTTATTTATTTATTTCACCTTTATTTAACCAGGTAGGCCAGTTGAGAACAAGTTCTCATTTACAACTGCGACCTGGCCAAGATAAAGATCTCTGCTGATGACTTCGTCAACCATTTTGAAAAGAAGGTCGACGACATCCGATCCTCGTTTGCTAAGTCAAATGACACCGCTGGTTCTGCTCACACTGCCCTACCCTGTGCTTTGACCTCTTTCTCCCCTCTCTCTCCAGATGAAATCTCGCGTCTTGTGACGGCCGGCCGCCCAACAACCTGCCCGCTTGACCCTATCCCCTCCTCTCTTCTCCAGACCATTTCCGGAGACCTTCTCCCTTACCTCACCTCGCTCATCAACTCATCCTTGACCGCTGGCTACGTCCCTTCCGTCTTCAAGAGAGCGAGAGTTGCACCCCTTCTGAAAAAACCTACACTCGATCCCTCTGATGTCAACAACTACAGACCAGTATCCCTTCTTTCTTTTCTCTCCAAAACTCTTGAACGTGCCGTCCTTGGCCAGCTCTCCTGCTATCTCTCTCAGAATGACCTTCTTGATCCAAATCAGTCAGGTTTCAAGACTAGTCATTCAACTGAGACTGCTCTTCTCTGTGTCACGGAGGCGCTCCGCACTGCTAAAGCTAACTCTCTCTCCTCTGCTCTCATCCTTCTAGACCTATCGGCTGCCTTTGATACTGTGAACCATCAGATCCTCCTCTCCACCCTCTCCGAGCTGGGCATCTCCGGCGCGGCCCACGCTTGGATTGCGTCCTACCTGACAGGTCGCTCCTACCAGGTGGCGTGGCGAGAATCTGTCTCCGCACCACGTGCTCTCACCACTGGTGTCCCCCAGGGCTCTGTTCTAGGCCCTCTCCTATTCTCGCTATACACCAAGTCACTTGGCTCTGTCATATCCTCACATGGTCTCTCCTATCATTGCTATGCAGACGACACACAATTAATCTTCTCCTTTCCCCCCTCTGATAACCAGGTGGTGAATCGCATCTCTGCATGTCTGGCAGACATATCAGTGTGGATGACGGATCACCACCTCAAGCTGAACCTCGGCAAGACGGAGCTGCTCTTCCTCCCGGGGAAGGACTGCCCGTTCCATGATCTCGCCATCACGGTTGACAACTCCATTGTGTCCTCCTCCCAGAGTGCTAAGAACCTTGGCGTGATCCTGGACAACACCCTGTCGTTCTCAACTAACATCAAGGCGGTGACCCGTTCCTGTAGGTTCATGCTCTACAACATTCGCAGAGTACGACCCTGCCTCACGCAGGAAGCGGCGCAGGTCCTAATCCAGGCACTTGTCATCTCCCGTCTGGATTACTGCAACTCGCTGTTGGCTGGGCTCCCTGCCTGTGCCATTAAACCCCTACAACTCATCCAGAATGCCGCAGCCCGTCTGGTGTTCAACTTTCCCAAGTTCTCTCACGTCACCCCGCTCCTCCGCTCTCTCCACTGGCTTCCAGTTGAAGCTCGCATCCGTTACAAGACCATGGTGCTTGCCTACGGAGCTGTGAGGGGAACGGCACCTCCGTACCTTCAGGCTCTGATCAGGCCCTACACCCAAACAAGGGCACTGCGTTCATCCACCTCTGGCCTGCTCGCCTCCCTACCTCTGAGGAAGTACAGTTCCCGCTCAGCCCAGTCAAAACTGTTCGCTGCTCTGGCACCCCAATGGTGGAACAAACTCCCTCACGACGCCAGGTCAGCGGAGTCAATCACCACCTTCCGGAGACACCTGAAACCCCACCTCTTTAAGGAATACCTAGGATAGGATAAAGTAATCCTTCTAACCCCCCCCCCCCCCCCTTAAAAGAGTTAGATGCACTATTGTAAAGTGGTTGTTCCACTAGATATCATAAGGTGAATGCACCAATTTGTAAGTCGCTCTGGATAAGAGCGTCTGCTAAATGACTTAAATGTAAATGTAATAAAGCAAAGCAGTGCGACACAAACAACACAGAGTTACACATGGGATAAACAAACATACAGTCAATAACACAATAAAAACATCTATAGACAGTGTGTGCAAATGTAGTAAGATTAGGGAGGTAAGGCAATAAATAGGCCATAGTGGCAAAATAATTACAATTTAGCAATTAGACACTGGAGTGATAGATGTGCAGAAGATGAATATGCAAGTAGAAATACTGGGGTGCAAAGGAGCAAAAAATGTATAACAATATGGGGATGAGGTAGTTGGGTGGGCTATTTACAGATGGGCTATGTATAGGTGCAATGACCGGTAAGCTGCTCTGACAGCTGATGCTTAAAGTTAGTGAGGGAGATATAAGACTCCAGCTTCAGTGATTTTTGCAATTAGTTCCAGTCATTGGCAGCAGAGAACTGGAAGGAAAGTCGGCCAAAGGAGGAGTTGGCTTTGGGGATGACCAGTGAAATATACCTGCTGGAGCGCGTGCTACGGGTGGGTTCTGCTATGGTGAACAGTGAGCTGAGATAAGGCGGGGCTTTACCTAGCAAAGACTTTTAGATTACCTGGAGCCAGTGGGTTTGGTGACGAATATGAAGCGAGGGCCAGCCAACGAGAGCATACAGGTCGCAGTGGTGAGTAGTATATGGGGCTTTGGTGACAAAATGGATGGCACTATGATAGACTACATCCAATTTGAATGGGCAACTTTGCATAGTGCGCACACATACAGTGCCTTCAGAAACTATTCACACCCCTTGAATTTTTCCACGTTGGGTTACAAAGTGTGATTAAAATGGATTTAATTGTAGTTTTTGTCAAAGATCTACACAAAATACTCTGTCAAAGTGTAAGAACATTTTAAAATAAATCTAAAACATTTATGAAAAATAAAACACTAATATAGCTTGATTAGATTAGTGTTCAACCCCTTGAGTCAATACGTTAGAAGCTTACAGCAGATTACAGAGACTTTCTGGGTAAATCTCTAAGAGCTTTCCACACCTGTATTGTACAACATTTGCCCAATATTATTTTCAAAATGTTTCAAGCTCTTTCAAATTGATTGTTGCTAGACAACCATTTCCAGTTCTTGCTATAGATTTTCAATCAGATTTAAGTCAAAACTGTAACTCGGCCACTCAGGAACATTCACTGTTTTCTTGGTAAGCAACTCCAGTGTATATCTGGCCTTGTGTTTTAGGTTATTGTCCTGCTGAAAGGTGAATTAATCTCCCAGTGTCTGGTGGAATGCAGACTGAACCAGGTTTTCCTCCAGGATTTTTCCTGTGCTTTAGCTCCATTCCATTTCTTTTTCATCCTAAAAACTCCCCAGTCCTTAACAATTACAAGCATACCCATAACATGATGCAGTCGCCACTATGCTTGAAAATATGAAGTGTGCTACTCAGTAATATGTTGTATTGGATTTGTCCCAAACATAATACGTTGTATGCAAGTGTAACGATGTTCGTCTGAGGAAGAAGGAGAGGACCAAGGTGCAGCGTGGTACGTGTTCATGACTTTTAATAACACTGAACACTAGAACAAAAAATAACAAAACGGAACAAACGAAACAGTCCTGTCTGGTGCAGACACAAAACAGAAAACAACTACCCACAAAACACAGGTGGGAAAAGGCTACCTAAGTATGGTTCTCAGATCAGCTGCCTCTGATTGAGAACCACACCCGGCCAAACACATAGAAATAGACAACATAGAACAAAAACATGGAATGCCCACGCCAACTCACGCCCTGACCAACCAAAATAGAGACATAAAAAGGATCTCTAAAGTCAGGGCGTGACAGTACCCCCCCCCCCCAAAGGTGCGGACTCCGGCCGCAAAACCTAAACCTATAGGGGAGGGTCTGGGTGGGCATCTATCCGCGGTGGCGGCTCTGGTGCGGGACGTGGACCCCGCTCCACCTTAAGCTTGGCCCACTTATGTGGCGCCTCTGGAGTGGGGACCCTCGCCGCGGGCCCCGGACAGGAGGGCGAATCTGGCGGCTCCGGACAGGAGGGAGACTCTGGCGGCTCCGGACAGGAGGGAGACTCTGGCGGCTCCGGACAGGAGGGAGACTCTGGCGGCTCCGGACAGGAGGGAGACGCTGGAGGCTCCGTACTGGGGATCGTCGCTGGAGGCTCCGGACTGGGGATCGTCGCTGGAGGCTCCGGACTGGGGATCGACGCTGGAGGCTCCGGACTGGGGATCGACGCTGGAGGCTCCGGACTGGGGATCGTCGCTGGAGGCTCCGGACTGGGGACACGCACTTGAGGGAGAGTGCGAGGAGCAGGCACAGGACGTACCGGACTGTGGAGGCGTACTGGAGACCTGGTGCGTATAGCCGGCATCAATGGTACCGGAACTTTAACACACTTCGCACGGCAAGTGCAAGGAGCTGGCACAGGACGTACTGGGCTGTGAAGGCGTACATCTGGGCAAGTGCGAGGAGCAGGCACAGGACGTACTGTACTGGGGAGGCGCACTGGAGACCTGGTCCGTAGAACCGGCACACATGGTACCGGACAAATGACACACTTCTCAGGACGAGTATGGGGAGCTGGCACAGGTGGCATCGGACGGCTAACACGCTCCTCAGGACGAATGCCGTGCATACTACGCCAAACCAACAGCTCTCTCGCTTCACTCTCCTCCAATGTATCCAACAACTCCTCGAAGGTCTCTGACTCACGCCTCAACTTTGCCGACCACCCCGTGTGCCTCCCCCCATTTTTTGGGGAGACTGCTTATTGGGCTTGCGTCGTGGTCGCGAACCCCGGCGTCGTCGCTCTCCTTCCTTCACCGCGTGCGTCTGTTTCCATGGAAGGCTTTCGTCTCCTGCCATTCTCTTCCCAAGTACAGGATGTCCTTACCTCCTGGACACGTTGCTTGGTCCTGTTGTGTTCAGCCTGGGTCCATGGCTGGATCTGCGGGATGAGTGGGTTTTTCGTCCTGCGCCAGAGCCACCCCCGATGCTGGCGGATCCGCGGGATGAGCGGGTACTTCGCCCTGCACCAGAACCGACACTAGACACCCCCCCTAACCCTCCCTTTTGGTTTCAGATTTTGGGGGGGGGGGGGGGGGGTACTGTCACATCCTGACCATAGAGAGCCTTTATTTTCTATGGTGGAGTAGGTCAGGGCGTGACTGGGGGGTTAGTCTAGTTTATATTTTCTATGTGGGGTTCGAGGTTGTTTTTTTATGTTGGGGTTTTGGTATGATTCCCAATTAGAGGCAGCTGGCTATCGTTGTCTCTAATTGGGGATCATACTTAAGTAGCATTTTTTCCACCTGTGGGTTATGGGATATTGTTTTATTTTGAGTAGTGTATGTAGCACCTCTGTAGTCACGGTTCATTGTTTGTTTATTGATTTTGTTTAGTTTCACTATTTAATAAATTATGTGGAACTCAACATTCGCTGCGCATTGGTCCGTTTCTACAAACGAACGTGACACTGGGCCTTTAATAGTCCTGTAGTAAGCAGACCGATATGCACCAGTGTGGGCAAAAAAATCACAAACTACTTCCCGCGGCTATGATGGTAGTAGCTGCCAAGCGCACCGGTTTGGGTGTGTCAAGAACTGCAATGCTTCTGGGGGTTTTCATGCTTCCCAAGTGTATCAACAATGGTCCACCACCCAAAGGACATCCAGCCAACTTGACTCAACGGTGGGAAACATTGGAGTCAACATGGGCAAGCATCCCTGAAACTTTGATCATTCATATTTTCTGCACCTCTTTGATTTAGAGGGGTTGTGTTTTTTATTTGACATTTATTTAACTAGGTAAGTCAGTTAAGAACAAATTCTTATTTACAATTTACAATGGGTTAAATGCGGAAGACACATTTTAGTTGAATGCATTCAGTTGTAAACTGACTAGGTATCCCCCTTTCCCTTTCATTTCCTTTGCTTTTGATAACATTAGCCATGTTTCCATCAAACCGTTTCATATTCCAGCCATTTTGTATTTATTTTTACACAATTTTATGTGCTTATTTATACGTTTGTGACATGATGATCAGTGCTTGACTTGCAAATAAAGACAAATACAAATGATCTTGCTCTCATTTTAACCAGGTAGAGTTTACTACCTACTAAGCATGGACTGACATTGACACTTATTTTTGTGCAGTACAGACTGGCCTTGATTTCAACGTCCACAGATGTAGATCTTTGGTCTGGACCAAATGTGGCTCATTTCAGGAAACTAGGCGTATGTCACATGTAACTACTTCACAGGAGACCCATTTGCTTTGGCAGAAATGCCTTCTGGAACATGTGAACTTTCATGTGCCTTAGCTAGCTAACATTGAACCTGGTTGGTTAGCTACCTGCAGATTCATGCAAGGTAGTAACGTTGTAAATTGGGATTATGGTTCATTGTTTAGCTAGCTAGCTACATGTTTAAACAATAGACTCCACTGTTCATGATGTCACTGCGACAACTGTCGATAGCCAGAGCAAATTTACCAGCCATGTTTCTCATTTGTGTCTGGAAGTAGCTAGCAAGCTAGCCAACGTTAGTCAGTTAGCTTGGGTGCTTTGACTGCTGTTGTCAGATGGCCACATTGAGGTTACTGTAACTATAAATGTCTTGTTATGTAATCATAGAACGTTTGCATGCTTATGATAGCATGCAAAGGTCGCAGGTCTGTGGAGATCTTCACAATTGCTATAATAATCTGTGCAGAATCCCGAACAGCATGACCTTGGACTATGTACTTTTATATAATCTCAACTGCAATCCAGGTCATTTGGTTGTGTTATTATATAGATGTAACAGTGATAAAAATGTAAATTGTTGTATAAATACAAAATATTTGAAATTGTATTCCCATTTGAACTTTGTTGTGCTTTTAAATGGTTGAAAGCGCAGTGAAAACACATGTAGATGACAACTAAACCAAAAATCAGTCATTGTCTTTCCATTGGAATTTGGTTGTGCTTTTATATGGTTGAAAGCATAGTGATAACACATTGTGAATTCAACAAACGTCTGGCTTTCTTTTTGAGTGGGTGAATAAAGGTTGAAATCTCATTGATCAACGTCTCCACCAAATATTACCCACATTTTGATGTGGTGTGCCCAGTGGGCTAAGAGAATGAACTTCAATCACTATATAGTTGCCCAATTAGTTTCCTTTCCTTAAACAGATCGTTTCCCTTTAATGTAGGGATTGTGATTGAATCAACATAAAATCAGCCCTTTTGAATATAACGACTTAAAGCAAATCTAACTTTTAATTTGTTGTACGAGTGCATCGGCATAGAATATGTTGTATCGAGTCATCATAAAGTCTCATTGTTTGTCTCCATAGTTGGAATGTTAGAGTCACTGTCTGTATGGTCTTAGTTTAGTCTAGTTTTGTGAGAGATAAACAATCTGCAAACTACAATTGAAAACAAACAAAAAAACATTGAAATGGTCTAATGCCCAAACAACAAATGGAAAGGGAGATAGACATATAGTCACGGTCCAATTCCCTAGCATTCTGCCATAGGTTGCACAATAGGTTTTGCATGAACGGCTCATAATAATGGCCGGAATGGAGCAAATAGAATGGGATCAAACATCTGGAAAGCATGTGTTTGATGTATTTGATACCATTCCACCTATTCTGCTCCAGTCATTACCCAAAGTGCGTTCTCCCAAAAGAAGGTGTCCCCAACATCCTGTGGTTGATACATGACAAAGATACTGGCAAGATTAGTCTTTTAACTTCTCTGCGCTACGGATCCCTTTTACGGGATCACTTTCCTAAACAACCGCTAGAATTGCAGGGCGCCAAATGCATAAATATTACAAAAAATATTTATAATCATGCAATCACAAGTGAAATATACCAAAACACAGCTTAGCTTGTTGTTAATCCACCTATCGTGTCAGATTTTGAAAATATACTTTACAGCGAAAGAAATCCAAGCTTTTGTGAGTGTAGCGATCAATGCTAGAACAGCTAGCCCCAAATTAGCATGGTCACGAAAGTCAGAAAAGCAATACATTTAATCGCTTACCTTTGATAATCTTTGGATGTTTCCACTCACGAGACTCCCAGTTACACAACAAATGTTCTTTTTGTTCGATAAATATTACTTTTATCACAAAAAAACGCCATTTGGGTTGAGCATTATGTTGAGAAAACCAAAGCTTTGTTCCGTTCGACAAATTCCAAAAAGTATCCGTAATGGTCGTAGAAACATGTCAAATGTTTTTTATAATCAATCATCAGGTTGTTTTTAACAAATATTTCAACTGGACCATAACCTATTCTTTAAGAGAGAAAAGGAAAATGGGGAGCCCCTCTCGCGCGCAGGAACTATTCAGAGGACACCTGACCTCTTTTGAAACATCTCGCTCATTTTTCAAAATAAAAGCCTGAATCACTATGCTTAACTATGTCTAAAGCCTGGTCACAGCCTGAGGAAGCCATTGGAAAAGGAATCTGGTTAATACCCCTTTAAATGGAGGATAGACGGTCCAGGAAACACCGATTTAAAAGAAAATGTATATCACTTCCGGGTTAGATTTTCCAGGTTTTCGCCTGCAGAATAAGTATTGTTATACTCACAGACAATATTTTGACTGTTTTGGAAAAACTTTGGAGTGTTTTCTATCCTAATCTGTAAATTATATGCATATTCTACGATCTGGGCCAGAGAAAATGTCCGTTTACGTTGGGAACGTTTTTTTTTTTATTATAAAAATTCTGACCCCTAGCGCTTAACTTGCACCTACACAACAAGCCTATAAACAACATCCTGAACATCTAATACTGTACTCTCTTCACAGGTCAACAACTCGGTAGGTTATTTTAAATATTTGAATTATGCTAGTGTCATGATCGTCTTGCTGAGAGAAAGTGGACCAAGGCGCAGCGTGTGCAAAATACATTCTCTTTTATTGTAGAGAAAGGAAAAAAACACGCAACAAACACTATAACAAACTGAAACAAAACAACAAACGAATCGTGAAGCTAATGACGTAAGTGCACACACAGGCTACAAACGATTTTCTGGATTTTTGTTTTAGATTCCGTCTCTCACAGTTGAAGTGTACCTATGATAAAAATTACAGACCTCTAAATGCTTTGTAAGTAGGAAAACCTGCCAAATCGGCAGTGTATCAAATACTTGTTCTCCCCACTGTATACTAAACACAAACCCATCTACTCTATTTAACCCCCTAAACCATACAACCACCGTAGACACTACAAAAACACATACATTCCCCATGTCACACCCTGACCTAACTAAAATAATAAAGAAAACAAAGAATACTAAGGCCAGGGTGTGACAGCTAGTTACAGCTAGAGTGAGTTGTGTGGGGTGGGGGAGAAGGGGAGTCTACAGTTACAAAGCCGAGCCCTTTGCAATGCTCACTAACCAGCTGTATACTCCCTCTTTTTCCCACACCCCACACAACTCACTCTAGGCTATATATCATAGAAATCAATAGCTATTTCCATGTTAAAATGTTATGGGATGTATTTGCTCCATTGGTTTTGTTGGTAAACTATTCTGATAGGCCTATATTATGCCCAAATAGCCACAGTAGCCTGCATGGCCACTGACTAAAACTAACTACAGCAGGTACAGCCAGTGTTCATAGTAAACGTGCGCCAGAAGTTGCACAGAATGCTTACAATGTTCAAGTTTCCACTCACAAGACCTGAAATTTTCCCAGTGACAGAAAAATGTACTATGACCATATCACCTTGTCAGACTATTCCACTTTGCCACCTCTGGTGGCCTAAATGGTTGCAGCATGTTATGTTTCACTATATTGGATCGCTCCAATATATTGGTATCACTCCGCAGCGGAGGGATAACATCCGATGTGAGGATTTACCGATTTAATCCCGTGTACACCTGTGTCACAGCTGGGGTCCGCCCCTATATATAGACCCCATGGCCGTGACACGTTCTCTTTCATTTTCTCGGCGGACGTCCGTATGGTTTGAGGTACAAACTTTCTGAAGTTCACTTAGTAAGTCACTGGTAAGTGTAATAGCTTGCGTGGAAGTATATTCACTGGCTGTTTGCAGCCTGGAGCAGCAGGCCTAATGGCGCGATTGGAGGCCATGCACGAGTGGGTCGGCCAGGCTCGGGCTCAGGCTGGGGATGAGCTCCCTCCCTCAGGAGTGGTGCGCCAGCAAGCTGTTAGTCCCTCTACTGGGCCCAGTACCCCTCCCAGGAAGTGTGGCCGGAGCCACCGCAGGCAGAGCCCATGTGATGTCAGTCCTGGAACAGGGGCAGGAGTCGGGCCGCTGGACCACCATGAACGGAGAGCGCATGCCCTGCGTCAGAAGGTTGATAGGTTCGATGGTGACGACAGCTGTTCCTGGGGGACAAGGCTGGCACTGTTCACCACTGTGAGCAGGGCTACCAGGTTGACAGGCCATCAGAAACCGGCAGCGGGGCTTCATCGCTCCCAGTGGCTCAACAGCCTATGAGGAGCCTACTCACTCAGGTAGCACCTCAAACTGGTGGAGAGCTGGGTCTCTGCCAGGGGGCACTTCCAACTCACAGCAGAGACTGGACCATGGAGTTGTTGCGGGCGCAGAGTCACTCAGCCTCCGGGAGTACCCGACCATGGACACCATGATAGCTGCCATGGTCCTCCTGGACCGGGATATTATAGGGCGGAACCCACGACTGAAGCAGGACCCCCCCCAGAGTCTTTGATGCTGACTTGAAAGTCACATATGGGTCCTTCTGCTCTCTTGGCTGCCTTACCAGACTCTGTTGCCCAGGCTGCAGGGATGCACAGAGGAGCTCCTCCGGGAAGCGATGGAGGTGTCTCGCCTGCTTTCCCTGCTCCAGAGGCACTGGCTACAACGAATGGGCCATGGCGCAGGTGGTTACCTCCCGGCGCCATCTCCCAGCTGCTCTCCAGAGCACATTTTCCACTCTCCCCATCACCCCAGGGCTGACGATTGGCCCAGGGGTTGATGACGTTCTGGAGCAGATCGATAAGGTCGTAGGGACCGGGAGACCCTGAGACGGTTCACGCCGCCTCCTCAGGCCCCGGGTCCAAGACAGATGGACCGTCGCCACCCACCTGCACCCAAACAATGGTGGGGTCCTTCTCCTGCCCCATCGCCTCGTGCTCAGGGACGACAGCTGGGAGAGGCACAGCGTGCGGTGGAGCAACAACCTGTCAACCGTCACCGTCATGGGGACGTGCCTGGGGGACCCAGGCGCTCGGGGCACCAGAGGTGAGGCGGGCTCCGGCAGGACACCTGACACACCCTTACCCGGCCTCGGCCGCTTCTCCCAATCTCAAAGGGCAAAGTGGGAGGAGGGTGTGGAGTCCCCTGGGTGTTGTCCACAATGCTTGAGGGGTACCGACTCCAATTCTGGTGCAGACCACCATCCTTCAGGGGCCTTCGTGTCACCACGGTGGCCGACCCCTAGAAGAAAACCCTGCCCGAGACATCAGAACGGTTAGGTGGGTTCTACTCCACTTATTTTGTGGTCCCAAAAAGAGACTGAGGGTTTCGACCAATTCTGGACCTCTGCAACCTCAATGGGTACTTGAAGGTACTGAGGTTCCACATACTGTCCCCAGCCCGCGTGTTGCAGAACGTGTCCAGGGACCAGTGGTTTGTGACGATGGACCTGAGGGATGCGTACCTTCCATGTTCCTGTTCACCCAACTCATTGGCAGCACCTCCGATTCGCTTTCGAAGGGACGGATTACAAATTCAGGGTTCTTCCTTTCGGCCTCTCCTTGGCAGACCGCACTTTCACAAAGTGCATGGATGCTGTCCTGGCACCTCTCACATCCCGAGGATTGTTGATCCTCAATTACCTGGACCATTGGCATGGAACTGGACTCAGTCATCATGAGAGCACACCTGCCCACCAGAAGGTTTCAGGCGATCTTATGTGCTTCGACCACTTTCAGGAGGGGCAGGTGGTATCCGCACTGACCTACCAACTCTCTGCCAGGGAGCTTCGTTGCCGATTCCCTTGGGCCTGCTCCATCTCCGGCCTCTTCAACGGTGGTTCAACTCACACCGGCTGCACCCGAAGTGCCACTGTCACCTCCAATGCCTCAGGGCATTGTTGAGGTGGCGCTGTCGCTCCTTTCTCTCAGGTGGGGTGGAGATGCTGAGGATGTGCCGCCGGGAGCTGGTCAGCACAAAAGCCTACCAGATCGGCTGGGGAGGTGTGACCAAGGGCAGGCCGGCCAGCGGCTGTTGGCTTCCCCCTTGGAGCGGCAGGCGCATCAATACACTAGAGCTCCGAAAGGTGCTGCTGGCCCTGCGGTCTTTCTTCCCACATCTGAAGGGAAGACATGTCCTGGTCAGAACGGACAACACCACAGTGGTGGCTTACATCAACCATCAGGGTGGACTGAGGTCCCATTGACTCCATCTTATAGCACGGGAGCTCCTTCTCTGGGCTCAGGGATGTCTAGCGCAGCGCACGTACCTGGCATCCTGAATGTGGCAGCGGATATGCTCTCGAGGGAGAGCCCACCAACTTGGAACTGGAGCATATATCCCCAGGTGGTGCAGCACCTGTGGGACAAGTTCGGAGGGCGCAGGTGGACCTGTTGCCTCCCTGGACAATGCACACTGCCCCCTGTGGAATTCTATGTTGGAGGGCGCAGGTGGACGCGGCTTGGATGCTCTGGCTCACGATTGGCCAGGGCTGGAGCTTGACCAGGACGGAGCATAGTTTGCTGCTGGCCCCATACTGACCCAGACAACCCTGGTTCAGCCTTCTCCTGTCCCTGTTGTCTGGGACACCTTGGCAACTGCCTTTGAGACCCGACCTGCTATCTCAGGCTGGGGGAACTCTGTGGCATTTGAGACCGGACCGCCTCAGTCTGTGGGCTTGGCCGCCGAACGGCACCAATGGTCCATGGTAGGACTACAGGAGGACATCATGTACACCAGGCAGAGCGCAAGGGCACTGGCTACAACCGCTGCATACCAGTTGTGCTGGCGGTTGTTCTGCTCTTGGTACACTGGCATTCAGGTTGTGCCCGAGTCATGCGAGGTGCAGTATGTCCTCCAATACCTGCAGTCTTGCTTGGATGAGGGCTTGGCAGCCTCTACACTGAAACAGTATTTGGCTGCGATATCTGCCTGCCATGTGGGGTGGATGGACAGGCCAGTGGGGTGCCATCCCTTGGTCTCCAGGTTTATGAAGGGGGTTCATCGCCTGCGTCCAGCTAGGACTCGCTCAATGGCAAGCTAGGATCTGGATGTGGTCTTGGCAGCTTTGGCAAAGCCGGCTTTCGAACCGTTGGAGTCTGCCTCCCTGAAACACCTCTCTATGAAGGTGGCTTTCTTGGTAATTATTACTTCCATGAAGAGGGTGGGTTAGCTCCATGCTCTTTTGGTAAGTTCAGAGTGCTACCGGATTGACCCCCGTGGGAGGAGTAAATCTTCATTCCCCAAAAGGTTCTTTCAGACAGGCATGTGAACATCACTTTTATCCTGTCTGCTTATGACCCCCCCCAGCAGTGGCGGGGGAGTCTGAGCCTCCCACCTACATGCTGTGCCCTGTGCGGGCACTGGCTGCCTATGTGGAGCGGACACGGTCAGTGAGAACAACAGACCAGCTCTTTGTCTGCTATGGTAGGAGAGTCCTGTGGGCTGGGTCATCAAAGCAGAGTCTAGCTCACTGGATCGTGGACACGATTACAACAGCATACCGCCTGGCTGGCAGGCCAGTGCTGGGATCTGTGGTGGCACATTCAACATGAGGTGTGGCTTCGTTCTGGGCTCTACTGAGAGGAGTGCCCGTCGCTGATATCTGTGCTACGGCCAGCTGGGCTTCCTCTTGCACCTTTGCTAGGTACTATCGGGTAAATGTGGCACCTCCCTCTGCGGTTGGTTCAGCGGTCCTGGGCGCCGCCTCCCCTTCCGGGGACTGTCCCGGGACCCCCCTTCCACATTGACGGCCCCTGCGTCTCAGTCCCGCGCTGGGACTTCGCCGCTGGATGACCAGGTCCCTCTAGCACCGACTAAATCTGGTACGGGTAATACCAAAATATTAAAAGTGATACAATATAGTGAAACATAACGAAGGTTACGTATGAAACCACGGTTATGTGAGCTATATGGATCACTCCAATCCTCTACAGTGCTAGAGGTGCCTCAAAAATGATGTAGAGAACGTGTCACGGCCAGGGCGTCTATATATAGGGGCAATATGGAGCTTCCGCAATGGCGTTCACCTTCGATCGCGCCTTGTGGAGCCCCGAACTGTCGATGACGTGGCCCAGGTACTCAACAGAGGGCCGGAAAAACTTGCATTTGTCCTTCCGGACCCTCAGACCGTACTCCTCCAATCTCTGTAGTGTAGCATTCAGGTTTCTCAGGTGTTCCTGCTCGTCTTTGCCGGTAATGAGTAGATCATCGAGGTAACATTGGACCCCAGTGAGCCCGCTCAGTATCTGGTCCATAGCTCTCTGAAACAAGGCCGGAGCTGAGGTGATTCCAAAAGGAAGCCTCCGGTACCTGTACAGTCCTTTGTGAGTCACTATGGTCAACAGTTCTTGTGACTCTTGGTCCACATGCATCTGTAGATAGACTTATGTCAGGCCTATCTTACTGAATTTTTGTGCTCCAGCTAAACCAGAAAAGAGGTCGTCAATGAGGGGTAGTGGATATTTTTCAGCGGTCAAGACTCGGTTAATTGTGACTTTGAAATCACCACAGAGTCTGAGTGATCCGTCTTTTTTTATGACTGGAACAACAGGTGTAGCCCATTCACTGGATCCAATACTCCACTCTCCACTAGTCTGTTAAGCTCAATTTCAACTTTTGGTTTTATGGCGTATGGGACAGCTCTAGCTGTCAGCTCTACAGCCTCAGACAGCAAAGATATGGCTGCTCCAGTGTCCACATGCATCCGTAATGCGTTTCCATCCAGTAGCGGTGTCACCCAGTATCCGTATCCATTGTCTGAAATGGACAAAACATGCAAAGATTCTTCCCCTTCAGACAGGCTATCACGTTGTTCATCCTCTGTGGGCTCTATTTTATCCACTTTCTTTTTGTACTCCCTGAAGTCGCTTTTCCTTTGTTCAGTACTTTTGTTTGATTGTCTCTTTTTGTTTTTACATGCACGTTCGATGTGACCCTTTTTCCCACTACTTCTGCAGTCTAAGTCTTTGCACCAACAGTCCTCTGCTTGGTGACCTGGTTTCCCATAGCGATAGCATGACTTGCCACCTCCTGCCTTGTTTTTTAACTCCTTATGCACTTAGGTCGATGCATTTAGCTGTTGTGCGTCTTTATTTGCCATTTCCATTGACGTACTCACTTCTATTGCTCTCTGCAATGTTATGTTACTCTCAGTCAAAACGCTCCACGTTTGTTTGCGTCTTTCTACTGCGAAAACCCCCCGAATTTAACTCAGACTTTCTGACGAAGATAATGAGCACAAACGTGAGAACGTTTCTTCCTCGTCGCCAGTTTTGTTGTAGAGCACACTGTATTACTTATACAACTATTATAAGGACTGGACATGAGACGGAGTAGAAATTAACGTGGGCATTGTTTAATGCGTTTCACAGGCAGAACATTTCAAGCATTTCAACATAGGTAAGCAAGGGGGGTTACAGGTGCCCTAAAGGGACAAAACTAGAATATCAATACACAACAGATATGTAAAAAATAAATGTTTTGTCATTTGGATATCCATGAGTGAGAGTATCTTAATCACCACAATCTACATTTTAAACCAGCCTTGGTTTAGTCACTCATATCATTTTTCTGCACACTATTTGAATTGTGTACAGAATAAACATTATCAAAGAAAAAATAAGCCATAATGAATACATTCCATATTTACAGTTGAAGTCGGAAGTTTACATACACTTAGGTTGGAGTCATTAGAACTCGTTTTTCAACCACTCCACAAATTTCTTGTTAACCAATTATAGTTTTGGCAAGTCGGTTAGGACATCTACTTTGTGCATGACACAAGTAATTTTTCCAACACTTGTTTACAGACAGATTATTTCACTTATAATTCACTGCATCACAATTCCAGTGGGTCAGAAGTTTACATACACTAAATTGACTGTGCCTTTAAACAGCTTGGAAAATTCCAGAAAATCATGTCATGGCTTTAGAAGCTTCTGATAGGCTAATTGACATAATTTGAGTCAATTGGAGGTGTACCTGTGGATGTATTTCAAGGCCTACCTTCAAACTCAGTGCCTCTTTGCTTGACAACATGGGAAAATCAAAAGAAATCAGCCAAGACCTCAGAAAAACAAATGTAGACCTCAAGTCTGATTCATCCTCGGGAGCAATTTCCAAACGCCTGAAGGTACCACGTTCATCTGTACAAACAATAGTACGCAAGTATAAACACCATGGGACCATGCAGCCGTCATACCTCTCAGTAAGGAGACTTGTTCTGTCTCCTAGAGATTAACATACTTTGGTGCGAAAAGTGCAAATCAATCCCAGAACAACAGCAAAGGACCTTGTGAAGATGCTGGAGGAAACAGGTACAAAAGTATCTATATCCACAGTAAAACGAGTCCTATATCGACATAACCTGAAAGGCCGCTCAGCAGGGAGGGGGAAGCCACTGCTCCAAAACCGCCACTAAAAAAAGCCAGACTACAGTTTGCAACTGCACATAGGGACAAAGATTGTACTTTTTGGAGAAATGTCCTCTGGTCTGATGAAACAAAAATAGAACTGTTTGGCCATAATGACCATCGTTATGTTTGGAGGAAAAAGGCGGATGCTTGCAAGCCGAAGAACACCATCCCAACCGTGAAGCACGGGGGTGGCAGCAACATGTTGTGGGGGTGCTTTGCTGCAGGAGGGACTGGTGCACTTCACAAAATAGATGGCATCATGCAGTAGGAAAATTATGTGGATATATTGAAGCAACATCTCAAGACATCAGTCAGGAAGTTAAAAAGCTTGGTCACAAATGGGTCTTCCAAATGGACAATGACCCCAAGCATACTTCCAAAGTTGTGGCAACAAAGTCAAGGTATTGGAGTGGCCATCACAAAGCCCTGACCTCAATCAATCCTGTGGGCAGAGCTGAAAAAGCATGTGCAAGCAAGGAGGCCTACAAACCTGACTCAGTTACACCAGCTCTGTCAAGAGGAATGGGCCAGAATTAACCCAATTTCTTGTGGGAAGCTTGTAGAAGGCTACCTGAAATGTTTGACCCAAGTTAAACAATGCTACCAAATACTAATTGATTGTATGTAAACTTCTGGCCCACTGGGAATGTGATGAAAGAAATAAAAGCTGAAATAAATAATTCTCTACTATTATTCTGACATTTCACATTCTTAAAATATAGTGGTGATCCTAACTGACCTAAAACAGGGAATTTTTATTAGGATTAAATGTCAGAAATTGTGAAAAACTGAGTTTAAATGTATTTGACTAAGGTGTATGTAAACTTCTGACTTCAACTGTATGTATACTGTATATACAGTGTGAAGGTGAGCCATCGAAAAGTGGGAGAACTTGTTTTGTTTTACAAACAGGTTTATTAGTTAACCTTTCCATTCAAACTTGATGTTACAATTAAGTATTGGCAACCATTTTTTTTACATGATATGTATTACTTTAATAGAAGTGTGTTAAGTGTACACAGTGCAGTATTGAAAAAAACAGAGGGATAAAACGCACATGATGCTAGTTACACAGTGACTAAGGTCAGCATGAGTGTACAAAACATTAGGAACACCTTCCTAATATTTGAGTTGCACCCCTTTTGCCCTCAGAATAGCATCAACTCTACAAGGTGTCGAAAGTGTTCTACAGGGATGCTGGCCCATGTTGACTCCAATGCTTCCCACAGTTTTGTCAAGTTGGCTGGATGTCCTTTGGGTGGTGGACCATTCCTGATACACATGGGAAACTGTGGAGCGTGAAAACCCAGCAGCGTTCACCTGGATTAACCTGGTCAGTCTAGGTCATGGAAAGAGCACCTGTTCCTAATGTTTTGTACACTCAGTATCAAATCACTAAATAAATACTAAGGGGTATACTGTATGTTATAGTATATCTTGATATATTTAATTGTTTTTCTTTCAGACATTCAAAGTGCCACAGTCCAGCGATATTGTCTTATGACATCTCATTTGAACCTTCAGGGGATATGCAGTACATGGTTATGCCAACATAGAACATACTGTATTCCAAAGTGTACCCAATGTGTGTGGAGTGTACCCAAATATTGCATTAAAAAAAAAACATCTTGCCTTGATGGGTAAAATAGATCCATTTACATGGGTAAAATCTTACAGTAGACTGGAGAGACCTTCAATATCCATCAAGGACTATTTGGCCATAATGGCCATCCTTATGTTTGGAGGGAAAAGGGGATGCTTGCAAGCCGAGGACACCATCCCAACCGTGAGGCACGGGGGTGGCATCATGTTGTGGGGGTGCTTTGCTGGAGGAGGGACTGGTGCACTTCACAAAATAGATGGCATCATGAGGCAGGAAAAGTATGTGGATATATTGAAGCTTGGTCGCAAATGGGTCTTCCAAATGGACAATGACCCCAAGCATACTTCCAAAGTTGTGGGGAAATGGCTTAATTAAAACAAAGTCAAGGTATTGGAGTGGCCATCACAAAGCCCTGACCTCAATCCTATAGAAAATTTGTGGGCAGAACTGAAAAAGTGTGTGTGAGCAAGGAGGACTCAGTTACACCAGCTCTGTCAGGAGAAATGGGCCAAAATTCACCCAACTTATTGTGGGAAGCTTGTGGAAGGCTACCTGAAACATTTTACCCAAGTTAAACAATTTAAAGACAATGCTACCAAATACTAATTGATTGTATGTAAACTTCTGACCCACTGGGAACCACTTGGTGGCAATGTATACCTAGGGGATGTTATGAAACCAGTTCTACAGTTCAAGTCAGAAGTTTACATATACCTTAGCCAAATACATTTAAACTCAGTTTTTCGCAATTCCTGACATTTAATCCTAGTAAAAATTCCCTGTCTTAGGTCAGTTAGGATCACCACTTTATTTAAAAAATAGTTCCCTCAAACTGCATATTTGTTACTTGGAGAGTGGCGTGCCTGGAGAAGTTGGTGTGTAGTGTCTAGTCTGGAGACATGCCCATACAAACATATCTCACACACACACAACCTATGGGGCACTGTTCAGAAGTAGTGCACTAAATAGGGCACAGGGTTACATTTGGGACGCAAATCATATTAAACCTCAGAACACAAATGATCATGTTTTGCATCATTCCCCAGTTAGATCAATGGGGGATGTTGGTGGCAACTCTACACATTTTTCACCAGGCAACCATCAGCCCCCCCCCCCCCCCCCATGAGGCATGAGGTTGTAAGTAACATTTCCCAGGACATAGACATATCTGATATGGGCAAAAAGCTTAAATTCTTGTTAATCTAATTGCACTGTCCAATTTACAGTAGGTATTACAGAGAAATAATACCATGCTATTGTTTGAGAGTGCACAGTTATGAACTTGAAAATCTATTAATAAACCAATTAGGCACATTTGGGAAGTCTTGATACAATTTCCCCCCCCAGAATTACAATGGTTCATTTGATCAGTCTAAAACTTTGCACATACACTGCTGCCATCTAATGTCCAAATCCAAGTTGCGCTTAGATTCCTAAGTCATATATTGGCCTTTCTCTTGCATTTCAAAGAAAATGGGGAAAACAAATAAAACCCATGTTTTTTTCTTTGTATTATCTTTTACCAAATCTAATGTGTTATATTATCCTACATTAATTTAACATTTCCACACTTCAAAGTGTTTCCTTTAAAATGGTATCAAGAATATGCATATCCTTGCTTCAGGTCCTGAGTTACAGGCAGTTCGATTTGGGTATGTCATTTAGGCGTCCATTAAGCTGGCGTCCATTCAATCTCTCCCTTTGCAAAGCTTGTGGATGTTAAAGTAATTTGGAAGTGGGGTCTATGCATGTTCCTTAGGGCTAAATGGCACTTGAAGTCTGCAAGTTTTGATGACAAGATGCAAGATTAAATTCCTTAAATGACTGTGACCCAACTACATTCCTCTACATTAGCCAATAAACTGACAATAGTGCTTTCCCCCACAAGTTTCATCATTATGAAGCAAAACAAAGTACACACAATACACTTTGTCACAAACTGAAATTAGGCTAACTATTAGAATTTTAGAAACCAGGAAATGGCAGAGTGATTTCTGCACATTGCACCTTTGACAATGATTGCTGGGAGAAATGGATGATTTGGTTTAAGATTCATAGATGAAGCTATGGATGCAAGGACTCAACATCAACTGTCAGATTTTTTTAATCTGTAGCTTGCAAACCGGCCCTTGATGTTCAATAAAATAACAGTAGTGAGGCTATATACAAGGGGTTACGGTACAGAGTCGATGTGCGGGGGCATCGGTTAGTCGAGGTAATTGAGGTAATCCTTGGCGTCGGACTCGTTAAAGAAAAAAATCTTTGTCCAGTTCTAGGGGAGAAATCGCTGTTCTGATGTCCAGAAGTTATTTTTGGTCATAAGTGACGGTAGCAGCAACATTATGTATAAAATAAGTTACAAACAACGCGAAAAAACTAACTAAATAGCACAGTTGGTTAGGAGCACGTAAAAACGGCAGAAATCCCCTCCAGCGCCATTCAATGTGATTAGATAGTTACTCCTGTAGATCTATGGTTGGCCAATAATGCCAGCACAGAGTGTAAACAGGACCGCGATGGAAACAATAGGCCAATATGTCAGGACACGACTATTCAACAGCTCTTCTCTTCAGGATTAAAAACAAATGTTAATGAGAAATAGCTAGGTTTCAAACATTTTCTTTAACGTAAACAGAATCTACTCTTCCAATTATATTTGTTACTTCAGAGGTCATTCAGGTCAACGATGCACCAACGCTTCAAAAACAAAAGACAAAATTAGAGAATTAAAAGGGATCAAAGGCTTCATTGAAAATGTCAGTAGAGTCACATTTTGAAACAGATGCATTTAAAAATGTGCTCTGTGCTCCTGTCCCAAAAAAATTTATGACTTAGCTACTTCTTTCGGCACTGGAGACAAACCACCAGCTATACCCAAAATAACTTGTATCCAGAGAGTCAGTAGATAGGCTACAGTGGTTTGCGCCAGTGGGCGACTGAAGATGAACTACATGAGCACGGCCATTTGTGCAATGTCATCTGCTGTGCTGTAACGCCACATGAATTCAAATGTACCCTCCCCTCCCTGTTTCAGTCACTCAGTCTGAGTCCTGAGGCGCAAAATCTGACAGCTGTATTTTATCAGCCTCTGAATGTATTTGACTATATATGCAAAAGTATGTGGACACCCTTTCAAATGAGTGGATTTGGCTATTTCAGCCACACCCGTTGCTGACAGGTGTATAAAATTGAGCACACAGCCGTGCAATCTTCATAGACAAACATTGGCAGAAGAACGGCCTTACTGAAGAGCTCAGTGACTTTCAACGTGGCACCGTCATAGGATGCCACCTTTCCAGCAAGTCCTCAAATGTCTGTCTTGCTAGAGCTGCTCTGTGCAACTGTAAGTGTTGTTATTGTGAAGTGGAAATGTCTAGGACCAACAATGGCTTAGCCGTGAAAGGGTAGGCCACACAAAATCGTCTGTCCTCGGTTGTAACACTCACTACCAAGTTCCAAACTGTCTCTGGAAGCAACAAGAACTGTTTGTCGAGAGCTTCATGAAATGGGTTTCCATGGTCGAGCAGCCACACACAAGCCTAAGATCACCATACGCAATGCCAAGCGTCGGCTGGAGTAGTGTTAAGCTCACCGCCATTGGACTCTGGAGCAGTGGAAAAGTGTTCTCTGAAGTGATGAATCACGCTTCACCATCTGGCAGTCCAATGGACAAATCTGGGTTTGTCGGATGCCAGGAGAACGCTACCTGCCTCAATGCATAGTGCCAACTGTACAGTTTGGTGGAGGAGGAATAATGGTCTTGGGCTGTTTTTCATGTTTCGGACTAGGCTTCTTAGTTCCAGTGAAGGGAAATCTTAATAGCATACAATGACATTCTAGACGATTCTGTGCTTCCAACTTTCAGCATGACAATGCCCCTTGCACAAAGCCAGGTCCACACAGAAGTTGTTTGTCGAGATCGGTGTGGAAGAACATGACTGGGCTGCACAGAGCTCTGACCTCAACCCCATCGAACACCTTTGGGATTGGAGCACAGACTGCGAGCCAGGCCTAATCACCCAACATCAGTGTCCGACCTCACTAATGCTCTTGTGGCTGTAGTGGAAAGCCTTCCCAGAAGAATGGAGGCTGTTATAGCAGCAAAGGGGGGACCAATTCCATATGAATGCCCATAATTATGGAATGAGATGTTCGACGAGCAGGTGTCCACATACTCTTGGTCATGTAGTGTATATCACCCACAAAATTAAAATGTTGCCCCAGTGATGCCATTGTCATTCGTTAATGCACACAGTTTGGCAATATCAGAAAATGAATTTGGACCCAGGGTTTTCAGTTATTGTAGAGCTTGAAATGAAATATTAATCACTCATATTGCAACATATATAACGTTAAATGCATAAACATCACACTGCACCTTAATGACAATTTTTTTCATGAATCTGTCAAATAAGCAGTCAAATTTCACGAGGAAACACAAAGACAGGGTTTACCTAAAAAAAGATAATTAAAGCACAGTGAGTAACTTGTCAGCATAGATACCTTGTCACTTGCAGCTCTGGCAAAGTAAAGGAGGCAACAATGTGATTCTCACTCTATAGTGGCCTTCCAATATCTTGCTGATGACAAAGTTTTAATTCCGAGGTAATTTAGTATTTTGAATCACTTTTAATGATGCTGAATGACCGACAAACCAAATAACACTTACTAAGAAATATGTTGTTTACTAAGGGGATAACATTAGAGCACGAGCCTATTATCACCCCTACTCTGCCCCCCTTGAAAGTATCAGGTTACCTTGCAGTGTATTGATCGAGATAATCCTATTTTTTCAGCAGGATGTCTTATTACTTACGCCATTAATATAGCATTAAGCCCCAGGGGTTACAGTTCCTCCAGTTCACCCATATGGTCTCTGGGTGCTGCTGCTTTCTGCCTTGAGTGGGTACCATAAGTTACAATGGTGGTTTCTTGGCATGCTCATGATGCATCCCAAAATGCACCCTATTCCCTGTACAGTGCACTACTTTTAAACAGAGCCGTAAGGGAATATTTTGTGTACTAAATAGGGAGCCATTTGGGAAGCAAACTCACTATAAAAAAATGTAGGAAAAAATGATCCCACACCGGCATTTTATAGTCAGCTGCTACTTACGAGACAACTTGGTCACCCATAGACATTCACATAAAGCCAGCAATTCATGGATGTTAAACACACCTGGATTGCCTACCAGTAGGAAAAACTTTGACTGACTAATTGATATTATGAAGAGATCTGCCCACATGAAAAAAATACTATGGTATAAATGCTGTAGTATTACTATGTTTATATACTATAATATTCACTGTAGTGTTTTTGTGGACTACTGTAGTATACTGTAGTGTTTTTGCGAACATGACTGTAGTATACTATAGTATTTACTGTAGTGTTTGTGGACATGACTGTAGTATTTACTATAGTGTTTTTGTTGTATTATCTCTGACAGAAGTGTGGGCTTTCTCCTTGAAGAAACCTACTAGACAAATAATAAGAGCACATTTTCCCTAACTTTTAAGTAGGTAGGACTGGGGTTTGAATGGATAGGTTCATAGCTTCTACTCTTTTCTATAACCTGTGTGGAACTCAATATACAGTATGGTTTATACTTGGCATGTACGTTTCTCACTAATGGGTAGCACAAATTGGGATAAGGAGAGGGGAATGGGCAGGGTATATGCACATTTAAATTATAACATCAATACACTTTGTAGTATAGTATTCCCTACAGTATACTACATACATCTATAGAAAGTACTGTAGTATCCTATAATAAACTATTCTTTTTCATGTGGGTATGAGGGTGTTAACCATGATTTATTTCCATAAATAAAATGATCTTATTCATTCAAAGCATTTTCAAAATGTAGTTGACCCTTGACCGGGAGTCCCGTAGGGCGCTGTACAATTGGCCCAGCGTCTGCCAGGTTAGGGGAGGGTTTGCCCGGGGGTGCTTTACTTGGCTCGTGCTCTAACGACTCCTTGTGGCGGGCTGGGTGCCTGCAGGCTGACTCCGGTTGTCAGTTCAACAGTGTTTCCTACGACAAATTGGTGTGGCTGGCTTCCGGGTTAAGTGTGTGGGTGTTAAGAAGCGTGGCTTGGCAGGTCACGTCTCGGATGACGCATGACTCGACCTTCGCTTCTCCCGAGCTCGTTGGGGAGTTGCAGCGATGAGACAAGCTCGTAATTGGATCGCAATTGGATATCACAAAATTGGGGAGAAAAAGGGGGTAAAAAAATACATGTAAATAAGTAATAAAAGCACATTGTGTGCAGCATCCATTCATTGGTATTATCACAATCCAAATAAGTGTGTTCAATAGAAAGGTTGGTTTGCTCATAGATTTGTAGACCTTACATTGGCGCACAGAAACGCAATCCACAATAGAAATAAAGACATGTGAATACAATGGAGGAAGACAACTGAAATGAGTGCGTTCAGAAAGTATTCACACCCATAGACTTAATTTAAAAAAAATGTAATATAGATTATACAGATTAAATATAGATTTTTTTTGTCACTTGCCTACACGCAATACACCATCATGTCAAATTGGAGTTACGTTTTTCAACATTTTTACTAATTAATTTAAAATGAAAGGCTGAAATGTCTTGCGTCAATAAGTATTCAACCCCTTTGTTATGGCCAGACTAAATAAGTTCAGGAGTAAACATTTGCTAAACAAGTCACATAATAAGTTGCATGGACTCACTCTTGTAATGAACACGATGGGAGACAGAGAGCTGGTTTCAAGAGCAGGGCGCAGCAGGTGTTCATTGTAAAGGACCACAGGAGGAGGCAGGTAGCTGGGTCCAGGGGCAGGCATAAGGTCATAAGGTCCATAAAGGCAACACTACAGGCAGGGAAAAGGCTAGTAATGTCGTCCGGGAGGTGGACTTGTGTCGATTTTTTTGTGTGTCTGCTGCACAGAGGGAAAGGGCACTATGCGTTTCGCAACTTGGGACAAGAGCAGTGTCCTGCTTTGCTGTGTCCTGCTTTCAGTTTGTGCTTTAGTAAGGTTGACTTCTTTGCGTTTATTGCTATGGTCATTCATTGTACCGCACAAATGGAAAGAAAATCACAGAAGATAGAATTAGTAGTAGCAGCTAGACAAGTAGCTAGCTAGGCTAGCGTGTACACTTTCTGATAACCTCGTAGCCCCAGCTCAGCAACTCACATATGGCAGGCTATTGTCACATGGGATGACGCTGAGAGACGAAGCAGGTACGGGGAGTCAAACGTTTAATAAGGCACGGACATTGAATGAGGCAGGAACAGCGTCAGCAAACGAGTAACACAAACAAAAAACAATTAATGCAGCAGCAGGGAACAGAGCAAGGGAACTTGCAAATATAGGGGAGGAAATAAACAGGTGATGAATGAGTCCACGTGAGTCCAATATCGCTGATGCGCGTGACGAGGGAAGACAGGTGTGCGTAATATATTGCAGGAGTGCGTGATGCAGGGCAGCCTGGCACCCTCAAGTGCCAGGGGGGGAGATCGGGAGCAGACGTGACACCTATGGAACTATAATTAGCATTGGGTGAGGAAATATTTGTATGCTGATCTATCTATCAAGCCAGCTTATTAATTGAAAGCGAGGGTTGTTTTCGCTTGCTAATGTTACATGACTGACATCTGCATTCGACCATGTGTGCTGGCAAGATAGCCAATGAAATGGCTGAGGCAGGGGTAGTTAGCTAGCTAACTGGTAAGCAACTGGCAAGCAGCTTGTGTTCATTCGCTGTTCAAACAAGATAGCTGAACAATAACTGGAACCCAGCTAACTAGCTAGTCAAATAGTTAGCTAGGTAGCTGGATGCTACAGCTTATAGATGGACTATATAACATTAGCTAGCTAGCTAACGTTACTTTTTCTGCATACATGCATGCTGCATAATGCGATGGGTGAAGATTGGATAAAAACTATTGTGAGATAATTGTTGCTATTTTCATAGATGGAACAGATTAGCTATCTATCCAACATTGATATTAGGGCTAGCTGGCGGGCTAGCTGGCTGGCTAGCTATGTATTTAGAAAAAAAATACACACAAATACATGGCTCTGGCTAGCATACAGGTCAGCTGCAACCAAGGCAATGTAGCTTTTGTACCTAGCAAGCATTTCCTCCATGAACAAAGCAACTAGCTATCTAGCTACCAACCTAGAAATATGAGGCTCGATAACAAGAGAGTAGTGTTGATGATTATATAGACATTTTAGAAAACAGAGTATATTAGTTATTCATTAGATAATCTAGCAAGTCCGGCGGTGGTCTGCATATGGTTTCCTATGCGTTCCTATGCGTTCTTGAGTCCACCTTTCTGACGCTCGCAACACGGAACTACCAGAATGACTTTGTTTACAAACATTCTGATTTGGTCTATAGTAAGCACTACACAATCGTAGAATACTACAGTGTGTAGTATAGTACTCTACAGTATACCACAAAATTCTATAGACATGATTGAGGTATCGCTGGAGGCTCCAGACTGGAGGCTCCGGACTGGAGGCCGTCGCTGGAGGCTCCGGACTGGAGGCCGTCGCTGGAGGCTTCGTGCCATGGATCATCACTGGAGGCTTCGTGCCATGGATCATCACTGGAGGCTTCGTGCCATGGATCATCACTGGAGGCTTCGTGCCATGGATCATCACTGGAGTCTTCTTGCCATGGATCATCACTGGAGTCTTCGTGCCATGGATCATTTCTGGAGGCTTCGTGCCATGGATCATCACTGGAGGCTTCGTGCCATGGATCATCACTGGAGGGAGGAGACGTATGGGCAGTCTGCTACGTTGAGCTGCCACAGGGCTCACCAGGCTGGGGAGACATACGGGAGGATTAGTTCTAGGCGCAGGCACAGGACTCACCAGGCTGGAGAGACATACACCTGTCTAGGACAGGGGTTCCGCTAGCGGAACTCCGCCCACATTCCACTGAAAAGGCAGCGTGCGAAATTCAAAGAATATTTTGTAGAAATATTAAACTTTCACACATTAACAAGTCCAATACAGCAAATGAAAGATAAACATCTTGTGAATCCAGCCAACATGTCCGATTTTTAAAATGTTTTACAGCGAAAACACCACGTATATTTATGTTAGCTCACCACCAAATACAAAAAAGCACAGACATTTCTTTCACAGCACAGGTAGCTTGCACAAAACCAACCAAACTAACCAAGAACCAACCAAACTAACCAAGAAACAACTTCATCAGATGACAGTCTTATAACATGTTATACAATAAATCTATGTTTTGTTCAAAAAATTTGCATATTTGAGGTATAAATCATAGTTTTACATTGCAGCTACCATCACAAATAGCACCGAAGCAGCCAGAGTAATTACAGAGACCAACGTGAAATACCTAAATACTCATCATAAAACATTTATGAAAAATACATGGTGTATAGCAAATGAAAGACAAACATCTTGTGAATCCAGCCAATATTTCAGATTTTTTAAGTGTTTTACAGCGAAAACACAATATAGCATTATATTAGCTTACCACAATAGCCAAAAACACAACCCATTTATCAGCAGCAAAAGTTAGCGATCGTAAAAAACCAGCAAAAGATATATAATTTCACTAACCTTGATAAGCTTCATCAGATGACAGTCCTATAACATCAGGTTATACAATACAATTATGTTTTGTTCGAAAATGTGCATATTTAGAGCTGCAAACCGTGGTTATACATTGTGAATATGTAGCATCGATTCACCAAATTGTCAGGAGATATTTTGGACACTCACCTATTCTGACCAAATAACTCATAATAAACTTTACAAAAAAATACATGTTGTACAGCAAATGATAGATACACTAGTTCTTAATGCAATCGCCGTGTTAGAATTCTAAAAATAACTTTAGTACGACATACAGCTTACGTTATAGCGAGAGAGCGCCCAAAATCTGGGCGGAAACTAATAGTAAACATTTGACAGAAATATGAAATAACATCATAAATGGGTCCTACTTTTGGTGAGCTTCCATCAGAATCTTGTACAAGGAGTCCTTTGTCCAGAATAATCGTTGTTTGGATTTAGAATGTCCTCTTCGTCTGTAGATTTAGCAACCAAAACTAGCGTTGTGGCGCGAAGCTGTCCATCGTCACCAAACGCAGAGAACGGAACACGCCAAAACTCCCGAAAAAAATTCAATAATCTGATAAAACTATATTGAAAAAACATACTTTACGATGATATTATCACATTTATCAAATAAAATCAAAGCCGGAGATATTAGCCGTCTATAAGGAAAGCTTTTCAGAAGCCAAAGCTGATGTCCTTCCCGCGTCTTCCTAAACAAAGGAAATTGGGGTCATGTCATTCCAAGACCTCTCTTTTGACCATAGATATAGCTAGACTCCCCATTTCACCTCTCACTGCCTATTGACATCTAGTGGAAGGCGTATGAAGTGCATGTATATCAATAAATTTCAAGCAAATTGATAGGGAGGCCCTGGAACAGAGCCTCGATTTCAGATTTTTCACTTTCTGAGAGGAAGTTTGCTGCAAAATGAGTTCTGTTTTACTCACAGATATAATTCAAACGGTTTTAGAAACTTGAGTGTTTTCTATCCAATAGTAATAATAATATGCATATTGTACGAGCAAGAATAGAGTACGAGGCCGTTTAAATTGGGCACGATTTTTCCCCAAAGTGAAAATAGCGCCCTCTATCCTCAACAGGATACAGGAGGCCCTGTCCTAGGCAGAGGCACCGGATACACTGGGCCGTGGAGGCGCACTGGAGGTCTTGAGCGTAGAGCCTGCACAACCCGTCCTGGCTGGATGGTTATTTTCGCCCTGCAGATGCGGGGCGCAGGCACAGGACGCACTGGGCTGTGCAGACGCACCGGAGACACAGTGCGCAGAGCCGGCGCAGGATATCCCAGGCCATAGAGACGTACTGGCGGCCAGATGCGCTGAGCCGGCATCCTCCGACCTGGCTGGATGCCCACTCCGGCCGATTCGGGGAGCTGGAAGGTAGCGCACCGGGCTGTGCACGCGCACTGGAGACACCGTGCGCTCCACCGCATAACACGGTGCCTGGCCAGTACGACGCTCGCCACGGTAAGCACAGGGAGTTGGCTCAGGTCTCCAACCTGACTCAGCCACACTCCCCCCCAAAAAATAATTGGGGAGCTGCCTCTCGGGCTTCCTTGCTAGCCGAGTCCCTTCGTAACGCTGCCGCTCTGCTCTTGCTGCCTCCAGTTCCTCCTGTGGACGGCGATACTCCCCAGCCTGTCTCCAGGGTCCCTTACCGTCCAGGATCTCCTCCCAAGTCCATGTATCCTGGACACGCTGCTCCTCCTTACCATGCTGCTTGGTCCGTTGTTGGTGGGAAGTTCTGTCACGGCCGTCGTAAGAAGGCCGTGACAAGAGCGTACATACTTTTAATAGTAGATGTCGCTGACAAAACAATTAACAATACAGAAACAAACCGTGAAGCTAAAGGCTATGTGCCCTAAACCAAGTCAACTTCCCACAAAGACAGGTGGAAAAAAGGGCTACCTAAGTATGGTTCTCAATGAGACAACGATAGACAGCTGCCTCTGATTGAGAACCACACCCGGCCAAACACAAAGAAATAGAAAACATAGAAATAAATAAACTAGAATGCCCACCCTATTCACACCCTGGCCTAACCAAAATAGAGAATAAAAGCCTCTATGGCCAGGGCGTGACAATGATGTTGTTACAAAATAGATTTGTGTTGACTGTGATTAGGACATGGGAATATAAGAGCATCTGTTAGGCCAAATTAGCATGCATAGCTCACTGCATGAACCTCAACCCAAAGATTAGCCAAACTCGTGTTTCTAAAAGTGAATTCAAAGCCACTGTAGAATGACTGTATAGCCTAATAAGACATTTTTCGTTTCATTGTTATTTAATTCTAATTCTGTCATTTTATACAGCCTAAATGCAACATTTTTAGGCATGTTGTTGAAGTGCTGTTGTTGATGTGTTGTTGAAATGCTGAGGATTCCTGCCAGCCCCTAGCAAGTGACGTGTCACAAATGCTTTATAATTTATTTATTAAATTGCCTTGAATTAAAAAAATTCCTTCTTAGGATACCTGGCTTGCTCCGGACTGATTTTAGAGTTAGTATGTTATTTAATAAATGTTGAACATCAATTGATCGTGACAGAATCACCAATACCTCCCAAGCAAAGTATTTTTTGGTCTCCTCGGCTATACAAGGTTATAGCGCAGCCTCTGAATGTCAGAGAGTCAAATCAAATATATCCCAAATGCATCGGTCACGTCTTTTCCCGGCATTTTACAGCTTGTTTCAAGCATTAGGCATTGCGGACTAAAGTGTCATAGTGTTATAGATCGCTTTTTATAATCAGGTCCATATACACTACCTTTCAAAAGTTTTAGAACACCTACTCATTCAAGGGTTTTACTTTACTTTATTTATTTTATAACTTTGTAGAGAAATGGTGAAATAAAAACTATGAAATAACACATATGGAATCATGTAGTAACCAAAAAAGTTAAAATATATTTTATATTTTAGATATTTAAAATAGCCACCCTTCGCATTGAAGAAAGCTTTGCACTCTCTTGGCATTCTCTGGAATGCATTTCAATTAACAGGTGTGCCTTCTTAAAAGTTAATTTGTCAAATGTATTTCCTTCTTAATGCGTTTGAGCCAATCAGTTGTGTTGTGACCAGATAGGGGGGTATACAGAATATAGCTCTATTTGGTAAAAGACCAAGTCCATATTATGGCAAAAACAGCTCAAATAAGCGAAGTGAAACAAAAGTCCATCATTACTTTAAGACATGAAGGTTAGTCAATATGGAAAATTTCAAGAACTTTTAAAGTTTCTTCAAATGCAGTCGTAAAAACCATCAAGCGCTATGATGAAACTGGCTCTCACGAGGACCGCCACAGGAATGAAGACCCAGTTACCTCTGCTGCAGAGGATAAGTTCATTAGAGATACCAGCCTCAGAAATTGTAGTCCAAATAAATGCTTCATCGAGTTCAAGTAACAGACACATCTCAACATCAAATGTTCAGAGGAGACTGTGTAGCCATCGTGACCAGTGAACTGAGATAAGGCGGCACTTTACCTAGCATAGCCTTATAGATGACCTGGAGCCAGTGGGTCTGACGACGAACATGTAGCGAGGGCCAGCCGACTAGGGCATACAGGTCGCAGTGGTGGGTCGTATAAGGTGCTTTAGTAACAAAACGGATGGCACTGTGATAAACTGCATCCAGTTTGCTGAGTAGAGTATTGGAAGCTATTTTGTAGATGACATCGCCGAAGTCGAGGATCGGTAGGATAGTCAGTTTTAATAGGGTAAGTTTGGCGGCGTGAGTGAAGGAGGCTTTGTTGCGAAATAGAAAGCCGACTCTAGATTTGATTTTGGATTGGAGATTTGATATGAGTCTGGAAGGAGAGTTTGCAGTCTAGCCAGACACCTAGGTACTTATAGATGTCCACATATTCTAGGTCGGAACCGTCCAGGGTGGTGATGCTAGTCGGGCGTGCGGGTGCAGGCAGCGAACGGTTGAAAAGCATGCATTTGGTCTTACTAGCGTTTAAGAGCAGTTGGAGGCCACGGAAGGAGTGTTGTATGGCATTGAAGCTCGTTTGGAGGTTAGATAGCACAGTGTCCAAGGAAGGGCCAGAAGTATACAGAATGGTGTCGTCTGCGTAGAGGTGGATCAGGGAATCGCCCGCAGCAAGAGCAACATCATTGATATATACAGAGAAAAGAGTCGGCCCGAGAATTGAGCCCTGTGGTACCCCCATAGAGACTGCCAGAGGACCGGACAACATGCCCTCCGATTTGACACACTGAACTCTGTCTGCAAAGTAGTTGGTGAACCAGGCAAGGCAGTCATTAGAAAAACCGAGGCTACTGAGTCTGCCGATAAGAATATGGTGATTGACAGAGTCGAAAGCCTTGGCCAGGTCGATGAAGACGGCTGCACAGTACTGTCTTTTATCGATGGCGGTTATGATATCGTTTAGTACCTTGAGCGTGGCTGAGGTGCACCCGTGACCGGCTCGGAAACCGGATTGCACAGCGGAGAAGGTACGGTGGGATTCGAGATGGTCAGTGATCTGTTTGTTGACTTGGCTTTCGAAGACCTTAGATAGGCAGGGCAGGATGGATATAGGTCTGTAACAGTTTGGGTCCAGGGTGTCTCCCCCTTTGAAGAGGGGGATGACCGCGGCAGCTTTCCAATCCTTGGGGATTTCAGATGATACGAAGGAGAGGTTGAACAGGCTGGTAATCGGGGGTGCGACAATGGCGGCGGACAGTTTCAGAAATACGGGGTCCAGATTGTCAAGCCCAGCTGATTTGTATGGGTCCAGGTTTTCCAGCTCTTTCAGAACATCTGCTATCTGGATTTGGGTAAAGGAGAAGCTGGGGAGGCTTGGGCGAGTAGCAGCGGGGGGGCGGGGCTGTTTGCCAAGGTTGGAGTCGCCAGGAGGAAGGCATGGCCAGCCGTTGAGAAATGCTTGTTGAAGTTTTCGATTATCACGGATTTATCGGTGGTGACCGTGTTACCTAGCCTCAGTGCAGTGGGCAGCTGGGAGGAGGTGCTCTTGTTCTCCATGGACTTTACAGTATCCCAGAACTTTTTGGAGTTAGAGCTACAGGATGCAAATTTCTGCTTGAAAAAGATAGCCTTTGCTTTCCTGACTGACTGCGTGTATTGGTTCCTGACTTCCCTGAACAGTTGCATATCGCGGGGGCTCTTCGATGCTATTGCAGTTCGCCACAGGATGTTTTTGTGCTGGTCGAGGGCAGTCAGGTCTGGAGTGAACCAAGAGCTAAATCTGTTCTTAGTTCTGCATTTTTTGAACGGAGCATGCTTGTCTAATATGGTGAGGAAGTAACTTTTAAAGAATGACCAGGCATCCTCAACTGACGGGATGAGGTCAATATCCTTCCAGGGTACCCGGGCCAGGTCGATTAGAAAGGCCTGCTCGCAGAAGTGTTTTAGGGAGCGTTTGACAGTGATGAGGGGTGGTCGTTTGACCGCGGACCCGTAGCGGATACAGGCAATGAGGCAGTGATCGCTGAGATCTTGATTGAAGACAGCAGAGGTGTATTTGGAGGGCAAGTTGGTCAGGATAATGTCTATTAGGGTGCCCATGTTTACAGATTTAGGGTTGTACCTGGTGGGTTCCTTGATGATTTGTGTGAGATTGAGGGCATCTAGCTTAGATTGTAGGACTGCCGGGGTGTTAAGCATATCCCAGTTTAGGTCACCTAACAGAACAAACTCTGAAGCTAGATGGGGAGCGATCAATTCACAGATGGTGTCCAGGGCACAGCTGGGAGCTGAGGGGGGTCGGTAGCAGGCGGCAACAGTGAGAGACTTATTTCTGGAGAGATTAATTTTTAAAATTAGAAGTTCGAACTGTTTGGGTATAGACCTGGAAAGTATGACAGAACTTTGCAGGCTATCTCTGCAGTAGATTGCAACTCCTCCCCCTTTGGCAGTTCTATCTTGACGGAAAGTGTTATAGTTGGGTATGGAAATCTCAGAATTTTTGGTGGCCTTCCTAAGCCAGGATTCAGACACGGCAAGAACATCAGGGTTGGCAGAGTGTGCTAAAGCGGTGAGTAAGACAAACTTAGGGAGGAGGCTTCTGATGTTGACATGCATGAGGCCAAGGCTTTTTCGATCACAGAAGTCAACAAATGAGGGTGCCTGGGGACAAGCAGGGCCTGGGTTTACCTCCACATCACCCGAGGAACAGAGGAGTAGTAGGATGAGGGTGCGGCTAAAGGCTATCAAAACTGGTCGCCTAGAGCGTTGGGGACAAGGAATAAAAGGAGCAGATTTATGGGCGTGGTAGAATAGATTCTGGGCATAATGTGCAGACAGGGGTATGGTGGGGCACGGGTACAGCGGAGGCAAGCCCAGGCACTGGGTGATGATAAGAGAGGTTGTATCTCTGGATATGCTGGTCTCAATGGGTGAGGTCACCGCATGTGTGGGAGGTGGGACAAAGGAGGTATCAGAGGTACGGAGAGTGGAACTACGGGGTCCATTGCAAACCAAAACAATGATAACTAGCCTGAACAACAGTATACAAGGCATATTGATATTTGAGAGAGACATACAGTAAGGCATAAAGTGATTGCAGGTCTTGATTGGGAGAGTTAGCTAAAACAACAGGTGAGATAACAGCAGCTAGTCAGCTAGCACAGCAACAGCAGGTAAAAATGGCGACGACTAGGCAGAGAGGGTCGGATTAACTACACACAGAGCCTGAGTTAAAACACAGAGCCGACAGATAAAACACAAATAAACAGAATGGAGTACCGTGAATTAATGGACAGTCCGGCAGGCATCAGCTATGTAGCCAAGTGATCATAGTGTCCAGGGGGCAGCCGTAGATGGAGCAGGGAAGCCGCCACTACGCTAGCACGCGGCGTTTAAAGTTAGTAGCCCGGGGGGTGGTCTGCTCAGACGGAGGGGGTCTGCTCAGACGGAGGCCGGTTGAGGGCACAGCGGATGGGGTATTCGTCTGCAGACCAGACGTGGTCGTGTCGACAGAGAATCCAAGCCGGATGGCGATGGCGAAAGAGAGGTTGTAATTGTAGAATTGTGTTTGCTAACTGGTGCTAGCTTCGTGGCAGTGGCGCTAGCTGCGCTAGCTGCAAGCTAGCTGTGAGGATCAGAAGTAGTGGCGCAGGGATTACGGCAGGAATCCGGCGTTGTTGTCGAGAGACAGTCCGATGCTGGTAAATTGGTGAGTAATATCCAGGCTAATAACAGGGCTGGTGTCTGTGCAGAAGGTAAAAGCTGCTAGCAGCGGCTAAAAATGACTAAATAGCTTGTAGCTGATTAGCTGGTTAGCTACTGGGGGTTCTTGAATGTGTTCCAAAGTTAAAAAATAATAGCGATTCCGTATCACATTGGGTGAGGTAGGTTACCGGAAGGTATAATCGAATTAAAAATCGAAAAGAGATAGAATTTAAAAAATATATATATACAAGAAATACGAAAAATACAAACGTACATGAGAGGACGAAACAAAACACGTCTAAACTGCTACTTCATCTTGGATCATCATCAACTTGCAGAGAAAGGAATTCGAAAATCTACCCCGAGACTTTGTTTCAACAAGTCAAAATACGTTTCTATTTACTCCTCAGATACCCTAAAATGTAATCAACTATAATATTTCTTTTGGAAAGAAGTATGTTCAATAAGAAATCGATTTTAGCAGGTGCGTAATGTCTTCATGCGTGCATACACGAATTTCCAAGACTGTGTCCTTCTACTAAAACTGATATTTCTTATTCGTTTTTGAAGTTACAAGCCTGAAACCTTGAACATAGACTGCTGACACCTTGGCCATAGGAATTGCATCCAGGGAGCTAATGTTCAATATGACCTTTCTCTTGCATTTCTAAGAGGATGGTCTCTCAAAAGAAATATCTGGTTGGTTTTTCTTTGGATTTTGTCCTACCATATCTATTGTGTTATATTCTCCTACATTATTTTAACTTTCTACAAACTTCCAAGTGTATTCTTTCCAATGGTACCAATTATATGCATATCCTGGTTTCAGGGCCTGAGCTATAGGCAGTTTACTTTGGGCACGTCATTCAGACAGGAAGTGGAGAAAAAAGGGGCCTATCCCTAAGAAGCCCTTCATTGACAGCAAGATATTTAAGGAGTGCATGGTGACTGAAATAAATGTCTGACAAAATCTATGGATAGTAGACTATCATTTTGCCTCTTGTTTCTTTAATAGGAAGAAATAGGCTCCAACAGAAAGCCCCCTTGTTAATAGCCTAAAGTAAAATGTAAGTCTCGAATTAGCCTACTTTCAGCACCCATGCACTGTCCATCTCCGCGGCTGCCCCTTCATAATAATGTAAGTTTTGCAAATTATATATGGCTTATTGTGAGTTCAATAACTCTGATAAATAGCTTCATTACGGGCAACGAAACATATTGTTTTTACTAAAGTCAATTGTAGCAAGCTTACCTCCGGTCCTCTTTTACATTTTCACGCTCTCCCTCTCAAACTGGATATCAGTAGGCCTAGTCCGCACGCACAGATATTGCATCAAAGACGCCTTTGACTTGCCTCCCGAAGAGCCGCCATGCACAGTACAGCCATTGGTTAGGTAGCACAAAAGTGTGTACATCAGCAAGAGCAGGGCAAGCCAGGGCTCATGATTGTGTGTAATGCAGTCTGTAATGCAGTGTAGCCTAGTTTTATATACACCATCCCAGCAGCGAAAAAACTCAGAAGGAAGTACATTTTCTCAGACATAGAACTTCGCCCTGTGCTTCTCAGTGCATGCCGCTTGTGAAATCGCACTAGGCACACTTGATATTGGCTTCCAGCAAAGAATTAGGGATGAGGGGCAGCATCAGGCGCACATCGAGGTATAATATGGATCTAATTCTGAAACACTGAGCAATATGACATGTAATCAATTACAAATTATATGATCCTCCCCTGGACTAAATAAAAAAATACTAGACCCTCCCCCTGACAAATGTAAAAAGCATTACCCTTAAACAAGTGTGCATATTTAGACTGCTACCTTTAAACTACAACCAATGAGTGATCAAATGTCATTGGTGTGTTGCCACATAAAGGCTAGGCGCCTAGTAGATTGAAATGGAGGTTTAGACACTCTGGTCCATAATGTTGAATATAATCTGAAACGGCCTTCTTCATGTATGGTGTGGTAATATACTGTATAATCCTGTTGTAATGTGTTGCCTGCAGTCTGTCAGTCATATCTGATGCCAGGCAGTATTTGCCCCTTAGGAATAACTTGAATTTACATGCCTTGAATTAAATTAAAATTGGTTATGGTAGTAAGCCCTGTGTCACAGAGCCATTTTCTGTAGACATCCACACGTTACCTCCTGCTTGCAGGGGCGATGTGCGAGCGGAGGGTCACACAATCCCATCAACACCCTTCTGCTTCACTCCCCCTCCTCCTCCGTTCCAGTGTCCTGCGCCTGACATTTTACACACCGCGGATAAAAATAAACAGATCTACTGGAACGTCGGAAAATAAACTGTCTGCGTTTCGTCCTCCGGCGGCAACAGGAGAAATGTTACCACTCGAAATGCTGTCATGCCAGAACTGCTTAATGTTTTGTTACACTGTGGTTGAATGAATTAACATCCAACTGTGACCATATAAGAGAAGTGATGCCCTGTGTGACTAAGAAGAGATTTCTTTAGACAGAAGATTCAGCTTGTATATGTAATGCCTTGGATTGTCATTACCATACATTATCATAATGAAACGGATGTGATATTGTTTTGTGGTAATGTAATAATGTGTTTGGGGTGATAATGTACAGTATGCGATAATGTGTGCCGTGTGGTAATGTATAGAAACAGGATAATAAATGTTTAAATATCCAAATGATTGAATCCTTTTGAATAAAACATAATGTACAATCCGTGTCCCCTCATTATCAGTAGCCTGCTGAAGATCCCCAAAGCACTTGGTGTTAACTAAGAATCTGCAGTCAGTGTTGTGTGTGGAAGCATCATGCCACAACCAGGTATTCATATATCTCAGCTGTTTGATGAATATGATTGATGAATCCACAACTGGACCCTGTGTGTGTGTGCGTGTCTGTTTGTGTGTGTGAGAGAGACAGGATTAGGACAATACCCGCTAATTATCAAAATTCTAAAACCACCTAAAAGGAAGCGATTCTCAAACCTTCCATAACAAAACCATCACCTACAGAGAGACGAACCTGGAGAAAAGTTCCCTAAGCAAGCGGGGCTCTGTTCACAAACAGACCCCACAGAATTTTTTACATTTTATTTAACCTTTATTTAACTAGGCAAGTCAGTTAAGAACAAATTCTTATTTACAATGACAGTCTAGGAACAGTGGGTTAACTTCCTTGTTCAGGGGCAGAACGACAGATTTTTACCTTGTCAGCTCGGGGATTCAATCTAGCAACCTTTCGGTTACTGACCCAACGCTCTAACCACTAGGCTACCTGCCGCCCCACCCAGGACAGCAACACAGTTAGACCCAACCAAATCATGAAAAAACAAAAAGATAATTACTGGACACATTGGAAAATATTATCAAAAAACAGAGCAAACTACAATGCTATTTGGCCCTAAACAGAGAGTACACAGTGGCAGAATACCTAACTACCGTGACTGGTCCAAACTTAAGGAAAGCTTTGACAATGTACAGACTCAGTGAGCATAGCCTTGCTATTGAGAAAGGCCACCGTAGGCAGATCTGGCTTTCAAGAGAAGACAGGCCATGTGCGCACTGCCCACAAAATAAGGTGGAAACCGAGCTGTACTTCCTAACCTCCTGCCAAATGTATGACCATATTAGAGACACATATTTCCCTCAGATTACACAGACCCATAAAGAATTCAAAAACAAACCCAATTTTGATAAACTCCCATATCTATTGGGTGAAATACCACAGTGTGCCATCACAACAACAAGAATTGTGACCTGTTGCCACAAGAAAAGGGCAACCAGTGAAGAACAAACTAGAGGTCGACCGATTATGATTTTTCAATGCCGATACCGATTATTGGAGGACAAAAAAAGCCGATACCGATTAATCGGCCGATTTATAAAAAAAAAAAAATGTTTTAAATATATATATATATATCATACACACACATTTTTGTAATAATGACAATTGCAACAATACTGAATGAACAATGAACACTTTTATTTTTACTTAATATAATACATAAATACACACACGCACGCACACAGCTCTGAAGAGTCTGCTTAGGAGACAAATACTCTCAACTGTTTGAATAAAAATAGAGTTTAAGTTACCTGTGATGAATGTTGAAAACAAAAACTTTAATTTCTATGCAGGAAATCCTATTTTAATAATGGGCATGGTAAGAATTGACAACCAAAGTGCGAGTCATAATTCCCATGACACCTAGCAAAATCTGAAAAGCAGGATATTTTTAGATTCACTTAAAATAAGGTCTGTGTTTCGTGTAGGCTTACATCACCGTGCCAATTTTATAACTGTGTAGATATCCATAGGACAAGGTAACTCTGATCAATATTGGCTAAATATAAGCGAAGATAAAAAAATTTGTAGAGTGGATTCATGAAAATATGTTGACAAACGTTACCTTATCCTAGTGAGATTTACACGGGTATCAAAACGTCGAGGCGGTTTAAGCCTGCACGAAACACAGACCTTATTTGAAGTAGATCAAGACATTCTCTATGGAAGACATGAATGGTAAAATAACGAAGGAACCCCTTTCAAATTCAGCTGCAAGTTATTACAGGAATTATAACGCGTCGACTATTTCTCTCTAAACCATATACCTTTGACTAATCCGGAAACTATCACCTCGAAAACAAAACGTTTATTCCGTTCCGTATTTTATCTAACGGGTGGCATCCATGAGTGTAAATATTCCTGTTACATTGCACAACCTTCAATGTTGTCATAATTACGTAAAGTTCTGGCAAATTAGTTCGCAAAGAGCCAGGCGGCCCAAACTGTTGCATATACCCTGACTCTGCGTGCAATGAACGCAAGAGAAATGACACAATTTCACCTGGTTAATATTGCCTGCTAACCTGGATTTCTTTTAGCTAAATATGCAGGTTTAAAAAATATATACTTGTGTATTGATTTTAAGAAAGGCATTGATGTTTATGGTTAAGTACACATTGGAGCAATGACAGTCATTGATTGATTGTTTTTATAAGATAAGTTTAATGCAAGCTAGCAACTTTAAAAACGGCAAATCGGCGCCCAAAAAGACCGATTTTCAATTGTTATGAAAACTTGAAATCGCCCAGATCAATCGGCCATTCCGATTAATCGGTCGACCTCTAGAACAAACACAATTGTAAATACAACCCATATTTATGTTTATTTATTTTCCCTTTTGTACTTTAGCTATTTGCACATAATATGACATTTGAAATGTCTTTATTCTTTTGTAACTTTTGTGAGTGTAAAGTTTACTGTTATTTTTTTATTATTATTGTTTATTTCACTTTTGTTTATTATCCATTTCACCTGCTTTGGCAATGTAAAGATATGTTTCCCATGCCAATAAGCCCCTTAAATTGAATTGAAATTGAATTGAGTGCGAGTGAGTGAGTGAGCGCGCGCTGTTCCAGATATGTTTCTACATTTTGTGCTGAGTCACAAGAGAGAGCCTATATTGTTGACATTTTCAATGTAGCCTGCATACCAACACTGTTGTCTTAAGAGTTATCAGTAATTAGGCTACATTTCTTCTGACATCTGAAACAACTGTACCATGACTCGAAACCACAATTCCAATCATTAACATTCAATGTATCATAACAGTCCAATCTAACAACTTCTTGCCTGGGAGATTTGTGGGCCTTTATAAAAAAATGATTTACCTCTGTAGTGTTTCTTTCTCTTACAGATCAAACTATTCTTTGATGGGTCCTTTGTTTTGGGATCATTTGAAATGTAGTTCATGTAAGACTCTTTCTCCTGAGCATCAGTAGAGTCGAGCAGCTCCAGCAAATCCCCTCAGTCACATGAAAATCTTGCATCACGTCGCAGGCGGCAAGAACGAGCTGGCACAATGGGTTCATTACAATGATTTCCTGTCTTCCGCAATTACTGGAGTGAACTTATTATCGTCTCGGTATATTCAAATGATTTACCCTCACAATGAGAAACTGCTCTCATATGGGCATGAGTGTCTTATTTGAGTTTTCAAAGCAATTTGTTTTGAAATAGGGTTGAATCCCCAAAGCATATGTGTAATTAAAATAGAAATAACAAGAAATCCACATTAGCCTTTGTAGTCATTTCTGTCTTCATCAAGTTAACTCTCGGATGTGAGGGGAATGTGGCATATGACTATCTATTAATTCAATTACTTTTTTCTTTTTGACTGTCAATTGACTCGAGTCATTCAGCTTGTGATTCAAATCCTTTAACACTCAAGTTGCAGTTGCAGCAAAGTACACAACCTAACATTATATTATGTACATGTAAGAAAAGCATTGCATTTCCAATGTCTCAATCAAGACTGGCAGATGATCGTTTTCCACACGGCCCTTTACAGTAACAAGTCCAGGCTGGAGGAAGTTGACACTTGATTTAGGAATTGGCAGTGCTGTTGTGTGCCCTGGATGACTTCTCCGCCAGGTTTGGCATCAATACTGAACGCGTCCCATTTCTAAATCATATGTCAACTTCCTCCTTCTGAGATAAATGCTGTGCAAATCAAACGCACTTCTGAAAAGGCAGTGTAGAAAAATGTCATATCTGCAATGATTGAATGCCAGTTTATGCCTCAAGACTTTTGACTAGCTAATGTGTTGTAGCATTGTCCTCCAAAATGGTGGATGCGCCATGATGTAAGTAACCCTCAAAACCAAAAGAGTGTTTTGAGATAATGGGGTATTCTGTAGAAACATATCGATGTTTATTTTCCTCTGAACATAACACAACTTAAGTGGCAAAACCAAAGTCCCATTCACTGGGCAAAAGATAAAGAATATTTCCGAACGTAAATGCTACCAAGACACCATCTGAGCTCATCCAATAGCACCGCTTATTTATGCTTCAAAAGCGATTGCTCCCACTTGAGGTTAGCGCTTGCGTCCTAACTCTGTGTGGAACAGACGTTTGGCATGACTTGAATTTTCCAACTTGGATCATGATGTCGATGGAGCACAAAGGGGGCCCAGTAAGTCAATAGAGGAGCGTGCTGCTTGGGGCCAAATGAAATGAAGCTCAGACACAGATTCTGTGTCACAGACGGGGAACATCTTTCAAGGGAACCGTGGAGGAGGGAGCATTGTCACTGCAAATAAATCACGACTACTACTCGATTGGAGAGGAAAACCAAATGGTGTGAAACTATCTACGACAGCTTGCTTTACAAAGCTCAGCTACAGTAGCGGGAAAAAGTATGTGAACCCTTTGGAAATACCTGGATTTCTGCATAGATTGGTCATGACATTTGATCTGATCATCTAAGTCACAACAATAGACAAACACAGTCTGCTTAAATGACACACAAACAATTATATGTTTTCATGTCTTTGTTGAACACACGTGTAAACATTCACAGCGCAGGGTGGAAAAAGTATGTGAACCCTTGGATGTAATAACTGGTTGACCCTACTTTGGCAGCAATAACCTCAACCAAATGTTTTCTGTAGTTGTGGATCAGACCTGCACAACAGTCAGAAGGAATTTTGGACCATTCCTCTTTACAAAACTATTTCAGTTCAGCAATATTCTTGGGATGCCTGGTGTGAAATGCTCTCTTGAGGTCATGCCCCAGCATCTCAATTGGGTTGAGGTCAGGACTCTGACTGGGCCACTCCAGAAGACGTATTTTCTTCTGTTGAAGCCATTCTGTTGTTGATTTACTTCTGTTTTTTGGGTCGTTGTCCTGTTGCATCACCCAACTTCTGTTGAGCTTCAATTGGTGGACAGATAGCCTAACATTCTCCTGCAAAATGTCTTTATATTTTTCCGTCGATGATAGCAAGCTGTCCAGGCCCTGAGGCAGCAAAACAGCCCCAAACCATGGTGCTCCCGCCACCATACTTTACAACTGGGAGAAGGTTTTGATGTTGGTGTGCTGTGCCTTTTTTTCTCCACACATAGTGTTGTGTCTTCCTTCCAAACAACTCATCTGTAGTTTCATCTGTCCACAGAATATTTTGCCAGTAGCGCTGTGGAACATCCAGGTGGTCTTTTGCAAACTTCAGACGTGCAGCAATGTTTTTTTTGGACAACAGTGGCTTCTTCCGTGGTGTCCTCCCATGAACACCATTCTTGTTTAGTGTTTTACGTATCGTAGACGAGTCTAACAGAGATGTTAGCATGTTCCAGAGATTTCTGTAAGTCTTTTGCTGACACTCATGATTTTTCTCAACCTTATTGAGCATTCTGCACTGTGCTCTTGCAGTCATCTTTGCAGGACAGCCACTCCTAGGGAGAGTAGCAACAGTGCTGAACTTCCTCCATTTATAGACAATTTGTCTTACCGTGGACTGATGAACATCAAGGATATTAGAGGTACTTTTGTAACCCTTTCCAGCTTTATGCAAGTCAACAATTCTTGATCTTAGGTCTTCTGAGATCTCTTTTGTTCAAGGCATGGTTCAAATCAGACAATGCTTCTTGTGAATAGCAAACTCCAATGTTGTGAGTGTTTTTTATAGGGCAAGGCAGCTCTAACCAACATCTCCAATCTCGTCTCGTTGATTGGACTCCAGGTTAGCTGACTCCTGACTCCAGTTAGCTTTTGGAGAAGTCATTAGCCTTGGGGTTCACATACTTTTTCCAACCTACACTGTGAATGTTTAAATTATATATTCAATGTAGACAAGAAAAAAACAATCATTTGTGTGTTATTAGTTTAAGCACACTATGTTTGTTTATTGTTGTGACTTAGATGAAGATCAGATCAAATTTGATGACCAATTTATGCAGAAATCCAGGTAATTCCAAAGGGTTCGCATACTTTTCCTTGCCACTGTATATGCTTCGTATTGTTTAATAACACTTAGCAGAGCAGAATATAGGGTAACATCCTCATTAATTTACATTCATGCCTTCCTATTAACGTGCACGAGGGCTAAAATAGCAGATTACGCTGATTATGGTTTCAGATATGCAGATATGTCAATCATTTTGTCTGAGAGAGAATGAGTTCCTGTTTTACAGTAGTTTTAACGAACCTCAACCCTTTTAAGCCTGCCACCCTTCCTCTCGATATCTCTACTCTTCCACCAGACACTGGTAGAAGATGGTTGATATCTGTTTGCGCATGACAAAGACAGATATCAATTGGGTGTGCTATCTTCTTGAAATAATCCCTGCCTTGCCCTCACCTCAGTTTTGACAGGGAGTTTGTTGGCTTCACACTTGAAAAGGGAGAAACATAAGCTATTTTGAAATGGCTCTTTAAATTCCTCTGGTTTATTATCAATCAAAATGTATTTGGCAGCAAGTGGTCATAACTTTGAAACTAATGTTCACGTGCTGTACAGTGTCACAAGAGAGTAGAATGATGTGATCCATGTAGTCTGTCACACACTGTGAACCAATGTGTAAAAGGGCTGAACACACACACACACACACAGAGACATTCAATAAAGCTTGCAAGTGATAGGAAATGAGACAACGGACCCCTAGAGTTCACATTTTTGAGTTACAACGCTTCCAAACATATCGACAGATTGAAACCTTGTTACTTTGACAAACACATTGGGGAGAACTGAAACACTAAGAACAAAGAACATCCCCTTTTTTTCACCTCTCTACGGATCCACCCATCCCCTGGATTCAGGGGTATTATTGCATTATTGGAGATATCCAATCTCCATATACCACCTCCATGGTCAAAGGGCCTGGAAACAGTTGAAAATCACCCTGGAGGGAACCACTTATCCACCACATTCCTCCATTGGTGAGGGGGGGAGGGTTCAACGTTGCCTAAAAGGTACCCACCATCCAAACACTCCAAACCCTTTATCTCCCATGTGTTGGTGGCGACAAGGAGCTGCCAGATAGCCGGCCTACTCCAGAAGCCCAGAGTGACAAGCTCCATCAGCAGAGTCCTTGTATGGCCATGGATCGGGCTGAGGAGGACGATAAGCAGCAGTCAGCCCAGCTATGCAGCCCATGTTTAGAGAGACTCCTTGGGACCGGGCATCCGCAGAACAATGTCTGTTTCTGTTCAATTTAGAGTGGTTATCGCACGCTATTCTTCCCGCTAGGCAGTGCGTCTTTTTCACAGCTCCATTGGGACTAACAGAGGTGAGTAGAGAGGTTCTTGTTCGGCTGGTCATCTTTGATGAATTTGAAATGTATTTGTCACCAATGGAGTTTTTCTTAAACATGGTGAGATGTTTGGCTTTGGTTTTTTGACTGTGTGTGAGGTGCATGGGTGGTTGGACTTCCATGAAAGTCCTTCACCTTGGAAAGACTGATGATGCAGTAGACTAGCAGATGGGGAATCATCATGTGTCCTCAATTCTACGTTTTTGCACAATTTTCTTAATTCCGTTATAATATGGATCATGGGAGATTAAAATATTACATTAGCAAACCATAACATAAGAGGCTGTTATTGATTTTCAGCCTTTGTATCCAATTGATGACAAGCACCTGAACAAAAGTCCTCTACATTCAGTGAGAAATTGGACTTTCAGGCAAAGGGGGTCAGATAAATCTTGATTCAGAGCTAATTAACTAATGCAGCTCATGCACTGGATAGGAGTGGTACAGTTAGAACACGAATAATTACAAACATAAATAAAAAATAAATGCAAGACATACATTTGTATGACATTTAAAGATAGTTCTCCCAAATGTATATATTTGCTCCTTTACCCAGAAAGCAGATTATGGACAAGGAGGGACTGCAATCCACACTTTGGTTTGGTTGAACTTTTGACTGCCACCAACAGTTAATGTCAGCATTTTCAAACCAAAATGTAAGTTAATGTCCCCTAGTTAACATAATTAAAATGGCATACAGTTAACAGACATACCCTGATGCTACACTATTGTCCTCCCAGTTTTTTCATTATCTATCGTAATGTAATGCATGAGAATGGCTGAATATATCACTGTGCTGCCTATACTCTGGATATGACGAAAAACTAGGAGAGCATGAATATACAGCCGCTGAAAGTGTACACACCCCTTGCACAGTCTTCACATTTTGCCGCCTTAAATTTAAATCTAAGAAAGGTTTCACTTAGATTTTTTTCATATCGATCTGTACAACCTACTCAAAAGGTTCAAAATTAAAGACAAATGTTAGTAAATGTTCTAGATTTTTTGTATTTATTATTAAGATGCGTTGACTGCGTTTGTCTTCACATCCCTTTTGGTGGAAGAACTTTTGGCAGCCATTACAGCTGTGAATCATTTTGAACAAGGTTCTACCAACCTTGGACAACTCCTAGGGCAACATACTGTGTCACGGCTGTTGAAGGAAGTGGACCAAGATGCAGCGTACATTTTCCTTTTATTAATAAAAATGACGCCAAACAAAACAATAAACACTACAAAAATAACCTTGAAGCTAAAGGCTATAGTGCCAATAAACAAAGACAAGTTCCCACAAAGACAGGTGGGAAAAAGGGCTACCTAAGTATGGTTGTCAATCAGAGACAACGATAGACAGCTGTCCCTGATTGAGAACCCTACCCGGCCAAAACTTAGAAATAGAAATAATAGAACATAGAATACCCACCCCAATTCACACCCTGACCAAACCAAAATAGAGACATAAAAAGGATCTCTAAGGTCAGGGCGTGATAATTTATGTAATCTTTATTTAACTAGGCAAGTCAGTTAAGAGCAAATTCTTATTTAAAATGATGGCCTACCGGGGAACTGTGGGTTAACTACCTTGTTCAGGGGCAGAACGACAGATTTGATGGATGGGGGGGTATGGGGGATAGGGAGGGGGTGACATCTGCCCTCTTTCTGTTTACCTGTCCTTGTTCTGTATGTCTTATTTTGTATTATTTACTTTGTACTTAGAACTCTGGGTATTTTTGTTTCTGTCTGCTCTTTTATGTTTAGATAAGAATTTTATACTTGTCTTTTCTACAAAATACCTATACACCATTCTTGTGTGTTCAATAAAAATAGTTTAACAACATCTTTCACTTACAATGTGTCGTACGACGATGCAAAGGACTGTTTAAGGACTGAGGGAGTACAAGCAAAGTCTGGCCAAGTGCATGTAAGTCAAAATAACCCTGTAAGCCAAGATAACTGATAGTAAAAACATGAATGACTAACTGACTAACTGACATTCAAGTAAAGTGTGTCCAGTCTGTGTGAGCCAAGAGCAAAAACATGACTGACTCAACTGTGAGTTCACCCCAACTCTCCCTCTCTTGCTATGATGAAGTCATTTGGGGAGAAAGCTTCCCAGTTTCATTAAAACTCCACTGACTCCGAATGGAGTCAGGTTCATCTGCATGCTGTGTCTCTGCCAAGGGACACGCATCTACATTGTTTCAAAAGGAAACAAATACACGCACCGCGCATTCGATGAAACTTTGATGGAACCGCTCTCGCCTCACCCTTCAGGTGAATTGATTTCAAAGTCAAAGCTTAAAATAATGAAAGGTAGTCACTGTGTAACCTAATGTAGTAGGCATAGAAAGATGCCTGAGATTGGAGTTCCCACTTCCGTTTTCCAGGGGAAACGGAAGTTAGGTTGAAAATACTGTATCCCTGAAAACCGAATGTTAGCGTTTTCTGGCAACTCCGCATAGGCTAGTCACTGTGGTGTGTGTAAGTGCATTTGGAGCACCATAGGCTAATTCAAAGAGTGGCTATTGCAGCATCCTCTGACATATTATTCATATCTGTCAGCTGCTAAGCTAGCCTTCTACCGGAGGCCTGGAGATAGAGGGAGCTAACAAGGGGAGACAAAAGATGTCAGAGAGCTCAGCGTTGGGTAACTTGACCTGACATGGCATTGCAGTGACTCAAGGTTACATGCAGGAGCAGCAAACTCTTTTCTTTAGTGAGTTATAATTGACCTCAGTTTATCTGAAAGGCTGGTCTCATAGACTAGACGTAACATAATAAACAAAAATCGGGGACACTCAAATTAGTATTATATATGGTAGGGTTACATAACACAGAAGGTTAATTAAGGCAAAACTGAAAAGAGGGTGGTTGGTCAGGGTGGATAGATAGGTGTATACCGCGAACATCTAGCAACAACAAATGTTAGCAAGTTTGCAACTACTTGCTACTTTTTAGCTACTTAGCATGTTAGCTAACCCTTCCCCTAACCCTTAAGCTAACTCTTTGAGATATGCATCTTTCCCTTTCAAGACAATTTGATAAATATCTAGATACATGGGCTTCGATAATATACAGGAATGATACATTTTAATTTGAAATTATTCAGTGTGATTCGGTTTCATAAGAGGAAATAATACAAATGTCTAGCAACCCAAACATTGCATGTTCGAATCTCATCACGGACAACTTTTGCATTTTTGCTAATTAATCAACTTTGTAACTAAACTCAGCAAAAAAAGAAACGTCCCTTTTTCAGGACCCTGTCTTTCAAAGATAATTCGTAAAAATCTAAATACTTCACAGATCTTCATTGAAAAGGGTTTAAACACTATTTTCCATGCTTGTTCAATGAACCATAAACAATTAATGAACATGCACCAGTGAAATGGTAGGCAATTAAGGTCACAGTTATGAAAACTTAGAACACTGAAGAGGCCTTTCTACTGACTCTGAAAAACATCAAAAGAAAGATGCCCAGGGTCCCTGCTCATCTGCGTGAACATGCCTTAGGAATGCTGCAAAGAGGCATGAGGACTGCAGATGTGGCAAGGGCAATAATTTGCAATGTCCATAGTGTGAGATGCCTAAGACAGCGCAACAGGGAGACAGGACGGACAGCTGATTGTCCTCGCAGTGGCAGACCACGTGTAACACCTGCACAGGATCGGTACGTCCGAACATCACACCTGCGGGACAGGTACAGGATGGCAACAACAACTGCCGGAGTTACACCAGGAACGCACAATCCCTCCATCAGTGCTCAGACTGTCCGTAATAGGCTGAAAGAGGCTGGACTGAGGGCTTGTAGGCCTGTTGTAAGGCAAGTCCTCACCGGACATCACCGGCAACAACAACGCTTATGGACACAAACCCACCGTCGCTGGACTAGACATGACTGACAAAAAGCTCTTCACTGACAAGTTGCGGTCGGATTCGCGTTTATCATCGAAGGAATGAACGTTACACCGAGGCCTGTACTCTGGAGCGGGATCGATTTGGAAGTGGAGAGTCCGTCATGATCTGGGGCGGTGTGTCAATGCATCATCGGACTGAGCTTGTTGTCATTGCAGGCAATCTCAACACTGTGCGTTACAGGGAAGACATCCTCCTCCCTTATGTGGTACCCTTCCTGCAGGCTCATCCTGACATGACCCTCCAGCATGACAATGCCACCAGCCATACTGCTCGTTCTGTGCGTTATTTCCTGCAAGACAGTAATGTCAGTGTTCTGCCATGGCCAGCGAAGAGCCCGGATCTCAATCCCATTGAGCACGCCTGGGACCTGTTGGAACGGAGGGTGAGGGCTAGGGCCATTCTTCCCAGAAATGTCCGGGAACTTGCAGGTGCCTTGGTGGAAGAGTGGGGTAACATCTCACAGCAAGAACTGGAAAATCGGGTGCAGTCCATGAGGAGGAGATGCACGCAGTACATAATGCAGCTGGTGGCCACACCAGATACTGACTGCTACTTTTGATTTTGACCCCCCCTTTGTTCAGGGACACATTATTCAATTTCTGTTAGTCACATGTCTGTGGAACTTGTTCAGTTTATGGTCTCAGTTGTTGAATCTTGTTATGTTCATACAAATATTTACACATGTTAAGTTTGCTTAAAATTAACAGAGTTGACAGTGAGAAGAAGTTTATTTTCTTGCTGAGTTTAATACTTACTAATTTTTAGCTACATTGCAACTACTTGGAATGTTAGCTAACCCTTCCCCCAACCCTAACTTTAACACTTTAACCTAACTCATAGGGTGTGAATCTTTCCTTTTCAAGACGATTCGATATGTATCTAGATACATGGGCTCCGATATGATACAGAAACGCAACATTTGTTTGAAACGATTCAGTGCGATTTCGTTTGATTAGAGGAACTAATCGATGCGATTCGGTTCGATGCGATACGAACCGATGCACTAATATTTGTTGCATAAACACATTTTCATTAAGAATTTTCCATTCTTAATTAAAATCTGCTGTTCGTGAGCTGAGCCTCTCTGAGCTGAATTCTGTGTGTGTGTGTGTGTGTGTGTGTGTGTGTGTGTGTGTGTGTGTGTGTGTGTGTGTGTGTGTGTGTGTGTGTGTGTGTGTGTGTGTGTGTGTGTGTGTGTGTGTGTGTGTGTGTGTGTGTGTGTGTGTGTGTGTGTGTAGGCACCTAAGCTGAGCCACAAGGGAAACTAGGCATCTACTACCCCACTATCAGTAATGGGGGAGGGGGGCAATGCTAGCTTTTGATCTAAAATCACCGTCCCCCACTAATTAATTTCTAATTTTTGCAGATTCAAAGTGTTAAGAGCTAGTAATGTATCAATATTTATCGAAAACAATTAGCAATGAAATAGTCAATGAATATGTAGCAGAACTTTAGATTTCACCCCCGTCTCATAATTTAATGATTTAGACCGTTTGGAAGTTTTGAAGGACTAGGACCATCTCTTCTCCTCCTGCTTCGACCATGCAGTGATAGCAAAAGTGATTGCTGTCTTTGTTATGAAATTAGCAAATTTCCCCTTTATATCTAAAAATAATCACATATACTGATTGTTTCAAGCAAAATTACCAAAACTATTGCTGAGGGTGAACAACGAACAATGGAAATAAAATCTAATGTAAGCCCCGATCAGCATATAGCCTACCTATAGCCAGATGAGAGTTGTAGCTTAGGCTGGTAAAACACCATTTCCACAGTGCATTTGATAAAAATAACCTACCAAATTACATTGGTTGTCACTCAACTAATAAAGCCTAATAATGTGCAAGCCATTTTACAAACATTTGATTGCTGAAGTTGGCACGCAGATGTGCCAGATCAGAAATAGGCCTCCCTCTAATTGGTCAGCACATGAAGCTGCGCACAGCACTCAGTTTGAATATAGTAGGCTACTGATATTGCCTGGGGTTGTTCAGCATGCAAAATGACTTGTAGATCAATGACCGTCAACATAATTACATGCTTAGTTCGACACTGAAGGAAAGGACGCATATTTTTGGAAGGTTGAAAGAAAGTAATTTGAGGAACAACAAAAAAGTTCACCAGTGATTTGTAATGTTTGAATTGATTTTCTGACCGATGCATGCTACATTTGGATCGGTTTGGGGTCCTGCAAACCAATGCAAATTGGAAAACAAATTGGAAAATTGTAACGTATTGCAAATTCTTAACATACTGTATGAATTGCAATTTGTTCCATATCATACGAATTGTAACGCGTAACATATCATACAAAATAGATGATGGACATCCACAAATTAATACATACCACACCAAATGTAACATATCATATTGTATTTTTCGTTTACTATGTTACGTCTACCTCTGAGTCCAGGTTGCATCTGAGCTTCTCTGTAAACACTCAATGAAATAAATAGCTTGGGATCAGACTCCTGTCATGTCCAAATGGGTCAAAAAAACATTAGCCCTAAATCCTCTCAATCATAACAATATTGAAGTTGGATTTAAATATTTTTTGTATAAAGGATTTAAAAAAATTATATAGCATTATGGCTAAACAAAATGGAGCATATCTAGGTTTGCATTAGGCGTAGGTTGCATTCACCCCGAATACCCCCTGTATATTAACATTGTTCCAATAATGTAGTTTCAACAAGTAAATGCTTCTAAAATACATGACATGAAGAAACGATACTGATTTGTTCAAACATGATTCATGTTCAAGTTTTGGTTAGATAGCATGAAACTATTCCTAGAATAAATGTATTATTTTTTCTCAAGAAAGCAAATCAAATAATATATGGAAATGAATTCCCCCGTTGCTTTGCATCAGCGTCAAAAAAAACATTATTGCATCACTTGAGAGATGAGAGTATGGACATTAAAACCAGGATGAGAAATGAGAGAGGGGGGGACAGAGCAAGAGAGTGAGTGAAAGAGAGCAGTCCCGAGGAAGCGTGCGCTGAGAGCCCATGATCGTCTCTAGTCGGCTATCTATACTGTGGCAGAACATTTGTATTTTTTTGGAACGAACGGTTTACCTATACAACAACTCAACTCAAGATCTATTGACGATGTCACAACTACGTCATTGTTTTATCAAGGGTTGGATATTGAGGATTTCTCAAGGATTTCTGTTTCCTTTTTCAGCCTCAAATAATTTCTCAGGATCTTATAAATTCCGTTCCCCATTACGTGGATTAAAACGGTAGGCTAGCAGTTTGGGCAACTACGGTCACTTGAAATGTTACGCATTTTTGTAGGCTACTTTATCGGCTAGTTGACTTTAAATCCTACCTGTAAAGAACATGTGCATGGATGTAGATTGCAGACTATATTGCTAACAGCTGATACTGTATCTTTGTGATTTCATGTTGCAAATGAGAATCATGTAATTAAGACAAATGTTGTCTAGCCTCTCAAAAAAGAATAGCCTATGTAAAGAAAGATAAGACTACCAGCTCTAGCCTTCTGGGGGCCCTAAGCAAGATTTGGTTAGGGGGCCACTTCGGGCAAACACTTTAGTGACCCCCCTCTTGATGGTGGAGACAATTTGTTTTTAAGTTCATTTCCTGCAATTCTTCACATTTTGTCATGGGGGTGTATAGAAAATGTTGCACTTTTAAAGCAGTTCTCTGCAATTCTACACATTTTGTAATGAATTTGCAATGTTAATATGATATCTGAGGGAGAATGACTGACAAAATCAATGTGGAGGTCAGGGCCCCTGGACACGTGCGCTGTGTGCCCGGTCGGGATTCGGCATGATTACTAAAAGTTTAAATGACTAGCTAGACTAACTGCCAATCTAAAAATATTTTGCTGACATGGCTAATTGAGTGACTGTCAGTGACTGACATAAGAGAAAAACTGCTGATGCACCACCAAATTTCGAAATTGCACCTGGTGTATTCTACTATTCTTACTCTCAATAGTAAGTTGAGACCCCTGAGTAACACACAAAAAAAATGTAAATAAAAACTAGACGTTGAATTGGTTTGAATCTCCGAGCTGACTAGGTGAAAAATCTGTCTATCTCCTTGAGCAAGGCACTTAACCCTAATTTCTCCTGTAAGTCACTCTGGATAAGAGCGTCTGCTAAATGACTAAAATGTAGTGTAATGTAATGAACTGACGTTTGTGCCCAGTGGGTTATGCCTGGAACTAGCCCCAACTATCTCGTAGGCTAAATGCACACATTTTTGTTCTAAAGCAAAGTAGGTGACAGTTTTGCATTAAATCGAAGTTGCAAAGTGTATTTCATTGCAACATATTTTTCAAGTATTGTAGTTTCATGGCAGTATGTCTAGAGGACGTAGTAAAGATTGTATGGAGAAATGTAATCATTGGTGCCATTTTGCCATCTAAACCAGTTATTCAAATGATACAATGCAAGTGATCACTCTCTAAGACACTGTCACATTGGTATAAAGGGATCGGGAGACAGGCGCAGGAATGCGTAATAGGGGTTTTTACTTCACCCAAATTACAGCGTGCCATCTAAAGGCACGGGGACAAAGACCAAACAAACACATATACAAAACACAGGGTTGAAACCCAAACAAAAAAGCGAGGAGTACCTCGAAGAAATACACCAGGACGAGACCCGTAACATACACGCACACAATGATTCTAAATGGGACGAGACCCGTAATCATCTGCGCAATCATCTGCGCAATTCAAGCGGCACGAAATCCAAAACAACACAGCACAGGTACTCACACGACCAACAGACATGGGAACAATAATCAACAGCCCAATGGTGCACCAAAGGGCACATTTATACAATTACAATCAGTGGGAATGGGGACCAGGTATGCGTAATGACACAGTTCCAGTGATCTGTGACAGACACACACACAATCAGAGAGAGAGAGAGAAGTGTGTGGTACGCTTGTGTGGTTGTCTGGTTAAACCAGTGTTATTTTCTAGAAATGATTTAGGAAGTGTTTCCCCTACCAGGTTAGACAGGTCCACCCTCCTAACCTGGTAGCCCAGAGGACACCTGAAGCGCCCTCCTATCTGACAAAGCTTCAATATTAAATGTGTGATGTGTGCATTGGAGGCGGCTCTGAGGGATGTTGCTTTATATCTACTGTAACTTAGGGAAACACTGGAGTTAGGAATATTGATATTTCTCTTTCAGTCATTTGTAATTTCTGAAATTTGTACAGTTTTTGGTAGTTCTATTCTCATCAATGCCTTTTATTTTTTGCATAGGTGAAAGGAAGAGTTGGAGCATAACACCTCATCAGAATCATGAGACAAACTGGTACATCATCTGTCCGCTTCTGCACTCTTCAACTCACAGTGTTGTTGGCAGTTTTTTCATCTGAAATTACATTTGTTACAGCTGGGAATTCAAACCCAAGCCTCGGAACAAACTCTTCCATTGGCAACCAAACTAATAGGAAGTGTGATTCAGTGGATACTGAATGCAAAGTGGGTGTCATTCTGCCCATATGGTTACCAGAGAACCCATCCTTTGGTGATAAACTGGCAAGAGCCACAGTTTACTTTGTGGCCTTGTTTTACATGTTCCTGGGGGTCTCTATCATTGCGGATCGCTTCATGGCGTCCATCGAGGTAATTACATCACAAGAGAGGGAGATCACCATCAAGAAACCAAATGGCGAAAAAGTGACAACCACTGTGCATGTATGGAATGAGACGGTGTCCAACCTGACCCTTATGGCCCTGGGTTCCTCAGCCCCGGAAATCCTACTGTCCGTCGTTGAGGTGTGCGGTCACAACTTTAACGCAGGTGATCTGGGCCCGAACACCATCGTTGGTAGTGCTGCCTTCAACATGTTCGTTATCATTGGATTCTGTGTTTCTGTCATTCCTGATGGAGAGCACCGGAAAGTCAAACATTTGAGGGTATTTTTTGTTACCGCCACCTGGAGTATATTCGCATACACCTGGCTTTATCTCATCTTGGCTGTCATCTCTCCGGGCATCGTACAGGTGTGGGAGGGCCTTGTCACACTGTTCTTCTTCCCGTTATGTGTTGGGATGGCTTACGTCGCGGATCGCAGACTTCTTGTCTATAAGTACATGTACAAACGCTACCGCGCAGGGAAACGAAGAGGGGTGATCATTGAGACGGAAGGGGAGGCTCAAATACCTTCAAAGATGGACATTGAAATGGACGGGAAAATGCTCAACTCAGAGAGCTTCATGGACGGAGCGATGGGTTTCGATGAGAAGGACCTGGATGAGGAGGAGGCCAGAAGGGAAATGGTCCGGATCCTGAAGGAACTGAAGCAGAAGCATCCAGAGAAGGAGACGGAGCAGCTGATAGAACTGGCCAACTACCAGGTATTGACACAGCAGCAAAAGAGCCGCGCCTTCTACCGATGCCAGGCTACCAGGATCATGACGGGAGCAGGGAACGTACTGAAGAAGCATGCAGCAGACCAAGCCAGGAAAGCTGTTGGTGCGTACGAGATCCGCTCCGAAGTTTCTGAGGATGACTTTTCGTCAAAGGTCTTTTTTGACCCCGGTACATACCAGTGCTTGGAGAACTGCGGTACAGTGGCCTTGAATGTAGTACGCCTTGGTGGGGACTTGACTAACACTGTTTCAGTGGAATACCGTACCGAAGACGGCACAGCCAATGCCGGATCGGACTACCAGTTCACTGAGGGCGTTGTGGTGTTCAACCCCGGTGAGACTGAGAAGGAGATCCGGATAGACATCATTGACGATGACATCTTTGAGGAGGATGAGCATTTTCTGGTCCACCTTAGCAACGTGAAGGTCATATCGGAGGGCACTGGCTACGTACAACCAAGGGCTAATCACTTGGACACTTTGGCGGGCCTTGGCCTACCCTGCTCAGCCACCGTGACTATCTTTGACGATGACCATGCCGGGATCTTTACTTTTGAAGAACCGGTAATGACCGTAAGCGAGAGTATCGGCATGATGGAAGTAAAGGTTCTTCGTACCTCAGGAGCGCGGGGACTAGTGGTCGTACCCTACAAGACCATGGAGGGTACAGCAAAAGGAGGGGGAAAAGACTTTGAAGATACGCACGGAGCGCTGGAATTCCAGAACGATGAGATTTTGTAAGTTACACACTTGCTTTTAACATTGTCATGTTTATATTGTTGTCATGTAAATGAGGTGTGGCCCACAGCACATTGAAGTTATGACCTGTTATTTCTTAGTTAAGTCAATGTCCCTGTTTCTATGTCCCACAGAAGTGACTTTCTGTCTCAAAAAGAAAATAGCTTATTGTTGTCGCCTAGCACTAAGCATAGACGTCAGTTCAGCGTATATATATTTTTTACACTTTGTTTAGTTGTCAACTAATGTGAATTCAATGTGAAATCAACAGAAATGTCATCATGTCATTGGATTTGGGTTAAAAGTTGGGTGAAAAAAATATGAAATACCTATACGTTCCTATACTTTTTGCAAATCTAATCAGTTTTCCACATTGATCCAATGTCATTTTTTTGTTTATGACGTGGAAACAACGTTGATTCAACCAGTTTTTGCACATTGGGTTGTACTTTGTATGGCCCGTTGACCTCGTCATTAGATTCCATTCATTTCAATGTGCATTCCATTCCAATTATTGTTTTAATCTATTATCTTAGATTACATTTCCTCAGGGGATGTAAGTGTCTCTGGGGTTCAAGAGGGAATGCTGTCCTAAGTTCCTATCTATCTTTCCACTGTACTACTTTCTGCTTCACTGTCTTGTGTTCTTTTTTCTCTCAGCTTTGCCCTCACTGCCCTTGTTGTTTTAATCATTCATGTGAGCATTCAATTGACTGCCTGACTAGCCCCTGTCTACAAATCTACCAATTACTGTTTTGCATACCATATGTAGAGATACTGTGGACTGTAGTATTGCAGAACTGGCTTGAATGATTTCATTTAAGTTAAAGGGGGTTTTTCCGCAATTTCTCATCCACTGTCGCTCAACACCCCTTGGATCTTTTATGACTTGCAGTGCTTCAGCATAGAACATACTGTACAATTGAGAGTATTCAAGCGTACCGAATACCGCGGTGTATCTCACTGAAGACGGGACTTGATAACTCACCGGTGCTGGACAAAAGAGAGAAAGCACATCAAGAAATGATCCTTGTGATGCTAACGGTAATGACGCGTTAAGCATGTTTGCGTGAATGGATTAGGTATGGAATGTGTTGGAGCCCGGAGGCAGCAGCTATTCTTTGGCTGATCATGTAAAAACACTGGGAATACCTTCCTGATAAAGAGAAATAATATCAATATAACAGGTGTATCAAAAGATATAATGGACTCTAAACAGTTATCGGCAAACGGTTACTATTTATGAAGATCTCCCAAAAACGACGGAACTTTTTTTGAGTACATTAGTACGTTCCAGAGAGATACGAGTAGAGAAAGGAGTTATGAACACGAGACTGTGGGACTCCTACATGTTCACTCCACGTGTAGTTTACATACTAGTTCAAATCACTTGGATCTTGAATTGGTCCGCAGTCTATCCTGTTTATTTCAACTCAAAACAAACTCCTCATTCATGAAGACATGACATGTCAGCTAAGCAGTTGTAATATTGAAATGTTTTTCATCAATATCATATTGAACAAAAATGCAGCTGCTATCGATACAGATTTTTCGTATCAGTGTGTTCATCATTTATAGAAAACCACCAGAATTGAATGTGAGTAAGGCCTTTTTGCCTTTTTCAATGGGAAATCCAGCAACACTTTCATCACTCCCCTCTTCAAACTGGAACTCCCGTGAATGATATACTGCAATGGTCAGGTACACTGTGCATATCTGAAATAGCAGTTGAGCCAGACATTTTCCATGGATTGTGGGGTGGGGGATATAATGACAACAAATGTATTCCATAGAGGATTAACATTGCCAGTTTGAGGATAGCACCAACGTGTTGAAATGGAAAAGACTCTGTGCTTGTTTTAAGTTTTAAGACATCCACACATTTATACCGAGGCAAACAGATCGCTTTGAAGTGAGCAATGTAAATCGGCTCAGCAAGCTTTGCATAGAGAAGCAGCACCATATATAGACAAGGCAGCAGTCTCTGTCGGGGAGTCAGTTCTTAAGTTTTCATTTGGAAAATGTATTAGCGTTGACATTGACCCATTTGAGAGGATGCAGTTGCAAGTTATTTCCAAACCTATTTTAAGATGCATGCAATGTCCATTGCAATGTAAACATGTATTTATGTTTCTGCACATATCATTCACTTATGCTACAGACAGAATATGATTGATTGGTAATTCCATTTGTCACTGGAGCAAGAGACCTGGTTACACTCAACCCTGCTGTGTCCCGTATCCAGATAAGGGTGGTTGAATTGTCAAAGACGATCTAGTTATATCGTTACGAGAAACTACACGGTCGGGACCATGTTCTTTTGTTTTGCTGGTAGGAACAAGTGTTAGTTGTTGTGATGATATTGGTGGACATGAATGTGTAATAAGGGCTTCGCTCCTGACTGAGCCTGTATAGGTTTTTAAGAATTAGCACCAGGTACTCCGCCAAGGACCTTTCAGTTGAAATATCAAACTAACAATGTTCTACAAAGTACCCATTTCAGTCAAATTTCGACTGGATCTTTTCTCCAAAAATGTGGTTTTGGTCCGCTGTACTTAAACTCTACTGAGTAAACACGACATCATTTTACATCACAATTTATTATAGCCAGAATGTGTCCCTTGTGTCCGACTGTCCTTATCAGACAAGATCATATCTGCTGCACTCAACCGTAGAGAATGATGGTTCAACCATGCCTTTTTTTATTTTGACAAGACCGGCCCTCTGGTAATGTAGATATTATTAACTTCGCTGCCTACATGTAGTGAAATTAATGGCTTTGTTTGACTACACACATTGACAAGCATGAAACGTGACAGGGGATTACTTTGGGCTTAAGGAGGAGGTACTATTTTAAACAACTAATTAAATCGTTTTTTTTGCCTATGCTAATTCTGCCCTCTCGTCTCTGGCCTGCTCTCGCATGAGGACAGACCTCGTGCTCCTCTATCCTTATAAGCTCAGTAGACCACTGTCATGATCCAGGGCTAGCATAGCTTCCCGTGCGGCCCAGAGGCGGCACAACGTTACATGGCTGAGGGAGTGATGTGTTGCCTTGGGCTGCACGACAGCGGGGCTGTCACCACCGCTTCATCAGACAAGCAACAGACAGAGGCAGGAGACCATGGCACTTTGGACCATAGAGGAGCAAGAAGACCAAGCGTTCAAATCATGTTTGAAATCTTTCAAATGACTTCAAGCTGTGCTTGATTGAGCTTGCCTGGTGCAGGCTCAAGCAAACGCTTAAAGTATTTGAACGATATCAAATACTATGCAAACCCAGGCCTGGGAGGAAGAGGGAGGAGGACACACAAAAAACTCGCCAACTCCACTGACTCAACCTCTGTCTATATACGCCTCACATTTTCCCTTGCAGCCTTTGGATGTTTTTGAGGGGGTTGGTCATTGCAGTGCATATGTCCCAATTTTTGGGGAGCTAAGCGCTTCAGGGGTGATGGACATATTTGTGTCTTTTTTTTTCTGCAAGTGAAGGAGGCCCCCTGCTGCCTGAAATGTTTGTCAGGCCTCTAATTGGCCGAGACACAGAGACTGGGGGCAGATATTGGCAGGCATGTTACTTACAAAGGGCGAGGGGGGAGATGAAGAGACATCCACAGTTTGATCACTCATTATGCCCGTCTCATCTGTGCTGACGGATTCTCTTAGCGTTGTATCCTATTGCGTACGTGGTGCAAAAACCGATCACACTGACGACCCTGGCTGCTACTCAAGTAAGCTCATCAATGAAGATGCCATGAAATAAACATAGCATATCTTAGCAAAATACACTTATTTTAGTGGAAAGACACTCAATATAGGACACGCATGCCCGATAGTCAGAAACAACATTGTTACATTCTGCATCTCAGCCGCTTAGGAACACTCGGCTACCTCTCTATCAAGTTACATTTGTGTGCTCACAAGGGTATAGTCCATAGGTTATGAATAGCTGTAGGAAAAACAGTGACAAATGACGAATTGTAGGATTATTTAGACTTTTTTTAGTAGCTTGGCTGATGTAATACCATAGTACTTCTTCCCACCCCAAGAGGGATACTTAACATGATGTACACTGCAGATAGGGGGACCCACGTCTCTTTGTAAATCCATTTCAATTCTGAGACCGCATGAACTCAAATCACAATTTCCATGCTTTACCGTAGCAGTGAGGAATAAAGGACAAGGAAACACGTTCAGTGAGCTGCATTGTATATTTTGTGAGGGAAGCAGCAAATAGCAATGCAAACTGACTATCATTTGACCATATACCCAATTTTGACTTTACAGCTGGCCTATCTAGCAGAAGTTGCTCAGATCTGCCTCCAGGGCAAGTTTCATGACAATGAATGTCAACCTGCTGAAAAATCTGTCAATGTGCCCTTGAGCAAGGCACTTAACCCTAATTGCTCGCGGGTCACCGTTGATAATGGCAGACCCTGGCCATGACCCCACTCTCGGAGGGGTTACTCAGCTGGAGTTGGGAAATGCAAATGTTTTATTTTACCATAATTTTAACAGGTAAAAAACATTTCCAAATCAGACATGTTTATTAATACACACGTGTACATGTGTGAAATAGGACAAATAAGCACCCACCAAATTATTATTATTATTATTATTTAATAAGCCTCCCTCACTTCGTGAGCTGTCTTCTTACAAGATCACTGGCATAAGACTCTTACTCATCTCATATGTATATACTGTATTCTATACTATTCTACGGTATCTTTGTCACTTAATAATGTTTACATATCTTGCATTACTCATCTCATATGTACATACGGTATTATATACTATTCTACTGCATCTTAGTCCGTTCCGCTCTGACATCGCTCGTCCATATGTACATAGTCTTAATTCATTCCTACTTAGATTTGTGCGTATTGGGTATATGTTGTGTAATTTTGTTAGATATTACTTGTCAAATATTACCGCACTGTCGGAGCTAGAAGCACAAGCATTTCGCTACAGCCGCAATAACATCTGCTAATCACGTGTATGTGACCAATAACATTTGATTTGATTCATAGCAGGGCCAGAAATAGAAAATGAATGTGAGGTGGGAAGAACGAATTATATTCATGGCAGGGAAGGTACCTTATTGGTCTGCCTGCTCCTCTCTCCAATGAGAGACAGACTGTAGCCTACTCTCTGCATGGAAGTATGATGTACTACTGTATGTGGTTGGAAGGTTATAATGGAGTAGGTCGCGAAGGAGTTGGTTAATAGAGTTTTTACATTGGGGAGTCGTTACATTGACTGATAGAGTGGAGTCACTGAGTCGGGCCTTGCACAGTATTCTCCTCTAGTTAATCACAGATACCGCCAGTCCAGTTGGAGGGCTTGAATTAAAAGGCTAAGCTTAAGTGTATTGGGACTGACTCTGTGTTATCAAGGCTCGCTCTCAGTCTCCTTTTGTGTGGTTGGGTCTGAAGACTAGAGGGTAATGCCTGTTACTGGTTGGTGTTAAGTCTTTCCCTGTTAGAATTCTCCACAACAGGGTCTGATAACCTGGGAAGACCCAAAATACACTGAAAGCAGAGCCAGGTAAAACCAGGGTTCCTAGTCTGGTGTATGTGGTTCTTTGGAGGTTTTCCTCTGTCACCTCTCGGTGTGTCCTATCCATTAAAGTCTGAAATGCATGGATGTGTACGAAAGCATCAGATCTTTAACTATTAAAAAATAGTTATTTCCTCTAAGAACCAGACCTCAGAGACTCAGAGAGCAATACTGCAAGGGTTGCAATGATGTCATTATGAATTCTTTGATGATCAGGTTGTATACTAATAAGATGTTTTGTAAATGTCTTTATAACAACCAGAAAAATTATGTATTCATGTGGTTGAACATGAAGTCTTAACCATAAAGTCTTGATGTCGTCATGAAAAACATACCCGGTTGTAACAGATGTTGTATTCGGATTCTATGACGTCTTCTTAGCCAGCGGCCAACCTATAGGGGATAGTTTTCCACACGCACCCAGTTTATGGTGGCTGAGAGTATAATAACTCTGTTTCCCTCAAGGAAAAGAGGAGTCTTTGAACTTTGCACACTAAAAGTGGAAGATTAGGCAATCAGAAATGTTGTTATCCACAGACAAACAGTTGAAGACAAGGAGTTCTACGCAAAGCAGAGCCAGAAATAACATCGCCAAATGTCTGTCTGGTACTTTAGGAAAGTTTTGTGTTTGCATGCAAGCAACTCAACAGTCATAGGACGGGAATGGATCCCTTGTATCTTGGCCTTTGAGGTTGGGAGATTTGTGTATGAGGGGAATCCCAAGATGGCATTGTCTTAAGAGATGGTTAATGATTTTAATTCACAACCTGTTCATGGGTTGGGTTGTGTCGTGTCTTTGGCTATGCCGGATTAAGTGATAATGACATGCTATTCTATAAAATCCGTTCTCTGTAATTAATATTACCTGATTGAGCTAATCATGTAAATGTAATTAGCTAGAAAGTCGGGGCACTACGAAAGAATATTTATAGAGCAGTTATCTTCCGAATAAACTCTTAAAGACCTAGTAATATTTTAGATCAATAGCAGTCAATATTAATTGTCACCTTATTTCAGTTTCATCTGAAAGTTGTAAATTCTTGGTTATCTTCATGAACACTGGCTAACAAGTTGAATCAGCAATACAAAATTGGGTTTAATTATTTATTTACTATATACCTAACTAATGACACAGAATGAATCATACCTTGATTACAAATTACGTCATTAAGGAAATCGTCCCTTGCGGATGTAACAGATATGACAGCTGGTTACCCAAAGGAAAGGGGGCTGGAAAGGGAGAAGCGATGTCTCTATCGGGCCGTAGGCAACTACTCTATCGTAAATACAGAATCTTATGCATTCTAAATTACCGCCCATTTGGAAAAGGAAAATGCAATAAATATTTACTCTGAGCTGCGCTTCGGTAGGTTGGTGGTAGATGGAAGGCCGTGTTGCCCAACAGAGTCCTTTGTCCTTTGAAGAATGTCTCTGGTGGTAAATTGGATGCGTTGTAGTAACGTTGTTGTGTGGTAGACGGGATACTCTGTCTGTTCTTTCCTAGCCCACGTTTGCAGCTGCTGTTGCTAACTCAACGGCTAGGAGGTATCACTTCTGTAGTGAATAAGAGTTCAAAGTTCATGCCATTCGCAACCAAAGCTCACGCTGAGGTTGGCTTCGTTCTGTAGTTATTATCTGAACCCTTCTGACATCGGATCGTCATCCTAATGTATCCGGAACAGAAGGTTACATTTTAGTCAAGGGCTTATATAGTGGAGGGAGAAGGGTGTGTTTTCGTAGTTTTATAACCCATGTCTCTTCACAGGGGCGGGCCACTAATTGAGCAGAGCCCTAACCTTATGAAAACCCAAATCTCTCATTTGGAAGCTAAAATTACATTTAATATTTTTCACCAATAATTTTATATTCAAACATTTGAATTGCACAACAATTCCATGTGAATCTGATAACTATAATGTGTAGACTTTCCACTGTACCGTTTATGTCATCCTATCATTGATGAGAATGTCTCAGATGACAACCGAACTGACATCACGCATATGTTCAACTGGTTGGGTTACCAAAATATGGTTAATTTCCCCCCACCATCTGATGTTCCCAGAATCTCTGTTTAACAAAGGCTATTCAAGAGTCCCTCTATAGAGTCAAGAGAGAGGGAAGGGAGAAAGGTATTTATGGGGGGGGGGTCATAAACCTTACCCACAGGCCAACGTCATGACAGTTGTCTTTCACCACTACTTCAACTTGAGCTTACCATGTATCCTAGCTGTCAGGAAGGCCATGGCTGTACACAAAGGCCAATTGGCCTTGTCCATGAAAGAGACCCATAAATTCCTAGAAAGCAGTGATGTCAAAGAAAGCATGTTCTGACATTTTTTTGTACCACGCTGATCCGGGTGCATCCCAGTAGTTTTCCAGTAGGTAACATCACCCAGTAGTTTTCCAGTAGGTAACATCACCCAGTAGTTTTCCAGTAGGTAACATCACCCAGTAGTTTTCCAGTAGGTAACATCACCCAGTAGTTTTCCACATGTTATGCTGACTAGATAACCTTTTCTATTTGGTTTTGTTTCATTTAGCATGACCGTTCATGTTCTCATAATAGTACTAATTTGGGTCTGGTCAACTCAATGGCTTTGCTAAGCTATTCTTTCGCACTCAGTGTGCCTTTCCTTTGATTTACTCAGTTAGAATAACTTGTTTAGCTCTTTCCACTCACAGCACCTGTCGTCTCGTATGCGGGTTGAAAATTGAATATTTTGTCATTGATAAGTGCCTTAATTGGATTGCAGTGACTGTACAGTAACATGCAATACATGACATCAGAGCTCAGGTTCTCCACTTCACAGCGCTGTATGAGTTTTGATTGACAGCTGTTATAAACTTGAGCACCACACAGACAAGAAGATGCCCCCATCCCTCCAACTAATTGGGCTACTTTTGCACATTTGTTGTTGTCTGAGTGAGGGAAATGCTGTAAATCGAGAGGAGTCGATGTGTTCTGAAAGGTGAGATGTTTAGTATTATAAAAAATACCGCTTTGATGTCAAACAAGCAAACCACACACTCATGAATCCAAATGTACTTCACGTTTCCATATTTGAAAACTCATTTAATTTACATTTTCAATGTGTCACGGCTGTTGAAGGATGAGGACCAAGGTGCAGCGTGGTAAGCGTACATTTGACTTATTTTAAGAATGACGCCGACAAAAACCAATAAACCATACAAAACAAACCGTGAAGCTAAAGGCAATAGTGCCAACAAACAAAGACAACTCCCCACAAAGAACGGTGGGAAAAAAGCTACCTAAGTATGGTTCCCAATCAGAAACAACGATAGACAGCTGTCCCTGATTGAGAACCATACCCGGCCAAAACATAGAAATAGAAAATCATAGAAACACAGAACATAGAATGCCCACCCCCAACTCACGCCCTGACCAAACCAAAATAGAGACATAAAAAGGATCTCTCAGGTCAGGGCGTGACACAATGTTTATGATCGCTATTTTTGATCCAAAGTTTCAAGGATAACATGCGTTATACACTGGATTGTCCTGAACAGAATGAGCTTATGTTTGCCGTATTGTGAATTTTCTTTGCCGCAGAACATGCACTTGAATGCACTCATGACTTCATTCTATGCGCAAGAAAATTACAATCTGTTTGTCTGAAGTGCCTTTTGAATGCCTAACACTGTAAGATCTTATTTTATAACTTAAGAATACGTTTCAAATGATGCCCACCTCACCCAGATAGCGATTTATAAAGGAACGTTTTTGGATTGTGTAAACAGCAACAGTAATTGTCTAATTGGTGCTGTGTCCCAAACAAAAAACTATAAGTGTGCTTGCTTCAGTTCCTCAATGGCAAAGCTAGGAGAGCTCAAAAAAAGCACCTTATAGTTCAAGGCTCTTTCCTTGAGTCATAAAATTGCATTGAAATTACTTAGGAACTGTGCAGAGGTGTGTTTGCATTTGGAGATGCCAGTTAGACCTCTCACTCAAACCCTTGTAATAATTTTTTCTTATCTTGCACCAATCCAACATTTCAGTAAATATTCTTATTATGTTACTGAATGTACCCAGAGTATTTTAAAATGTTGTTATTGACAAATGCTATAAAAAGTACGGGATCGGTGTCCGTATACCGGGACGGTTGAGCTAACGTTCGCTAATGTGATTAGCATGACAGTTGTAAGTAACAGCAAACTTTCCAGGACATAGACATGTCTTATATGGGCAGAAAGCTTAAATTCTTGTTAATCTAACTGCACTGTCCAATTTACAGTAGCTATTACAGTGAAAAAATACCATGCTATTTTTTTATTTTATTATACCTTTATTTAACTAGGCAAGTCAGTTAAGAACAAATTCTTATTTTCAATGACGGCCTAGGAACAGTGGGTTAACTGCCTTGTTCAGGGGCAGAACGACACAATATTTTTACCTTGTCAGCTCGGGGATTCGATCTTGCAATCTCTCAGTTACTAGTCCAACTCTGAGAAGAGAGCACAACAACAAAAAACATTCACCTCTGAAGGTAAATAATGTACTTAAATTCAATAATCTTGTTCTTATTTGTCATCCTGAGGGTCCCAGAGATAAAATGTAGCATCGTTTAATATATATATATATATGAATATATGGCCCCACACCAACCCCACCCGGCCATCTAGATGTGTGAAAGTTAGTGCATAAGCTAATGATCCATCATGTATGACATTCCTGGGAGTGTGTAAACTTAAATGTTGTATTACCATATATTTTTATATGTTCTCTATAGTTATGTACTTGAAAATGTATAAATTGACCAATTCGGCACAAATTGCAGCGCTTCACTGGATCAATCTGAAACTTTGTACACACACTGTAAATGTAGCCTTAACTGCAATATTATATTATAGTCTTTCGCTTGCATTTCAAAGATGATGACATTTAAAAAATCAAAAAACGCATGTTTTTTATTTGTATTATATTTTACCAGATCTAATGTGTTATATTCTCCAACATTAATTTCACATTTCCACAAACTTCAAAGTGTTTCCTTTCAAGTGGTATCAATAATATGCATATCTTCGCATCAGGTCCTGAGCTACATGCAGTTAGATTTGGGTATGTCATTTTAGGCAAAAATTGGAGGAAAAAAAGGTGATGATCCTTAAGAGTAAAATGTAAAATGCACATGAAATGAACAGTGTAATGTTTGGGTTCAGTCTTGTGTCCTCACCTTTGGTCTAATTATTTCCCCATAATCTCCAGTGTTCTCTGTCAGTTGCTACCATCATCATGCATATGCTTTTTATAGTTCTTATGTTAAAAACATTTAAATTTGGCCCTATCCAAATAGGCCAATTTCCACGAGTGTTTTAAACCATTCATTTCTATTCAATTCTGGTCACAGTAAAGCTTGAGCTTGAGTCTTTCGCAAATCGGACATTAAAGTATAACTTTCTGGGGGCCTCCCGAGTGGCGCAGTGGTCTAAGGCATTGCATCGCAGTGCTAGCTGTGCCACTAGAGATCCTGGTTCAAGTCCAGGCTCTGCAGGTTTGGCCGGCAGGGATGTTCTTGTCTCATCGCGCACTAGTGACCGGGCACAATGCACGCTGACACGGTTGCCAGGTTTACAGTGTTTCTTCTGACACGTTGGTGCTTCTGGGTTAAGCGGGCATTGTGTCAAAAAGCAGTGCGGCTTGGTTGGGTTGTGTTTCGGAGGATGCATGGCTCTCAACCTTCGCCTCTCCCGAGTCCGTACGGGAGTTGCAGCGATGGGACAAGACTGTAACTACCAATTGTATACCATGAAAAAAGGTGTAACTATCAAGTGCTGCTGTGTTTCACTGAAAATAAAATTGGCAATGAAGGTAACTGACATTTACAAGGTCACTGGTGTTGACATTCAGTGACCGTTGACACTGTCTATTTTGTGGGCCTTTGAGTGGGAGTATGGAAGTTCTGAGGACTGAGGAGATGCTGGCTCGCAGCTGGTGTTTGGCCCTGAGTCAAACAGCCCATCGCCTGATTTGACTCAGTTGGAGGGCTGGCTCATAGGGATAGGATTGACGCGGGGCTAAGAAGCCAAAGGAACATTCTCTCTCCTCTATGTTCTCTCTCTCACACTCTTTTTTCCTCTCTCTGTTGTTTGCTTCTCTTCTCCCCTTTATGTCCACTCTGCCCCCCCCCCTCTCTCTCCCTCTCTTACTGTCATTGCCATTCAGTCGCTCTGTCATGACTCACCCACTGTCTGTCAATCTTTCTCTCTGTGTCAGTTAAACTGCTTGTACACTTGGCTTCTGTAAAAGTTACATCCAGAGCTTGCCTTTGAAAAAGCTGTGAGAAAGCCGGCACATGTAATCCTGCTCAGAGCCAACACAGTAGAAATATCCCTTCCAATATCCCTTCCAACAACAGAGTTGTTGGCCTCCAACGTTTACTTTGTTGTGCATCCTTGAAAAAGGGGACTGTATCTCTTCAAAAGCCAGTTGAAATGTGGAGACAGTCCAATCCCCAGTTTCCCATGCTTGTGGGAGTAACAATGGCTCGCTAGGGGGGTCTCTCTGTTGACTCTTTCAGATTAGAGCCACTAAATAGGTTTAGTAACCTTGTGTACCGTTTTTGCCAGGTGGCAGAAGAAGCCCTCTGAATTTGCCAAAAGAGTATTAGTTTGCAGCCTCTCTGTTAGGCACTCTAAGCCTGTAGGAACAATAAAAAATAGAACATTCTTTTCTTTCACTCTTTTGATCAGGAAACCTGCTACCGTATTATATTGTAATAGGCCATCAATCCAAACAAGGAACTTCTTGATCTTTCTTTAAAAACTATTATTGAGGGCTCGGGTACGAGCAATGAAAGATTATCACACAGACATCATCTGCTGTGTCCAGGTTTTTGGTTTAAATCCAGGGGTGTCAAATATATGGCCCGCGAGAGGGTCCAATGTTCCCTGAAATCTTTTTTGGCATTGAGCAAATTTCAGGTCTGCTGAACAAAAACTTGAACGTTGTGAAAATTCTGCGTAACTTCCAGCGCGTGTTTACTGTGAACACTGAGGCTGTACCCATGTTAAGCTACAGTTTCAGACTGTGGCTATTTGATCGTAATGTAGGCCTACCAGAGTGGTCTACCATCAATAACAATGGATAAAATGCATCCATAACATTTTAACATGGAAATAGCTGTTCTATCATTCAGCCTACAGAAGCAGTCAGTGTGGGGTGCTCAATGTAAGCCTACATTCCTTGATTTTTGAAAAAAACATGCAAGGCTTGACATTAACCTGTTTATCCACATGTCCTTCAGACAAGGAGGTGACTGCAAATGTTGTTGTCTTGTTTGATGCAAGAAACCACTTTACAAAATAAAATGCATTATTATTCCCACACCATTACTACAGAGAATCAGACAAATTATCCTGCCCTCTGCCTATTGGCTACTTAGCTTATTCAAGCCTGTTTCGAAATGCTGTGAGGAAGCCGGCACATGTAATCCTGCTCAGAGCCAACACAGTAGAAATATCCCTTCCAATATCCCTTCCAACAACAGAGTTGTTGGCCTCCAACGTTTACTTTGTTGTGCATCCTTGAAAAAGGGGACTGTATCTGTTCAAAAGCCAGTTGAAATTTGGAGACAGTCCAATCCCCAGTTTCCCATGCTTGTGGGAGTAACAATGGCTCGCTAGGGGGGTCTCTCTGTTGACTCTTTCAGATTAGAGCCACTAAATAGGTTTAGTAACCCTGTGTACCGTTTTTGCCAGGTGGCAGAAGAAGTCCTCTGAATTTGCAAATGTTGTTGTCTTGTTTGATGCAAGAAACCACTTTACAAAATAAAATGCATTATTATTCCCACACCATTACTACAGAGAATCAGACAAATTATCCTGCCCTCTGCCTATTGGCTACTTAGCTTATTCAAGCCTGTTTCGAAATGCAACACTGCCCTTTTAAGACCAAAAAAAAGCTCTTTACCGGACTCGCTTTTCAAAGATGTCTAGAAATGTACACGTTTTGTGCTCTTGTAGGAAGCAATCACTCCCCCATTGCTGACTACAAATGATCTATAACTGGGCTAATAACTCACTTACTAGCAAAGGATATGAACAAATGTGCACACATGACTACATGCAGCTCTTGCTTTGATCTCAAAACAAACGCATCTACTCACGACCGCTCATGCTGTAAACACAGTCCAGTTCAAAGTGATTGGCACAGATCCATATATGGGAAATTAAAATACCTATTTGCATATAGATCTACTGCAGCTCTGATTGTTTATGCCACACAGGTATGTGTAGAGAATGGCTGAGTCATGCATTTCAATGCAATAGAATCCTACTCCAATGCCTTCTGCCTACAACAACATCTCTTGCATAGTTAGTTTTGTATTCTAAATCTTGCATAGTTCATTTTGTTTCATTATGTTGAATTAAAAGTGGCTAATATTGTGTTGATTCGAACACAATTCCCACAATAAAGGGAAACGTTGATAGTGTTAATTTGTCACGACTTCCACCGAAGGTGGTTCCTCTCCTTGTTCGGGCGGTGCTCGGCGGTCGGCGTCGCCGGCCTACTAGCCATCACCGATCCATTTTCTTTTTCGGGTTGTTTTGTCTTTGGTTCATTCACACCTGGTTTTCATTTGCTTTAATTTCTGTGTGTATATTTAACGCCTGTTTCCCGCTTAGGTTTATGCGGGATTATTTTCATGTTGCTCGTTGAGGTTACCCTCAGTTTATTCACGTGTGTGCCGTGTTATAGGATAAGTAAGGAGTGTTGTTTTTCTCCTTCCGTGAGTGACTGTGTGTTCCTATGTCTTGGGCATTTATTGGTATTGTACCTGAACCGTTTTTGGACTTGCCGATTAAAGACGCTAATTTGACATCTCTGCGCTCCTGCGCTTGACTCCTAACTACCTTCAGCACAAAGTTGCAACATAACAAAGGGAGAAAACCCGATAAAGTTGAGTAAAGTTCAATCTCGTGCTTCTCTGTGCGGGTTCATGTTTCTTCAGTGTGGTAGTCCCGGGGGATCTGCGCGCCCTTCCGCAGCTTAGAGGGAACAATGCCCACAGGTGGATTGAAAATTGAGGGGGGAAACGAACTCAATATACTTAAAAATAACTAGAACCAAATCTAGACTGTGTGAAATGATAATGGACCTACAATATATTCATATAGTTTCTTAACTGTCCAGCTCACTAATAATCACTGTGCACAGTCAATGGACCTACATTCATACAGTTTCTTGAATGTCCAAGTCGCTAATAATCACTAGACAGTCAGGAAGCATAGAGAATTCCAAAAACGATGGCAAGCAAACATAACCAATTTTCAGTGCGGCCCGCCGTACCTCGTAGAAGACTCCCCTGGTTTAATCCATGACACCCAGGGCTGCCTGAGATGGTGAATAGGAGGTGTCACAAGAGGAAGGGACTGACTCCCTGTTATGTCATCCAAGGGCCCAGCAGGACTCTTGCTATTTCCTTTCACCAGAGACTCATTCACCTACGTGGCACCAAGAGGCCGTTGATCAATAATTCATGTTAATCTTAGTCAATCACATGAACATCAGTTTAATGACTCTATAAAAAGGTCCCTTGTCACTTAGTAGTTGACTTTAAGTAATGGACAATTCCAGCGTGATGGATGTGACATTTCCACACCAAATCACAAATTAAATGTCTCACAGAATGGACAAACAAGACATGAAATAAAGTGTTGCATGCTCAGGTTGACTATCCCACATAATTGCCCTAATTCTAATCAGTTTGGAGGTTCCAATCAATTTGAACTAGTTTGTGGTTTGTCAATCCCTCTCTAGCCTCCACCTAATGAAGTTTTGAAAAAGTAATCAAAGTGTTCAGACTCCTGAGTGGCGCAGCGGTCTAAGGCACTGCATCGCAGTGCTAGAGGCGTCACTACAGACCCTGGTTTGATTTCAGGCTGTATCTCAATAGGTCGTGATTGGGAGTCCCATAGGGCGGCGCACAATTGGCCCAGTGTCATCCGGGTTAGGGTTTGGCTGGGGTAGGCCAGCCAAAATAAAATAAATAAATAAAGGTTACATATTACATTATTACTGACAATTCATCCATACTGTATTCACACTGTGTAAGATTAGCTTCCAGTTGACTCGTAGGGTTGTTGTGATTATTCCCTGTTATTTGTGAGCGTTGCGTTATTCGAATCCGGTATCAGGATAAATAAAAAGCAAGGTCTGCTAACTTTCTTTAATTATGTTTAATTACCGCAAGCAATGAATGGCAAATGCAATTTTCGTATATACGGGTTCGCTGTATCACCGCGCAGGGTTGAACAGGGAACTGGCAGGAAGTACGTAAACAGCTGTTCTTATACCGTGATGACGTAGTTCCAACGCGTCTGTTGGCCTATCACAGTAGAGGCTGAGCGCGGTTTAGACTTTACTCAGCCTGTCCCCTTCTCTCAGATGTCCGCATCTGGTCGTTGCGTAGATTAGATCCGTCTTGTGTCTGTCGATTCTACACTGAAACAGTTCCTAATATGGTATTGTCCAGTGCCCTACCCTCCCTGGTTGATTAGAGATATGCACCCCTCCCCTCTCCAGATTGACCACAGCTTTTATGGCCTGTCACTCAATGTTGGTCAGTCTTTACACACCTACACACACACACATCTGTATTGTTTGTGTGTGTGTGTGTAACAAAACAATATTCATCTTCAAACAATATGCTAGCGGGCTATAGTGCATAAACATAAATCCTAACATATTTCAAATCCAACAGCAAATGGCCATCTGCTACAGGAGCTAGTTTCTGCATTATTTAGCAGTAGCAATCAGACAATTAATAACTTATAAATTGACAATGTCATCTCCTGTTAAGGCCCAAGGCAAGTAGAAAGGCTTTTCATTCAAAGCTGCCTACATAGTTTTTGTCATTACTTGCATCTTTTGTCCAAGTATATTAGTAGTGTGGTGTTTGGAGACATGTTCAGACATGTTTGGCTAGCTGTTAGAGCGACAAGCCTATCTCCCTCTCACCTTACCCCCTGGTCTGGTCTGGTCCCAGATCTGTTTGTGCTGTCTTGCCAACTTGCCAAGGTCATTGTCATGAGTTGGATATACAGCACAAACATATCTGGGATCAGGTAATCATTTCCCCATGGTTTAGTTTATAAACATTATGCAGGAGTGCATCTTCAACCCATGGGTGCTCTGCTTTTGTCTCAGAGTTGTTTTGGTCTCCATATTTGGGTAGCATCGCTGTTGAGAGGATCCTGGTCATTCTCAAACATGGGCCTGTGCCACAGTATAAGACTATTAAATAGACGGATAGACTCTCTAGGCCTTTTCGCATTACTGAGCCAAGCCAAGCTCAACTTACATTTGACCTGTTGCTGAGGGAAAAAATTTAGTAATATATGTTGGAGGGAAAACATGTCCACCATGCCTGTCTGTACATACAGTGGGGCCTATGGCCTATAAGAACACTAACAGTACAATACAGCACTGCATGGTCACACTCGTGAAAATATTTCAGTCTTGTGAATTGTTGTGTCCCTCATTTGTCTCAAATTACTTTCATTCAGAACTTAAATGTAGTATTTTGATGAGGCGATATCTGGGGGCGTTTTCATTTTTCCAGTACATTTTTGTATAAAAAGACATTGATTTCATTGTTTGTGATTTATTGTCTCCCCCTACCGGAATCGCTCGATGTCACTCTACAACCCATCTTCCCATTTGTTTTTGTGCCGTCGCCTTTGTGTCGTTTGACAATGCATGGCTCGTCGTTCTTCTTCCCTCATGTTCACATACGCTTTTCATGTTCTCCATATGCTTTTCTATCTGCAACCTTGTGTTCTTTCTTTCTTTCTCTCACTCTCTGTTTCAGCAAAACTATACAGATCAATATAATCGATGACGAGGAGTATGAGAAAAACAAGAACTTCTTCCTTGAGATGAGAGAGCCTCGGCTGCTGGAGATGAGTGAGAGGAAAGGTGGGGCGATCCCTTCCCAGGCTTTGGTCCCAACCCCTGTACCCCTTAACCCCGCCCCATTCCATTCACCATGTATGGCGTCCCCTACTGGATCCATCCACTATTACTTTGTGTTCGCTCAGACCTACTGTATTGGGTATACATGGATAAAGGCCACATTTACATCCTCCATGGAGCATTTTCACAATCCTGGTCCGAGAGGAACACTGTAATAGACAGGTTTTCCTACCCACTGGATTCTCTTTTTTGGTATTTTTTCATTGTTACCTTTCAACCATATTTGTATAATGGCCGGGTGTATATTTCTTGATTATGAATCCCAAGATTGATTGGAGCCAAAACCAGCATACGCCGTGGTCCTCCAGGACCAGCATTGAGCCTAAAACAATTTTAGTCAGACCTAGACTACAGAGCACTTGTTTATAGTCACTTTTTTTTTTATCTGTGACCTTTTATTGACCTCAGCACCTAGACAAAACAATATCAATGTTATGAGAGGTAAATACCAGGACATAACAATATCAAATGCACAGACTTAACAATAGTGATATTATGTTTAGAGGTTAAGATCAATGAAAAGCTTTGATCTTTAAACTCAAACTGAGATCATAGAGGCTTCCAAACAGAGTTCCAACTGTCCCTCCATGTATGCACCATGAGATGGTACGAGTGTGCAACAGAGCTCGACTTCCCCCCTACCCCCGAACCCGGTCAAACTGTTCCATCTGTACGTCCATGGATGGCTCAGTGGATAGGTGGATATCGAAACCAGTCCAAATCCTTTTTGGTGTGTGTGTGTGTTTGTGAAACGTGCACAATCTATCCATCCCCCACTTCCCGCCCTCGTCCTTCACCTTTCCCTTTTTGTTTTATACCTTGTCTTGTGTCCCCTTGCAGGAAGACCATAGCGGTTAGAATACTTGACCACGACGAATATGAAAGACAGGCCAGATTCTACATAGAGCTGCAGGAGCCCCATTGGAAAAGGCGATTGACAGGTGTGAGAGTAACTGAAAAGAGTAGAAGATGGGCTCAAGCTTCTGACCTCCTCCTCTTCTTCCTCCCACTCCTTCTTACTGCCATCTTTCCTGTTCTTTGTCTCACCCTATTCTGCTCCCTCTCGTATTTTCTCCGCTGAGGCTACCTACCCTCTCCTCTGGTTTCTTGTGTTTCGACCGCCGCTGGTCAACACCGCTGTTCAGTGAACATGATTTGGAACAGGAACAGGATTTGAGCAGAGTCAGTGAAGTTTATTTCTGTCCTGTTAAGGAGTCCCATCCCATGAGGCGTGCAGAGCGATAATAGCTTTTTGGTTGATAAACAAAGGTGGAATGTTGACTGGTAGTGGTTGTATGCTCAAGAAGGTGCTTTTCTAGCCCTTGAGCTCGTGTGGTCTTCAGCCAAGCAAATGGTCCCGAGTTGACCCTTTTATAACCATACCCCTTGGTACTAACTGTGTTCCACTGTTTATGTTTGGGGTGCTGCTTGGAACACACACTCACAATACTCAAGAACGTTATACGTTTTTCAGTATGCATGTTGGACTTTGATTAACTCCTTACTGTAGGATTTTGGAAGAAATGCCATTAAATATATTTTTAGAATGACATAATACAATATTAACATCTATATAAGGTACCAATAAATATACTGAATCACCACTCTCAATGTATGGAAATAACTCTAACATATTATCACTGTGCTAATGAGAAAATGTTGTGATGCGGTGGTTAATTTATCGTGGAAACTTTGCCATCACAGAGAAGTGATTGCCGTACATGTTTATTGTGGTGTCATTTCATTTCATATTTTTTTTATGTATACCTCCAAATTAAGCAATGCCAGAGCCTGAGGCCCTGTTTCCCAAAACCTTGGTAATGTTACATTTTGGGCCATTAGGGACGGTGCATCGTTAAAAAGCTCTTATGAGACTTCAGTTCCATCTCAGGAAACTGGGCCCAAAACAGTACGCTGCAGGATAATGTTAGCGCATCATTTTGACAATACTCTGTCTTGACTTATTCAGTGTGCGTTTAGGCATCATTTCTCATTGTTTAAACTTTCCTCCAGTGGAAACATTTAGCGTGTAACAAATGCTCACTGATACCTTGTTTTTATTTCCGAATATGTTACATTTTTAAATTCTCACAGATATTGTGAATTTAAATTGTGCCCAATATACACTACCTCTGAGATTTGATTGGCCCAAGTGTTTAATTGGCATTTAATGTATAACATTTCGAGTCCTACAAGTCTGATTTCAAATTCAAAAACTTGCTAGACATGTCTAGTCTGTAGTGAACAACAACCTAACCACGAAATCTATATATTATAACTAACTTGCCTGATGGCTATAACTTTTTGTCACCGGCTTGTGTATATTAATTCCTCTGTTTCCCTTTGTTACTTGTTTCCATTTCTCTTGTTTCTCATGTCTCGTTTCTCTCTGCTCAACTGTCTCTTGTATCATCTGTTTCCATCCTATCAGCTGTGTTGCTTCAAGAAATTGGTAAGCGGTCTACTTTTTCTCGTTAGTCTGCTCTGGTGTGCTGTCACACTCTTTGTTTCCCTCGCTTCTGAAGTCACCTATTACTTGAAATGCCAATCATTGTCTGTTACTATTGTAGTGAAGTGTCAAAAGTGCATACACTGGCAGTCCGTGTACATGGTAACCTTCTACAGAAGGGTAAATTAATTTCCTAAATTATGTTCTCAGTTGCAAGAAAACATGTGTAATTGTTCTTATTAAAGAGTGAGTTGGAAGTAGGCTTATACGGTATTTTTGTTACTAGAGTTTAATTATTATTTGCTGATCAAAATGTGTCATTAATGAATAATACTATTAAGATACTTCATATAAACTAATACCCACTCACAACCAAAAGGCATGTTTGATTTATTTTCTTTATTTTCTATGGTTTTAGGTGGATTCGTGAAGACAGGTATGGAATATTGCTATTGCAAACAAAAATTATATTATTTTGGATTCAATGTATATATTGATTGATTCATTAATTAATTAATGGGTCCTTTTTATTCATTTTAATAGACAAAAGGCTTTATGGTAAGAGACGATTCAGTGTTGTAATTGATTGCTTTAAATCGGTGAAATTTAAAGCAAGTAAAATTCAAGTAACATATGTCACCTTGGTGAGAATCGTGCGTTCTACTACCCATTACTAATGGCACAAGCCTTTCAGGCTACTCTTTCATTGTTTAGACTATCTTTATAACTATGTCTATTTACACATAGACATTTATAATAAACCAATGTAATAGATTGATTATATTGAGAAAGGTTTGATAGACTTTAGTTGATTTGAGCATGGCATATTTTCAAATCAATTATACTCCAAAGACAGCACTGTGTACACTTGAATGAATATATTCGACTGTGTACTACTGTAGTACTACTATAGTCTTTTCTTTGATACTAGAAATGTCGTTTTTTTGGGGTTTGCACTTCCAGGCATTCAACATGTAGGCCTACCCTATCACTGAATGAGTCACACTTCACTGTGTGCGAAAGAGTGTGAAAGAGGATGAATGACCTCACTGTGTGTGACCACACTGTGTGTTTCTGTAGGCATGTACCAATGGACGCTGCTGAGGGGGCTCATAATAATGGCTGGAATGGAGTCAATGAAGTGGTATTAACCGCATGGAAACCACATCTTTGATGTGTTTGATACTATGCCATCCGTTACATGTAAGGGATTACAAAAAAAATGGTAACTGTAATCTGGTACATTACCAGAAAAAAAACACTGTAATCAGATTACAGATACTTTTGAAAAACTACAGGATTACTTCGAGGATTACTTTTGAATTCAGAAAGGATGTTTGCGAGAAAAAAAATCTTTGATTTCTCAATGACATTCAAATCAGCATTGAAACAAGGTGCACATTAAAATGTGTTCCACCTGAGCCAGTCTGACCATTATGATGACACACCAAATGTGTTTGATGGATCGCGGGAAAAGAGCACGGATAAGCGTGTGCAGGCTACAGTACAAGCTATGTCTTACAATGGTGCGACTGCTGTCGGCATCCAAAGATTATCCATCTTTAATAAACGCTTGGAGGTAAAGGATGACAGCAGTGGTGTAGTCTACGGCGATACGATCTACAAAGCGTATTGATGTGAATCACACTGCTGCTCTCTCATTTAGCTATTTGCGCCTTACGGATTGTGGTTGTTGTGGATGACTGTTCCCAAATCTAAATATGTATTTGAACCCAATAATGGTTGAATTCAACAAGTTCAAGGTGCTTATCAATCATTGTTTTTTAAACCAGTGGCCAAAAATGCACTCTTGCAACAGCTGCATAGTGCAGCTCCCAGCCTATGGAATAAAAGTGGGGATTTTATTGCTCAATCTAATTCATGCTGATAAAAAAAACATCCATAGGCCTAATGGACACATGTTCAAACTCGCACACTTTTGATCTGTAGTTGGTACATCCATTTTTGGACTTATAAATGATATATATTAATGTAAAGATATAATTTAGTCGTATTATTATATGTAGTAAAAAGCGATGGTTTAGAAGAAGCCTACATAACCAACCCATAAAGTAAAATTTAACATCCATATATGGCCAGCTATGTAAACTTCAACATTGATTTATCCTGCAATAGATGTCCTTCAATTGGTAACATACATTTTTGTCTTCTTCTAATGACTCTTAAGGGGAAAGTAATCCAAAAGTAACTGAATGTAATCAGATTGCGTTACCGAGTTTGAGTAATCCAAAAGTTACTTTATTGATTACAATTCTGGACAGGTAACTAGTAAACCTGGCAATTGACTTCATTCCAGCCATTATTAGGAGCTTTCCTCCCATCAGCAGCCTCCACTGGCGTGTACGTCCCGAGACACGTGTCATTTGCATGCCACCGGGGTTCGTGGAATGATTCAAAGCCTAGATTGACCTCCAACAAGACAGCTTTTGCCCTTTGTCCACTTTGGCTTATATGCACCACACCCGTGATCAGACACTCACACTGGTATCACTGAGCACACTCTGTGGTCCTTTAACGGTTGGGTCGTGGACCGTTAATGGCCAGGTCACACTATTCATCAGGGTTCAATCAAGTCTCTTGGGAATGCAATTTCCACCAACACTTTGTACTTACTCAACTATATACTGATAAGGTAAATATAACAATGTAACGAAACGGAACTAGTTCAATTCTGACTCAGATAATTTCATGTCCCAAAGAACTTGAGTTGAATTCCCCCTATTTTACAGGAAATAGACATTCATAAAGCTTACACACTTGACACACTTGTATCATGGTAATGCGGTTATTACAAATGATTCATACATGGTTTATGAATGTGTTCTTGTTGTGTAAGGTGTGACCAGTTGTATAGCCATTTCACCTAACATGCCTGGTGATGGCTGTATGTGCTATATCAGTGGTCACTCCGGTTCAAGAGAGGTACTGGGTGTGCAGGCTTTCGTTCCAGCCCAGCACTAACACACTTGGTAGGACTTAGGCTATACACTTCATTCAGCTCTTCAGTCTGGGCCGGGATTAGCTGAATCACGTGTGTTTGTGATCCAAATGCTGTATGAAAAAATAATATTTTCAATCAAACACAGTCACTGGTTTCCCCCGGATAACTTTAAAAACTTGATTCCTCTAGAGCTGCAACTTTAACAAAAGTCTCAAAGCAAATGTACTCAAATGAATGTACTCAACAAAGTAATGTTTACAGTGGGATCAAAGAATCTCAACAACTTTTCAAATGAAACGTGCGTTCCTCCACCATAATATTGTGAAATATATTGGATAGTGTTTTTGACTTATCCGGAAACATTGGGAAACAGTTTTTTTTCAATCTAATGGGGGCTCTTTGTGCAATGAACTTTGAACTGTGAACTGTGAACTGTGTTATCCCTCAGGCAGGGACGTCTACCGGAAAGTGCAGGGTAGGGATAACCCTGTCCCTGCCACCATTATCAGCATTGCAGGTATACATCCTCCCTTTGTCCTCTCCATCCTCCCCTCACTTCGCTCTCCTCTATCCTCCCTCACTTCTCTATCGTCTCGCTCATGTGACTCATGAGTTCTCTGTCACGGATGTCCCAATACTGCCTCCAGCTGGAAATCTCTGTGAATTAACAGTCTGCTTTCACATTTCCAGTGTCACTCTTTCTGAATGAACCCCCTTTCTCTATCAGCTCAGTACGCCAGTGCTCCTGCTTTGGTGACTAGCTTTGGGCCAGTCAAATGGCTAGGTTGTCACTGCAAAGCTAATAGTCCGTATCCTGCAGCTATTGCACATTTGCCTCTTTCACACACCTTTGTGGCTTCTCCTACTATCTATGTCCATAGATCATTTATGGTAGCCTGTGTATGCACACTTTTCTTAGTCCTCACTTTATCGTTAATCAATTAGCATAAACAGAGCACAAGAAGGTACACTTGCAACAGAAACCTGGACTCAAGTGACATTTTCACACTTATGAGCCTCACTAAACTGAACCAAGCTGAACTGTTATGCACAGGCCAGGTTATGCATCCAACACAGTAGCTGGAGCTGTGCTAGAAAGGATTATGTAACAATAAAATATCCAAGGCAGCATAGTACGGCACAGCTGAGCACAATATTTGGAAAAGTGTCCATATTTTCAAGAGCAGTTGTTGAGCAGTCAACAGCTACATTGGCCACTCGCGGACATACATGCATGGCCTTTTATGGGTATCGTCCTTGTCATGGCCACTGACCACCCAAATGTGTTCACTCCCTTTCTTTCTCCCCCTCTCTCCCTCAGAGGAAGGGGACGAGGAAGCTCTCTCCAAGAAGGAGGAGGAGGAACGGCGCATCGCTGGGATGGGCCGGCCCACCCTGGGGGAGCACGTCAAACTGGAAGTCGTCATCGAGGAGTCGTATGAGTTCAAGGTACGTGAAATTATATTTTGAATAACCCAAAATATTGTATTTTTAGCTCTTTGAAGCTGAAGTATAAAATTGAAGAAAAAAAAAAAGAAAAAAAGAAACTTGCAGAGGGGAAGCATAGCATACCGCACAAAGAACAGGTCTACCCTACCGCTTACCAGACTTGCTTTCAATGAGAGTGGCAAATCATTATCTCTCATTTATATCTGAAATATTTCGGGTCGCGCGCAAACCTGCAAATTGTACCTTTAATAATAGTAAATCACAGCTTTGATAGGACCGTTAAACAAATAGTGCACTATTTGGTTCCCAGTCTGGCCTGATAAATCAAACTGCTTTGTCTTTATTGTATTGTATAGACTTTTACATCATGTGCACTGCCAAGGTGTATTCATTGGGCATGTATCTGTGTTTGTGGAATGCTAAATAACCAGGATTGAGGATTATTAGACTGAAATATTATTTTCTGGTGCCCCACAGAACACAGTGGATAAGCTGATTAAGAAGACCAACTTGGCTCTATTGATTGGAACCAATAGCTGGAGGCAGCAGTTTATGGAAGCTATCACAGTCAACTCTGGTAAGCAGATCAATCAATCAATCATTTAATTGGCAGCCTATAGAGCTTGTTAGAAATGTGTTTGTAACAAAGTGACTAACCAGAAATCCAGGCCTAACAACCCCAAAAGAGCAAGCCACAACTAGAGTGACAGGGGAACACTCCCTAGGTCTAGGAAGTGCAGTAGGAAGAACCCTTCAAGGTAGCCTCTTAAAAACCATATCTGCGTCTCAAATGGCATCATATTCCCTTTATAAGTGCACTACTTTTGACCAAGGCCTATAGCACTCTGTTGAAAAGTAGTGCACTATAGTGAATAGGTTGCCATTTGGGAACCAGCCTATATTCGGATTATTGGACAACAATACAGGATGATGTATTCAGAGCAAAATCAAATCTTGTCCAAAAGAGAAAATATGATGTTATTTTCCTTTCATGTCACATTTGTCTTAATTGACTACACAATCACCCTAGCCACAAAGCCATCTGCCCAAATCTTAATTGGAATGCTTTTCGTAATTAGCGGGAACTGTGAAGTTCTTGTAGCGACGCCCTCCGAAGCACATTCCAGACACAATGCACACTGTTGATTTATCAGCAGGGTAGCGCCGAAGCACAACGGACTCATCAAGCAACACACACCCACACGATCTCACATACACAATCACATATACACACACATCTCACACACACACGCGCATGCATGAACACACGCACACAGACAGACACACACACACAGAAAGTTCCACTGAGGGCCTGAGTGGAGATGACAAAGCGTGTTAGCCATGGGAGTGCGCTCCAGAGGTGATTGCTCCAGGGATACAGTAGTAATGAGATCATTAAAAAGTCCATGTAATGAATTAGTCTGCTCATGGGGTTCTAAACTACGTGTGTGTTTGTGGCCATGTCCAGAATCAGGCTTGCCTACTACTTACTTAAACTGCATATTGTGTGCTAGTATCACATACTGTTAAAAATAAAATGAATTCAGTAAGCAACAAATATCAGCATAATAGAATCCTGAGGATGCATAATCTAAGGAGCAATTCCGTTTATTCCCGCCATTCGTTCATTTTGGTACAGCGCGTCCCCTCAGCTGATTGTCAGCTGTTGTCAGACACTTGGTTCTCCAAAGACGATTCTCTTCCTCAAAAGTGTACAGAGAATTCTACTGGCTGAAAAGCTGAAATTAGTATGACATCCTGCCTGTAATGGCTTTCGTCTGTAGAAGGAGAGGAGGACCAAAGCGCAGCGTGGTGCGTATCCATAATTTATTAGAATACTTCTCAATATGAACAAAAACAATAAACAGACGAAAAACCAACGAAGCTACAGTCCCGAACTAGTGAACACAGACAAAAACCAGGAACACACGAACAGGAACAATCACCCACAACCAACAGTGAAAACAGGCTACCTTAATATGGTTCCCAATCAGAGACAATGCAAAACACCTGCCTCTGATTGAGAACCATATCAGGCCAAAAGACAAACCTCAACATAGAAACACATAACATAGACTGCCCACCCCAACTCATGCCCTGACCATACTAACTAAAGACAAAAACAAAGGAAAATAAAGGTCAGAACGTGACACTGCCATTTAAAGCATACAAACATTTTGGAATTTCACATACAAACATTCTATGAAACAATGCCTACTATTCAGAATGCAAGCATGGGTATTCGGACACGACCATTGTGTGTGTGTGTACTCGTGAGTTCTGAACTGTGCTAATATCCAGGAAGACCCTTTCCACTAGGATAGGCACAGAGTCTTTGCTGCAGATGGGCTATGGTTGATCTCATCCCTAATCTGTAACACAAATTAAATTGGAAAACAAAACAGGACAGGACATGGTCAAGCTGGATCTGTTTAACCACTATGTCCACTCAAATGCATGCATGAGCACACGCACCCACACGTAGAAACAAACATTGAAACAAGTACTGAAATGCAGACCTATGTCTTGAGACATACTCATGGACACGACATGTCCATGAGTATGTCTCAAGACATAGGTCTGCATATCATCAACAATACACACAAATACAGACGCACACACATACAGACACACACTAAAACGTGACCATTCCCTGCTCCCATGCAGAGAAACGCATTCAGATGGATTTTGCCCATCAGCTATTTTAAGCCGCGCTGTCAGTCACCCTAATGAACTCTCCCATGGCTTCAATGAGTAGAGATGTGGCTCACCGTCCTGACTTGATGTGATGAGAGGCTTCATTGTTTGTGTCATGTGGAAATTCACTCTCCACACAGTCTGTAAGGAGTGGAGAGAGTGGGGCTAACGGCTAACACTACTAGGAAAGCCTGAACGTCTGTGTTTTAATTTAGAATGGACTAGTGGTGGCTAGTTTCTCCTGGTCTACTCACAGTTTAAGACTCATTTACATTGCGGAGAAACTTAACATTGTAGCAGAGGTTTTAACCATGTTAAATGTTGAAATTGAACTACGAAGTTGGGGTTACAACTAACTACCGGGGGTTTGCTAACTACCTCGCTCAAAGAGTGCAGAGTATAAAGTCAGACAATCTGCTGTCTCAGCCACTGCCTGTTACTAAGGGAGTACCCCAAGGCTCAATCCTAGGCCCCATGCTCTTCTCCATTTACATCAACAACATAGCTCAGGCAGTAGGAAGCTCTCTCATCCATTTATATGCAGATGATACAGTCTTATACTCAGCTGGCCCCTCCCCGGATTTTGTGTTAAATGCTCTGCAACAAAACTTTCTTAGTGTCCTACAAGCTTTCTCTACCCTTAACCTTGTTCTGAACACCTCCAAAACAAAGGTCATGTGGTTTGGTAAGAAGAAGCCCCTCTCCCCACAGGTTTGATTACTATCTCTGAGGGTTTAGAGCTTGAGGTAATCACCTCATACAAGTACTTGGGAGTATGGCTAGACGGTACACTGTCCTTCTCTCAGCACATATCAAAGCTGCAGGCTAAAGTTAAATCTAGACTTGGTTTCCTCTATTGTAATCGCTACTCTTTCACCCCAGCTGCCAAATTTAATCCTGATTCATATGACCATCCTACCCATGCTAGATTACGGAGACATAATTTATAGATCGGCAGGTAAGGGTGCTCTTGGGGGGCTAGATGTTCTTTACCATTTGGCCATCAGATTTGCCGCAAATGGCTTAAGGACAACAAAGTCAAGGTATTGGAGTGGCCATCACAAAGCCCTGACCGCAATCCTGTAGAAAATTTGTTGGCAGACCTGGAAAAGCGTGTGCGAGCAAGGAGGCCTACAAACCTGACTCAGTTACACCAGCTCTGTCAAGAGGAATGGGTCAAAATTCACCCAACTTCTTGTGGGAAGGTTGTGGAAGGCTACCTGAAACATTTAACCCAAGTTAAGCAATTTTAAGGCAATGCTACCAAATACTAAACTTCTGACCCACTGGGAATGTGATGAAAGAAATAAAAGCTGAAATAAATCATTCTCTCTACTATTATTCTGACATTTCACATTCATAAAATAAAGTGGTGATCCTAACTGACCTAAGACAGTGAATTTTTACTAGGATTAAATGTCAGGATTTGTGAAAAACTGAGTTTAAATGTATTTGGCTAAGGTGTATGTAAACTTCCGACTTCAACTGTATATATATTTTTTTATTAAATCCCAGCACCCGTACCCGCAGGAGGCCTTTTTCCTAAATTGTAAATAAGAATTTGTTCTTTACTGACTTGCCTAGTTAAATAAAAGTTAAATAAAATAAATACAACACATCTTCCCTCCCCTAAAAATGTCTCAGGCGATGATGATGAGGACGAGTGCGGCGAGGAGAAGCTGCCCTCCTGCTTTGATTACGTCATGCACTTCCTCACCATCTTCTGGAAGCTCCTGTTCGCATTTGTGCCGCCCACCGACTACTGGAACGGCTGGGCCTGCTTCGTGGTCTCCATCAGTATGATTGGCCTGCTCACCGCCTTCATTGGAGACCTGGCCTCCCACTTTGGCTGTACCGTGGGCCTCAAGGACTCCGTGACCGCCGTGGTGTTTGTGGCGCTCGGGACGTCTGTGCCAGGTGCGTTCCATACATGCTGCAAAACACCCAGACAGGCATACACGCGCAAAAACATATTCACAAACTCTGGGTCTTATTAAGACTCTGTCACCAATCTGGTGTTTGCGGCATCGGGACGCCAGGTTAATAACATACACCATCTAACTCTTTACTCTCATGACCGGGTTTTATCATAATTAGGCATTGTCACTCCTAAAAGCAGTGTTATGTAGGGTTTATATGAAGTGTTCTTGAATAGTACACTATGGCATAGCTCTTGTCATGCATTGACATAATTTTTGATCTGTGTTACCCTATCACAATTCCCAATTCTCCCTTTCTCTTTATCTCTCTCTCTCTCCCCCAGACACATTTGCCAGCAAGGTAGCTGCAATCCAGGACCAGTACGCCGATGCCTCCATCGGCAACGTAACGGGCAGCAATGCCGTCAACGTCTTCTTGGGCATCGGCGTGGCCTGGTCCATCGCCGCCATCTACCACAATTCCAAGGGCAACGACTTCCGGGTGGACCCGGGCACCCTGGCCTTCTCCGTCACCCTATTCACCATCTTCGCCTTTGTCGCCGTGGCCGTGCTCATGTACCGGCGCCGGCCCGAGATTGGGGGCGAGCTGGGTGGGCCCCGTGGCCCCAAAATCGCAACCACCTGTCTCTTCTTCAGCCTGTGGCTCATGTACATCGTATTCTCCTCCCTGGAAGCTTATTGCCACATTAAGGGCTTCTAACTTCTCTATAAAGTATCTGACAGAAAGATTCAAAAAGGAATAATTAAAAGATCTAAGAAAGCCATAGCTTCTAGAGTCTTCAAAAGCTTCTGAAAGATCTTCGAAAGCTTCTTAGTCTTTGAAAGCTTCTATACGGTCTAATAAAGCTATCCAAAAGTATTTGAAAGCTTCTAAAATATATTTTAAAGCTTTTTAGTCTTTGAAGCTTCTAAAATATATTTTAATGCTTCTAAAAAGAACCACTTTATTGACATCCAAGGTCTTTATCCTAAATCTAACATCCATGACTCTGCATACCCTTCTATCTCGTCCTATGCTTAAGCCATCTACTGCCACATCCAAGACATCCGAAGCATCCACTACTACAACTAAGGCCTCTGAACCAACACCAGCAGGATGGTGGCCCAAAAATAGGGATTTTTTAATTTTTTAAACTATTAATTTAGTGTTTGTCCTCTAGCTCCTTCAATCCTGTTGTTGCAGCTTTATTTTAAATGGAAGCTATCTGTTGACTTTCATTGGATCAAGACTCCTAAGGCTGTGTATCCAAAATGTACTTTCGGATGAAGCAAAAACGCATGCTTGTTTGGTTATACAGAACTTCAAAGCTGGGCATAGAACTGCTGCTGGTTGGCATCCACAATTTCTGTTCGGTGCCCCCCCCCCCCCCCCCCACCCCCTCAAAAAACTACACAGATTTGTCATAATATTCCTGTAACACAGAAACGTGAGTGGTTGTTTAAATGCAAAGAGCATATGGATATGATAAATGCATAGTTACTTAGGTAAAAACTTGAATGAGGCTGTAGCTCATGTTATGTCTACACTGTACGGTTGCAGTGATGACTGTATCTCTAATATTACAGAAACTAAAGAAACCTTTCCTTACAAGAAGAATGTCTTGATATAAAATGTCACTAATGCACATGTTACATATTATACTTTTTCCCCCACTAAACATTTATCAGCAACAATACTATAACACTAGACAAGTCAATAAATAATGAATTAGAGGTGAAATAAGCATTATGGCTTTGTGAAATGTACTGTCTAAAGGTCGGTGACTACACATTGTACATGACTTGATTTATATCATATAATGTCTTCTATGATCTTTCTTTTCATTGAGTAAAACATATTTCATTCAGTCGGCTGTGTCTGCCTAGCAGACCGTTTTTACAATGAAGAGATTGTGAGAACGCTATAGAGTGGAGACCACAATGCACTGAGATCTTTTGTCAAAAGGTGATCTAAATTTTCACTAAAATACATTTACCACAATTTACAAATTAAATATCATTGTAAAACAAAAACTAAACTGCGTGAATTGAAATCAACAAGTTGTTTTATCAAAAAAATAAAATAAAAAATCGGAAGGAATGAGCCTAGATATCTTTCAGTGAAAGATTTTTGAAAATGTTTTTAGGAAAATGAATCAACCTTTTCTAGCGTGGTTGGACAAGTTGAAGCTCTTTTGACATTCTTATCAGACCTCTTATGACAAGGATTATATCCTATACAGTATGGATCTTCCATATTTGGGTGAATAGGGCTTTTAAGACTTCTATCATTGCCATTTCAAAAAGATAAAGTCCAGAAAAGATATAGTATGCCATGGATGGGCAACTGGCAACCCTCTTTTTGTAGGCCTGCGGACCAAAAAAAACGAATTCTTAGGAGTTAAGTCGGGGTCTCAACTTACTGTTGAAGGTTAGAATAAAGAATACACCAGATGCAATTTCGAAATGGGGTTGTGCATCAGCAGTCACTCAATTAGCCCATGTCAGCTAAATGTTTTTTGATTGGTAAATTAGTCGAGTGGCCAGCGATCTAAGCTTGTAGTAACCATGGTCGAATTACCAACCAGGGTGGTCCCATTGATTATCAGTTATCATATTAAAAACTGCTAACATTTGCATATTGTTTTCTCTAGCCCATGGTAAAATGAGTAGAATAGCATGAAATTAGTTATAAAATAAAAATATATTCTCTCTGCCCTGTGGCAAAATGTGTAGAAATGCAGAGAACTTGCTTTAAAACGGAAACATTTTCTCTACACCCCATGGCAAAATGTGTAGAACTGCAGGAAATGAACTTGAAAACTTAAGATGTTTCTCTTCGCTGTCACAACGGTGCTTTGCTGGCGGGGGGTGGTATGGATGTGGGTACGCAGACCCACGACCCACTGCCGCCCCTCATGATGAGTTCCGTTGCCCATCCCTGTAGTAAACTATCAAGACCTCCAAGACAGAGACTGCCAGTCCCTTTATATATGTGATGTCCCAAGCATCTTTCATTTGGTCTGTTAACCACCGCAGGTGACAGACAAAACAACACAAACTCTACAGTTCTGCTTCTTTCACGGAAAAGTCATCAAGAATGTCTTGCGTGTCAAGTTTTGTCATATACGTTGTTGTCGATTCTTTGTCCAGGCGCGCGGCGATGTTCACTTTGGCGCTGTGGTGAGCATAGTGTGCTAGCGTTAACTCTGACTGAACCATCCTCAACGTTGGATTGTCAATGTGCTACTTGTGAACTATATGCATGAGTGTAAACATAACTGTATTTGATAAGCCGTAGTTATCGTTAACATTAGGGGACACGTGTTAATAATGACTAGTTGATTGAGTTTGTTTTTGTGTGTTTGCTCCTAGAACAATGTTATCTGAAAGACTCCACTTCTTTAAAGTGATGTGAACAAATCATTTCTTATTTGTATGAAAGGCAATATCTCATACTCTTGTGTTGATGAAATAGTTATTTGTCCAAAGCTATATTGCTCTGCTTGAGTTTGCTGATGTCAAGATTGAGGAAAAGACGAAGCAGTACTTTGTACTTTTTTTTGTAAATAGTGTACAGTGTTGTCAAAGTGAGGTAGTTGGCCTCAATGTTGAAAATATAAGATTCAAGCTATTTATTTTCCTACCCTTTTGGGGACACAAGAATAGCTAATGTTGCCTTCCAGGGGAGCCACGTTTGAATTGACGTTCCCCCCCTCTTTTCCTCACATATTTCTGAATGAGTCTGGGTGGTTCTTGTCCTTGTTGAGGTATTTTGATCCTTTCTTGCAATGGAAGTTGTCCTGTCGTCAATACATTCAGGGGCCAAAACAGATACTACAAACCGACTACAGAGTGAATTCAGCCAAATCTAAAAAATAAAATAAAAAATAGCATTCCCTTTACCAGTACTGTGTGAATGTATGGTATTGTAACTTCTTACACAGTTTTGACTGGTTTAAACAAAACAAAAGGAATCGAGCCCAATTTTTTCTCTCACATTAGGAACATTGATTCACTATTAGGACAGCTGATGCACAAAAAAAAAGCCATATTATGGCTTCTGTTTATTTCACCTTTCTCATTGTTCCTATTGGTGATGTCACACACATTGACAATATTTTATTGATTCACTCTTCCTCAGCTTGTCACAAGCCTAGGCCCATCTCTAGACAAATTGTTTTATGTATTAACATTGGTCATACATACTGTATAGCCTTGTCCCCTTCTGTAACTGTGCTGTAGCCAACTTTCTATTCTTCCATCCTTGTCAAGCTATACATACACTATATATACAAAAGTTTGTGGACACCCCTTCAAATTAATGGATTTGACTATTTCAGCCACACCAGTTCCTGACAGGTGTATAAAATCGAGGACACAACCATGCAATCTCCATAGACGAACATTGTCAGTCGAATGGCCTTACTGAAGAGCTCAGTGACTTTCAACATGTCACCGTCATAGGATGCCGACTTTACAACAAGTCAGTTCGTCAAATTTCTGCCCTGCTAGAGCTGCCCCGGTCAACTGTAAGTGCTGTTATTGGGAAGTGGAAGCATCTTGGAGCAACAACGGCTCAGCTGCGAAGTGGCAGGCCACACAAGCTCACAGAACAGGACAGCTGAGTGCTGAAGCGCGTAGCGCGTAAAAATAGTCTGTCCTCGGTTGCAACACTCACTACTGAGTTCCAAACTGCCTCTTGAGGCACCATCAGCACCATAACTGTTCGTCGGGATCTTCATGAAATGGGTTTCCATGGCCGAGCAGTTGCACACAAGCCTAAGATCACCACGCGCAATACCAATTGTCGGCTGGAGTGGTGTAAAGCTCGCCGCCATTGGACTCTGGAGCAGTGGAAACACGTTCTTTGGAGTGATGAATCACCCTTCACCCCCTGGCAGTCTGACGGATTAATCTGGGTTTGGCGGATGCCAGGAGAACACTACCTGCATACTGCCAACTGTAAGGTTTGGTGGAGGAGGAATAATGGTCTGGGGCTGTTTTTCATGGTTCGGGCTAGGCCCCTTAGTTCCAGTGAAGGGAATCTTAATGCTACAGCATACAATGACATTCTAGAGATTCTGTGCTTCCCACTTTGTGGCAACAGTTTGGGGAAGGCCCTTTCCTGTTTCACATGACAATGTCCCAGTGCACAAAGTGAGGTCCATACAGAAATGGTTTGTCGAGATCGGATGAATTGGGATGAATTGGAATGCCGACTGTGAGCCAGGCCTAATCGACCAACATCATTGCCCGACCTCACTAATGCTCTTGTGGCTGAATGGAAGCAAGTCCCCGCAGCAATGTTACAACATCTAGTGTAAAGCCTTCCCAGCAGAGTGGAGGCTGTTATAGCACCAAAGGGGACTAACTCTATATTAATGCCCATGATTTTAGAATGAGATGTTCGACAAGCAGGTGTCCACATACTTTTGGTCATGTAGTGTACATCTTGGTATGACAAGGAATGAACACAGAGAGGATTTGGCAAAAGCGCAAACAGACTGGACCACCAGGCTGGGTAATACAACCACCATATTTCTCTCAGAATGCTTGTTCTATAGGTTTCATTTCGTTTTTTTATTTTATTTATCAGGGTTTTTGGTTTAAATGTATTTGTTTGCTGTAAAATGTATTTGAATGTAATGATTTTTTCTTTCATTGTGCATGCAAAACAGGAGGGACGTACACGATCTGTAATGTGTACCAAGGCTCAATTAGTTCTGTCACAGAAAATAAAAGTTTTGAAACCTAGCTTGTCTCAGGGACATCAGTAGAGTTATGGGTGTGTACATGATTGTGTATGATGTTAGGAGTTGGGTATTTGGTCAAATAGATATTTCTGATAAACAGTAAGTTGGCGCCCCCTTCTGGTACATTTAGCTGATACTGTATTGACAAACGTGTAAGATACATATTACTGTATTACATATTACCTTTACAGGACTTTACTATTTTCCCATATTTAAAAATATATATTTTTATCATTTAAAAAAAATGACTGAATATTAATCTAATCGTATAAAATGTCCTTTAAACGTCTCTGCGTGCGCAGGTAAACCAGAAGAGATTCATGAAATGGCAATCTGCAGTTCAAACAATAAAAAAAGCGGTCACCCTTTAGTCGAGGCTATGGATGCAAGGACTGACCATCCATGAGATCAAAATGATAGTTTTAACCATGTTTTGAAGCTCTACCGTGTTTGTTTACAATTACATTGTTTACAAATAATGGAGTAAAACAAACGGACCTTTTACGGCCCTGATGGAGTTAGATGCTTCTAATAACTCCTTCATGTAGCAAGATGGTGACACGCTGAAATGACACTTCTTGATCTTCAAACGCTCCACTGAGCATTCTCGTAGGAAACAGTGGGGCGATGTCATCGATGGCTTCGTCCATCTTTTTTACAGCCTGCGGGTTAGACAGTTGAACTAAGTACACGATGCATTTATAGGTTATATTCTTCAATAATCAATGGCTTTATATTATTCATTTAAAAGTCCACAAATGGAAGTAGCAGTTGCAGATTGCCCAGCTGATGGTAAGGGTTGAAAAACAGAGGCCGGGGAGTGAATTCAGCCAGAGAGGAGGTTTCACTCAACCCAAATGCTGTCCATGAAAATAAGCACACGAAGTGAGGAATTTTTGTATGGAGGTCAAGGAGACTGTCAAAATTTGGTCAACAAAAAATGTAATTGCAAATTTTTTCTAAGTGAGGCTTATTTGATCGAAAAGGAGTTTCGTAATGGTTAGGTTGTTAGGAATGCACTGATATGGATGCATATGGCATTTTGGCAACTTTGGAAAAAAACTACTTTATATAGGAGTTGTGTCTGTTATCATAAAGATCATGGATATAACCTATTTCAGTATGAACATTGCAATGGAGAGCTTCCATGATTTTAAAGTACCCAACTGGGTGGGGATTCTTATGAGTTGGGAGTAATCAGCCAATGAAGAAGAAGACAAATGACTACTTTCAAATGGAGCCTCAATGGCGCTGCCCATGCTGTCACAGATGCTATAATGGCACAGATACAAATTTGAGTCCTCCATCTATCTCTATGGTCTGTTGTTCATACGCATATCTGCCCTCTCATTGGCTAGAATGGTCCCACCTGATCTCGCCTTCTCCCGCCTGCCTTCCATCTTTGAGGACATGCATTTCCATTGTTAGAGCGGTCACATGAATATCTTGTCAATATAATACATAATCTTTGATCCAAACAGAGAACAACTTTCCCGCTCATTGAAGCCATGGTAGTTCACGGCCGACCGCGGTACTGTTAGCAGGAAACAGGATCCCCCATTATAGTGAATGTAAAAATGGCAATCTTCGTGGTCCATCTTTCTGTAAATATTTTTTTTTTAAGACAATCATGGGAGCAATCATTTCTTCAAATTAACCAGGTCTATGTCCTTCAACCGAGTATTTTAAAATCGCACCCAGAAGAAGTTATAAGGATACTATAACCCCATTTGGCCTTCAACTTGAGTTACTCAATGAGAAGGGGCAGCACTGAGCTAGCCTGCAACACCACTTCCAGGAGTAGCTCAAACTGCACTTGTCAAGGCTCGCACACATTGCACCAAATGTGGATCTAGGTCTGCTGTTGCTCTGCTGATCGTTCAGCGCGCTGTGTTTTAGGGACCAGCCCCTGTAGACTGCTGCCAGCTTTCACGGTATTCTACATATAAAATCAGTGTGCATTCTGTTTGCAAATTACTTTCAGAGGTGCTAAGTACCCTCGTTCAGCAAACGCTTATGGTGTGTTTGAGCCCTTATGTCTCCATCAGAGGCCACCTTAACCGACTTTATTTGGCTTCAATGCGCTGTTGAGTCTTCCCATAGGAAGACACTGGGGCCCCACAAGGGTGCGTTCTCAGCCCTCTCCTGTACTCCCTGTTCACCCATGACTGCGTGGCCATGCACGCCTCCAACTCAATCATCAAGTTTGCAGACGACACTACAGTGGTAGGCTTGATTACCAACAACGACGAGACGGCCTACAGGGAGGAGGTGAGGGCCCTCGGAGTGTGGTGTCAGGAAAATAATCTCACACTCAACGTCAACAAAACAAAGGAGATGATTGTGGACTTCAGGAAACAGCAGAGGGAGCACCCCCCTATCCAAATCGACAGGACAGTAGTGGAGAAGGTGGAAAGTTTTAAGTTCCTCGGCGTACACATCACAGACAAACTGAAATGGTCCACCCACACAGACAGCATGGTGAAGAAGGTGCAACAGCGCCTCTTCAACCTCAGGAGGCTGAAGAAATGTGGCTTGTCACCGAAAACACTCACAAACTTTTACAGATGCACAATCGAGAGCATCATGTCGGACTGTATCACCGCCTGGTATGGCAACTGCTCTACCCACAACCATAAGGCTCTCCAGAGGGTAGTGAGGTCTGCACAACGCATCACCGGGGGCTAACTACCTGCCCTCCAGGACACCTACACCACCTGATTTCACAGGAAGGCCAAAAAGATCATCAAGGACAACAACCACCCGAGCCACTGCCTGTTCACCCCGTTATCATCCAGAAGGCGAGGTCAGTACAGGTGCATCAAAGCTGGGACCAAGAGACTGAAAAACAGCTTCTATCTCAAGGCCATCTGTCTGTTAAACAGGTATCACTAATATTGAGTGGCTGCTGCCAACATATTGACTCAAATCGCTAGCCACTTTAATAATTAAATATTGGATGTAATAAATGTATCACTAGTCACTTTAAACAATGCCACTTTATATAATGTTTACATACCCTACATTACTCATCTCATATGTATATACTGTACTCTATACCATCTACTGCATCTTGCCTATGCCGCACGGCCATCGCTCATCCATATATTTATATGTACATATTCTTTTTCATTCCTTTACACTTGTGTGTATAAGGTAGTTGTTGTGAAATTGTTAGATAACTTGTTAGATATTACTGCACGGTCGGAACTAGAAGCACAAGCATTTTGCTACACTCGCATTAACATCTGCTAACCATGTAACATTTTATTTTATTTTATTTGAATCAATCATATCAATTATTAATTTGTAGACAAACTGGAATAAAAGCCAGACTAAGCTGAAAGCGTTACAGATTCTGCAATAGAAATGTAAAGGTAATTTCCGATGAGCCGACATATGCGGAGTTTACTTTGAATGCAGTCTCCACTAACGCGGGAACATTGCCTTTAAATTTCAATCACGCTGTAACGCTGAATTTCTGCAATACAGATTGAATAGAGCCCCTAAGTCAGTGGCAGAGATGGACCTATCCAAGTAGAAAATACATCTTTCAAATGTTGATATATGGTTGCATTGACAACCAAACACAATTCAATATCCAGTTTGTCTACAAATTAATAATTGATATGTTGGATTCATGTCTCCATCTCAACCCAAAATCAAAGTTAAAGAATAGGTCTAAATCTTATCTAATCAAACTTTAAATCCACTTTAAATAAAGTTTGCTTTGATTTAGTAATTTAGTAACAACGAGACAGTCCTATAGGAGGTCAGAGACCTGGCCGTGTGGTGCCAGGACAACAACTTCTCCCTCAACGTGATCAAGACAAAGGAGATGATTGTGGACTACAGGAAAAAGAGGACCGAGCATGCCCCCATTCTCATCGACGGGGCTGCAGTGGAGCAGGTTGAGAGCTTCAAGTTCCTTGTTGTCCACATCACCAACAAACTAACATGGTCCAAGCACACCAAGACAGTCATGAAGCGGACACGACAAAACCTATTCCCTCTCAGGAGACTGAAAAGATTTGGTATGGGTCCTCAGATCCTCAAAAGGTTCTACAGCTGCACCATCGAGAGCATCCTGACTGGTTGCATCACTGCCTGGTATGGCAACTGCTTTGCCTCCGACCGCAAGGCACTACAGAGGGTAGTGCGAACGGCCCAGTACATCGCTTATTCTCATCCACATTTTTTGAAACTGCACTGTTGGTAAGTAAGCATTTCACTGTAAGGTTTACACCTGTTGTATTCGGCTCGTGTGACTAATAAAATTTGATTTGATTTGATTTAATGTATATTTTTGTTTGAAAAGGAGAGGTTAATCCAACCAAAGCTTGAAATCAACCAAAGCTTGAAATCCTGAGCCTATATGTATTGTCTACTTTTAGTTGAACCCTGGATTGAATTGAAACAATAGCTGTAGATGACTTTGCAAATGCTATAATGGCCCAAATAGTATCATTAACAATATATGACTGTTAAACCAACCCTTTGGAATGACTTCGCTAGCAACAGTGAATATTTGGTTATTAAGAAATTCCTCAATAATCATTCTCACGCTAGCAGGTTGGTAGTAGTCAGTGACAAATATCAATGCTGGGTTTGGTAAAACCCTCGATGGGAGACCAAAAATAGCTGTAGATAGATAAACTCTCTAGCAGGTGCTGCCCAGCCTAGTCTTTTTTTCTGATATTGGATATAACGTTGAAGATCTGACGCTGTTTCAAAGGTACAAATTCAACATATTTCATACAAGTTTTGTCTATGTTGAAAATCGGTTACAATGATGACATAATCATGTGATTGACATTTTATTCTCAAAACGACACTTTTTCCTAATCCAATGTATTTTCCATGTAGATTTCTCATCACAATACATTGACAAATTACGTTGGAACAACATTGATTCAACCAGTTTATGCCCAGTGGGAATGTAAGCCACACCTGTAGTATTGTTGCTGTTTAAGCAGCACCTGTAGTATTAATGCTGTATATGCAGCACATGTAGTATTGTTGCTGTTTAAGCAGCACCTGTAGTATTAATGCTGTATATGCAGCACATGTAGTATTGTTGCTGTTTAAGCAGCACGTGTAGTATTGTTGCTGTTTAAGCAGCACGTGTAGTATTGTTGCTGTATAAGCAGCACGTGTAGTATTGTCGCTGTATAAGCAGCACATGTAGTATTGTTGCTGTATAAGCAGCACATGTAGTATTGTTGCTGTATAAGCAGCACATGTAGTATTGTTGCTGTATAAGCAGCACATGTAGTATTGTTGCTGTATAAGCAGCACATGTAGTATTAATGCTGTATAAGCAGCACATGTAGTATTAATTATGTATATGCATCACATGTAGTAGTGTTGCTGTATAAGCAGCACCTGTAGTATTGTTGCTGTATACGCAGCACATGTAGTATTGTTGTTGTATATGCAGCACATGTAGTATTAATGATGTATATGCAGCACATGTAGTAGTGTTGCTGTATAAGCAGCACATGTAGTATTGTTGCTGTATAAGCAGCACCTGTAGTACTGTTGCCATAAGCAGCACCTGTAGTATTGCTGCCATAAGCAGCACCTGTAGTACTGTTACTGTACAAGCAGCACCTGTAGTAGTGTTGCCATAAGCAGCACCTGTAGTATTGCTGCCATAAGCAGCCCCTGTAGTATTGCTGCCATAAGCAGCACCTGTTGTATTGTTGCTGTATATGCAGCACCTGTAGTAGTGTTACTGTACAAGCAACACCTGTATTATTGTTGCCATAAGCAGCACCTGTAGAATTGCTGCCATAAGCACCAACCGGGGTCAAACAAAGCTAGTTAGATATCCAACGAGCTGAGCTTGACAGGACTATCCGTAAACCATGTATCTGTCGTAAAATGTAGCTACTAACCTTGTACGACAGCATGCCTTTTCATTTTATAAGGATATTAAGAGTTATGAAGTTATGAAAACTGGTTGTTTTGCAAATGTTGAAGTTATAATATGGCTACTAATACTTGGAAAGCTAAATCAAAGTCCAAGTATACAGATTTGACTATATTCTTGCAGAAAAATATAATATGAATGTGAATGTCTCCTTTACGATTTCCCGAAATGTACCTGGGGACTTCACACTAAAAGTCTTGTAGTTCTCATACCTCAAGTTATCCATCTGAAACTTTGCACATACACTGCTGCTATCTTGTGGACACTATTGGAATTACAACCAGAGTGATGGCTGGAACTGTGATCTTTCTCTTGCATTTCAAAGATGGTGGTAGAAAAAGACTAGTTGTATTTTCTTCTACCAGATCTATTGTGTTATATTCTCCTACATTCAATTCACATTTCCACAATCTCCAAAGTGTTTCCTTTCAAATGGTACCAAGAATATGCATATCCTTGCTTCAGGTCCTGAGCTACAGGCAGTTAGATTTGGGTATGTCATTTAGGCAAAAAAATTAATAAAAAGGGTCTATCCCTAATTATTTTTAATGCCATAAGCTGCACCTGTAGTATTGTTGGTGTAAGGCTGTAAACTGTTACCTGAGGTTGTGTCGTAAGCATTGCCGATGTTGGTGAATACTTTTGTGTAGACCAGAGTTTTCTCTGAGTTGAAGGGTTCAACATATCCTGAGTTAGTCAAACCAACAGAGAAAGCCACATTCGTTCTGTCTGCAAACACAGGAGAGTAAGCTTTGTTTAGCCCGTTTTACTCTTATAAGCATGACACGGCCACACAGTGTTTGTGTCCGTAAATGATGGATTGAGCTGATGGTTTTTGTATGTCACCTGCAATAATTCTCTTCAGTTCCTCCAGCTTGCTCTCACGGAATGGAAAAACGTAATGTTGATATAGTAATGATTATATACAGTGGCAGGGCTAACATTAACCAAATGCTTTAATAGATTCATATCTCCTTATTACCAGAATTCTCTTTCTTCATCTCAATGCTAAAATCACAGAGTAAGAAATGTAAATAATTCAATTAATTAGGAGTGTTTTTTTAATGTCAAACGACATCATGTGTATTTATATATTGTTGTCCTATCATTACACTTTCTTCACTTCCTCCACCTGCCTCTCACTGGCTGTCACTCTGACACTTCTGCTGCTTGGGCTGAAATGATAGAAATATAGTATACTCTACATGTATCAATATCCAAAAGGCAAGAAAACCCTTATTTATTGCATTCTCTTTCTTCAGTTCCACCACATGGCTCTCACTCTCTCCTCCAGGTCTGAGAAGAAACATTGCTAAATGTATCATCCATTACTGAGTTGAGACAAGCACTTCTTTTGATGATGTGTATGTTCACAGTAGTCCTCTTTAGTTTATTTTTAACCTGTATTCTCTTTCTTCAAATCCACAACCTGAGTCTCACTGGCTGTAACTCTAGTCCCCAAGGCTGACAGTTCTGCTGCTTGGGCTGAAATCATGAATCATTTTTTTTATATTTGCATTGAATGAATTATTAAGGATTTTTTTTTTTTTACAGATTCAGCTCTCATGATTTAGCACATTGAACATAGCTTAATGTTACCTGTGTGTTCTTTCTTCATTTCCTCCACCTGACTCTCACTGGCTGCTACTCTGTTCTCCAGGGTTGACACGTCTGCTGCTTGGGCTGAAATGATAGAATATAGTATATACTATACAGTTGAAGTCGGAAGTTTACATACACCTTGGCCAAATATATTTAAACTCAGTTTTTCACAATTCCTGACATTTAATCCAAGTAAAAATTCCCTGTCTTAGGTCAGTTAGGATCACCACTTTATTTTAAGAATGTGAAATGTCAGAATAATAGTAGAGAGAATGATTTATTTCAGCTTTTATTTCTTTCATCACATTCCCAGTGGGTCAGAAGTTTACATACACTCAATTAGTATTTGGTAGCATTGCCTTTAAATTGTTTAACTTGGGTAAAACGTTTCATGTAGCCTTCCACAAAATTCCCACAATAAGTTGGGTGAATTTTGGCCCATTCCTCCTGACAGAGCTGGTGTAACTGAGTCAGGTTAGTAGGCCTCCTTGCTCGCACATGCTTTTTCAGTTCTGCAAACAAATTTTCTATAGGATTGATGTCAGGGCTTTGTGATGGCCACACCAATACCTTGACTTTGTTGTCCTTAAGCCATTTTGCTACAACTTTGGAAGTATGCTTGGGGTCATTGTCCATTTGGAAGACCTAAGCTTTAACTTCCTGACTGATTTTTTGAGATAATGCTTCAATATATCCACATAATTTTCCATAATCTATTTTGTGAAGTGCACCATTCCCTCCTGCAGCAAAGCACCACCACAACATGATGCTGCCACCCCCATGCTTCACGGTTGGGATGGTGTTCTTCGGCTTGCAAGCCTCCCCCTTTTTCCTTCAAACATAATGATGGTCATTATGGCCAAACAGCTCTATTTTTGTTTCATCAGACCAAAGGACATTTCTCCAAAAAGTACGATCTTTGTCCCCATGTGCAGTTGCAAACCGTAGTCTGGCTTTTTTATGGCGGTTTTGGAGCAGTGGCTTCTTCCTTGCTGAGCTGCCTTTCAGGTTATGTCGATATAGGACTTGTTTTACTGTGGATATAGATACTTTTGTACCTGTTTCCTCCAGCATCTTCACAAGGTTCTTTGCTGTTGTTCTGGGATTGATTTGCACTTTTAGCACCAAAGTATGTTCATCTCTAGGAGACAGAACGCGTCTCCTTCCTGAGTGGTATGACGGCTGCGTGGTCCCATGGTGTTTATACTTGCATACTATTGTTTGTACAGATGAACGTGGTACCTTCAGGCCTTTGGAAATTGCTCCCAGGGATGAACCAGGCTGATTTCCTTTGATTTTCCCATGATGTCAAGCAAAGAGGCACTGATTTTGATTGGTAGGCCTTGAAATATATCCACAGGTACACCTCCAATTGACTCAAATTATGTCAATTAGCCTATCCGAATCTTCTAAAGCCATGGCATCATTTTCGGGAATGTTCCAAGCTGTTTAAAGGCACAGTCAACTTAGTGTATGTAAACTTCTGACCCACTGGAATTGTGTTACAGTGAATTATAAGTGAAATAATCTGTCTGTAAACAATTGTTAGAAAAATTACTTGTGTCATGCACAAAGTAGATGTCCTAACCGACTTGCAAAAAACTACATGTTTTATAGAGTTTTAGCTCTCATTCATATTCAGATCTCATTATTACCAGAATTGTCTTTCTTCATCTCCTCTAACTGACTCTCACTGGAACTCAGTCTGGCCTCCAAGGCTAAAATCTGAAATTTTTTGAAAATTGAATTCAATAAAAGTGTTATTTAATAAAAGAACAACAGAAGGGTGGAGCATTTGATTTTATATTATGTTTGTTCTTTCACTACCTGCATTCCCATTCTTCAGTTCCTCCACCTGTCTGTCACTGGCTGTTACTCTGGCCTCCAAGGCTGGACAATAATGAATTCAAGAAATTACTTAAAGCGATAGTTCACCCAAATTACAAAAGTTCCTCCAGCTGGCTCTCACTGGCCGTCACTCTATTGTCCAAGGCTGTTGTCACAAAATTGTTTGAAAATGATCAACAGTAGGCCGAACCATTCTTATGAAACTCATGATTTAGCATATTGAACATAGCTTATATAACCTGCATTTTCTTTCTTCAGTGTACTTCCGGAATTGACTGAATTGACCCCAACCAACCCCAGTCTCTCATGACAGGTTTAACTATTAAACGAATTGGAAGTGGCTGTGGATTAGAGCGTCTGCTAAATTATACCAAAAAGGTAATGTTGCAAACCTGGGGGAGCTTAGAATAAATACAATGTCTTTTATGGTATATAAGAATTTGTTCTTAACTGACTTTCCTACCAGCAGAAAGCAGCGGTAGAGCTGCAAGCATTGTAGGATGCTGCATTTGCCTCTGACGTTAAGTGTGATGCACGTTGGCAACCGTCATTACACACACCTCCGACCAATCATTAGGCACACCTGGACTTCATCCCTACCCTGATTACTTCCCCTTTATCTAGCACTGTAGAATTTATCATCAGGCAGTATTGGTTCTGTTATCATGTCCAGACGCTTCTCCTCTTTTGTATTTGAGTTTAATGGTAATGTTCATTTACCATTAAACTCACCAACTGCACCTAATTCCTGACTCCCTGCGTCTCCGTTACAGTGTGTTTGTGTGTGACAATGATATAATTTAACAGCAGTGCTCCAAAGCTATGGTCTGCACAAATACTAATAATACATAGATAAATCGTTATGGGTCCTCTTTGGTGATCAAGATCACATAGATGCTTCAGAAACCTCTTTCTCTTCCTAATGTGCGATTTGATCTCTCTTCTCCTCTGGACCACTCTGAGAAGCTCAACCTGCTCTGAGAGGAGCCCGCCCCCAGCACCTTACCTCCTACCACGAGGCCACGCAGACGATCTGCCAGCCTACTCCCCCAATCGTCAGAGGAGACCTGAAGGGCGTCGACAAGGAGCAGCTCAGAAGACTTCTGAAAACAAAGAATAAGCCCAAGCTCCTGTCTGAGGCATTCTGCCACGACATGACCTAAAACTGTTGAAGTTATGTTACAGACAGAGGGTTCGTCATGACACCCCTGGGTGTGGAGGAGACTTCCCCATCACCTACTGCATCTGGTCCATGAGAAGATTGAGATGTTTGAGCGACTCCTGCGTTCTGTGTACACACCTCAGAATGTATATTCGTGCACGTGGACCAGAACTCCTCAGATTAATTCAGGACTGCAGTAGAGGCTGTTGTGTCTTGTTTCACCAATGTGTTTGTGGCAAGTCAGACAGAGAGTGTAGTTTACGCCTCGTGATCTCGAGTGCAGGCGGATCTAAACTGTATGAGGGACCTGTTGAAGTCACCTGTCCAGTAGGCGCCACTCCCAGCTCCCAACAAAGACGATTATGGCAATACTGCTCAAGATCTCTGGTATCTGGTAGTTAAACCATGCTCTGATGTGCTACAATGGATTTACTGACAATACCTTGTCATGAGCGTATGAAGGATCCTTTATAATACCTTAAGAATAAAATATGTTTTGTCAACTGATATGAAATGGTGCATTTAGTAAGGATCATTATGATACGATTATATGACATTATAAGGGGGTCTTGAAAATGCATTATAACAGCATCATGCTGGCGTTCGTAACGCAGGTAACACACAGAGACAAAGCTCAACATAAGGCATGTCATAAAGCTCTCCACATACGTTCTTGTTGATAATCTTTTATTTACATTTCATAGAGAAGACTTGAAGCTCATTGTACTGTTTCAGAAATGCTGCTCTGCTTCTGACACAGCACGCTGAGTCGAACACACATAACCTGCAAGGTCCACACATGTCATGTAATGTCCCCACAAGCCATTCAAGGTCCCTACAAGTCTTCCAGGTCAGATAGCCCTTCCATGGGGCAGCAACTAACTTTCAGAGCCCCACCCCTCACTGTTGGCTGCTCAGCATATCTGTGATGATGGTTCAGCACAAAAGTCTTACACCCATTCAAGCGGTGTCAACATGATCTACTCCAGTTTCCACCGTTTTCACACTCCAATGTAGAATTGTGCACCATTTGTGTCCATGGGTGAGAAAAATTACTTTCCTCAACTATGTCAGCAACAAACCCTGTAGTCCTTCGTCTATCATTGTCAGCATTGTTCTCACAGTCTGGCGCACATTTTCAAATTATTAGTGATTATGCCTCGTCTGTTTGGGAAGGGACTGGTTAATGGGTTTGCTAAAAACTTTGTACAATTTGATTGCCACAACTGAAATGACCAATCGAATCCATCGGATCTCATAGGCTGTGGATTACAGTTTTTTTCAATCACTTCACAAGTATGTGGTACACAACTCCAAGCACAAAAATCTAAACAGATAATGAAAATGGCTCATGTTTCAAAACTTCCAGCATAAATTGATGTCAAATTGATACATTTAGGTAAAAATATAGACATTTACAGTGTTCAACAGTTATCAAACTATATATGTTAGCTAGGCAGTACATAATTGTGGTTCAGTCGTTTTGAGCAGTTTGATTAAGTGATAGTTTATAGTATTGTTAACAAATGACAAGAAACTCACATCAAAAGTAAAGTGAATATTGCATTTTGAAAAGCAGATACTCTGATTGATTATGTATCCAAATTGAATAAGTGATTTGGTGCAGTGAACAAGTGACTTTGTGAATTTGTTTGTCGTACTCAGTCAATTGAAAATGTGCTTAAAGTTTTGAAACATGAGTGATTGTGATGATCTGTTTTGATTTTTGTGCTTGTTTTGCGTAAATGTACCACATACTAATGAAAATTGCGCCAAAGTGATTGGGGAAAAAAAATATTGAAAGTGGTAGTTCAAATGACTATATGGTGAGCCTATCATTATCTGATGTATTGGTGACAAAAAAAATATGTGCTTGTGGTATTTAAGGAAAACTTTGATTTTGCATTAATGACTCAGGGGTGAAAGATGTGTGAAACCCCGATGAATGCACAGTCAAAAGTTCTGAACATAAGATACGGGCCATTACACATGTTATCAGTTTAGAGTTTTGTACTTAAGAGTTTTGAAAATATACCACTTACATCTGAAAAAAAAGGGTTCTTGCTTTCAAAGTGATACTAGTATTTTTATACAATGTCCATTTGATTCAATCTTACCAAACCACCCATAATAATGATGCCCTTTTCATATATATGGTAATATATACACATATGTTTTATGTGTGTGGTATGCCTGTGTGGGTATTTACGTTGTTTCATGTTATTCACTCTCATGTTGTTCTCCATGTCTTGGAGAGAGAGAGAGAGAGAGACAGCGAGAGAGAGAGAACTAACAATTTGTGTGTGTACTTGTGTACGGGTGTGTAGGTCCATATGTATGTGGGAGTTTGCCTGTGTGCACATACAAACACACATAAATAACACATCATAACACCTGCACCTTGCATAACACCTCGATAAAGGATGACGAGAGTCCACAAAAGAGCAACAAGATTCCCACATCTCACTGAAACACTATGTTTTCATCTCTGGTTTCGTAAAAATAAAACATCTCCTCTTATATTGGTTTTCAGTCAGCAACAAAATGTCCACACCAACAATTCATCCCCCCCCCCGAATCTACAGGGGGCACTCAATTCTCTCACACTGCTCATGCCGCTCATACTGAGGACTCCCGTGCGGTTTTAGAGTGCAGGGCCTTGGTTTGGCTGAGGAAGGGGTAGGTGGTGCTGAGGCAGCCTGATGCCACGGTCAGTCCCAGGCTGACCCAGGCGCAGAAGATGGACCAGCCGTAGCCATGGTCCACGTCGCCGGGCAGTCCGTAGATGAAGGGTGGGTTCCGGGAGAGGTCATAGGAGACGCTGGCGGCGTAGGTGCACAAGGAGATGGTGCAGAAGATCCCTGGAGGGGACAAATTGTAACTTCCAAGATTTGTATTAAAGAGACATTGCAGGATTAAAATAACAACAAAGGACAGGTTAGACAGTTGAAGTAAGATCATGAGGCATTTATAAGTTGTATTCTTCAATGGCTTTATATATTATTCATTTAAAAGTAAAAAAATGAATGTATCAATCCGGATTGCCATTCACATGGAACGGAAATGAATGAGTATAACATAAATAAATAAAAAACACAAGTTGAAAGGAAATCTAAAACACAACTGAAATGAAAAATTAGCCGCCCTATTGTGTAATGTTATAAATATGTTATAGGAATGTTTGCATACAACCATAGAAAGTAGTCTAATGTTTGTAGCGATGAGCTATTATGAATGCTTATGGCATGTTTTATTATGCATATTAACACCTGTCTGTAAGGTATTATGAATGCATCTGTGTCCATTAGGCACTTACAAATTCTGCTAAAAAAAGAGCCTTTACTGTATGTGTTTGATGAACACTTTAGAGGAAGATTTGGACGAGAGAGAGATTGTAATAACGGAGCTGTGAGTCGGGAAGCAGGTGCAGGTGAAACGTTTAATAAAACAACAAAACCAGAAACGAGACAATTCCATCAGGCTATACGCAGGTACACAATAATAATACCAACTGGTAAGAAAACATAAGAGAGTGACATATAAAGGGGAAGAAATGATGAAGGTAATGAAGTCCAGGTGTGAATCATAATGATTAACAGGTGTGCGTAATGATGAGTGCTAGGTGTGCGTAATGAGGAATCCCAGGACCGGTGGTTAGTATTCTGGCGATGTCATACGCCGGAGGGGAGGAGCAGGATAAGATGTGACACGTGGCTCCAGCCGCAGGACGACTCCGCCAAGAGGGACGACCCCGAGGACGAGGTCGGTCCTGGCGGCGAAGGTAGAAGTCACGGATGATGTTGCGGTCCAGAATGTCCTCCACAGGAACCAAACACCGCTCCTCTGGGCCATACCCCTCCCAGTCCACCAGATACTGGAGTCGACCCCCACGACGTCGGGTGTCCAGTAGAGATCTGACAGCGTATGCCGGACCCCCCCTCAATGTCCAAGGGGGTGGAGGTGTGTCGTGCGGGACAGTATCAGTTAAGGGACCAGGAACCACTGGCCTGAGAAGGGAAACATGAAAGAGGGAGAGATGCGATAGCGACTGGGTAGTTGTAACCTGTACGTCACCTCGTTGACACTCCGGAGAACCTTGAACGGCCCCACAAACCATGGGGCTCAGTTTCTTGCGGAACGGGTGAAGTGGGATGTTCCTGATAGAGCCAGACGTTGTCCCCAGGATGGAACACAGGAGTCTCACTGCGGTGGCAGTCTGCCTGTTCCTTCTAATGACGGAAGGCGCGCTGGAGTCTCACGTGCGCGTCGCTCCACACCTCCTCCGCACGCCGGAACCACTCATCTACCGCAGGAGCCACGGTCTGACCCAGGGTCCACGGGGCCAGCGCTGGCTGGAAACCCAAAACACACTGGAAGGGGGTCAACCCAGTGGAGGAGTGACGTAGGGAGATCTGGACGTACTCTGCCCAGAGAAGGAATCGTGCCCAATCACCCTGACTCCTCAGGAACCTCCCCAGCTCCTGGCTCATCCTCTCCACCTGCCCGTTGGACTGAGGCCAATACCCGGAAGTGAGGCTGACCGTGACCCCGAGCTTCTCCAAGAAGGCCCTCCAAACTCATGATGTGAATTGGGGGCCACGGTCGAAGACGATGTCCTCCGGAAGGCCATAATGCTGGAAGACCTGCTGAAAGAGTGCTTCAATGACCTGGAGAGCAATGGGGAGACCAGGAAGAGGGATTAATCGACATGACTTCGAAAATCTATCAACTACCACCAGAATGGTGGTGAAAACATCAGAGCGGGGAAGATCGGTTACAAAGTCATTGGATAGATGTGACTAAGGTTGCTGAGGCACGGGAAGCGGCAGGAGCTTCCCTGCTGGAGCATTCCGGGGGTACTTGGTTTGAGCACATACAGAACAGAAGTTGACATACCGAGTAACATCCTGCACCAAGGTGGGCCACCAGTACTTCTCAGCAATGGAGTGGATGGTGCGAGAAATACCTGGATGTCCAACGACAACAGCTGTGTGTGCCCAGGTCAGCAGCAGATCCTTTATCCCTGTGGGAACATAGATGCGCGCGGGAGGACAATTCCAGGGTGCGGGCTCCCTCTCTAGAGCCTGGCGGATGTCCACATCTACGTCCCAAACCACTGGACCCACGACACAGCAAGATGGGATTATGGGTGCCCTCTGGACAGGAACCTCTCCACTGGAAGCTGCTACTGTCCGGAAGGTGAGCGCAGCAGCCATCTGATTCCCCTGCTGAAGCTGAAGCAAACACTCACTGCCCTCCGCGGGATGATCGACAATGGATTTAAACAGAGCCATGAAGCCCTCATAATAATCTAGCTCCTCCTCTCCTCTCTCCCAGACTTTCCTGCTGCTTCCATAGTTTGAGTTGGTATTCTGTAATAACATAGCTGTCGGGAAGCAGGTGCAGGTGAAACGTTTAATAAAACAACAAAAACAGAAACGAGACAATTCCATGTGGCTATACGCAGGTACACAAGAATAATACCAACTGGTAAGAAGACATAAGAGAGTGACATATAAAGGGGAGGAAATGATGAAGGTAATGAAGTCCAGGTGTGAATCGTAATGATTAACAGGTGCGCGTAATGATGAGTGATAGGTGTGCGTAATGATGAATCCCAGGACCGGTGGTTAGTATTCTGGCGATGTCGTACGCCGCAGGGGAGGAGCAGGAGAAGATGTGACAGAGAGAGAGAAAGGGGGAGAAAACTAAAGATAGAGATATAGAGGTAGGCTGCAGTAAAAGAGGCACAGAGAGACAAAAGTTGAAAGCTGCCATCACAACAATGAAAGGGAAAGAGAACCACACACACTCTCTATATCTCTCTCTGTCTCTCTCTCTCTCTAACACACACACACACACACACACACACACACACACACACACACACACACACACACACACACACACACACACACACACACACACACACACACACACACACACACACACACACACACACACACACACACACACACTTACAGGATAGGTAGGTCGTCGGCAATGAAAGCCCTAACACACACACACAGGAAAGGTAGGGTGTTGGTAGTTGGCAGGCGTTGTACCTGCCATGAGGAAGAGCAGGCCGGAGACGTGCTGGGTGAGGCTCTCCTCCCAAAAGAAGCCCACTGTGGCCACAATGCTGCCACACAGCAAAACGGCAGCCGCCATCCCCAGGAACCCCGCCGTGATTCGCCGCAGATCTGAGACACACACAATTATAAACATAGCACTCACGCATGCACGCACGCACGCACACACACACACACACACAAAAGCGTACATATAGGCACACATGCACACACACACACACAGACAAACACAAAGCGTACACACACACACACACACACACAAGAGCACAAATACAAGTGAAAACATTAGCACACGTGCACACACCAACATTTCCATGACAACCACCCCCTGGTAAACCCGCTCGTGCTGCCCGTCAACAGTCTCCAAACAAACACGGGGAAAAACACACGTTTTTGTTAGGTAATACTATTCTTTTGATCACCCCTGTCCTACATTTGTTACAACCCTGTCATAAGAATGACACGATGCCTGTCATAACATAAAATGGCCAGCAACGACTGTTAAAAATAGGTGAATTTGAATGATTTCCTTAATGCATCATGACAGCATTGTTTTTCAGTAAACATTATGGCAAGCATTATGTCACACAACAGTTTTATAATGGGATATGTTGATGGAAATATTCAATTCCTGCAACGTATGATATACTGTAACAACATTTTGACCCATTGATCATAAATCACATGTCCGATACGTTTAGGCCTGCTCTGCATCTCAGACATTTGTCAGATCGAGTTGCGGAATTCTATAACACGGGATCAAACTCGAGCAGGAAAAACAACGTCGGCGTCCCAAATAACACCGTATGCACTTAATAGGGAACAGGGTTCCATTTGGGATGCAGATAAAAAAAACAATCGTATATTGACTTTGATGAATGTTCTTCCTCAGACTAGTTGTGCAGTAATAATAAGACTGTGTGGAGTTAATATGTTTTCCTTGTACGAGCTGACATTTACTTCCTCCCCGTGAACATTTTCTATAACCATGTAGTAATCCACTCATCAGGGGTTGGACATTGGAGTAGGGATACTAGCTTCGAAAGGTTAACTTAACATATTCAGCATGTGGGTACAGTAGTAGCCTTATTACAGATCATGGATGTCTGATGAGATCACTAGGGTGTTCTGAAGGTTCTAAAAGTTCCACAGCATGAAGCCAAATGAATATGGAGCACTGGGATTTGGACCTCCACTGTTATTTCATTATCAAACCTAGACACAACAGACGGAACCTTTAGTCTGCAGTACTGTATGAAGCATTGAAAAACATATTTTAAAAAACACACATACAAAACATGTCAATATTTATTTAAAAAAAACACACAATACAAGGGATGGGAAGAGCAAGAACAGTAAAAATATTCCCCAATAAATAATGGAAATAATATGGGTAGGAATAAAATGATATTGTTTGAGCAAAGATGGTGGTAGAAATTTGCCCCAAATCCGTAAGATGAAAGTTCGGATCGCTAAGTTTTTGCACCAACCACTACCTGGAAAAGCTCATCTTAAAGGACCCGAACACTACTCGTGACAGACGTCAGACTATCCCACCGCACATCAGTTGTGGGGCACCTGGAATCAAACGTCTCACACCACACCAAGGCCATCTATCCATTGTTCAAAATACTTTTTGCTCAGACCCAGCCGGAAATGAGATAGCATTTTCTACCTCTGGTTCGTTTGGGCAAATGGGGGAAATGAATGGGGAAGGAGTGGGATTTTAGGAAAAACACTGAAAATAAGATCTGAAGTTAACACAGGCTTAGGTGATCTTATATGTTTTGTTCTATGAGATAATGTCATTAAGATTACATTACCTTTATGAATTATAAAGTATTTATGTGCTTTGTGTGCTTGTTTTGATTACATAAATGCTTAAAAATTCACAAAGTCACATTAGCTGAGGAAGATTATCTCATAGAAGGAAACGTATAAGATCTCATTATACCACAGACCTTATTTTTTACATTTATCCAACCCCCCCTCCAAAAAAAAACATACATTTCCCCATAGGCTTTGCCCAACGATCCATGGTGCAGTTAGCCTCCTTTAGTTCCTACATAAAGACACAATTACTATTTCTCTCTATAAAAAACTGCTAGCCATGCAAGCGGTTTTATTGCAGGTGGTTGTGGGACGTTCAGTCTGCAATACTTACGTAAGAGATGCCATTCATCTTGCTGAATGGTTCTCGTCAGGTTGAGCGGGATGTTTCGAAGCCGAATGGGCTGAGAGAAATGGTACTTGACAGTTGTGCATCGGTCCGCAATACCTGTGGAGAGAATGGATTACTAAAAAGCTCTACGTTTTAACATTAGAACGCATTACTTTCGTTATGTAAAATCTTTGCCCGACTTGCATATCTTTACTTGAAGTTACCATAATTACATTTAAAAAGGGATTACACTGGATTTTTACCTACATATCTACACAACCTACTCCACATATTTAAATTGAAAGAAAGTTTGAGAAAAATGTCTAAATGAATTCAAAATAAGATGTCTTGATTGCATGTGTCTTCACACCTCAGAGTTCATACTCGGTGGAAGCACCTTTGGCAGCCATTACAGCTGTGAATAATATTCTACCAACTTTGCACAACTCTTAGGACAACATACAGTACCAGTCAAAAGTGTGGACACACCTACTCATTCAAGGTTTTTTAAATAATTTTTTATTATTTTCTACATTGTAGAATAATAGTGAATGCATCAAAACTATTAAATAACACATATGGAATCATGTAGTAACCCAAAAATATATTTGATATTCTTCAAAGTAGCCACCCTTTGCCTTGATGACAGCTTTGCACACTCTTGGCATTCTCTCAACCAGCTTCATAAGGTAGTCAGCTGGAATGCATTTAAATTCAACGAACAGTGAACCATCGTATTCATGCATAAAAAACTAATAATGAAAGAAAAGCATTGCAAGTTTGAATTCTGTAAAGTTAGTGTGGGAGAGGTGGAAAAAATATTGTTATCGATCAATAATGGCAAACCTCCTGGCATTGACAACTTAGCTGGAAAGCTACTGAGGATGGTAGCTGACTCTAAAGCCACTCCTATCTGTCATATCTTTAATCTGAGCCTAGGGGAAAGTCTTTGCCCTCAGGCCTGGAGGGAAGCCAAAGTTATTCTGCTACCCAATAGTGGTAAAGTGGCCCTTACTGGTTCTAACAGCGGACCTATAAGTTTGCTGCCGGCTCTTAGCAAACTGTTGGAAAAATTGTGTTTGACCAAATATTTCTCTGTAAACAAATTAACAACATACTTTCAGCATGCTTATAGAGAAGGGCACTCAACATGTACTGCACTGACACAAATGACTGATGATTGGTTGAAAAAAATTGATAGTAAGAAGATTGTGGGAGCTGTACTGTTAGATTTCAGTGCAGCCTTTGATATTATTGACCATAACCTGTTGTTGAAAAAACGCATGTGTTACGGCTTTTCAATCTCTGCCATATCGTGGATTCAGAGCTATCTATCTAATAGAACTCAAAGGGTTTTCTTTAATGGAAGCTCCTCTAATGCCAAACATGTAAAGTGTGGTGTACTGCAGGGAAGCTCTCTAGGCCCTCTACTCTTTTCTATTTTTACCAATGACCTGCCACTGGCATTAAACACAGCATATGTGTCCATGTATGCTGATGATTCAACCACAGATAATAAAGTCACTGAAACCTTAAACAAAGAGTTGCAGTCTGTTTTGGAATGGGTGGCCAGTAATAAACTGGTCCAGAACATCTCTAAAACTAAAAGCATCATTCCCTAGGTTCTAGACCTCAGCTGAATCTGGTAATGAATGGTGTGGCTGTTGAACAATTTGAGGAGACTAAATTACTTGGCGTTACCTTAGATTGTAAACTGTCATGGTCAAAACATAAAGATTCAATGGTTGTAAAGATGGAGAGAGGTCTGTCTGTAATAAAGAGATGCTCTGCTTTTTTGACACTACACTCCAAAAAGCAAGTTCTGCAGGCTCTAGTTTTGTCTAATCATAATTATTGTCCAGTTGTGTGGTCCAGTGCTGCAAGGAAAGACATAGTTAAGCTACAGCTGGCCCAGAACAGAGAGGCACGTCTTGCTCTTCATTGTAATCAAAGGGCTGATATAAATACTATGCATACCCGTCTCTCTTGGCTCAGAGTTGAGGAGACTGACTGCATCACTTCATCTTTTTATAAGAAACATGTGTTGAAAATCCCAAATTGTTTGCATAGTCAACTTACACACAGCTCTGACACACACACACTTACCTCACCAAACATACCACCAGGGGTCTTTTCACAGTCCCCAAATCCAGAACAAATTCAAGAAAGCGTACAGTATTATATAGAGCCATTATTGCATGGAACTTTGTTCCATCTATTGTTGCTCAAATAAACAGCAAACCTGATTTAAAAAACAGATAAAGCAACACCTCACAGCACAACGCCTCTCCTCTATTTGACCTAGATAGTTTGTGTGTATGCATTAATATGTAGGCTACGTGTGCCTTGTTGTAAATGTATGTAGTTCTGTCCTTGAGCTGTTCTTGTCTATTAATGTTCTGTATTATGCCATGTTAAATGTTTTGTGTGGACTTCAGGAAGAGTAGCTGCTTCTTTTGCAACAGCTAATAGGGATCCTAATAAAATACCAAATTGGCGTGCCTTGTTTAAAGGTAATTTGTGGAATTTCTTTCCTTCTTAATGCGTTTAAGCCAATCAGTTGTGTTGTGACAAGGTAGAGGTGGTATACAGAATAGAGGTCAACCGATTAATCGGAATGGCCGATTAATTAGGGCCGATTTCAAGTTTTCATAACAATCGGAAATCAGTATTTTTGGACACTGATTTGGCAGATTTTTGTATTTATTTAACTAGGCAAGTCAGTTAAGAACACATTCCTATTTTCATTGACGGTCTAGGCCTTGTTCAGGGGCAGAACGGCAGATTTTTACCTTGTCAGCTCGGGGATTCGTTTTTGCAACCTTCTGGTTACTAGTCCAACGCTCTAACCACCTGCCTTACATTGCACTCCACGAGGAGCCTGCGTGGCAGGCTGACTACCTGTTACGCGAGGGCAGCAAGAAGCCAAGGTAAGTTGCTAGCTAGCATTAAACTTATTTTATAAAAACAATCAATCTTAACATAATCACTAGTTAACTACACATGGTTGATGATATTACTAGTTTATCTAGCGTGTCCTGCGTTGCATATAATCGATGCTGGAGCCTGTTAATTTCTCATTGAATCAAAGCCTACTTCGACAATAGGGGGATGATTTAACAAGCGCATTTGCGAAAAAAGCACTGTCGTTGCACCAATGTACCTAACAATAAACATCAATGCCTTTCTTAAAATCAATACACAAGTATATATTTTTAAACCTGCATATTTAGTTAATATTGCCTTCTAACATGAATTTCTTATAATTCGGGAAATTGTGTCACTTCTCTTGCGTTCCGTGCAAGCAGTCAGGGTATATGCAGCAGTTTGGGCCGCCTGGCTCGTTGCGAACTGTGTGAAGTCCATTTATTCCTAACAAAGACTGTAATTAATTTGCCAGAATTGTACATAATTATAACGGAACATTGAAGGTTGTGCAATGTAACAGCAATATTTAGACTTAGGGATGCCATCCGTTAGATGAAATACGGAACGGTTCCGTATTTCACTGAAAGAATAAACGTTTTGTTTTCGAAATGATAGTTTCCGGATTCGACCATATTAATGACCAAAGGCTCGTATTTCTGTGTGTTATTATGTTATAATTAAGTCTATGATTTGATATTTGATAGAGCAGTCTGACTGAGCGATGGTAGGCAGCAGCAGGCTCGTAAGCATTCATTCAAACAGCACTTTAGTGCGTTTTGCCAGCAGCTCTTTGCAATGCTTCAAGCATTGAGCTGTTTATGACTTCAAGCCTATCAACTCCCGAGATTAGGCTGGTGTAACCGATGTGAAATGGCTAGCTAGTTAGCGGGGTGCGAGCTAATAGCGTTTCAATTGGTGACGTCACTCGCTCTGAGACTTGGGAGTAGTTGTTCCCCTTGCTCTGCAAGGGCTGCGGCATTTGTGGAGTGATGGGTAACGATGCTTCGAGGGTGGCTGTTGTCGATGTGTTCCTGGTTCGAGCCCAGGTAGGGGCGAGGAGAGGGACGGAAGCTATACTGTTACACTGGCAATACTAAAATACCTATAAGAACATCCAATAGTCAAAGGTATATGAAATTCAAACGGTATAGAGAGAAATAGTCCTATAATTCCTAGAATAACTACAACCTCAAACGTATTACCTGGGAATATTGAAGACTTATGTTAAAAGGAACCACCAGCTTTCATATATTGTCATGTTCTGAGCAAGGAACTTAAATGTTAGCTTTCTTACATGGCACATATTGCACTTTTACTTTCTTCTCCAACACTTTGTTTTTGCATTATTTAAACCAAATTGAACATGTTTCATTATTTATTTGAGGCTAAATTGATTTTATTGATGTATTATATTAAGTTAAAATAAGTGTTCATTCAGTATTGTTGTAATTGTCACTATTACAAATAAATAAATAAAAATCGGCATCAGCTTTTTTTGGTCCTCCAATAATCGGTACCGATATTGGCGTTGAAAAATCATAATCGGTCGACCTCTAATACAGAAGATAGCCCTATTTGGTAAAAGACCAAGTCCATATTATGGCAAGAACAGGTCAAATAAGCAAAGAGAAACGACAATCCATCATTACTTTAAGACATGAAGGTCAGTCAATACGTAACATTTCAAAAACTTCGAAAGTTTCTTCAAGTGCAGTCGCAAAAACCATCAAGCTCTATGATGAAACTGGCTCTCATGAGGACCGCCACAGGACTGGAAGACCCAGAGTTACCTCTGCTGCTGAGGATGTTCATTAGAGTTAACTGCACTTCAGATTGCAGTCCAAATAAATGCTTCACAGAGTTCAAGTAACAGACACATCTCAACATCAACTGTTCAGAGGAGACTACGTGAATCAGGCCTTCATGGTCGAATTGCTGCAAAGAAACCACTACTAAAGAACACCAATAAAAAGAAGAGACTTGCTTGGGCCAAGAAACACGAGAAATGGACATTAGACTGGTGGAAGTCTGTCCTTTGGTCTGATGAGTCCAAATTTGAGATTTTTGGTTCCAACCGCTGTGTCTTTGTGAGATTTATAGTAGATGAATGGATGATCTCCGCATGTTTTGTTCCCACCGTGAAGTATGGAGGAGGAGGTGTGATGGTATGGGGGTGCTTTGCTGGTGACACTGTCAGTGATTTATTTAGAATTCAAGGCACACTTAACCAGCATGGCGACCACAGCATTCTGCAGCGATACACCATTCCATCTCACTTGCGCTTAGTGGGACTATCATTTGTTTTTCCCACAGAACAATGACCCCAAACACACCTCCAGGCTGGGTAAGGGCTATTTGACCAAGGAGAGTGATGGAGTGCTGCATCAGATGACCTGGCCTCCACAATCACCCGACCTGGATCACAGAGTGAAGGAAAAGCAGCCAACAAGTTCTCAGCATATGTGGGAACTCCTTCAAGATTGTTAGAAAACCATTCCTCATGAAGCTGGTTGAGAGAATGCCAAGAGTGTGCAAAGCTGTCATCAAGGAAAAGGGTGGCTACTTTGAAGAATCTCAATATATGTCACGGCCGTCGTAAGGAGGAGACCAAGGCGCAGTGTAGTAAGCGTACATTCTTCTTTATTAAAAGAACGAACACTGAACAAACGAAAAAAATAACAAAACGAAAAGTGAAGGTAATATGTATAATGCAGACAGGCAACTAAACATAGATCAAGAACCCACAAAACCAAAAGGGAAAATGGCAACCTAAATATGATCCCCAATCAGAGACAACGATAAACAGCTGCCTCTGATTGGGAACCAATTCAGGCCACCATAGACCTACATATACCTAGACTACAAAAAACCCTAGACAATACAAAACCAGCATACCCACCCTAGTCACACCCTGACCTAACCAAAATAATAAAGAAAACATAGATAACTAAGGTCAGGACGTGACAATATAAAATATATTTTGATTTGTTTAACACTGTTTTGGTTACTACATGATTCCATATGTGTTATTTCATTGTTTTTATGTCTTCACTATTATTCTACAATGTAGAAAATAGTAAAAATAAAGAAAAACCCTTGAATGAATAGGTGTGTCCAAACTTTTGACTGGTACTGTATATGGCATAATGCCATATTATAATAGTTTATAATCATGTACTGTATAAAAGTTTCATTTAACGTTTAATTTCATAACAGCTTTATGTCACTGATGGTTAACAAAAGCCTTTGTGTCATAAACCAGGCATTGCATATTATACAGGGCATGCTTATAACAGTGTTATAAATTGGATGTGTCAGGTCGCATTGTAAAGGGCCATTGCAATACTCAATCTTTTTTTAACCCTCATTAACTGCCTCAAACTGTGACATTTGAGAGAGCTCTTGTATTTCCATGCAATGGCTCACTTGGTTTGAAAACACTTTAACATTTACTTTACTTTAACATTTACTACATTTACCTATGACTTGGGTTGTCCAGTTTCCCTTACACACATGTTAGGCCTAGGTCTTCTGTAGAGTTGAATTGGTATAGTAATCAACTATATGCAGGACAAATTCATTTAACTTGGCCTGTGCTGTTGCTTACGTTGTTCTTTTTCCAAACTGGACAGGTTTAGACAGGTTCACATAGTGAGTGCTCAGTAACCCTTTATAAGGTACCCTTTTTAATTTGTTTATGATGCATTTACAAATGGTTAAATAACTGTTATAAGCCATTTTAGAAAATGTACCTTTATAAAGGCAACATATAAAGTGTTACCAAGTTACCTGTGCTGCTGTTACGGTGTCTCTGTATGTGAGCTACTGTAAAACGTTGTCTCTTTCTTGTTCGAGAGTACAGTAGACGCCCCATGAGTCCTACGTCGCTGGTGAGAACGCCTGTCCTTATTTCAAGCTGAGCTCCCACAACTTGAATTGGTGGGACAAAATCTCGACAGTTTACCATCGAATGAAGCCCTGATGCTCTTTAAAACACTTGAATTATTCCAAATCTTAACACACATTCAAAAGCTCTATCTTGTGGTCCACATCTACATAATGCATGGGAACCGCTACCATTTCATACTTGGTAGACATTATGAAACATCATCATGTGCATATCTGAGCAGGCACTTTGAAGTGAGCGCTGACACCTGTGTTTGGTCTCTCACTGCGAACGCGAGGCGTGTGAGGCTGCGAGGCGTGTGAGGCTGCGAGCCGAGCATCTGCATCTCACGCTCAGAGAGTCGGGAGGTTGTTTGTTTATTTACAGTAGCCAACACTCCGTGCCTTTGCATAGATATGAGTAGCTCTGCTCGCAGTCCCTGGCTGTGTCCCAAATGACACCCTATTCCCTATACACTCTTAGAAAAAAAGTATTCTTCGACTGGCCCCATAGGAGCACCCTTTTTGGTTCCAGTAGATAGTGATAGCGCTGACGTCATCCACGTATTCCTATGGAAAACCATGGAAAACTCCCGATTGGCACATGAAGCCGGAAGTATGTTAATTTTAAGCATGCCCTATTGCTAAATGGGGCTGAATGGCACTAAGGATCATAGTGAAAGTGGCTGTAACTAGCAAAGGATCATGGTCGATGTAGTCGTTTTCATCCTGCCAGAGAGAGTCGACTGGGAGCCTCCTCGTAGCACCACTAGGTTGCTTCGCAGTAGCCAACCAGCAGAGCACGTGACTTCACGCTCCAGACAGAACACTAGGAGCCTGGGTAGAACCCTTTTTGGTTCCAGGTAGAACCCTTTTGGCTTCCACGTAGAACCCTCTGTGGAAATGTTTTTTAAGGGAACCCAAAAAGGTTCTACCAGGAACCAAAAAGGGTTCTTCAACGGTTTCTCCTATGGGGACAGCCGAAGAACCCTTTTAGGTTCTAGATCGCACCTTTTTTTCTAAGAGTGTATAGTGCATTACTTTTGACTATTGCTCTATGTGCCCTGGTCAAAATAAGTGCACTACAGGAAATAAGGTGCCATTTGAGATACAGCCACTGTGTAAATAATATGCTCATTGAGACATTATGCTGCCATTTAGGTCCAAGAAGGTCTAAGAGGCAACGCCTTTGGTATGAGGTTGAGTAGCCTTAGTCTACACACTTAGAAAAATAGGTGCTAAGTAGAACCATACAGTACAGGGTTCTTTGGTTTGTCCCCATGGGGAACCCTTTTTGGTGCTGAATAGGACTCTTTACGGAGAGTTCTATTTAGAACCCTCCATGTAGGGTTCTTCAAAGAACCCCCTGTATATGGTTCTACCGAGAACTCTCTGTGAAAGGTTCTGCCTAGAGCCCTCTAACCATTTTATCATCTGAAGGTTCTTCCTAGAACCATCTATAAAGGGTTCTACTGAGAACCCTTTTATCTTCTGAGGGTTCTTCCTAGAACGCTATATGAACGGTTCCACTAGGCTTATTAGCTTTTAAAATCGAATTATTTCTGACAATATTTTACATATATCACAAGGCCATTTGTTGAGGGTCTAATTATTCCCTAATACAATGGTGTTAGGAATCTCCTGGTTTACAGGCCACATCAGGCCTGCAAGTCACATTACGCTGGCTTGCAAAGTGATGTGTAATTCCTATTGGAATCCAGACAGAGTTAGGCTATCCAACAAGTGGAATTGTTAATCATCTGCAACCTGCTTTCAGAATGACTGCCAGGGTAGGGAAGATTGAATACTGAGACAACTTCAATCATCTAAATTGAAACAACCATCTCAGTAATGGGTGAAATAAATCCAATTACTAACAGATTGGATTAGTTTAGAAAACGGTATGTTGTTTATCTCTGTGTAACATAACATTTATCAAGCGATCAGTCTACATGCAAAAACACAGATATTACAGTAAAACAAACCATTCCGAAAATCTCCCTGCAATAGAGCATGCTGTGAAATATTATATACAGTATACAGTGCATTTGGAAAGTATTCAGACCCCTTCCCTTTTTCCACATTTTGATATGTTACAGCTGTATTCTAAAATGGATTACATTAATTGTTTTCCTCATCAATCTACACACAATAGCCCATAACGACAAAGCAAAAACAGTATTTTTTGCAAATTTGTAAAAAATAAATAAATACCTTATTTGCATAAGTATTACGATTTTTTTACTATGAGACTCGAAATTGAGCTCAGGTGCATCCTGTTTCCATTGATCATCCTTGAGATGTTTCTACAACTTGATTGGAGTCCACCTGTGGTAAATTCAATTGATTGGACATGATTTGGAAAAGCACACACATGTCTATATAAAGGTCCCACAGTTGACAGTGCGTGTCAGAACAAAAACAAGCCATGAGGTCGAAGGAATTGTTCGTAGACAGGATTGTGTCGAGGCACAGATCTGGGAAAGGGTACCAAAAAACTTCTGCAGCATTGAAGGAAGTGGGTTCCCCAAGAACCCACTGGCCTCCATCATTCCTAAATGTAAATTTGGAACCACCAAGACTCTTCCTAGAGCTGGCTGCCTGGCGAAACTGAGCAATCGAGGAGAAGGGCCTTGGTCAGGTGACCAAGAACCCGATAGTCACTCCGATAGTCACTCTGACACAGCTCCAGAGTTCCTCTGTGGAGATGGGAGAACCTTCCAGAAGGACAACCATCTCTGCAGCACTCCACCAATCAGGCCTTTATGGTAGAGTGGCCAGACAGAAGCCACTCTTGAGTAAAAGGCACATGATAGCCCGCTTGGAGTTTGCCAAAAAGGCACGTAAAGGACTCTCAGACCATGAGAAACAAGATTCTCTGGTCTGATGAAACCAAGATTGAACTCTTTGGCCTGAATGCCAAGCGTCACATCTGGAGGAAACCTGGCACCATCCCTACAGTGAAGCATGATGGTGGCAGGATCATGCTGTGGGGATGTTTTCAGTGGCAGGGACTGGGAGACTAGTCAGGATCGAGGGAAAAATGTACGAAGCAAAGTACAGAGAGATCCTTGATGAAAACCTGCTCCAGAGTGCTCAGGACCTCAGACTGGGGTGAATGTTCACCTTCCAACAGGACAACAACCCTAAGCACACAGTCAAGACAAAGCATGAGTGGCTTCGGGGCAAGTCTCTGAGTGTCCTTGAGTGGCCCAGCCAGAGCCTGGACTTGAACCCGATCTAACATCTCTGGAGTAGAGGTCGACCGTTTATGATTTTTCAACGCCGATACCGATACCGATTAATTGGCCGATATTTATATATATATTTGTAATATAGACAATTACAACAATACTGAATGAACATTGAACACTTTTATTTTTACTTAATATAAGACATCAATAAAATCAATTTAGTGTCAAATAAATAATGAAAAATGTTAAGTTCCTTGCTCAGAACATGAGAACATATGATAGCTGGTGATTCCTTTTAACATGAGTCTTCAATATTCCCAGGTAAGAAGTTTTAGGTTGTAGTTATTATAGGACTATTTCTCTCTATACCATTTGTATTTCATATACCTATGACTATTGTATGTTCTAATAGGTACTTTAGTATTGCCAGCCTAATCTCTGGAGTTGATAGGCTTGAAGTCATAAACAGCGCAATGCTTGAAGCATTGCGAAGAGCTGCTGGCAAACGCAGGAAAGTGCTGTTTGAATGAATGCTTACGAGCCTGCTGCTGCCTACCACCGCTCAGTCACACTGCTTTATCAAATCATAGACTTAATTATATATAATAACACACAGAAATACGAGCCTTAGGTCATTAATATGGTCAAATCCGGAAACTATCATTTCGAAAAGAAAACATTTATTCTTTCAGTGAAATACGGAACCGTCCCGTATTTTATCTAACGGGTGGCATCCATAAGCCATAATATTGCTGTTACATTGTACAACCTTCAATGTTATGTCATAATTATGTAAAATTCTGGCAAATTACAACGCAAGAGAAGCGACACAATTTCCCTAGATAATATTGCCTGCTAACTTAACTAAATATGCAGGTAAAAAAATATATACTTCTGTGTATTTATTTTAAGAAAGGCATTGATGTTTATGGTTAGGTACATTTGTGCAACGATTGTGCTTTTTTCGCAAATGCGCTTGTGAAGAAATGGTCTTCACACAGTTCGCAACGAGCCAGGCAGCCCAAACTGCTGCATATACCCTGACTCTGTTGCACAGAACCCAAGAAAAGTGAGACAATTTCCCTAGTTTAAAGAAAGTCATGTTAGCAGGCAATATTAACTAAATATGCAGGTTTAAAAATATATACTTGTGTATTGATTTTAAGAAAGGCGTTGATGTTTATGGCTAGGTACACATTGGTGCAATGACAGTGCTTTTTTCGCGAATGCGCTTGTTAAATCATCACCCGTTTGGCGAAGTAGGCTGTGATTCAATGATAAATTAACAGGCACTGCATCGATTATATGCAACGCAGGACAAGCTAGATAAACTAGTAATATCATCAACCATGTGTAGTTAACTAGTGATTATGTTAAGATTGATTGTTTTCTATAAGATAAGTTTAATGCTAGCTAGCACCTTACCTTGGCTCCTTGCTGCACTCGCATAACAGGTAGTCAGCCTGCCACGCAGTCTCCCCGTGGAGTGCAATGTAATCGGCCATAATCGGTGTCCAAAAATGCCGATTACCGATTGTAATGAAAACTTGAAATCGGCCCTAATTAATCGGCCATTCCGATTAATCGGTCGACCTCTACTCTGGAGACACCTGAAACTAGCTGTGCAGCGATGCTCCCCATCCAACCAGACAGAGATTGAGAGGATCTTCAGAGAAGAATGGGAGAAACTCCCCAAATACAGGTGTGACAAGCTTGTAGTGTCATATCCAAGAGACTTGAGGCTGTAATAGCTGCCAAAAGGTGCTTCAACAAAATACTGAGTAAAGGGTATGAATAATTATGTAAATGTGATATTTTTTTATACATTTTTTTATACATTTGCAAAAATGTCTAGGCTGTAACATGGACAAAGTCAAGGGGTCTGAATACTTTCCTAATGCATTGTATATGTGGTTCTAAGTAGAACCCTTCTTGCCTTCCAAAGAATCATCAAAGAACCCTTTCTTCCAAAACCGTTTTTTAGGATGTTAAAAGTTCTAGGTAGAACCCTTCGCCTTACAAAGAACCCTTCTTCTGATCAAAACGGTTCTTGGTATAACCCTATCCTTCCGCAAATAACACTTTTGGAACCCTTTTTTCTAAGAGTGTATGGGCACAATCCTTCACAGGTTGAAGCAGGTATCAAATGAAATCAACATTGACAGAAATCAAAGGGTAGGTGTTGAAGCTTGAGATCCTTCACATGACACCTTATCTGTTTTAAATGCAAGTTGGCAAGTGGGTTTCGGTGACATTTAGCCCCTGGCTTAATCAGGGCGACATTAATCTTGATGGACTGTACACCGTGGGGAAATTTCATCCCGATCGACCTTTTGAGTTTCAACCTTAAAAAGACTTTGTAGGGACTTGAACTTCAGCACATTGGGCATGAATTCACTGTATCAGTTTTAGAAAAGGTTTATTCTGGCGTTTCCCTGAAGGGGAAGCCTTTATGGTTGTAGGTAGAACACTTTCAATCAAATAAACCTTTTAGATCCCTTTTTTCCATAGAGATTATTCTTAAGAACCCTGTAGGATTCCATGTTGAACACTTCCCTGTAGAATAAAAAATGGCTTCAAAGGGTTTTTTTTGTGGGTAAAAAAAAGGTTCTATCTGTCCCTTCCAGGTAGAACCCTTTTGCTTCCAAGTAAAACCATTTTGGGTTCCATGTAGAACCCTTTCCACAGAGGGTTTTACATGGAACCCAAAATGGTTCTACCTGGAAACAAAAAAGGGTTTAACTGGAATCAAAAGGGTTCTCCTATGGGTGCAGCCAAAGAACTCTCTTGGAACCTTTTTTTCCCTAAGTGTAGTCAATCAACATTTTTGGCTTTTGTAGCCCTATGGATGGCTCTATTGACGATTTGACTGGGATAACAACATAAACAAACATTTCCAAGGCCAGTCTACAACGATTACCACTGTGGGAAAATGAGAGGGAAATAAATGTAAAAATGTTCTTCATAAATTAACCTATTAATAACCTAAATCATTAGGCTATAATTTCCCAGCACCCTCATCATGATGCGACAATTATAGAAATAATAATAGCCTACTAAAGCAAGCTTTGGCAATGAGTTTGAAATGGCAATTCATGTTCCTGAAAATTAGTTTGGGCGTGTATAATCATGAGCCCTTGTGCATGAGCCCTCATAAACCTTGTTTTGACGCAATGCACGTATGCAGAATCATCACCACAGATGGAGCTACCTCGATTAAAGGAATGCAAAACAGTCCTTGCCTAATAGTCACGGATCATTGACAGCAAATTTCACAACTGTTTTTCTTTTCTCACACTTTTTAGTGTGCACATTAAAACTTACCCTTTGATATGAGTTTATCGATATCTCGGTCCATGCCTTGAAAGTAGCATTTTCTCCACAGTCCAGAATATGTGGAGAACAACGGGCGCCCACATTCCGTTTCAAGAATCCCCATCCCCAGTATCGCCCTCCAGTTCTCAAGCAATTCCTCCTCTCTACTCCCGACGTGAATCGGCTTCATAAGCGCCACGTTCCGTTTGGAGTTACCGTTGTCCACAAGCGGCAAATGGTATATTGGCATCTCCCTGTTTTTCTGGTCGTTAGAATCCGACCCATACTCGTCGCAGTTCTCCTTATGCCTTCTGGTGTCTGTCTCGTACCAATGGTCGGTGAAGATAGCGGTGACCAGCAAGAGTAAAGAGACAACGCTCATGGACAAGCTCAGAGCCGTTGCAAGAGCTTGTTTCTCCATGGTTTGAACAACAGCGCTCGGCGCTATGCGCACAGTTTAGACGTGTTGACAGTCGGACGCCCTTCTTCCAGCACCTGCTATTCCAGTTACTAAGCATTTTTACGCATCCTCTGACCCGCGAGCACGGTCCACAGTCGAGAGCGCATTGGCATTGGCTGCTTCCCACCCGCGGGTTGCTGAAACGGAAGATACAGCAACACAGGTGGATCGGTACGGTGTCCGCAAGCGTGCTGGGTGTGGGCTAAACTCCGCACTTGCCTCTCTGTGGTCGAGATTACTAGTGTTTACCTGCATAAACCACACCACCCCTCTCGCTCTTTCCCTCTCCTCAGCACCTGGACTTGAAGTCGTGTCCTCTAAAACTAAAGGCTCCTCCTATTCACATGGAGAGGGAAATGACTATCTCCCGGAGGCACAACACAGCTTGTGTGAGGGAATGTCAAGGTTGTCCTACTCTTTCAAAGTCAGTCATAAAGATGGGTGTGTCTTTAAGATAAAATAATGGTTTCCTATGACTCCAAGTGTAACTTAACCCTTGCGTCCTTATTTTGATGAAACATCAACACTCCCAATACAACAAGTAACAAGTAACAGTTTGACAATTGTAATGTGTAAAACTTAAATTACTCTCTCTCTCTCAGATGCACACACACACACATGACACACGCGAAACAGGCCAAAACATTTGTCTATCTACCTACCCCTGAATGAAATTAATACTAAAAAGAAACCTTGAATCTCCTTTCGAGTGCGGACCAGCTACACAATGTTGGAAGATGCACCTGTTCTGAACGCAATGGTCACACAAACTTTCAAGGAATGATAGGAGCCAATACTGCAGTACTCCCTCTCTCTATCTTACACACACACACACCCACATATGCACTACCAAACAATTGACTCCCATTCAAAATCCTATTTTCACTAACCCCTAAACCTAACCCTAACCTAACCATAATCCTAACCCTAGCCCAAACCCCTAATCCTAAACCAGACCCTAACTCATAACCCTTAGCCTACCCCCTAACCCTAATTCTAAACCTAACCCTAATTGTAACCCTAAACCTAACCCCTAAGCCTAAAATAGCCTTTTTCCTTTTGGGGAAGACTGTCGAAAAGTCCCCAATTTTTCTTGTTTTACTATACTTGTGAGGATTTCTGGTCCCCGCAAGGATAGTGAAACCAAAAACACACACACGCAAACAATGGACATATCAAAGTGAACTAATGAACGGTGTTCATGAACTGTATATAAAGCTTTCAGGGGACATATCCAAAATGTCCGGATTTTCAACAATCCCCTATCTGTCCCCAAACAAATGATCAATATGCATTTCAGCATCATGCTATTGCAATTATATTCTGTGACAGTATCAAAGTCTGAATTGAGCTCATAGTGATGAAATAATTGCCATCAAACGAGCGTTGGTGAAATGGATTTGTGGCTGTTAACTTGGCTTGTTTGATCTGCGCCTTCGCCTGCTCTAATAATGGCCCATTAAAATGGAGCCTGGATGTGTGCCTGGCATGACAAAAATTACATAAATAAACATGTAAATGGGGACGACAAGGATTGCAATCTGTACTGGTGGAGTGGACATGGGAAAACATTGAGCAATTAAATTGGCACATTTGCTAGGTTAACCAAACTGGTGCAAATTACAAATCAAATGACATTTTATTTGTCACATGCGCCGAATACAACCTTAGTGAAATGCTTATTTACAAGCCCTTAATCAACAATGCAGTTTTCAGAAAAAGTATTGTTAAAAAAGTATTTACTAAATGAACAGAAGTTAAAAAAAAAAATATATATATACAGTATATATTTAAAAAAAGGAGAAAATAGAAAAATAACAATTTATTAAAGAGCAACAATAAAATAACAGTAACGAGGCTATTTACAGGGGGTACCGGTACAGAGTCAATGTGCGGGGGCACAGGTTAGTCAAGGTAATTGAGGTAATATGTGCATGTAGGTAGAGGTAAAGTGACTATGCATAGATAATAAAAAGAGAGTAGCAGCAGCGTAGAAATGGGGGGGTCAATGCAAATAGTCCGGGCTGTTCAGGAATCTTATGGCTTGGGGTGGAAGCTGTTAAGAAGCCTTTTGGACATAGATTTGGCGCTCCGGTAATTTTTAGGGCCTTCCTCTGACACCGCCTGGTATAGAGGTCCTGGATGGCAGGAAGCTTGGCCCCAGTGATGTACTGGGCCGTACCAACTACCCTCTGTAGTGCCTTGCGGTCGGAGACCGACAGTTGCCATACCAGACGGTGATGCAACCAGTCAGGATGCTCTCGATGGTGCAGCTGCAGAACATTTTGAGGATTTGAGGACCCCATGCCAAATCTTTTCAGTCTCCTGAGGGGGAATAGGCGTTGCCGTGCCCTCTTCACGACTGTCTTGGTATGTTTGAACCATGATAGTTTGTTGCTGATGTAGACACCAAGGAACTTGAAGCTCTCAACCTGCTCCACCACAGACCCGTCGATGAGAATGGAGGCGTGCTCGGCCCTCCTTTTCCTGTAGTCCACGATCATCTCCTTTGTCTTGATCACGTTGAGGGAGAGGTTGTTATCCTGGCACCACACTGCCAGGTCTCTGACCTCCTCCCTATAGGGCTGTCTCATCGTTGCCGGTGATCAGGCCTACCACTGTTGTGTTGTTGGCAAACTTAATGATGGTGTTGGAATCGTGCTTGGCCATGCAATCATGGGTGAACAGGGAGTAGGAGGGGACTGAGCATGCACCAATGAAGGGCCCCCGTGTTGAGGATCAGAGTGTCAGATGTGTTGTTACCTACCCTTACCACCTGGGGGCGGCCTGTCAGGAAGTCCAGGAGCCAGTTGCAGAGTGTTTGGTGTTTAGTCCCAGGGTCCTTAGCTTAGTGATGAGCATTGAGGGCACTATGGTGTTGAACGCTGAGCTGTAGTCAATGAATAGCATTCTCACGTAGGTGTTCCTTTTGTTCAGGTGGGTTATGGGCAGTGTGGAGCGCAATAGAGATTGTGTCATCTGTGGATCTGTTGGGGCGGTATGCAAATTGGAGTGGGTTTGGGGTTTCTGGGATAATGGTGTTAATGTGAGCCATGACCAGCCATTCAAAGCACTTCATGGCTACAGACATGAGTGCTACGGGTCAGTAGTCATTTAGGCAGGTTACCTTGGTGTTCTTGGGCAGGGACCATGGTGGTCTGCTTGAAACATGTTGGTTGCAAAGTGTATACTTGGAGTCAGGAAGCAAGTACAGGGAGTGAATATTTAATAAATAAACGAAAATGGAACAATACAAGAAACACGAGTAGCGTACAGACATGAAACACAAACAGAGTCAATAACGCCTAGGGAAAGAACCAAAGGGAGTGATAGATATAGGGAAGGTAATCAGGAAGGTGATGGAGTCCCGGTGAGGCGCTGGTGCGCGTAATGGTGGTGACAGATGTGCGTAATAATAAGCAGACTGGTGACCTCGAGCACCGGAGAGGGTGTATACATGACATTGGTATTACAGACTTGGTCAGGGACAGGTTGAAAATGTCAGTGAAGGCACTTGCCAGTTGGTCAGCGCATGCTCGGAGTACACATCCTGGTAATCCATTTGGCCCTGCGTCCTTGTGAATGTTGACTTGTTTAAAGGTCTTACTCACATCGGCTACGGAGAGCGTGATCACAGTCGTCCGGTACATCTGGTGCTCTCATGCATGCTTCAGTGTTGCTCGACAGTAAATGAAGTAATTTGATCAAAATAACACTGCAGGGCATTGGAAAAGGTTACTTTCACATTGTGTGGGTGATTGCCTTTGTTTTAATATATTTTTGTGCTGTGCATTCCTATTTTCCGATTAATGTAGGCCTAGGGAGTAGGGACAGATCCATCTAGTGACACCTGTTTTTCTCTGGAGGATATTACACAAAGGCAGGACATAAAGGGAAATTAAGAATAAGAGTGATTTGTGATATGGTCAAATGTAATAACGCATTGGCTTTGTATTAGTCATTTTTTCGATCATTCAGTAATAAGGACTTTTTATTGCAAACTTTCCACATGAACAAATTCTTAGTAATTCTGACTCACAAGGCAATAGAATATAATACATTAACACATTATGATTGTTTGTATGGTTATTATTTTGTGTGCTTTCCAGTTTTAATGACAAGTAATACATTCTATCAATATTGCTGCCTAATGCAGCATATTATCTATTATACCATAATTATGGATTGATATAATCAAACTCATAAGATCGTTTTTCCAAGTTTATGATCTTCATTTTCCTAATTCTCAAAATCTATGCTATTCTACTCTATTGCACCTCTAGATATTTGTGAGAATGAGAAGAAAGGATCCAGCTGTAATTAAGTAAAGAATTAAACCAAACCAGTCAGACTAAACTCTGGTTTCAGATCAGATCTGTGTCCAGGGCAGACCCCAGCCAGCCCATTCCTTGCATTCCCTTCTTGGACAAGCCAGCTGGCTGCGGCGCACGCGCAGTGTGCAGAGAAGGCCAATGTGAAGTTACAGTGAAGTCAGGCTGTGATTTATTTCTGACGACGTGTTTTTAATATTGTATGTTTTTCGTTATTTGTCGTGTCAGTGTCCCAACAAATATAACGACTGGATAACTAAACCGTGGACCTAAAAATGGCTTCCACTTTCGACCTTTCAAGCGGATTTCGAGCTTATACAGAGAATTGGGAGCGGGACCTACGGAGATGTATACAAGGTAACATGGGATTTTAGCTATACATTGTCTTTTTTGATAAACCATTGATATGTTACAAATAAAGACATTGTTATTAGTAACCTGACTACAATGTAGGAACTTGGAGTAGCCTTCAGGAGTTTAGCCAGTCGGGCAATAACTTGGCAACAGTGGTTGTTGAACTAGTATATCCAAGCTGTTAGCATGTTTACCAACTCGCTACAGATGTGTTCCAATTCACAAAGCCTAACGTAAGGAATTCTACCGGATCTTGTGATAAACGCATACTTATCCCTGTGAAATTCCACGAACGATACTGTTACAATGTTTCAATTTACTTTCAGTGTTGTCATCGCTATCCCTAGCACAATAATGGACTAAAGGAGTTCTAACATTACGCCTTAGAGTCAAAGGACCTTACATGTTTTGTTTCTTCTTCTATGGTATATTGGCGAACGCACAATGTAGTGTGCTTTCCGCCACCTACTGTATGGGATGGAAACAGGACCCCCCCCCAAAAATAAACGAAACTAAATCAAACAACTTTTCTGATAAAAAATCTAACAGATCTGATCACTGCACAGGCTCAAGGGGAAAGAGGAAGGGCGGGTCTTCTGGTGCCAGTACCTCTTACAAGGCTTCCCGATGTAAAATCCTTAAGTCCCAAAAACAGTTTTTCCCGCAGCCACAATAATATCCAGTTTCTTAGACTTCTTTGAGATCTGTGCCGTAGAGTTTATAACTGTGGCAATGAATGCCATAAAATCCACCCTTTTTAACACACAGTATCTTTTGATTGACAGCAAACATTTACTACAGGCTGTGGTCGGTCCACTTGTTTTCTCTTCTTTTGATTGACCGCTCTAACCTTTGCCACCTCAATCACCTTCTCCCTTAGAGAGCACTTTGGGAACTCGGGATCATGATCACCACCACAATTGCAACACTGCCGTCCTTCTACACACAGTAGACGTATACACACAGTATACTCTGTCTGTCTGCACCTCACTTGAACATGGCCAAATCCTTTACAATTCTTACACTGCAAGGGTTTGGGGACGAAAGCTCTTACAGGGTATCTTACATAACCAAGCTTCACATGCGTAGGTATTTGCTCTTTATCAAAAAAACAACAGGACCGACAGACTTTCTTCCTTTTTCTCCATTCACCCAATGGGTCAGACGCCGGGGAAACCAACCACACCAGGATTTCTCTTCAGGTATTCAACCTGAACATACGTCGTAACCCCTGAGATGATTCCTTTGACGGGTTCTCTACTCCGAAGTTCAAAACTTCTGTTATTCAGAAGAAAAAAATAAGACCACTCCCTGACAAGCTCAACTTTTCCTTGTGCATACTTCACCATTTTCGACACCTCAAACGGGTCTCCCACGTATGCATCCTTACTCAACAAACGCATCCCAACAAACAAGCAATTAATTATCATTCATATCCTCCACTCCAATTTGAGACAATTTCCTTTTTGTTCCAGTTTTTGATACTACTATTGTCCATTCAGAACATTCATTTTCACCAACTTTGCTCATCGCGGTGCTTGATTCAACCTCAGCAACCACTTCTGCCTTCTTACCCTCCTCTGTCCCCTCCCACGTGTTCTGTTTAACCCTTTAGACCCCAATATACTTCTAGAATGCTGCTGTAGATTACTGACAATTTAAGATAAAGTTAACATTTCAAACAAACAGACATGGCTCAAAACAAAGAACAAATTACAATAACAAGTCATTAATTATATATATATATATATATATATATATTGCACACAAAAGTATGTGGACACCCATTCAAATTAGTGGATTTGGCTAGTTCAGCCACACCCGTTGCTGACAGGTGTATCAAATCGAGCACACAGCCATGCAATCTCCATAGACAAACATTGGAAGTAGAATGGCCTTACATCGTCATAGGATGCCACCTTTCCAAAAGTCAGTTTGTCAAATTTCTGCCCTGCTAGAGCTGCCCCGATCAACTGTAAGCTCTGTAATTGTGAAGTTATATGGAATGATGAATCACGCTTCACCACCGACAGACGAATCTGGGTTTGGCGGATGCCAGGAGAACGCTACCTGCCCCAATGCATAGTGCCAACTGTAAAGTTTGGTGGAGGAGGAATAATGGTGTTGGGCTGTTTTTCATGGTTTTGTCTAGGCCTCTTAGTTCCAGTGAAAGTACATTTTAACGCTACAGCATACAATGACATTCTAGATGATTCTCTGCTTCCAACTTTGTGGCAGTAGTTTGTGGAAGGCCCTTTCCTGTTTCAGCATGGCAATGCCCCCGTGCATAAAGTGAGGTCCATACAGAAATGGTTTGTCGAGATTGGTGTGGGAGAACATGACAGGCCTGCATAGAGCCCTGACCTCAACCCCATCGAACACTTTTGAGATTAATTGGAACGCTGACTGCGAGCCAGGCCTAATCGCCCAACATTAGTGCCCGACCACTAATGCTCATGTGGCTGAATGATAGCAAGTCCCTGCAGTAATGTTCCAACATCTAGTGGAAAGCCTTCCCAGAAGAGTGGAGGCTGTTATGGCAGCCCATGATTTTGGAATGAGATCTTCGACGAGCAGGTGTCCACATACATTTGGTCATGTAGTGTATGACCCCTCATTCATGTCAGTAGGAATAACACTCATTTTGTATTCCGTTGTGTAAAGACACTATCAAAAAACGATTAACACTCAATACAACAAAAAGCAGAGTATTTAAATTGTAGTAAATTACTCACAAAAAATGTACCAAGTATAATACACTGCTCAAAAAAATAAGGGAACACTTAAACAACACAATGTAACTCCAAGTCAATCACACTTCTGTGAAATCAAACTGTCCACTTAGGAAGCAACACTGATTGACAATAAATTTCACATGCTGTTGTGCAAATGGAATAGACAAAAGGTGGAAATTATAGGCAATTAGCAAGACACTCCCAATAAAGGAGTGGTTCTGCAGGTGGTGACCACAGACCACTTCTCAGTTCCTATGCTTCCTGGCTGATGTTTTGGTCACTTTTGAATGCTGGCGGTGCTTTCATTTGTGGCCTGCTGGAGGTCATTTTGCAGGGCTCTGGCAGTGCTCCTCCTTGCACAAAGGCGGAGGTAGCGGTCCTGCTGCTGGGTTGTTGCCCTCCTACGGCCTCCTCCACGTCTCCTGATGTACTGGCCTGTCTCCTGGTAGCACCTCCATGCTCTGGACACTATGCTGACAGACACAGCAAACCTTCTTGCCACAGCTCGCATTGATGTGCCATCCTGGATGAGCTGCACTACCTGAGCCACTTGTGTGGGTTGTAGACTCCGTCTCATGCTACCACTAGAGTGAAAGCACCGCCAGCATTCAAAAGTGACCAAAACATCAGCCACGAAGCATAGGAACTGAGAAGTGGTCTGTGGTCACCACCTGCAGAACCACTCCTTTATTGGGGGTGTCTTGCTAATTGCCTATAATTTCCACCTTTTGTCTATTCCATTTGCACAACAGCATGTGACATTTATTGTCAATCAGTGACAGTTTGATTTCACAGAAGTGTGATTGACTTGGAGTTACATTGTGTTGTTTAAGTGTTCCCTTTATTTTTTTGAGCAGTGTATATTATACTTGTACAGTGGGAAGAAAAAGTATATGAACCCTTTAGAATGACCTGTATTTCTGCATGAATTGGTCATAACATTTTATCTGATCTTCATCTAAGTCACAACAATAGACAAACACAGTCTGCTTAAAAACTAATAACACACAAACAATTATAATTGTTCTTGTCTCTTTTGAACACACTGTGTAAACATTCACAGTGCAGGTTGGAAACCCTTGGATTTAATACAGGTTGACCCTCCTTTGGCAGCAATAACCTCAACCAAATGTTTTCTGTAGTTGTTGATCAGACCTGCACAACTGTCAGGGGGAATTTTGGACCATTCCTCTTTACAAAACTGTTTCAGTTCAGCAATATTCTTAGGATGTCTGGTGTGAACTGCTCTCTTGAGGTCATGCCACAGCATCTCAATCGGGTTGAGGTCAGGACTCTGACTGGGCCACTCCAGAAGGCACATTTTCTTCTGTTCAAGCCATTCTGTTGTTGATTTACTTCTGTCTTCTGGGTTGTTGTCCTGTTGCATCACCTAACTTCTGTTGAGCTTCAATTGGCGGACATATAGCCTAACATTCTCCTGCAGAATGTCTCGATAAACTTGAGAATTCATATTTCTATAGATGATAGCAAGCTGTCCAGGCCCAGAGGCAGCAAAGCAGCCCCAAACCATGATGCTCTCTCCACCCTAGTTTACAGTTGGGATGAGGTTTTGATGTTGGTGTGCTGTGCCTTTTTTTCTCCACACATAGTGTTGTGTGTTCCTTCCAAACAACTCAACTTTAGTTTAGTCTGTCCACAGAATATTTTGCCAGTAGCACTGCGGAACATGCAGGTGCTCTTTTGCGAATTTCAGACGTGCAGCAATGTTTTTTTTGGACAGCGGTGGCTTTGTCCGTGGTGTCCTCCCATGAACACCATTCTTGTTTAGTGCTTTACGTATTCTAGACTCATCAACAGAGATGTTAGCATCTTCCAGAGATTTCTGTAAGTCTTTGGCTGACATTCTAGGATTCTTCTTAACCTCATTGAGAATTCTGCACTGTGCTCTTGCAGTCATCTTTTCAGGACGGCCGCTCCTAGGGAGAGTAGCAACAGTGCTGAAATTTCTCCATTTATAGACAATTTGTCTTACCGTGGACTGACTTTTAGAGATATTTTTGTAACCCTTTCCAGCTTTATGCAAGGCAACCATTCTTAATCTTAGGTCTTCTGAGATCTCCTTTGTTCGAGGCATGGTTCACATCAGGCATTGCTTCTTGTGAATAGCAAACTCAAATTTTGTGATTGTTTTTTATGGGGCAGAGGCAGCTGTAACCGTAATCTCCAATCTCGTCTCATTGATTCAACTCCAGGTTAGTTGACTCCTGACTCCAGTATGCTTTTGGACTAGTCATTAGCCTAGGGGTTCACATACTTTTTTCCAACCTACACTGTGAATTTTTAAATGATCTATTCAATATAGACAAGAAAAATACAATTTGTGTGTTATTAGTTTAACCACACTGAGTTTGTCTATTGTTGTGAGTTAGATGAAGATCAGATCACATTGTATGTCAAATTTATGCAGAAATCAAGGTAATTCCAAAGGGTTCACATACTTTTTCTTGCCACTGTACATATTATTTACATATAAATAGAACAATTATCCAACATTTGACCAGAGGACAATTATTCAGAAAGTATTTCAAAACCCACACAAAGTATGCTATTTGATTGACAACGATTCTTACTTCTGTAACAATGTAAAAATTCAAAACTATTCAGAGACTATTTCAAAATGTGGGTAACCTCTCTCAATAATATTTAGTATAGACCAGGCCTGACACAAAATGTAGAAATAGTAGCCTATTTCAACAACAGTTCGGTGAATGCAACAAGTATTAGATAGAGAAGATACAAAACACAACTGTTCCAGAGACAATAAAAGATTTGTAGGAGAAATTCATATTTCACACTGTCACTTTAGTATTGGCATTTAGCCTACACCATGTCATGGTACTTCTGGAAGCTCTGCACCAGCCTGCAAAGTGGCACATAACACGTAGAGTACCCAAAAGAGATTTCTACACATCTCCTACTCTTTGTCCTGCGTCCACTCCAGATGCACACTCTCTTGCGCACTTCAAACTTCACCTGCTTTCAAATGAGTTACAACTCAGGCCTCCCCTCTTCCTGCTACTGTAGCCATATCACAAAGTGAATGCACAAGCTGCATTTTGAACGCCTTTGGGGACCAGCTCCTGGGGTTTCTGGGAAGGGGCCTTTGCAGAGTCTCCCAAAATGTACGCATTTATGATGGCAATGTTGAGCATCCCCCAAAACACATACTTCCACCATTTCCTGCCTGTGCATCCAACATTGTATTAGCTCCTCAGTTGGTCAAGATGGTCAACCCCGCCCATTGTCTTGATGTAATCCATTACAAGGTCTGGAACAGATAAAAGTTCCTACCACATTTTAAAACAACTCTGAAACCACTGTCGCTTTAGTCCTAGGCTGTGTGACAGTGGCAAATAGGCTCCCATTCCACACACACATTCTCTCTAGCCCCATAGCTATAGCAAGCAGCTTGTGCCATTTCCATATGAATTACATTGGTAGAAATAAGACAAAACAACCAACTAGTTAGCTGACTATATACAGCTTAACACGGCAACTATTTCCATGAGATAGAGAGCAGTCATTCTAGCTCCACCGCTGAAACCTACAGTGCTTGCAGAAAGTATTCAGACCCCTTGACTTTTTCCGAATTCTGTTACGTTACAGCCTTATTCTAAAATTTAATAAATAGATTTGTCCCCTCATCAATCTACACGTAATACCCCATAATGACAAAGCAAAAACGGGTTGTTATTAAATGTATTACAATTAAAAAACTATCACATTTACATATGTATTCAGACCTTTTACTCAGTACTTTGTTGAAGCACCTTTCGCAGCAATTACAGCCTCAAGTCTTATCAGGTATGATGCTACAAGCTTGAGGAGTTCCTCCCATTCTTCTCTGCAGATCCTCTCAAGCTCTGTCAGGTTGGATGACAGGTCTCTCCGGAGATGTTCGATCGGGTTCAAGTCCAGGCTCTGGCTGGGCCACTCAAGGACATTCAGAGACTTGTCCCGAAGCCACTCCTGCGTTGTCTTGGCTGTGTGCTTCGGGTTGTTGTCCTGTTGGAAGGTGAACCTTTACCCCAGCCTGAGGTCCTGAGCACTCTGGAGCAGGTTCTCATCAAGGATCTCTTTGCACTTTGTCCGTTCATCTTTCCCTTGACCCTGACTAGTCTCCCAGTCCTTGCCGCTGAAAACCATCCCCACAGCATGATGCTGCTACCACCATGCATCACCGTAGGATGACACCGTGTTTCCTTGAGACGTAACGCTTGGCATTCAGGCCAAAGAGTTCAATCTGTTTCATCAGACCAGATAATCTTGTTTCTCATGGTCTGAGAGTTTAGGTGCCTTTTGGCAAACTCCAAGCAGCCTGCCGTGCCTTTTACTGAGGTGTGGCTTCAGTCTGGCCACTCTACCATAAAGGCCTGATTGGTGGAGTGCTGCAGGGATGGTTGTCCTTCTGGAAGGTTCTCCCATCTCCACAGAGGAACTCTGGAGCTCTGTCAGAGTGAGCATCCCTGACCAAGCCCCTTCTCCCCCGTTTGCTCAGTTTGGCTGGGCGACCAGCTCTATGTAACGGATGTGAAATGGCTAGCTAGTTAGCGGGTACGCACTAATAGCGTTTCAATTGGTTACGTCACTTGCTCTGAGACTTGAAGTAGGGTTGCCCCTTGCTCTGCAAGGGCCGCGGCCTTTGTGGAGCGATGGGTAACGATGCTTCGTGGGCGACCGTTGTTGATGTGTGCAGAGGGTCCCTGGTTCGCGCCCGGGTCGGGGCGAGGGGACGTACTAAAGTTATACTGTTACATCTAGGATGAGTCTTGGTGGTTCCAGATAGGGCTGGCCATATAATATCATCCTTTTAAAATGTACATTTACATTTAAGTCATTTAGCAGACGCTCTTATCCAGAGCGACTTACAAATTGGAAAGTTCATACATATTCATCCTGGTCCCCCCGTGGGGAATGAACCCACAACCCTGGCGTTGCAAGCGCCATGCTCTACCAACTGAGCCACACGGGACCATGTATGATGGTATTTGACGGTATTTTATGTTTTGATTAATAAAAGTTCTAAATTTGCTTTGAGTAGTGTGTGACCCTAGGGTGGTAACACATATATTCTAAATTATTTCAATTTCTTTCTCCATTCGGATTGTTTTATACTGTTCAATTCAACTTCAACCTAAAATAATTTCCTGCATTTCCATCAATTTCTGCATTTCCTGCACTCATTTGAGATAATTTCCGCACTGCCATCCTAAAGACAATGTTTATTATGATTCTGTAGTTAGAATATAAGTAATAGTGGGCACTTTGAATACAGTGCTGCTTGATATGACAACGAATGAAAATGCCATGGACGAGTTATTGTAACAGGGTAGGAAGCAAAGTGATGTTCGGTGTTTCCTAGGGGACCCTATAATCTTTGGCTACATTAAATCTTTATTCATATAGCCAACATATTCATGCTTCGCCTATTCCTCTTTGATTTAGAAGATACTGTTGTACAAACAACATGCTGATTTAAGCCTCCACCAGTGCTGGTATTATCAGGCTGTATTAGCTAGCTACGTTTGTTCTGACTCAGTACTTCTATTAGCTAACATACGCTAACTCCATTCCGTACAAATGTGCGCAACCGCGACATTCAAACGAGGCTGCAAAGAAAACTAATGGGACTGTAGCGACTGTGTTGACATCAAAATCTGGGGTGTTAACTACGTTTATATTCAAGCGTTGATTGACATGGTAATGGCTCTATAGTATTGGAGAAAAGTTGAAAAAACTGACCCCTCCGACGCTGTACGTTACATCGTGACGTGTCATGGCGTAACGTACAGCACACATAAAGCAACTCGTTCTGTCTTACAGCTTCTCTCCACCAGGTGTAGCACTTCTCTCACCGTTTAAAAACAAGAAAGGGACAGGGTAGGGTGGGGATACCTAGTAATTTTTTGCGTCATCACTGCAAGCTATCATGACTCTCAAAAGCCGCTGTTTACTTCTGAAGATCACTTTAGCACCGCCCTAAAAACCCGACTCAAATTCAACACAAACCTTGAAATAGGTATGTAATGACACATTATATAAACTCTTTATAGTGTTTTATTTACATTTTAGAGGCGATAAGTTGGACAGATCGAGTGAAAAAAGCAGTTTCCCCACACGACATCTCTCCTTCTGTCTATCACGCAATAGGTTTCGCTTCCTCACCCGCCATTTTTAAAAAGACCCGACGTAGCTCATTGCCTTCTTGAATCATGCAGAGATGGTCATCATGAAGGTCTCGTCATTGATTTTTTTGGAAAGGGGAGAAATTGTGCTTTACAATGGTATTGATATTACAGTTGATTTGGAAGTGTTACATTTTTTGGGTGCTAAAATAAGGTCAATTGTACGAACCAGCGCGATGTACGAAAGTGAGTTAGTTCACGTTAGTTAGCTAGCCAGCTAACTAGAGATTAGCATTAGTGGCTAACACGATTTAGCTCAACTTGCTTAGAAAATACAAACTAGCAGTTTGCAGATGTAAGAAACACAAACGAATATTGTAATTATAGAACGCCATTGGGTTTATATTAAGATCAAAGTGGAAACAGCATCGATGTGATCAATATTGTTGCATGTGCTGTATTTACCATGCAGACTGAATGAAAGTGTCTCGTGGTCAAGTAACTACAGGGTGGGACTAGGTCTGTGTGGAAAGCGGCATGGAGAGAGAGAGAGCGGAGAGGGATGACTCAAGTAGCGGAGTAAACTATAAAAATGGACGTTAACCACGGCGTATCACATTTAACAAACCAAACATTAAAATACCGTTATAGAAGGTAAAGTAAAAACCCAAACCGGTCCGTGCATAAATACCGGTATATAGTAAAATACGGTATACCGCCCAGCCCTAGTTCCAGACTTCTTCCAAATAAGAATGATGGAGGCCACCGTGTTCTTGGTGATCTTCAATGCTGCAGACATTTTTTTGGTACCCTTTCCCGGATCTGTGGCTCGACACAATCCTGTCTCGGAGCTCTACGACAATTCCTTGCACTGCTCTGACATGCACTGTCAACTGTGGGAGCTTTATGTAGACAGCTGTGTACCTTTCCAAATCATGTGCGTGTAATCAGTTTAATTTACCAAAGATGAACTCCAAGTTTTAGAAACATCTCAAGGATGATCAATGAAAACAGGATGCCCCTGAGCTCAATTTCAAGTCTCATAGCGAAGGGTCTGAATACTTATGTAAATAAAGTATTTCTGTTATTTACTTTTAATACATTAGCAAACATTTCTATAAACCAGTTTTTTTTCTTGTTTTTTTTTCACCTTTATTTAACCAGGTAGGCAAGTTAAGAACAAGTTCTCATTTACAATTGCGACCTGGCCAAGATAAAGCAAAGCAGTTCGACACATACAACAACACAGAGTTACACATGGAGTAAAACAAACATACAGTCAATAATACAGTAGAAAAATAAGTCTATATACAATGTGAGCAAGTGAGGTGAGATAAGTGAGGTGAAGGCAAAAAAAGGCCATGGTTGCAAAGTAAATACAATATAGCAAGTAAAAACACTGGAATGGTAGATTTGCAGTGGAAGAATGTGCAAAGTAGAGATAGAAATAATGGGGTGCAAAGGGGCAAAATAAATAAATAAATACAGTAGGGAAAGAGGTAGTTGTTTGGGCTAAATTATAGATGGGCTATGTACAGGTGCAGTAATCTGTGAGCTGCTCTGACAGCTGGTGCTTAAAGCTAGTGAGGGAGATAAGTGTTTCCAGTTTCAGAGATTGTTGTAGTTCGTTCCAGTCATTGGCAGCAGCGAACTGGAAGGAGAGGCGGCCAAAGGAAGAATTGGTTTTGGGGGTGACCAGAAAGATATACCTGCTGGAGCGCGTGCTACAGGTGGGTGCTGCTATGGTTTTGGCTTTGTCAATATGGGATATTGTGTGTAGATTGATGGAGAAAATGAATTTAATCCATTTTATAATAAGGCTGTAACGTAACAAAATGTGGAAAGGGTCTGAATACTTTCCGAATGCACTGTATATCTGCTGTATACTTATTTCACTCACCTCAATGTCATCGCTTTTCAAAGTGCAAGGACGTGTGCGAATCCGTACCACCAACCAACATGGATAAAGCCTCTTTCACAGTGAAAGGTTGTGTCCTTGACACTTGTCTGCCTTGTCATTTTGAGTAATTAAGTTTTTAAAAAACTTTGAAAAGTGAAATGACAGCATACCTTATTTCTGGTTGATCACAACAGCCATGTGAATACAACAACTGGTTGTTAGCAAGTAAATTTTGCGATATTGACACAAATATTTTTGTTAGAAAAACAAGGCTGTTCACAGCCGCTATAGGAATTTAAAGAAAGGCCGTCTGCGGCCACTATGGGTTATAAAAGGCAAATTGGTCATGGAAGCCAAAACAGCCAAATACTTCATCTAAATGGGAATCGATTCTCAATTGTGGTATGGTTCTAGAAACATAAATCCCTCTACTTTCATATCACATATGAGTAATTTCACAAATGTAAAATACACAGTTGCATCCGATTTAGTATTTTTCAGTGACAACACGTTTGTGGCGTGTTCGGAGACGCAGATAGCTAATTAGCATAGGTAGCCCACTCTGTCTTCCTTCTCTTTTCGTAAACAAGCGCTGTAACATGAAAATATGGCAATGTGGGAACCCTAACCTTTAAAGATGTGTATCAATATATACAGTTGAAGTCGGAAGTTTACATACACCTAAGCCAAATACATTTAAACTCCGTTTTTCACAATTTCTGACATGTAATCCTAGTAAATATTCCCTGTCTTACGTCAGTTAGGATCACCACTTTATTTTAAGAATGTGAAATGTCAGCATAATAGTAGAGAGAGTGATTTATTTCAGCTTTTATTTCTTTCATCACATTCCCAGTGGGTCAGAAGTTTACATACACTCTAATAGTATTTGGTAGCATTGCCTTTAAATTGTTTAACCTGGGTCAAACGTTTCGGGTAGCCTCCACAAGCTTCCCACAATAAGTTGGGTGAATTTTGGCCCATTCCTCCTGACAGAGCTGGTGTAACTGAGTCAGGTTTGTAGGCCTCCTTGCTCACACACGCTTTTTCAGTTCTGCCCACAAATTTTCTATAGGATTGAGGTCAGGGCTTTGTGATGGCCACTCCAATACCTTGACTTTGTTGTCCTTAAAACTTCTTAGGGATAGGCCCCATTTTTCTCAATTTCCTGTCTGAATAACGTGCCCAAACAACAAAATCTTGGCTGATTTCTTTTGATTTTCCCATGTCAAGCAAAGAGGCACTGAGTTTGAAGGTAGGCCTTGAAATACATCCTCAGGTACACCTCCAATTGACTCAAATTATGTCAATTAGCCTATCAGAATCTTCTAAAGCTATGACATCATTTTCTGGAATGTTCCAAGCTGTTTCAAGGCACAGTCAACTCAGTGTATGTAAACTTCTGACCCACTGGAATTGTGATACAGTGAATTATAATTGAAATAATCTGTCTGTAAACAATTGTTGGGAAAATTATTTGTGTCATGCACAAAGTAGATGTCCTAACCAACTTGCCAAAACCATAGTTTGTTAACTAGAAATTTGTGGAGTGGTTGAAAAACAAGTTTTAATGACTCCAACCTAAGTGTATGTTAACTTCTGACTTCAACTGTATCTATTTATATCTCTCTCTCGCTGATATGAAAGATAAGGAACTGTTATATTTAACAATGTACAGTGTATATATCAAGATGGACAGGAAAAGTAGTTTACAGATGATGACATTAGTTTTCCTATTGTTACATTCACAGTAGCCTATCTTTAACAAATTGTATTTTCAGGCCCAAGAAAACAATAGCTCAAGGGGCTCCCAAAGATAAAAATGCTGGCTTACACGGTTAATGGTTTCTCAGTTTTTTTTGTTTTTGTTTGTTTTTTAAAATAAATTTTATCCCCTTTTCTCCCCAATTTTTCGTGGTATCCAATCGCTAGTAATTACTATCTTGTCTCATCGCTACAACTCCCGTACGGGCTCGGGAGAGACGATGGTCGAAAGTCATGCGTCTTCCGAAGCACAACCCAACCAAGCCGCACTGCTTCTTAACACAGCGCGCCTCCAACCCGGAAGCCAGCCGCACCAATGTGTCGGAGGAAACACCGTGCACCCGCCCCCCTCGGTTAGCGCGCACTGCGCCCGGCCCGCCACAGGAGTCGCTGGAGCGCGATATCCCTACCGGCCAAACCCTCCCTAACCCGGACGACGCTAAGCCAATTGTGCGTCGCCCCACGGACCTCCCGGTCGCGGCCGGCTGCGACAGAGCCTGGGCGCGAACCCAGACTCTGGTGGCGCAGCATAGCACTGCTCTAGACCACTGCGCCACCCGGGAGGCCCCTTGGTTTCTCAGTTTTAACTTATTATGTGAATGTGGGTCATGGTTTGAAATGCACCCCAATATTTTTTCTGCTTAATCTTTGGCTAAGCTTGAATATTTTAAAAAGACTTCTAGCCTACTTTGTTTTTCTATCCCTTATGAAAGGTGCTTAGATGACTGGCCATATAATGAGTTTCTATACATACTTCAACGTTGGGATTCAACCCACTCGTCGATCTTTTCATTCTGAAGGCTTTAGCTTACAAGCACCAGAGTGGACAGTTAGGCCAGAAAATGAGCTACTACACCAAAGTAAGTTGGCCCATATCACTTTAAGTTACCAACAGTACACACTAAACCGTCCCTCTTGATTTACATTTGTTTCTTACTTTTTTTCATGAAATACTTTTTCAATTTTTTTATTTTATTTAACTAGGCAAGTCAGTTAAGAACAAATTCTTATTTACAATGAATGCCTACCCTGGCCAAACCCGGACGACACTGGACCAATTGTGCGCCGCCCAATGGGACTCCCAATCATGTCCGAATGGGATACAGCCTGGAATCGAACCAGGGACTGTAGTGACGCCTCTGTGCTTAAGCACAGACAAAGGATATCAAGGATCTGGAATAATTCTGTATGTAGGAATGGTCTAAGAATCCCTCCCAATGTGTTCTCCAACTCTTATAACATTTTAGAAAAAGTCTCTGTGCCCTTATCCTTGCAAGGTGGAAACGGGTGTCAATCATTTTGACCCCTACCTTTTTTGAGGAAAAATAATATTACTTGTTGAACAAAATCTCTTTCTCTGGGCAATTGTATTAGTATAAAATAATATAATTTCTGTTGCATACAATATAGCTCAGTATTTTCATAATTGTATACAGTCGTTCTTGTTAAATATTTTGATCAATAATTTCGGATCCCGCTGCATGGCGCTTTTAGACAAAAATGCGAATTGAGTTGATCACCAAAATAATTTGAAGTGCATTTTATTATTAATATATTGACAAAACCCAGTTGACGACATTAAAAAAAAAAAAAAATGTTCCATTTATCTGTTTTATTTGCCTATACCAATTTCATAGCTGCTGGGTTGTTTTCAGTCATCAGCATCATCTATGCAAGTGAGAACATTTGCTAACATGGGAATGTATCCTACCTATATGTGTTCACATTCCCGAAAACATTTGCATGAGTGCAATACCAAGACTAAGGAGGCTCAAGGAGGCTTTGTAGTGGTGATTTATCTAGCTGCAACGTGAAAGCATTTTGCGCTCCAGGGAAAAAATTCCCCTAGGTACAGCTCTAGGATCAGCTGCCCATCACCCAATCCTAACCTTAACCATTAATGGGGAAAATGCTCAACTGACCCAAGATCTGTGTCTAGGGGCAACTTCACCCTACTCCCTGTGGCTGCATTTGGCTCCATACGATTGATCATCATCTATCATCCTTGACTTTAAGATAACATTTTTGCATGTGAAAAAATGCTAACGAAATGTCTGAGTTCCTCCAGTGTTTTTTTGTGGGTAGGAGGACTTGGCTGTTCCAGGCAGTGTGCAACTTGGTAACAACACTTCACTTGAAGTGTGTCATACTGTCGTAAGAATGACGGGACAAGTACAGTAAACAAATCAACGTTTATTTGTCACATGCGCCGAATACAACAGGTGTAGGTAGACCTTACAGTGAAATGCTTACTTACAGGCTCTAACCAATAGTGCAAAAAAGGTATTAGGTGAACAATAGGTAAGTAAAGAAATAAAAACAACAGTAAAAAAGACTGAAAAATAACAGTAGCGAGGCTATATACAGGCACCGGTTAGTCGGGCTGATTGGAGGTAGTATGTAGATATGGTTAAAGTGACTTTGCATATATGATAAACAGAGAGTAGCAGTAGTGTAAAAGAGGGGTTGGTGGGTGTCGGGGAAACAATGCAGATAGCCCGGTTAGCCAATGTGCGGGGGCACTGGTTGGTCGGGCAAATTGAGGTAGTATGTACATGAATGTATAGTTAAAGTGACTAGGCATATATGATAAACAGAGAGTAGCAGCAGTGTAAAAGGTTGTTGTCCTGTCACCACACGGCCAGGTCTCTGACCTCCCTATAGGCTGTCTCGTCGTTGTCAGTGATCAGGCCACTGTTGTGTCATCAGCAAACTTAATGATGGTGTTGGAGTTGTGCCTGGCCATGCAGTCATGGGTGAACAGGGAGGACAGGTGAGGACTGAGCACCCGCCCCTAAGGGGCCCCCTTGTTGAGGATCAGTGTGGTGGATGTGTTGCTACATACCCTTACCACCTGGGGGCGGCCCGTCAGGAAGTCCAAGATCCAGTTGCAGAGGGAGGTGTTTAGTCCCAGGGTCCTTAGCTTAGTGATGAGCTTTGAGGGCACTATGGTGTTGAATGCTGAGCTGTAGTCAATGAATAGCATTCTCACATAGGTGTTTCTTTTGTCCAAGTGTGAATGGGCAGTGTGGAGTGCAATAGAGATTGCATCATCTGTGGATGTGTTGGGGCGGTCTGCAAATTAGAGTAGGCCTAGGGTTTCTGGGATAATGGTGTTGTGAGCCATGACCAGCCTTTCAAATAATTTCACGGCTACAGACTTGAATGCTGCGGGTCAGTAGTCATTTAGGCAGGTTACCTTAGTGTTCTTGGGCACTAAGTTGTTACTTGCCTCGAAACAAGCATAGAAGTAATTTAGCTCGCGGCTGTGCTTCCCTTTCTAGTCTGTAATAGTTTGCAAGCCCTGCCACATCCGACAAGCATCAGAGCCGGTGTAGTACGATTCGATCTTAGTCCTGTATTGATGCTTTGCCTGCTTGATGGTTCGTCGGAGGGCATAGCGGGATTTCTTATAAGCTTCTGGGTTAGAGTCCCGCTCCTTGAAAGCGGTAGCTCTACCCTTTAGCTCAGTGCGAACGTTGCTTGTAATCCATGGCTTCTGGTTGGGGTATGTAAGTACAGTCACTGTGGGGATGACGTCATCGATGCACTTATTGAGGAAGCCAGTGACTGATGTGGTGTACTCCTTTTAAAATGTTATTTAACCTTTATTTAACTAGGCAAGTCAGTTAATAACAAATTCTTATTTACAGTGATGACCTACCGGGGAACAGTGTACATAGGCAGAACGACAGATTTTTACCTTGTCCGCTCTGGGATTCGATCCAGCAACCTTTAGGTTACTGGCTCAACACTCTAACCACTATGCTACCTGCTGCCCCAAAACAGTCCTGTAGCTTAGCATCTGCTTCATCTGACCACTTTTTTTTATTGACTGAGTCACTGGTGCTTCCGGCAGATTAGCCACTCGTCGCCGGATCCTTACAAGGCACCCCGATCTCATTCCGCGATATCTCATTCCTGCGAATAACGGGATGAGGGCCTTGTCTGGAGTAAATCCCTCTCGTCCGACTCATTAAAGTTCAAGGTGAGTCATTAAAGTTCAAGGTGAGTAACCGCTGTTCTGATGTCCAGAAGCTCTTTTCGGTCATAAGAGACAGTAGCAGAAACATTATGTACAAAAAGTTACAAACAATGCGGAAAACAAACAAAATAGCACACGGTTGGTTAAGAGTCCTAAAACTGCGGCCATCCCCTCCGGCACCATCTTCACTCAATTTAACTGTTATCGTAATGGACACCATAGCAGTTGTTTGCTAACAAATGGCTTATAATTAGTAGCTCTACTCAGTATAAGCTGGGCGATATGGCCAAAATATCACGTATTTAAAAAAAATTGGATGGTATTTTTGTTTTTGAATAATAAAAGTTCTTAATTTGCCACGTAGGGCTGCATGATATGGGCCAAAAAACTAGGCCTTATTATTAACCAAATGTTACAATTGCGATTTGACTTGCGATTTAGATTAAAACACTTGGGTGAACTGTTGGAATCATGGAAATACACTGAACAAAAATTGAAATGCAACAATTTCAAAGATTTTTTCTGAGTTACAGTTCATTTAAGGAAATCAGTCAATTGAAATAAATAAATTAGGCCCTAATCTATGGATTTCACATGACTGGGAATACAGATAATGCATCTGTTGGTCACAGATAATAATACAAAAAAAGTAGGTGTGTGGATCAGAAAACCAGTCAGTATCTGATGTGACCACCATTTGCCTCATGCAGTGCGACACATCTCCATCGTATAGAGTTGATCAGGCTGTTAATTGTGGACTGTCGAATGATGTCCCTCTCCTCTTCAATGGCTGTGCAAAGTTGCTGGATATTGGCGGAAACTGGAAAACACTGTTGTACACGTCGATCCATAGCATCCCAAACATGCTCAATGGGTGACATGTCTGGTGAGTATGCAGGCCATGGAAGAACTGGGACTTATTCAGCTTCCAGGAATTGTGTTCAGATCCTTGCGACATTGGGCCGTGCATTATTATGTAAAAAAATTAGGTGATGGCGGCAGATGAATGGCACGATAATGGGCGTCAGGATCTCATCACCGTATCTCTGTGTATTCAAATTGCCATCAATAAAATGCAATTGTGTTTGTTGTCCTTAGCTTATGCCTGCCCATACCATAACCCCTGTTCACAATGTTAACATCATCTCACCGCTCTCCCACACAACGCCATCTGCCATCTGCACAGTACAGTTGAAACGGGGATTCATCTGTCAAGAGCACACTTCTCCAGCGTGCCAGTGGTCATCGAAGGTGAGAATTTGCCCCCTGAAGTTGGTTACGATGCCAAACTGCAGTCCAATCAAGACCCTGGTGAGCACGCAGATGAGCCTGAGACAGTTTGTGCAGAAATTCTTCGGTTGTGCAAACCCACAGTTTCATCAGCTGTCCGGGTGGCTGGTCTGAGACGATCATGCGGGTGATAAAGCCACATGTGGAGGTCCTGGGCTGGCGTGGTTACACATGGTCTGCGGTTGTGAGGCCAGCTGGACATACTGCCAAATTCTCTAAAACAACGTGAAGGTGGCTTATGGTAGAGAAATTAACATTTAATTATCTGGAAACAGCTCTGGTGGGCACTCCTGCAGTCAGCATTGCAATTGCACGCTCCCTCAATTTGAGACATCTGTGGCATTGGGTTGTGTGACACTTTTATTGTCCCCAGCACAAGGTGCACCTGTGTAATGATCATGCTGTTTAATCAGCTCATTGATATGCCACACCTGTCAGGTGGATAGATTATATTGGAAAAGGAGAAATGCTCACTAACAGTGATGTAAACAAGTTTATGCAAAACTTCTGGGACCTTTTATTTCAGCTCATGAAACATGGGACCAACACTTTACATGTTGCGTTTATATTTTTGTTCATTATATAATGTTTATTCTAATTCTATAGTTAGAATATAAAAATAGTGGACACTTTGAATACAGTGTTGTTTGACATTACAACAAAGGAAAATGCCAGGGAGGAATTATTGTGACAGGGTAGAAACCAAAGTGATGTTCAGTGTTTCCTAGGGGACCCTACAATCTTTGGCTACGTTAAATGTTTCTTCATCTAGCCAACATATTCATGCTTCACCTATTCCTCTTTGATTTAGGAGATACTGTTGCACAAACAATGATTTAGGCCTACACCAGCACTGCTATCAGGATGTATTAGCTTGTTGATGTATGTTAAGAAGTGTAAACAACATTGTTGTCCTGCATGTGCTACATTGACCATGCAGACGGAACGCAAGTGTCTCGTGGTCTAGCAACAACAAGTGCGCTCCTTGAGTGACATGGGGCGGGGCTAAGTCTGTGTGGAAAGTGGCACGGAGAGTGCGGAAAGGGATGACTTAAGGAGCGGTGTAAACTATAAGAATGGATGTTACACACGGCATATCACATTTAACATACCAAACTTTCAAATTCAGTTATATAAGGTAAAGTTTTAAAAAACGAACCGTTTCATGCAGCAATACCGGTATAAAGTAAAATACGGTATACCGTCCAGCCCTACTTATAGCTGTGTCTCTCTACTATGACATTCTTATGACTATGACATGAGAGTGTTATAGCATGGTCATGATTGTAAGTGTTAACTATTATTGTAATGAACACCAAGTCCAGGTAGCAGACAATGGACCGACCCTAACACATATTTATGTAGTTGGTGCTGTATATTAACAAATATACATGAGTTCTAACTTAATTTAATTTCTAACATAATTTGTTAGTTTACAATTGTACAGCTTATGCTTCCTGCGTATAAAAGCCACGGCGACTGCTGGAAAACCCCGAACGCAAGATTTGTAATTTCTGTGAGTCACACGGTGGAGGAACATGTTGCCTGTAGCCTACTGTACTGTGGTAAGCTGTAAGTGGCACTTCACTTTTTAATATGGGAAACTGCTGTGAGGATTTTTCTACAATATATCAATATTATGTGGAAATATGTGTTTGAGTGAACATTAGCAAGCTAGCAGCTCGATGAAACCAAGTGAATTCTCTCCTCCCTCTCTCCCCGGATTTAGCTTGTGGCTATCACTGTCTAGCTGGCTAGGTTTAGAATATTTACTTGTCCATACCAGTGACAAACTTAGCTATGTATTCGATATATGGCAATACACAAAATCTATCTCACTTATTTTTCCAGCTCGAAAGAAATGGTCACATTGATTCAGAAAAAGAGGACAAGGATAGCTAGCTATAGCATGGTAACGTTAGCAGCTGCCTCTTCAACGAGAAGAGACTGTGACGACATTGATCCTAAAATCAAAAAAGAAACTTCCACCCCTCCAAAGAAAGCATGGCTCTCGGGCTTCTCCGAAATGCCGCCAGATCCGGATCCATGGCCGAAGCGGGGCATTTCAGTTGCGGCCGCACCTGGCAAGCTGTATAGATAACTCCCCCGGAGCCACAGAATGGCCAAATTACCACAACATGCAGCCCCCACAAACATGCAGCCCCCTCCATCGCGGCCAAAATTATTATTTCCCATAGGCTTGTACTGCCTATAGCAGTGATCACCAACCTTTTCTAAGTCAAGATCACTTTCGGAGTTAAAAAGCAAGCCGAGATCTACTGCTCAGATTTTTTTCTAAACATGACTTAAAATATAAGCCTATGCAACATTAATAAAAACAGTTCTGTTCTATTAACACAGCCTATTGGCTATGTGCTTGGCCTGACAATATTGTTCTATTAAGACCATATTATAATTCAAAACTCAAGCTTTGATAACAAAATTGATCCGTTGTATCACTTGCGAGGCACAGCTTTTTTATTTTACTGGACTGATGGTACTGTACCTGCATCTGTTGGTCAGTCTCAACGGGAGGGAGGGAGGGAGGGAGTGAGCAGCAGAGGGTCTGCCTCACTGTCCCTGCTCTTTCCTTTCCTCCATTGAGACTGACCAGAGTGGGGAAACCGTCCTCCCACTCCTTTTAAATTGCTGAACTGCCTGTTTGGACAGTACGTCAGGCTTGGGTTTGGTTGTTTTGATAGTTCTGCGGCTTCTATGCATCTAGAAAATGGTTTTGTATTGATTTCAACAATCTGAGGAAGCCCTATTGTCCGGGGAGGGAGTGTGTCAGTGCGGAGTTGGGATGGAAAGAGGAAAAATTGAGGGGAGGAGGGTGAGGGAGGCAGATAAATAAATAGAGAAAAAGAGAGTGAGAGAGAGAACGTGGACAAGAGAGATATAGTGAGAGGGAGAGTGTGGGTTTAAAGGAAATATGGTGATGCTGCATATTTGCATCGCAGCCCTGGTTTGAGTGGAATTTGTCCATTCTCTTTCTAAGGGCTGTAGTGGTTAACTGGGAAATGGATTGTGTAAGCAGATCTTCTCAGACAGGGCCTCCTTCAAACTCAATGGCCTTGTTAGAATACTTAAATGCATCCTTCCTTGTTTCCTTGAGGTAATCAACAGATCTATAAGTGATTGGATAGATGAAAGCAAGGTTACCACCCCGTTATTTTCACTGATCCAACCAATTCCGATCTGTGATTACTTCAAGAAAGGGAGGAGGGGAAGGATGCATTTGAAGTATTCCAACAGGGCCATTTGATTTTCCTGCGTTTCAGGAAGTACTGCATTTCATCTGCTACCTTAACTTTCAGGGGTGTATTCACTAGAAACCAAACAGAAGAAAACAAATGAAACGAGGAGGGACTTGCCTGAATTTGTCCAATAGAAACTATCATTGCGAAACGTTTTTCTACGGTGTGCACTGAATACAGCCCAAGTCCAGCTTCACCGGAACTCTTTGAAGTTTGGGGCCGAACTTTGAATAGACATTGACTGGGTGTGGTCCAGCAGCAGCCATTGTGTAGAGAGAGTGTAGTGAAGAGCCTACTTGGCATCCAGTCATCTCAGTCCATTTAAGCCATCCGGAGGCACGGCTATGGAGGGATGCGTTTAATTTGGTTAAGGTGATTAACACTTTAGCTTACTAATCCTCTTGTCTTGAGCCTTGTTGGCCTGCCTTCTTCACAACACGTACTACTCTCTCTCTCTTTCTGTTTCTCTCTCTGCCTCTCCCGTTCTCTCTTCTCCTCTTCCTAGCCTATTAGATACTAAACTGTTACATATTCAGTCTGTTGAGATCTCGCTCTCTCTTTTCTCTCTATCCCTCGCCATTCATCTCTCGGTAGGCATATATATCTCTTGGCATGTCTTTCTCATGGTATGAGAATAAAATCAAAAGTCTACCCTTAGCTAGGAGACAGTGAGGCCATCCTTTTCATGTGTCAATACAAAGCATCTATTTTACAGTATCAATGAACTGTCTTTGTATAAAAAGCCTGTTGCGAAACACAAGACGGCATCAATGTTCTTTTCCTCAACGAACCCTCATAAATGTTGTCACCCAATCCTTTCACACTTAGAATTTTTCATCAATTATTTACCCGAGTCCCACAACTGGGCCGTTGTCCCTTCCTGTTCCGCTATTACAGCGCCGAGATTGGAATCTCCCCATGCGGACCAACCGGGGCTCACAACCCTGACTTTGAACACCTCTGGCTCTGATACATCGTCAGCAGTGGTTTATTTGAAGGGTATGTACATAAGGCCTTCATAACACATTCATAACCCATACAGAACACATTCATAAGAGGTATATGAGCGGTTCATAAATTCTTATGTCACAACTGCTTTAAAATAGCCTAACATTTTGTTTAAATGTGTTGTCATAATGCCTAGCTACATAAGGTGGTCACAAACACTACTTAATTGACATTACATAACAAGTTGACAAATGATGTCACATAACCAGACCCTAAACCCGTCTCCTTATTTTGTGCTTGAATGACATGCTTATGACATCTCTATGTAGGCATTATAAAGGAGCTTTTAAATAATGAATACATTTTTCTAACATTACAGAATGGAATTAATGGTCAGACACTGAAATCACACTAGACTGTCGTTCACAGGCACTTTGTATGAACTTGTATCCACATCCTGGAATCATCTAAAACACCCTATTCAGGAGTCAAATGCTTAGAATAATAAAAGGCCCCCTTTTCTGTCTTAGCACCCTTTGGGCCCCCCATCTAACCCATTTCTGTCTTAGCACCCTTTGGGCCCCCCATCTACCCCTTTTCTGTCTTAGCACCCTTTAGGCCCCCCATCTACCCCTTTTCTGTCTTAGCACCCTTTAGGCCCCCCATCTACCCCTTTTCTGTCTTAGCAGCCTTCAGGCCACCCATCTACCCCTTTTCTGTCTTAGCACCCTTTAGGCCCCCCATCTAACCCATTTCTGTCTTAGCACCCTTTAGGCCCCCCATCTACCCCTTTTCTGTCTTAGCACCCTTTAGGCCCCCCATCTACCCCTTTTCTGTCTTAGCACCCTTCAGGCCCCCCATCTACCCCTTTTCTGTCTTAGCACCCTTTCGGCCCCCCATCTACCCCTTTTCTGTCTTTCTTGCTATAGTTAGCAGTAAGGATGTGCATCTTTCCCTTTCAAGACGATTCAATACGTATCTATTGGCCTCTGATACGATACAGGAACGATACGTTTTAGTTTGAATTGATTCGGTGCGATGCGGTTTGATTAGATGAACGAATTAAAGCAATTCGGTACAAAACGATTCAGCGCACAAACATTTGTTGCATAAACACATTCATTTTCCATTGTAAATTCAAAACCGCTGCTGATGGAACTCTGTGCTAGGCCTCTGAGCTGGATCTGTCTGAGCTGACCTCTCTCCCCGTCTGTCTGTGTGTGAGAATTATATACATGTGTACAGTATGTGTAGGCACCTGTGCTGAGCCATAATGCACCACCCCACTATCAGATAAGGGGGGCAATGTTTGCTTTTTGATCTGAAATCGACATCACCCACTAAATAATTTGTCATTTTTGCAGATTCAAAGTGTTTGAGCTAGTAATGTAATACATTTTTATCTAAAAAAAAAATCTGACATAGCCAATGAACATATAGCACAACTTTGGGTTTTATGCCCCATCTCAAAATTGAATGGTTCAGACCTTCTTGAGGTTTTCTGTCCTCGTTATGAAATGATCAACTTTACCCTGTATATCTATATAATTTTTTTATTTATTTTTATTTTTATTTCACCTTTATTTAACCAGGTAGGCTAGTTGAGAACAAGTTCTCATTTACAACTGCGACCTGGCCAAGATAAAGCATAGCAGTGTGAACAGACAACAACACAGAGTTACACATGGAGTAAACAATAAACCAGTCAATAACACAGTAGGAAAAAAACTAAATGAGTCTATATACATTGTGTGCAAAAGGCATGAGGTAGGCAATAAATAGGCCATAGGAGCGAATAATTACAATTTAGCAGATTAACACTGGAGTGATAAATCATCAGATGATCATGAGCAAGTAGAGATACTGGTGTGCAAAAGAGCAGAAAAGTAAATAAATAAAAACAGTAAGGGGATGAGGTAGGTAAATTGGGTGGGCTGTTTACAGATGGACTATGTACAGCTGCAGCGATCGGTTAGCTGCTCAGATAGCAGATGTTTAAAGTTGGTGAGGGAAATAAAAGTCTCCAACTTCAGCGATTTTTGCAATTCTTGCAATTCTTGCAAATGATATACATATACACCATATACACTGAATGTTTAAAGCAAAGCTACCAAAACTATTGCTGATGGTAAACCTGAACAATCAAAAATGGAATGTAGCCTAAGCCCTGATCAGCAGGTAGACTATAGCCAGATGAGAGACATTTCTCAGGCAGTAGCTTAGGCTACTTTATTCCTGTAAACACAACTTTCAACAGCGCATTTGATTACAATAACCTAGCAAATTACATTGGTTGTCACTCAACTAGTAAAGCCTAATAATGCGCAAGCCATTTTACAATTTTTTTTTATGCTGAAGGTAATGCGCAGCCCCCCTCTTGGTCAGCGTGCGAAGCAGCGCACAGTTTGACTAGGCTACTGATAATGTCCTGGTTGTTTGGCATGCAAAATGACTTGTTGATCAATGACTGTCAACACAGTTGCTTAGTTCGACACCGACATACAAAAGGTTAGGTATTTTCGTAAAGGTAGAAAGTAATATGAGCAAAACATTTTTGTGAACCGCCGATTCGTAAAGTTTGAATCAATTTCATAACCGATTCATGCCACGTTTGGATCGTTTTTTTAGAAAGCTGAGGAATATGCTCCCCCTGAGCTCTTAACGAACCTGTTCTTCGGTAGTCTTGAAAACCCAATGATGGGTTTCAATGATGGACTCTTTAGGTATAGAGTAACTACGTCACTGCCTATGTCACTATCTTATCTACCTGAATAAAATACAAAATAGTGGCTAGCAAGATGGAGATCAGTGAGTGCATTTCACAAGTGGCTAGTTTGCTTCAGCTACCTTCACTAAAACCACTGCAAAGGTTTTGCCTGCAAACTTACGTTTCGAATTGCGAAGTTCTGGCATGTCTGACTCGTGATTTGTTGGGAAAGTTGTCTATCTGAAGAGAACCCATCCTGGATTTATTATATTTTTTTCTTATCGAAGTTGCCAAAGGAGTCCGTCATTGAAACCAGCCCTAGGCCAGCCTAGGGTTGGATTTTAGAGACTAGTTTTAGAGACAACCCTTGAAATGAAATGATACCAGATTACTTTAGAATTTTTTGGGGCGTTGACTGCTCACACCGTGACTGCTCACACCGTGCGTTGACTGCTCACACCGTGCGATGTTTAACGGTGAGAATCGCAGAATGGTGAACTTACTAAATGACTGAAGAGTTTGACTGTTTGATATTAGGTTGCTTCTTGTGTAAATATTTTCCGTCTGGATTTTAATGATTTTTTAAAAACATTTAAAACATCCAACCACCTGTTTATTGGTTTGACTAGTTGTGAGACTAGTTCATCAAGCCTTGAAGTTGGAAGACATTGCGCTAGCAACGTCAATATCGCCGGTTCAATTCCCCCAGTGATCACATGCACTTACTAAACTATAAGTCGCTTTGGATATAAAGCATCTACTAAGTGACATGTTTTATTATATTAGAAATATGTAATTCTGAGTGTCTGTCATAAGTACACTAACTCGGCTGGATTCTATCAAACCTACATTAAAAATCGTTGGCAGTATTTTGGTTGACATTTTTGTGCGTTACATATTTCAGATGTGAGTCTACTTGGTATTTTTTTTATGGTTGCTACCCAAAACCATACACCGGTTTTACTTGACTCAGGAAAACGTTAAAGGGTTAGTTCACCCAAATTACAAAATTATCTATTGTTTTCCTTACCTTGTAAGCAGCCTATGGACAAGGTGTCTTGCTTTGGTTTTGTTTACCTGGCAACTGTCTCCAAGTGCTAACCTTTTAGCGTTTAAGGGACAGCTACAATGCAAGTCAATGCATTCCATTTTGTAATTTGGGTGCTCTATCCCTTTAACGTGTGAAATACTGCATGGATACCTTCTCTCCACTGTGAGTACAAGTTCAAAAGAGGGTCTTCTCTTTCCTCACCATGAAAAGTGAACATTAGCCACCCCTATCTGTCATACTCCCTTGGTAAACAAAGTTGCTGGATCAATGGTAGGTATTGTTTCACTCAGACCAGGAAGTGTGTGGAATTCCACAGCACTGCTATGAGCAGGCATGCAGAGGGGAAATAGGGTCATTCTGTGTAAAAATGGAACAACATATTACTTATTTCTCCATAATCCATTTGGAGACAGATGTGAAATATATGATAAACATATTTCCTCCAAAGGACATTTCTATGGATTACATTTCAGGAAAGTCCACAACGTCAGGGTCATTAGTTGCTCCATTTTCACATTAAATGACCCAATAAAGACGAGAGTTTCTGCCATGAGCGTCCTCTTTTTAGTCTCCCTCCGGACATGTCTCTGATGTTTGAGTTTTGACATTCAGGACTAGATTGATCAGACACAGAAAGCATGTCTCTCTGCATTTCTGGATAATATTTCCATCCGTTATTCTTACGAACAATGACAGTAATTACATCGCCTATTAAACACGACAAACCGCTATAACTGACGACATCCAAAAGCAACACGGATACACATTGCCGTGAACATAGATACATGTTTTATCTCTCTCTCCTTTTCTCTCAATGCAGTGAAATAAATTCTGCCCTGGTGCAAAGAAAAGGTTGCTCCAGATTCTCCTCTACAGTCGGTGCGAACCCTGTGGCCCCTGGGGCCCGTGTTGCGTTGGCCTATGTTGTGATTTATTTTCTCCGGCTGTAATTACCTGAGATGGCAGCCAAATGCCCTGCTGTGCCCTGCACCTGTGCTGCCTGAGCTAGACTGAGTACATGTCACTGGGACGGAGGAGAGTTGGGTCAGCGTTCCTGATTGGGGGGGGGGGGGGGGCAACCTGCAGGTGGAAGGTTGGCAGAAGGAGTAGAGGTTGGAGTTTTTAGACAGGTGTTAGGAAAGGTTTCATGGCCTGCCCCTTTACCCCTGTGACGGCGGTGGGTAATGATTTTGCCTCCATCTGTACCTTGCACCTGTGTTGCCTTGGCTGAGTGGTGCTGGCGCGGTTGGGGTCTAGTCTGTGGGGAAAGAGGCATGGGCAGCCTGCAGGGGAAGGTTGGAAGGAGTGGGGGTTGGAGTTCTTAGAGAAGTCGGAGTAGAAATTGTTGTGGGCCAGTCAGAGTAAAGGTTTCATGATCTGTCTGCTGCTGCTTTTCCTCCTCTTTGCCACCGTGACGGCGGTGGAAGGTTGGGTAATGTTGGTCGTGGAATGTCGCAGTGTGTGTTTGCAGTGGCATTTGCTGTAAGCTATTTTGCTTTAATCTCTCGTGGACAGACTACGTAGCATGAATGTTATTTTTGCGTCTATCAACAGACTGGGATGCGATGACTAGCGAGCAACATAGTTCCAGTACACTGGGTTTGAGTCACTGGTTATATCGACATTTTTTCAGAGAGGGGTATGAAGCCACCAAAGACTTTCCGGCTTATATCTAACACTTCTCCCCCCAGAACCTAATCAAGTATTTTGCGTGATTTTCTTGGTTCAGGGTTACTGAAATGATTTTCTGTTGAGAGCTAAAGAGTCTTGTTCTCTGCCCTTTGCAAGTGGCCCTTGACGATCAGAAATCTGAAAAGCCTGGATAGGTGGGTCAACATGACAGCGACTTGTTTCATACTGTACAACTTCAAATGCGTTGCACAATATATTGCATGTAATGGAACATAGCCTCTTGACCCCAGAAGGCTAGATGATGGTGCCATTGACATTCTGTCACCTAGTATCTAACTTAACTCACCCCTCCTAAACTAAACCCTAATCCTAAACCAATTTTGATTAACCTTTGAATCTGCTGGCTAAATGTCTGCCTTTTAAATCAAATCAAATTGTTTTGGTCACATACACATGGTTATAAGATGTTATTGCGAGTGTAGCGAAATGCTTGTGCTTCTAGTTCCGACAGTGCAGTGATGTCTAACATGTAATCTAACAATTCCACGACAAATATCTAATATCACAAATCTAAGTAAAGGACTGGAATAAGAATATATACATACAGTTGAAGTTGGAAGTTTACATACACCTTAGCCAAATACATTTAAACTCAGTTTTTCACAATTCCTGACATTTAATCCTAGTCAAACGTCCCTGTCTTAGGTCAGTTAGGATCACCACTTTATCTTAAGAATGTGAAATGTCAGAATAATAGTAGAGAGAATGATTTATTTCAGCCTTTATTTATTTCATCACATTCCCAGTGGGTCAGAAGTTTACATACACTCAATTAGTATTTGGTAGCATTGCCTTTAAATTGTTTAACTTGGGTCAAACATTTCGGGTAGCCTTCCACAAGCTTCCCACAATAAGTTGGGTGAATATCGGCCCATTCCCCCTGACAGAGCTGGTGTAACTGAGTCAGGTTTGTAGGCCTCCTTGCTCGCACACGCTTTTTCAGTTCTGCAAACAAATTTTCTACAGGATTGAGGTCAGGGCTTTGTGATGTCCACTCCAATACCTGGACTTTGTTGTCCTTAAGCCATTTTGCCACAACTTTGGAAGTATGCTTGGGGTCATTGTCCATTTGGAAGACCCATTTGCAACCAAGCTTTAACTTTCTGACTGATGTCTTGAGATGTTGCTTCAATATATCCACATAATTTTCCTACCTCATGATGCCATCTATTTTGTGAAGTGCACCAGTCCCTCCTGCAGCAAAGCACCCCCACAACATGATGCTGCCATCCCCGTGCTTCACGGTTGGGATGGTGTTCTTCGGCTTGCAAGCCTCCCCCTTTTTCCTTCAAACATAACGATTGTCATTATGGCCAAACAGTTTTTGTTTCATCAGACCAGAGGACATTTCTCCAAAAAGTACGATCTTTGTCCCCATGTGCAGTTGCCAACCGTAGTCTGGCTTTTTTTATGGCGGTTTTGGAGCAGCGGCTTCTTCCTTGCTGAGCGGTCTTTCAGGTTATGTCGATATAGGACTCGTTTTACTGTGGATATAGATATTTTTGAAGGGTACTGTGGTGTTGAATGCTGAGCTTTAGTCAATGAACAGCGTTCTTACATATTTATTCCTCTTGTCCAGATGGGATAGGGCAGTGTGATGGCGATTGCGTCGTCTGTGGACCTATTGGGGCGGTAAGCAAATTGAAGTGGGTCTAGAGTGACAGGTAAGGTGGAGGTGATATGATCCTTGACTAGTCTCTCAAAGCATTTCATGATGACAGAAGTGAGTACTACGGGGCTGTAGTCATTTAGTTCAGTTACCTTTGCCTTCTTGGGTACAGGAACAATGCTAGCAATCTTGAAGCATATGGGGACAGCAGACTGGGATAGGGAGAGATTGCATATGTCCGTAAGCACACCAGCCAGCTGGTCTGCGCATGCTCTGAGGATGCGGCTAGGGATGCCGTATTGCATTTCTCCACAATAAAATTCACGTATTATCGAAATGGTGATTCCCTGATCCTGAATGATCACATGGTGGTTTTCAATCCATAATGACTTGAATATCTTTTCACTGAACACATGAAACATGAGTTTCCTTGTGACCGACAATTCTTCACTAGACAGGTTGGGATAAAAAACAGAATACACAGTTGTCCCATTAGACCAGAATCTCGAAAAACCGGAGTCATCATGACTATGCAAGTTTTATCTGTAGCTATTTAATGGCCCAGGGCAGTCAAACGTGATTTCCTATGTTTTATACATTTTTCCATACTATGAGGCTGGAATAATACTGTGAAATTTCAGCCTGTTTTGATGGGATGGAGTTTTGGCCTGCCTAGTGTCATCACCTTAATAGACCAATAAGAAATAGAGTTTCAAATCGGTCTACCAGTAACAGCTAGTTTTCAGTTTTCCTCTCCCAACTCAGACCATTCCTCGACAGTCCTAGCAAAATTGTTGCTTGAGAAATAGCTCTTTGTTTAGAAAATATTGTTTAATTTTGACCATTTTAATTAAAAATGATCACGGTAAGGTACTTAATTCTTACCCAGAAATGATTTGATATTCAGATAAAAACGTCTGAATTGGACCTATGGGTCGAGCCCCGATTCCAAAACACATCCTTTTCAAGGTGTGTTCTTGGTCAGCTCTCCATCGATCGCCCGTGGCTTTCTGTGTGTGTTTTTGGAGACTGGTCGATGTGCTCACCCTCTGTCTTGTTCGTCTTCCAGGCTCGGAACGTCACCACAGGGGAGCTGGCGGCCATCAAGGTCATCAAACTGGAGCCCGGTAAGAATCTTTGCCTCCCTCTTCACACACACTGGGGTTAAGTTTCCCCTACGTACAGATCTAGGATCAGCTAGACTGTCCTATTATTCCATTTGACTCACTTAAATCTTCTCTCCCCCACCATCCTACTTCTCCAGTCATTACTGTGCCTGTTTATGAGACCCACTAAACATTTGGAGGAATTGACTTAAGACCCTAGGCAAAATACAAAAGTGTTATGCAAATGAAGCCCACCTGGATGTCCCAGGCCATATGCATACAGTATATTATGACCAAGTGAGAGCATAACATTAGTGGTTATGTTGGTTGGAGCATGTTGTTTACAGTAGAGTTGCGGGTTTAAATCCTGTATAGGCCACACACTGGCCTTATTAGTGTAAAAGGCATCTGCATCATACCTACCATATCATTTGTCACGTTTGACACGTTTTTATTCTAGCCCAGCATTAACACAAAATATTCAGAATAGGGTTAAAAAATTCCTTATTTCGGGAATCTTCCAACCAGGATATCTGGAAAACCCTGGGAATTTTGGGAGAATTGCCAGAATTTTGCAACCCTAATTCTGACCCCCTCCCTCCCCCCACACACATATCCTTTTTCATAGGATAAACTAGGCGAGGTATAGGCCAACTGACTCACTACACCAATAACCTATAGAGGTGATGTCTAACAATCCCAAAAAGCAATTTTTATTGTAGTGTTTTTCTTAGTTAGCATTAGCAGGCTAACTCATTGATCCACAGTTAGTCATAATTGCTACCATAAAATAGCCTAATTATAGTTGGTTAGTGTTTGGTGATAGTTTGTCACCAGTCAGTTGCACAATTGCATTCTGCTATGAATAGCACGTTATCAGTCTCCTTGCAATCTCTAAACTGCATTCTGTTCTGTTGCTTCCTTCCGTATGTGGGAATAATAGCAAACTAGCTCCCAGATGCTATCTGCTAACTTTTAGCCTAAACCCATTTCTGTCCCTTGGCTATGATAAGTGGATTGGTTAGGTAATCTATTGAGGTTGAATTGATCATATGTAAGTAATGTTTGAATTAGTTTGGTAGTGATGTTCCATTCACAGGAGTCTGCAGAGGGAAGGACAGCTCATAATAATGGTGCCACTAACCTCCTGTGGTTCCATTCTTGTAATCATCATCTATACATTTTCTAAGGATGTTTGCTACGTGTGAAAACCGATATGACTTTTTTGCCCGATATCCAATATTTTCCTTGACAAAAAAACACGATTCCCGATAACAGATATTAACATTTTTCGCGGCCTTTTAAGCATTCTAGTACAATTAAATAGTTAACACACACACATGGACGCAGCAGTCTAAGGCACTGGATCTCAGTGCAAGAGGCGTCACTACAGTCCCTGGTTCGAATCCAGGCTGTATCACATCCGGCCGTGATTGGGAGTCCCATAGGGCGGCGCACAATTGGCTCAACGTCGTCCGGGCCGTCATTGTAAATAAGATTTTGTTCTTAACTGACTTGCCTAGTTAAATAAAGGTTACACACACACCACACTGACTAAAAAGTTATTTTGTTGGCATTTACATATGTCCCCATTACATTTACATTTAAGTCATTTAGCAGACGCTCTTATCCAGAGCGACTTACAAATTGGTGCATTCACCTTATGATATCCAGTGGAACAACCACTTTACAATAGTGCATCTAACTCTTTTAAGGGGGGGGGGGGGGGTTAGAAGGATTACTTTATCCTATCCTAGGTATTCCTTAAAGAGGTGGGGTTTCAGGTGTCTCCGGAAGGTGGTGATTGACTCCGCTGACCTGGCGTCGTGAGGGAGTTTGTTCCACCATTGGGGTGCCAGAGCAGCGAACAGTTTTGACTGGGCTGAGCGGGAACTGTACTTCCTCAGAGGTAGGGAGGCGAGCAGGCCAGAGGTGGATGAACGCAGTGCCCTTGTTTGGGTGTAGGGCCTGATCAGAGCCTGAAGGTACGGAGGTGCCGTTCCCCTCACAGCTCCGTAGGCAAGCACCATGGTCTTGTAGCGGATGCAAGCTTCAACTGGAAGCCAGTGGAGAGAGCGGAGGAGCGGGGTGACGTGAGAGAACTTGGGAAAGTTGAACACCAGACGGGCTGCGGCGTTCTGGATGAGTTGTAGGGGTTTAATGGCACAGGCAGGGAGCCCAGCCAACAGCGAGTTGCAGTAATCCAGACGGGAGATGACAAGTGCCTGGATTAGGACCTGCGCCGCTTCCTGCGTGAGGCAGGGTCGTACTCTGCGAATGTTGTAGAGCATGAACCTACAGGAACGGGTCACCGCCTTGATGTTAGTTGAGAACGACAGGGTGTTGTCCAGGAAATTACCAGAAAAACATTACCAGAAAAACATAATCAAAACCTATTTCTTTCACTTACTTGCTGTGCTGTTTTGTTGTTTATTTGTTCAGTTGTTTCAGTATCAACCAGGAATTCTATGGAACGCCGTTTGGATCTTTGCGTGTCAAAAATTATACACGTGTCAAATAACACTATTTGACGTGTCAAATAACACTATTTGACCAATCAAGACCTGAATATGACTGCACGTCACATAATAACTTAAAGCGTTCATAAATGTTTTACGTAGTTATTACACATTGATTACACTGTCACTCGTATTTCATATGTCACAACGATTCATCAATACATATGCTATGATGCTGGTAAAGTTGTCTTGCGCACCTACAGTAGAGGTCGACCGATTAATCGGTATGGCCGATTAATTAGGGCCGATTTCAAGTTTTCATAACAATCAGATATCGGTATTTTTGGACACCGATTTGGCAGATTTCTCTTTTTTTTCTTTTTTTTGCACCTTTATTTAACTAGGCAAGTCAATTAAGAACACATTCTTAGTTTAAATGACGGCCTAGGAACGGTGGGTTAACTGCCTTGTTCAGGGGCAGAACGACAGATTTTTACCTTGTCAGCTCGGGGATTCAATCTTGCAACCTTATGGTTAACTAGTCCAACGCTCTAACCACCTGCTTTACATTGCACTCCACGAGGAGCCTGCCTGTTACACGAATGCAGTAAGAAGCCAAGATAAGTTGCTAGCTAGCATTAAACTTATCTTATAAAAAACAATCATAATCACTAGTTATAACTACACATGGTTGATGATATTAGTAGTTTGTCTAGCGTGTCCTGCGTTGCATATAATCGATGCAGTGCGCATTCGCGAAACAGGACTGTCGTTGCTCCAACGTGTACCTAACCATAAACATCAATGCCTTTCTTAAAATCAATACACAGAAGTATATATTTTTAAACCTGCATATTTAGCTAAAAGAAATCCAGGTTAGCAGGCAATATTAACCAGGTGAAATTGTGTCACTTATTGTGTGTTAATTGCACGCAGAGTTAGGGTATATGCAACAGTTTTGGCCCCCTGGCTCGTTGCGAACTAATTTGCCAGAATTTTACGTAATTATGACATAACATTGAAGGTTGTGCAATGTAACAGGAATATTTAGACTTATGGATGCCACCCGTTAGATTAAAATACGGAACGGTTCTGTATTTCACTGAAAGAATAAACATTTTGTTTTCGGGATGATAGTTTCCGGATTCGACCATATTAATGACCTAAGGCTCGTATTTCTGTGTGTTATTATGTTATAATTAAGTCTTTGATTTGATAGAGCAGTCTGACTGAGCGGTGGTAGGCAGCAGCATGCTCGTAAGCATTCATTCAAACAGAACTTTCGTGCGTTTTGCCAGCAGCTCTTCGCAATGCTTCAAGCATTGCGCTGTTTATGACTTCAAGCCTATCAACTCCCGAGATTAGGCTGGTGTAACCGATGTGAAATGGCTAGCTAGTTAGCGGGGTGCACGCTAATAGCGTTTCAAACGTCACTCACTCTGAGATTTGGAGTAGTTGTTCCCCTTGCTCTGCATGGGTAACGCTGCTTCGAGGGTGGCTGTCGATGTGTTCCTGGTTCGAGCCCAGGTAGGAGCGAGGAGAGGGAAGGAAGCTATACTGTTACACTGGCAATACTAAAGTGCCTATAAGAACATCCAATAGTCAAATGTATATAAAATACAAATCGTATAGAGAGAAATAGTCCTATAATTCCTATAATAACTACAACCTAAAACCTTTTATTGAAGACTCGTGTTAAAAGGAACCACCACCTTTCATATGTTCTCATGTTCTGAGCAAGGAACTTAAACATTAGCTTTCTTACACGGCACATATTGCACTTTTACTTTCTTCTCCAACACTTTGTTTTTGCATTATTTAAACCAAATTGAACATGTTTCATTATTTATTTGAGGCTAAATTGATTTTATTTATGTATTATATTAAGTTAAAATAAGTGTTCATTCAGTATTGTTGTAATTAGTTGAGAACAAGTTCTCATTTACAACTGCGACCTGGCCAAAATAAAGCAAAGCAGTTTGACACATACAACAACACAGAGTTACACATGGAATAAAACAAACATACAGTCAATAATAGAGTACAAAAACAAGTCTATATACAATGTGAGCAAGTGAGGTGAGATAAGGGAGGTAAAGGCAATAAATAGGCCACGGTGGCGAAGTAAATACAATATAGCAATTAAAAACACTGGAATTGTAGATTTGCAGTAGGTGAATGTGCAAAGTAGAAATACTGGGGTGCAAGGGAGCAAAATAAATAAATACAGTAGGGGATGAAGGTAATTGTTTGGGCTATTTATAGATGGGCTATGTACAGGTGCAGTGATCTGTGAGCTGCTCTGACAGCTGGTTCTTAAAGCTGGTAAGGGAGATAAGTGTTTCCAGTTTCAGAGATTTTTGCAGTTTGTTCCAGTCATTGGCAGCAGAGAACTGGAAGGAGAGGCGGCCAAAGGAGGAATTGGCCCTGGGGGTGACCAGTGAAATACACCTGCTGGAGCGCGTGCTACGGGTGGGTGCTGCTATGGTGACCAGCGAGCTGAGATAAGGCGGGACTTTACCTAGCAGGGTCTTGTAGATGACCTGGAGCCAGTGGGTTTGGCGACGAGTATGAAGCGAGGGCCAGCCAATGAGAGCGTACAGGTCGCCGTGGTGGGTAGTATATGGGGCTTTGGTGACAAAATGGATGGCACTGTGATAGACTGCATCCAATTTGTTGAGTAGGGTGTTGGAGGCTATTTTGTAAATGACATCGCCGAAAATCGAGGATCGGTAGGATGGTCAGTTTTACGAGGGTATGTTATGCAGAGTGAAGGATGCTTTGTTGCGAAATAGGAAGCCAATTCTAGATTTAACTTTGGATTGGAGATGTTTGATGTGAGTCTTGACAGAGAGTTTACAGTCTAACCAGACACCTAGGTATTTGTAGTTGTCCACATATTCTAAGTCAGAACCGTCCAGAGTAGTGATGCTGGGCGGGCGGGCAGGTGTAGGCAGCGATCGGTTGAAGAGCATGCATTTAGTTTTACTAGTACTTTAGAGCAGTTGGACGCTACGGAAGGAGAGTTGTATGGCATTGAAGCTCGTCTGGAGGGTAGTTAACACAGTGTCCAAAGAAGGGCCAGAGGACTACAGAATGGTGTCGTCTGCGTAGAGGTGGATCAGAGACTCACCAGCAGCAAGAGCGACATCATTGATGTATACAGAGAAAAGAGTTGGCCCAAGAATTGAACCCTGTGGCACCCCCATAGAGACTGCCAGAGGCCCCGGACAACAGGCCCTCCGATTTGACACACTGAACTCTATCTTTTGACTTTTGAAATTTGACGACAAAGTGGAGCTATTACCTTATTGCTTATACCTATCCAATCCAATTATTTCAGATCTGCAAATGGGTGGCTAGTTTAGAACACCTCATTCTGTACAGTCATACGATATTGTATTGGTATTTTACTGACTCTAATAGGTATGGTGCTATTAGGATCTTAGTAACATTTTGGTCTTAGTCGACTTTCATAATAATTGTACAGTTAACTGTTGCTGCTATAGTCGAACCAACCAAGGGGGTGGGAACTGGTGGGTGTAGGCTGGGCTAAAGAAATGTTTACTTACTTTTTCTTTCTATGAATCAACAGGGATTCACTTTGAGTTTGGCTTGTTAGACTGACAGTCAGCAAGCAGGTGGTAGGCTTGATGGACTTTGAGTGTGTGCGAGTGAGTGTGTGTGTGCGAGTGAGTGTGTGTGCACGTGTGTACCGGCATGTGTGCGGTTATCTGTGCGTGCGTGTGTGCGTGCGTACGTGTGTACGTGTACAGATATGCAGCCTGAGGCTTGTGGGGTACTATCTGATGTTGCGGATGGTAAGAGTTCAGACAGGAAGCAGCCTCTGCTTGTGCGAAGCACACTTGTGTGTGTGTGTATATGACCACTAATATTCAACTTTCAGGCAGTCTGTTAAATATACAGTACAGAATAGGATCTTGATTTGAATAACCTGTTGCAAGAGTACATTCTTACAGTACAGGACATTTAAAACTTGTGGTGTATTTGAGGTTTTTAAAAAGGCTTCTGAAGTTTGTAATTTCCACTTTGACATTTGACTTAATTTTCCCTTATAAAAAATGTATCAACCCCTATGAAAATGTCCATTAATTATAATCCACATAACAATTTAAAATATCCTGTTGCTGCAGGATTATTTTTCTGTTGTAGCAAACTGGCTCATATGAAGTTCCTACATCTGTAGTTATCCAGTGTTGACTTTCATCATTTTGTGTGCATGTGTGCACGTGTGGCCGTGTGTGTTATTGTCCTTGTTCTTCAACAACCAAAGCTATTCTTGGGTGAAAGGTTGAGGGGTCAGTCAGCATTGAACCACCCCCTGACTCTCCCAATCCTCTCCTTTTAATGTCAAACCACCTCTTTACCATATCCGCTGTGACAGCTCCTGTCTTGCTTTTGGGGTTTGTCCCAAATGGCACCCTATTCCCTACATAGGGAATAGGGTGCCATTTGGGAATCAGATTTAGTATAGACACTCAAGACTAGAGTATTTCTGCAAGGCTTTTGGACTGGGGGACCTCTGTCGTAGCGCTTTTAACTTTAACAGGTACTATTGATTTGCTGCAACTTCCCTCTCCCTCCCTTTGTGTGTCTATTCTTGTAAGGACACTGCATAGTTCTACAATAACAGGAATTGATTTAGGGTTTATTTGTGGCATATTTTTAGGTTGTGCTCATGCCATGGTCATTTCTAACCTTTGATTTGTGTCAGTTGTGTTATCATCCACAGCTGACTGTAAACCATGTTTTATTTATATAAAGGGATAGTAAGCCAAATTACAAAATGACATATTTGTAACCTTACCTTGTGAGCAGTTCTTACAGAGTCATTGTCCATGGCATAGGATAAGGAACCAAATAAGTAATTTTGTAATTTGGGTGAACTATCCCTTTAATCTTAAACAGGTGTGGATTCTAATACAACTGATATGCCCCATATCTTTAAATGTTCATTAATGAGTTCCATAGAACCATATTCTATACAACATCACAGGATCTTCTATGCAGAGGCCTGTGTGACGATGGAGTTAACATGCAGTACTGGCGCCGAGGGACTTGCGTCAATCAAATCAATAGGCCAATAGGAGTGTATTTTGCCCTCTGCATGTAGTCGCTCAAGGCACTTTTTTCAAGGCCCCCTTTATGAAAGACCATCAATGTTAGGTGTCTGAGTCAGTTTATCATAAAAGAACACTGTGCTGTGAAGTTGTTGGGAATACCAGTCACTTCAAGGTTGAGTCTCTAATGACTATTCCCTATATAGTGAACTACTTTTGACCAGGGCCCATTGGGCTCTGGTTATAAATAGTGGACTTATCATTTGTGACACATCCACGGGCTTAAGATAACGTCCGAGATTGGGTTTCTGATGTTGTTTGAACTTCCCTTGCGGATGTCTTTGGGTTAAATGCTTTATTTTCTTCTTACAGTACATTCGAGGTAGAGAATGCACCAGACAGGGCTTTGATGGTTTGCTAGATTGACAGTGACAATTGGAGCTGGAAATGGGTCAGAAGCATTAAAGAGACAGAGATTGTGTCTGTGCCCAGATTTATCAGGTGGACCACATGCAGTTGATTTCGGCCCGGAGGTCTCTTATTAGCCATTCACGCTAACGCACTGCAGGAACCCCATCTAAAATTAATGTGGCCAAGGTTTTCCCCTATCTCCTTAAAATGCCAACAGCGCGGCATGACGAGGGGAAGGTGCCACAATCCACTGTGACAGCGTGGAGTGACATGGAGGTGCTTGTCAGTACGCATCACGGCCAGGGCAGCTAGCACTCTTGACAGATGTCGCCATGATGTCGCCATGGTGTCCATGAGTGTGTTTCTTGGTGACAGGGTCGATGGCTCGAGGTGTGTCGCCAATTCCCAGGACCATGGAAACCTATGTAGCCTAGACATAGGCTGAGTGATTAACTATCATAGTGTGTGGAGTGGACTAACACACAGACACACCAAGGGTGAGCGGCTGGGGCCAACCCGAGTGGCGCAGTGGTCGAAGACACTGCATTGCTACTAGAGATTCTGGGTTAGAGTCCAGGCTCTGTCGCATGCCATCCGTGACCATGGGGCGGCGCACAATTGGCCCAGCATCGTCCGGGTTAGGGGAGGGTTTGGCCGGCAGGGATGTCCTTGTCCCATCGAGCACTAGCGACTCCTGTGGCGGGCCCGGGCGCAGTGCACGCTGACACGGTCGCCAGGTGTACGGTGTTTCCTCCGACACATTGGTGCGGCTGGCTTCCGGGTTAAGTGGGCATTGTGTCAAGAAGCAGTGCGGCTTGGTTGGGTTGTGTTTTGGAGGACGCACGGCTCTCGACCTTCGCCTCTCCCGAGTCCGTACGGGAGTTGCAGCGATGAGACAAGACTGTAACTACCAATTAGAAACCATGAAGTTGGGGAGGAAAAAGGGTTAAAAAAAGACAAAATAATGGGTGGGCGGCTAACACCCTCTAACATGTCACAGCTAACATGTCACAACCTACGCCGGACACCATATTCAGCACCTTGTTATATCTGCCAGTCTGTTTCAATCTCAAATGTAAAACTGTTTCCCAAAGATGCTTTCAATGCAAGCCCAACTAATATTCCCTAGCAACAGTTTGCAGGGATCTCATTGGCTTATCTCGCTTTAGTGGCATGCTGTGCAGAATTCAAATAAGTCATTTAATATGTGCTTTTTTGACCTGTTCCAATTTGTTCTAATCTGTGTTTGATTTTCAAATGGCATCTCGGTCATAAATTCATTTTCATTTGGGCTGGCTGCCAGGCTTTATCTTCATCTTGTGCTTCGTGATGTCCATGTACAGTCCAAGAATCTGGGTTAGAGGCTGCCAAGATCTTTGTAACTACTCCACTAGATTGCAACGCAGCCAATCTGTTTGCACAAGGCCCCCTCCCTCAAATCTGGATCCTGTTCATTAGGGCATGTAACTGGAAAAGTTTAAAAACATTTTGCAACGGAAAACCAAAATGAGCGTTTCCATTTAATTCAGTTTTTCTTCCGTTTGGTGCCTAATGAGCACAACCCTGATGGCTTCCAGTCCTCCATGGTATTTGCCAACATTCGCTGTTCTTTTTCTGTTCTATTAGCCAACATGAGATCATATTATGAGGTCCTTGCTTACTGTCAGCGTATGTGAGCATCCCAAACGGGGCATCCTATTGCTTAGTGCACTGCTTTATTCCATGTCACCTTGGATGAAAGGAAAAATGCACTACTGTTGGCTAAATAGTCCAACTTAAAAACTACCATTGGTCCATACAGTTACAATATGTAAGTGCTTAGTGACCAGAATGTAATTATTAAACACTGTTTTGTAACTGCAGATAAATACTTCATTCCGTGTATTTGTAGAATATTGTGATCAAAAAGAATACATAAGAGTGAACGAATGACAAACATTTTTTTTTGATACTTTTTGAGTTATTGTTTACGCCATGTTCTTAACTTTAAAAAAATGTAAGCAATTCAGCTAACATTACAGTTTATCCAAAGTCACTCCTTTGGTATTAGCACTTAGAGGTGATGGCAGTCCTACATGCCCCTAGACGCTGATCTTGGGTCAGTTTAGCCTTTTCCCCACTAATGGTTAAGGTTATGATTGGAGCAGGAGACGCTAATCCTGGATCTGTACCTAGGGGAAACTTCACCCAGAGTCAGTCCCTCTCTCCAATCCCTTCTGTACTGGGAAAATGTCACTGCGTCACCGGAGAAGGACAGGCTCACCAAGACAGGAAGCGCCAGGGGCCATCTGACCTTGGTCACTGTTGAAAGTGAATCCAGGGACGCTCCCTCGGGAGGAGGCCGTAAGCAGAAAATGACTCGCAAAACCGCCCCTCCACCGATATTTAATTAATCATAGGGTCCGTGTAAACTTTATTAATAGGGCTTTTTCTTGCTGCAGCGCAAACTCTATTCACAACCCTCGCCTTGCATATCCAGCATGTTCCATACATTTTAATGAGCTATTACATAAGCCGGCATACATATTTATTTTCATCTCTCATTGAGGCTACAGAAGGGATTTTGAACGCAGAGCGAATGACAGGCGTAGAAATATTGAAGAGTGGTGAGAGAGAGGTATTAAAAAAAAATAGATCAGCTTTTTAATGAGGCCTGGAGCGTCCATCATTAAGCCAGCAGTCACACTAAAGTGACTTTGTTCTCTCTCTCTCTCTCTCTCTCTCTCTCTCCTCCAAAGCGTTTGTTCCGCCGCGCATGAGATGACGCACATGCTTATAGATGTTGAGATCCGAGCCAGAGATCAAGGTCAGCCCAGATCGACGCCGTCAGGTCCACGAACCCCAGGGGACATTGTCGGAGGGAAAAAAATGTGATTCTCGCCCAATCAGCCAATCAACCGGGCCCTGTCTTCCGTCCCTTGGGCCAATCGAAGGCGAGGGAGAGCTTCATGGGCATTCATTTCTCGTTAAAACCAATAAACGTGCCCTGCTTCTCCCTCTGAAGAAGCATTGGGTGGAGCTGCACACGATAGCTCTGCCTGGGAGGAATGCGCTGACATAGCAACAGTGCTGATGGAGAGTGCGGGGTTTGAATGGGCGGCACACATCCCGTATTGACAGACGTGCTGAAATCGAAATGCAAGCATCCCCGCGGGTTTTAATCAAGGGCTATTTACTGCCGCCTTGTCATTGAGATAATTTCTTATCTGTGAGTGTGTGTGCATGTGTTTGAGTGCAACCTCAAGGAGACAGGCCTCCAAAACGTAGCTTCTATTGGTTTCTATATCCCCAGTTTCCAAGTCCATCGCACTCCCCCGCATTAGAATAGCGTTGAGTGTCGGGAAACACTGGCCTTCTGGTGGTGTTGACAAGCTGCCAAACTGAACATTCCCAGCCTGTGTAATTATGATCTGTGGAATTGATTCCCCTCAGTGATCGTAGTTGGACGTCGTGCGGCTCATTGATTCTGAGATGTATGGTCCTCATTCGGGGGGTGTGTAGCTTAAAGTTTGCACCGATAGCTTTGCCGGTTTGACAGATGCCTTCATCAAAAGGGACTAGCATAGATTACAAACAACGCATTGATTCTGCTAAATCAATCCTCCGAGCCATTATCTCTGCGCATCGGGTCAGTATGCAGACTATTGCACAGTTTGTAATTGTCTGCTTACTTTTTGGCCCATTCTGTAAGTTCCCAGCTAGTCTTGTCAGAGTGCTTTGGTTCAGCGAGGTTTATTTGGGCTATAATTTCTGAGGCTGGTAACTCTAATGAACTTATCCTCTGCAGCAGAGGTAACTCTGCGTCTTCCATTGATTTGGCGGTCCTCATGAGAGCTGGTTTCATCATAGATCTTGATGGGTCTTGCGACTGCACTTTCAAAGTTCTTGAAATGTTCCGTGTTGACTGACCTTCATATCTTAAAGTAATGATGGACTGTCATTTCTATTTGCTTATTTGAACTGTTCTTGCCATAATATGGACTTGGTCTTTACCAAATAGGGCTATCTTCTGTATACCACCCCTACCTTGTCACAACACAACTGATTGGCTGAAACGCATTGAGAAGGAAAGAAATTCCACAAATTAACTTTTAAGAAGGCACACCTGTTAATTGATATGCATTCCAGGTGATATCTCATGAAGCTGGTTGAGAGAATGCCAAGAGTGTGCAAAGCTGTCATCAAGGCTAAGGGTGGCTATTTGAAGAATCTCAAATATAAAATATATTTGATTTGTTTAACACTTTTTTTTGGTTACTACATGATTCCATATGTGTTATTTCATAGTTTTGATGTCTTCACTGTTATTCTACAATGTAGAAAATTGTAAAAATAAAGAAAAACCCTTGAATGAGTAGGTGTTCTAGAACTTTTGACCTGTAGTGTACACAAAACATATTCAAGTTTGTATACATTTATGCGTGTATGTGTTTATAAATGTGTGTTTATGTACGTATGTTAATTTGTCTCTCTCACCTGCTCTCTCACCTTGCCTCACGTCTGCCGTCTCTCCACAGGGGAGGACTTTGTGGTGGTGCAGCAGGAAATCGTCATGATGAAGGACTGCAAGCACTCTAACATCGTGGCCTACTTTGGCAGTTACTTAAGGTAGCATATTTAAAGGCCCGCACCCCGTGCGTCCTCCGCCACCATCCCTAACCTACCCTTCCCTCCTCCACCCCTGCCCTGGCTCAGTCAATTCCCAGCCACTCACGGGTTTTGAAGTACACACACACACACACACACACACACACACACACACACACACACACACACACACACACACACACACACACACACACACACACACACACACACACACACACACACACACACACACACACACAGGCTCAGCGTAGAGTCGTTCTCCACTGCAGCCAAGCTACGGTCAGAGCCTCCGTTCCAAGCCTAGCCGCACTAACGCTAGCATGCTAACAATGTGGCTAATTGCTAGCTCCGGGGAAATGCTTTGTATTGAACTGCTCAAGACAAGGGGAGGTGAGGGAGGTGGAGGGTGGCCATTTTGAGAAGTTTTAACGCGTTGGTTGGCCGGAGGGCAGTTGTGGCCTAATAGCCAAACTGCATCATGCTGTGTCACAACCTAGAAAGACTCCCTAAAGCATTCATCCATACTCTCTCTCTGCCCCCCCCAGACTCCACCCCGCCTCTTTGCGTTTGCTTTTTACTCAGACTATTTTGAGCCGTACAGTATCGATTGTAATGTAATTTGTTCCCTTTTGCTCTTTACAGGAGAGATAAATTATGGATATGTATGGAATATTGCGGGGGAGGGTCCCTACAAGACATGTATCACGGTAAGCATACACAACAACATACAGCGCACATACACACACACACACACACACACACACACACAAGCATTTGAAAAATGACAGCTGGCTCAACCGGTTCGATGAAGCCAAATTCAATACGTTTCGGTGTGTGGTTTTAAGCTAATTCCTCACTCAAGCTAGACGTCCTCTTACTAGGGGTACGTCCCAAATGGCGCCCTATTCCCTTTACAGTACACTACTTTATACTACGGCCCAGGGGGAATCGGTTGCCATGTAGGACGTAACCTAGCTCCTACCACATAACCAGACAGACAGTGAACAGATTCTTATTATCTTGGTCGTTAAAGGGAATATCTGCAGTTGCTACATCCATTTTTGGACTTTAAAAGAGATTATATATATCCATTTTATTCTAGAAGAATATAACTTATATATTGCCTCACGCGCTTAGTTCAACTGTCTTACCCCATCACAACCCAAAATATAAGCTGGTTTTACTCCAATGTTTGTAAACGTTGTAGTTGTAAACAAACACTGTATAGATTTAAAACATGCCTAAAACTATAAGTTTGATGTCATGAATGGTCAGTTTTTGCATCCATATCTCCATCTATACATTTGAGTAGTTACATTTCTTCAGCTCCATCCCTGAGCTATTTACGAAAGTACTGGTGGCGTGACCACTTTGTAATTGTTTGAACTGCAGATTGCCCATTTAAAGAACAGGTCATTAGAGCGGCCGTCTTTAGCAGCTGTTGTTGCACTTGTGCGCACACACAGGCACATACATACACTCGCACAGAGACGGTGTTGATTCTGCTCTTAATGACTGTGCTGGGCTCAGGCGGCTGCGAGGCCCCTCGTTAGAGAGACAGAACAGCAGTCGACACCACCAACTACCGTTGATCTCATCCCTCCCACATATCGGCTCCCCGCTGCCACGGAGACGACACGCTGCTCATAATGTCCCCAACCCTAGGCTCCGTCTACGTCTCCGGAGTAAATAGAGGGTCATCGAAACGGGGAGGCTTACGTGCTCGGCGCACTGTCCCTCGTGACCTTCACAATGCCCAGTAGGTTTGTCGCAGCGTTACATTCCTTTAACCTCCATCGTTTTAGTCGTTGGGTATTCTTAACAAGGCTTAAGGGAGCATGTTGATTAGTCTAACATAGCTTCCTCTCCATTTCTCCTTTCCATCTGCATTGATCTGAACATGGAGGATAGGTGAAAGCAGTATGGTAGACCCTAGCTGGGAGTATGCTGTCACCTGTGTAGGTTCTTTCAGGGCAGTGCCGATGAAAGAAAGAATATAAAGGAAGGAGGTCATTTTAGACTGAGTTTTCGATTTTAAACACGTTAGGTTCTAACTCACGGACGATTAGTACATCTCAAACCAAGTTTATTCACCCTATGGATCAGACAGCTGAACTAACAAAGACATGTTTCCACCAGCACAAGTATATATATATACCCCAATTTGGGTGAAGTCTCCTCCTTCCCTCTAAAAATGACGTCTTTATTGCTAGGTAGGAAGTTAAGTGATGCGGGTAATAAACTGTTCCTTCTCCCGTCATGTGACCTGACCTGACCTCTGCCCCCATTCCTCACTAATCCACAGCTCTCCACCCTTATCAGTGACCGCAACCGTGTGATTGCCTTTCCTTTACACATGTCCAACCTTAATTGCCTCCACCATATACATTCCTCCTACAGATAACCATTAACTTCTGGTGTAGAAACCAGACTGTGGCCCTTCTCCTTTCCAAAGGATACCCGATGATTAACAATATTTCAAGTTAAGAAGTCAGAACCCATCAAACAGGATCAATGAGTTAGCCAGCTAACCTGTGTAACTATTTGGAAGTAAATTCAAAAATTTTTGGAACGATAAGCTTGAAAGGGGCGGCAGGTAGCCTAGTGGTTAGAGCGTTGGACTAGTAACCGAAAGGTTGCAAGATCGAATCCCCGAGCTGACAAGGTAAAAATCTGTCGTTCTGCCCCTGAACAAGGCAGTTAACCCACCGTTCCTAGGCCGTCATTGAAAATAAGAATTTGTTCTTAACTGACTCGCCTAGTTGAATAAAGGTTAAATATTAAAAATAAAATGGGAATGTTATAATTGATTCAACTGTCTAACTTGGTGACCCTGCTTTTTGATATACCCCCCTTAAGAGAAAGTTAGATTAATTAGCTCCGTCATGTGACTAACTGCATCTTTTAATCAGACCCCAATCAACTGGTGCTATCATGACTTGCCATCTACTTAGTAGAACGTTTTAAGAAGATTCGTCTCTCAGTGGTATGGCCAAAGCACTCCCACCCACACAGCCTAGGATTGGAGCAGGATGGAGTACGCTGCGTGTTCTCACTCAAACCGAAGACAGGCAGACAGACATGTGAGTCAATTCCGGAGGATCATGTTTGAATAGACCGTTATTTTATTTGTTTATACAGGCGATCTCATTTGAGAATATGCAATTTACTGTATAGGACTATAAATGTTATTGAAATCTAAGAAGAACCTAGGAATCTAGCTCTTGTCTAATTCAGTAGCAAATATATTTTTGTTCTGTTTTTAATAGGGTCCTGTTGTGCCTGGTCTGTTCAGTCCGGTCATAACTATTCTAGAGTCCCAATAATGACCTTCAAATAACCTAACGTTGCCAGGTAAAGCTGTCAGATCAACATCCAATTGTTAACCCTGAACCTACATTGCCCACCATGAACCCTTATTTTTTAGGTTAAATGACACAAAAACTGTACATTGATGATTTTTGGGGGCAAATTTAACCAACAAGCAATATTGATGTAACTTGAAATGCTGATGTGTGCCCACATAAGACATTTAGCTGAAATAATACTAATGAAATACATGATACATTTGAGTTCAGGTACCAGATGTTGTCTCAATAACCAATGGCGAGGAACCTTTTAATAAAGCACCAGTGCTTCTCAGGCTCCAACCATGTCTCTCCTTATCTTTCAGTGACGGGGCCTCTTACAGAATCACAAATAGCCTACGTGTCTCGAGAAACTCTTCAGGTACGTCCATTCAGTTTGCCTCCTCCAGCACTCGAGCATTCACTCCTCTTCAGACAGACGTCTTTCAGCTCAAAGCCTTTGAACTGCCTCTTACCTTTTCGATTTTATCCATCCGCTCGAAATGAGATTGAAGACAGCCGTTAGCAATAGCAACATCGTAGGACTATTGTTGTCATTGATTTGTTCGATTTTTCATACGCACAACTATTATATCATAATAAATCCATTATTACAAATCGCAAAAAAATAAGCAAACAGACTATTGCTTTCCTGGTAAAATGACAATTCTGTTCTGCTTTGGAAAGGTATGTGGCTGATTTTAGTTGAATGTGAATTGGCTTAAAAAGGGCACCATATTAGGATGGGATATTATTTGTGAAGAGGTCAATGGACTGACTCACTGTCTGCATTTTTCCCTTCACAGGGTCTCTACTATCTACACAACAAAGGGAAAATGCACAGAGACATAAAGGTAAGGTGGGAAAATGACAGGTTCCATTGCATAGAATTGAGTGCACAAAGGTACGGTGGGACTGGGACAATAACCATTTCAAGCAGGAATGCATTGTGTAGATTAGGATCGAATAGAGTTGATTGTCCTCTTCAAGAAAATAATTGTACACAAGCTTGTACATACACACAAGTAGACCAACAACACCTTCACCCAGACATGTACAAAAAAACATTTGCAGTAGTTTGGGTGTTCCTCAGGAATTTCTTGGCATAGACGGGTAATAGCCATTATGAAAAACATTTCTGACACTAATAGCCACCATTTTAATCCCCAACAAGACATCTTTCAAAGTCACTTCAGGATTTTCCCGTTTGGTCGTTCCCATGCGAAGTTTCGTTCGATAGATAGCCTTGTTAAGAGACTGCTGCATGAATGAAACTGCATTGACAATGTGCAGATACAAGTTAGTTAGACATTTGATACGTTGTTGAGAAAAAATATGTATATACGTACTAAATGCTTACATAGGCCTATGCAATTGCAAATCCATTGAAGTTGTAATTTTATTTTATCTGCACAAAGGGAGCAAACATACTGTTGACAGACAACGGGTACATCAAACTAGGTAAGGAGTCCAGACGTCCAACTGTTTTCTTTGATGTGTGTGTTTCAATATGATGAATAATGGCAATTTGGTGAGTGTGTAATCGCCACCTGGCGATGATTGACAAGCTGTTAATTGCGCTTGGCTGTGAATAGCACCTTCTGCTTTCACATTGTGTGTGTGTGTGTGTGTGTGTGTGTGTGTGTGTGTGTGTGTGTGTGTGTGTGTGTGTGTGTGTGTGTGTGTGTGTGTGTGTGTGTGTGTGTGTGTGTGTGTGTGTGTGTGTGTGTGTGTGTGTGTGTGTGTGTGTGTGTGTGTGTGTGTGTGTGTGCTTTTATATTCAATGTGTGTAGTAGGCTATATCAAGTCTGAGATGCTTGTACAGTGACTGGAATAATTGTATATCAGTGCTACCACTACAATTTATATCATATTCCTTTTGGGAATATTGCCTACACCAGCTTACAAAATATGTATAATTACTACAATCCATGAGCATTGCATGATTTTCATTGAGTTCAACATTGCTATGCATCATTTATAATTTACTACAGAGCGAACCAGGCTTAGGAATTGGTCATCAAACATGTATTAGACATTCACTGTATTAATGATAAACTGTTGATTGCATTTGGACATTTACAGTTGAAGTTGGAAGTTTACATACACTTAGGTTGGAGTCACTAAAACAATTTTTTCAACCACTCCACACATTTCTTGTTAACAAACTATAGTTTTGGCAAGTCGGTTAGGACATCTACTTTGTACATGACACAAGTCATTTTTCCAACCATTGTTTACAGACAGATTATTTCACTGTATCACAATTCCAGTGTGTAAGAAGTTTACATACACTAAGTTGACTGTGCCTTTAAACAGCTTGGAAAATTCCAGAAAGTGATGTCATGGCTTTAGAAGCTTCTGATAGGCTAATTGACATAATTTGAGTCAATTGGAGGTGTACCTGTGGATGTATTTCAAGGCCTACCTTCAAACTCAGTGCCTCTTTGCTTGACATCATGGGAAAATCAAAAGAAATCAGCCCAAGACCTCAGAATATAAATTGTAGACCTCGACAAGTCTGGTTCATACTTGGGAGCAATTTCCAAATGCCTGAAGGTACCACATTCATCTTTACAAACAATATTACGCAAGTATAAACACCATGGGACCACGCAGCCGTCATACCGCTCAGGAAGGAGATGCGTTCTGTCTCCTAGATATGAACGTACTTTGGTGCGAAAAGTGCAAATCAATCCCAGAACAACAGCAAAGGACCTTGCGAAGATGCTGGAGGAAGTACAAAAGTATCTATATCCACAGTAAAAAGAGTCCTATATCGACATAACCTGAAAGGCCACTCAGCAAGGAAGAAGCCACTGCTCCAAACCCACCATAAAAAAGCCAGACTACGGTTTGCAACTGCACATGGGGACAAAGATCGTACTTTTTGGAGAAATGTCCTCTGGTCTGATGAAACAAAAATAGAACTGTTTGGTCATAATGACCAAAAAAGGGGGAGGCTTGCAAGCCGAAGAACACCATCCCAACCGTGAAGCACTGGGGTGGCAGCATCATGTTGTGGGGGTGCTTTGCTGCAGGAGGGACTGGTGCACTTTACAAAATAGATGGCATTATGAGGTAGGAAAATGATGTGGATATATTGAAGCAACATCTCAAGACATCAATCAGTCAGGAAGTTAAAGCTTGGTCGCAAATGGATCTTCCAAATGGACAATGACCCCAAGCATACTTCCAAAGTTGTGGGAAAATGGCCTAAGGACAACAAAGTCAAGGTATTGGAGTGGCCATCACAAAGCCCTGACCTCAATCCTATAGAAAATTCGTTGGCAGAACTGGAAAAGCGTGTGCGAGCAAGGCGGCCTTCAAACCTGACTCAGTTACACCAGCTCTGTCAAGAGGAATGGGCTGAAATTCACCCAACTTATTGTGGGAAGCTTGTGGAAGGCTACCCAAAATGTTTGACCCAAGTTAAACAATTTAAAGGCAATGCTACCAAATACTAATTGAGTGTATGTAAACTTCAGACCCACTGGGAATGTGATGAAAGAAATAAAAGCTGAAATAAATCATTCTCTCCACTTTTATTCTGACATTTCACATTCTTAAGATAAAGTGGTGATCCTAACTGACCTAAAACAGGGAATGTTTACTAGGATTCAATTTCAGGAATTGTGAAAAACTGAGTTTAAATGTATTTAGCTAAGGTGTATGTCACCTTCCGACTTCAACTGTACATATGAGATGGGTGATGGAATATTTACACACAATTAAAGTGACTAAGATACCGTAGAATAGCGTGGAGCGCAGTTGAGATGAGTAATGCTAGATACTGAAATGTTATTAAAGTGGCTAGTGATCCATTTCTAAAAGTGGCCAGTGAATCCTAATCTATGTCTATAGGCAGCCGCCTCTGATGTGCTAGTGATGACTGTTTAGCAGTCTGATGGCCTTGAGATATAAGCTGTTTTTCAGTCTTTAGTCCCAGCTTTGATGCACCTGTATTGATCTTGCCTTCTGGATGATAGCGGGGTGAACAGGCAGTGGCTCGGGTGGTTGATGTCCTTGATTCTTTTTTTGGCCTTCCTGTGGCATCAGGTGGTGTAGGTGTCCAGGAGGGCGGGCATTTTGCCCCCAGTAATGCGTTTTGAGGCTATACAGTGTATGTTTTCAAGTAAAACAAGCTTACATTTTGGGTTCTGGTGGTGTACGACAGTTGAGCTGAGCTCATGAGGCATTTTAAAGATTCTTAAAGAATCAATGGTTAAACATTTATTTAACAGTCCAAAAAAGGATGTCGCAATTGTAGAAAGTGCTTCAGTCTCCACGTAGCAACTCTTATTTACTATTAGCCTGCGGTTTGTGTTCTTAGAACTCGACCATGCTTATTACTCAAATAAACTTGGGACAGAGGAACCCACCTAACTCTTACAGCCTCAACCATTTTTACATTTTATCTTAGAAATCTTGTTTAGGTCTACCTCACTTAAAGTGCCTTTTTACACATTACTCTTTAGCCTTTTAATAATCTATTGCACAGGCATGTAATACAAATGTGATAATGTCTTGTGTCGTGCTTGTCTGAGGCAAATGGCACCGTATGCCCATATTTGGGTAAGCCTAAATGTGTTGTCTGTCTAGTGTTTGTATGCCAGTACATATCAGATGCACCACTTTAGCCCTGAATCTAATTGTCCTAAGGGGATGGATAAAGTTGTATCTTATCTCATCTTAGATAACATTTTCCCCAAGCCAAGCCAACTCCTATTTTTATTCAACTGCTATTTGGCTCAAGAGGGAACAACCACAGCAGGAAATGTATTTTTTTTAAATAATTGAGAGCTATGATTAATTTGTTTTACTCGATTGCATTTCTCATAATGCAATCTATCTGACACGTGGATTTTCTTGACTGAATCTGGCCCATAGTCTCCTACGGTTAGTCTGGTCCCAGATCTGTTTGTGTTGTCTTGCCAACTGCTATGGTCATTGCCCCATCAATAACCATAGGAGTTGGCAAGACTGCACAACCAGATCCGACACCAGGCTATCCTACAGTATGAACTCGGCTTCATTGTTGTCCCCTGATGTTTTCCCAGCATCCCTTTGTCTCGCAACCTCTAAGTCGAACGCTGGCCATCGAGCTCTTGGACAAGGCCAGCGACCCGGACCACTCCTCCTACGACGACCACTTAGATGATGAGCCCGAGGAGCCCGAGGAGGTACAGTACAGCTGCAGACACTCACGGGACACATCCTCCTTTAATCAAAACCGGTAACCTTTGCTAGTCTGTTAATACAATCTTTCCAACTCCTTGACACTCAGTGTCAATCCAAACATTTGGCATAACTATTCCATAAGGAGTTGGCAAGATAGCAGAATCAGACTGGCACCCAGGCTAGGTTGCCTCTGAAGTCGCCATTTTTAAATGGTGACATCAATTCTCACAGCGGAAATAGTCATAATTTAGATTTTTTTTGTCTTATCCTGTATTCCTGGTTACTGGTTTTGATTGATCAAGGCCCTAAATCATTTTAATTGACTATAAAGGACGATCATTGGTTGTAGAGCATCCATTGTACTTTGTCATACAGAACATTTTGTCACTGTAGGTTTTAGGGGTCAATTTAGTCTGTGTATAATGCACAGCAAGAGTTTGACGGGAGGGCTTTTGCTATTCAAAGCCACGGTGTTCACACTCAGCGGTACTTTTATCTTTGTCAATATTACACTAGAATACACTGACTGAACATTCTGTCTTGTTCATTGGCACACTTAAATGCATATTTGTTAGACAATTACAGAATGTATAATACTATACAGCATCTATATATGTTTGTTTGAATTTTAAAGATGTATTAGCCTTAGCATAAGCATTAATTAGCCTCTTAGCTGCCTGCAATTTTTAATTTTTTTAATTTTTTACATTTCCTCAAAACATCGTCTCATCAAATGTACGCATGACTCATTCCAAAAAGTTGCACTGTCACTTTAGCTGGCAGTAGTCACATTGTCCAAGGCCCATAATAACTGACTGTAGGTGTTGACTCTGTGCCTTAAAGGAATTCTTTAGGCCGTTTCACCCCCTTCCCTGTCATCAACTGCTCCGGGGTAAAGTTTCCCCTAGGTACAGATCTATGATCAGCTTCCCTTCCCCCAAGCCTAACCTTAACCATTAGTGGGGGAATTGCAAAACTGACCGAAGATCAGCATCTAAGGGCAATTTCACCCTACTCCTCCTCAACTCCTCTCATCAGTTGGGCTGAGTGTCTCTGCCTCTCTCCTTTGCCCTTAGTTGAAATACAAGAGGTTGCTTTGGCTCATACTGGGGTGTGTTTCAACCCGTTGTCCCCCTATCTCGGCGACTCCCACGCTTTTCCGTTGGCAGAGAGGTACCGTGTGTGTGCGTGCGCGCGTTGTGGGCCTATATGGGTGTGTTTGCTTGCTCTGGTAATTGAGATTGTGTGCACACAGACATAGATGTGTGGTTAGTTGTCTTTACGTTTGTGCATGGGAAGTGTGTTGGGGTGTAACATCAGAAATAGGCATGTGCTGAAGTTGTTTGACGTGGAGAATGGTGTGATACCATTGGGTCCTTGCTAAAGCTACATTGTATGATACATTTTACCATTTGAGTACTGTAAAATGTTTACATCAGGTAGTATAACGGTAGACCCGTGTGGATCAGTTGGTAGAGCATGGCGCTTGCAACTCCAGGGTTGTGGGTTCAATTCCCACGGGGACCACTACGAAAAAGTATGAAAATGTATGCACTCACTACTGGATAAGAGCATCTGCTAAATGAATAAAATGTAGACAAGAATGGTCCTATATTATGTCCCAAGATTAAGTTGTGCTGGAGAAGCCCTTGGCTTCCGACGGTTTGGCTCTAAATGCTTTTAGTCTCTTCTTCAAAAACAACCAGGCAGTGAAGGACGTCCTTCAACTGCCATTTTGTGCCCTGGAAATGTTAGTTCCACCGTGAGCCCTTCACATAAAGTAAAGTGCATGTCCTCTGATGCGCGAGGGAGGACACACTGCTAAATAAATAACAGTGGAAGCCATCCTGGGACTACCTTGGCGGCCCCCAAATGTCACCCTGGTCCCTACATAGTGCACTAGGGCTGTGCTCGTAATTAGTGCACTATGGGCAGCCATTTCTTATAGTCATGACACAGAAGAAGACTGGCAGCCAACTAATGATTTTCCCCACATGGCTTAGTGGAAGGGAGGGTCATTTTCATTACACGTGCCATCAAAGTGCGACATTCAGTGGTGTTATTTTTACACCAGCCTTTTTAATCAGGGAAATGTGGAAGGTTGCTAGGAAGACGTGACTCACTTGTGGAATGTGTTCCAAATGGAACCCTATTCCCTATATGGTGCACTACTTTTGACTAGGGTCCATAGGGGTCTGGTCAAAAGTAGTACACTATAAAAGGAATAGCGTGCCATTTGGCATGTATGTGCCGGCTGCCAAGACGGTTTGAATTCTTGTTCTTCTCTCATCATCGTTATCGCTGATTGTCGTTACATTATACTGGTCTTTCCAGAGAGGAAGAGATGAAGCGAGAGGTTTCACTCGCGCCAAAATCTAAACTTGTCGCCTGCCTTCCGCAATGGACAAGACAACATGATCATCTCATCATTATATACAGATCTCTGATCTTACCTCTTGACGCTATATACAGTGCGTTCGGAAAGTATTCAGACCCCTTCCCCTTTTCCACATTTTGTTACGTTACAGCCTTATTAAAAAAAAAATCCTCATCAATCTACACACTACCCCATAATGGCATAGCGAGAACAGGTTTTTAGAAATGTTTACAAATTTTATGAAAAATAATAAACATAAATACAGGGCAGGGGGTAAATAAGTATTCAGACCCTTTGCTATGAGACTTGAAATTTAGCTCAGGTGCATCCTGTTTCCATTGATCATACTTGAGATGTTTCTACAACTTGATTGGAGTCCACCTGTGATAAATTCAATCGATTGGACATTATTTGAAAGGCACACACCTGTCTATATAAGGTCTCACAGTTGGCAGTGCATGTCAGAGCAGGATTGTGTCGAGGCACATATCTGGGGAAGGGTACCAAAACATTTCTGCAGCATTGAAGGTCCTGAAGAACACAATGCCTTCCATCATTCTTAAATGGAAGAAGTTTGGAACTACCAAGACTCTTCCTAGAGCTGGCTGCCCGGCCAAACTGAGCAATCGGGGGAGAAGGGCCTTGGTCACTCTGACAGAGCTCCAGAGTTCCTCTGTGGAGATAGGAGAACCTTCCAGAAGGACAACCATCTCTGCAGCACTGCATCAATCAGGCATCTATGTTAGAGTGGCCAGACAGAAGCCACTCCTTAGTAAAAGGCACATGACAGCCCGCTTGGAGTTTGCCAAAAGGCAGCTAACGAACTCTGAGACCATAAGAAACAAAATTCTCACATTTGATGAAACCAAGATTGAATTCTTTGGCTTGAATGCCAAGCATCACGTCTGGAGGAAACTTAGCACCTTCCCTACGGTGAAGCGTGGTGGCAGTATCATGCTGTGGGGATGTTTTTCAGCAGCAGGAACTGGGAGACTAGTCAGCATTGAGGGAAAGATGAACGGAGCAAAGTAAAAAGATACTTAATGAAAACCTGCTCCAGAGTGCTCAGGACCTCAGACTGAGGCGAAGGTTCACCTTCCAACAGGACAACGACCCTAAGCACACAGCCAAGACAACGCAGGAGTGGCTTCGGAAGCAAGTCTCTGAATGCCCTTGAGTGGTCCAGCCAATGCCCGGACTTGAACCCAATCGAGCATCTCTGGAGCGATCTTAAAATAGCTGTACCGCGATGCTCCCCATCCAACCTGACAGAGCTTGAGAGGATCTGCAGAGAAGAATGGGAGAAACTCCTCAAATACAGATGTGCCAAGCTTGTAGCACCATTCCCAAGACGACTCAAGGCTGTAATCGCTGTATATTGATGAGGGGAAAAAAACAATTAAATCAATTTTAGAATAAGGCTGTAACGTAACAATGTGGAAAAAGTGAAGGGGTCTTGAATATTTTTCTACACACCCCTTGCACAGTCTTCACATTTTGCTGCCTTAAAATTACATATAAAAAGGGATTACACTGGAATTTTTACCTACAGATCTACACAACCTACTCCACATGATAGAAACATTTCTAAATGAATTTAAAATAAAAGAACAAAGATGTCTTGATTGCGTATGTCTTCACACCCCAGAGTTAATACTTGGTGGAAGTATCTTTGGCAGCCATTACAGCTGTGAATAATATTCTACCAACTTTGCACAACTCTTAGGGAAACATATGTCCATTATTTTTGTCAAAATTGCTTAAGCTCAGTAAATTTGGTTGGGAATCAATGATGAACAGAAATAATTCAACCTTGTCTCTGATTTTCAAGCAACTTTAATTCAGGACGGAGACTAAACCACTCAGGAATACTCAACACCTCTTGGAAAGCCATTCAGATTAGAGGTCGACCGAATAATCGGAATGGCCGATTTCAAGTTTTCATAACAATCGGAAATCGGTATTTTGGGGCGGCGATTTTTTTATAAAAAATTAAATAAAAAATGCACCTTTATTTAATCTTTATTTAACTAGGCAAGTCAGTTAAGTTATTTTCAATGACGGCCTAGGAACGAGGCAGAACGACAGATTTTTAACCTTGTCAGCTCGGGGGATCCAATCTTGCAACCTTACAGTTAACTAGTCCAATGCTCTAACACCTGATTACATTGCACTCCACGAGGAGCCTGCCTGTTAGCGAATGCAGTAAGCTAAGGTAAGTTGCTAGCTAGCATTAAACTTATCTTATAAAAAACAATCAATCAATGACTGTCATTGCTCCAATGTGTACTTATCCATAAACATCAATGCCTTTCTTAAAATCAATACACAAGTATATTTTTTTAAACCTGCATATTTAGCTAAAAGAAATCCAGGTTAGCAGGCAATATTAACCAGGTGAAATTGTGTCATTTCTCTTACGTTCATTGCACGCAGAGTCAGGGTATATGCAACAGTTTTACGTAATTATGACAACATTGAAGGTTGTGCAATGTAACAGGAATATTTAGACTCATGGATGCCACCCGTTAGATAAAATACGGAACGGAATAAACGTTTTGTTTTCGAGGTGATAGTTTCCGGATTAGTCAAAGGTATATGGTTTAGAGAGAAATAGTTGACGCGTTATAATTCCTGTAATAACTTGCGGCTGAATTTGAAAGGGGTTCCTTCATTATTTTACCGTTCATGTCTTCCATAGAGAATGTCTTGATCTACTTCAAATAAGGTCTGTGTTTCGTGCAGGCTTAAACCGCCTCAACGTTTTGATACCCGTGTAAATCTCACTAGGATAAGGTAATGTTTGTCAACATATTTTCATAAATCCACTCTACAATTTTTTTTATCTTCGCTTATATTTAGCCAATATTGATCAGAGTTACCTTGTCCTATGGATATCTACACAGTTATAAAATTGGCACGGTGATGTAAGCCTACACGAAACACAGACCTTATTTTAAGTGAATTAAAAAATATCCTATGGAATAAATGAAGGAACCGCTTTTCAGATTTTGCTAGAAGGTGTCATGGGAATTATGACTCACACTTTGGTTGTCAATTCTTACCATGCCCATTATTAAAATAGGATTTCCTGCATATAGAAATTAAAGTTTTTGTTTTCAACATTCATCACAGGTAACTTAAATTTTTATTCAAACAGTTGAGAGTATTTGTCTCCTAAGCAGACTCTTCAGTATCATTGTCACTTCAGAGCTGTGTGCGTGCGTGTGTGTGTATTTATGTATTATATTAAGTTAAAATAAAAGTGTTCATTGTTCATTCAGTATTGTTGCAATTGTCATTATTACAAAAATGTATGTGTGTGTATGATATATATATATATATATACACTGCTCAAAAAAATAAAGGGAACACTTAAACAACACAATGTAACTCCAAGTCAATCACACTTCTGTGAAATCAAACTGTCCACTTAGGAAGCAACACTGATTGACAAATTTCACATGCTGTTGTGCAAATGGAATAGACAAAAGGTGGAAATTATAGGCAATTAGCAAGACACCCCCAATAAAGGAGTGGTTCTGCAGGTGGTGACCACAGACCACTTCTCAGTTCCTATGCTTCCTGGCTGATGTTTTGGTCACTTTTGAATGCTGGCGGTGCTTTCACTCTAGTGGTAGCATGAGACGGAGTCTTATAGCAGCAAAGGGGGACCAACATCATATTAATAACCATGATTTTGGAATGAGATATTTGACGAGCAGGTGTCCACAAACTTATGGTCATGTATTGTAGAAGTGTACATTTTCCGTTGTTTAAACTTACTTTATAACATTTGCTTGCTCGTTTGGCATATTAGTCTGATGGGACCATACCCTACAACGGGAGCTAGCCTGCAACAACAGAACTTGATAGAGAATGTTTATTGGCAGGTGGAATGAGGTCCAATAAGGTTGCAAGGTTAAAGTGGGAGGCGGGATCAGGTCAGCACAGTATTGTCCAATGAGGTTGCTGGGTGAGCCCAACATGCACACCCCACATGCACTGATGTTGTACGCAATTGTGCACAATGTTCGGGGACCCGTTTTGGGTTGTGAGCGCTACTTTCAAAACTACTGGCTGAAATTATAAAAAACCTTTTTTATTTACGACTGCATCAAGTGAGTAGCCACAATCTAACATCTACTAAGGTCATTGTGACTGGGTATGACATCTATAATGTCACGTTTATAACAATGTAACGAAAGCCTTTTCAAATTTCTTCCCGAGCAGTCCTTCTCATGACCTTTTCTGGTTAAGTATGGAAAACCACTCCTTCCTCTCTCTGTCTCTCCCCCACACTCGCTCCTTATCTTTCCAGCTCTCCTTTTTGTCACTCACTGAGTCGCTGAGCATCACTTTCCAAGAGACTTGAATATTCGCCCTGCATGTGCAAAAGGCGCATGGGGAACTGCTTACTGTTCATTCAGGGACTCTATATCTGAGGGTCTTAATCTTTGCCATTTAGTTTTGACTCAGTGCCCACAGGGATTATATAGGAGGGAAAGTGCCTGCACTAGTAGTAATATGCCCGTAAGTGATCTTTAGTGATATTTTGTGCTAATGTTACTGTTCGACGCATGCAGTTTTTTATTTTTTTTTATTGCCAGGCCACTGTGACTATATTTCGAAATGTGTTGTGTGTTCATTTCTTAGTACTGCAGTTTGTTTAATTCTCTGTGTTTCATTTTTTGACACTGATAGTCGATCAAGTCAAGTTTGATCCCCTGCTTAGGAAGGAGACTGAACCTCATCACGAACCAGCAGTGAGTGACTCTCCTAACACACACACACAAACACACGCACAAACACAAACACATGCCCATCAACATTTCACACTTTTCGACCAACCAAATCACGCTTTGCAACAATAACGACTGGTTAAATTCAGAACCTCACAATTTCCATGGCTACTGCTATTGCTATTGCACTGCTCTCATACCATAACTGTGCATTGTATTTTGGATGAGGCATACTACAGTATTTGGTGATATGTTATATAGACTATATTAACTGTATGCGGTATAATAGCGACGACAGACGCCTGCATACAAAGATATATAGGAAACCCAGAGTGTGCGCTCCAAATGACACCATATTGTCCCTGGTCAAAGGTAGTGCACTATATATGGAATAGGGTGTCATTTGGGACGTACCCACAGTCAACAGATATGAGTTGTAGTTTGTATGTTGACTTCAAAATACCGAAGGGGTGAGAGTCTCACGTTGTTAAATACATTTTCTAACCCTTCCAATTAAATATCTAACCTAGTCTGAACAGTGTTTAAATGTAGCAGTGTTTGAATGTGTGTGTGTGAGTGTAAATCAACAATCAGTCATCAAGTCCTGTACACAGTACCTTCCAATCCTCCAGTCTTGAAGTATTCTCTTCTTTTAGGCTTTTTTTTATAACCCCCCCAGCCACACACACACACACACACACACATTTGGGGGACTAAAGAATTTGTTAAATTAAAAAAACAAAAAAACATTATTCTAAATATATTTGTATTTTTTTTTGCAAGGAGAGTTTATTTATTTTTATCATCAACAAAAAAATTGTAGGCTTTGTAATACCACGCTTTTTCTCTCTCTCAACTTCTGTCTTTGATGTGCTTTGGTTGGAGGGGAAGGTCGGTCACTTATTTTAGAAGCGCATGTCCATGAAAGATTATTTTCTGAAGGCCCCACTTGCATGGTATCCTTTTGGCCAGTCTTTTGAGTCTCTCACCCCTTATGTGTTTTTTTAATTTTTTATATTTTTTTTAACCCAACCTTCATCCCATCTCTTCAGAGAACTTAAACACAACTTTTTTTTAAACTGTGTGTGTGTGATAATTTTTTGAAATACCCCATGACTGTGAATAATCTGTATTTTCTTGGTCTGTCTACTAAACAGCCTGACTCTGACGATTTTTTGGACTGCGTGGAAGAACAATACTACACTGCAAGATCCAACATGGTACTTCTGTTCTTATTTTTGCCCATATTTGACCTCCGTTTTGTGTTGTCTCATCCTCATCGCAGTTCATACGTTGTCAGTTCACGTTTGGATGCTTTTCACTCGGTGAAGCCCTCTGTCTTGCTGCTTTCGTTGGCATCCCATAACACTTTCCCTTGTCATTGCATGTGTAACCTTTATTTAACAAGGCAAGTCAGTTCAGAAACAAATTCTTATTTACAATGACGGCCTACACATGTAAAGACATAAACCGTGCCCTTGCGACATATACTCCCTTTTGTAACATATAGTTTGCAGCCTATAGTTCCTTTTGGTTATTACAGTGTCCTGTATCACTGCACATTTATTAATGTCCTGTATACCTTACAGTGTGATCAATTTGTATTCCTACCTGGTTTTGACGTGGATGATGAAATAACACAGTAATATCAGCATTAACAATCACCAAACGGGTTACAATGATGAAATATCACATGTAAGTTGTCCCCTGGCCTATTTTGTAGTAAGTATTTTTTTGACATACGTATGTTTTTTTTACAGGGGCACAGCAGGGATTTATTTTTAGGGCTTGTCACAATGCGAAGCGTCTCTTTTTTTCAAAGAGAGAAAGGTTGAAAGAGAGGGGGATGGTTATCAAAGTGCAAAGCCCTATCAATGATGGCAAACTCAGACAAGAGGGAGGACAGGGAGCTGGAGAGATGAGAGAGGGGTTGAGATGGAGATATAGGGATGGAGGTGTTGAGAAAGGGATAGGTTGAGAGCTAGAGAGCGAGGTTGAGAGAGAGAGAGCGAGGTTGAGAGAGAGAGAGCGAGGTTGAGAGAGAGAGAGAGCGAGGTTGAGAGAGAGAGAGCGAGGTTGAGAGAGCGAGAGAGAGAGCGAGGTTGAGAGAGAGAGAGCGAGGTTGAGAGAGAGAGAGCGAGGTTGAGAGAGAGAGAGCGAGGTTGAGAGAGAGAGCGAGGTTGAGAGAGAGAGAGCGAGGTTGAGAGAGAGAGAGCGAGGTTGAGAGAGAGAGAGAGAGCGAGGTTGAGAGAGAGAGAGAGCGAGGTTGAGAGAGCGCGAGCGAGGTTGAGAGAGAGAGTGAGCGAGGTTGAGAGAGAGAGCGAGCGAGGTTGAGAGAGAGAGAGAGCGAGGTTGAGAGCTAGAGAGCGAGGTTGAGAGCTAGAGAGCGAGGTTGAGAGCTAGAGAGCGAGGTTGAGAGAGAGAGCGAGGTTGAGAGAGAGAGACACTTGGTTATTGTTGTTACTGTTGTCCCGTTGACAATTTTGATTCTCATTTTTATATTGTAAATAAGCTTTGGCAATATGTACACTGTTACGTCATGCCAATAAAGCAAATTGAATTGAATTAAATTGAGAGAGCGAGGTTGAGAGAGAGAGAGCGAGGTTGAGAGAGAGAGAGCGAGGTTGAGAGAGAGAGAGCGAGGTTGAGAGAGAGAGAGCGAGGTTGAGAGAGAGAGCGAGGTTGAGAGACAGAGAGAGAGCGAGGTTGAGAGACAGAGAGAGAGCGAGGTTGAGAGACAGAGAGAGAGCGAGGTTGAGAGACAGAGAGAGAGCGAGGTTGAGAGACAGAGAGAGAGCGAGGTTGAGAGACAGAGAGAGAGCGAGGTTGAGAGAGAGAGAGCGAGGTTGAGAGAGAGAGAGCGAGGTTGAGAGAGAGAGAGAGCGAGGTTGAGAGAGAGCGAGGTTGAGAGAGAGCGAGGTTGAGAGAGAGAGAGAGCGAGGTTGAGAGAGAGAGAGAGCGAGGTTGAGAGAGAGAGAGCGAGGTTGAGAGAGAGAGAGAGAGAGAGCGAGGTTGAGAGAGAGAGAGAGAGAGAGCGAGGTTGAGAGAGAGAGTGAGCGAGGTTGAGAGAGAGAGTGAGCGAGGTTGAGAGAGAGAGTGAGCGAGGTTGAGAGAGAGAGTGAGCGAGGTTGAGAGAGAGTGAGCGAGAGTGAGAGAGAGTGAGCGAGAGTGAGCGAGGTTGAGAGAGAGAGAGCGAGGTTGAGAGAGAGAGCGAGGTTGAGAGAGAGAGAGCGAGGTTGAGAGAGAGAGAGCGAGGTTGAGAGAGAGAGAGCGAGGTTGAGAGAGAGAGAGCGAGGTTGAGAGCGCGCGAGCGAGGTTGAGAGAGAGAGAGAGCGAGGTTGAGAGAGAGCGTGAGCGAGGTTGAGAGAGAGAGTGAGCGAGGTTGAGAGAGAGAGAGCGAGGTTGAGAGAGAGAGAGCGAGGTTGAGAGCTAGAGAGCGAGGTTGAGAGCTAGAGAGCGAGGTTGAGAGCTAGAGAGCGAGGTTGAGAGCTAGAGAGCGAGGTTGAGAGAGAGAGACACTTGGTTATTGTTGTTACTGTTGTCCCGTTGACAATTTTGATTCTCATTTTTATATTGTAAATAAGCTTTGGCAATATGTACACTGTTACGTCATGCCAATAAAGCAAATTGAATTGAATTGAGAGAGCGAGGTTGAGAGAGAGCGTGAGCGAGGTTGAGAGAGAGAGTGAGCGAGGTTGAGAGAGAGAGAGCGAGGTTGAGAGAGAGAGAGCGAGGTTGAGAGAGAGAGAGCGAGGTTGAGAGAGAGAGAGCGAGGTTGAGAGAGAGAGAGAGAGCGAGGTTGAGAGAGAGAGAGAGCGAGGTTGAGAGAGCGCGAGCGAGGTTGAGAGAGAGAGTGAGCGAGGTTGAGAGAGAGAGTGAGCGAGGTTGAGAGAGAGAGTGAGCGAGGTTGAGAGCTAGAGAGCGAGGTTGAGAGCTAGAGAGCGAGGTTGAGAGCTAGAGAGCGAGGTTGAGAGAGAGAGCGAGGTTGAGAGAGAGAGACACTTGGTTATTGTTGTTACTGTTGTCCCGTTGACAATTTTGATTCTCATTTTTATATTGTAAATAAGCTTTGGCAATATGTACACTGTTACGTCATGCCAATAAAGCAAATTGAATTGAATTAAATTGAGAGAGCGAGGTTGAGAGAGAGAGAGCGAGGTTGAGAGAGAGAGAGCGAGGTTGAGAGAGAGAGAGCGAGGTTGAGAGAGAGAGCGAGGTTGAGAGACAGAGAGAGAGCGAGGTTGAGAGACAGAGAGAGAGCGAGGTTGAGAGACAGAGAGAGAGCGAGGTTGAGAGACAGAGAGAGAGCGAGGTTGAGAGAGAGAGAGCGAGGATGAGAGAGAGAGAGCGAGGTTGAGAGAGAGAGAGAGCGAGGTTGAGAGAGAGCGAGGTTGAGAGAGAGCGAGAGCGAGGTTGAGAGAGAGAGAGAGCGAGGTTGAGAGAGAGAGAGAGCGAGGTTGAGAGAGAGAGAGCGAGGTTGAGAGAGAGAGAGAGCGAGGTTGAGAGAGAGAGAGAGAGAGCGAGGTTGAGAGAGAGAGTGAGCGAGGTTGAGAGAGAGAGTGAGCGAGGTTGAGAGAGAGAGTGAGCGAGGTTGAGAGAGAGAGTGAGCGAGGTTGAGAGAGAGAGTGAGCGAGGTTGAGAGAGAGAGAGCGAGGTTGAGAGAGAGAGAGCGAGGTTGAGAGAGAGAGAGCGAGGTTGAGAGAGAGAGAGCGAGGTTGAGAGAGAGAGAGCGAGGTTGAGAGAGAGAGAGCGAGGTTGAGAGAGAGAGAGCGAGGTTGAGAGAGAGAGAGCGAGGTTGAGAGAGAGAGAGAGCGAGGTTGAGAGAGAGCGTGAGCGAGGTTGAGAGAGAGAGTGAGCGAGGTTGAGAGAGAGAGAGCGAGGTTGAGAGAGAGAGAGCGAGGTTGAGAGCTAGAGAGCGAGGTTGAGAGCTAGAGAGCGAGGTTGAGAGCTAGAGAGCGAGGTTGAGAGCTAGAGAGCGAGGTTGAGAGAGAGAGACACTTGGTTATTGTTGTTACTGTTGTCCCGTTGACAATTTTGATTCTCATTTTTATATTGTAAATAAGCTTTGGCAATATGTACACTGTTACGTCATGCCAATAAAGCAAATTGAATTGAATTGAGAGAGCGAGGTTGAGAGAGAGAGAGCGAGGTTGAGAGAGAGAGAGCGAGGTTGAGAGAGAGAGAGCGAGGTTGAGAGAGCGAGAGCGAGGTTGAGAGAGAGAGAGCGAGGTTGAGAGAGAGAGAGCGAGGTTGAGAGAGAGAAAGCGAGGTTGAGAGAGAGAGAGAGCGAGGTTGAGAGAGAGCGTGAGCGAGGTTGAGAGAGAGAGTGAGCGAGGTTGAGAGAGAGAGAGCGAGGTTGAGAGCTAGAGAGCGAGGTTGAGAGCTAGAGAGCGAGGTTGAGAGCTAGAGAGCGAGGTTGAGAGAGAGAGACACTTGGTTATTGTTGTTACTGTTGTCCCGTTGACAATTTTGATTCTCATTTTTATATTGTAAATAAGCTTTGGCAATATGTACACTGTTACGTCATGCCAATAAAGCAAATTGAATTGAATTGAGAGAGCGAGAGCGAGGTTGAGAGAGAGAGAGCGAGGTTGAGAGAGAGAGAGCGAGGTTGAGAGAGAGAGAGCGAGGTTGAGAGAGAGAGAGCGAGGTTGAGAGAGAGAGAGCGAGGTTGAGAGAGAGAGAGAGAGCGAGGTTGAGAGAGAGAGAGAGCGAGGTTGAGAGAGCGCGAGCGAGGTTGAGAGAGAGCGCGAGCGAGGTTGAGAGAGAGAGTGAGCGAGGTTGAGAGAGAGAGTGAGCGAGGTTGAGAGAGAGAGTGAGCGAGGTTGAGAGCTAGAGAGCGAGGTTGAGAGCTAGAGAGCGAAGTTGAGAGCTAGAGAGCGTGGTTGAGAGAGAGAGCGAGGTTGAGAGAGAGAGACACTTGGTTATTGTTGTTACTGTTGTCCCGTTGACAATTTTGATTCTCATTTTTATATTGTAATTAAGCTTTGGCAATATGTACACTGTTACGTCATGCCAATAAAGCAAATTGAATTGAATTAAATTGAGAGAGCGAGGTTGAGAGAGAGAGAGCGAGGTTGAGAGAGGGAGAGCGAGGTTGAGAGAGAGAGAGCGAGGTTGAGAGAGAGAGCGAGGTTGAGAGAGAGAGAGCGAGGTTGAGAGACAGAGAGAGAGCGAGGTTGAGAGACAGAGAGAGAGCGAGGTTGAGAGACAGAGAGAGAGCGAGGTTGAGAGACAGAGAGAGAGCGAGGTTTAGAGAGAGAGAGCGAGGTTGAGAGAGAGAGAGAGCGAGGTTGAGAGAGCGAGAGCGAGGTTGAGAGAGAGAGAGAGCGAGGTTGAGAGAGAGAGAGAGCGAGGTTGAGAGAGAGAGAGCGAGGTTGAGAGAGAGAGAGCGAGGTTGAGAGAGAGAGAGAGAGAGAGAGCGAGGTTGAGAGAGAGAGAGAGAGAGAGAGAGGTGGAGAGAGAGAGAGAGAGAGAGCGAGGGAGAGAGAGAGAGAGAGAGAGCGAGGTTGAGAGAGAGAGTGAGCGAGGTTGAGAGAGAGAGTGAGCGAGGTTGAGAGAGAGAGCTAGCGAGGTTGAGAGAGAGAGAGCGAGGTTGAGAGAGAGAGAGCGAGGTTGAGAGAGAGAGAGCGAGAGAGAGAGCGAGGTTGAGAGAGAGAGAGCGAGGTTGAGAGAGAGAGAGCGAGGTTGAGAGAGAGAGAGCGAGGTTGAGAGAGAGAGAGCGAGGTTGAGAGAGAGAGAGCGAGGTTGAGAGCGCGCGAGCGAGGTTGAGAGAGAGAGAGAGCGAGGTTGAGAGAGAGCGTGAGCGAGGTTGAGAGAGAGAGTGAGCGAGGTTGAGAGAGAGAGTGAGCGAGGTTGAGAGCTAGAGAGCGAGGTTGAGAGCTAGAGAGCGAGGTTGAGAGCTAGAGAGCGAGGTTGAGAGCTAGAGAGCGAGGTTGAGAGAGAGAGACACTTGGTTATTGTTGTTACTGTTGTCCCGTTGACAATTTTGATTCTCATTTTTATATTGTAAATAAGCTTTGGCAATATGTACACTGTTACGTCATGCCAATAAAGCAAATTGAATTGAATTGAGAGAACGAGGTTGAGAGAGAGAGAGCGAGGTTGAGAGAGAGAGAGCGAGGTTGAGAGAGAGAGAGCGAGGTTGAGAGAGAGAGAGCGAGGTTGAGAGAGAGAGAGCGAGGTTGAGAGACAGAGAGAGCGAGGTTGAGAGAGAGAGAGAGAGCGAGGTTGAGAGAGAGAGTGAGCGAGGTTGAGAGAGAGAGTGAGCGAGGTTGAGAGCTAGAGAGCGAGGTTGAGAGCTAGAGAGCGAGGTTGAGAGCTAGAGAGCGAGGTTGAGAGCTAGAGAGCGAGGTTGAGAGCTAGAGAGCGAGGTTGAGAGCTAGAGAGCGAGGTTGAGAGAGAGAGAGAGCGAGGTTGAGAGAGAGAGAGCGAGGTTGAGAGAGAGAGCGAGGTTGAGAGAGAGAGAGCGAGGTTAAGAGAGAGAGAGCGAGGTTAAGAGAGAGAGAGCGAGGTTAAGAGAGAGAGAGCGAGGTTAAGAGAGAGAGACAGAGAGCGAGGTTGAGAGAGAGAGAGAGCGAGGTTGAGAGAGAGAGAGCGAGGTTGAGAGAGAGAGAGCGAGGTTGAGAGAGAGAGAGCGAGGTTAAGAGAGAGCGAGCGAGGTTAAGAGAGAGAGACAGAGAGCGAGGTTGAGAGAGAGAGACAGAGAGCGAGGTTGAGAGAGAGAGAGACAGAGAGCGAGGTTGAGAGAGAGAGAGAGCGAGGTTGAGAGAGAGAGAGAGAGCGAGGTTGAGAGAGAGTGAGAGCGAGGTTGAGAGAGAGAGAGAGGTTGAGAGAGAGAGAGAAAAAGAGAAAAATTGGGAGAGAAAAAAATCTTAACAAGAGGATTAGCGATACAAAATGGTGACATATGGACAACCCATTTTAAAACACTCTACAACACCGTTCAAATTGACAGAGACGCAGAACAACGCCAAATTCATGAGAAGTTGAATGGATTACAAAAAGCTATAAAGGACAATCAAAATCCATTGGACTCCCCAATTACTGACCAGGAGCTCTATAAGAAACTTCAGGCCCTCAAATTTAAAAAAGCATGCATACCTGATGGCATCCTAAATGAGATGCTCAAACTCACTAGTGCAAAATTTCAATTGGCTATATTAAAACTGTTTAATTTGATCCTGAGTGTAGGTTATTTCCCTGACATCTGGAATCAAGGACTCATAACCCCAATCTTTAAAAACGGAGACAAATTTGACCCTAACAATTACAGAGGCATTTGTGTGAACAGTAACCTGGGGAAGGTTTTCTGTAGTATTATAAATGTAAGAGTTCTAAACTTCCTTAATAAGCACAATGTCTTGAATAAAAGCCAAATTGGATTTATACCAAAACATCGCACAACTGATCATATTTACACCCTACACACCCTGATAGATAAACATGTCCACCAAAATAATACCAAAATATACGCTTGCTTTATCGACTTCCAAAAAGCATTTGATTCTATTTGGCATACAGGACTGTTCTACAAAGTTATTGAAAGTGGTGTAGGGGGTAAAACATATGACATAATAAATCAATGTATACTGGCAATACGTGCAGCATTAAAATTGGCAAGAAAAGAACTGAATTCTTTAACCAGGGGCGGGTCCTTCGTCAGGGTTGTAATCTGAGCCCTGCACTCTTGAATATTTACATCAACGAATTGGCCACTATTCTAGAAAAATCCTCAGCCCCTGGTGTTAGTCTCCACAATTCAGAGGTTAAATGCCTACTCTTCGCAGATGACCTATGCCTGCTGTCACCCACAGCACATGGCCTACAGCAGATCCTGGACCTGCTAGAGCAGTACTGCAAGACCTGGGCCCTGGCAGTAAACCCCAAAAATACTAAAATAATGATTTTCCAGAGAAGATACAGATCTCAGGGAATTAGACCAAAGTTCTCAATTGGTACAAAATATATAGAGTACTGCACACACTACAATTACTTAGGTTTAAAAATAAGCTCAACTGGACACCTTAATGAGGCAGTGAATGAGCTGAGAGAGAAAGCACGCAGGGCATTCTATGCCATTAAAAAGCTAATTCAAATTGGAATACCTATTAAAATTTGGCTAAAACGAATTGAATATGTCATTGAACCAATTGCACTTTATGGCAGCAAGGTGTGGGGTCCACTTGCAAAACAAGATTTCATCAAATGGGACAAACACCCCATTGAAACACTGCATGCAGAGTTCTGTAAGATTTTCCTACATGTCCAGAGGAAAACTACAAACAATGCATGCAGTGCATAATTAGGCCAATATCCGCTAATAATAAAAACTCAAAAAAGAGCAATCAAGTTTTGGAAACATCTAAAATACAGTGACCCCCTCTCATATCATTACCAAGTCCTGCAATGCCAAGAGCTGAGCAAAGAAAAGAGTCCCCTCATCCAGCTGGTAAGGGGCTGAGTTCACAAACCTGTTCTACTAACACACTGAAGCCTCAAGACCAGAACATCCAATCAATCAGAATAAACCAAATTACAACACAGTCAAAAAAAACATATTGCTTATTGGGAAACACAAGCACAAACACAAAGCAAAATGCAGTGCTATCTGGCCCTAAATCGACAGTACACTGTGGCTAAATATTTGACCATGGTTACTGATCAAAACCTTAGAAAAACCTTGACAAAGTACAGGCTCAGTGAGCACAGCCTTGCCATTGAGAAGGGTAGACACAAGAAAACCTGGCTCCCTGTAGAGGAAAGGCTGTGCAACCACTGCACAACAGCAGAACCTGAGACGGAGGTGCATTTCCTGACAAAATGTCAAAAATATAAAACAATTAGAGTGTCATTTCCCCAAATTTGAAACCCTTATTCAAGGTTTCAAATACCTCTCTGATGAGAGTAGGCTACCAGTCCTGTTGGGGGAGGACGCAGAGAGCTGTGGGTTGGCAGCGCACTGCTGCCTGCCATAAGTTGAGGGACAGTGTCTGACAGACCAATCAACCTGCACATGTACTCTACTGTATGCTTATTGTTATTGTTGAATGTATGGTTATTTTGACACTTGGTTATTGTTGTTACTGTTGTCCCGTTGACAATTTTGATTCTCATTTTTTATTTTATTGTGTAAATATCCAAAATAAGCTTTGGCAATATGTACATTGTTACGTCATTTGAATTGAATTGAATTGAGAGAGAGAGGGCGAGGTTGAGAGAGAGAGGGCGAGGTTGAAAGAGAGAGGGCGAGGTTGAAAGAGAGAGGGCGAGGTTGAGAGAGAGAGGGCGAGGTTGAGAGAGAGAGAGCGAGGTTGAGAGAGAGAGAGCGAGGTTGAGAGAGAGAGAGAGCGAGGTTGAGAGAGAGAGAGAGCGAGGTTGAGAGAGAGAGAGAGCGAGGTTGAGAGAGAGAGAGAGCGAGGTTGAGAGAGAGAGAGAGCGAGGTTGAGAGAGAGAGAGAGCGAGGTTGAGAGAGAGAGAGAGCGAGGTTGAGAGAGAGAGAGAGCGAGGTTGAGAGAGAGAGAGAGCGAGGTTGAGAGAGAGAGCGAGGTTGAGAGAGAGAGAGAGCGAGGTTGAGAGAGCGAGGTTGAGAGAGCGAGGTTGAGAGAGCGAGGTTGAGAGAGAGAGAGCGAGGTTGAGAGAGAGAGCGAGGTTGAGAGAGAGAGAGAGGTTGAGAGAGAGCGAGGTTGAGCGACAGAGAGAGAGCGAAGTTGAGAGAGAATGAGGTTGAGAGACAGAGAGATAGCGAGGTTGAGAGAAAGAGAGGTTGAGAGAGAGAGCGAGAGGTTGAGAGTGCGTGAGGTTGAGGGATGGAGGGAGGTTGAGAAAGAGAGAGAGAGGTTGAGAGAGAGATTGAGAGAGAGGGATGTTGAGGTTAAGAGAGCTTGGGAGAGGCAGAGGTTGAGAGGGAGCTTGAGAGAGGGGGAGAGGCAGAGGTTGAGAGGTTGAGAAAGTGAGAGAGCAGTTGAGAGAAAGAGGTTGATCGAGAAAAGTGTCATTGTTTGTCCCATCGGGACGTTCAAACCGTAGTGAGCTGCAAGTCTCTCCGAGTTGGACAGGGGAGTGCTGCCTAAACGCCCGCTGCAGATGCTTTGTGTAGCAAACGGTACATAGAGCAACCATACAACAGCTGCACCGCGGTAAAACAGGCCTCTGCTTAGCCACACGACCTCCTCACATCCTCCCCACAACCTCTGCATGAATGTGTTGCGATGTGGTAACATTTTACAAAAGGTACCCTTTTTTTAAGTGATTTATTAAGTGTTTCCCATTAGGCCATACAGCTGAGATGGTGTTTTGGAATTATCACATTGTAATATGGAATTTAGATGATGCTTTTATCTAATCTAAAAATACAATTATGCACACATCTTGCGCATATATTTAGTTGTACTTACATGTTGTAGTTGTACATATATATTGCCATTATTCACTGTCATAACGTAGATGGTAGCTTAACAGTTTCTGAAATGCACCCTCTGAGATTCTGTGTACGTTGGGTGCAAGGCTGACACCTTGTGTGTGTGTGTCCCAAATGGCACCCTATTCCCTATAGTGCACTACTTTACTGCAACAATATAGGGGATAGGGTGCCATTTGAGACACAGCACTGGAATCTCTGTGTGACAGTTGTTATAGGGGAAGGAAGCGAAGGAAAGCAACGGTTATCAAAGCGCATCGCCCTCTCAATGATGGCAGACTCAGACAAGGGGGAGGTTGGAGAGATGAGAGGCGAGGGATAGAGGAGGGCAGAGAGGTGACATTCACTGAGCCGGATCTTCTGTCAACTCTCCAGTCTTTACTGTGGAGGTAGAGTTTAAGCTCAGGAAAAGGGTTAAAAAGGCCTTTGCCATTAGTTTAACTGCCACGCCTGTTTAGTTCTGACTGTAAACTATGTCCTGAATTAGATAACCGCATTATTTCTGAGTCGCTGTGTCATTGTCGACCTTGGTCACTTGTCGTCATTGTACTAAATCCTCACGTCTCACCTTTTAACGACTGTCTCCTTTTGACATGTTGGTGATACCTCAATTAGAGCTCCTGAAATGAAACCTTAAAAGATGAGTTGCCCCACTTAAAATACTTAGTTGTATCAACTAATGATATATTTCAAGTTTTGTCATATCAACTTGATTTCCTGAGTTTAAGGCTGTGGTCTAACCAATGATGTATCTTATTGGGTGCATCTTATCTTTTAAAATGTATACTGTAAATATTTAAAATAATTTTATAGTGATCATTGTCATAAGCAGTAAGGACAAGTATTGTGTCCAGCATGAACAGCTATTTGTTTGGTTCATATACAGTAGCTGCCATTACATGAAGTGTCAACCAACATGTATTTTGTTGACGTTCAAACAAACAGCTCAGCAGTCTCTATGGGGGTGCCACAGGGTTCAATTCTTGGGCCGACTCTCTTCTCTGTATACATCAATGATGTCGCTCTTGCTGCTGGTGATTCTCTGATCCACGTCTACGCAGACGACACCATTCTGTATACCTCTGGCACTTCTTTTGACACTGTGTTAACTAACCTCCAGACAAGCTTCAATGCCATACAACTCTCCTTCCGTGGCCTCCAACTGCTCTTAAATACAAGTAAAACTAAATACATGCTATTCACCCGATCGCTGCCCACACCCGCCCGCCCATCCAGCATCACTACTCTGGACGGTTCTGACTTAGAATATGTGGACAACTACAAATACCTAGGTGTCTGGTTAGACTGTAAGCTCTCCTTCCAGACTCACATTAAGCATCTCCAATCCAAAATTAAATCTAGAATCGGCTTCCTATTTCGCAACAAAGCATCCTTCACTCATGCTGCCAAACATACCCTCGTAAAGATGACCATCCTACCGATCCTCGACTTTGGCGATGTCATTTGCAAAATAGCCTCCAATACTCTACACAACAAATTGGATGCAGTCTATCACAGTGCCATCCGTTTTGTCACCAAAGCCCCATATACTACCCACCACTGCGACCTGTACGCTCTCGTTGGCTGGCCCTCTCGTTGGCTGGCCGCCAAACCCACTGGCTCCAGGTCATCTACAAGTCTCTGCTAGGTAAAGCCTCACCTTATCTCAGCTCACTGGTCACCATAGCAGCACCCACCCGTAGCACGCGCTCCAGCAGGTATATCTCACTGGTCACCCCCAAAGCCAATTCTTCCTTTGGCCGCCTTTCTTTCCAGTTCTCTGCTGCCAATGACTGGAACGAACTGCAAAAATCACTGAAGCTGGAGACTCATACCTCCCTCTCTAACTTTAAGCACCAGCTATCAGAGCAGCTCACAGATCACTGCACCTGTACATAGCCCATCTGTAAATGTACCCATCCAACTACCCCATCCCCATACTGTATTTATTTATCTTGCTCTTTTGCACCCCAGTATCTCTACTTGCACATTCATCTTCTGCACATATACCATTCCAGTGTTTAATTGCTATATTGTAATTATTTCGCCACCATGGCCTATTTATTGCCTTTACCTCCCTTATCCTACCTAATTTGCACACACTGTATATAGACTTTTTCTACTGTATTATTGACTGTATGTTTGTTTACTCCATGTGTAACTCTGTGTTGTTGTATGTGTCGAATTGCTTTGCTTAATCTTGGCCAGGTCGCAGTTGTATATGAGAACTTGTTCTCAACTAGCCTACCTGGTTAAATAAAGGTTCAATTTAAAAAATCACCAATCAGCATAGTCTTTGCTTGTGTGTATCCATTACGTGCTTAACCAATTAAATGAATGTTATTATTAAGAGGTATTATGTATTTGCATGAATGACTGCCATAGGGCATGCCAATGAATAGATCAAAAAGCAATCACATTGCATTTCGACTAGAGTTACAGTATACATAGCAACTCTACACAACAAAACCTCTATCACCTATCATTCAAAGGAGATGGAGCTTTAGCATGTCATGATTTAATTTCAGTCCAACCTTATTCATTTATCTTTCATTTCTAATACTCATCATCACGCAGTTATAATGACTTTCTGACTCTTGAGGTATAGAACATGCAAAGTGAAATGAAATAAGTCTTGTAACCGTCTTCATTTCTCCTGGGACTTGCAGATGGATTACGAAACGGGATCTCCCGAAAGCTCCTTCTTGGGAGGGCATAAGTAAGTGAGATTGCGTGCATGGAGGTTTCAAGTTGTAATGTCCCGTGCACAAGTACAGTAAAATGCTAGCTCTAAACCCAGCCAATGCAAGCATTTCGCTACACCCGCAATAGCATCTGCTAAACTTGTGTATGCGACCAATAAAACATCATTTATTTGATTTGCGGTAATCGATAATGTCGTACTAAAGATAACACAAGGTAGAACAAAAACACAGGAGAAATAAAAAGAAGAACACGAAGAAAGCCACAGGGTCAGTTCCAGTACCATATTTACAATGTGTTGTAGGGATACAGGAGTAGTAGAGGTAGATGCAGTGCCGATTTTCTCTATTTTTGCATATTTAATACGGAATGTTATCAGATCTTCAACCAAAACCTAATATTAGATAAAGGGAACCGGAGTGAACAAATAACACAACAATTACATATTTCATTTATTTTATAAACAAAGTTATAAAACACCCAAGAATTGCCCCCTTACACTCAATAACTGGCTGTACCACCTTCAGCTCCAATGACTCCAACCTAACGCTTCCTGTAGTTGTTGATCAGTTGTGAAGGAATTGTGACCCAATCTTGCTTGCAGAACTCCTGTAACTCAGCGAAATGTGTGGGTTTTCAAGCATGAACTGCTCATTTCAAGTCCTGGCACATCTTCTCAATTGGGATTAAGTCTGGACTTTGACTAGGCAATTTCTAAACTTCAAATGTGTTGCTTTTTTTGCCATTTTCATGTAGACTTGATTGTGTGTTTTGGATCATTGTCTTGCTGCATGGCCCAACTGTCGTCCAGAACGTTTACTCAAGTTTGACAAAAAGCACCTGGATGATCATCAAGACTCTTGGAATAATGATCTATGGACAGATGATTCAAATGATTTACTTTTTGGATGACATGGTTCCCATTTATGCCTGGCAAAAACCAAACACTGCATTGGTGGTGGTAGTGTGATGGTTTGGGGATGCTTTGCTGCCTCAGGACCTGGACGACTTGCCTTAATAAAAGGAAATATAAATTCTGCTCTGTATCAGAGAATTCTACAGGAGAATGTCAGGCAGCAAGCTGAAGCTGGCGTGCAGCTGGGTCATGCCGCAAGACAACTTGCAGGGTAAGGTGACTAGGCAAGTTGCATTCAGACCTGGATTCGATTATACTATTTGGCATTTTTCAAATACTTTTACTGTTTTCTTCAGCTTATCTGGAGTGCACTTTTGCCACAAGGCAAGGCCAATCAAGCCCAGATAAAGTATTTGAAATGATTTCAAATAGTATTTGAACCCAACTCTGGTTGCATTGCACTGAATCTTAATGGGCATCTTGAATATGTGTAGACTTTTTCCCCAAACTTTTCCACTCTCCGTTCGTATTTTATTGTTTATTTGTAGAGACAGCCATGCATGAAGGGGAGAGGGATAATAGGGGAAGATGGAGATTTGAGAAGGCCAGTGGGGCGTCGAGACAGATGGAATGACACACGAGTGAGCGATGGGCCTAGTCACAACCTGTGAAGTTTGAGCTTTTCACACAAAGCAATGTAGCACCCTTATATACATTATTAGTAATAATATGATAATTTGGTTATTTAGCTTAGCCACAACCCGTTAAGCTAGCGCTTTCCACACTAACAACGTACCATCCTGTCTTATACAGGACTAGTAATAATATAATATGGTAATTTAGCTTAGGCGCTACCTGTGTCGCTAGTGCTTTCCACACATAGCAATGTAGCATCCTTTCTACAGTACTAGTATACAGTATATTTGTTGGTAATTGACTTAGCCATAACGTGAAGCTTGCGCTTTCCACACATAGCCTAGAAATGTGGCGTGCTCCCTCTGCTCTTATACAGTACTAGTAATAATGATTATGGTCATTTAGCTTAGCCACAACTTGTGTAGCTAGCGCTCTCCACACAAAGAAACATACTAGCATCCTCTCTTAAACAGTATCCTACTATGCAGACCCTGGCAACATCTCTGATCCAGTGCCACTATGACTATATCTCATGGTCCAGTGGCATAAAAAAAATCTGAAGGACAAACTTCAAATGGCCCAAAACCAACTGATGAGAATTATACTCGAGCTCAGCCCTAGAATGCACATTTGTCCTAATAAATTCAGGGAACTGAACTGACTTCCAGTTGATCTCTGGGTGGTGCAGATCAAACTGTTGATCGTTTTTAAAGTTATACATGACCTTGCCCCCAGTTACCTCTCTGGTTATTTTAATTTTATTAGAGACTCTCGTAGCCATCACACCAGAGCCAGAGTTACCAATATCAGATAAAATCCATCCCTACGCAAGGGAGTTTTACGATTAACCTTAAAGGGATAGTTCACCCAAATGACCAAATAACATATTGGTTTATGACAACAATCCATGCTTTGGTTTAGTTTCCCTGGGACTGTTCCAAGTGCATTTGTGGCACAAATCCCATTCAAGTTATGGGACCGATATTAGCATTTTTCGCACATCATATTCAAAACATCTATAAGTGACTTCGTTAAGCTTCATAATCAATTTTAGATACTTTTGGATGATTTGAAAATGATGCATGAAAAATGCTAATATCGGTCCCATGACTTGATTAGGATTTGTCCCACAAAACCATATCATGCATTGCTGTCATACCTTGTCCATAGACTGCTTACAGGGTAAGGAAACCAATGTAATTTGGTGAACTATCCCTTTAAGAAATGGTTTATGAGCAAAATGTTTTAAAGCGACAGAGGCTATAAGAAAGTATAATTGTATCAATGAACATTACTTGGTCATCTCTTTTATTCCGTTTGCTCTTTCCTCCCTATTGATGAGATGTATTTTAGATATATTTTGTTTTCATGTTGTATATTTTGGTTTTAAAGTATTTTCAAGAGGACCACAATGAAAATAAGTGTTTAAACTCATCCTCCATGATTTTAATGCCATTGCACTGTATCCACATGTGTGGTTGTATTGTGTTTAAATGGTCCCTCCCAAAAAATCTATGGTAATTTAGCGTAGCCACAACCTGTGCAGCTAGCACTTTCCACACAACGCAATGTAGCGTTCACTCTTATACAGTACTATTAATATTATATAATTTCGATGCATACATTTTAGCAGACCCTGCCAAAGCAATTTACAGTACACTGGGTATAGGTTAACTGTATGTGGCCCATGCAGGAATCAAACCCACAACTATTGTATTGCAAGCATCATGACATAATTGAGCCATTGGAACCACCAATAGTAAATTGAGTAGCTTACTGCTGAGCATAGTGTGTTTGAGAGGTTTTTGTTCACTAGCAGGAAACCCTTTCAGCTTTGATGTTTGTCTGCGTTTGTTTTTGAATGTTCAGCCAACATTCTTCCTACCTATCGAGAGGTTTTGCAGAGTGCTAATTCATAAAACATAAATAGCCTTTTTTTTCTCCGACACAATCACTCTGCAATTTGTTTGTTGGAACTGCCCTCGGCGCACGACCCCGGTATGCACTAAATAATTTACAACCAAAACACGGAGAATCGAGATTGGAGAAACAGGCGGCAAAGTTATTTTACAAAAAGGAACATGGCTCCAGTGATATTTTTAGACAAGAAAGCGAAGGTGGTTGGGTACTTTCACAGCATCTTCCAAAAATCGGACACAAAATCTGCCTTTGAACAATCAACATCAATCTTTACAGTCAATAAAAGTATTTTTGTAAAACCGTGTTTTTGTAAATCGTCTCCCTCATCCCCAACCACCCCCTGCAATTACCCATTGTGTTCAAATGTAAACAGCATCTCAGCATTTTCTGTTTCATCTCTAATTATCTCCTGTCATTTTCTCGCAACAGGAGTCTTCTGAAATCGGTGGAGGAGAAGCTAAACCAGAGGTAGGCCCAGCTATGTCTTTCCTTCCTGTCCCCATTTTTCTCGTTTTTACTCCCCTTTCTTTCTGTCTCACTGAAACTCTTTTTTTCCTATCCTCTCATTTCTATCTCTCTATATAGGACAGGGCTCAATTGGAAAAAAAATTAACGTGACTTCCCTGGATAAATAAAAGTTATTCTTATCTCTGTCTTCTCTTTCTGGACTATTTTATTCTCATCCCTTTCCCCTCATATTTTTCTCATCTTCAGCCTCGCTTTCTCCTTCCCTTACTTTTTCGCTCTTCCTCCCCCCACCTTTCTCTCTTGCACTACTCAATATTTAATGTGACCTAACCTTCTGCCTCTGTGCTTGAGCGAGTGAAATGGACGACTAACTTGCTTTAGAACCACTTCCGCGGAGACCGGGGTGATTTCTCACCCTTGCTGAGGCGTTAAAGCCGTATGCCCAATTATAGCGCAGAGAAAGCCGGCGGGGTGTCCGCTATTGTTTATTGTAATCTTTGTCTCGTTGCGGCTAGGGTGGTGTGTTGCTAGTATCAATTAATTCTCAGCGTTAGGGTAAAAAAAATACACCTTATGCAGGAAAGATACCTGCACACCGATTTCCAATACACAAAGTGATGAGCAGGTGTTAGATCGGTTTATGCTGTATGTAGCCAACTCCAATGTTCGTTGTCTTGCCACCCGTGATGTTTGGTAAGACAACTCAAATAGATAGCTAGACTCGGTTCAAAAAATAAGGCGTTGACTGTTTCGGGTGTCTTCTCTACTTTCATCTTTGTTGATGAAATGGCACTCTCAAATGTTGGCCGGTTCATTACTAATGACGTCAGCATGCTTCAGTCGGCTAGGCGAACAGAACGAGTGTGTTCGCATACTCCCTCAAAAGACCTCTGCTTGAAAAACAAGAAAAAAGCGGAAATAGTACAGTTTGTTCGTTTTGAGACGCCATAGCCAGTATACGCTTCCTCAAAATAGTCCGAATGAATCCAAAATAACGCAAGGAACATCATTCATTTTGCCCAGGAGATCTTAGTCGTGCAATTTTACATCCTAACTAAGGTGTTTGGTGCAGTATTTCTCAACCAAAATAATTGCATGAAAACGAGTCACTGCTCGTTGAATGACAACAGACTTTACTACGGTTGAGCAATCACTGATGAAGGGACGTAGACTTCGGCTACCAACTTCAGTTTGCCTCAAGAAAAAAATGTGTGCCCGAAAAAACCCTCACCGAAGTCCAAAACAAACACATTATATGCACAAACTCTTCCGATCGGTTACGGCTTAAGGTAGACCTCACATTGAAATGAATAATGGTGCATAGTATCTCATTTCACTGTTGAAACGTTTTGGACATGAGGTGCCTACTAACAAATTTTCTACATTGGTGATGAGAAGAGCATGCATCCCCACTGCTGAAATGCTGTTCAAAAGGATTGTTGTTATGGCGTGGATCTTTCCTCGTCTCTCATAAGCCCTTAGAAGGGAGCGCTCATCTGATTCTGAGGCACGATTGAGAAATGCCTCTACCACTGTACCTCTTCAATTCAATACCACTACAAATAATTGTATTGTATTAATCCCAGAGGGGCAATTATAAAGGCATTAATAAAGTTGTATTGAATTGAAATTGACATCCCTCTTCTCCCTTAGGGGACACGAGACTCATTTAGATAACAACGATGATGATGATTGTGGTGATAATGATGGTGGTGACCATGATGATGAAATGCAACAGTAAGTCTTCAACCTCTTTCTCCTTTCAACTTAACAACTGTCCTCTTAATTCATAGATACAATTTATAGATGAAATGTTTTTTTGTTATGCAAATTATAGGAACTGGCTACTCTACCAGGGGCCAGGTTCATGTTCATTAAGCGTTTCTTATTGGACAAGTCCAGGTAGTCCGTCTTTTTATTTACTGTGTTTTCTTCCATTTGATGCCTTATAACGCCAAATAGTGCCTAATGAACGTGACCCAGGATATACACTGAGTGTATGAACACCTGCTCTTTCCATGACAGACTGAATCCAGGTGAAAGCTATGGTCCCTTATTGATGTAACTTGTTAAATAAACTTCAATCCGTAGATGAAGGGGAGGAGGCAGGTAAAAAAAAAAAAGTGAAGCCTTGAGACAGTTGAGACATGGATTGTGTATGTGTACCAGGGTGAATGTACAAGACAAAAATATTTAAGTGCCTTTGAACAGGGTATTGTAGCAGGTGACAGGCCCACCGGTTTGTGTCAAGAACTGCAACGCTCAACAGTTTCCCATGTGTATCAGGAATGGTCCACCACCCAAAGGACATCTAGCCAACTTGACTCCTGTGAGATACATTGGAGTCAACATTGGCCAGCATCTTTGTAGAATGGTTTTGTTGCCTTGTAGAGTCCATGCCCTGACGAATTGAGGCTGTTCTGAGGGCAAAAGGAAGGGGGTGCAACTCAATATTAGGAAGGTGTACTTAATGTTTTGTGCACTGTATATGATACACAAATAAAGGTATAACTATTAGTACAATAGGGCATAACTATTAGAACAACCTATCTCTCTCTTAGTGCCAAGGGCTCCACTATGCGGCCCAAAGAGCCTCCACCACCTCCACCCAACGTCAAGGTATGTATTCTTCAAATGACTCATTGTCCATCGTATGAGACTGAGAGTGTAGTGTTTTCTCACATATAAACCTGCAAGATGATCTATTTTCTACAGTGTACACACAGGAATCCTGTTGTGGCACCACTTTAAATTGAACATAGCACAACGTTTGTTTATATTTCCTATAGCCCTATTGTGTGCAATAGAGCATAATATTCGAGGTATTTCTGGGTGTGACTTCACATCTAATGATGATGTTTTACATGTTGACGTGTGTGCTTTGATGCCGATCCTGTAGCGTTGGGGGTCAAATCAATGTCAACGTATGATTTTATTTTACAAATGTAATTTGTTTCAATTCAGTTGACTTCATTAAATGGGAATTTACCAGAACCCTGATATCCTATCTCTTTGTATTGTATTTTGCTCTTAGCCCATTCCCATTCCACAGGATGTTGCCAACTCCCCTGCACACCATGGCTCCCCCGATGACCATGACGACAACGGGGGGACCATAAAGCGTTGTCCAGCCGCCGAGAGCCCCGCCCGCTCTGCCACCCATGTGCCGCCCAGGCCGCCGCCCCCCAGACTCCCCCCGCACAAGCAGCTTTGCTTAGGTAGGTAACGTAGTTTAAAGGCATGCTCACAAACTGAATGGGTGCATTCTGGGAGATGTAGACAATTCTGTCAGAAATGCATTAATGCGGGTTTTCTTTTCTCCCCTGCACTTAGTTGGAGGGAAAGCTGTGGTCCCCTTGAATTAATGAATTAATGAATTAATGAATGAATGGTGGGTGAGTGAGTCGAATGAATCAGTCAGTCAGTCACTTCTATTCATCACAATACCAAACCTGGACCACTTAGACAATAAGTGTGATGATCCTGAGATAAAAGCTACCACTGTTTTCAGGGATCTCTCCTTCCTCCTTCCAACCCTGCCAACATCCTCAAGAGGCTCCGCCCCACCTCCTCCCTGTCTTAGCCAGTCAGATTTTTCAAAGTGGACCGTGTGCGTGCACGTGTGTGTTTGTACACACGCGGTTGCCAGCTAGTATTTATAGCCTGTCAGTTTAATTAGGAGCAGTGGTGTGTCTGGTGTTGGCATGCTATAATGTCACACACCCTCTCTGCCACGAGTCACCCTCCAATACACTCGCACAAACTTCCCCAGTTTCCACATCCTGCCCACTTCGAGTAGTCTGGTGGCAGGGGCCAACTTTCAAACGAAGTTGACTGTCCCTCACGTGTGCATCTCAATAGTTCTCCACCCCTCATCAGCTTTCCTTCATCTGCATTTGACATGAAAGAACTGGACTAGTACCTGGGCTATTCCATCCTATTCCATTCGCCCGTTCCTGTTGTTTTCAGATATGTCAAGGTGAAGGAGAAGAGACGAGAAGTGGACGCCACTTTAGACAAATCTTAGTTTAGTCACTGGTGATCTTAAGTCTTATCAGTGTCATGTTTCAGCACAATTGTTGGAATTGCTCAGTTCCCACAGAGCCACATACTCTCTTGCTTCCTCTTCACTCTCCACAGCACCATTCAGATTGTGGCGATTGGGGGAATCATTTAAATAAATAATGTAATATTTAATAATTAAGTTCCCTCCTAACAGGCAATGGGTTCAGCCCATCAGAAGTGAGCGGGGATGCTGGTGGTGCCGAGAAGCAGTCTACTATGCCACCTTGTGTCACCACGAGGAAGGACAGGAAAGAGATTCCGGTAACATCATAGTAATTTAGCCTTTGTCAGAAGCTGTGCGTAAAAATTGGTGGCGACACTTTTGGTGAATTTTCTGTATATAATTCACTTAAAGCGGATTCTGTCAAATCCATAGTGCATTATAAGACTTCCTGTAAGCATTATGTGTTACACATACAGGTAAGTGCATTATATTGATAACCGGTCATGGCTGTCATTAATTCATTAATATCTATAATGAGGTGTTCATTATGTACATAATGCATTATTGCATAATTTATTCATAATGCACTGCACAGCGCTGGGTCATAGAAAGTGTTATTTTAAATGTTTCTGACCTTTTCACATTTTTAAATACTAACTTTACTATGTGTTACCTGAAAGTAAGTTATTTGGTGAATAATTCATGTAAATGGTGATTAATTCATTAACATGTCCTAACAGCTATGATAAGACTTACATTTTCATTGCAAAATAGATTATTATGCGGTTTTCCATTATGACTAAACATAAATCTTCTCATTCTTCTTAGAAGTGTATTTTTATTTGCACCCAGAGCTCTGAACAAAGAGCATTTATTCTATGTTTACCTCATTAGTTACTCGTTAATAAGCAACGACTCATGAATTAAAGATCACTTATAGTTCAGTCAAAGTGCTACCGTGTCATTCCCAAGATATTACAGCACTGATGAAGACAGAATGATACCATTGTTAACGCATAGTTAAATAGAACTCTATAAGATCCACATATTATTTTCATATTTAATAATATTACCTTATAATATACAGTATATTTTAACTATGATTGTTAATTATTCTACGCTGACCTTGGTATGATGATGTCATTTCCTGTTTCCTCAGAAACCAATCAGTAATGGCCTTCCCCCCCACGCCAAAAGTCCACGTAAGTCTTAACAAACCTTACCTGCTCTTACACTCACGCATTGTCAAGTAGAAAACTATAACTCTGCACTGTAGGAAAAAGCAAATGAGCACTAAGATACAAAAGCACAAATGTGTTGATTGCACATTCATTATCGAAATAATTTATGTGAAATGTAATTAATTCATTAGCAACCTAAAAGTAGTAGTGTTGAGTTCATTACACATTTGTAATTACCGCGACCTTCGAAGCTAGAGATCCAGCCACAACTTTGTTTTAAAATAATCGATTTATTATATTGGACTGAATTTATAAAGGGGTTTTCCAGGTGCTCTACATTGATCAACTATAACTAAACATCTACATTCATCTACATTCTGTTTTCTATTTTCGCTGCACAGATGGGAGCCTGTTTCTCCAAAGTCTTCAATGGCTGCCCTCTAAAGATCCACTGTGCGGCATCTTGGATCAACCCCGACACGAGAGGTGGGCCTCGTGCCAATTAACTTCTGTCTAACTGCCGTGGACCCTGATTCCATCAATTGCCGATAACAGGAAACTGTATTTCTGCTGTATTTTAAGGACCGATCATGTGGATTTGTGTCAATGTTCAATGACAACGTCCGCAAGGGTGTGCGGTGTGCAGGGTCTGACAGACAGAGCGCTGTTAATATTTTGACCAAACCCGCTGTGCGGTTTATCTTTATCTGCAATTGATTGGATTACTTTATTTTCAGTCTCGCGCTACCAGGCGTCCCACTGTATTCTTGTTCGAGAAAGGCTTGGGAGAAACCTAGAACAGGAGTCTAAGCTTACTTACATTTACATTTAAGTCATTTAGCAGACGCTCTTATCCAGAGCGACTTACAAATTGGTGCATTCACCTTATGATATCCAGTGGAACAACCACTTTACAATAGTGCATCTAACTCTTTTAAGGGGGGGGGGGTTAGAAGGATTACTTTATCCTATCCTAGGTATTCCTTAAAGAGGTGGGGTTTCAGGTGTCTCCGGAAGGTGGTGATTGACTCCGCTGACCTGGCGTCGTGAGGGAGTTTGTTCCACCATTGGGGTGCCAGAGCAGCGAACAGTTTTGACTGGGCTGAGCGGGAACTGTACTTCCTCAGAGGTAGGGAGGCGAGCAGGCCAGAGGTGGATGAACGCAGTGCCCTTGTTTGGGTGTAGGGCCTGATCAGAGCCTGAAGGTACGGAGGTGCCGTTCCCCTCACAGCTCCGTAGGCAAGCACCATGGTCTTGTAGCGGATGCGAGCTTCAACTGGAAGCCAGTGGAGAGAGCGGAGGAGCGGGGTGACGTGAGAGAACTTGGGAAAGTTGAACACCAGACGGGCTGCGGCGTTCTGGATGAGTTGTAGGGGTTTAATGGCACAGGCAGGGAGCCCAGCCAACAGCGAGTTGCAGTAATCCAGACGGGAGATGACAAGTGCCTGGATTAGGACCTGCGCCGCTTCCTGCGTGAGGCAGGGTCGTACTCTGCGAATGTTGTAGAGCATGAACCTACAGGAACGGGTCACCGCCTTGATGTTAGTTGAGAACGACAGGGTGTTGTCCAGGATCACGCCAAGGTTCTTAGCACTCTGGGAGGAGGACACAATGGAGTTGTCAACCGTGATGGCGAGATCATGGAACGGGCAGTCCTTCCCCGGGAGGAAGAGCAGCTCCGTCTTGCCGAGGTTCAGCTTGAGGTGGTGATCCGTCATCCACACTGATATGTCTGCCAGACATGCAGAGATGCGATTCACCACCTGGTTATCAGAGGGGGGAAAGGAGAAGATTAATTGTGTGTCGTCTGCATAGCAATGATAGGAGAGACCATGTGAGGATATGACTGAGCCAAGTGACTTGGTGTATAGCGAGAATAGGAGAGGGCCTAGAACAGAGCCCTGGGGGACACCAGTGGTGAGAGCACGTGGTGCGGAGACAGATTCTCGCCACGCCACCTGGTAGGAGCGACCTGTCAGGTAGGACGCAATCCAAGCGTGGGCCGCGCCGGAGATGCCCAGCTCGGAGAGGGTGGAGAGGAGGATCTGATGGTTCACAGTATCAAAGGCAGCCGATAGGTCTAGAAGGATGAGAGCAGAGGAGAGAGAGTTAGCTTTAGCAGTGCGGAGCGCCTCCGTGACACAGAGAAGAGCAGTCTCAGTTGAATGACTAGTCTTGAAACCTGACTGATTTGGATCAAGAAGGTCATTCTGAGAGAGATAGCAGGAGAGCTGGCCAAGGACGGCACGTTCAAGAGTTTTGGAGAGAAAAGAAAGAAGGGATACTGGTCTGTAGTTGTTGACATCGGAGGGATCGAGTGTAGGTTTTTTCAGAAGGGGTGCAACTCTCGCTCTCTTGAAGACGGAAGGGACGTAGCCAGCGGTCAAGGATGAGTTGATGAGCGAGGTGAGGTAAGGGAGAAGGTCTCCGGAAATGGTCTGGAGAAGAGAGGAGGGGATAGGGTCAAGCGGGCAGGTTGTTGGGCGGCCGGCCGTCACAAGACGCGAGATTTCATCTGGAGAGAGAGGGGAGAAAGAGGTCAAAGCACAGGGTAGGGCAGTGTGAGCAGAACCAGCGGTGTCGTTTGACTTAGCAAACGAGGATCGGATGTCGTCGACCTTCTTTTCAAAATGGTTGACGAAGTCATCAGCAGAGAGGGAGGAGGGGGGAGGAGGGGGAGGAGGATTCAGGAGGGAGGAGAAGGTGGCAAAGAGCTTCCTAGGGTTAGAGGCAGATGCTTGGAATTTAGAGTGGTAGAAATTGGCTTTAGCAGCAGAGACAGAAGAGGAGAATGTAGAGAGGAGGGAGTGAAAGGATGCCACACTTACTTGACTTTCATCTTTGTCTTACCCCATGTCTTGTTTGCATGTGCTACTATTAGTTTCCTTCTTAGGCAGAGTCCTAGGCAATGTGTGTATTGTCCAAGTTTACCGGTCTCTCTCTGTTATAATACTTCATTGTTTCATTCTCTGTTTTAGACCAATACCTGCTATTCGGTGCCGAAGAGGGCATTTACACTCTAAATCTCAACGAACTGCATGACTCCTCCATGGAACAGGTCGGTGTCTCATTATTTCATTTGAATGATCTTTTTGTCCGTAAATTTCAATTGTCCCAACTGCTTCCAATGTTTTCACAGTGTAATGTAGGAAACGGAATCTATGTATTTATGTGAAGGTTGAAATATTCTCTATCACATCGTGTTACAGATTATAGTTCAATTTGAATGCTTGCTTCGCTGTGACGTAAGTAAAGGATTTGAGGTTTGATCCACCAGGTTTTATCCACACGGATTTGAGGTTTGATCCAGAACTGGTCAATGAGACACGGATTATGATTTCATTTGACCACCTACAGAACTATTAAAAACAGATACATTTGTTTTATTTCCTAGCTCTTTCCCCGGAGGTGTACGTGGCTTTATGTCATGAGTAATAGTCTGCTCTCCATATCTGGTAAGGATTCATCATAGAAACCTGTATTGCCACACATTGCTCACATTGCTCAAGAAATAACTGTAGTGCACACAAAGTTTTACATTGTTTGTTTGTAGTTTCCAGAATAGACTAGATTCTCCAGACACATCATTTAAATGCATCTTTGGCCGCACACAATGGCAGTGACAGACATTAAAAACATAAATCATAAGCAGCAATCTGTCATCAAGAGCATTAGTCTAATTTTATCATGAAATATGCACTCGTAAATGTAAATACTACTTGTCAATACTTGCTCCAGATATACAAGCGGTTAGACGCTGCACTTTTTGCGTGAAAATTAAAGATATTATAATTGCCTTCAAAGCACTCAAAAGGTGTGTTCGTTGTGTTTTTTGGCAGGAAAAGCCTCGCAGCTCTACTGTCACAATCTGGCGGGTCTGTATGAGCACGCTCGACAGATGCAGAAGCTGCCAATGGCCATCCCCACCCACCGGCTCCCAGACAAAATCATTCCAAGGTAAGAAGGTGGCGATGCCTCTGTGTGTAGGAGTTTTCTGTGGGTAGAGTCCTACTTTTCAGACTTTGTTATTGTGGTTTTTAGGAAATTTTCCATCTCCAACAAGATTCCCGACACCAAGGGATGCTGTGTGGGTGAGTAGTCATGGACTCTCTCTCTCTCTCTCGCCCCCCTCGGTTTTCATCTCTTTCTACGTCGGACCCATTACTTCCCCACAAGTTGCTACATAATCTTGCTACAAGATTGAGAGTAGATGCACCACTTCACTACATGTAATAAACACAATAGTTCCCCATTCCCCTTATAACCAATTAGGACAACAACCTCTTCAACTGGGTATCAATAGTAGAAAGGTCTTTGAAATACATTATTGTGGTCACAGCTTAGTATGATTGACAACCCCGGCTGACCACCAAATATTCCCCCTTAGTGAGAAACCCTTACACGGGACACAAGTACTTGTGTGGAGCCTTCCAATCCAGTGTGGTCATGTTGGAATGGGTGGAGCCCATGCGGAAGTTCATGCTCATCAAGGTAAGAATTTTTGTGTCTTGTGTGCATTTATTTAGCCATCTCCATGTGTTTGCCATGCTCACTCTCCCCAAACCTTTTTGGAGTGCTGACAGCCCATGTCATAGCCATATAAGAGTTTGGCCATTGAGGTTTCAATCAAAAACAAAAAAGCATTGACACTAGCTATGATAAGAGCTTCCGGGGAAGAATTGACTAATAACAGTCCACAACTTTCCCCTAACTGCCCTGTCAAATGCAGGTGTTTGAGATATGCTAAGAGACATCCCTTTACTTTGTAGCCTACATGCTAATGGAAACACACTTCCCTCTTCCTAAAAACACTCACTTCCCCCTGCCCGCTGGCACCGGAGGTGTCTGTGTTTGAGATAAGCATGCTAACCCGCCAACATAGACTAAGCTACCCTTGCTTTGTAACCGATGAGCTAATGCTAATGCTTACCCTGTAATTTATGTTTTTTTCTATATATATCATACATGTTGTCAATAATACTTTGATTGTAAGCCAACCCCGTCTGTTTTTACTTTGTGGTTCCGCGCGCATCGTTCTTGTTGGTAAACACCCCATCCGTCTACATGCCTAATGCTAACTCTCCTCCTCCCAAGAATAAAGAATTTGAGATTAGCATGATAACATGCTAGAGTCTAGACCATGTAGCATAATGATAATGCTAACCCTCTCTTCCTAACATTGACTTTCCCTTGCCCTGCCCGATGGAGGTTTTTGAGATGCTTGTGGTTCCCGAGCACCTCATCTGTATGGGCGTCAGCAAGGCCACGGAGCTCAACCAGGTGGTACGCTTTGAGACGCTGGACCCCAACACCGCTTGCCCCTGGCTCAAAGAGTCCGGTAAGGTCTCATTCAAAGACTGACCTTGACTCCTCATTGACATAGACTTGACACAACTCTAGATTTTAGTGCTCCTTTAATATGGAACTTCATTATGGAATTAATATGGAATTAAATAAACATTCAATATCATCATTTTTTAAAATCCCCATTATTCTTTTAATTTTTTTTATCGTAGCACACACTGGAGACTGACGTTCACATTCTACACATTGACCATACTGGAAATGGTTAACTTTTCAAAAGTTAACAATTATAGAGAAAATATAGTCCTATATCGTTGTGCACATTCATAATGGAAAATGTTTGACGTTAATAAAGCAAAAGATGAAATGGTTAGTTGAGGTTTTTATGTTTGATTTCCTCCTAGACACTCCGCAGACCTGTGTTATCCATGTGACTCAACTGGAAAGAGACACCATTCTTGTCTGCTTGGATCGTGAGTCTAGCAGCATGTCTTGACTATCCAAAAATCAGATTTGTATTGTAATATTATCCATATAGATTATACATGCATTGTACATTCATTGTATGCATTGCTAATAACATTATGACAATATTTGAACCGTGTATCATGTTTTATCACTGAGCTGTCCTTTAAATGACACAAGGGAAACTCACCTCAATAGCCACCAATGTGTTGCACCCCGCCTGGATGGACGGCAGCCATTTTGTGCCTGGATGTCTTCAGTCTCTTGTAATAGCATCATTGTTTAACTTCCATGTGTCATTTTCCCCCTCAGGATCCATTAAGATTGTGAATCTGCAGGGGAGGCTGAAGTCCAGTAGAAAGCTTTTGGCCGAGCTGACTTTTAATTTGCAGATTGAGTCGATAGGTAATCGCCCTTGACCCCTTTGCTAGAGATTAGCTAACACACACACAGCTATAGAATGGAGAGGAGAGCATAGTATCACAGTCATGTTATGATAAATGACATTGTGGTGAACTTTTGAATACGGTATATAAAATATCCATCTTTTCCACAGTCTGCCTTCAAGACAGTGTTCTGGCTTTCTGGAGACATGGCATGCAAGGACGGAGTTTCAAATCTAATGAGGCAAGTTGTGTCAATGCCCCGGCGGACGCAATAACTGTATATAACAATAGTATTTGAACTGTTTATTGTTGTAATATACAGTGAGGGAAAAAAGTATTTGATCCCCTGCTGATTTTGTACGTTTGCCCACTGACAAAGAAATGATCAGTCTATAATTTTAATGGTAGGTTTATTTGAACAGTGAGAGACAGAATATCAACAAAAAAATCCAGAAAAACGCATGTCAAAAATGTTATGAATTGATTTGCATTTTAATGAGGGAAATAAGTATTTGACCCCTCTGCAAAACATGACTTAGTACTTGGTGGCAAAACCCTTGTTGGCAATCACAGAGGTCAGACGTTTCTTGTAGTTGGCCACCAGGTTTGCACACATCTCAGGAGGGATTTTGTCCCACTCCTCTTTGCAGATCTTCTTCAAGTCATTAAGGTTTTGAGGCTGACGTTTGGCAACTCGAACCTTCAGCTCCCTCCACAGATTTTCTATGGGATTAAGGTCTGGATACTGGCTAGGCCACTCCAGGACCTTAATGTGCTTCTTCTTGAGCCACTCCTTTGTTGCCTTGGCCGTGTGTTTTGGGTCATTGTCATGCTGGAATACCCATCCACGACCCATTTTCAATACCCTGGCTGAGGGAAGGAGGTTTTCACCCAAGATTTGACGGTACATGGCCCCGTCCATCGTCCCTTTGATGCGGTGAAGTTGTCCTGTCCCTTTAGCAGAAAAACACCCCCAAAGCATAATGTTTCCACCTCCATGTTTGACGGTGGGGATGGTTTCTTGGGGTCATAGGCAGCATTCCTCCTCCTCCAAACACGGCAAGTTGGGTTGATGCCAAAGAACTCCATTTTGGTCTCATCTGACCACAACACGTTCACCCAGTTGTCCTCTGAATCATTCAGATGTTCATTGGCAAACTTCAGACGGGCATGTATATGTGCTTTCTTGAGCAGGGGGACCTTGCGGGCGCTGCAGGATTTCAGTCCTTCACGGCATAGTGTGTTACCAATTGTTTTCTTGATGACTATGGTCCCAGCTGCCTTGAGATCATTGACAAGATCCTCCTGTGTAGTTCTGGGCTGATTCCTCACCGTTCTCATGATCATTGCAACTTCACGAGGTGAGATCTTGCATGGAGCCCCAGGCTGAGGGAGATTGACAGGTCTTTTGTGTTTCTTCCATTTGCGAATAATCACAGAAACTGTTGTCACCTTCTCACCAAGCTGCTTGGCGATGGTCTTGTAGCCCATTCCAGCCTTGTGTAGGTCTACAATCTTGTCCCTGACATCCTTGGAGAGCTCTTTGGTCTTGGCCATGGTGGAAAGTTTGGAATCTGATTGATTGATTGCTTCTGTGGACAGGTATCTTTTATACAGGTAAGAAACTGAGATTAGGAGCACTCCCTTTAAGAGTGTGCTCCTAATCTCCGTTCGTTACCTGTATGAAAGACACCTGGGAGCCAGAAATCTTTTTGATTGAGAAGGGGTCAAATACTTATTTCCCTCATTAAAATGCAAATCAATTTATAACATTTTTGACATGCATTTTTCTGGATATTTTTGTTGTTATTCTGTCTCTCACTGTTCAAATAAACCTACCATTAAAATTATAGACTGATAATATCTTTGTCAGTGGGCAAACGTACAAAATCAGCAGGGGATCAAATACTTTTTTCCCTCACTGTATATATTTTTTTTATTCGTTATTTTACCAGGTAAGTTGACTGAGAACACGTTCTCATTTACAGCAACGATCTGGGGAATAGTTACAGGGGAGAGGAGGGGGATGAATGAGCCAATTGTAAACTGGGGATTATTAGGTGACCATGATGGTTTGAGGGCCAGATTGGGAATTTAGCCAGGACACCGGGGTTAACACCCCTACTCTTACAATAAGTGCCATTGGATCTTTAATGACCTCAGAGAGTCAGGACACCTGTTTAACGTCCCATCCGAAAGACTGCACCCTACACAGGGCAGTGTCCCCAATCACTGCTCTGGGGCATTGGGATATTTTTTAGACCAGAGGAAAGAGTGCCTCCTACTTGCCCTCCAACACCACTTCCCACAGCATCTGGTCTCCCACCCAGGGACTGACCAGGACCAAACCTGCTTAGCTTCAGAAGCAAGCCAGCCGTGGTATGCAGGGTGGTGTGCTGGTGGCTCAAAAATATATGATGAATATGATAATGACTGTGATGACGTGACTATTGGATCTTGTCCATATTCCCACCAGATTACACAGGAAATTTCCGACAACACCAGGATATTCCGACTCTTAGGACCAGACAGGTGAGAAATCCATTTTTAGATTGAGGCTAAATTCGTTTAGCAAGTATCATCAACTAGATTCAGCCTCGAGCCGATTTCTTTTCATGAGCGGATGGTCAGGGGGCCGGAACATAATTACAAAGAATTTGTAACCTGCAAATTGACCACAAGAAGCCCAACAGATATAATATTTGACTAAAACATAATCAGGTCAAACCTTCCTTACATTTGTATACAATCACATACTGTTACTGTGTATCTCTCTATTATGCGTGGGAATACTTTGGAACAGATTTCCAAAATTAAAATCACTTGGAGCTGATTTGCTGTTTTACGGTCTTATGTCTGACAATAAAATAATAACACATTTAAAATACAAATGTGTTATTTTAAACTTGTTTAACTTATAATTCACTGTATCACAATTCCAGTGGGTCAGAAGTTTACATACACTAAGTTGACTGTGTCTTTAAACAGCTTGGAAAATTCCAGAAAATGTTGTCATGGCTTTAGAAGCTTCTGATCAAATCAAAGTTTATTTGTCACGTGCGCCGAATACAACAGGTGTAGACCTTACAGTGAAATGCTTACTTACAGGCTCTAACCAATATTGCAAAAAAGGTATTAGTTGAACAATATGTAGGTAAAGAAATAAAAACAACAGTAAAAAGACAGGCTATATACAGTAGTGAAGCTATAAAAGTAGCGAGGCTACATACAGACACCGGTTAGTCAGGCTGATTGAGGTAGTATGTACATGTAGATATGGTTAAAGTGACTATGCATGTATGATCAACAGAGTAGCAGTAGCGTAAAAGAGGGGTTGGCGGGTGGGACACAATGCAGATAGCCCGGTTAGTCAATGTGCGGGAGCAGGGGTTGTTCGGCCCAATTGAGGTAGTATGTACATGTGTATGCATATATGATAAACAGAGAGTAGCAGCAGCGTAAAAAGAGGGGTTGCGGGGGGGGCTCACAATGCAAATGGTCCGGGTAGCCATTTGATTACCTGTTCAGGAGTCTTATGGCTTGGGGGTAAAAACTGTTGAGAAGCCTTTTTGTCCTAGACTTGGCACTCCGGTACCGCTTGCCATGCAGTAGTAGAGAGAACAGTCTATGACTGGGGTGGCTGGGGTCTTTGACAACTTTTAGGGCCTTCCTCTGACACCGCCTGGTGTAGAGGTCCTGGATGGCAAGCAGGCAGCTTAGCCCCAGTGATGTACTGGGCCGTACGCACTACCCTTTGTAGTGCCTTGCGGTCAGAGGCCAAGCATTGCCGTACGAGACAGTGATGCAACCAGTCAGGATGTTGCAGCTGTAGAACCTTTTGCGAATCTCAGGACCCATGCCAAGTCTTTTTAGTTTCCTGAGGGGGAATAGGCTTTGTCATGCCCTCTTGTCTAATTGACATAATTTGAGTCAATTGGACAATTTAAAGGCAATGCTACCAAATACTAATTGAGTCCAATTTGTAAGTCGCTCTGGATAAGAGCGTCTGCTAAATGACTTAAATGTAATGTAAATGAGTGTTTGTAAATGTCTGACCCACTGGGAATGTGATGAAATAAAAGCTGAAATAAATAATTCTCTACTATTATTCTGACATTACACATTCTTATAATAAAGTGATGATCCTAACTGACTTAAGACATGTAATTTTGACTAGGATTAGATGTCAGGAATTGTGAAAAACTGAGTTTAAATGTATTTGGCTAAGGTGTATGTAAACTTCCGACTTCAACTGTATCTCCCTCATTTCTGACTGCAGTCAAATTAATTTTAAAAAACTATGCAAGTTAAAAAAAATATATATATATTTTTTAAGTTCCTCGATTAGTTCCTGTAATAGCTATGGTGGTGTTCCAGATCTTATTTTTTGCAGTCGCAGCTCAGAAGATTAATATATCGTATTCTTGCAGTTCATGCTATGTTTAACACTTATCGAAGCATTGTGAGATCTGATCGTCTGTGCCATCGAGACTGAAGTCGGTCTGTGGCCATAAAGTGACTTAGTGCTGTTCAGGAGGATGTAACAATATAAAAGGTTCAAATCAAATTTTATTTGTCACATACACATGGTTAGCAGATGTTAATGCGAGTGTAGCGAAATGCTTGTGCTTCTAGTTCCGACAATGCAATAATAGCCAACGAGTAATCTAACCTAACAATTTCACAACAGCTACCTTATACACACAAGTGTAAAGGGATGAAGAATATGTACATAAAGATATATGAATGAGTGATGGTACAGAACGGCATAGGCAAGATGCAGTAGATGGTATCGAGTACAGTATATACATATGAGATGAGTAATGTAGGGTATGTAAACATTATATTAACTGGCATATAGAAATGTTTTGTGTAGAACAGATATGCTTGTCTGTCAGATGGAATAGGGACAGTAATGGGGCCAGCTCTATTAATTACATTTCTATCTGCAACATTCAGAACATTTCACATCACTGAATACACCCCTATTGTACCTTTGATTGCAGGGTTGTAGTGCTGGAGAGCAGACCTACAGACAACCCTACAGCGCACAGCAACCTATACATCCTGGCTGGACACGAGAACAGTTACTAACCACCCTGTGCTCTGGTAACCAGAGTCCTGTTCAGTAGGCACAAAACTTTCTGAAACTAAGTGATACAGGGATGTACTACCTGAACCTGTCCAATAAGAAACCTTAGGTTTCATTGTCGGTGTCAAAACCATTTTCCATTGTATGCCTTAATGAACATGGCCCAGGGTTGGTTTCAGTTACACTTTAAGAGATTATGAATCTGAATGAAATTCAGTCATTGAATATTGCAATTAGGTTTATTTTTCTGTTCATAAATTGGAATTCATGTCCTGATGGGAACAGAATATGATGAGGAGGACATGTCTGACTCTGCAACTCCTTGGTCTCAGATGCAATCGGACCATCCATCAAGCAAGCGACCTTGGATGTGTCCTGTTTTTAGATAAACCTTATGATTTTAATTGAAAGTCAACATTTATAGTAACACAAACCCACATTCCTGGATATCGCACTATTTCAGTATTGACCAACTACTGAGAGCATGCGACCTTACCTAACAAGTGCTTGACCAATGTGTTTGTAATTGATTTAAATAGAATATTGAGATTGTACACTATGAGTATGTCATGTAGATAGCTTTTAGGCTCATTTTGATATGAAGCCATATGCAATGTCATTTTATTTTCACACTTCAAAATGATGTGGATATATTGAAGCAACATCTCAAGACATCAGTCAGGAAGTTAAAGCTTGGTCGCAAATGGGTCTTCCAAATGGACAATGACACCAAGCATACTTCCAAAGTTGTGGCAAAATGGCTTAAGGACAACAAAGTCAAGGTATTGAAGTGGCCATCACAAAGCCCTGACCTCAACCCTATAGAAATTTGTGGGCAGAACTGAAAAAGTGTGTGCGAGCAAGGAGGCCTACAAACCTGACTCAGTTACACCAGCTCTGTCAGGAGGAATTTTGTGGAAGGCTACACAAAACGTTTTTCCAAAGTTAAACAATGTAATGGCAATGCTACCAATTACTAATTGAGTGTACGTAAACTTCTGACCCACTGGGTATGTGATGAAATAAATAAAAGCTGAAATAAATCATTCTCTCTACTATTATTCTGACATTTCACATTCTTAAAATAAAGTGGTGATCCTAACTGACCTAAGACAGGGATTTTTTACAAGGATTAAATGTCAGGATTTGTGAAAAACTGAGTTTAAATCTATTTGGCTAAGGTGTATGTAAAATTCCGACTTCAACTGTATGTATTTTTATGCCTATTAAACCTACGGAAAAATTTCTGCCAAGATGTAGATGTGTATTTTTAACATTTGGAATACTTTCTATAACATTAACTGCTCCACACATTAGTTAGTGGAGGTGTCTTCTTTGGGAAGTCTCTACAAAAAGATAAATGGTTTCCATGATGTTTTCTCTGGGCTCTGCTAATCAAGTCTGCGACCTCACCGCGTGAGTTAATCTAGCACTAGTTCACATGCATCGTTGGCACGTTTCAAGTTTCAGAAGTACAGTGAAATGACTTTCTTGCAAACTCAACACAAAAATACAATAATCCATAACTGGTTTACTAGAAAAAAAGCACACGAGAAATAAGAATAAGAAATACACAAAGTAATTAAGTAAGCATACGGTACTATATACAGGAAATATTTTAAATGTTAGTTCCAATACCATATTTACATGTACAGGGATACTGGAGTGATGGAGGTAGATCTGTATAGGGGTAATGTGACTAGGCAACAGGATATAAAATATACAGAATAGTAGTAGTTTGTATGTGAGTGGGTGTGTCGAGTCAGTAGAAATGTATGTGCATATTATGTGTGAGTGAGAAAATGATGGGAGTGAGTGTGTGTGTGTTGGAGTGACAGTGAGTGTTTAGGGCCCTGTGAGTGCAATGGTTTCAAGTGATCCTCATCAAGCGATCTTTTTCGTTCTATCGTTTAATCAATTATTGCTCTCGGTTTAGCCAGATTATATCCAGATTTTGGGCAGGCGCGATGATTATCGAAAACAAGCCCGAAGTACGTCATTAGCTATCCATTGCGCCTGTGCAATTCTTCTACCAACAACTGCACCCGACCAGAGTCATAACAATCGTCCAAATAAATCATTTTGACCAAAGCCAAACTGGTCATTAAAGCCAGCCTGTGCGTGGAATCTTGGTTTTCTCGATAACCTAACAAAAAGCTAAATAGTCTGGAGACATGATTTGGAAATTATAAATTCATGGAGGATAACACGGTTATCAATATCCACCCTGTCGAAGATTCGGTGAAAATGGGCGATTATGCACCGAAGAGGTTTTTTCCCCCAAAAATATAGGGAATGACTCAACTGGCCGAAAAGGACGAACAGTATCGCAGTTCCCGAAACGTGAAGTGACACATTAATCCCCAAATTGGATACTAGCTAGACAGCTACGCCACTGTCCACAGATTGCTAGTTGATCACTACTGCCAACCATCTTCCGATTCGGATCGATCGGCTATTGCTAGTAACATCACCAGCTCGGCTGCAAGCTAGTTTGCTAAATTAGCAAGGCTAACGTTGTTGCCATCAACAACGTCCGTTCAGAACTTGGAATAATTTCCATTTGACAACGCAAGCTTGCTAGTTAGCATTTGAAGTATATTTGGTTTCGTGAATTTTGGCTTTTTTAAACTTGATGTCCGAAAGAGCAAGCCTGCTAGTTAACGATAGCTACTTGCTTAGGCAGCTGCAGACGGCTAGCTAGCAGCTATCAACATCTGCACACGACCGATGCGATGGTCGCATTGTTAACTGTTTTGGTAGAGGAATGCTCATTGCGTGGATATTCTGAGGCAGCGGGCCGCACAGAATATTGCACCTCTCAGTTCCAACCACGGGCCACACTATATACTGTTTTGATGTGAAGAGTGGCCGTGAACACACATCGCTCGCTGGCTGCAAGATAGCACACGAAGACGAACAGTTGAAGCTATGCAAGCAGCCCAGGTTCAGTACGACTTTTTCAGCGAGGAGAACGCACCGAAATGGCGGGGGCTATTGGTACCCTCCCTGAACAAGGTAGGCTAGGAAGTTGGCAGGTGCAAAGCGAACTAACTAGACGGCGAGGGTATGCATTACAAGCAAAGTACCTATTATTAGCTAGTCAGCTAACGTTAATTAGCTAACTCAAACTGTGTTGTCTTGTAGGAATAGATTTTTTTTGCAACATACAACATTTGATGGTACCATGTTACCACTGACACATGGTTTGGTTGGTCAAATCACATTTTATTGGATGCATACACATATTTAGCAAATGTTATTGCGGGTGGAGCGAAATGCTTGTGTGTGCTAATAGTACCTAGATAACGTTGTATATCGGCTACTGTTGTTAGCTGCCTCCCGCTCATTATTGGGGTGCACCCGTGGGGACCCGTGACAGACGCACACAGCCCTATGTTTGACTTAACTTTTTTTTGTTACACCTAAACTCAAACGTCACTAGTTCCCCATGCATTACACCATTCCTACAAATGTCTCCTCTTATTTGTATCTGCTATCTCAGCGTCACTGCATGCACATCTTGCCCACGGTGTCAGTTTGAGTGTGGTGGCACTGGCAGCTTCTGTGGGGGAGGACGCTGTCACACTCACAGAACGAGCTTCTATGGGGGAGGACGCTGTCACACTCACAGAACGTTGTCCCCCCTCGGCAAAACTGCATCACTTTTTCCTAAGCTAAGGGGCCCATAGCAACGTTCAAACTGGGCCCTCATTTTCAGACACGGAATAAATAAACGACTTGCTAGCAGCAACCCTGAATATTGTAGTACTAATCATCTTGAGAAATGCAAGAGTAGTCATAAGTGTCATTATATTGTTGTTGTGGTACTCTGCTTGCCTGCTTCCACAGGTATTTAAAGAGAGATTAGGTTTTGAAACATTACATACTTGGGTCACAGCCCATCAAGATTGATGCAGCAACTTTTTTCAAGTAGATTCTGACTGTCTCGATATTTTGGGACACCCTCATATAGTCTCATAAAGGTGCTGGCCATGTTTTGGGCGATTTACCAACTCGCTGCTGAGTGAAATTGATGTTATTGATCAAACAAACGCATATCAGCCTTTGTCGGGAGGGTTTGAAATAACATGCCTGATGTGGGCAAATTTTAGTGACACGCCACACATGTTACCTTGGTCTACACAGAGTGAACACTGACTAGAGCCTCTCCAGTTTGCGTGTGTTGGTAAATAGAGGCCTGTGACTGGCGTGAGGTGATCAGGGTGGGGTTTTTTCAGCAAGATGCTGCGAGCAGGGGAATGCCGAGTCGGTGAACTTCAGTCGCAGCCCTCAAGTGAGATGTTACAATGACAGTTGCGAAAATTGTTTCTTAAAAAAAAAAAAAAATCTTTACTTTTTTTTTTGTTCACCCCAGTGCTTTCTCAAGATGAGTGTTGTTTCTGACGAGCATATATTTAGTTCACGACAGCCTAGGCCTAGCCCAAGTTGTTTTGCACTGTAAAGTGCTTAGCTAAACCCACTCCAGACTGACCAATTTAGGCCTAAAAAGTAAAAGTATTAGGCATATATAATGGTAGTGGTCTAGATGACGAAAAGGACACCTGAATGACAAACAAAATAAGTAGTCCAATTTACAATGGGGGTTTGACATGAAGGGGTAGGCCCAGCCTAAGCCCCACTATGTGTCATATTGGGCCAGAGGTAGTGATCAGGAAAAGAGAATGCTAAGAAGAACTGGGAGAATCAGAACAGTACTGAAACAGTAGGTTAATAATACTGAAACTGAATTCTAGCCTACTGAAAAAACATCCTAATGGACCAGCTAGGACTGAATGATGTAATGATACAGTGTACCATTTGATATGAATCTGGAAATGACCTTTGACTTGCCTCGGTTAATCTTTTAGCCAACGCTGCAGAAACAGTACACTGTTCATTATGTTGAGAAGTTGGTATTATGTGGGAGATTGAATGAACTGTGAAGGAATGCTGCAGAGAAACAGTTAGTCTTTGCTCGAGTTCCCACTGTTGGACGACTGGCACATGTGGCATCCCAACGATGGGGGATGGCCTCTGCATTCCTGTTGTGTGTAGACTGGCAAGGGCCGGCAAAGGCTAAAGTGCGATGATGCCGTAGCAATGCAACGCCACAGGCATGGCAGGAATGTAGCCCAATGCATGAGGTTAGAGCAAGTCAGCCCTCGCAGAGAGCGGGAGTGAGAGACAACGGTGGGGAGGTTATAGCCCCAGTGGGTCGCATTAAGGAATTTTTTGCGACAAGCTTTTACCCCCTTTCTTCTCCACCAAACCACCCCCCTCGGATCCCTCAAGTGTGGCTTTCTCCGCTCAAGCTGTGTCAACAAGTCTAGGAGAGGTTATGGAAGACTTCAAAAGAGCCCCATGGCAAGACCAGCTTTTCCGCATTGAGCCGTTCAAAGTGGACACACCGTCTGTTAACCTTATTGATTTAGCCATTGGCCTCTCGGCTTTAAAAAAAAAAGTGTTACATTTGTCTGGAACGTGCTGGCACAGGGAACTGAGAGGATTCGAAAACGTGCATGCGCTCCAGTGGATGAGCATTGTTCAGGTTTCTGCTGTGGAATGAAATGGGGAAATCGGGATTGTTTTGTCATGCCATTTAAAAAATATATATATTTCCTCCTTGGTTCACTGCTCAAGACATTTTGGCCAGCTTTGCCAAAGCCAAAATGCCACGTTTGTCAGCCCTGCCATGAGAGTGCCATGAGAGGCTTTGTCAAGAGCAAGCCCTAATTTTAGCCTCCCCGCACATTTCCAATGGAGTGAGTTTGCAAAGTATTTCAAGTTCTCTGCTGCAATTTTTGTACTTAATGCGCAGAGTAATTTGTTCATTTTGTAGGCAAAATTGTGGTCAGGTTTTTCAAAAACCCAGCTGTAGTCTGTAGAATATTCCCTAATATTCTCCCAGCCCTGCTAAATATCAATGGACATAATCTTAAATTGAAGATGGAAAATGTCACACTAACTCAGCCATATGTACTTACAAAGACTTTTCACGTTACAATTGCATTTACATCCAAACATGCTGCATCTTGTGCCTCTACTCTTCGACGATAATCAATCAAATGAATCAGTTTAGCGTCGGCAATAATCACAATTTTCAAGCGCAGACAATTTTCCGTATAAACAGTCTGCCCCATTTTCCTCTTTCTGTTGTTCTCCTAGTCTGTTTGCTAGGGATGTAACTATTCACCGATACACATCAGTCCCCGATTCAAATGTTTAACATCCGCATTGGTCTGCGGACCCAAAACCGATCCAAATGTAGTTTGCACCAGTCAGAAATTTGATTTTAAACTTTACGAATGACCCGTTCGCAATTTTTTGGGGAGTCGTATTACATTATTTCTACCTTCTGAAAGTATCTAATCTTTTGCGACAACTGATGCGTCCTCTCCTTCAGTGTCGAACTGTGTGTAACTGTTAACAGTCATTGATCTACAAGTCATGTTGCATGCCGAACAACCCCAGACGACATCAGTAGCCTAGACAAACTGCGCACTGTGCTCAGCTTTGGGCGCTGACCAACGTGGGGTAGCCAGCCTGTTCCTGATATTGCACATCTGCTCGGTACCTAAAGCATTCAAATTGTAAAATGGCTTGCGTAATATTAGGCTTTATTAGTTCAGCAACAACCTATGTGTTTGCTGGGTAATTGTTATGTTATGTTATTGTTGAAAATAGAGTTCGACTGATTTAATCGGCATGGCCGATTTCAAGTTTTCATAATCGGTAATCGGTCATTGGCATTTCTGGACGGCGATTATGGCCGATTACATTGCACTCCACGAGGAGACTGCGTGGCAGGCTGACCACCTGGTACGTGAGTGCAGCATGAAGCCAAGGTAAGTTGCCAGCTAGCATTAAACTTATAAAAAACAATCAATCTTAACATAATCACTAGTTAACTACACATGGTTGTTGATATTACTAGTTTAACTAGCTTGTCCCGCGTTGCATATAATCAATGCGGTGCCTGTTAATTTATCATTGAATCACAGCCTACTTCGCCAAACGGGTGAGGATTTAACAAAAGCGCATTCGTGAAAAAAGCATAATCGTTGCACCAATGTGTACCTAACCATAAGCATCAATGCCTTTCTTAAAATCAATACACAAGTATAACTTTTTTTAAACCTGCAGTTTTAGTTAAAAGAATGCATGTTAGCAGGCAATATTAACTAGGGAAATTGTGTCACTTCTCTTGCGTTCAGTGCAAGCAGAGTCGGGGTATATGCAGCAGTTTGGGCCACCTGGCTCATTGCGAACTGTGTGGAGACCATTTCTTCCTAACAAAGACCGTAATTAATTTACCAGAATTGTACATAATTATGACATAACATTGAAGGTTGTGCATTGTAACAGCAATATTTAGACTTAGTTGCCACCCTATAGATAAAATACGTAATGGTTCCGTATTTCACTGAAAGAATAAACGTTTTGTTTTTGAAATTATAGTTCCCAGATTTGACCATATTAATGCCCTAAGGCTCATATTTCTGTGTGTTTATTATGATTAAGTCTATGATTTGATAGAGCAGTCTGACTGAGCGGTGGTAGGCAGCAGCAGGCTCGTAAGCATTCATTCAAACGGCACTTTCCTACGTTTGCCAGCAGCTCTTCGCAATGCTTGAAGCACAGCTGTTTATGACTTCAAGCCTATCAACTCCCGAGATTAGGCTGACAATACTATAGTGCCTATAAGAACATCCAATAGTCAAAGGTATATGAAATACAAATGGTATAGAGAGAAATATTCCTATAATAACTACAACCTAAAACTTCTTAATTGAGAATATAGAAGACTCATGTTAAAAGGAACCACCAGCTTTCATATGTTCTCATGTTCTGAGCTAGGAACTTAAACGTTAGCTTTTTTACATGGCACGTATTGCACTTATACTTTCTTCTCCAACACTGTGTTTTTGCATTATTTAAACCAAATTGAACATTGTTTCATTATTTATTTGAGACTAAATTGATTTTATGTATTATATTAAGTTAAAATAAGTGTTCACTCAGTATTGTTGTAATTGTCATTATTACATATATATATCTATATCGCCGATTAATCGGTAAAGGCGTTTTTTGGTCCTCCAATAATCGGTATCGGCGTTGACAAATCATAATCGGTCGACCTCTAGTTGAAAATTGGGAAAAGTAAGCTACCGGAGACGACTCTCATCTGGATATACCTGCCGAACCGGGCTTAAAATTGATTTTATTTTGATTGTTGAGGTTTACCATCAGCAATAGTTTTTGTAGGTTTGCTTTAAACAATCTGTATGGACATTTATATATAAAAAGGGTAAAGTTGATCAGTTCATAACGAGGACAGCAATCCTTTTTGCGAGGCCCACTGCGTGGTCGAAGCGAGAGTGGAAGAAAATGTCACTCTGTAAAAACTTCAAAATGGTCAAAACCATTAGATTTTGAGATGGGGTGAAATCCAAACTATTGCTATATATTCATTGGCTATGTCATAGCTCATTTGTAAATGATAAATATTGATACACTACTAGCTCAAACACTTAATCTGCTAAAATGACAAGTTAATTAGTGGGTGGTGGCGATTTTAGAAGAGGGGACAAAAAACGGGCTCCATTTCCCCCACCCCCCAGATCTGATAGTGGTAATGGGGTAGTAGATGCCTAGTCTCCCTTATTGCTCAGCCCAGGTGCCTACATAGTACACCATAGACATGCATCATTTACACACACACACATAAATCAGCTCCGACAGATCCAGCTCAGGGAGGCCCAGCTTATGAGTTCCATCAGCAGATTTTAATTTAGAATGGAAAATTAATGTGTTTTATACAACAAATGTTAGTGTATCGCATTGAACTGAATTGCATTGATTCATTCTCCAATCGAACTGAATTGTTTCAAACTGAAACGTATCTTTCCTGTATGGGAAAGATGCACATCCCTACTATTTGCATGTGGTGCCGTGCAGGCCCGCACTGGCTGGGGTTCCTGGGAATGAAATTCCTGGCATTGCTTTGAGTTAGTCTAGCATGCAGGAGCCAGGGCCTTCTCTCCACCACACCCACCTGCCTCCAGCCCGGATTCCTTCTGCTCTTTTCCCCCATTTTTTTCTAAACCCTTAGCCCATTCTCACATGATTCGCACAGACCTGACAGGACCTGGACAGGTGAAAGCAATATGGTGCTATTGAAGATCTACGTTGCAGATTAAGAGATCTGTCTGGTCCCTTCAGTTCTGCTAAGACTCTTGAGAAAAGGGCTATGGGCAAGGGTTGGGGACCGGAATTGAGCTGAGATTTGAGGGAGAAGCACCTGGGTACACCGGCTTGGTTGTCATCGGCAACCACGGGGACAAGAGTGACACAGGATCATGTCAAGCGGTCATGTGGGGCTAGGGCTCACAAGGCCACCTTGCACATCGGAAGTCAATTCACTTGAGCTTGAATTATCAACAAACTTGATTCACATGATCAGCAGCTTACTCTGGATTTGAGACTCCCGTACTACCTTCAAGAACGACACTCAATCCACTCATAACTCGGGGTTGGAGAGTGACCTTGGATTTGCAACCAAGGGTTCAATTATACTCTTTACTTAACGTTATCTATCAGAGGACCACACTGCTCTACTACACATGTCTGGATGTGAGGACACAGACAGGCTGCAAGACCATTTTAAAACATACAATACATTTTGAGTTGAAGTCCACCGTAGACATTGTTTCTGTGGGGGAGCATTGAGTTGCCTCCCAATTTTCAGTTGGAATAATAAGCCCTTCTTCCAATTTTTCTGGGAGCTTCCCATAAACCTATCCTCCATATATTATCTTGTGTGTGTGTGTCCAGATTTTATTTGCAACTCATTTATTCAGATTATTATTACCCTATTACAATGAGTTTGAATGCTTTTCACTTTCTAGTTTATTTCTCATTTGCCTTACAAGGAGGCAGAGCAAAGGAAGAAGACTAAAACGGTCTAAAGAATTGCAGCATGCAATGTATTCCAGCATACAGGTCCTCTACAAGCAGAGCTTTCTTGTCAATCTCCCTGTTTTTTTCTCCCCCATCGGCAATCACGATGTAGCCTAACATGAGCCTTGTGTCCGGCTAGGCTACATCTTTTCCATTATCTCAGGACCTATGTTAGACCTTGATCGTTCCCCACTCAAAACACACTGAAAGCACCTACGTATATGCCCAACAACAGATGAATACCTCTGCATTCCGACGCAAGCTGAGAAAGGTAGGTAGGTGTGTGTCAGTGGTCGTTGCAGTTTAAGATGAGGGAGGATGATCTTTTTTTTTATGAGCATTGCCTTCTTTCTATTACAGCATATTGGATGACTCATTCATGTTCCATTCACCCAGCTCAATGTAACATCAATAGTTTCAGGCTACTACATGATACTCAAATTTTCCCTGTACCCGTCATGAGGTTGCTACAACCTAGCCTACGAATTAAAGTTTACAACGTAGGTGCACCGGTAGAGAGAACTTTGAGTAATCAAGATGCGAGACAGTGACGCATTCAGTACCACCTTACACACTCTTGCCTGCATGTAGCTGATCTAGGGTATAATCATTAGTCCGACAGCTACAAATGAGTTTATGTTGTACAAATTCAGGTATGTTTATCCCGGTTCTGTTTTCTAACATTTTTGAAAAAATGAATACACCCCTGATCACACGCAGACACAATTCACTTTCATAGCAGCCACATAAAAACGGCATGCTCAAACCTTCATATCATGACCGCTGGCAGCTATACACAGCCTACATCGTTGTAGAACAGGGCTCCGGGCAGCCGAGCGGAAATGGAGGAAAACTCGCCTCCCTGCAGACCTGGCATCCTTTCACTCCCTCCTCTCTACATTCTCCTCTTCTGTCTCTGCTGCTAAAGCCAATTTCTACCACTCTAAATTCCAAGCATCTGCCTCTAACCCTAGGAAGCTCTTTGCCACCTTCTCCTCCCTCCTGAATCCTCCTCCCCCCTCCTCCCTCTCTGCTGATGACTTCGTCAACCATTTTGAAAAGAAGGTCGACGACATCCGATCCTCGTTTGCTAAGTCAAACAACACCGCTGGTTCTGCTCACACTGCCCTACCCTGTGCTTTGACCTCTTTCTCCCCTCTCTCTCCAGATGAAATCTCGCGTCTTGTGACGGCCGGCCGCCCAACAACCTGCCCGCTTGACCCTATCCCCTCCTCTCTTCTCCAGACCATTTCCGGAGACCTTCTCCCTTACCTCACCTCGCTCATCAACTCATCCTTGACCGCTGGCTACGTCCCTTCCGTCTTCAAGAGAGCGAGAGTTGCACCCCTTCTGAAAAAACCTACACTCGATCCCTCCGATGTCAACAACTACAGACCAGTATCCCTTCTTTCTTTTCTCTCCAAAACTCTTGAACGTGCCGTCCTTGGCCAGCTCTCCTGCTATCTCTCTCAGAATGACCTTCTTGATCCAAATCAGTCAGGTTTCAAGACTAGTCATTCAACTGAGACTGCTCTTCTCTGTGTCACGGAGGCGCTCCGCACTGCTAAAGCTAACTCTCTCTCCTCTGCTCTCATCCTTCTAGACCTATCGGCTGCCTTTGATACTGTGAACCATCAGATCCTCCTCTCCACCCTCTCCGAGCTGGGCATCTCCGGCGCGGCCCACGCTTGGATTGCGTCCTACCTGACAGGTCGCTCCTACCAGGTGGCGTGGCGAGAATCTGTCTCCGCACCACGTGCTCTCACCACTGGTGTCCCCCAGGGCTCTGTTCTAGGCCCTCTCCTATTCTCGCTATACACCAAGTCACTTGGCTCTGTCATATCCTCACATGGTCTCTCCTATCATTGCTATGCAGACGACACACAATTAATCTTCTCCTTTCCCCCCTCTGATAACCAGGTGGTGAATCGCATCTCTGCATGTCTGGCAGACATATCAGTGTGGATGACGGATCACCACCTCAAGCTGAACCTCGGCAAGACGGAGCTGCTCTTCCTCCCGGGGAAGGACTGCCCGTTCCATGATCTCGCCATCACGGTTGACAACTCCATTGTGTCCTCCTCCCAGAGTGCTAAGAACCTTGGCGTGATCCTGGACAACACCCTGTCGTTCTCAACTAACATCAAGGCGGTGACCCGTTCCTGTAGGTTCATGCTCTACAACATTCGCGGAGTACGACCCTGCCTCACGCAGGAAGCGGCGCAGGTCCTAATCCAGGCACTTGTCATCTCCCGTCTGGATTACTGCAACTCGCTGTTGGCTGGGCTCCCTGCCTGTGCCATTAAACCCCTACAACTAATCCAGAACGCCGCAGCCCGTCTGGTGTTCAACTTTCCCAAGTTCTCTCACGTCACCCCGCTCCTCCGCTCTCTCCACTGGCTTCCAGTTGAAGCTCGCATCCGTTACAAGACCATGGTGCTTGCCTACGGAGCTGTGAGGGGAACGGCACCTCCGTACCTTCAGGCTCTGATCAGGCCCTACACCCAAACAAGGGCACTGCGTTCATCCACCTCTGGCCTGCTCGCCTCCCTACCTCTGAGGAAGTACAGTTCCCGCTCAGCCCAGTCAAAACTGTTCGCTGCTCTGGCACCCCAATGGTGGAACAAACTCCCTCACGACGCCAGGTCAGCGGAGTCAATCACCACCTTCCGGAGACACCTGAAACCCCACCTCTTTAAGGAATACCTAGGATAGGATAAAGTAATCCTTCTAAACCCCCCCCCCTTAAAAGAGTTAGATGCACTATTGTAAAGTGGTTGTTCCACTGGATATCATAAGGTGAATGCACCAATTTGTAAGTCGCTCTGGATAAGAGCGTCTGCTAAATGACTTAAATGTAAATGTAATGTAAATGTTGTCCCGTCATAGTCAATATAGCTACTAGAACTAACGTGTTAGTAAACCGGCTGCAATAATGCAGTACAGTGTACGGTCAGAAAGTAGTTCAGCATTTACACCGGTGGGACCCGGTGGCAATAAATTAATAAAACCAAAAGCTTACCTTGACTTGGAAGAGTTCCAGTGTTGGATAGCCAGCTTGCTAACATGGCATCCCTCTCTGTTTAAGAAGGCTAAACTAGCTAGCTGCGTTTGATAGCTAAGTGAAAGTAAAAACAACATACAACCATATATACAGTGGGGAGAACAAGTATTTGATACACTGCCTATTTTGCAGGTTTTCCTACTTACAAAGCATGTAGAGGTCTGTCATTTTTATCATAGGTACACTTCAACTGTGAGAGACGGAATCTAAAACAAAAATCCAGAAAATCACATTGTATGATTTTTAAGTAATTAATTTGCATTTTATTGCATGACATAAGTATTTGATCACCTACCAACCAGTAAGAATTCCGGCTCTCACAGACCTGTTAGTTTTTCTTTAAGAAGCCCTCCTGTTCTCCACTCATTACCTGTATTAACTGCACCTGTTTGAACTCGTTACCTGTATAAAAGACACCTGTCCACACACTCAATCAAACAGACTCCAACCTCTCCACAATGGCCAAGACCAGAGAGCTGTGTAAGGACATCAGGGATAAATTGTAGACCTGTACAAGGCTGGGATGGGCTACAGGACAATAGCCAAGCAGCTTGGTGAGAAGGCAACAACTGTTGGCACAATTATTAGAAAATGGAAGAAGTTCAAGATGACGGTCAATCACCCTCGGTCTGGGGCTCCATGCAAGATCTCACCTCGTGGGGCATCAATGATCATGAGGAATGTGAGGGATCAGCCCAGAACTACACGGCAGGACCTGGTCAATGACCTGAAGAGAGCTGGGACCACAGTCTCAAAGAAAACCATTAGTAACACACTACGCCGTCATGGATTAAAATCCTGCAGCGCACGCAAGGTCCCCCTGCTCAAGCCAGCGCATGTCCAGGCCCGTCTGAAGTTTGCCAATGACCATCTGGATGATCCAGAGGAGGAATGGGAGAAGGTCATGTGGTCTGATGAGACAAAAATAGAGCTTTTTGCTCTAAACTCCACTCGCCGTGTTTGGAGGAATAGAAGGATGAGTACAACCCCAAGAACACCATCCCAACCGTGAAGCATGGAGGTGGAAACATCATTCTTTGGGGATGCTTTTCTGCAAAGGGGACAGGACGACTGCACCGTATTGAGGGGAGGATGGATGGGGCCATGTATCGCGAGATCTTGACCAACAACCTCCTTCCCACAGTAAGAGCATTGAAGATGGGTCGTGGCTGGGTCTTCCAGCATGACAACGACCCGAAACACACAGCCAGGGCAACTAAGGAGTGGCTCCGTAAGAAGCATCTCAAGGTCCTGGAGTGGCCTAGCCAGTCTCCAGACCTGAACCCAATAGAAAATCTTTGGAGGGAGCCGAAAGTCCGTATTGCCCAGCGACAGCCCCGAAACCTGAAGGATCTGGAGAATGTCTGTATGGAGGAGTGGGCCAAAATCCCTGCTGCAGTGTGTGCAAACCTGGTCAAGAACTACAGGAAACGTATGATCTCTGTAATTGCAAACTAAGGTTTCTGTACCAAATATTCAGTTCTGCTTTTCTGATGTATCAAATACTTATGTCATGCAATAAAATGCAAATTAATTACTTAAAAATCATACAATGTGATTTTCTGGATTTTTGTTTTAGATTCCTTCTCTCACAGTTGAAGTGTACCTATGATAAAAATTACAGACCTCTACATGCTTTGTAAGTAGGAAAACCTGCAAAATCGTCAGTGTATCAAATACTTGTTCTCCCCACTGTATCTCACTCTCGCTTCTCCTTAATTTTGGAAGAAATTAATGTTAAACTGTTCAACTTTCTTTCTCACTCTGAGTCAACTACTCACCACATTTTATGCACTGCAGTGCTAGCTAGCTGTAGCTTATGCTTTCAGTACTAGAGTCATTCTCTGATTCTTTCTTTGGGTGGGCAACCATGTCAGTTCATGCTGCAAGAGCTCTGATGGGTTGGAGGACGCCCTCAGGAAGTTGTCATAATTGCTGTTTTTTTTACTGTACTGAAGTCAATATACCCAGATGAGGACAGAAGCTAGCTGTCCTCCGGCTACACCGTGGTGCTACCCTACAGAGTGCTGCTGAGGCTACTGTAGACCATTCTTTGCCTATGATGGGAGAAGATTGCACTTCAGCTGCAGTACGCTTTTCGCCACTTTCCGATTCTCTGCCTTTCTAAACTGAAGTTTTCTCACTTGCTCCCTCCCCTATTGAGTTGGTGTTTTTCATGAGCTCGAATGGGTTTCCACCATATTTCTTGCTCCATTGAAGAGCCAAGAGTGTGCAAAGCTGTCATCAAAGCAAAGGGTGGCTACTTTGAAGAATCTCAAATATAAAATATATGTTGATTTGTTTAACACTTTTTGGCTTCTTACATGATTCCATATGTGTTATTTCATAGTTTTGATGTCTTTAATATTATGTAGAAAATAGTAAAAACAAAGAGAAATCCTTGAATGAGAAGGTGTCAACGTTTGACTGGTACTGTATGTATTTTTAATTTTTTTTTCCCATATTATTTTTTTATTTTAATTGTTGGACATTACTGTTAACACCAGGAAAAAATTGTCCCGCAGCTGAATCTAGTTGATGACCCCTGCTGTAGGTTATAGTCCCCTGTACTTACCTCCCTTCCGTCTGCGCTTTTCTTTTTGCTTTTATTCATTCTATCTGCACCTTTTTAGCGCTCAGTTAACTATTTGATGCGGTCTCTCCCTTAAAATGAAATGGCATATTCGTAGAAATAGTTTTACTTTCTCTTTCTATGGTCTCCATCTTTTCACTATCTGACCTCCACACTGCCGCCTCCTTTATCCCTCTCTTACCCCATCCTCAGTTCCTCAGCCCACTCTGTCTCCAAAACTCCCTCTCTCGCTCACACTCACTCTCTCCCTTTAATTCTCCGTCCCTTTCTGCCTCTGAAGTGCTGCTAAGTTGAGTAGAGACTAGAGGTCGACCGATTTTATGATTTTTCAACGCCGATACCGATTTATTGGAGGGCCAAAAAAGCCGATACCGATTAATCGGCCGATTTTATAAAAAATAAAATAAATACAATTATTTGTAAAAATGACAATTACAACAATACTGAATGAATGAGCACTTATTTTAACTTAATATAATACATCAATAAAATCAATTTAGCCTCAAATAAATAATGAAACATGTTCAATTTGGTTTAAATAATGCAAAAACAGTGGTTGGAGAAGAAAGTAAAAGTGCAATATGTGCCATGTAAGAAAGCTAACGTTTAAGTTCCTTGCTCAGAACATGAGAACATATGAAAGCTGGTGGTTCCTTTTAACATGAGTCTTCAATATTCCCAGGTAAGAATTTTTAGGTTGTAGTTATTATCGGAATTATAGGACTATTTCTCTCTATACGATTTGTATTTCATATACCTTTGACTATTGGATGTTCTTATAGGCACTTTAGTATTGCCAGTGTAACAGTATAGCTTCCATGCCTCTCCTCGCCGCTAACTGGGCTCGAACCAGGAACACATCGACAACAGTCACCCTCGAAGCATCGTTACCCATGCAGAGCAAGGGGAACAACTACTCCAAATCTCAGAGTGAGTGACGTTTGAAACGCTATTAGCGCGCACACCGCTAACTAGCTAGCCATTTCACATCGGTTACACCAGCCTAATCTCGGGAGTTGATAGGCTTGAAGTCATAAACAGCGCAATGCTTCAAGCATTGCGAAGAGCTGCTGGCAAACGCACGAAAGTGCTGTTTGAATGAATGCTTACGAGCATGCTGGTGCCTACCATCGCTCAGTCAGACTGCTCTATCAAATCATAGACTTAATTATAACATAATAACACACAGAAATACGAGCCTTACGTCATTAATATGGTCGAATCCTGGAAACTATCATCTCGAAAACAAAATGTTTCTTCTTTCAGTGAAATACGGAACCGTTCCGTATTTTATCTAACGGTTGGCATCCATAAGTCAAAATATTCCTGTTACATTGCACAACCTTCAATGTTATGTCATAATTCTGGCAAATTCGTTCGCAATGAGCCAGGCGGCCCAAACTGTTGCATATACCCTGACTCTGCGTGCAATGAACGCAAGAGAAGTGACACAATTTCGTCTGGTTAATATTGCCTGCTAACCTGGATTTCTTTTAGCTAAATATGCAGGTTTAAAAATATATACTTCTGTGTATTGATTTTAAGAAAGGCATTGATGTTTATGGTTAGGTACACTTTGGAGCAACGACAGTCTTTTTTCGCAAATGCGCACTGCATTGATTATATGCAACACATAAATAAATAAACTAGTAATATCATCAACCATGTGTAGTTATAACTAGTGATTATGATTGATTGATTGTTTTTTATAAGATAAGTTTAATGCTAGCTAGCAACTTACCTTGGCTTCTTACTGCATTTGCAGCCGGGCTCCTCGTGAGGCAGGTGGTTAGAGCGTTGGACTAGTTAACCGTAAGGTTGCAAGATTGAATCCCTGAGCTGACAAGGTAAAAATCTGTCGTTCTGCCCCTGAACAAGGCAGTTAACCCACCATTCCTAGGCCGTCATTGAAAATAAGAATGTGTTCTTAACTGACGTGCCTAGTTAAATAAAGGTGTAAAAAAATTATATATAATCCATTTTGGCGTCTAAAATTACCCATCTCCGATTATTATGAAAACTTGAAATCGGCCCTAATTAATCGGTCGACCTCTAGTAGAGACCATGCCCCCTCTAAGAGGAGGAGGGGAGTAGAGACGCTCAGAACTTGCTTAGTCATGCTCTGATAGGATGCCTTGGCTAGCGATGCGAACTGACGAGACAGGAGTGTCAGTGCAGTGTTCTCGTCATGCTCTCGTCGCTGGGCTCAGTCAGTTACCAGTGACGGCTTTAGAGGCAGTAGTCCCACTCCATGGGCTTCGAACCCGTATGCTTATTCTAAACTAAAGTAGCCTAATTGTGTACTTCTTCCCCTAATGTATTTGACCCATTACCAGCCATAAAGTCAAGATTGAATTCTTGTACCAACTCAATGGATGATGGTTTAGGAGATGCAGGACCAAAAGGTAGTAATGTGAGTAATGTGTCTTTATGGTTATGTTCGTAGCGACTGCGATAAACCTTCATCGCTGGTCATCTCTTTTTCTAGCCATGTTTGTTACTGTTTGAGTGACTGCATGAAAGTGGGCACAAGTTCGGCAGTAAGTCCACACAAAATTAGTTAGTGATAATGAGCACTTAAATAGCAATGTCCTGCTTGAAAAATATGAATTGACTTGGAAAATGGCTTTCATCAATATTCATGTAGCCTTTGTCTAGTGTTTGATTTTACAGCCAACCATGGGCTGTGTTTAAGGAGTTTGGAACTATGTTATGATGGGCGTGTTCTGCAAGAACTCCTCATGTAAGGTCTTTCTATACATTAACTTGTGACTGTTATGATTGAGTGCACTTGACTGGAATGCAGATGGGCCTATCCAACCAAAAGTATCTCTGAGAGTGTGAAGTCTAGCCTACTTTCAGTAAAAAGTTGACTATTGTATTCTGTCTGTTTTTGAGTGGTCCAAATGAGAAATCCAACTTTCTTTCATATATATATATTTTTCTCACAAAGGTTATTTTCACATATAGTCCTTTTTTAACATGAACTCCGGGTAAAAAATAAGGAAAATAACTCTGTTCTCTTTGTATTCACACTGCCCTCGCCTTTGAATGAGTACTCAACTCTTTTGCCAGTTCACTTCACCTATTTTGTGTTCGGAGTTCTCTTTGTATTCACATTTGCTATGTTTAGAAAGGTTCCAAGAGCATTTTCCAGCATTCCCTCAATGCACTCTGGGTTTTTACAAAGTGCAGGACAGGCCATTCCATCTGAATTTGTTATCAGACAGCTAGATTGGAAAGCTTAGAGATTCAGACACATTTTCGTAATGTTCAGGTCAGCAGAACCTTGACCATTGACCTCTATGGTACATAGCAGCAGTGGTGTAAAAATTACTCAATTGTTATACTTGAGTAAAAGTAAAGATACCTTTCTAATAGAAAAACACTCAAGTAAAAGTCAGTGACACAGTAAAATATTATTTGAGTATTTAAAAAAAAATATATATACATAAGTATCAAAAGTAAATGTAATTGTTAAAATATACTTACAAATTATAAATCATTTCAAATTCCTTATAAAGCAAACACCTACTGACGGCACCAAGACGGCACCATTTAAAAAATATTTTTTCTGTTTACTTACGGACAGCCAGGAGCACACTCCAACAGACATCATTTACAAACGAAGCATGTGTGTTTAGTGATTCCGCAAGATCAGAGGCAGTAGGTAGATAGATGTTTTTGACATCTGAAAGTCGTATTCCTATTAACTTCCAGTGTAGTGAGTGCGACTTTGTCATAGTGCTGCGTCATACCGGACGGATTCTGCCTGCTTGAACGCCAATAACTCCGATACACATTAAATCACCCAAGGGTATCGATAGAACATCACTCAGAGATGCACAAAAACAGTATAACATTCAAAATCGGTGAACCTTTCCTTTAAGTATTTCACACTAATGCCTACATACATTTTGGAAGCTAATAGATTACAATTATGTCTAATATTTTAACTAAATACAATCAGAAGATACTACTAACATGTAAATATTATTGGTAACAGAATAAATAGCAGAATAATAACTGCAGATTAAATAATGCTGTTATTGAAAATTGTATACTGAATGTAGGCTACTACCCCTTTAAGAGCTTGAATTTATTTTGTACCCCATGTTGTGATTTTCACCAAATATGTTGCCATCTCACACTATTCATACCCTACAAACAGTGTATGAAGCTATCTTAGCCTATAGATCACATATTGCAAACAAATACCGGTGACTAGAACCATTCAACGCTGGTCTGACCAATCGGAATTCATGCTTCAAGATTGTTTTGATCACCAGGACTGGGATATGTTCCGGTCAGCCTCAGAACAACATCGATCTATACGCTGACTCAGTGAGTGAGTTTATAAGGAAGTGCATTGGAGATGTTGTACCCACTGTTACTATTAAAACCTACCCTAACCAGAAACCGTGGATGGATGGTGGCTTTCGCAAAACTGAAAGTGCAAACCACCGCATTTAACCATGGAAAGAGATCTGGGAATATGGCTGAATATAAACAGTGTAGTTGTTCCATCTCCAAGGCAATCAAACAAGCGAAATGCCGGTAAAGGGACAAAGCGGAGTCGCAATTCAACAGCTCAGACACAAGACATATGTGGCAGGGTCTACGGACTACAAAAAGAATACCAGCCACGTCAAGGACACCGCCGCGCTTCCAGACAAACTAAACACCTTCTCTGCCCGCTTTGAGGATAAAACAGTGCCACCGTCGTGGCCCGGAAACAAGGACTGCACACTGCCCTATCCCATCTGGACAAGAGGAATACCTGTAAGAATGCTGTTCATTGACTACAACTCAGCATTCAACACCATAGTACCCTCCGAGCTCATCATCAAGCTGGAGGCCCCGGGTCTCAACCACGCCCTGTAGAATTGGGTCCTGGACTTTCTGATGTACCGCCCCCAGGTGGTGAGGGTAGGAAACAAAATCTCCACTTCGTTGATCCTCAACACTGGGGCCCCACAAGGATGCGTGCTCAGCCCCCTCCTGTACTCCCCATTCATTCACGACTGCGTGGCCATGCTCAATCATCAATCATCAAATTTGCAGACGACACAACAGTAGTGGGCTTGATTACCAACGACGACGAGACAGCCTACAGGGAGGAGTTGAGGGCACTCGGAGTGTGGTGTCTGGAAAACAACCTCAATGTCAACAATACAGAGGAGATGATCGTGGACATGAAACAGCAGAGGGAGAACCCCCCCCCCCCCCCAATCCACATCGAAGGTGGAAAGCTTCACGTTCCTTGGCGTACACATCACAGACAAACTAAAATGGTCCACCCACACAGACAGTGTGGTGAAGAAGGTGCAACAGCACCTCTTCAACCTCAGGAAACTGAAGGGGTTGTCACCCAAAACCCTGACAAACTTTTTTACAGATGCACAATCGAGAGCACCCTTTTGGGCTGTATCACAGCCTGGTACGGCAACTGCACCGCCCGCAGCCGCAGGGCTCTCCAGAGGGTAGTGTGGTCTGCACAACACATCACCGGGGGCAAACTACCTGCCCCCCATGATACCTACAGCACCCGATGTCACAGGATGGCCAAAAAGATCATCAAGGACAACAACCACCTGAGCCACTGCCTGTTCACACCGCTACCATCCAGAAGGCGAGGTCAGTACAGATGCATCAAAGCTGAGACTGAGAGACTGAAAAACGGCTTCTATCTCGGCCATCGGACTGCCAAACAGCAATCACTAACTCAGAGAGGCTGCTGCCTACATTGAGACCCAATCACTGGCCACTTTAATAAATGGATCACGAGTCACTTTACACAATGCCACTTTTAAATAATGCCAATTTAATAATGTTTAAATATCTTACATTACTTATCATATGTATATACTGTATTTTATACCATCTATTGCACCTTGCTTATGCCGCTCGGCCATCGCTCATCCATATATTTATATGTACATATTCTCATTCATCCCTTTTTAGATTTGTGTGTATTCGGTAGTTGTTGGGGAATTGTTAGATATTACTGCACTGTCGGAATTAGAAGCACAAGCATTTCGCTACACTCACATTATCATCTGTTAACCATGTGTATGTGACCAATAACATTTTATTTGATTTCGTCTGAACAAAACCTCCACACATTTTGGAATTTCTGTGCATCCTTAACAATCGCTAATCAGTATCCAAACATGCACTTCTTTTTTTATGTGACCCTGCACATCATCTTCTGTAACACGTTATGACACGGTCAAAACCATGTCATATCTCATAACAGCTGACATAACTTGTCATAACACTGTCATGACCCATATATTTACACCTGTTGTGACATATTGCATTATTTTATGGCTGGTTATGACACCTACTTAAGAGTGTCAAAACCCAAATTTATTCAAATAAGTTTTTTCTCTGTGAAGAAGTTTCCTTTCCACTCCTATGTAGGTGTCATAACAGCCATAAAATGACACAATATGTCACAACAGGTCTAAATATATGTCATGACAGTGTTATGTCGGCTGTTACGACGTGACACGGTTATGACCGTTTAATAACGTGTTATGACGCTGTGTGTCAAGTGAAGTGTTACCTCATCTTCTCTCTCTTGTGGCACCAATGTGAGGGCTTATGGCAGGGGAAACGCTGCTGCAGTAGTCTAGTGTGTGGTGCGGAAATTCAAGCAAACCCAATTCGGACCACCTCTCACAATGGTCTCAATTCGGTTTGCTTTTGGGGCTCTTTTAAGGGGTCTGAGTCCTTTTGGAGTGTTCACACTGCACAAAACATTAAGCGAACGGCACCGAGTTCACAAAAATTACCTGAAAAGGGACTAGGTGTGAAAAACCCAAACTATGCTACACTAGAAAATGTCTCTCCAGTTGCACCCCAAGGTTTTTAACAGTTTTTTTTTTTTTTTTTAAACATAGACGTCACTTCAACGTCTAGTTTAGATTTGCATTTGATTGCGTCGTCAACTAACGTGTAATCAACAGATTTAGGTTCAAAATTGGGTGAAAAAAAATTACGAAATGTCAGTTCCTTTTATGTTGATTACTTTTTGCAAATTCAATCAGTTTTCCACGTTCATTCTATTCCATGGAAACACCATTGAGTCAACCAGTTTGGGGCCAGCGGCAATCTGTACTGAATTAGTAGCCTAGCCACATCTCTCTTAGTTTCTGTGTAAAGCTGCTGAGCCAGATGCACTCCAAGCTTTTTAACAGTTTATTAAAACAATTATATGATAATCAACTCCACCTATACTGAACTCATACATGTTTACCACATTCTACCAATCCAACCTTTTTTAACAGTTGATTTTTTTATTTTTTTTTACTCATACTGAACTAATGCACATCTCTGTCTCTGTGAAGGTGCTGAGCCAGGTGCATCCCAAGCTGTCGTCCCAGGAGGATGCGCTGCAGTACATCGAGGAGCTGATCCTGCTGCTGCTCAGCATGCTCTGCCAGGCACAGCCACGCAGCGTGCAGGACGTGGAGGTGAAGATCTCCGTCAATAGCGCAACAAGACCTAAAACCTTGTTGACCCCCTTTTTTACAGAGTATAAACAGAGGGTGGTTTTGTACACCTCCAAAGCAATAACGAGAGCTTTGGACAAAAAGGTCCAATACATAGAGAAAAAGGGAATGTATGCTTCAAATGTGATCTTTTACTAAAGCTTAGGCCCAGGTGATAAAATCACAACATTTCAATCACAATTAAGTTGACTCGTTGTGATTGTGTTGTATTAAAAGATCCCGTTTGGGAGCAGAAAAAGAGTGAGCAGACCTTCCCTTTCAGAATCCCTCAGGGCATCAACAACAGATCAATGAACTGCGGCGAGGTAGAAGTTGCCTCTAAATCACAGGTCTGGGATCAGACGACTGTTCCCCTGATCCTCTCACTTTAACCTATGGTCTGGGAAATAAACTGACCCTTGACCAGTGGTTAGGGGCTACTTCTACTTTAAAGGGGCAATCAGCAGTTGCTACACTGAACAAAAATATAAACGCAACAAGCACTATATAGCCTCAAACCATGGTTAAAACTATAATTTTGATATAATGGATGGCCAGTCCTTGCATCCATAGCTCTGTCTATGAATTTGAGTGGTTACATTTCTCTAGCCCCATCCCTCAGCTTTTTACCAAACCGGGGCAGGGAGTTCGCTTTGTTATTGTTTCAACTGCTGATTGCCGCTTTAACGTCGCTCACAGCGTATCATAGCATTCAGCTTAATTTTATTCTCTAGCAGACCCACTTTTTATTGACAGCTGGTTAAGTCAGGGTTCCCGTAAAGGAGGATGTTGATTTATGTCCCCAACCAAAAAGGGGAAATTGTAAATGTTTGTGAAGTTAAATTTCTTTTCAGCTCAGATCATGGTGTTCTTTAGGCGGTTTGTTTTGCACTGAGATATAACTCTGTTTTTGTCCATTTGTATTCTTATGAATCCAATCCATTTACCCAAAGTGAAAGGTAGAAAAGTTAAGCTATTTGCGGACATATGTATTTTGACTCCTATTGCTTTGACAATCATTTGAACAGAACACGCAACAGTCTCATATTTTGAATATGATGACCTTTTTAGTTCTAGTTCGGTTTTATGTCATTTAACAGTATGTTTTCTTGCGCATCATCACACTAATGGCCACTGCTATTGTGTTGATTTTTTTTACAATGATAACTGACATGAGTTAATGCAGAAAACATCTGAAATCTTTCTTTGTTCAGTCCATGTTTTAGAGGGCCAACCTGTTTTCACCTCTTGTTTTTGTTTTGTCCACCTTGACTCATTTTCGCGAGCAGACGGATCACGTGAAATCCACAGGTGCTTTTTCGGGTCCATGGCCCTCGCCATGGGGCATGGTAAAGTCAAACCATGGATATGTGGTCTCTTTTTACCATGTTTACGCCTCCCTTAGTTCTGTGCTCTCACTTTCTGTTGACCTCTCCCTGTGACCCAGTCTGTAAGAACTTTAACCCTTGACCTGTGCCCCCTTTTTAACCATTGACCTGCCAGGGTTGATGATTGGCCACACTCATTTGTGCTTGTGTGTATTGTAATTTGTGACCCGTTGGATCCAATGGATTGCGGGAAATTTGTATTGTTTGTTTACTATGTATGTACCCTACATAAGAACTACATAACACATTCATAAGGAGTTCCTTAACACCTTTGTAGGCACAACATACATGTTTGATTCCCTCTAATATACAACACAAACATTTTGTAAATGCCTAGGCCTCAGAAAGCCTATGTCAACTTGAAGTTGTTGACATAAGCGCTTATTCATTTTTATGTAGTGCTTATGAACATGTCCTCTGTTAACTGTGGATGTATTTTGTAGTGCTCACCCTTTTTTAAAGGGTTACAGTAACTCTTAGCCCAACTCCTACGTCAAGGGAAGGACATTCTGGTAGTGCCTCTAGTGGAAAGTGTGACTTGACATGTACATGTCACGTACCCGCCCTCCCATTGACATAACCTGTTAATGTCCCTTTTTAAGGGAAAAGTCCCTTGTGAAATGTCTGCGACAATAAAAAATAAAAAGTGGTGTAAAGTGTCATAGGGCAGTTTGAAGGAGAAGGAGGCATGTTTACATATTTCCTGGTACTCTAATGCTGCTGCATCCATAGGCAAAGCAAACATTACCCCCAGTGAACGTCTTCGTTCACTGGGGGTAATGTTTGCTTTGCCTATGGATGCAGCATCAATAGAGTACCAGGAAATATGTAATTAAAGTAAATAAGAGATAAGTAAGGACCTGTCTGCAACCCAAATGGCAACCTATTCCCTATGTATTCCACTATATTTGACAAGGGCCCATAGGGCTCTGGTCAAAAGTATTGCACTATTAAAGGGCTCTCGATCTCCCTCACTCCTTCCCTCCTTTCCTCCCCTCAGGAGCGAGTGCAGAAGAGTTTCCCTCACCCTATCGACAAATGGGCTATCGCTGATGCCCAGGCGGCCATTGAAAAGAGGAAGAGGAGGAATCCTTTGGCCTTGCCCGTGGATAAGATCCACCCGCTGCTCAAGGTAACCCATAATCCCAAATGTCTGGGTCATGTTCAGTAGGGCAAAGCAATTTGAAATGGAAAGCGAGAATGTACGTTTCTTACTGGACACTTTTAGCAGGATCTGACATTAATGGTTGCCCGCTGGCCAGTAAAAACATGCTTGGCCAATATCTTCTCGGCACATTTTGTCTTTCCAGTTTACCTTCTGCGTCGCAGTATGCTATTGAAAACCATTGAAGACTGCACATGCTCATGCTATTTGTATTTGAGCGAAATGATTGGCCGTTCATTCAACCACGCTCCTCGCCAATCACAACTTCTTGAGCATGCGAGCAGTACATGAATTGATGCCTTCACACGGCACACATGAGCTGTCGAGAGTGAAAAGAAGTGCTCAACAATCTACTCACTAAGCTTATTTATTTTAGGAAAAGTAGTGAACATACTAGCAAAAATAATACATTGTCTATATTGCTAAATTATATTAGTTTTTTTAATACAGTATACAGTAATCCCTCGTTTATCGCGGGGGTTACGTTCCGAAAATGACCCGCGATAAGTGAAATCCGCGAAATAGAAAACTTCTTTTTTTTTTACAATTAGCAACTATTACATGTATACAAATACAGTGACTCACGTGTAGGCCGTTTCACTGCTCTTCAGACTGGGCCGCTGCATCCTGACTGCGCTCTGCAGTGTTCTCTTCTTCTGAAGCCCGCGGTGCAGGTGTGTTTGTTCGGGAGAAGAGCATAGTGATAGGCAGCTGTTGTCGCTCTTTTTTCTTCTTTGCAAAAAGATCCTTGTACACCGACATGCCACCATCGATTACGTTGGAGAACTGTAATGAACGGCTCATCAAAGGGTCCCATTCCTCAGCTACTCGCTTAAGTTCAGTGGCCATTCGCACCATGGTTGCTAAGCGACCAAGCGTTAGTCCTTCCTTCCTTCCTGGCCAACTTAATGTAAATTTGCCAAGCTGTTTTATGTACGTACACATAACTGCACGAGACGACAAAATGATAGCACAATTCGTAGCATGTTTTGATACAAGAAGCGGGAGTGAGTTTTTAGCGAATCAGAATGCAGAGCACAATGCACCAAAAAAAAATAAAAAATGCATTATGAAAATCCGCGAAATAGCGAATCCGCGATAAGTGAACCGCGAAGTGGCGAGGGATCACTGTATACCATAATGACCAAATGTAGCCTATTACTCGCTGAATATATATATATATATATATATATATATATATATATATATATATATATATACACTGCTCAAAAAAATAAAGGGAACACTTAAACAACACAATATAACTCCAAGTCAATCACACTTCTGTGAAATCTAACTGTCCACTTAGGAAGCAACACTGATTGACAATAAATTTCACATGCTGTTGTGCAAATGGAATAGACAACAGGTGGAAATTATAGGCAATTAGCAAGACACCCCCAATAAAGGAGTGGTTCTGCAGGTGGTGACCACAGACCACTTCTCAGTTCCTATGCTTCCTGGCTGATGTTTTGGTCACTTTTGAATGCTGGCGGTGCTTTCACTCTAGTGGTAGCATGAGACGGAGTCTACAACCCACACAAGTGGCTCAGGTAGTGCAGCTCATCCAGGATGGCACATCAATGCGAGCTGTGGCAAGAAGGTTTGCTGTGTCTGTCAGCGTAGTGTCCAGAGCATGGAGGCGCTACCAGGAGACAGGCCAGTACATCAGGATACGTGGAGGAGGCCGTAGGAGGGCAACAACCCAGCAGCAGGACCGCTACCTCCGCCTTTGTGCAAGGAGGAGCACTGCCAGAGCCCTGCAAAATAACCTCGGTAGTCTAAACTGTGGCAGTTAATGGAGGAGTTTTCAGTCAGTCTCTCCTTTGGCACTAGAGTCCTGCATCAGGCAACAACAACAAAAACTGTTGGTGGTCCTGGAGTTAAGAGAGAACTTGGGTAAATACAATGGGGGAATTTCACTTCATGTGGATTGATGATTTTCAAAAAAAATAGGCACGGTAGTCTTTTGGTTTCTCTCCATCTAAAAACAGAAATAAATAATTCTAAATAACAAACTGAATTTATTTACAAATTAGTAAGAATGTCTCACCCCATGTTCAAGAATGGCCTTTTTCCCTTTATTCAGATTACAAATGCTCACTTTTGATTATTTGAAATGAAATCATATCCAACATATCCTTATTTTTAAACAAGCCATTATTTTTAAACAAGCCATCCAGGGCCGACAGAACTTGTCTGTCGGCCCTGGATTAAAGACCAAAATTGGTTAAAGAAAATTGTGATGAATAAAAATATATACCACCGTCTCTTGCGCATGTAATTTTCCTTTCATAATGCGTTCTTATTTACAAAGCGACTATTAACCCTCCATTATTATTAGATTAAGCCCCTTAGGGGAAATCTGGTCTGTGAGAATATCTAACGAAAAATGCCCCTTATTTATTCGTTTTGAATCCTTCAATCCTCTAAATGTAATTATTGGCGGAGAGTCAGGCCGCATTGGCGGAGTTGAAGAGGGCGAGGAACGAGATGGTGTCACAATCCATGCCAGGCAAACATGCAGTTGTTTATTTCAACTACATTTTAGTGGCAACAAGTTCGATCGGGTTTAAATCAGGAGACCTACAAAATATTTGTAGATATACTGTAGGCCTACCGTAGGCGACATGAGTCTCACTAGTGTTGAGTAATGTGCTGTTAAAAGTTGTCGGTCTTTTTTAATTAATTAATTTTTATTTAACCTTTTATTTTACTTCATGAAGGTCTACTTACGGTACTCTGCTGGCATCTTGACCCAGTTTATGCCCTCATTTTCAATGCAAACCATAACGAATTACTATGGGAATAAATGGAAGAGGCAAGTGGAAGGGGGAAAAAGTAAGGAACTTCTCTGTCGGCCCTGGAGGCCTTTGGCAGGACAATAGACACGACGTTGTCCCAAAAACACCTCTCTCACCAGCTTTGATCTGGGCCTGCAGTAACCAAAGTTCTTAGATTGTCAGAAGAATTATTGGGTCAACTAGAGAACAGTACAAAACAAGAGAACACACATGGTTAATGTTCTGGGGAGGGGGGAATAAATATATATTTGAAAAAATGTCTTACAGAGCCTTTCCATAAGTCCACTCAAGTTTATTCAACTGTCTTCTGACTGTGATTAGAGCGATGTTGATTGCCTTTGCCGATCGCTCATCATCTTCAACCATCAGTGAGTCCATCTTAGAGTCCACCAAATGCATTGTTTTCTAATAAGGTCACAGTTATGAAAACTTAGGACACTAAAGAGGCCTTTCTGCTGAAATCCCCAGGGTCCCTACTCATCTGCGTAAACGTGCCTTAGGCATGCTGCAAGGAGGCATGAGGACTGCCGATATGGCCAGGAAGAAGCCACTGCTCCAAAACCGCGATTAAAAAGGCAGACTATGGTTTGCAACTGCACATGGGGGACAAAGATCATACTTTTTGGAGAAATGTCCTCTGGTCTGATTAAACAAAAATAGAACTGTTTTGCCATAATGACCATTGTTATGTTTGGAGGGAAAAGGGGGAGGCTTGCAAGCCGAAGAACACCATCCCAACCGTGAAGTATGGGGGTGGCAGCATCATATGTTGTGGGGGTGCTTTGCTGCAGGAGGGACTGGTGCACTTCACAAAATGGAATGGCACAATGAGCAAGGAAAATTATGTGGATATATTGAAGCAACATCTCAAAACGTCAGGAAGTTAAAGCTTGGTTGCAAATGGGTTTTCTTAATGGACAATGACTCCAAGCATACTTCCAAAGTTGTGGCAAAATGGCTTAAGGTTGACAAAGTAAAGGTATTGGAGTGGCCATCACAAAGCCCTGACCTCAACCCTGTAGAACATTTTTAGGCAGAACTGATAAAGCGTGTGCTAGCAAGGAGGCCTACAAACCTGACTCAGTTACACCAGCTCTGTCAGGAGGAATGGGCCAAAATTCACCCAACTTATTGTGGAAGGCAACCCAAAACGTTTGACCCAGGTTAAACAATTTAAATGCAATGCTACCAAATACTAATTGAGTGTATGTAAAATTCTGACCCACTGGGAATGTGATGAAAGAAATAAAAGCTGAAAGAAATAATTCTCAACTATTATTCTGACAATTCATATTCTTAAAATAAAGTGGTGATCCTAACTGACCTAAAACAGGGAATTCTTACTAGGATTAAATGTCAGGAATTGTGAAACTGAGTTAAAATGTCTTTGGCTAAGGTGTATGTACACTTCTGACTAACACTTCTGACTAACACAGTGTGTATATGTATATGTATAAACTCAGCAAAAAAAGAAACATCCTCTCACTGTCAACTGTGTTTATTTTCAGAAAACTTAACATGTGTAAATATTTGTTTGAACATAACAAGATTCAACAACTGAGACAAACTGAACAAGTTCCACAGACATGTGACGAGCAGAAATGGAATGTGTCCCTGAACACAGGAGGTGTCAAAATAAAAAGTAACAGTCAGTATCTGGTGTGGCCACCAGCTGCATTAAGTACTGCAGTGCATCTCCTCATGGACTGCACCAGATTAGCCCGTTCTTGCTGTGAGATGTTACCCCACTCTTCCACCAAGGCACCTGCAAGTTTCCGGACACTTCTGGGGGGAATGGCCCTAGCCCTCACCTTCCGATCCAACAGGTTCCAGACGTGCTCAATGGGATTGAGATCCGGGCTCTTCGCTGGCCATGGCAGAACACTGACATTCCTGTCTTGCAATACGTCACGCACAGAACGAGCAGTATGGCTGGTGGCATTGTCATGCTGGAGGATCATGTCATGATGAGCCTGCAGGAAGGGTACCACATGAGGGAGGATGTCGTCTTCCCTGTAACGCTTAGCGTTGAGATTGCCTGCAATGACAACAAGCTCAGTCCGATGATGCTGTGACACACTGCCCCAGACCATGACGGACCCTCCACCTCCAAATCGATCCCGCTCCAGAGTACAGGCCTCGGTGTAATGCTCATTCCTTCGATGATAAAAGCGAATCCGACCATCACCCCTTGTGAGACAAAACCGCGACTCGTCAGTGACGAGCACTTTTTGCCAGTCCTGTCTGGTCCAGCGACGATGGGTTTGTGTCCATAGGTGACGTTGTTGTCGGTGATGTCTGGTGAGGACCTGGCTACAACAGGCCTTCAAGGCCTCAGTCCAGCCTCTCTCAGCCTATTTCGGACAGTATAAGCACTGATGGAGGGACTGTGCGTTCCTGGTGTAACTCAGGCAGTTGTTGTTGCCATCCTGTCATTGTCCTATAGGTAAGATGTTCGAATATACCGATCCTGTGCAGGTCTTGCCACACGTGGTTTGCCACTGCGAGGACGATCAGCTGTCCGTCCTGTCTCCCTGTAGAGCTGTCTTAGGCGTCTCACAGTACGGACATTGCAATTTATTGCCCTGGCCACATCTGCAGTCCTCGTGCCTCCTTGCAGCATGCCTAAGGCACTTTCACGCAGATGAGCAGGGGCCCTGGGCATCTTTCTTTTGGTGTTTTTCAGAGTCAGTAGAAAGGCCTCTTTAGTGTCCAAAGTTTTCTGTGACCTTAATTGCCTACCGTCTGTAAGCTGTTAGTGTCTTAATGACCGTTCCACAGGTGCATGTTCATGGTTCATTCAACAAGCATGTGAAACAGTGTTTAAACCCATTTATAATGGAGATCTCTGAAGTTATTTGGAATTTTACGAATTATCTTTGAAAGACAGTGTCCTGAAAAGGGGACGTTTATTTTTTTGCTGTGTGTGTGTGTGTGTGTGTGTGTATATATACACACACACACAAATCTTGATTAGATCATTTTCAACCCACTGAGTCAATACATGTTAGAATCACCTGAGGCTGTGAGTCTTTCTAGGTAAGTCTCTAAGAGCTTTGCAGACCTGGATTGTACAATATTTGCACATTATTCAAAAAATTCTTCAAGCTCTAAAGTTGGTGGTTGATCATTGCTAGACATCCATTTTCAATTCTTGTCATAAATCGGCTTAAAAATCTATGTCTGTAACTAGGACACTCAGGAACATGCAATGTTGTCTTGGTAAGCAACTCCAGTGTATATTTGGTCTTGTGAAAGGTGAATTTGTCTCCCAGTCCTCAGTTATCTCCTAAATGAAATCAAATGTTATTTGTCACATACACTTGTTTAGCAGATGTTATTGCAGTGATTTCAAGTCTATGTACATAGGGCAGCAGCCTCTGTGCTAGTGATGGCTATTTAACACTGATGGCCTTGAGAAACTGCTTTTCAGTCTCTTGGTTCCAGCTTTGATGTACCTGTACTGACTTCGCCTTCTGGATGATAGCGGGGTGAACAGACAGTGGCTCAGTGGTTGTTGTCCTTGATGATCTTTTTGGCCTTCCTGTAGTAGTTTTCCCCCAGTGAGGCGTTGGGCAGACCACACCATCCTCTGGAGAGCCCTGCGGTTGCGGGTTGTGCAGTTGCCATACCAGGCGTGATACAGCCCGACAGGATGCTCTCAATTGTGCATCTGTAAAAGTTTGAGGGTTTTAGGTGCCAAGCCAAATTTTTTCAGCCTCCTGAGGTTGACGTGGCGCTGTTGCGCTTTCTTCACCACACTGTCTGTGTGGGTGGACCATTTCAGTTTGTCAGTGATGTGTACGCCGAGGAACTTTAAGCTTTCCACTTTCTCCACTGCGGTCCCGTCGATGTGGATAGGGGGTGCTCCCTCTGCTGTTTCCTGAAGTCCACGATCAGCTCCTTTTGTTTTGTTGATGTTGGGTGAGAGGTTATTTTCCTGGCACCACACTCCCAGGGCCCTCACCTCCTCCCTCTAGGCTGTCTCGTCATTGTTGGTAATCAGCCCTACTGCTGTAGTAGTCTGCAAATTTGATGATTTGAGTTGGAGGCGTGCGTAGCCACACAGTCATGGGTGAACACGGAATACAGGAGGGGGCTTAGCATACATCCTTGTGGGGGCCCAGTGTTGAGGATCAGCGAAGTGGAGGTGTTGTTTCATACCTTCACGTCCAGTTGGCAGCCCGTCAGGAAGTCTAGGACCCAGTTGCACAGGGCGGGGTTCAGACCCAGGGCCTCAAGCTTAGTGATGAACTTAGGGCAGTGTAGTGCGATGGCAATTGCATCATCTGTGGATCTATTGGGCCGGTAAGCACATTGAAGTGAGTCTAGGATGTCAGGTAAGGTAGAGGTGATATGATCCTTGACTAGTTTCTCAAAGCATTTCATGATGACATAAGTGAGTGCTACGGGGCGATAGTCATTTTGTTCAGTTACCAATGCTTTCTTGGGTACAGGAAGAACGGTGGACATCTTGAGCATGTGGGGACAGCAGTCTGGGATAGGGAGAGATTGAAAATGTCCGTAAACACTCCATCCAGCTGGTCTCCGCATGCTCTGAGGACACGGCTATGATCCTTGACTGGGCCGGCAGCCTTGCGAGGGTTAACATGCTTAAATGTCTTACTCGCATCGGCCACGAAGAAGGAGAGCCCACAGTCTTTGGTAGTGGGCCGCGTCGGTGGCACTGTGCTATCCTCAAAGAGGGCGAAGGTGTTTAGCTTGTCCGGAAGCAAGACGTCGGTGTCCACGACGTGGCTGGATTTCCCTTTGTAGTCCGTGGCTGTCTGTAGACCCTCCCACATAGATCTATTGCCTGAGCTGTTGAATTGCGACTCCACTTTGTCTCTTTACTAATGTTTTGCCTGTTTGATTGCCTTACGGAGGGAATAACTACACTGTTTGTATTCAACCATATTCCCAGTCACCTTGCCATGGTTAAATGCGATGATTTGCGCTTTCAGTTTTCCCGCGAATGCTGCCATCTATCCACGGTTTCTGGTTAGGGAAGGTTTTAATAGTCACAGTGGGTACAACATTGATACGGTAACTGAGTTCATCAGGAAATGTATCAGTGTGTATTAATTTATGTTATTCTTAGAGGCTACCCGAAACATATCCCAGTCCGCGTGATCAAAACAATCTTGAAGCATGGATTTCTTATTGGTCAAACAAGCGTTGAATAGTCCTTAGCACAGGTCCTTCCTGTTTGAGTTTATGCTTCTAGGAAGGGAGGACAAAAATGGAGTCGTGATCAGATTTGCCGAAGGGAGGGCCTTGTAGGCATCCCGGAAGTTGGAGTAGCAGTGGTCGAGTGTTTTAGCAGCGCGAGTACTACAGTCAATGTGTTGATAGACCTTTGGCTGCGTTTTTCTCAGATTTGCTTTGTTAAAATCTCCAGCTACAATAAATGCGGCCTTAGGATATGTGGCTCCAGTTTGCATAAAGTCCAGTGAAGTTCTTTGAGGGCCGCCGTGGTATCGACTTGAGGGGGAATATACACACATGGCTGTGACTATAACCGAAGAGAATTCTCTTGGATGGTAATACGGTCGGCATTTAATTGAGGTATTCTAGGCCGGGTGAACAAAAGGTGTTGAGTTCCTGTACGTTAACACAATCACGCCATGAGTAGTTAATCATGAAACATACACCCCTGCCCTTCTTCCCGGAGAGATATTTATTTCTGTCTGCGCGATGAACTGAGAACCCAACTGGCTGTACGGAGTCAGACAGTATATCTCAAGAGGGCCATGTTTCCTTGAAACAGAGTATGTTACAATCCCTGATGTCTCTCTGGATGGAAATCCTCGCCCTGAGTTCGTCAACTTTATTATCCAGAGACTGAACATTAGCGAGTAATATACTCAGATGAAGAATATACTCTTCAAGAATATACTCTTGAATCAGTTCAATTGCCCTGGGGGGTATGAACAAAGGGTCCGATGAGGGAAAGTTGTATTCCTGGTCGTAATGCTGGTGAGTTACCACCGCTCTGATATCCAAAAGTTCTTCCCGGCTGTATTTTATAACACACATTTCCTGGGCTAATAATGTAAGAAATAACACAAAAAAAACAAATACTGTAAAGTTTCCTATCTGTCGGCGCCATTTTCATTAATGGCTCTCACAGACATTCGATTCCGTAAATGTTCTAAAATCACTGTTGGCCTCATGGTGAAATCCCTGAGCGGTTTCCTTCTTCTCCAGCAACTGAGTTAGGAAGGATACCTGTATCTTTGTAGTGACTGTGTGTATTGATAACTGCACCATGCTCAAAGTGATATTCAATGTCTGCTTTATTTTTTTACCCATCTACCTACCAATAGGTGCCCTTTGCGAACCATTGGAAAACCTTGCTGGTCTTTGTGGTTTAATCTGTGCTTGAAATTCACTGCTTGACTGGTGGACCTTACTAATTGTATGTGTGGGGTACAGAGATGGGGTAGTCATTTAAAAATCATGTTAAACTTCTATTTTTGCACAAGGTGAGTCCATGCAACTTATTATGTGACTTGTTAAGCACATGTTTACTCTTGAATTTATTTAGGCTTGCCATAACAAAAGGTTAAATACTTATTGACCCAAGACATTTCAGCTTTTTTAAAATTAATTTGTAAACATTTCTCAAAACAATTCCACTTTGAAGTTATGGGGTATTGATCAGTGACACAAAATCAAAATTCAAAAAAATGTAAAAACTCATGGGGTGTGAATACTTTCTGAAGTCACAGTAAAAAGTCCTGAATGTTGCAAGTAGGACTGTCTGTCATATATTAATTTATTCATTCATTCTAGCTGTTCTACACAGTATATCTGAAAGTGTTGTAATCCTCCTGCGCAGGGACTGGTTACTGATGTCTGTGTTCTACACTTCAGGAAGTGACAATGTTATGAAACAGAAAAAGGATTGATTGGACTGCTTTTGAAGTGACTCAATAAACAAAATAGACATTTTGTGTTGTCCAAAAATGTTTTCTGTTTTGGTTCTTACTGAATGAACATAGCCCTGGTACAGGTATTGGCCACTTCTCACAATACCTATACTGACCAATAGAGGGAGACGTTGAACTGTGTTGTGGAATTGGTCACTTATTGAAAATCCAGGATGAACCTGTGATGCTTAACAAAATGTCTCCCCCCATGCCAAATACTTTGAAATTATATTAAAGGGGCAATCTGCAGTTGAAACAAAGTTTTGGTTAAAAGCTGTGGGATGGGTATGGAGAAATGTAGAAAGGCCAGTATGAGGGTTTGCACACAGGCTAGAATGAAGTGTGGCTGTAGAGATATCTGTAGAGTTGTCAAACCACGAGAAGTAAAATTCCAAGGAGAGGCAAAGATTGACTTAATTTAGACCATGCTTCAAAGAATACAAAAGGTTGAAGTTCTGAAAGACCTCAACTTTTTTGCACTTTTACGTTTTTGTACTCTTTCACCTATTTCCCCTTTAAATAAGGAATGATAGCAGTCTAAAATGTAAAGCCTAACTAACACCTAACCATAGATGCTTTGAGTGACCAAGCAACCTTTAAAAAAAAACATGCCTCTTTTTGGATACTTGAGAAGAATATTCCACTTATATTCTTTTAGACCTTTTTTGCTCTGAGCTCCTAGTGCTCTTTGTTTTAGAAATATACACATATACATTAATGTGCAGCAACAACAGAATTACTGTGGTTGACATCATTTTAAGAACACAGGTTATACAATTCTTAGCGAATTACCTTGCATCACCGTCTCACATGACTTAATTGCTATTCAAGTACCTGTTGTGCCCAATTGCTGTTCAATGATGTGTACCGGTAACTAAAACGCTTGAAGGAATTCTTACCCTGCACATTCTGCATTCTGTGGACCATTTAGGCCGACACCGTTTACATTAGTTTGAAAGTACAGTGGTCGGATTGTACAGTAGTTAAACCACACTGACCCTGCTTACCCAGGACTCATTTTGCCATGATTCCTGTTCTGTATTCAGGAGGCACTCGGGTACAATATCAACCACCAGTTCAGTAGGTGTACATTGTGGACTCATTTTCCCATAATTCCTCTCCCTTGTCCAGGAGGTACTAGGGTACAAGATTGACCACCAGGTGTCGGTGTACATCGTGGCCGTGTTGGAGTACATCTCAGCAGACATCCTGAAGCTGGCAGGGAACTACGTGAGGAACATCCGCCACTACGAGATCTCCCAGCAGGACATCACCGTGGCCATGTGTGCCGATAAGGTGAGAGGAACGCCTGTGTTGTGCATCACAATGTGTTGTAATGCGTTATGAAGAGGGTCTTCAACATCGGCTACAATGAGATCTCCCAGCAGGACATCACTGGCCATATATGCCAATAAACAATTTCTAGTTATGTAAGTGTTATTCTTCAAGATTCAATGACTGTACCAATCCCAGATTGTCCCTTTTTGTTGCTGTGAGTATGAAATTAGATTAGCTTGTAAATGCTATTGTTGTTGTTGGCCTTAGTATGGCTGGTGGTGTGTGATGGTGAGAAGGCCCAGGAACCACACTGACTGGCCAATATTCCACTACAGCTGGAGTCTATAGGGTCATTTCTGAACATAAGCTGATGAAGAATGCCAGCTGAATGAGCGAGAGTGTGTGTGTGTGTGTGTGTGTGTGTGCTCGCGCTTCTAAGCTTTGGTCTCTCAGGATCTATTTCAATTCAGGAAGTAAACTGAAATTACAATTTTACATTTTCTTTATAGAAAATTTCTGAAGAAAATTGGAATTTGAATTTCAGTTTACCTCCTGAATTGACTGAACTAAAATGAATTGACTCCAACCTGGTGTCTATGCTGATGTCCCTCTGTGTGACTATTCAACCTATAATTATTTCTTTTTATTTAACTAGGCAAGTCAGTTGAGAACAAAATCTTATTTACAATGACGGCCTACACCGGCCAAACCCGGACGACGCTGGGCCAATTGTGCGCCACCCTACGGGACTCCCAATCACAGCCAGATATGATACAGCCAGGATTTGAACCAGGGACTGTAGTGACGCCTCTTGCACTGAGATGCAGCACCTTAGACCGCTGCGCCACTCGGGAGCAAAAAGTCTATTTTTGAGTAATTGGTAAGAATATGTCTGGCCGCTTCTATTCCCCCCCATCTCCAGGTTCTGATGGACATGTTCCACCAGGATGAGGAGGACATCAGCGGTTTCCCCCTGATGGACGAGGAGCCATCCACCAATGAGGAGCAGACCTACTACGACCTGGTCAAGACCTTCATGGCCGAGGTCCGACAGTACCTGCGCGACCTCAACCTCATCATCAAGGTGTTCCGCGAGCCCTTCGCCTCCGACGCCGTGCTTTTCCCCCACCATGTGAGTAGTGATGGCGGTAGATGGAGATAGACACACACACACACTTGCGCATACATGCACACACGTGTGCAGCGATGGTCTTCCGTCATGACTTTGTTTGACTCTACTTTAGTCTTTTTCCACTACTTCTCCCCTCTCTACCACCACTCTCTCACTTCTCTACTGCCCCCTTCCTGCATTACTGTGCTCCCCATCTCCCCCTTCCACCTATCTCTCTATCACCCCCCCCCTCCCCCCTCTTCCCCCAACTCTCTCGCTGCCTCCCTCCCGTTCCTTAATTCCCTGTCTCCCATCCTCTCTCTCGCTCTCTCCCCCTCTCTACTACCCCCTGCAGGACGTGGAGAACATCTTCAGCCGCATCGTGGACATCCACGAGGTCACCCTTAAGCTGCTGGGCCTTATTGAAGACACGGTGGAGATGACAGATGAGGGGAGCCCACACCCGCTGGTGGGCAGCTGCTTTGAAGACCTGGCCGAGGTCGGTGTGTGTTTGTGTGGGGGTGTGTTTGTGTGGGGGTGTGTTTGTGTGGGGGTGTGTTTGTGGGTGGGTGGGTGCATGTGTGTATATGTGGTGTTTGTGGGAGCCCAGCTTGTTTGTGATGAGCAGCTGCTTCAAAGACCTAGCCAAGGTAGGTGTGTGGTTGGGGGGATTGTTATGCATGTGTTTGTAAAGCTGTCTGTGTTAAGAAATTGCTGTCTGCAAAAAAAGTATGTTTGTGGGGATATGTGTGTGTTTACAAGCATATATATTGTGTGGGTGGGTGGGCTGTTTCTGCAAATAAATTGCTCCCAGGCACCCAAAGACAGCTAAGGCTTAGGCATTAGCTTGGGGAGCTAACATGAGTTTTCAGGTACCAGGCAAGGTTGCTCATTACACAAGTGTGGTTCACTGAACCACTTCTGTTACTCTTACACCTGTGTCTGAAAATACATTGCTCCTGTGCACCACAAGGCTGTGTTAGTCCGCCGAGCTTAAGCCTCGGACCGAGACATTAGCTCGGGGAGCTAACGCAAGTCTTCAGGTCCCAGGCAAGGTTACTTGTCATTCACTGACCCCACTTACACCCTACGGTTGTGGCCAGTGTCAGCAGCACGACTGTTAAAACACATGACATTTGATACAGCTTTCTTTTTTATTTCCAGGAGCTGGCCTTCGACCCCTACGAGACGTATGCTCAAGACATCCTGCGGACTGGCTTCCACGATCACTTCCTCAACCAGTTGTCTAAACCGGGAGCTGCCTTCTACCTCCAGGTCAGAGACCACAGCCCCCAGCCTGCTGACCCCACTCCCAAGCCTGCTCATTACCCCCCCAGCCTACTGACTACACTCCCAAGCCTGCTCATTACCCCCCCAGCCTACTGACCACACTCCCAAGCCTGCTCATTACCCCCCCCAGCCTACTGACCACACTCCCAAGCCTGCTCATTACTCCCCCAGCCTACTGACCCCACTCCCAAGCCTGCTCATTACTCCCCCAGCCTACTGACCACACTCCCAAGCCTGCTCATTACTCCCCCAGACTACTGACCCCACTCCCAAGCCTGCTCATTACTCCCCCAGCCTACTGACCCCACTCCCAAGCCTGCTCATTACTCCCCCAGCCTACTGACCACACTCCCAAGCCTGCTCATTACTCCCCCAGACTACTGACCCCACTCCCAAGCCTGCTCATTACTCCCCCAGCCTACTGACTACACTCCCAAGCCTGCTCATTACTCCCCCAGCCTACTGACCACACTCCCAAGCCTGCTCATTACTCCGCCAGCCTACTGACCACTCCTTATCATAACCCCAAAACTCCATTGTTGATGTGTATGTCGTCATAGGAGACGTTGTAAACAACTGATGTATTCAAATGATGTTTTAAAGTTCTGAGTTGCTCTGATGGAATGTAAGTAATCGTGTACTACAAATATTATTGGTCACGTGCTATTTACATGTGAATTTCATTGGAAGCATTTGCTCATGAACCTTTTTGTTGGTTGCCATTCTTGGATGTGCATCTAACACAGTTTGGCATTAAATTATGACTGTAAGGACAACCAGGCAAGGTCCACGCCAGGAAGGCCCAGAAAGAAAAATACATTGAGAATCAAGATGAAAGTGGACATTTTAAGCCCTTTTCTAGACCTGTACATGCCTCATGTACAAGTTTTTGATTTGTGAACCGTACATGATACAAGACAGTGTCTTGGTGTCATTGTGCTCTAAAATATTCATTAGAATGAATGTGAACAATTGTATTTCAGAATCGAGACATACTCCATATTTTAGAGCACACTATAATGAGTATAATTGCATCACGATGTTGGCATCGTGTACAGTTCATGGATATAGGTCTAAAAAGGGCATAAAATATACACTTTAATCATGATTTTTAAAAAATATTTGTGAGTTTTTTTTAAAAGCACGTCAAACATTCCTCCCAATGCATTTCCTGTGAGAATTGCCAGAACAATCTGAGATACTAGAAATGTTATTGGCCCTTTCTGGGGTGGATTTTCCCACAAGTAAGACATTTGTTTAAGAATCCCCCCCCCCCCCCAGACCACTGTTTGCGTATCACTGGTCTATATACCTTGATAAGATTTGACACTTTATTACCTGCCCAAGTTAACCCTCATCTCCCTCTGTCTCTGACTCCCCAGTCTATATGCGAAGGCTTTAAGGAAGCAGTCCAGTACGTCCTGCCCCGGTTGCTCCTCACGCCGGTCTATCATTGTCTCCACTATTTCGAGATCTTAAAGGTAAGCGTGTATGAGGATTCCTAATGCGGTCCTCTGTAGCTCAATTGGTTGAGCATGGCACTTGCATTGCCAGGATTGTGGGTTTCGATTCCCAGGGCCACCCATACGTAAAATGTATGCACGCTGGACTGGAAATCGCTTTGGATGAAAGAGTCTGCTAAATGGCATATATTATAACGTTTAATAATAATAAAAGTGTATTAGCGAAGGTACTGTATAGGGATCAGAATGCCTTGGATGGATGCAGGGGGATGGTTTGTCCCCAACGATGATCCACCAGCCACAGTGGATGTGGAATCTCAATGTTTTTCTTTTCTTTTTTTTCTTAACGTAATGCAGTTCAAAACGACAACAAAGGGGTCGCGGCTAAGGGATGGGGCAGGAGAAATGTAACCACTCTCAAATTCATAGACGGACCTATGGATTCAAGGACGTGAGATCAACATGATCGTTCCTAACCGTGTTTTGAGGCTGTATAGTGTTTGTTTACAAACAATGGAGTGCAACAAGCTTATATTTCGGTTTCTGATAGGGTACGACAGTTGAACTAAGCGCATGAGGCATTTTCTAAATATTTTTAAAGAATTAATGGGTATATGTCATTCATTTAAAAGTTTAAAAAATGTATGTATCAATTGCAGATTGCCCCTTAGGAGGTTCCACACTCCTCGTATTGTTTAACTTATTCAGACAGGTTTGAAGTCAGAGAAGGGAGAGTAGGTGGGAGGGACACGGGAGGAAGGGAGGATGCGGCGATTGGTCTCTGGTGGGTAGTCGTGCGTGTGTTTAGAGCAGAAAGGGTTACCGCTGTACCACATGATAAAAGTCACAAGGACATGAACCATGTGCCCCCTCTGGGAGAGCCTTAGTGGCGGGCTCCTTGTTCACACTTAGGCCTAGATTTGGCCCACACAGTCCTTATTCTCCCCTAAGCCTCTTTCCAGCAAGCCATGGAAGTGGCGGCTGCCCCGGAGAGGGCTAAATCGCCAATTTTTTTTTTTCTACCCCTAGCTTACTTGCTGCGAGTCCACGGTAAAGGGAAAGTGGGTGTGGAGAGGAGTCTCTTTCTGCCTTGTCCTCAGATGGCATAGCCAAAGGGACAGCCATAGGATGCAAACACATGGGTCATGCAACTCCGTGGAAGGTTAGTTCCACTCCGCTGGCACATAGTAGAACACTCCTTCCACGTCGTTCATGATTTCCCATAGAACGCATAGCCACTCATTGATTATCCTTTACATGTCATGCGTTTGCACAGGTATACAAGACTATATCAGACCATGGGGCTCCCGAGTGGCGCAGCGGTCTAAGGCACTGCATCTCAGTGTAAGAGGTGTCACTACAGTCCCTGGTTTGAATCCAGGCTGCTCAACCACATCCGGCCGTGATTGGGAGTCCCATAGGGCGGCGCACAATTGGCACAGCGTCGTCCAGTTTTGGCCGGGAGTAGGCCGTCATTGTAAATAAGAATTAGTTCTTAACTGACTTGCCTAGTTAAATAAAAAAATATATAATAATAATATAGACACTGTTGCTACAGATGCAAAAGGTAGGGCTTTCTGTACTTTAACCACAGCATGCTAGCTACCTTATTAGTTTAGAGACTTGGATAAAACTGCAAAGAAGATGACATGGTTTAAGGATAGAGAGAGGAAAAACTGACGGTTACTTTATGTCCGCTCACCTAAACACATTTGGCTACCAGAGCCATGTACGTCTATATATGGCTTATACATTGCATTCAGAAAGTATTCAGACCCCTTGACTTTTTACACATTTTGTTACGTTACAGCCTTATTCTAAAATGGATTAAATCGTTTTTTCCCCCCTCATCAATCTACACACAATACCCCATAATGACTATTCAGACCCTTTACTCAGTACTTTGATGATGCACCTTTGTCAGCAATTACAACCTTGAGTCTTCTTGGGTATGAGGCTACAAGCTTGGCACACCTGTATTTGGGGAGTTTCTCCCATTCTTCTTTGCAAATCTTCTCCAGCTCTGTCAGGTTGGATGATGGGGAGTGTCACTGCACAGCTATTTTCAGGTCTTTCCAGAGATGTTCGATCGGGTTCAAGTCCGGGCTCTGACTGGACCACTGAAGGAGATTCAGAGATTTGTCCCGAAGCCACTCCTGTGTTGTCGTGGCTGTGTGCTCAGGGTCATTGTCCTGTTGGAAGGTGAGGATCTGTACTTTGCTCCATTCATCTTTCTCTCGATCCTGACTAGTCTCACAGTCCCCGCCGCTGAACCCCACCATGCTTCACCTTAGGGACCGTGCCAGGTTTCTGCCAGACATGGTGCTTGGCATTCAGGCCAAATAGTTCAATCGTGGTTTCATCAGACCAGACTTGTTTCTCATGGTTTGAGTTTTTAGGTGCCTTTTGGCAAAGTCCAAGCGGGCTGTCATGTGCCTTTTTACTGAGGAGTGGCTTCCGTCTGGCCACTCTAACATAAAGGTCAGATTGGTGGAGGGCTGCAGATATGGTTGTCCTTCTGGAAGATTTTCCCATCTCCACAGAGGAACTCTGGAGCTTTGTCAGAGTGACCAGGCCCTTCTCCCCCGATTGCTCAGTTTGGCTGGGCGGCCAGCTCTAGGAAGAGTCTTGGTGGTTCCAAACTTCTTCCATTAAAGACTGATGGAGGCCACTGTGTTCTTGGGGATCTTCAATGATGCAGTAATTGTTGGGTGCCCTTCCCCAGATCTGTGCCTCAACACAATCCTGTCTCGGAGCTCTACAGACAATTCCTTCGACCTCCTGGCTTGGTTTTTGCTCTGACATGCATTGTGAACGGTGGGACCTTATATAGACAGGTGTGTGCCTTTCCAAATCATGTCCAATCAATGGAATTTACCACAGGTGGACTCCAAGTTGTAGAAACATCTCAAGGATGATCAATGGAAACAGGATACACCTGAGCTCAATTTCAAATCTCATAGCAAAAGGGTCTGAATAATAAGGTATTTCTGTTTTTAGTTTTTTTTATATATACATTTGTTAAAGTTTCTAAAAACCTGTTTTCACTTTGTCATTATGGGGTATTGTGTGTAGATTGATGAGGGGAATATTTTATCAATTTTAGAATAAGGCTGTAAAAAAAATCAAGGGGTCTGAAAAATCGAATGCAGTCGTGGCCAAAGGTTTTGAGAATGACACAAATATAAAATTTCACAAAGTCTGCTGCCTCAGTTTGTATGATGGCGATTTGCATATACTCCAGAATGTTCAGATGAATTGCAATTAATTGCAAAGTCCCTCTTTGCCATGCAAATTAACTGAATCCCCCAAAAACATTTCCACTGCATTTCAGCCCTGCCACAAAAGGACCAGCTGACATCATGTCAGTAATTATCTCGTTAACACAGGTGTGAGTGTTGACGAGGACAAGGCTGGAGATCACTCTGTCATGCTGATTGAGTTCGAATAACATACTGGAAGCTTCAAAAGGAGGGTGGTGCATGGAATCATTGTTCTTCCTCTGTCAACCATGGTTACCTGCAAGGAAACACGTGCCGTCAACATTGCTTTGCACAAAATTGGCTTCACAGGCAATGATATTGCTGCCAGTAAGATTGCACCTAAATCAACCATTTTATCAGATCTTCAAGGAGAGCGGTTCAATTGTTGTGAAGAAGGCTTCAGGGCACCCAAGAAAGTCCAGCAAGCGCCAGGACCGTCTCCTAAAGTTGATTCAGCTGCGGGATCGGGGCACCACCAGTACAGAGCTTGCTCCGGAATGGCAGCAGGCAGGTGTGAGTGCATCTGCACGCACAGTGAGGCAAAGACTTTTTGGAGGATGTCCTGGTGTCAAGAAGGGCAGCAAAGAAGCCACTTCTCTCCAGAAAAAACATCAGGGACAGACTGATATTTTGCAGAAGGTACAGGGATTGGACTGCTGAGGACTGGGGTAAAGTCATTTTCTCTGATTAATCCCCTTTCCGATTGTTTTGGGTATCTGGAAAAAAGCTTGTCCGGAGAAGACAAGGTGAGCGCTACCATCAGTCCTGTGTCATGCCAACAGTAAAGCATCCTGAGACCATTCATGTGTGGAGTTGCTTCTCAGCCAAGGGAGTGGGCTCACTCACAATTTTGCCTAAGAACACAGCCGTGAATAAAGAATGGTACCAACACATCCTCCGAGAGCAACTTCTCTCAACCATCCAGGAACAGTTTGGTGACGAACAATGCCTTTTCCAGTATGATGGAGCACCTTGCCATAAGGCAAAAGTGATAACTAAGTGGCTCGGGGAACAAAACATCGATATTTTGGGTCCATGGCCAGGAAACTCCCCTGGAGTTAATCCCATTGAGAACTTGTGGTCAATCTTCAAGAGGTGGGTGGACAAACAAAAATTCACAAATTCTGACAAACTCCAAGCATTGATTATGCAAGAATGGGCTGCCATCAGTCAGGATGTGGCCCAGAAGTTAATTGACAGCATGCCAGGGTGGATTGCAGAGGTCTTGAAAAAGAAGGGTCAACACTGCAAATATTGACTCTTTGCATCAACTTCATGTAATTGTCAATAAAAACCATTGAGACTTATGAAATGCTTGTAATTATACGTCAGTATTCCATAGTAACATCTGACAAAAATATCTAAAGACACTGAAGCAGCAAACTTTGTGTCATTCTCAACTTTTGGCCACGACTGTATATATAAAGGAGGGAGAGACTTGCGTGGTATTTCCCAAAGGGTCATGTGGTGTTAGTTCAATGTTGGTAGCCATTTTGTTCCTTGGTCATCGCTCAAGAAAGTAAGAATTAAGGGGAAACACTGGAGTTGAGGGGGTTGGGAATGAGAGAATGATGGAGAGATTTTTTTTTTCTCCCTCAGCCGTAATCCCGCTCATGAGTTTGGCCTTATACCGCATCATGATCCTTCGCTAGACTCCCCCTACCAGCGAAACCACCTGATCCAACATTTTATTCTCTACCCCTCTTTCTCTGCCCCATCCCCTCTCCCCCCCTCCTTTCCACAGCAACTAGAGGAGAAAAGTGAGGACGAGGAGGACAAAGAGTGTCTGAAACAGGCCATCACGGCGCTGCTCAATCTGCAGAGTAGCATGGAGAGGATCTGCTCCAAGAACATGGCCAAGAGGAGGCTGAGGTAGGCAGGGGAGCGCCAACTTACAACCCCTCCTGGTCCATCCACACCTGGTTCTCTTTACCCAAGAAGATACAAAGCTAGCTCTGTCACACACAGTACATATGCACACACAATAATAGAAATCCACAAGCAAAATATGGAAAGATAACTCACACACACATAATGGCACAGACCAGACAAGCACCAAAAGGTGGATATGTCTCATATGTGCACTATATATGCTCAGAGGCGTTAACACTTGCACAGCAAAATACACACCTCACAATAGACACCCACACGAACACACACACAGCAATTCATACTACTGCCTCATTGGTGTACTCCTCCCATCCTCTGCACACCCCCCACCCTAAGCTCAGTTCTGAGTTTCCCTCTGGACCTAAAATAGACTCGTGGGGGGGAGGGAGAGGGTTGGAGGGGGGCTCGCCACTGTGTTGTCGGAGGGAAGTTGTGTCAGGATTTGGGCTGTCCTGTTCTGCTATTATTGTTCCCGGCTTTGAGGGAAAAAAGGTGAGAATTTGAAAGGGGGGAGAAAAAACATAATTCCCTTGCTTTCGACAGTGGACTTTAGCATCCAAACCTTGCGGACCATTTTTATCTCCATCCCTCCTTTTCTTTTATTGGTGAAGAAAACAGGGTGTTTTTTTGGTTACATGCGGTTGTCACTCGTTATTTACTTGAGTGGAGGACATAGGGTATAAACAAGAAGAAGATTACCCCTTTGCTGCTCTTTTTAAGTAGTTTTTTTGTTTATTTTTCATGGGGAAAGGATGGCTTATCTTACGGTATGTCTTTGCACCCCATACTTTGGCGGGAACGTGGGGATGGCGACACACATAGGAGGCTAAAATGGACGTTCCGAGAGGACACACTGAGTTGGGGTACCCGACAAGGGTTACCTTTATTGACTTTGGCCGTTTCGCTACACCTTTCCTGTCTCTAGGGGTCTTTTGTATTTCGAGAGCCAGAACAAAGAACAACCCAAGAGCTCTGTCACAGCCATTTGAATTATGCCTGCTCTTTCGCAAGCTTGCTGTTGATTAGGAAAAACGTAATAAGCTCTTTGTCGCCAATGCTCTGGCAAGGTCCATCGCTGCCTGGGATAAATGATAGTTTGATAATGATGCTCATTATAATGTTTTGCTTTAATTAACTACATGATTCAATTCATTGCAAGACTGCTAGTTTAAAGATGAATGTAAATGCACGTCAAATATAACCTCTTTGATCAGACTTGAGAGTAGGCAAAGTTGACAGTTTCTTTCTGTGTATAGTTTTTTGAGTTTCACACTTAATGGACTGGGAAAAGGAAATTGTCGTTTCTGGGGCGAGTTTTGTGTGTAGTCTATCCCTTGCCCTTCAGAGGTGCCCCTTGTCTCTCAGCGAAGCTAATTCGTGCCAGGTGAAAGTCATCCTGTACTTTGAGGTGCTGGTATGAAGACAAGCGCGAGTGAGTTGGCTTCGCCTGCCTCCCCCTCCTCTCAGGAGCGCTGATGCAAGTCGTCTTGCTTCCACGAAAAACAAAGTAAGCCCTCCCAAGATTGTTTACAAGTAGTTTTAGTTCAGACGCACTGTACTAGCTAGCGGGTGTTAAATCCTTGTTGATTTTTTCCCTAATCACCCTCTCACTCAATCAATTTGTAGAACCCCCCCCAAAAAAGAAAATTGGGATATCTGAAATCAAGCCCCAGTGGCGCAATGCTGTTCGATTATTCTAAGTAGGTGGTTTTAGAAGTGATCATTGGAATTATTGCTCAGCTGATTTGTCATGAGCAGTACGGGTGAGGTTCTGGTGGGCCGCAGAGCTTTCTCGTCTTCTGTTTACTTAAGTTTTGTCATTCTGGTTTTGAAAGAGCACCGTATAGTGCTGGTTTTCACAGCAGTCTTTTTGTATTGAATTGCTGAAAGAGTTTTGAACTTACTCCTCACATGACCTAATTATTACAGGGGGCATGGTCCTTAATAATGAATAAATACTGAAAATAGACATTGGTATAATATGAGAATAAAGATTGATTATAACAGACTAGTCTACATTGTGGTCCTAAAAGAACTGAAATGAGAGATGCTCATTTTGAATATGATAGTCATACCATAGACCATATTAATGGTACGACGAACCAAAACAATATTTAAATAGTGTCTGGCTCAAAGAAATATAATCAGATGCTCTTTATTCTTTTAGACATTCTATTCGTATGCACTTTCTCATTTGGTCCTCCAAGGCACCATGTTAACCAATGGGTGTGGGCCCTTCCTCGGTAGACTACCGTTTTGTTGAACTGCTGGAATGGTGAGGAAGTTTAGTCAATTGGCCTGCTGGTCCACCAGTGTTGGGTGTAAACTGAAGGGACATGCCTGACCAGCATACTGATATTGAATTACCTAATTGGTTCTGGTTAAGTTTAGGGTTATTGGTGTGGTTAAAGGAAAACTCCATCCAAAAACTTTTAGTATTTATTTCATTAGTTCGTTGTTGGATTGCTAACATGCAAAACATTTAGGGACTATATCAACAATGGACGAATGAAACAAAAACTAAAAGGTTGTTTTTGGGTGGAATTTTCCTTTAAGGTTAGGGTCAGTATTATAAACTCAGCAAAAAAAGAAACGTCCCTTTTTCAGGACCCTGTTTTTCAAAGATAATTCATTAAAATCCAAATAACTTCACAGATCTTCATTGTAAAGGGTTTAAACACTGTTTCCCATGCTTGCTCAATGAACCATAAACAATTAATGAACATGCACCTGTGGAACGGTCGTTAAGACACTAACAGCTTACAGACGGTAGGCAATTAAGGTCACAGTTATGAAAACTTAGGACACTAAAGAGGCCTTTCTACTGACTCTGAAAAACACCAAAATAAAGATGCCCAGGGTCCCTGCTCATCTGTGTGAACGGGCCTCAGGCATGCTGCAAGGAGGCATGAGGACTGCAGATGTGGCCAGGGCAATAAATTGCAATGTCCGTACTGTGAGACGCATAAGACCGCGCTACAGGGAGACGGGACAGACAGCTGATCGTACTCGCAGTGGCAGACCACGTGTAACAACACCTGCACAGAACTGGTACATCTGAACATCACACCTACGGGACAGGTGCAGGATGACAACAACAACTGCCCGAGTTACACCAGGAATGCACAGTCCCTCCATCAGTGCTCAGACTGTCCGCAATAGGCTGAGAGAGGCTGGACTGAGGGCTTGTAGGCCTGTTGTAAGGCAGGTCTTCACCAGACATCACCGGCAACAATGTCACCTATGGGCACAAACCCACCGTCGCTGGACCAGACAGGTCTGGCAAAAAGTGCTTGTCACTGACGCGTCACGGTTTTGTCTCACCAGGTGTGATGGTCGTATTTGCGTTTATCGTAGAAGGAATGAGCGTTACACCGAGGCCTGTACTCTGGAGCGGGATCGATTTGGAGGTGGAGGGTCCGTCATGGTCTGGGGCAGTGTGTCACTGCATCATCGGACTGAGCTTGTTGTCATTGCAGGCAATCTCAACGGTGGTCGTTACATGGAAGACATCCTCCTCACTCATGTGGTACCCTTCCTGCAGGCTCATCCTGACATGACCCAATGCCACCAGCCATACTGCTCGTTCTGTGTGTGATTTCCTGCAAGACAGGAACGTCAGTGTGCTGCCGTGGCCAGCGAAGTGCCCGGATCTCAATCCCATTGAGCATGTCTGGGACCTGTTGGGTCGGAGGGTGAGGTCTAGGGCCATTCCCCCCCAGAAATGTCAGGGAACTTGCAAGTGCCTTGGTGGAAGAGTGGGGTAACATCTCACAGCAAGAACTGGCAAATCTGGTACAGTCCATGGAGGAGATGCACTGCAGTACTTAATGCAGCTGGTGGCCACACCAGATACTGACTGTTACTTTTGATTTTGACCCCCCCCCCCTTTGTTTACGGACACATTTTTCCATTTCTGCTCGTCACATGTCTGTGGAACGTGTTCAGTTTATGTCTCAGTTGTTGAATCTTATGTTCATACAAATATTTACACATTTTCAGAAAATAAACCCAGTTGACAGTGAGAGGACGTTTCTTTTTTTGCTGAGTTTAGTTATGGGTGGGGATGCCAGTCACGTCGCTCCCAGTGTTTTGTTAAGGAGATGTTATTTGTAGGAACCCCCTCCTGGACCAGGTTTAGTTGTACCGCTGCTTTAGCCACCCACACCGACCCTCCACTCAATCTCAGTCTCGCTGGCTTTGTTGACTTGTTTTCCATTGTCAATGTGCTGTGAACATCAGACCCACATTTCCCTTCCTCTCTTCTCCCCCTCTTTCCCTTTTTTCTCTCACATTCTTTTTCTTACATTCAACTTTCTGTCATTTTATCTCTTTTTCATATTTTCTTTCTCTCTCTCCTCTAACTCTTCGGCGGCACCAGCGAGTCGGCCTGCCGCTTCTACAGCCAGCAGATGAAGGGCAAGCACCTGGCCATCAAGAAGATGAACGAGATCCAGAAGAACATTGACGGCTGGGAGGGCAAGGACATCGGCCAGTGCTGCAACGAATTCATCATGGAGGGGACGCTGACACGCGTGGGCGCCAAGCACGAACGGCACATCTTCCTCTTCGACGGCCTGATGATCTGCTGCAAGTCCAACCACGGCCAGCCGCGCTTGCCTGGCGCCTCGTCCACCGCCGAGTACCGCCTCAAGGAGAAGTTCTTAATGCGCAAGGTTCAGATCAACGACAAGGACGACAAGGAGGGCGAGTACCGCCACGCCTTTGAGATCATCCTCAAAGACGGCAACAGCGTGGTGTTTGCCGCCAAGTCGGCCGAGGACAAGAATGGCTGGATGGCGGCGCTCATCTCACTGCAGTACCGCTCAACGCTGGAGCGCATGCTGGACTCGGCCATGCTACAGGAGGAGAAGGAGGAGCAAATGAGGCTTCCCGGGGCGGAGCTTTACCGGTTCGCCACGCCCGACTCTGAGGAGAACGTGGTGTTCGAGGAGAACGTGCAGTCCAAGTCGGGCATCCCCATCATCAAGGCGGGTACAGTGCTCAAGCTCATCGAAAGGCTCACCTTCCACATGTATGCAGGTGAGAAAAAGCACATGACACAGCAAAGGTTTCCTATGATGACCTGTTATGACCTTTTTGAAATGCGTGCCTTTTCCGTACAGTAGGCTATACAAATACCTCCCTCAGATGTGTGGAATAACAGTAGTTGCTAAATCCTAGTAGAGAACATCTCGCAGACCCTTTCCTATCGTAGAACAGGGGGAAGGGGCAGGGTTTTGGTTTTAGAGAGGAGGAGAATCCTGTGGAAAAAGTAGTCGGTAGGAGTCAAATTTGGTGTTCAACAACAGGTTTAAAGGTTTAACCCTTTACAGTCGTGGGATTTGGCCTATATGGATAGGGCTAAATTGAAATGTTTTTTACAGAAGTAATATGAAATGCATAGGCATAGTAGCAATTGAAAGGGAACAGTTTGGAGATTATGGGAACATTATTTGACCAAAGTTGAGGATACGACAGTTCACCTTTCACAAGACTGAATCCAAACATTACACTGTTGATTTTATGTGCGTTTTACCTTTGCTGTACTTTTCGCTGCATTTGTTGATAAGGAAATCTGAAAATACTCTGGATACATTCAGTAACATGATAACAATATTCCGGGAAAATGTGGGGTAGGTGCAACATAAGACAAAAAAATTGAGTGAGAGGACCAACTGGTGTGCAGAGTTCCTAAGTAATTTCAATGCACTTTAATGACTCAAAGAAGAGTCTTCAACTATAAGATTTTTTTTTGCGTTCTCCTAGCTGAGCCGTTGAGCAACAAGAGCAAGCACACTTGCAGTTGTTTTGTTTGTAACACAGACATGCTTCGCCGCCAATTACTGTTCTTCATGCAATCTAAAAACAGCCCATTTTATAAATTGCAATCGGAGTCAGCTGGGCATCATGAAAGCTTGTTCTATTGCCAACATGACTAGCTAAGTTATAAAATGCTATTTTACGGTGTTAGGCTTTCACGGGGTAATTCAGAGAAACGGATCGGTATTTTGGTGCGCATAGAAAAGAGTCATGCTTTAGACTGTTAGGTTCTAATTGTTCAGAGTAAATAACTCACGGACACTAGAGAAGCTTAACCAAGTTTAATATCCCACTTAAGACACTCCTCCTTCTCTCCAATCCTTATTATTCCCTTCAGGGGATCTGACCTGACCTCAACCCCTCCTTCGCCTAATCCACAGATGTCCATCCGCTTCCCCTATAGCAATCTTTTGATCTCCTCCCATCCACCCAGCACATTCCACAGCCACTCTGTCTTTCTACAGATCTCGCTCCTTTATATACTCTGCGTCTGACCTATCATGTCTTTAACATCTCAATGTTCAACGTTTAGAATCCAACAAGACAAACAGGCTCATTCTGTTCAGAACAACCGAGGGTATGACACCATGTCATCTTGTAATTGTACATCAAACATAGTGATCATAAACGTTGACACTGCATGTTATTGTATAGCCACTGTTGTTCCAATTTAGGCGCTTAGCAGTGCCCGAATATGCCATTTTCAACCCGTATACAGGTACGAGTGTAAAGGGCTACAGGGAGCAGGAAGTAGACATGGGTCACATCTCAAATTGCTCCCTCTCCACATTTAATTTATTTGAAGTGAGAGAACTGGACAGGCAAAAGCGAATGCCAAGAAACCTAGATATTTTCTGTATCTTGTTAATTTTTGTCCTGACTACTAGGGCCTGGCCTCTTACTCCATTGTGCACCGCAATTGTTTGTGTTTATGCAAACCGCACTTGCCCAGTGCCTGGAGTGCCTGTTCCTGTTATCACCTTGTTGTTCTACACACAAAACCTTGAGCTTGAACCTTAAACATCAAAGACAAGATAGTGGAAGGCCTTCCTCCCACTTTCGTCATCCCCACATCCATTTATAGCTGTTTTCACACGGCTTGTAAATATTTGGCCACACTTGACGTCAGAACGCGGGATGTGATGACCTGCTTCGTTTCAGTGTCAGTTTAGCCCCAGATAACACAACGAGAACTGATAAAGAACAAAAAACAAGAGGACGAAGCCTATTTATCGTCACTTCGCCATTTTGTAAGTGACCGGTAGTAGCAGATCTTTCCTGCCTGTTTTTAGTGTTGTTGAGGTAATCACTTTGCAGACTTCAGTGGCACCTGAACTCCTTTAGTGATTCCTCACTAAAGCCCAAACAAAAAAAAGACATTCTTTTTGGAATGTTCATGAAATGTAATCCATAATATAGTCCTTTTGGAGGAAGAATTGTTGACATATATTTGTATCTAGAAGTTGGCATATTTATGACATTTTGGCCTTACCCAGGCCTCCTTTAAGACTCCATAATGCTTCATCTGGAGGTGCTACAAAGCAAAAATGGATGTCATATGAAGCTTTACCACTTGCTCTGTAATACGAGTAGTATTTTAATAGTAAAAAATAATTATTTATTTAGTTCCCCTCTGGAACTTTGATATGCCCGTAGAATAGGCTATATTATGTTCAACAATATATGTTTTTAAGCAACTCAAACATTTCTTTATTCATATTTATATTCAAAAATGTATGAAAAAAAAGTGATTGAAACCAAAATACTACTCATATTACAGAGCAAGTGATAAAACTTCATAAGACACCAATGTTTGTTTAGTAGCACCTACAGATGAAACACTATGGAGTCTTAAAGGAGGCCTGGACGAGGCCAAAATATCAGAAAAATGCCAACATTGTATTGTAATGCCAACATAATATTGTATTAAATATGACTCAATTATGCTTTTTGACACATGACAACAATCCTTCAACCAAAGAACTATTTTATGGACTATATTTTGTGAAAATGTAAAAAATCATGGTCTTTCTTTGTCTGGCGTTTCGTGAGCAATCGCTCTTAAGAAAGGCTGAATGACCCAGCACACACAGCAGTTGTTAAACCATGGGATCTGTATTCTTCTCCACTGACGGGTGCCGTTGTACCTAACCAGATACAAGGCTGCGATTGGACTAATAAGCTCTTCATTAATTAAAAGTCATGATGTCATTTTGGGGAAATAAATCACCAAATTCAATCGCTCAAAGTCCCAAGTGGATGTGGGCTCTGGTAATCCGGGGAGCAAAACATTTAGGCCAAGCGCTTTTGAAATTTGTTCTGTTTCTATGCATTGTTATGCAATGTCATGCAAACATACAGGTGTTGTATAAAATCCTCTTAAAGACACACGTTTTTCTTTGTTTCGCACGGAAGCCTTTCTGAACTCTTACACACGTTTGGGTTTCATCTCGTTTGTCTCTGGAAGTCTAGAGCAGTGTTTTTCAACTGTGGTAAGTGAGTACCCCCAGACTGTACACATTTTTGTTGACGCACACCTGATTCAACTCACCCAAGTGCTTGATCATTAGTTGACGAGTTGATTCAGGTGTGCTTGTCCTGGGCTACACCAAACCTGTGTGCTGTTGGGGAGTAGTGAAGGACTGGAGTTTAAAAAAACACTGGTCCAAGGTTAATGCAGCACAATACAAGGCCAGAAGAGAACATTCCTCTTATGGGTGGACTGTCCAGCTCACACCCCTGTGTAAACTTCCTGCCCCGAATAAAGGGTAGGGTGTAAATTTAGGCCACTATTTTCCTTTTTAGTTTTCAACCGTCTGTGTGCCACTGATTTCCAAATAAGCCAAGGGAAATGAGCCTTTTGAGGAAAAAGTGTGTCTGTGTGGCCTGGGTAATTTGAAAAGGGGAAAAAGGTGCTTCCTGTGCGATGCACCTCATGCCTGGGACACACACCCTGCTCCCACCCAGGAGACAGCAGGGGAGGGACAACGCACGCTTTCTCTCTTGTCTCTCTGTCCTATCTGCATTACAATTTGCATGGATCTACGCTTCTGTTTCTGCCATAAATTGTCATCAAGAATCCATATAGTCCATGAGGCAGGAGTCGGTCGGGCTCTCTTGGGACGGCGATGTCTCATAGTGATTTTTTTGAAGGTCTATGTCCCTAGAGTTGGAAAATGTGTGATAGCAGTGCAGCAATGGTAGCTTTCTGCGTGTTATCGTTCATCCCTCCATCCCATCAATTTTTCCCATAGGGGTTTTACCCTATGGCAAACAATATCAGTATTGCTCACTTGTACTCTTTAATCTTGTATCATTGGAAAGCTTAGAGATTCAGACACATTTTTGGGAATGTTCAGGTCAACAGAACTTTGACCATTGACCTCTATGGTACATCGCAGCAGTTTTGGAAAAAGTACTCAATTGTCATACTTGATACCACAGAAAATGACTCAAGTAAAAGTGAAAGTCACCCAGTAAAATACTACTTGAGTAAAAGTCTAAAAGTATTTGGTTTTAAATATACTTCAGTAGCAAAAGTAAATGGAACTGCTAAAATGTACTTAAGTATAAACCATTTCAAGTTCCGTATATTAAGCAAACCAGATGGCACAATTTACAAGCAAAGCATTTGTGTTTAGTGAGTCCTCCAGTTCAGAGGCAGTAGGGATGACCAGGAATGTTCTCTTGATATGTGTGAATTGGACCATTTTCCTGTCAAAATGTAGTACCTTAGGGTGTCAGGGAAAATGTATGTAAAAAATAATGTAAAAAGTACATTATTGTCTTTAGGAATGTAGTGAAGTAAAAGTTGGCAAAAATATGAATAGTAAAATAAAGTACAGATATCCCAGATATTTTTACTTAAGTACATTACACCACTGCATATCAGAATGACCTGTACGCCATTAAAGAGGAAACCCTGATATATTTTAAACTTTGTTTGACAAGTGGTTCTGAAAGTACATGAAATTACCTTTCAAATTATATTTAATATAGTGCATTCGGAAAGTATTCATACCCCTTGACTTTTTCCACATTTTGTTATGTTACAGCCTCATTCTAAAATTGATTAAATCGTTTTTTCCCTCAGCAATCTACACGTACTACCCCATAATGACAAAGCAAAAACAGGTTTTTAGAGATGTTTGCAAATGTATTAAAAATAAACTGATCACATTTATGTAAATATTCAGACCCTTTACTCAGTACTTTGTTTTTATTTTTATTTTTTATTTTACCGTTATTTTACCAGGTAAGTTGACTGAGAACACGTTCTCATTTGCAGCAACGACCTGGGGAATAGTTACAGGGGAGAGGAGGGGGATGAATGAGCCAATTGTAAACTGGGGATTATTAGGTGACCGTGATGGTTAAGGGCCAGATTGGGAATTTAGCCAGGACACCGGGGTTAACACCCCTACTCTTACGATAAGTGCCATGGGATCTTTAATGACCTCAGAGAGTCAGGACACCCGTTTAACGTCCCATCCGAAAGACGGCACCCTACACAGAGCAGTGTCCCCAATCACTGCCCTGGGGCATTGGGATCTTTGTTTAGACCAGAGGAAAGAGTGCCTCCTACTGGCCCTCCAACACCACTTCCAGCAGCACCTGGTCTCCCATCCAGGGACTGACCAGGACCAACCCTGCTTAGCTTCAGAAGCAAGCCAGCAGTGGTATGCAGGGTGGTATGCTGCTGGCAAAGAACCTTTGGCAGCGATACAGTGTAGAGTAATTTATTTTAATTTTATTTAACCTTTATTTAACTTGGCAAGTCAGTCTTCTTGGGTAGGACTCTACAAGCTTGACACACCTGTATTTGGGGAGTTTCTCCCATTCTTCTCTGCAGATCCTCTCAAGCTCTGTAAGGTTGGATGGGGAGCGTCGCTGCACAGCTATTTTCAGGTCTCTTCAGAGATGTTCGATCGGGTTGAAGTCCGGGCTCTGACTGGGCCATTCAAGAACATTCAGAGGCTAGTCCCGAAGCCATTCATGTGTTCTCTTGGCTTTGTGCTTAGCGTTGTTGTCCTGTTGGAAGGTGAACCTTTGCCCCAGTCTGCGGTCCTGAGCGCTCTGGAGCCGGTTTTCATCAAGGATCTCTCTGTACTTTGCTCTGTTCATCTTTCCCTTCATCCTGACAAGTTTCCCAGTCTCTGCCGCTGAAAACCATCCCCGCAGCATGATGCTGCCTCCACCATGCTTCACCGTAGGGATAGTGCCGGGCTTCGTCCAGATGTGACACTTGGAATTTAGGCTAAAGAGTTCAATCTTGGTTTTATCAGACCAGAGAATCTTGTTTCTCATGGTCAGAGTCCTTTAGGTGCCTTTTGGCAAAATCCAAGTGGGCTCTCATGTGCCTTTTTACTGAGGAGTGGCTTCTGCCTGGCCACTCTACCATAAAGGCCTGATTGGTGGAGTGCTGCAGAGATGGCTGTCCTTCTGGAATGTTCTCCAATCTCCACAGAGGAACTCTGGAGCTCTGTCAGAGTGACCATGAGGGTTCATGCTGGGCGGCCAACTCTAGGAAGAGTGTTGGTGGTTCCAAACTTCTACCATTTATGAATGATGACAGCCAGTGTGTTCTTTGGGACCTTCAATGCTGCAGAAATGTTTTGGTACCCTTCCCTAGATCTGTTTCTCGACACAATCCTGTCTCGGAGCAGTACAGACAATTCCTTCGACCTCATGGCTTGGTATTGCTCTGACATGCACTGTCAACTGTGAGATCTTATATAGACAGGTGTGTGTCCAATCAATTGAATGTACCACAGGTGGACTTAAATCAAGTTGTAGAAACATCTCAAAGATGATCAATGGAAACATGATGCACCTGAGCTCAATTTTGAGTCTCATAGCAAAGGGTCTGAATACTTATGTAAATAAGGTATTTCTGTTTTTTATTTGTAATACATTTGCTAACATTTCTAAAAACCTGCTTTCGCTTTGTCATTATAGGGTATTGTGTGTAGATTGATGAGGAACTATTTTTATGTAATCCATTTTAGAATAAGGCTGTAACGTATCAAAATGTGGAAAAAGTCAAGGGGTCTGAATACTTTTCGTGTGTGTGAGAGACCATTTGCTCACACACATATAACATGCACACACATTTATACTGACTCAACACAACTCAAAGGTTTGGACACACCTACTCATTCAAGGGTTTTTCTTTATTTGTACTATTTTCTACATTGTAGAATAGTAGTGAAGACATCAAAACTATTGAATAACACATATGGAATCATATAGTAACCAAAAAAGTGTTATTAAAATATATTTAAGATTTTTCAAAGTAGCCACCCTTTGCTTTGATGACAGCTTTGCACTCTTGGCATTCTCTCAACCAGTTTTATGAGGAATGCTTTTACAACAGTCTTGAAGGAGTTCCCACATACGCTGAGCGCTTGTTGGCTGCTTTTCCTTCACTCTGTGGTCCAACTCATCCCAAACCATCTCAATTGGGTTGAGGTCGGGTGATTGTGGAGGCCAGGACATCTGATGCAGCACTCCATCGCTCTCCTTCTTGGTCATATAAGCCCTTACACAGCCTGGAGGTGTGTTGGGTCATTGTCCTGCTGAAAAACAAATGATTGTCCCACGAAGCACTAACAAGATGGGATTGGCGTATCGCTGCAAAATGCTGTGGTAGCCATGCTGGTTCAGTGTGCCTTAAAACTTCTTGCGACTACAGGGGGTGCTGTTCCGAATTAGCATTTTGTCGTCTCCAAATTAAACTGCCTAGTACTCAATTCTTGCTCGTACAATATGCATATTATTAATTCTATTGGATAGAAAACACTTTCTAGTTTCATACAACGTTGAAATTATGTCTGTGGGTGACCCAGAACTCTTTCTACAGCGAAATCCATGACAGACAGTGAAAGGTCTGAGAGCGAAGCTCTGGTTTCAGATCAGTTTTTAAGGTCTCTGTCTATCCTATGGAACGGCACGAACTGCACCCGCCTTCCCCTGGATGTCAGTAACCAATGAGAAGTGGAATGGGCCTTCTAGGTAGCTCTCAGAGGTTATAAAAGACCAAGGAGTGAGAGTAGCCCCCCTTTCGACGCTCGCCCTTACGCAGGAAGGGACCTCCGGATGCCATTTTCACAGGCTCGGTTATCAACTTGAAATGTATCCGTCTGTAATTTAATTCGATATAGGACTTAGAAACATCATAAGGTAGTTAATTTAAACCGTTTTATAGCAATTTATATCCGTTTAGTGCGATTTTGATGCATTTCTATGTGAAGCACCGGGCACATTTCGGGGTCCTGGTTGAACGTTAGCGGGCATTTAGACGGACAAAGGACATCTTTCGACCAAAAGAAGATTATACCCAAGAAAGAATACATTGCCCAAGAATCCGATGGAAAATCACCTCATAGTAAGTAATATTTAATATGATAAATCGTTGTTCTGTCGAAATATTTTAAACGCATATTTCGCCATTTTGTTTTCTATCCCTTCGCTTGGCGAACCCTGTATTGCACAGTAAGGATAATTTTAGAAATGTAAATCAGCGATTGCATTAAGAACTAATTTGTCTTTCGATTCCTGTCAACCCTGTATTTTTTAGTCAAGTATATGATTAGCTTTCAATTAAACTAGATCACTCTGATAGATGACGTCAGACATATTGAGGCTTGATTTCCTAGTATTTTTATTGTGTAACCACGGTTTTGTATGGCTCTTTCTAAAAAATATGCACCTTTTCGAACAAACTGTATATGTATGTTGTAAAATGATGTTACAGGAGTGTCATCGGAAGAATTCTGAGAAGGTTAGTGAAAAAATTAATATATTTTGGCGGTGATTACGTTATAGCGCTCTTTGGCTGGAATCGATGCTCTGGTAACGTTTGCACATGTGGTATGCTAACTTATCGATTTATTGTGTTTTCGCTGAAAAACGCTTAGAAAATCTGAAATATGGTCTGAAATCACAAGAACTGGGTCTTTCCATTGCTATGCTTTGTCTATTTTTATGAAATGTTTTATGATGAGTAAATTGGTCATACACGTTGCTCTATCTAGTAATTCTAGTCGATTTGTGATGGTCGGTGCAATTGTAAACTGTGATTTCTACCTGAAATATGCACTTTTTTCTAACAAAAACTATCCTATACCATGAATATGTTATCAGACTGTCATCTGATGGTTTTTTTTATAGGTTATTGGCTATCAATATCTTAGTTGAGCCGAATTGGTGATAGCACCTGAAGGAGTAAGAAACTGATGGAGTTAGAATAGTGGTGTATTTTGCTAACGTGTTTAGCTAATAGATTTACATATTTTGTCTTCCCTGTAAAACATTTTAAAAATCTGAAATGGTGGCTTTATTCACAAGATCTGTATCTTTCATCTGGTGTCTTGGACTTGTGATTTAATGATATTTAGATGCTACTATCTACTTGTGAAGCTATGCTAGCTATGCTAATCAGTGTGTGGGGGGTGGGGGGTGCTCCCGGATCCGGGATTGATACTCGTGAAAGGTTAAATTCTAAATAAATCACAGACAGTGCCACCAGCAAAGCACCATCACACCACCTCCTCCATGCTTCACGTTTGGAACCACACATGCAGAGATCATCCGTTCACCTACTCTGCATCTCACAAAGACACGTGGTTGGAACCAGAAATCTCCAATTTGGACCCATCAGACCAAAGGACAGATTTCCACGTGTCTAATGTCCATTGCTTGTGTTTCTTGGCCCAAGCAAGTCTCTTCTTATTGGTGTCCTTTAGTAGTGGCTTCTTTGCAGCAATTTGACCATGAAGGCCTGTTTTACACAGTCTCCTCTGAACAGTTTATGTTTATGTGTCTGTTAGTTGAACTCTGTGAAGCATTTATTTGGGCTGCAATCTGAGGCTGGTAACTCTAATGAACTTATCCTCTGCAGCAGAGGTAACTCTGTCTTCCTTTCCTGTGGCGGTCCTCATGAGAGCCAGTTTCAGCATAGCGCTTGATGGTTTTTGCGACTGCACTTGGAAGAAACTGACTGGCCTTCATGTCTTAAAGTAATGGACTGTCGTTTCTCTTTGCTTATTTGAGCTGTTCTTCCCATAATATGGACTTGGTCTTTTACCAAATAGAGTTATCTTCTGTATACCACCCCTACTTTGTCACAACACAACTGATTGGCTCAAACGCATTAAGATGGAAAGAAATTCCACAAATTAACTTTAACAAGGCACACCTGTTCATTTAAATTAATTCCAGGTGACTACCTCGTGAGCTGGTTGAGAGAATGCCAAGAGTGTGCAAAGCTGTCATCAAGGCAAAGGGTGGCTGCTTTGAAGAATCTAAAATCTATATTTTTTTATATATATGTGTGTTTTTTTATATCCCCTTTTCTCCCCAATTTCGTGGTATCCAATTGGTAGTTAGTCTTGTTCCATCGTTGCAACTCCCTTATGTACTCGGGAGAGGCGAAGGTCGAGAGCCGTGCGTCCTCCGAAACACAACCCAGCCAAGCCGCACTGCTTCTTGACACAATGCCCGCTTAATCCGGAAGTCAGCCGGATTAAGACAGCACCAATCTGTCGGTGGAAACACCGTACGCCTGGCGACCGTGTCAGCGAGCACTGCATCCGGCCCGCCACAGGAGTCGCTAGTGCGCAAGGGGACAAGAACATCCCTGCCAGCCAAACCCTCCCCAAACCCGGACGACGCTGAGCCAATTTTGCGCCGCCCCATGGGTCTCCGGTCCTGGACTCAAACCAGGAACTCTAGTGGCACAGCTAGCACTGCGATGCAGTGCCTTAGACCACTGCGCCACTCGGGAGGCCAATATATTTAGATTTTAACACTTTTTTTGGTTACTACATGATTCCATATGTGTTATTTCATAGTTCTGATGTCTTCACTATAGTTCTACAATGTAAAAAATAAAAACCCTTGAATGAGTAGGTGTCAACATTCGACTGGTCCTGTGTGTGTGTATAGTGGCAAGAAAAAGTATGAAAACCTTTTTGGAATTACCTGGATTTCTGCATAAATTGGTCATAAAATTTGATCTGATCTTCCTCTAAGTCACAACAACAGATAAACACAGTCTGCTTAAACTAATAACACACAAACAATTATACGTGTTCATGTCTTTATTGAACACACCGTGTAAGCATTCACAGTGTAGGGTGTAAAAAGTATGTGAACCCTTGGATTTAATAACTGGTTGACCCTCCTTTGGCAGCAATAAACTCAACCAAACATTTTCTGTAGTTGTGGATCAGACCTGCACAATGGTCAGGAGGAATTTTGAACCATTCATCTTTACAAAACTGTTTCAGTTCAGCAATATTCTTAGGATGTCTGGTGTGAACCGCTCTTTTCTTCTGTTGAAGCCATTCTGTTGTTGAGTTACTTCTGTTTTTTGGGTCGTTGTCCTGTTGCATCACCCAACTTCTGTTGCGCTTCAATTGGCGGATAGCCTTACATTCTCCTGCAAAATGTCTTGATCAACTTGGGAATTCATTTTTCCGTCGGTGATAGCAAGCTGTCCAGGTCCTGAGGCAGTAAAGCAGCCCCAAACCATGATGCTCCCTCCACTGTACTTTACAGTTGGGAAGAGGTTTTGATGTTGGTGTGCTGTGCCTTTTTTTTCTCCACACATAGTGCTGTGTGTTCCTTCCAAACAACTCAACTGTAGTTTCATCTGTCCACAGAATATTTTGCCAAAAGCGCTGTGGAACATCCAGGTGCACTTTTGCGAACTTCAGACATGCAGCAATGTTTTTTTTTGACAGCAGTGGCTTCTTCCGTGGTGTCCTCCCATGAACACCATTCTTGTTTAGTGTTTTACATATTCTAGACTTGTCATCAGAGATGTTAGCATGTTCCAGAGATTTCTGTAAGTCTAGCTGACACTCCAAGATTCTTCTTAACCTCATTGAGCATTCTGCACTGTGCTCTTGCAGTCATCTTTTCAGGACGGCCACTCCTAGGGAGAGTAGCAACAGTGCTGAACTTTCTCCATTTATAGACAATTTGACTTACTGTGGACTGATGAACATCAAGGCTTTTAGAGATACTTTTGTAACCCTTTCCAGATTTATGCAAGTCAACAATTCTTAATCTTAGGTCTTCTGAGATCTCTTTGTTCGAGGCATGGTTCACATCAGGCAATGCTTCTTGTGAATAGCAAACTCCAATGTTGTGAGTGTTTTTTATAGGGAAAGGCAGCTCTAACCAACAACTCCACTCTCGTCTCGTTGATTGGACTCCAGGTTTTTTATTTTTTTATTTCACCTTTATTTAACCAGGTAGGCTAGTTGAGAACAAGTTCTCATTTGCAACTGCGACCTGGCCAAGATAAAGCATAGCAGTGTGAACAGACAACACAGAGTTACACATGGAGTAAACAATAAACAAGTCAATAACATGGTAGAAAAAAAGAGAATCTATATACAATGTGTGCAAAAGGCATGAGGTAGGCAATAAATCGAATAATTACAATTTAGCAGATTAACACTGGAGTGATAAATCATCAGATGATCAGGTTAGCTGACTCCTGACTCCAATTTGCTTTTTGAAAAGTCCTTAGCCTAGGGGTTCACATACTTTTTCCAACCTACACTGTGAATGTTTAAATGATGTATTCAATATAGACAAGAAAAATACAATAATTTGTGTTATTAGTTTAAGCACACTGTGTTTGTCTATTGTTGTGACTAATAGGAAGATGCTGATATCCAGGTTATTCCAAAAGGTTCACATACTTTTGTGTGTGTGTGTGTGATAACTAAATAAGGTTTGGGATGTTAAAACGTTTTCAGTGTGAACTTAAACGTTTAAAGCCAGATATAAAGTATGTAGAAAAGATAATGGAGCTGTATATTTTTTTAATAAGATCATCTTTGAGAACTAACAACCACCAGAATAACTGTCTAAAATACATTTTGTTATAAAGTGAGTCACTCAGATAGCATAAGAACACAACATAAGCCAAGGCAAAATGTGTAGAATTGCAGGAAATTGGCAATAAAACTGGCATTATCTCTCTGCCCCATTGCAAAATGCGTAGAATTGCAGGAAATTGGCAATAAAACTGGCATTATCTCTCTGCCCCATTGCAAAATGCGTAGAATTGCAGGAAATTGGCAATAAAACTGGCATTATCTCTCTGCCCCATTGCAAAATGTGTAGAATTGCAGGAAATTGGCAATAAAACTGGCAATATCTCTCTGCCCCATTGCAAAATGCGTAGAATTGCAGGAAGATAACTTTAAAGTAACTACCCAGTGAAAATCGAACATTTTGTAAGTTAATATTCTGTTATGTCATACCCAAATAATGTTGTTGACTTGTCCTATACTTGTATTTGTGGTCAAAGCCTAGTAGAAACACTGCAGTGTGTAATGTCGGTGGTGGGTAGGGCAGGCCGGTGATCTATTTTCAAGCGTGTGTGGTGGAGTGGCGGCTGCGTGCGTCAGAGCAGCGTCTGTTTCCTGGCTGAAATAGTTTCAGGCCGATTGTTTGTAAATCCACACTGAGGCAGCTATTGTCTCCCCCCCACCACTGCCCGCCAACCCCAGCCAGACCCCGGTGAAAGGGCTTGGACAGATCCAACATGTGAACCACTAGCTAACGGTCCTGTTCTCCCGCATAACCACAGTATCAGCACTCCTAATATACACACAGACCTGGGTCATGTTCACTAGGGAATGTTTGACATTTTGTTTGTCTGTCCTGTTTGGTGCCTAATAAACATGACATTGGTTAGCATATCTTAGACTGTTAACGTAATAGTTATAAGATGTCTAGCTAGCAAACAGTAGCGAATTTCATACAATTCATCACCGCAAAGTCATGAAAGAACAATAGCTACTTGCACACTGCTGAGAATGATTGATTAACAAAATGGCTGACAATCCCCTTGTTTTTCCTCCTTGCAGATCCAAATTTCGTCCGAACATTTCTAACAACCTACAGGTCCTTCTGTAAACCTCAGGAGCTGCTGGGTCTTCTTATGGAGAGGTGAGGTCAACTGGATACACCGACGCTTTCGTGCTAGCAAACTTACAACATTGTAATATTCTGGGCCCTCAGAGTTTCCTGAGCCAGTGAGCTTGGGACACATCTGTAGGGATAAGAAGTAATCAGGTATTTTATGACGTTTGCACTGGATCAGACAGAGCATTACATTTTTCCCTTTCATGCTGAGTGGTTATTGAAAGGGGGAGAGATGGATTTTTTTTTTAAATATACATTGAGGAACCATTGTCATTCTCAATAAAAAACACACCTTTACTCACTGTTTGAGGTGAATGTGCGGGGGCACTGGTTAGTCAAGGTAACATGTATATGTAGGTAGAGTTAAAGTGACTATGCATAGATAATAACCAGAGAGTAGCAGCAGTGTAACAGAGGGGGGGGGGCACAATGCAAATAGTCTGGGTAGCCAATTTGATTAGCTGGTCAGGAGTCTTATGGCTTGGTGGTAGAAGCTGTTTAGAAGCCTCATGCACCTAGACTTGGCGCTCCGGAACTGCTTTCCGTGCGGTAGCAGAAAGAACAGTCTATGACTAGGGTGGCTAGAGTCTTTGATGATTTTTAGGGCCTTCCTCTGACACCGCCTGGTATAGAGGTGCTGGATGGCAGGAAGCTTGGGCCCAATGATGTACTGGGCCGTATGCACTACCCTCTGTAGTGCCTTGCGGTCAGAGGCCGAGCAGTTGCCATAACAGGCTGTGATGCAACCCGTGAGGATGCTCTCGATGGTGCAGCTGTAGAACCTTTTGAGTATCTGAGGACCCATGGCAAATCTTTTCAGTCTCCTGAGGGGGAATAGGTTTTGTCATGCCCTCTTCACGGTGTGCTTGGACCATGTTAGTTTGGGTCTAGGGTTTCTAAGATAATGGTGTTGATGTGAGCCATGACCAGCCTTGCAAAGCATTTCATGGCTACAGACGTGAGTGCTACAGGTCGGTAGTCATTTAGGCAGGTTACCTTAGTGTTCTTGGGCACAGGGACTATGGTGGTCTGCTTGAAACATGATGGTATTACATTCTCAGACAGGTAGAGGTTGAAAATGTCAGTGAAGACACTTGCTAGTTTGTCAGTGCATGCTCGGAGTACATGTCCTGGTAATCCGCCTTGTGAATGTTGACTTATTTAAAGGTCTTACTCACATCGGCTGCGGAGAGCGTGATCACACAGTCATCCGGAACAGCTGATGCTCTCATGCATGTTTCAGTGTTACTTGCCTCTATGCGAGCATAGAAGTAATTTAGTAATTTAGGCTTGTGTCACTGAGCAGCTCTCGGCTGTGCTTCCCTTTGTAGTCCGTAATAGTTTTCAAGCCCTGCCACATCCAACAAGTCTCAGAGCCGGTGTAGTACGATTCGATCTTAGTCCTGTATTGATGCTTTGCCTGTTTGATGGTTCGTCGGAGGGCATAGTGGGATTTCTTGTAAGCGTCCAGATTAGTCTCCTGCTCCTTGAAAGCGGCACTTCTACCCTTTACCTCAGTGCGGATGTTGCCTGTAATCCATGGCTTCTGGTTGGGGTATGTACGTACAGTCACTGTGGGGACGACGTCCTCGATGCACTTATTGCTAAAGCCAGTAACTGATGTGGTGTACTCCTCAATGCCATCGAAAGAATCCCGGAACATATTCCAGTCTGGAACCTCGACTGTCTGGTTAAAGGTGTATCCCAGATTCCACACTGCTGTGTCTTCTCAGTTCTGATTTTGTTTTCTGGAACCTTCCAGGTTTGAAATTCCCGAGCCGAAGCCCACAGAGGCGGACCAGATGGCCATAGAGAATGGAGACCAACCTCTCAGCGCCGAACTCAAACGATTTCGCAAGGAGTTTGTCCAGCCAGTCCAACTCAGGTACCTCTGCAACCCTCTCCATTTACCACACCTAATTCCAGAGGTTGTGTTCATTAGGGACTATAACAGAAAACATTCGACAAAAAAAACAGTTATTCTTGGACAAGTCAAGGTAGCCCCTGTCTGTTTTCTTTCATTTTGGTGCCTAATGAACTTGACCTAGGGGTCAACAGTACATCCTGGTTTTCTTGTGGTACACTTGGAACGTAGTCTGTCCTGATTAGCAGAGAAAGGTTTCAAACTTTTTCAATGCTGGGCTGAAACAAAAGCATGCACTCTTTACGTTTTTTATATATATTTTTTTTTTATGCTCCATATACTGTGCGTTCGGGAAGTATTCAGATCCCTTCCCCTTTTCCACTTTTTTGTTACATTACAGCCTTATTCTAAAATAGATTTTTTTTTTATTATGTAAAAATCCTCATCAATTTACACATGATTCCACATAATGACAAAGCGGGTTTAGAATTTTTTGCTAATTTATTACAAATAAAAACAGACATACCTTATTTACATAAGTATTCAGACCCTTTGCTATGAGACTCTCTAAATTGTGCTCAGGTGCATCCTGTTTCCATTGCTCATCCTTGAGATGTTTCTACAACTTGATATAAGTCCACCTGTGGTACATTCAATTGATTGAACATGATTTGGAAAGGCACACACCTGTCTATATATGGTCCCACTGTTGACAGTGCATGTCAGAGCAAAAACAAAGCCATGAGGTCGAAGGAATTGTCTGTAGAGCTCCGAGACAGGATTGTTTTTTTGCAGCGTTGAAGATCCCCTACAACACAGTGGCCTCCTTTCTTAAATGGAAGAAGTTTGGAACCACCAACACTCTTCCTAGAGTTGGCCGCCCGGCCAAACTGAGCAATCAGGGGAGAAGGGCCTTGGTCAGGTGGGTGACTAAGAACCCGATGGTCACTCTGACAGAGCTCCAGAGTTCATCTGTGGAGATGGGAACCTTCCAGAAGGACCGCCATCTCTGCAGCACTCCACCAATCAGGCCCTTATGGTAGACTGGCCAGACGGAAGCCACCACTCAGTAAAAGGCACGTGACAGCCTGCTTGGAGTTTGCCAAAAGGCACCTAAATGACTCTCAGACCATGAGAAACAAGATTCTCTGATCTGATAAAACCAATATTGAACTCTTTAACCTGCATGCCAAGCTTCATGTCTGGAGGAAACCTGGCACCATCCCTATGGTGAAGCATGGTATTTTTCAGCGGCAGTGACTGGGAGACTAGCCAGGATCGAGGGAAAGCTGAATGGAGCAAAGAACAGAGAGATCCTTGATGAAAACCTGCTCCAGAGCGCTCAGGACCTCAAACTGGAGTGAAAGTTAATCTTCCAACAGGACAACAACCCTAAGCACACAGCCAAGACAACGCAAGAGTGACTCTGAATGTCCTGGAGTGGCCTAGCCAGAGCCCGGACTTGAACCCAATCAAACATATCTGGAGAGACCTGAAAATAGCTGTGCAGCGACGCTCCCCATCCAACCTGACAGAGCTTGAGAAGATCTGCAGAGAAGAATAGGAGAAACTATAGGTGTGCAAATACAGGTATGCCGAGCTTGTAGTGTCATAACCAGGAAGACTTGAGGCTGTAATCGTTGCCAAAGGTGCTTCAACAAAATACTGAGTGAAGGGTCTGAATACTTATGTAAATGTGAAATTTCAGTTTTAAATTCTTTATAAATTTGCAAACATTTCTAGAAACCTGTTTTTGCTGTGAATTTTTTGGGGGTGGGAAAGTCAAGGGTCTGAATACTTTCAGAATGCATTGTATATATTTTTTTGTAAATATATATTTTTATATATATTTTCCTACTTTATTATTTTCCCCTAACCCTTACACCCCTCCCATAATTGGAGTAAACTAATGGACAACAATACTTAAGCTTAAACTTCAGGTTATACATACTACATAGATTTCACAGACAGTATATTTTAAATTAGCTATCTTTCTTTATGTTTTTTTGGTCCCAGCCTTCAGCTACCCTCAACCCTTCCCACCTACAGTTGAAGTCGGAGGTTTACATACACCTTAGCCAAACACATTTAAACTCAGTTTTTCACAATTCCTGACATTTAATCCTAGTAAAAATTCCCTGTCTTAGGTCAGTTAGGATCACCACTTTATCTTAAGAATGTGAAATGTCAGAATAATAGTAGAGAGAGTGATTTATTTCAGCTTTTATTTCTTTCATCACATTCCCAGTGGGTCAGAAGTTTACGTACACTCAATTGGTATTTGGTAGCATTGCCATTAAATGGTTTAACTTGGGTCAAACGTTTTGGGTAGCCTTCCACAAGCTTCCCACAATAAGTTGGGTGAATTTTGGCCCATTCCTCCTGACAGAGCTGGTGTAACTGAGTCAGGTTTGTAGGCCTCCATGCTCGCACACACCTTTTCAGTTCTGGCCACAAGTTTTCTATAGGATTGAGGTCAGGGCTTGTGATAGCCACTCCAATACCTGGACTTTGTTGTCCTTAAGCCATTTTGCGACAACATTGGAAGTATGCTTGGGTTCATTGTCCATTTGGAAGATCTATTTGCAACCAAGCTTTAACTTCCTGACTGATGTCTTGAGATGTTGCTTTAATATATCGACATCATTTTCTTTCCTCATGATGCCATCTATTTTGTGAAGTGCACCAGTCCCTCCTGCAGGAAAGCACCCCCACAACATGATGCTGCCACCCCCATGCTTCACGGTTGAGATGGTGTTCTAAAGGCTTGTGAGCCTCTCCCTTTTTCCTCCAAACATAACGATAGTCATTATGGCCAAACAGTTCTATTTTTGTTTCATCAGACCAGAGGACATTTCTCCAAAAAGTACGATCTTTGTCCCCATGTGCAGTTGCAAACCGTAGTCTGTTTTTTTTATGGCGGTTTTGGAGCAGTGGCTTCTTCCTTGCTGAGCGGCCTTTTAGGTTATGTCGATATAGTACTCGTTTTACTGTGGATATAGATACTTTTGTACCCGTTTCCTCCAGCATCTTCACAAGGTCCTTTGCTGTTGTTCTGGGATTGATTTGCACTTTTCACACCAAAGTACGTTCATCTCTAGGAGACAGAACGTCTCTTTCCTGAGAGGTATGATGGCTGCGTGGTCCCATGGTGTTTATACTTGCGTACTATTGTTTGTACAGATGAACATGGTACCTTCAGGCGTTTGGAAATTGATCCCAAGGATGAACCAGACTTGTGGAGGTCTACATTTGTTTTTCTGAGGTCTTGGCTGATTTCTTTTGATTTTCCCATGATGTCAAGCACGGGCACTGAGTTTGAAGGTAGGCCTTGAAATACATCCACAGGTACACCTCCAATTGACTCGAATGATGTCAATCAGCCTATCAGAAGCTTCTGAAGCCATGACATCCTTTTCTGTCATTTTCCAAGCTGTTTAAAGGCACAGTCAACTTAGTGTATGTAAACTTCTGACCCACTGGAATTGTGATACAGTGAATTATAAGTGAAATAATCTGTCTGTAAACAATTGTTGGAAAAATTACTTGTCATGCACAAAGTAGATGTCTAAACCGACTTGCCAAAACTATAGTTTGTTAACAAGAAATTTGTGGAGTGGTTGAAAAACAAGTTTTAATGACTCCAACCTAAGTGTATGTAAACTCCTGACTTCAACTGTATCTCTGTGATGTGCATCCCATTTTCATTTCTAGCTGTGGCTCTCTGGTCTCTTATCAGTCAACTAATCTCTCTTCCAGTCTCTTAGGAGTTGGTTTAAGTTCCTAAGTCAGGGGCAGATTTATTTAGTTTTTAGGTCAGGATTTGTAGTTAGCGCTCTCTTGCTGGTCTGTAACTGGTATCTTAACTGGTTTTGACCTACTCGCTCTTCCTGCAGGGTACTGAATGTATGTCGCCACTGGGTGGAGCACCACTTCTATGACTTTGAGCGGGACTGTCAGTTACTCAAGTGTCTGGAGGAGTTCATTGCATTGGTGCGAGGTATGTGTGGATAAATCGGGGCAAGGACTTTCTCCTCTTTCGTTGCATATCCTCTCTTTTTGTCTTGTATTTTCTCCTCTCTTTTTTTCTTATTTTCCTCTCGTCTCTTCCTCTCTCGTATCTCTCCTCCACTTCTCTTCTCTGAGTGACAATCTCCCTCTCTGTGACCCCTCCCAGGCAAGGCCATGAAGAAGTGGGTGGAGTCCATTACCAAGATCATCCAGAGGAAGAAGCAAGCACAGGCCAATGGGCCCAGCCACAACATCACCTTCGAGAGCTCGCCACCGCCCATCGAGTGGCACCTCAGCAAGTCGGGCCAGACAGACCAGTTTGACCTCATGACCCTCCACCCCATTGAGATCGCCCGGCAGCTCACACTGCTCGAGTCCGACTTCTACAGGTAGGCCTACAGTACCGTATTGCTGTCCACGGCAGTGTTTTTTTTATAACTCCAGTCCTTTTTGTTCCAGTCCAGTACTAAAGCACCTTAATTTATCACTGGCTTGATGATTACTTGGATCAGCTGTGTAAGTGGTGGACTAGAGCAAAAATGTGACTCACCACCTGGATTCGGTGCTATGGAGCAAAATGTGAAATGGTGTCTTTTACATTGGATAAAAGTATAGACTCGGAGATAGAAAATGGTTTATCATACACTCTGCTTTGAAAGTTGATGAACTTGTAACACCACTTTTGAGGAAATGGCCCTTCTTGGAGAGCTCTTCTTTGTCTACACCCATTCAGCATTGTTCACACCCTCTTAAGCCTTAGCCCCGCCCATCTCTTTAAGGATTAAATGTGTTAAACAGAGTGAGTAGTGTAGTAAACAACTGAGGATTTCAAGACAAAAAGTGGTAAAAGTAGTAGCCTACAATAAGGAAAAGCTCCAGCTAAAAATACACTATCTCATCCTTGTTCTATATCCTAATTTGACTTTGGTGCAGGTCATGTTCTTCACATTACCGTCTCTGGTAAACACACACTATATCAAATAAAATCTTAGTTCATTTGTCACAGGCACAGGATACAGAAGGTGTAAATGGTACAGTGAAATGGTTACTTGCATATTTGCATAGTAGCAATATCAAAAATAGAAAGGCCAGAATTCCGGAGTTGCGTCTTCACTGTTGATGTTGAGACTGGATTTTTGCAGGTACTATTTAATGAAGCTGCCAGTTGAGGACTTGTGAGGCGTCTGTTTCTCAAACTAAACACTAATGTACTTGTCCTCTTGCTCTGTTGTGCACCGGGGCCTCACACTCCTCTTTCTATTCTGGTTAGAGACAGTCTGCGCTGTTCTGTGAAGGGAGTAGTACACAGCGTTGTACGAGATCTTCAGTTTCTTGGAAATTTCTCGCATGGAATAGCTTTGATTTCTCAGAACAATAATAGACTGACGAGTTTCAGAAGAAAGGGCTTGGTTTCTGGCCATTTTGAGCCTGTAATCGAACCCACAAATGCCGATGCTCCAGATACTAAACTAGTCTAAAGAAGGCCCGTTTTATTGCTTCTTTAATCAGAACAACAGTTTTCAGCTGCGCTAACATAATTGCAAAAGGGTTTTCTAATGATCAATTAGCCTTTTAAAATGATAAACTTGGATTAGCTAACACAACGTGCCATTGGAACACAGGAGTGATGGTTGCTGATAATGGGCCTCTGTACGCCTACCTAGATATTCAATAAAAAATCTGCCATTTCCAGCTACAATAGTCATTTACAACATTAACAATGTCTACGCTGTATTTCTGATCAATTTGATGTTATTTTAATGGACAAAAAATGTGCTTTTCTTTCAAAAACAAGAACATTTCTAAGTGACCCCAAACTTTTGAACGGTAGTGTACTTACACACACACACACATGCATACAGTTGAAGTTGGAAGTTTACATACAGTTAGGTTGGAGTCATTAAAACTCGTTTTTCAACCACTCCACAAATTTCTTGTTAACAAACTATAGTTTTGGCAAGTCGGTTAGGACATCTACTTTGTGCATGACACAAGTCATTTTTACAGCAATTGTTTACAGACAGATTATTTCACTTATAATTCACTGTATCACAATTCAAGTGGGTCAGAAGTTTACATCCACTAAGTTGACTGTGCCTTTAAACAGCTTGGAAAATGACAGAAAAGGATGTCATGGCTTCAGAAGCTTCTGATAGGCTGATTGACATCATTCGAGTCAATTGGAGGTGTACCTGTGGATGTATTTCAAGGCCTACCTTCAAACTCAGTGGCTCTTTGCTTGACATCATGGGGAAATTAAAAAAAATCTGCCAAAGCCTCAGGGGGGAAAAAGTCTGGCTCATCCTTGGGAGCAATTTCCAAACGCCTGAATGTACCACGTTCATCTGTACAAACAATAGTACGCAAGTATAAACACCATGGGACCACGCAGCCGTCATACCGCTCAAGGAAGGAGACGCATTCTGTCTACTAGAGATGAACGTACTTTGGTACTTTCCAAAACCACCATTAAAAAATACAGACTACGGTTTGCAACTGCACAAAGATGGTACTTTTTGGAGAAATGTCCTCTGGTCTGATGAAACAAAAATAGAACTGTTTGGCCATAATGACCATCATTATTTTTGGAAGATAAAGGGGATGCTTGCAAGCCGAAGAACACCATCCCAACCATGAAGCACGAGGGTGGCAGCATCATGTTGTGGGAGTGCTTTGCTGCAGGAGGGACTGGTGCACTTCACAAAGTAGATGGCATCATGAGGATGTAAAATTATGTGGATATGTTGAAGCAACATTTCAAGACATCAGTCAGGAAGTTAAAGTTGTGGCAAAATGGCTTAAGGACAACAAAGTCAAGGTATTGGAGTGGCCATCACAAAGCCCTGAACTCAATCCTATAAAACATTTGTGGGCAGAACTGAAAAAGCATGTGCGAGCAAGGAGGCTTACAAACCTGACTCAGTTACACCAGCTCTGTCAAGAGGAATGGGCCACAATTCACCCAACTTATGGCTTGTGGAAGACTACCCAAAACATTTGACCCAAGTTAAACAATTTAAAGGCAATGCCACCAAATACCAATTGTAAACTTTTGACCCACTGGGAATGTGATGAAAGAAATTAAAGTTGAAATAAATCATTCTCTCTACTATTACTCTGACATTTCACATTCTTAAAATAAAGTGGTGATCCTAACTGACCTAAGACAGGGAATTTTTACAAGATTAAATGTCAGGAATTGTGAAAAACTGAGTTTAAAAGTATTTGGTTGAGGTGTATGTAAACTTCCGACTTCAACTGTACATATACACAAACGTGCAGCACCAGAGAGGGGACACACTTCCCCCTCTGACGTCGCTGGGCATGTGGGAACAGCTAGGGTGGGCCGTACCCAAGGTTATCCCCTCACCTCTTTCCCACGCTCCGGGGTGAAGTTTCCCCTTGGTGCAGATCAGCTTCCTTTCTCCCAATTCTAACCGTAACCATTAGTGGGGGAAATTCAGAACTGACCCGAGATCAGCATCTATGGTAACTCAATGTATATACTGTAAGAATATCAATTGAAATGTCCATGAATTGAGCTGGTCCTCATTAATGTACCGTAGGTCACTTCATTACTCCCTCTTTGTTTACTACACAAGCTTCTGACTCAGCTGACTTTGTTGTTGAAGTATAAAAACATGAGTTACAAAAACGCATTCACAGGGTTGGTTAACTCTCGAGGTTCCTCGGGTCTCCACCGGATTAGGTAAATCCGCTTTTTAATTTTAATGCGCCTCACTGCTGGAACAATTTACAGCTCTCATTAAAATGAGATGTTCTGTTGCAGCTCGGGCAGTTTAGGGCGTTGATTGAAAACCTAGTAGCTGAGAACTGTAACTGTTGTTTATGAGTCTGTATTTACTTTTTGCGTATTCTTTTTAATATTAGCCCGTATTTATGCATGTTTAGTTTTAAATGTGTATATTGATGTGTATTGTGTACACAGGGCTCACCTGGAAATGAGACCCTTGGCTACCTGTTTAAAATAAAGTTAAAATAAAAACATACAAAAATTCACCGTACTCCATTTCCTACGACGAGATCACAACACACCGGCCTTGTGGCCCAACAATGGTTGCCGGTATTGTCCGAAAATCTTACCACAATGCTGGCACAGAAAACTCCCTTAGCTGCCAAGACTGGAGTCGGTAGAAGTTTGCACCTAACCACTGACACAAGGTCAGATTTTTTTGTTGTTGTTGCTGTCATATAACTAATAATGGTGGTTCTCTGTGGCTCATATGGTGAACACATGATGCTAGCAACACTAAAGTTGTGGCTTCAATTCCTGCTGGGATCACATAAACATACAGTATAGTGACTGCATACATTTTTTGTAAGTCTCTTTGAATAATAGCATATAATAGTTTGGGTATATGGTAATCTCCTCCTAGATCTTTGGTTCGGAGCATCTACTTGAAGCGTCGAAGCAACTGACCTCTGCATTATTGTCCTCTCTCTGACCTCTGACCTATATCTACAGGGCGGTGCAGCCGTCAGAGCTGGTGGGCAGCGTGTGGACGAAGGAGGACAAGGAGCTGAACTCGCCCAACCTTCTGCGCATGATCCGCCACACCACCAACCTCACGTTGTGGTTCGAAAAGTAAGAGCACTCATTTTGTTTTTTTGGCATCACAAAGGAAGCGGTCCTTGTGAAACGAGACCATGATATTCCTTACAAGTGCACTGTTGACAAAGCATTTTCTATGATGAATTTATGGCATGATGAAGTATATTATGTAGCTCAATGTATACTGAACAAAACTATAAACACAACATGTAAAGTGTTGGTCCCATGTTTCATGAGCTGAAATATAAGATCCCAGAAATTTTCCCTGAGCACAAAAAGCTTATTTCTCTCAAATGTTGTGCACAAATGAGTTTACATCCCTGTTAGTGAGCATTTCTCCTTTGCCAAGATAATCCATCCACCTGACAGGTGTGGCATATCAAGAAGCTGATTAAACAGCATGATCATTACACAGGTTCACCTTGTGCATGTTCACCTTGTGTATGTATTTTCTTTCCCCCACTTACCTTACACTTTGTCATCCACCGGCTGTGGAAATAAAATGACCGAACTATGCAGACCTGAGTCATGTTTATTAGGGCTTGCAGCGGGAAAACGTTTTGCAATTCAAAACAAAAAGGTTGTCCCTCCCTGTTTGTCAGTTGTCCGTTTAGTCCCTAATGAACACAGGGCCCTGGTCCCTGGGTTTCAATAGCATTTTTTTTTCTCAATGTACCACGTTCTCCACAGGTGTATCGTAGAGACGGAGAACCTGGAAGAGCGGGCAGCGGTGGTGGCGCGTATCATCGAGATCCTGCAGGTGTTCCAGGAGCTCAACAACTTCAACGGCGTGCTGGAGGTGGTCAGCGCCATGAACTCCTCGCCCGTCTACCGGCTAGACCACACCTTCGAGGTGATGAAGGCCTGGAGGGGTTCTTTCTGCAAGATTCTTTTGAAGTTGTTGTTAGGAAATGGTGTGATAACACTGTCTTGGTACTATCTGGCCATTGCATGAATCCAATGAAAATTGCAGTACCAAATAAGTGCCTACTGTTGATGAGTATTGTAATTAGTAAGTCTCTACCGTGAGGTAACATAAAGTTACGGATTTCTTATCAATAGAAGGCATGACACAATGTGCCTCTGTGTACCATAGAGACATATCTGTAGGACGAAAGATATACAATTGTTTTGACTGAGCTTTCGGCCCCTCTCCAGCAAATTCCAAGCCGACAGAGGAAGATTCTGGAGGAGGCCCATGAACTGAGCGAGGACCACTACAAGAAGTACCTGGCAAAACTACGCTCCATCAACCCCCCCTGTGTCCCCTTCTTTGGTATGCTCTAGAGCAGTGTTTCTCAACCTTTTTGATACCAGGGACGAGGAAGCTATGGTCCTTTTTGTGTCAGGGACTCACAAGTAATGTGCCGTTTGTATTTTGTACATGGCAGTACTGTGCAGCTAAGACAACATTAAAGTTGATCCTGTCCTATGCTATCCTAAGCTAGGGTTTTTCCTCCTTGGAGGACCACTTACATTAAAACTAGTGTTGGTTAACCATCTCGGGGACCCGGCCAGCAACATTCCACGAACCCGGTGCCAGTCCATCGACATCATTATTCCACTCTTTCATGTCTTTTCTCTCTCTAACTCTGTCCTCAGGGATCTACTTGACGAACATCCTGAAGACGGAGGAAGGCAACCCTGACTTCCTGAAGAGGCACGGCAAGGAGCTGATCAACTTCAGCAAGCGACGGAAAGTGGCCGAGATCACCGGGGAGATCCAGCAGTACCAGAACCAGCCCTACTGCTTACGGGTGGAGAGCGATATCCGGGTGAGGAGTGAAAACGGTGATGACGCACGTTCCGTTGAAGTTGGTCACCACTCTATGGCCAGCCTGCATAGTCAAAAAAAAAAGAGAAATTGGCATACTTTCCGGCTTTGCAGCATGGTCAACGTTTCACAAATACCATTTAGTTACATAGAATATGAATGGGTATAAATATGATTAACACAAGGGAGTAATATAAAACATAATTTGACCTGTTTCCTTTCACGATTTCATCTCTACAGTGCCCATGTACAGTTGACAGTTTTCCAAGTCATAGCAACCTCTTAGTTTTTGATTAGATATACATTTAGTGGTGATTCCTAGCGTAAACGTTAGTCTCATTGACATCAATGCATGACTAAGTGAAAATTCGAAAATGTAGAAGTTAGAATTCACTGCTTAGTAGCGAGTTACTGTCACTCAGCTCCCGACATGTACTATTTGGTTATTTATCCAATTGTCCCCAATCACCCACACACCCTTGTCTATAGTCATTAGGACAACAATGTGTATTTCACAATGGATCTGTCTTTCTGACGACTCCCTGTTTCTCTCATTTGTGTTAAACAGAAGTTCTTTGAAAACCTCAATCCAATGGAGGACAAGGCAGAGAAGGAGTTTGCTGATTATCTGTTCAACAAGTCACTGGAGATTGAGCCTCGGAATGCCCGGTCGTTGCCTCGATTTGTAAGTGTCTTGTTCCTCACCTTACGGTTCACATGATTATCCTCTCTCGGACTCCCGATGCAGTTGGATCAGTTATTGTATTTCAAACCTTTCGTTAGAATGACATTGAAACTTCATGAGTTAAGATGAAAAATCATTTTTGTCCACTATTCATTGTTTTACATTTTAGTCATTTAGCAGACGCTCTCATCCGGAGTGACTTACAGTAGTGAGTCGCATACTTTTTCGTACTGGCCCCCCGTGGGAAAGGAACCCACAACCCTGGCATTGCATTACAATAACTGATCATACTCTACCATCTGAGCCACGGGACCACACTGAGCCACACTTAAGCATGTGTGGCTCCATGTATGCCTTTAAGCTGTGGCGTCTCGTGAAATTTCCAACAAGTGGGGCTGTTGCAAACTGGCAATAAGTAGCTGACAAATAAGTCCACATTTCCAAACGGAATAAGTAGGCTACTGCAAATGTTCAACTTCAACTTATTTGCTAGACGTACAAGCATGTGGGAATACAATAACAGACGAAAACTTATAGTAGTTTAGTTACAGCTGACGTCATGGCTTGTTTGAGCTTTGCTATAACAGCTGTTTTGACAGTGTCATCTTCTGTGTCTGCGCTCACTTCATACCTGACAACAGTGCAGCGTTTTTGTCGATCATTGCCATCTGGTGTACAGAGTTATAATTGCAAACCAGGGGCTCTTTGGATAGGTTCAATACGAGTGGCTAAAATCCTATGATAACCGCAAGGGGTATAAGGATAACTTTGAATGGCATTGAATGAGGTTGCTTGAGAAGCTCTCTGGAATGCTGGAACTACGCTGCCAATTACAGCAGCACATTTTCTTTTTGAAAACTCCAATTTGTCATCTAAATGCCGTTATTTATATACACAAACTTGATATTATTGGAATATTTTATCATTATATTAATTTTTGTAAATCCATTCTTATCTCATTGCTGCCAGGTGGGGCGGCGTCCGAGCGCCCTCTATGGACGCAACGCCCCTGCTATTAAGGTAGAAAAAAGACTGAAAAATTTGTCAGCAGAATTTATACCTCTAACAGTTACAGGTAGCTGCCAAAATAAAGGACTCACTTGAGTAAATGAGGGATATTGAAATCAGTTGCTTCCCCACAGGTGTTCCTGAGCTAATTAAGCAATTAACATACCATCATGTTTAGGGTCATGTATAAAAATGCTCAGTTTCCCATTATTTTGGCTACCATGGCTAGAGGAGATCGGTGACTTTGAAAGAGGGATATCAATGGTGCATAGAGGGTTTAAAGAGTGTGTGTGTGTGTGTGTGTGTGTGTGTGTGTGTGTCACCAGATCTCACCCAATTGAACACTTATGGCACCTGAGACGGCGTTTTCCACCACCATCAACAAAACACCAAATGATGGAATTTCTCATGGAAGGATGGTGTCACATCCCTCCAAATAAAGTTGTCAACACTTGTAGAATCTATGCCAAGGCATATTGAAGCTGTTCTGACGGCATGTGGCGGCCCAACGCCCTATTAATACACTTTATGTTGGTGTTTGTTTATTTTGGCAGTTACCTGTAGGTAACACACTAACCAGATAGTCCCCCAATCTCTGACATGAATTGAACAATTAACTACAAGAACCAGCAGTACTTGAGGGCTGAGGGTCTGCAGTTGAGTAGGCCTGACATTGTAGAAGTGTTGCCCTGACCCCTCCTTCAACTCCCCCCTCTCCCTTTCTCTTTCCAGCCCAAGAAGTACAACTGCCCGCTCAAGTCCCCCGGCGTGCGCCCGTCCTCTGTGCGCCCGGGCACCATGCGCCATCCGACGCCACTGCAGAATGAGCCGCGCAAGATCAGCTACAGCCGCATCCCTGATAGCGAGATGGAGATCGCCGCCTCTGCACCCAACTCGCCGCGCACGCCCCTCACGCCGCCGCCGGCCTCGGCTGCCTCCAGCTCCACCGATATCGGCAGCGTGTTCGACTCGCCCCAGGGCCCCTCCAGCCCCTTCCACTCCAGTAGGTGGTCCTTCAAGCTGGACGAGGGAGCGGGTTGGGTGGGGATTGTGGAGGAGGGAGGATAGGTTGGGTGGGAGCATAGCTAGATCTTATAGAGAAAGTGTTTAAACACAGTTTGAGGTGGTACCTAAAGAAAACTGTCAAAATGCTTCCTTCCTCCCCTTCTTGGATCTAAGATGATAAGTGATTAGATAGGTGAATGCAAAGTGTTTCACTTCTTAGCTTTCACCAATCCAGTCATGTCAGATCAGGGATTACTCCAAGGAAGGGAGGAAGGAACAAAGCATTCAAGACCAGTCAGAGTGCAATCAATGTGAAATGTTGGCGCCAACATGGATAATGCCAGTATTCCAATGTATGTACAGTATATGGTACTGAGCACATCCAACGGAATACAACACAACCACTTGCCCTAAAGATACTAACTCTGAACTAACCCATTCTACATTACCCTGTAACTCGCATTATATCAGTAACTTTCCCATTTTCAGAACTCCGTTGTAACAAGGAGTGTGTGTGTGAGGGGGGGGCTTGACACCCGCAGTCCTTTCAGAATTGTGAACAGTTTGGGTGGTCCGAAATGAAACTGGTCCTTCCGCCTCAGTCTCTCATTCTCTCAGGGCCTTCTCTCTTTTCTCTCCTCCGGCCTCTCCCTCCGTCCAGACTGCGACAGCATCTTTGCCCAGGTCTCCTTACCACACGGCCCACGTTAGTATGACCCTCAAAGCCTTCCTGTTGTCAGTGTCCCCTCACTACCCATCCACCCACACCCCATACAAACTACTACATCAACCCACCCCCGTCTCTCACTCATTCTGACCCTGCCAAGCGCTACTTGCCTCTCCCTACCTGCATGCAACTGACATCCACCTCCTTGCTCCCATCTCCGCCCACCGTTGCGCCTGTCCGTCTCCATGGCAAGGAATGCTCTGTTGTCTGTGTGTGTGTGTTTCCAAGTAGACGTTGCCCACAGAAACAGATCTAGGATCAGCTCTAAATCCTGACCCTAACCAGGCTCCTGACCAGCTGAACTGACCTTAGATCAGTGTCACCCCCCCTCCTGTTCTCCTGTCCTTAATTCATTGTCACTGTGAGGTTTTGCTCTATGCATCCTTGTACAACATCACTCTGTGGTATACAGTGCATTCGGGAAGTATTCAGACCCCTTGAGTTTTTCCACATTCTGTTACGTTAGAGCCTTACTCTAAAATGGATAAAAAATAAATAAAAATCCCTCATCAATCTACACACAATACCCCATAATGACAAAGCAAAAACCTTTTTTTGACATTTTTGCACATTTGTTACAAATAAAATACTGAAATATCACATTCACCTAAGTAATCAAATCAAATGTTATTTGTCACATGCGCCGAATACAACAGGTGTAGACCTTTACAGTAAAATGCTAACTTACAAGCCCTTAACCAACAATGCAGTTTTAAGAAAAATACCAAAAATAAATAAAAGTAACAAATAATTAAACAGCATTAAAATAACTATAATGAGGCTATATACAGGGGGTGCCGGTACAGAGTCAATGTGCAGGGCACCGGTTATGTAGATAGAGTTAATAAAGTGACTATGCATAGATAATAACAGAGAGTAGCAGCAGTGTAAAGAGGGGGGGGGGGGGGGGGGCAATGCAATGGGTCTGGGTAGCCAATTGATTATATGTTCAGTCTTATGGCTTGGGGGAAAAAGCTGTTTAGAAGCCTCTTGGACCTAGACTTGGCGCTCCGGTACCACTTGCCGTGCGGTAGCAGAGAGAACAGTCTGGCAGGAAGCTTGGCCACAGTGATGTACTGGGCCGTACGCACTACCCTCTGTAGTGCCTTGCGGTCGTAGGCCGAGCAGTTGCCATACCAGGCAGTGACGCAACCCATCAGGATGCTCTCGATGGTGCAGCTGTGTAGAACCTTTTGAGTATCTGAGGACCCCATGACAAATCTTTTCAGTTTCCTGAGGGGGAATAGGTTTTGTCGTGCCCTCTTCACGACTGTCTTGGTGTGCTTGGACCATATTAGCTTGTTGCTGATGTGGACGCCAAGGAACTTGAAGCGCTCAACCTGCTCCACTACAGCCCAGTCGATGAGAATGTGGGTGTGCTCGGTCCTCATTTTCCTGTAGTCCACGATCATCTCCTTTGTCTTGATCATGTTGAAGGAGAGGTTGTTAGCTAGCTTGATCACGTTGAAGGAGGTGGATGTGTTGTTAGCTACCCTTACCACCTGGGGGTGGCCCGTCAGGAAGTCCAGGATCCAGTTGCAGTGTTTAGTCCCAGGGTCCTTACCTTAGTGATGAGCTTTGAGGGCATTATGGTGTTGAACGCTGAGCTGTAGTCAATGAATAGCATTCTCACATAGGTATTCCTTTTGTCCAGGTGTGAAAGGGCACTGTGAAGTGCAATAGAGATTGCATCATCTTTGGATCTGTTGGGGAGGTATGCAAATTGGAGTGGGTCAAGGGTTTCTGGGAGAATGGTGTTGATGTGAGCCATGACCAGCCTTTTAAAGCACTTCATGGCTACAGACGTGAGTGCTGCGGGTCGGTTGTCATGTAGGCAGGTTACCGTAGTCCCTTTGCCCAAGAGCACTATGGTGGTTTGCTTGAAACATGTTGGTATTACAGACTCAGACAGGGAGAGTTTGAAAATGTCAGTGAAGACACTTGTCAGCGCATGCTCAGAGTACACGTCCTGGTAATCCGTATGGCCCTGCGGCCTTGTGAATGTTGACCTGTTTAAAGGTCTTACTCACATCGGCTGCGGAGAGCGTGATCACACAGTCGTCCGGAACAGCTGATGAATGCATGCATGTTTCAGTGTTACTTGCCTCGAAGCGAGCATAGAAGTAATTTAGCTCCTCTGATAGGCTCGTGTCACTGGGCAGCTCTCGGCTGTGCTTCCCTTTGTAGTCTGTAATAGTTTGCAAGCCCTGCCACATCCGACGAGCATCGGAGCTGGTGTAGTACGATTCGATCTTAGTCCTGTATTGATGCTTTGCCTGTTTGATGGTTCGTCGGAGGGCATAGTGGGATTTCTTATAAGCTTCCAGGATAGAGTCACGCTCCTTGAAAGCGGCAACTCTAACCTTTAGCTCAGTGCTGGTTGGGGTATGTACGTACAGACAACGTCATCGATGGACTTATTGATGAAGCCAGTGACTGATGTGGTGTACTCCTCAATGCCATTGGAAGAATCCCGGGAAGATATTCCAGTCTGTGCTAGCAAAATAGTTCTGTAGCTTAGCATCTGCTTCATCTGACCACTTTTCTATTGACCGAATCACTGGTGCTTCTTGCTTAAATGTTTGCTTGTAAGCAGGAATCAGACCCTTTACTCAGTACTTTGTTGAAGCACCTTTGGCAGCGATTACAGTCTCAAGTCTTCTTGGGTATGACGTTACAAGCTTGGCACACCTTTATTTGGGGAGTTTCTCCCATTCTTCTCTGCAGAGCCTCTCAAGCTCTGTCAGGTTGGATGGGGAGTTTCGCTGCACAGCTATTTTCAGGTCTCTCCAGAGATGTTCGATCGGGTTCAGGTCCGGGATCTGGCTCAAGGACATTCAGAGACTTGTCCTGAAGCCACTCCTGCGTTGTCTTGGCTGTGTGCTTAGGGTTGTTGTCCTGTTTGAAGGTGAACCTTTGCCCCAGTCTGATAATCTGCTCCAGAGCGCACAGGACTTCATCAAGAATCTCTGTACTTTGCTCCGTTAATCTTTTACTCGATCCTAACTAGTCTTCCTGTAACTGCCTACTGAAAGAAAATCCCACAGTATGATGCTGCTACCACCATGCTTCACCGTAGGGATGGTGCCAGGTTTCGTCCAGACGTGACACTTGGCATTCAGGCCAAAGAGTTCAATCTTGGTTTCACCAGAACAGAGAATCTTGTTTCTTATTTTCTGAGAGTCTTTAGGTGCCTTTTGGCAAACCCCCAAGTGGGCTGTCATGTGCCTTTTTACTGAGGAGTGGCTTCCATCTGGCAACTCTACCATATAGCCTGATTGGTGGAGTGCTGCAGAGATGGTTGTCCTACAGGAAGGTTTTCCCATCTCCACAGAGGAACTTTAGAGCTTTGTCAGAGTGGCCGTCGGGTTCTTGGTCACCTCCCTGACCAAGGCCCATCTCCCCCGATTGCTCTGTTTGGCCGGGTGGTCAGCTCTGGAAAGAGTCTTGGTGTTTCCAACCTTCTTCCATTTAAGAATGAGGCCACTGTGTTCTTGGGGACCTTCAATGCTGCAGAATTGTTTTGGTACCCTTCCCCAGATCTGTGCCTCGAAACAATCCTGTCTCGGAGCTCTAAGGACAATTCTTTCAACATCATGGCTTGGTTTTTGCTCTGCCATGCACTGTCAACTGTGGGACCTTATATAGATAGGTGTGTGCCTTTCCAAATCATGTCCAATCAATTGAATTTACCACTAGTGGACTTCAAGTTGTGGAAACATCTCAAGGATGATCAATGGAAACAGGATGCACATGAGCTCAATTTCGAGTCTCATAGCAAAGGTTCTGAATACTTCTGTAAATAAGTTATTCGGCTCCAAATTGAAAGATGGTGCTATTCTGAAAGATGGTGCTCCCAACCAATTGTGCTATTTTGTTATTTTTTTTTGCATTTTGTGTAACTTATTTTTTTTACTTATTGTGTACATAATGTTGCTGCTACCGTCTCTTATGACTGAAAATAACTTCTGGAGATCAGAAAAAGGATTACTCAACGCGGACTGGAAGAAACTTTTACCTTTAACGAGTCCGGCGAGAAGGATATCCTTCTTTCACTGGAACAGGCCCAGATCCACGCCTTTTGCATGAAGAAAAGACGACGGAAAAGAGCCCGCAGATCGGGCATCTCCCACTGCCTTCCATCCTTCTTGCTAACATGCAATCATGCAATCATTGGAAAATAAAATTGATGACCTACGATTTAAGATTATCCTACCAACGGGACATTAAAAACTGTAACATCTTATGTTTCACCGAGACGTGGCTGAACGAAGATACGGACCATATAGAGCTAGCGGGATTTCCATGCACCGGCAGAACAGAGACGCTACCTCTGTTAAGATGAGGGGTGGAGGTGTGTGTCTTTTTTTATCAATAACAGCTGGTGCGCAATGTCTAATATTAAAGAAGCCTCGAAGGTATTGCTCGCCTGAGGTAGAGTACCTTATGATAAGCTGTAGACCACACTATCTACCAAGAGAGTTCTCATCTGTATTATTTGTAGCCATCTATTTACCACCGCAAAACAAAGCTGGCAATAAGACCGCTCTCAACCAACTCTATAAGGCCATAAGCAAAGAAGAAAATGCTCACCCAGAAGCGATGCTCCTAGTGGCTGGGGACTTTAATGCAGGCAAACTTAAATCAGTTTGACCAAATGTCACATGTGCAACCAGGGGGGGAAAATCCTGGACCACCTTTACTCCACACACAGAGATGCATACAAAGCTCTCCCCCGCCCTCCATTTGGCAAATCTGACCATAATTCTATCCTCCTGATTCCTACAGCAGGAAGTACCTGTGACTCGCTCAATACGGAAGTGGTCAGATGACGCGGATGCTGCACTACAGGACTGTTTTGCTAGCACAGGCTGGAATATGTTCCGGGATTCATCCAATGGCATTGAGGAATACAAGACCTCAGTCATCGGCTTCATCAGTGCATCGATGACGTCGTCCCCACAGTGACCGTACGTACATATCCCAACCAGAAGCCATGGATTACAGGCAACATCCGCATCGAGCTAAAGGATCGAGCTGCCGCTTTCAAGGAGCGGGAGACTAATCTGGACGCTTATAAGAAATCCCGCTATGCCCTCAGACAAACCATTAAACCAGCAAAGCGTCAATACAGGCTTAAGATTGAATCGGGAAACCCAGACGCAAGCTGCCCAGTGACGCGAGCCTACCAGACGAGCTAAATGCCTTTTATGCTCACTTCGAGGCAAGCAACACTGAAGCATGCATGAGAGCACCAGCTGTTCTGGATGTTCTGGATGTGTGATCACGCTCTCGGTAGCCAATGTGAGCAAGACCTTTAAAACAGGTCAACATTCAGAAAGCCGCTGGGCCAGTCGGATTACCAGGACGTGTATTCAAAGCATGCGCAGACCAACTGTCAAGTGTCTTCACTGACATTTTCAACCTCTCCCTGACCGAGTCTGTAATACCTACGTGTTTCAAGCAAACCACCATAGTCACTGTGCCCAAGGAAGCAAAGGTAACCTGCCTAAATGATTGCCACCCTGTGGCACTCACGTCGGTGGCCATGAAGTGCTTTGAAAGGCTGGTCATGGCTCACATCAATAGCATCCTCCCGGACACCCTGGACCCACTCCAATTCGCATACCGCCCCAACAGATCCACAGATGACTCGGTCTCAATCGCACTCCACACTGCCCTTTCTCACCTGGACAAAAGGAACACCTATGTGAGAATCCTCTTCATTGACTACAGCTCAACCATAGTGCCCACGAAGCTCATCACTAAGCTAAGGACTCTGGGACTAAACACCTCCCTCTGCAACTGGATCCTGGACTTCCTGATGGGCCGTCGCAAGGTGCTGTGTAGTCCCCTCCTGTATTCCCTGTACACCCACGACTGCGTGGCCAAACACAACTCCAACACCATCAAGTTTGCTGACGACACGACAGTGGTAAGCCTGATCACCGACAACGATAAGACGGCTTGTAGGGAGGTCGTCAGAGAACTGGCAGTGTTGTGCCAGGACAACAATACAAAGGAGCTGATCGTGGACTATAGGAAAAGGCGGGCCGAACAGGCCCCAATTAACATTGACGGGGCTGTAGTGGAGCGGGTCGAGAGTTTCAAGTTCCTTGGTGTCCACATCACCAACGAACTATCATGGTCCAAACATACCAAGACAGTCGTGAAGAGGGCACAACAAAACCTTTTCCCACTCAGGAGACTGAAAAGATTTGTAATGGGTCCCCAGATCCTCAAAAGGTTCTACAGCTGCACCATCGAGAGCATCCTGACCGGTTGCATCACCGCCTGTTATGGCAACTGCTCGGCATCTGACCGTAAGGCGCTACAGAGGGTAGTGCGAACGGCCCAGTACATCACTGGGGCCAAGCTTCCTGCCATCCAGGACCTACATAATTGGCGGTGTCAGAGGAAAGCCCATAAACTTGTCAGAGACTCCAGTCACCCAAGTCATAGACTGTTTTCTCTACTACCGCACGGCAAGCGGTACCTGAGCGCCAAGTCTAGAACCAAAAGGCTTGTCAACAGCTTTTACCCCCAAGCCATAAGACTGCTGAACAATTCATAAAATCGCCACCAGACTATTTAAATTGACCCCACCCTCCCTTTTGTACACTACTGCTACTCGCTGTTTGTTTACCTATGCATAGTCACTTCGCCCCCACCTACATATACAGATTACCTCAACTAGCCTGTACCCCCACACATATGTTATTCTTATTGTGTTACTTTTTATTATTACTTTTTATTTGAGTCTACTTGGTAAATATTTTCTTCTTCTTGAACTGCACTGTTGGTTAAGGGCTTGTAAGTAAGCATTTCACGGTAAAGTCTACACTCGTTGTATTCGGCCCATGTGACAAAGTTGGATTTGATTTCTGTTTTAAATTTTTAATACAAAAAAATCTGTTTTCGCTTTGCCATTATGGGGTATTTTGTGTAGATTGAGGATTATTTATTTTTTGTTATCAATTTTCGAATAAGGTCTGAATACTTTTTGAACGCACTGCACTGTATAGTTAGTAGTAGTTGTATGTAGTAGAACCCGTAATATTAGGCATCATTGAAGTTGGTTGATGTGATTGCTTCCTCAAACATAATACTTTAGGGTTGTCTTTGTATACTCTTCCTGAAATAGTTTATATTACCCATCCATTCATCATCCTCTATTCTATTATTTGTTTCATTTTCTGTGTTTTCAATGCTTGTATTTACTCCGTTCTTCGTGGGCCTGAATGTCTTCCGTTCGTCTCTTTCTTTGAAATGAATGTGTGATTTAAAACCTAGGAAACGGTCAAGTGCCAGGCAAAAGAGAACCCCCAGACACTCAGTTGCCCATCCCTGAGTTGTAGAGTCCTGTATGGGATGAATTGGGGTTAAATATGTGTAATTGCTGTCTTCTTGTAAGGCTTAATTTTAGTTAACCTGATTTCCTTCTATTCCAGGGTCCTCCTCGGTCTCCTCCATGGTGAGTCTCCACAGGAACACTGAAGACACCACCGTCCCCCCGCCAGTGCCCCCTCGCAGACGCCCCGAATCCGCCCCCACGGAATCTTCCCCTTCAAAGGTGACTCTCTTTTTACCTGTTTGCTACCTAAAGTTTTTCTGAGACTGTACCATTAATCAAATTAAAATCACATTTTATTTGTCACATGCGCCAAATAGACCTTAGAGTAAAATACAGGTGTAGACCTACACCTTACAGTAAAATACAGGTGTAGACCTACACCTTACAGTAAAATACAGGTGTAGACCTACACCTTACAGGTGTAGACCTTACAGTAAAATGCTTACTTACAAGCTCCAGGGTGGCGCAGCGGTCTAAGGCACTGCATCTCAGTGCATGAGGCGTCACTGCAGTCCCTGGTTCGAATCCAGGCTGCATCACATCCGGCCGTGATTGGGAGTCCTATAGGGCGGTACACAATTGGCCCAGCGTCGTCCGAGTTTGGCCGGGGTAGGCCGTCATTGTAAATAAGAATTTGTTCTTAACTGTCTTGTCTAGTTAAATAAATAAAAGTAACAACAATGCAGTTTTAAAAAATACCTTAAAAAGAATAAGAAATAAAAGTAACAAATAATTAAAGAGCAGCAGTAAAATAACAATAGCGAGGCTATATAGACGGGGTACCGGTACAGAATCAATGTGCGGGGGCACAGGTTAGTCGAATCATTAGGATGATTCTTGATTGATTGATTCTAGAGTTTAGATGTGGAATGCTAAATATCCAATGAAACACACAACTGTCAGTTATTTGCTAGTCATTTCTTGAGATTTTAGATTACATTTTTGAGAGTTTGTCGAGTCATACTCCCTCACTCTTCATAACGTTTGTGCTTCTCCTTCTTTCTCCTTTTCCACCTGAACGTCTCTCACATTCCAGATGATGTCAAAGCACTTGGACAGCCCCCCCGCCATCCCCCCACGGCAACCCACCAACACCAAGGTCTACTCGCCTCGCTACTCGCTCTCGACCGAGCGCACCTCCGTGTCGGAGCCGCCTGACAGCCCACCCACCCTGCCGCCGCGGGAGCCCTTGAGAACGCCGGACGTCTTCTCCAGCTCAAACAGCCCCCTGCACCTGCAGCCACCCCCGCTGGGCCGCATCCGCAGCAGCGAACCCACGCTGAGCCAGACCTTCTTCCCACCCTCGCCGTTCGGCCCGCTCACCCCGCCGCCGCCCCCCACTCCCTCGCCCTCGCTGGGGCCGCGCAAGCACCTGCCCTCCCCGCCCTTGCCACTACTGGGGCCCAGCGGCCCAGACTGCTGCAGCGACTCAGCCCTCCTCCCTCTGGGGGGGGCAGCCGGCCCCCCTGTGCCCCCTCGCCAGAGCACCAGCAGTGCTGCCGCCCAAGCTATACCCAAGCTCCCTCCCAAAACATACAAAAGGGAGTCGGTGTCACACCCGTCCCTAGTGCATCGGGACGGCCCACCCCTGCTGGAGAATGCCAACCCCTCTTAAAAATACTTGTATACGTGATATGGGGGAAATCATTGAACACTAAAGACTTTAGACTTGAACAAAAACAACATTTAATTGTGATGTCGACTTTAAGAAAAAAAAGACAATGCCAGTGTAGGTTCTTAGCTACCTGGAAAAATAATAATGTGCCCTTATAAAAAAAATACTTCAACGAATGATGATTGTCCTTTTTCATTTGTGCAGACCATTGGAGATTCCCCCCCAAAAAACTTTTGGGGGGGGGTATCTTACTGTTTGTTTGTTTTGTTGTGTGTATGTACAGTGTGTTGTTTGTCATCGTACAATGTTTATTTCATTTGGTTTATTTTTTTTAAGTGAATCGATTGCAGCATTACTTGTCAATAAGCTCGGTGGCCTACCCATACACATACAGCTTGAACCGTAATAAACCTTGAACCAGGACCACACAAGTCCACCGCACGCTGGATGATGGAACGATAAAGACTGTAGACCAGTTTGAACAGACTCCAGGAGAAATCCACAAACTTAATAGTGTTTTAACTCACTGTGTATGGGCTAAATAATCTACTAAAGTGGCCCATATTGACCAGAGACGGACCAGAGAGGACTCAAGCTATCACGGTGTTGTAAACCCATTTCAACTCCCCAATAACGAATGTCTGCCGTTCAATCCACCTCACTCAGATTGAAAAAGGGACTTGGGACATCATGTTGTTAAATGGTGTTTAAGGCTTTGTGTAGAGAGACAGTCCGAGGCAAATGTATTTTTTTTGTGCCAGTAGATCGACCAGAGTACCATGATTTAAGGCAGGGTTTCCCAAACTCGGTCCTGGGTGCACATTTAGTTTTCTGCCCTAGCACTACACAGCGGATTCAAATAATCAAAGCTTGATGGGTTGGGTAATTGAATCAGATGTGTAGTGCGAGGGCAAAAAACGAAATGTGGGGGGCCCAGGACCGAGTTTGAGAAACCCTGATTTAAGGTACCCATCCACACCAAAGAGGTACTTTTCAAGCATTCAAGAAACACAAGAAGTGATTGTTCTTAAGTTTGTGTTAGTACTTTTATGTTCTGATTTTAATTCTGCCAATGAGTATGTAAAGAAAATGATGATTGACTTCTTTAAACAAGGGAATAAAAGTGTTTCTACCACTATGAAACGAGTGAAGAGCTGGCTACCGTCCTGAACGCGAAGGCCCTGTTAGAATATATTTGTTTAATGATTCCTTCCTTCCTCGAAGTGGTCACTGACCTGACATGACTGAAGCCTTTATGTAGGGTTATGTACTGGAGACCTTGCTCTCTCAGTAACATCATAAAGAGTCTGTATGGAACTGTAATTGCTAATTGTTTACCTCAAATTCCAGCTTGAGTCTTGTCTGGATGGGACTTTTACACGTTAAGGTTTTTTACATTTCTGTCATTTAGCAGACGTTCTTATCCAGAGCGATTTAGTGCATACATTTTTTTCCATACTTTTTCGTACCTGTCCCCCGTGGGAATCAAACCCACAACCCTGGCATTGCAAGCGCCATGCTCTACCAAATGAGCCACACGTTATCATTTCTTAACTCATGAAACCACACAATCCTTAAAGGAAGGATGAAGGGATACCTTTTTAAAGCATCCAAAAAGGACCATAGCAAAATGCAGTTGAATTGCTGGGCATGAATACAGTACATTTAATCACAGGTAGACCACATTCCAGTCAAACGTTACCAACTCGTTATTGGATGGACATACAGTACATCTTGAATAGACCAGATTTTAATTAAGAGAACAATTGCCTGTGAGTTCGGCAATAGTTTATATGTGTAAAATCAAACAATTAAGTGTACTTTTGAATCATTTTGGTTTATTTGAACATGTACAAGTGTTCCACCTTCAGTTTATACTATGGTTTGTTCTCTAGGGTCAAAATGTGGGCTGCGAGTCACCCACAGTGCACTGTGTATGGAATAGGGTGCCATATTTATGGACCCTGGTCAAAAGTAGTGCACTATATAGGGAATAAGGTGCTGTTTGGGATGCACACATGATGAATAGCCTAAAGTAATTAATCTGGGTTTGTTGTCTTCATTGTAATAATTATTGGCTATTCTCCCTGGTTTCTTCCCATTGGACTAAGTTCCATAGGGCCATCCTGTCAGTTGCTTTCAAAAACATGTTCTTTTTCTGGCCCATACACTATGTAATGGTTGGAGTTTGAGAGTCATAGAAATAGAATGACTAGAACGTGCAAGTCGCGTTCCGCGATGGGTCAACTGACGGCAATATCAGTGCACCAATATTCCATCTAGGAAAGTAATGATTACCTTTTAAGGAATTTGCAACCAGGTTGTATGTGTGTACTGTATGTATGTGATAACTCTCATTCACAGTGACCTTGTGTTTACCAGCAATACTGTGAAAATGCCTTGGCAACAGAAGGTCTCTTTAACCCACAACACATTGATGCAGTGTCCGAAACGCAATAATTGTGCCACGTTGGGAATGAACATATACTGCTGACCATGACTTCCAAGCATTTAAGTCGACTGCAGCAGTGAGATGTGCAGTCAGGTAAAATTAGATGAGTAAATTAATTTGTATCACTGCTATGTTGAGTTAGAATGTGAACAGAGACTCATATTTGACTGTCACGTTAAACTACATACACACACTTAGGTTAGAAATAGCCGATTTAGCCATTAGCCGGGGCACTTAGAGCATAAGTGCCAGGGGATCATTTGGTTGACTGTTTGTTAGAGTTGTACTGAAGGTCCTGACTCAGTGCAGCTGGTCACTTAGAGACTGGCTAATATGTGTGATTTGACTATCTGATAGTATTGGGAGTTGATGACTAAGTTTCAGGAGGAACCTTGAATCAAACGACACGTGCACAGCTGGAGTCTTTCTAAGCAGTAACTTCCGGGCACAACCTTCCATCGTCTTGCCCATATCAGGCTTCCTGCAACTGGGGGCTGATCCTGCCGGGAGGCCAGCTACCAACCGGGGGCTGAACACTCATACCCTACTCCATCTACTACCACCCTTTCCAACATGTTTGTCAGATGACGAGAAGCCAAACTAGTGAAATTTGGTTTTCGGTAATGATATATCACCATGATCTTGGTGTATCTGGAATGACGCCACTAGTCTGTCTGTCCCTCTTGCCAATAGTCTATACATGTGTTATGATTGATTCCTTATGAAAGTATAAATATGTATACCTTTATCTGTTTACACTAATGGTTTTATCACCTGTTTAATAGTGTGCAGTGTGCAGTGTGTGTTTGTTGATACTCCTGTGTGTTTCAAATGTTTGCCTCTATGAATGGGGGTTGTCCTTCTCTTTCTGCTTTGTCTCTGGGCTTGGCGACAAGATGGATGCTCTGACCAGTGAAGCAAATTTAGCGATACGGATTACAGAGATGAAGAAGTGAGTGCTTCTCTGTTTCGTTGTAATCATATACTCTCCGTTTTATTACCACACTTCTGACCCACTTCTGACCCAAAGAAACCCATGCATTAATATACTATAGAGAATTGTCCCCAAACTCTACAAGTAAGGTCAACCAAAGTATGTGCTTCGTGTTCTCCCCTCTGTGTCTCATGTTTTCTGCTGTCGTTCAGGTTCGGACTGCAAAATCGTCAGTATGCCATGGCTGTGTCGGAACGCTGGATTGATTGTGACGACTGCTGTTCATCGAATGATTAACTGTTTATAATTACGTGATTAAATGAATCAGGTAACTATTAACTCAATAACCTGGGGCACCATGGAAAAATTTGGCTTTATTGAGTTTCTATTTCCCAAATTAACTCAGAATATCGATTTTACAACAGTCGCTAATTAATTAATTTCCTCTACAGTCTCATTCTGAACGTGGCATAATCCGGGAATTTGCACAAACACGAGTCCCACTAAATAAGTCTGTCCCACACCAGTTGAGTTGATTATTTATTTACTAACAAGCTAAAATTATAATATAAGATGCACATACACAAACGCACAGTCTAGGCTATTGATTAGAACTTAGGCCAACACAATATGATACTTGTTACACAAAATGGGGATTTAAAAAGAGAGAGAGAAAAAGAGTGCACGAGAGAAAAGCACACTTGGGTACATTTGTAAACTATGATTATTTTAACCCTAACCTTGCCCCGAACTGCCGCTACTATGGGTCAGAATATAATGATGTAATTACGTGTCGAAGGTCTCCGATGGGGTGTCTCTTCGTGGACCGGGTTCGCCTTCTCTGATGACGGCACTTCTTTGGTTACCGGGTGTAACTCTCTGATTGTCCTCACGATGTCAGTGTCCTTAGTCTTAGTGGTCTGTTTCCTCGCCCTTGTTCTGAAAACGGGTTTTCTGAGGACAGCCAGCCGTGTAGCTCAGGGCTCCGACGTAGGAATGAAAACAGTGTAGACACACGATTCCTTGGAGAGTGGTAACCGGGTGGTCCTGCTTGAATTCACACTCTTAGACACAACTACTCATCCATAGCATAGATTGTTAAAAGGTTCCTTTGTCTTCAACCTCGTTTTGGGGTTACAGGTCATCGGACCTTGGCTGCAGCTCGTGGTCACCTAGTCAAAATGTTAATTCTTAACTTACATGTTTTATACCCTTGGGTCAGAAATGGGCGTTTCTGCCTTCAATTTAGACAAACTTCACATTTCATCTTTACAAAAACATTCTCTTTGATCTGGACATTTTCCACACAACACACTTTATGCAAACATCAGGTACATATTGTGAAAACTCTTCAAATTACAATGTTTTTGTTATAACGTCATCATTTAACTTGTAATAACAGAACAAAAACATAATTCATTTTCATATTCCATCTATCGTCATTACTACCATTTTGGCTGTCGAAACATATTGTCCCAAAGCCCATTTATTGCATGTTACTGTTCAGAGGTAGGTTCTCCATAGGCCCATCATACATTCCATTCCTCCATAGTGAGAGGACAACGGGATTTTGTCTGCTGCCTTAAGATTTTCAATGGGTGTGATGTGTCATAAAACCCCCCACCTCCATAGCTCTCGATCTCTCCCCCTCTGGCGGGTGTGACAGATGTCTCTTGTAGGAGTGTGGTCCACTGCAACCTGACCAGAACAGACCAGTCATGACAGTCCCCCTCTAGTGGGTTAAACTTGGAAGGATTCTCCATGTTGCAACCCACCATATAACCATCAGCTTTCCTGGTTTGTGGATCATTGTAGCAGTCCCCTCCTGGTGATTTACCCTGGTAGGATTTCTGCAAGCTGCAGATCACCACCAGAATGGACATGGGAGGTCCAGCGGTGGCTCTGTGTTCCCGGCCCGTCGTCCGGTTGTCCTGGCTAGTGGATCTAGGCAGTAACTTGGGCAGATGTTAATAACGCACCACACTCAGGCATCATTACATTTCTTCCCCAAATGAGCGCCGTTGTGGCTCTAACTGGTGGTTGTATGGGGAACTTGTTTATGGCTCTATCACTTCCTAAATGTCAAAGGAAATTAAACAAAATGAATAAAAACATAAACAAGAGATATACAAAGTATAGCTACCACACCTTATTCATCTAATTTGGACTATGTTCTATATATGTCCAAGGTCTTGGCTAAATGACTCTATCATGGCATTGTCTCATGTCATATCTAGGGCGATCCGACTTGGAGGGTAGTTAAGGCATTTGAAAAAATGGCACCCTGAATGACAAAGCTTACATTTGGGGACATTACAGGACTGTGCTAGTGAATTCGGGAGAGGGGGCTGGGGATGCTGTGGATGGACCCCCTGATGGAGTTTCAGGATCTATTGCCAACTTTCCGAAAATCGTGATCGTTTCCGTTCCACGGGTGATCCTAGTATAAGACCTCATTAGGTCTTCCATTGCACGTGCGCGCCTTTGTACGTAGTGGGTGCACACGCCAAGGGAAATAAGACCAAGGATCATGGTAACAGTCAGGATACTGTCCGGCACCGTCCAAGAGCGGGTGACAGACCAATCTTTTGGGCATTCCCGTGGAAGGCCGGGAACACAGAGCCACCGCTGGACCTACCATGTCGGGTTGCAACATGCAGAATCCTTCCAAGTTTAACCCTCCAGAGGGGGACTGTCATGACTGGTCTGTTCAGGTCAGGTTACCGTGGACCACACTCCTACAAAAGAGGACAAAGGGATTTTGTCTGCTGACTTAAGATGTACATTGGGTGTGAGGTGTCATAAAAAAAACACCTCCATACCTCTCGATCTCTCCCCCTCTGGTGGGTGTGAGAGATGTCCTTTGTAGGAGTGTGGTCCACGGTAACCTGACCCGAACAGTCCAGCCATGACAGCTGTGAGGCTCACCCAACAGCAGTGCCAGACTGGACAGTTGGATGTCAGCGTTGAACCACAGGGGGTCCGGGCGGCACTTACTGCCGGCCAAATCTACAAAGTGGACAAGATCATTGCAGCCACACCGTATGATGCCTACCACGCAGAGTATCGTCCCCTGAGTATCACTACCCAGCAAATGGGATACCACATATTACATCTGATAGATAACAATGACTGTATAATCTTCTTTACCACATTCTCTCCCTGCCTAGAGTCCTGTATGAAGGAAAGAGGAAGCCACAGCATTATCAATGACCTTGATAGGGTCTTTCGTACTAGAGATCAAAATTATAAGGCCTTTACATTCGAGAAATTGTCTGGCAACCTATGTGGGGGGATGAAAACCAATTCCCCCAAGGCAAAAAGTACTATGCTCTTGTTGTACAATACATAAGAAGTTCCCCCTATATCGCTGTGCACAAAGCAAGGGTTATTATTGCAATGAGGTGAACACAGGTCGCTGTTTGGAGGGCTACAGTGGCTGAGTGCTTTCCTTCAGGTCCAGCTGAGCCAATGAAGCCTCCTGTATCTGTAGTGCAAAGAGAGGACTGCCAACCTGCCTCTCCCTTCATCCCTCTCTGTCTCTCATTGTCACTCTGCCCTTTCCTCTGTATCGCTGTCCCTCAATGGGAGAATCTCCATTGGTTTTGCTCGACTCCTCGCGTCCTCACCTCCGTCCTCTCCTGGCCTCCTTTTGAAAAGGTCAAAGGTAATCAAGGAGAGGAGGTGAGGAAAGGAAACCTGGAAACAAATGTGCTTGATCAAATGACTCTCCACTAGCATGTCATCAGGCAAATTACATTTACAATTGAGTAATCCCCAAATACATGTGTTAAGTGGTAAAAATACATTTAGATAGTTGCACTAGACATTTTATAGAGGGATAAGTAGTGTATTGTTTTTAACTATGGGCATGCTTTTCTCAGAGAAAACAATAACTGATTGAAAGGGGGTGTGGCGAATTTTAAAACACTTTCGCGTTAACTGCTGGGAGGATACATCTGTGCTTAGGCTATGGAGTTAGAGGAGGAAACTCCTCCGATTTGATACTATCCTACATATGGTGAACAATTTTTGGTTTCCGGGTCACAGTGTAATAGAGGACAGGAGTGGAGGAGAGGATGGACTTTTTCCCATTTGAGAATCCCCTTCCCTATCCTTCTTTCTCTCTTTCTATCTATCCCTCCCTCTCCTTCTCTTTCTCCCCCTCTACAGTTTCACCATTCAATAAACTACACTATTACGGGACCATTTCTCGCTTCATTCCTGTGTTTTATTGTAGGTGGGTATGTAGTGATAAGAAAGGTGGATAAGAGAATAATAGATAAGACATAAGCTGATATGTCATGAGGATGTGATTTCATACACAGGCAGTGTAACAATGTTCTGTGAATAGAATATGAATATCACAAAGTATAACACATTTATGAAAATTATGTTCTAGCTAAATGAGACAATAATCCAATCTTATCATATTTTAACAAGGTTATGACATTCATGACAGTAAGATGCTTTGAAAAACGTTAAGCTCCAGTATGACTGCTGTTGAGGCCTATCATTGTAGGGCACTATGGTATACTTATTTGGCTGTGACATTACATAAAATCCTTCTTCTCTGTGTCAAGTGCCCATTCCAAATCGACCCCAACATCTGTGAAGTTGTAGTGCTCTGGAGGACCACTTAGTTATAACACACAATGTAATACTGTAGCTCAATGTGTAAGGATGAGATTCCCTCATGTATTGTTGGTATGGTTGGACAGTATCCAGATTTTCATATCGTCATACCATTCTTCTTTCATATTGGTATATACTGTAACGACCCTGGGTTTATAAGCGAGGAAATCGACTCTGCCACAAGAGCATGCTTTTGCGGCACAGTCGATAGCGCGCCGGACCTCGAGCTAGAAGGTCGAGAGTTCGAGACCTGATCCCTGCCTGTTTACAATAAGTTATTACCGGCTTGGTACACAAGGTTGCGCAAAAAAAAAAAATAAACATCTACCAGAATGCTAACAAAATGTGCAGAAGTAATAGTGAATTCAATGGAGACTGCTTGCCAAATATGCGAAGACAGGCAATCCAACTCATAAAGTTACACATAAATAGGTAGCAGCTACCAAATGTCATTTTTTTGTGAGTTTGGACATGTGAACTTGAGACATTGTGCAAATGAACAAAGTTTTGACGCATTCTTGTCTGAAGGAAAAACAGTACTGGACAGTACTGGCTCTGGGGCAACATGTGTAGGCCTCAGATTTTTATAACTAAACCAAGATAGACCACAGCCCGTAGTATCAAATGGAAACAATGAGTCATAGTGGACAGAACAAGCAAGCCTAACCCAACCATGATGTTGCTGTCACTTTGACCTCTTTGTTGACATATTTACACAACTCCAGTGGCTTCAGTTGACGCCACATCCATGACTGTTTCAATATACTGAGCAAAAATAACCTACACTGGACTTTAATCTTCAAATCAGGTGCTAGAGCTGGCTATCTGGATTGAGCCTGTGATTGAATTTGTCCGACGGTCAAATGTGTCGTTGTAAACAGTGATACAATTCCAAAGGTTCCGGCCCGAATAATTAAAAACCTTCACCAACCTAATAGTGTACTGTGTGATTCATGGTATGAAATATGAGTGATTTAGCATTTTATTGTATTGCAAGAGTACATTTTGTGAGCCGTCCTGTCTGACCGTCCTCTCAGGACAATGCGTTTGACACGCACATGCGCAGATTGATTGTAAAAGCGGGCCTTGAATCATGTCAAGACACGGTCGAAACGGAGGAGGTAAACTAAATAGCATAACGGATTTTAACATCACAAAATAATGCACAAAATGCTAACCTAACGCATGTTCAATAGTAGACAAAATATATATTGACGTCAAACTCCGTATTCGTGAAGATAATCTCATGCTTGGTTAACTAGCTAGCCACATTAGGCGTATTTAGCTTTCCTAGCACACCCGATTCGCTAATCAATTGCTTTATTATGTAGCTATTTTTCGATCGAAATGTTTTAATGGGGGCAATCTGCAGTTGCTACATCCATTTGTGGACCTATAAATGAATGAAATGTGCCCATTGTTGCATTGATTCTTGAAGAATTTAAAGGCGCAATATGCAGATCGCTCCGCAATTTCCTGTTTGCTAAAATTCTAATAATTTACTTAATTTCAGTTTGTGACAAAACAATCAGTCATTGTGTAGAGAATCATTGTACCATCTAAACCGCTGTGAAATATATTTTCCATAACAAAAAAGTAACATTGTGGCTTAAATGCCTCATGACCATAGTTCAACTGTTGTACACCATCAGAACTCAAAATATAAGCATGTTTTACGCCAATGTTTGCAAACAATGTAAATGTTAACAAACACTAGATATAAAGCCTCAAAACATGGTTAAAACTATACATTTGATATCATAGATGGTCATTCCTTATATCCATTGCTCTATGGATTTGAGATTGGTCACATTTCTCCAGCACATCCCTCAGCTTTTTAACAAAACAGGGGCGGGGATCGCTTTGTTTCAACTGCACTGTGATAGCTCTGGTTCACAGTCTGAGATTAATGCCATACATTTGTTTGGAAAATGTCCTCACAAGCCAGAATGTTGAATGACTTAACAGGTTGTCTGTAAGAATATGAGACATATACACAGGAAAGTATACTTCAATTAACTTTAAGGCGCTGGTAGTGCGCTATCACGTGAAGCATGCGCAGAACCATGTAAACACATGCACGAGCATGCGTCTCTTGTGCACATGCTTCGAGTGATCGAAATCTGAACACACTACCAGGGCTTTGAAAAGTTTATGTAATTATACTTCCTGTCGATCTAATGTCTCACATTGCTACCTGCAAAATGACAAACCACATGGACAACCGATAAAGTGAGTAAAAATATAATTTCATCTGTCTCGCAGCCGGCCGTGACCGGGAGACCCATGAGACAGCGCACAATTATCCCAGCGTCGCCCTGTTTAGGGGAGGGTTTGGCCTGCCGGGATTTCCTTGTCCCATCGTGCTCTAGCGACTCCTTGTGGCCGGCCGGGTGGCTGTAAGCTGACCTCGGTCGCCAGTTGGACGGTGTTTCTTGGATATCACGAAATTGGGGGGGGGTGTACGAAAAACAAAAAAATATTTTTATTCAACATTTTGGCTTGTAGAGGTCGTGAGAGGAAACTTTCCTGATCCAAACGCATATTTCTGCCCGACGTAGAATTCAATGCAATTCAATGCCGGGTCTTCAGGCTAAACTGCTTCAGGTTGATTCTTTGCTTAATTTATCACATTTTCAGGCTTCAAATATTTGGTCAAGTGTGATTTAGGTGATACCTAATTGCAGTAAATCACTACATGCAGCTCATTGTTATGTGGAAAAGCACACAATATTATGTTCATATGCCTGACACATAATTTAATTTAGACCATAGCATGAGGAACTGCCTCAGGCCAACTCTATGCTAATCGTTCGCTGACCTCACTACATGGCGTTACTTTTGATACTGAGCTTAGTGGAGTGGGAAATCAAAGGCCTATCGGGAAACAGAATCAGTGAGTTGCAGCAGTGGTTGGCACCTCTTTCTATTTTTCCTTTGCAGACACTAAGGTTTACGTCGGTAACCTGGGCACTGCTGCAGGGAAAGGAGAACTAGAGCGGGCGTTCGGGTATTACGGACCCTTGAGAACAGTGTGGATTGCGAGGAACCCCCCGGGCTTTGCCTTTGTGGAGTTTGAAGACACCCGGGATGCAGAAGATGCGGTCCGTGGCCTTGACGGCAAGTAAGTGGTACCTCAAGACTCCAGACTTCGCCCCCAAGTTTAGCCTACTCTCCAAGACCTACAAGCTGAAAGGGCTCAGAGGGCACCAGTGTTGTTGACGTTTGCCAGTCAATAATGTAGTTTGAGGGCCTCCCGGGTGGCGCAGTGGTCTAGGGCACTGCATCGCAGTGCTAACTGCGCCACCAGAGTCTCTGGGTTCGCGCCCAGGCTCTGTCGCAGCCGGCCGCGACCGGGAGGTCCGTGGGGCGACGCACAATTGGCATAGCGTCGTCCGGGGTAGGGAGGGTTTGGCCGGTAGGGATATCCTTGTCTCATCGCGCTCCAGCGACTCCTGTGGCGGGCCGGGCGCAGTGCGCGCCAACCAAGGGGGCCAGGTACACGGTGTTTCCTCCGACACATTGGTGCGGCTGGCTTCCGGGTTGGAGGCGCGCTGTGTTAAGAAGCAGTACGGCTGGTTGGGTTGTGCTTCGGAGGACGCATGGCTTTCGACCTTCGTCTCTCCCGAGCCCGTACAGGAGTTGTAGCGATGAGACAAGGTAGTAATTACTAGCGATTGGATACCATGAAAATTGGGGATAAAAAAATAAAAAAAATAATGTTGTTTGCTCTTTGCAAATATTGAAGCATTTGATTGGTTTAGGGACATCTATCAGTAAGCTGGTAGCTGGTATGACCTTGTTACTCATTTGCTATCCAGATGAAACACTTTAGGCATGTTCCTAAATGCTTGTTGCGCTTTAGATGGGTTTCCTCATGTCCTCTTTTTGTGAACTATGTGAACTAGTGAATGCCATTGTGCCATTGTGCAATTTGCTTACCATTGAACTGACTGTCCTTTCAGGTTAATTTCTGGATCTCGAATTCGAGTTGAATTATCTACAGGGATGCCGCGACGATCTCGGTACGAGCGTGCGCCCACCAACCGGGCCTTTGACTCCAACGACAAGTGCTATGAGTGTGGTGAGCGGGGGCACTATGCCTACGACTGCCACCGCTACAGTCGACGCAGGAGGAGCAGGTAAGCCTCCTTAACCAATGCATCAGATTTAGCTTGTTTTGGTCTTTTTTCATATTTTGGTAGTTGTCGCTTATTTTTCATTGTCTTGATTTTTCAGTGTCTTTATGTAGATAAAAAAGAAAAAAGTAAAGATGATTATTATACAATCTTGACAAACTGCCTGTGTCTAGGCTACCTGTTGTTGTTGCTACTTTTGTCTCCGTCTGTCACTTAAATCCCTTTTAAAATATGGAAATACTTCTGAACTGTTATGTGGGATTTTTTTTGTTAACAACTCACCTGGTCAAAACATTTCAGGTTTCGTCGTTTGATTCAGAGTGTCACGATCCTTAACGATTTCATGAGGCATCTAGGAAATTCCACACTTTCGATCCTTCTATGACCATGCGGTTGATCGATCAGCTAGATCTCCCCTTCTCAAGCAACTGCCACATCTAGCTGCACCTTAAAGATTTCATAGAGGGCTGACAATGCACCAGATGATTTGGTTATCAATTTGGGCCTGGGGTTTTGTAAAGAGGACAACCTGGTAGACCATGGTCCCGTCTAGAAAAATCGCCTTGCATCTATCAAGTCTCAATCAAGCGATTTGGCTGTCAATACGACCATCATCGTTAGAAATCGAAGAACACGACTAGATGCAGAGGTCGGCTGATAGATACTTCTAGATCGCCTAGATCTGCTCGAACCTTGGTCCAAAGTGGGTCAACCGGGCAAACTTGCAAGGTTTATTTCAAGTACCAATTAATGTGTTTTTATCTCCAATGTAATGTATGACTTGACAATAACATTCCTCTCTTCCACCCTTTACTAGAGAACTGAAAGGCCTGCTTTAAGCAGGATACGTTAGCTCCATGAACAGCTATGTCTATATAGTGACTCCTACTACCAGTATCATTGCACGTGTAATGTTAAATCTAATGTAATCCCCCCCCCCCCCCCCTTTTTGTGTGTTGATTTGAGCCAGTGTCAGAGCGTCAGTGGGCTTAGGGTGATTGTTGTTGTCAGTGGTCAGGTTAGAAATACAAACAGACTAAGGCAGTCTTATGTGGGGCTTCGCGGGGCCTGCTTTGAACTGTCCTTCTTTCCCTCCCTCCACCTCGTTTGGATGTGGTTTAGGTCCCGGTCTCATTCCAGGTCCGGTGGGAGGAGGTATTCTCGCTCTCGCAGCCGGGACCGTAGCAGGAGGTGAGCGATCTTATGCATTGTCCTTTCTTGTTCCAAAGGCGCTGTTGTCCAACTTCCTCAATCATCAATGGAGTTCCTCAGGGGTCTATTCTTGGTCCTCTTTTTTCATAACACTTATGATGAAATAAAAATGATTGTACAGTGCATTCGGAAAGTATTCAGACCCCTTGACATTTTGTTACAATACAACCTTATTCTAAAATGTATTTTAAAATAATAATAATCTCCCTCATCCATCGACACACAATACCCCATAGAGACAAAGCAAAAACAGGTTTTTAGAAATGTTGCAAATGTAAAATAAAAATATATACACTGCTCAAAAAAATAAAGGGAACACTAAAATAACACATCCTAGATCTGAATGAATGAAATATTCTTATTAAATTCTTATTAAATACTTTTTTCTTTACATAGTTGAATGTGCTGACAACAAAATCACACAAAAATTATCAATGGAAATCTAATTTATCAACCCATGGAGGTCTGGATTTGGAGTCACACTCAAAATTAAAGCGGAAAACCACACTACAGGCTGATCCAACTTTGATGTAATGTCCTTAGAACAAGTCAAAATTAGGCTCAGTAGTGTGTGTGGCCTCCACGTGCCTGTATGACCTCCCTACAACGCCTGGGCATGCTCCTGATGAGGTGGCGGATGGTCTCCTGAGGGATCTCCTCCCAGACCTGGGCTAAAGCATCCGCCAACTCCTGGACAGTCTGTGGTGCAACGTGGCGTTGGAGGATGGAGCAAGACATGATGTCCCAGATGTGCTCAATTGGATTCAGGTCTGGGGAACGGGCGGGTCAGTCCATAGCATCAATACCTTCCTCTTGCAGGAACTGCTGACACACTCCAGCCACATGAGGTCTTGCATTAGGAGGAACCCAGGGCCAACCGCACCAGCATATGGTCTCACAAGGGGTCTGAGGATCTCATCTCGGTACCTAATGGCAGTCAGGCTACCTCTGGCGAGCACATGGAGGGTTTGTGCGGCCCCCCAAAGAAATGTCATCCCACACCATGACTGACCCACCGCCAAACCGGTCATGCTGGAGGATGTTGCAGGCAGCAGAACGTTCTCCACGGCGTCTCCAGACTCTGTCACGTCTGTCACATGTGCGTGTGAACCTGCTTTCATCTGTGAAGAGCACAGGGCGCCAGTGGCGAATTTGCCAATCTTGGTGTTCTCTGGCAAATGCCAAACGTCCTGCACGGTGTTGGGCTGTAAGCACAACCCCCACCTGTGGACGTCGGGCCCTCATACCACCCTCATGGAGTCTCTTTCTGACCGTTTGAGCAGACACATGCACATTTGTGGCCTGCTGGAGGTCATTTTGCAGGGCTCTGGCAGTGCTCCTCCTTGCACAAAGGCGGAGGTAGTGGTCCTGCTGCTGGGTTGTTGCCCTCCTACGGCCTCCTCCACGTCTCCTGATGTACTGGCCTGTCTCCTGGTAGCGCCTCCATGCTCTGGACACTACGCTGACAGACACAGCAAACCTTCTTGCCACAGCTCGCATTGATGTGCCATCCTGGATGAGCTGCACTACCTGAGCCACTTGTGTGGGTTGTAGACTCCGTCTCATGCTACCACTAGAGTGAAAGCACCGCCAGCATTCAAAAGTGACCAAAACATCAGCCAGGAAGCATAGGAACTGAGAAGTGGTCTGTGGTCACCACCTGCAGAACCACTCCTTTATTGGATGTGTCTTGCTAATTGCCTATAATTTCCACCTTTTTATCTATTCCATTTGCACAACAGCATGTGAAATTTATTGTCAATCAGTGTTGCTTCCTAAGTGGACAGTTTGATTTCACAGAAGTGTGATTGACTTTGTTACATTGTGTTGTTTAAGTGTTCCCTTTATTTTTTTGAGCAGTGTATATATATAAAATCACATTTCCATAAGTATTCAGACCCTTTACTCAGTACTTTGTTGAAGCACCTTTGGCAACAATTACAGCCTCGAGTCTTCTTGGCTATGATGCTACAAGCTTGGCACACCTGTATTTGTGGAGTTTCTCCCATTCTACTCTGCAGATCCTCTCAAGTTCTGTCAGGTTGGATGGGGAGCGTCACTGCACAGCTATTTTCAGGTCTCCAGAGATGTTTGATCGTGTTCAATTGGTGCCTCTGTCTGAGCCACTCAAGGACATTCAGAGACTTGTCCCGTAGCCACTCCTGCGTTGTCTTGTTTGTGTGCTTTACACCAACAGGTCATTGTCCTGTTGGAAGGTGAACCTTCGCCCCAGTCTTAAGGTATTGAGCGCTCTGGAGCAGGTTTTCATCAATGGTCTCTCTGTACTTTGTTCCGTTCATCTTTCCCTTGATCCTGACTAGTCTCCCAGTCCCTGCCGCTTAAAAACATCCCCACAGCATGATGTTGCCACCAGCTTGCTTCCCCATAGGGATTAAGGCCTTATTGGTGGAGTGCTGCAGAGATGGTTGTCCTTCTGGAAGGTTTTCCCCATCTCCACAGCGAAACTTTGGAGCTTTGTCAGAGTGACCATTGGGTTCTTGGTCACCTCCCTGACCAAGGCCCTTCTCCCCCGATAGTTCAGTGTGGCCGGGCGGCCGGCTCTAAGAAGAGTTTGGTGGGTCCACATTTCTTTCATTTAAGAATGATTGAGGCCACTGTGTTTTTGGGGACTTTCACTGCTGCAGAAGGTTTTTGGTACTCTTCCCCAGATTTGTGCCTGGACACAATCCTGTCTCGGAGCTCTACGGACAATTCCTTTGACCTCATGGCTTGGTTTTTGCTCTAACATGCACTGTCAACTGTGGGACTTTATATAGACAGGTGTTTGCCTTTCCAAATCATGTTCAATCCATTGAACTTAGCACAGGGGGACTCCAATCAAGTTGTAGAAACATCTCAAGGCTGATCAATGGAAACAGGATATTTCAACAAAGGAGCTGATTGTGGACTTCAGCAGAGGGAGAACCCCCCCCCCCCATCCACGTCGACGGGACCACAGTAGAGAAGGTGGAAAGCTTCAAGTTCCTCGGTGTACACATCACTGACAAACTGAAATGGTCCACCCACACAGATAGTGTGGTGAACAAGGCGCAGCAGCGCCTCTTCAACCTCAGGAGGCTGAAGAAATGTGGCTTTACACCTAAAACCCTCACAAACTTTTACAGATGCACAATTGAGAGCATCCTGTCGGGCTGTATCACCGCCTGGTACGGCAACTGCACCACCCGCAACTGCAGGGCTCTCCAGAGGGTGGTGTGGTTGCCCAACGCAACACCAGGGGCAAACTATCTGCCCTCCAGGACACCTACAGCATCCGATGTCACAGGAAGGCCAAAAATATCATCAAGGACAACAACCACCCGAGCCACTGCCTGCTCACCTCGCTATCATCCAGAAGGCAAGATCAGTACAGGTGCATCAAAGCTGGACCGAGAGATTGAAAAACAGCTTCTATCTCAAGGCCATCAGACTGTTAAATAGCCATCACTAGCACATTAGAGGCTGCTGCCTATATACATAGACTTAAATCATCACTGGCCACTTTAATAATGGAACACTAGTCACTTTAATAATGTTTACATATTTTGCATTACTCATCTCATGTATATACTGTATTATAACCTATTCCACTATATCTTAGTCTATACCGCTCTGACATTGCTGGTCCAAATATTTACATATTCTTAATTCCATTCCTTTAATTTAGATTTGTGTGTATTGTTGTGAAATTGTTAGATCAGGGCTGCCCAACCCTCTTCCTGGAGATCTACCATCCTGTGGGTTTTCAGTCCAACCTTAATACCCTGACTACACTGCTCGCGTGCGTGAGCGTTGCAAAGTAAATGTAGGAATCTATATTATTCAATTATTGCACCCACGCTGCTCGTGCGCGGCAACATGCGTCTGCGTTGCTAAGGGCTAAAATAGAAGTCAGTTCTATTTGTGACGAAGATCGCGCTGCAAGTAATGCCTCTCCCATCTCCTCATTGGTTTATAGAAGCAGGTATCCACGTGCCATCTCCTCATTGGTTATACCCCCTGAAAAACGAACGAGGTAATGCACCTAATTTATGAGAGTTGCCAATCGCAGTATAAAGTCAAGAGAAGAAAAGGCCTAGAAGGAGGAGAGATGACTAGAAACGATTCGGTTGACCGTTTTATGTGTAGATTAATTGTCGGAGTAGAGGACCTTGTGCATTTCAGGTAAAATAACAACTATTAATAACAGCTATATTAATAACAACTATATTTAGCTAGCTAGCAACAGAAAGCTAGGTAAATAGCACAAATTAGCTAGCTAAATTGCCATAAATGTTTAATGCTTTTCGACCTGTCCCCAAATTAATGTAATTGGTTTAGAGTTTGTTTTGATATTTTAACCTGTGTGTCGTTATCGCGTTTGGTGTGGGGGGACAAAATTGATTTATGCACGATGGCGCACACGCGCAGCCGGTTTGGGTTCCGTGTAATTTAACACACCTGGTTCTACTTATTAGCTGCTCAACAAGACCTTAACTAGCTGAATCAGATATGCTTAATTAGGGTTGGACTGAAAACCTACAGGACAGTAGATGTCCAGGAAGAGGGTTGCGCAGCCCTGTGTTAGATATTACTTGTTAGATATTACTGCACTGTTGGAGCTAGAAACACAAGCATTTTGCTACAGCTGCAATAACATCTGCTAAACACGTGTATGTGACATACAATTGGATTTTATTTATTTACCTGAGCTCAATTTCGAGTCTCATAGCAAAGGGTCTGAATACTTATGTAAATAGGATTTTATATATAATTTTTGCTAAAATTTCTAAAAACCTGTTTTCGCTTTGTCATCATGGGGTATTGTGTGTAGATTGATGAGGAAAATATTTTATTTCATTTTTTTATATATATAAGGCTGTAACGAAACAAAATGTGGAAAATTGGAAGAGGTCTGAATACTTTCCAAATGCACTGTATATACACTGAGTGTACAAAACTTTAGGGACACTTTCCTAATATTCAGTTGCACCCTAGTTAGCCTTTAGAACAGCGTCAATTCATCGGGGCATGGAGTCTACAAGGTGTCAAGTGTTCCACAGGGATGCTGGCCCATGTTGAATACAATGTTTCCCACGGTGGTGTCAAGTTCTCTGGATGTCCTTTGGGTAGTGGTAGTGGAATGGCAATGCAGAGTTTACCGGGTCTGCATGTATGTTAGCTAACAGCTTTGATATCTCTGTTCTAGATCAAGATCCTTCTCCCCACGCCGCTCTCGTTCTCCTAGAAGATCTAGAGCCCTTACCCCCAAGAGATCAAGGTAAATTGTAGAAAAATGGACTTGCTTGCATTATTTAAAGATCCCACATTGTGTATAAATAAATAAAGGTTAAATAAAAATAACATTGTTCACTTATTTATTAAATGATGGGTGTTGATGCTTTTTCCCCCTCATTTCTTTTTAGATCTCGGTCAAAGTCCAGATCAAGGTCTAGGTCACTTTCTCGTGCAAAGACCAGGTGAGAAATATAACTGTTTCAATGCTTTGATCAGCGTTTCGGTGCTGTGGTCAACAATGCAGCTACATAAATTGAGTAATTAACACTTAATGCAGCAGTTTATGTCAATCCCCAAAGATTGTCACTACCGCAACAAAAAACAATTTTGTGTTGGTGTTGACCGTTTCGGGTATTACAATTTAGACATTTGTTCCCTTGATATATGTCACTGACTTAAGAGACTAAAGCAGGTGTCAAACTCATTCTATGGAGGGCATGGTGTCTGCGGGTTTTCCCTTTTTAAATGAAGAGAGAGACAACCAGGTGAGGAGAGTTCGTTAGTACATTGAACAAAAATATAAACATAACAACTGTATGTCCCATGTTTCATGAGCTGAAATAAAAGATCCCAGAAATGTTCCACAAAAAGCTTATTTCTCTCAAATTTTGTGCACAAATTTGTTTACATTCCTGTTAGTGAGCAGACATTTTTCGGATTAGCAAAAAAAAAAGGAGACAAATATAACTTTGCTTTCCATTTTACTTAAAGAACACTTAAAGCAAGGAACTTTTCAATGTTTAAATAAAATATTCAAATAAAATATTCAATACTTCATTGTTAAATTGAAGTGCAATATCAGGCATGATACTTTCTTCCCTTTGTTAGGTTCTTTTTTTTGATAGTAAATGACTCACGGACACTAGAGAACCTTAACCAAGTTTAATTCTTCTCAAAGGTTCTGTACAGCTGTATTCAGACAGCAAGACATTTCTCACCATCACAGTTACATACATCCCACTTAAGACACTCCTCCTTCTCTCCAAAAGGGTAACAGGATACCAAACTCTTATTACTCCCTTAAGGGAATCTGACCTCACCTCCTGACCTCACCTCATCCACAGATGTCCATCAGTCTTTCCTGTATCAACACGGTGCTCTCCTCCCGTCCCCCAACACATTCCAACGCCACTCTGTCTTTCTACAGATCTCTCTCCTTAATATACTATGCGTCTAATCTATCATGTCTTTAACATCTCAATGTTCAAAATGTCGAATCCAACACTGAACAATAGTGAAAAAATTGCCCATGTCCACATCATCAAAAGAAAGTTAAGAAAGCAAAGCAGACCTGAGCTTATAACTTCAAATTCTTTTTCAAAAAGATGAGGATGTCTACATTGTCTGGGGAGAGGGTAGACCTCTTTGCAGTCACTATGTCCCCTGCCGTGAAGAACACCCTCTCGCTAGGTACTGAAATGCCAGGCACAGCCAGGTAGGGTCTTGCCATCATGGCAATGTGAGGGTATTTACACTCATTGCTTTTCCACAATGCCAGTGGATCACCATCCACTGGAATGCCACTTGCTGCTTGTAGGATGCCTCCTCCTCTTTGATGGTGTTGGCAAACGTCTTGCCTGTGTCTTTGCTCGCAAAGGTCTCGCAAAGGTCTCCCCGAAACGCTCCTTCATGGCCAAATTATTTTGTGGAGGAGTTGCCTCTGAGTCTGCTCCTGTCGGCTCTGTGGCTTGACCCTGCAGAAAAAATGACTTGATCTATTAAGCAAATTATTTATTTTCGTATTTCATGGAACTATAATTGTGGCAATAACATTTAATAAAAGCCATTATTATTCCAAATCAAAAATGGATGATTCTAATAGCAATAGCATAGACTAAGATTAGACTGCAGTATATTTATTATTTAAGTAATTCATCCTTATTTTTTATTTTGACCTCTTCAGTGGCCACAATCTCAGTGGTGAGATCACTGTATGTCCTCCGATGCAGGGCAGGGTCTAGGTGAGACAGGGACTTGAACCTTGGATCCAGTGCAGTAGATCTATGAAGGTAGTCCTGTACAGTAGGGGGTATCTGGTGTTCAGCTATGGACAAGGGCAATTTGAATACGCAGAGATACCGTGACGAGGTCCTGAGGCCCATTGTCGTGCCATTCATCCGCCACCGTTACCTCATATTTCAGTATGATAATGCACGGCCCCGTGTTTGGGATGCTCTGGATCGACGTGTACAACAGCGTGTTCCAGTTCCCGCCAATATCCAGCAACTTTGCACAGCCATTGAAGAGGTGTGTGACAATACTCCACAGGCCACCTTTTAATTTTTTCAAGATATCTGTGACCAAGTGATGCATATCTGTGTTTCCATGTGAATCCATAGATTAGGGCCTGAATAATTTATTTAAATTGACTGATTTTCGTTATATGAACTGTAGCTCAGTAAAAAAAAATGAAATTGTTGCATGTTGATTTTATATTTTTGTTCAGTGTAATTAGTGACTTATTTCATCAATCAGATACAAGGGAAGAGCAAAACCCCGCAGATACTCGGCTCTCCGTGGATTGAGTTGAAGTGAGGGCTAAAGCCTTGTTCACACTGCAGGCCTTAATGCTCAAATAGGTTTGTTTTTCAAATGCGTTTTGTAATCTCCCGGGTGGCACTGCATCGCAGTGCTAGCTGCGCCACCAGAGTCTCTGGGTTCGCGCCCAGGCTCTGTCGCAGCCGGCCGCGCCCGGGAGGTCCGTGGGGCGACGCACAATTGGCATAGCGTCGTCCGGGTTAGGGAGGGTTTGGCCGGTAGGGATATCCTTGTCTCAGTATGTAAATGTAATAAAATGTATGCACTCTACTGTAAGTCGCTCTGGATAAGACCGTCTGCTAAATTACTAAAATGTAATGTAAAATGTAATAGCGACTGTCGTACTTGCGACCAAATCGCACTTGCCCTTTGGGCTGTTGTCTGTGCCCAATAATGTTTGTACTATGTTTTGTGCTGCTACCATGTTGTGCTGCTGCCATGTTGTTGCTACCTTGTGTTTCTACCATGCTGTGTTTTCATGTGTTGCTGCCATGCTATGTTGTTGTCTTTAGGTCTCTCTTTATGTAGTGTTGTGGTGTCTCTCTTGTCGTGATGTGTGTTTTGTGCTATATATATTTTTTTTTTTATCCCAGCCCCTGTCCTCACAGGAGATCTTTTGCCTTTTGGTAGGCCATCATTGTATATAAGAGTTTGTTCTTAACTGACTCGCCTGGTTAAATAAAAATACATTTGTGTGTGTGTGTGTTCAGACAGCGGTCGTTTGCTGTCATGGCTACGCTAGTTGTCATAGTAACAACGGGTGTGTGCACGGTGGTGTAGGCTGATTGGTGGTGGTGCTCGTGCTTCCCATCACTCAGAAGTTTTGTAGAAAACTAAGGTGACAACAATGCCTGCCGTGGACGTTTCCCTGTTGCTTTGAATGTTCAAAATCTTTGTGTAAGATAACTTTTAAAGCCTCAAATGATAAGATGATCCAACTTTCAAAGCGAGTCCTTTTCGGCTAGCCACAGCAGTCAACTAGGTAGCTAGGTAGCTGTTCAGCTTTCTAGTACATTCACTCATTTGTTTCTAAACAATTAACAAACTAGTTAGCTACAATGTCGTGTTCTTGTCAAACTGTCAACAGAGGAGCTTGAGGGCAAATAAATCAGATTTGACAAGTCACGTGGCCAGCAATCAGATTGAAGGTGGTTTGAAATATCCGATTCCATGTAGCTTTTGAATGTTCATACTGCAGGAAAAGTAACAGAAGTGATTTTTAAAATGACATACCCGAAAAAGGGACACTTTAAATCTAAAGAATCTGAATGCCTTGTATGTTTACTTCTTCAGGTCTGGTTCCCCCACGGGAAGGTATGCAGAAGTATTGAGACTGACCCCAATTTTCTCCTCTCTAAACGAGCTGTGGAAGAGTTTGACAATGCATGATAAGCAGCGAAACGAGACAATGAAAATGTTGTCCGTCCATACAGTTTAAACAGTGTAGATGCATGATGGTTCATTAAGTCAGGCTACTTAAGCATTACAACTGAAAGGTAGACTCGGCAATAAATCAACAACAATTACATTCACATCTTTCAGTTCAATATGTGAAATATGTATTAAAAGGTTATTTGAATGGTGTTCTTTAAATTCACCCAAATAATACATTTGCATGACGAACTTATATTAAATGCATGGTCTTTAAATACTTTGCTTGCTACCAGTTGCCATTGTCGAAGTCTTGTAATAATGAGCTCTAAAATTTAAAATGATATTTTAAATCCCAGCTGTTCAAAATCTAAAGCTTCACCTCAAAAACTAAGGTGCCTTTTTCCTCCCAGCTGAGGTAATGACTTTAATTTGTGTTTAATGCACAGCAAATATATGAAGATGGGAAAACTCATTTCTCTTTTTCTCTCTTTCAGCCACTTTACCTCGAGGAGTCCTCGTCGAGGTGACAGCTCGGAGAGAGACGACTGAACTTGGAAGTTTTTGTTTCTTTTTGTAAGCATCTCTTGTGACTAAGTTCTTTGTTAACCCATTGTATTATTTGAAAATATATAGCGTGTTAATTTCCTCTTGAGGGATATTACTGACATTTCAAAAAGAAGCAATTGGGACCCAGTTTGGAATGCTTTTGTGTTTGTGTTTTAGAAATAGTTGTTGGTTAATAAAGTATATTTGATTTAAAACTGTTTAGTGGTGTGTTGTCCATCTGGGCACAGTTGGTCTGTATATAGCACAACTCAGTGAAATGGTTGATAAATAAAAGGTTTTTGATTGAGTGATTGTGTTAACTCTACCTATAGAGGGCAATGTTGCACTTGCGAAATGTGCTCTTCGAATTTTGAACTCAGGATCTTAGCACACTGTTCCTGTCTTATCCTTGATACAAACGGCTACTAAACTCAGCAAAAAAAGAAACATTGTTTTTTCAGGACCCTGTCTTTCAAAGATAATTCGTAAAAATCCAAATAACTTCACAGATCTTCATTGTAAAGGGTTTAAACACTTTACCATGCTTGTTCAATGAACCATAAACAATTAATGAACATGCACCTGTGGAACGGTTGTTAAGACACTAACAGCTTACAGACGGTTGGCAATTAAGGTCACAGTTATGAAAACTTAGGCCACTAAAGAGGCCTTTATACTGACTCTGATATACACAAAAAGAAAGATGCCCAGGGTCCCTGCTCATCTGTGTGAACTTAGGCATGCTGCAAGGAGGCATGAGGACTGTAGATGTGGCCAGGGCAATAAATTGCAATGTCTGTACTGTGAGATGCCTAAGACAGCGCAACAGGGAGACAGGACAGACAGCTGATCGTCCTCGCAGTGGCAGACCACGTGTAACACCTGCACAGGATCGGTACATCCGAACATCACACCTGCGGGACAGGTACAGGATGGCAACAACTGCCCGAGTTACACCAGGAACGCGCAATCCCTCCATCAGTGCTCAGACTGTCCGCATTAGGCTGAGAGAGGCTGGACTGAGGGCTTGTAGGCCTGTTGTAAGGCAGGTCCTCACCAGACATCACCGGCAACAACGTTGCCTATGGGCACAAACCCACCGTCGCTGGACCAGACAGGACTAGCAAAAAGTGCTCTTCACTGATGAGTCGCGGTTTTGTCTCACCAGGGGTGATGGTCGGATTTGCGTTTATCGTCAAAGGAATGAGCGTTACACCGAGGCCTGTACTCTGGAGCGGGATCGATTTGGAGGTGGAGGGTCCGTCATGGTCTGGGGCGGTGTGTCACAGCATCATCGGACTGAGCTTGTTGTCATTGCAGGCAATCTCAACGCTGTGTGTTGCAGAGAAGACAACATCCTCCCTCATGTGGTACCCTTCCTGCAGGCACGTCTGGGACCTATTGTATTGGAGGGTGAGGGCTAGGGCCATTCCCCCCAGAAATGTCCGGGAACTTGCAGGTGCCTTGGTGGAAGAGTGGGGTAAAATCTCAGAGCAGGAACTGGCAAATCTGGTACAGTCCATGAGGAGGAGATGCACTGCAGTACTTAGTATCTGGTGTAGCCACCAGCTGCATTGACTTTAACTTTTGATTTTGACCCCACCTTTGTTCAGGGACACATTATTCCAATTCAGTTAGTCACATGTCTGTGGAACCTGTTCAGTTTATGTCTCAGTTGTGGAATCTTGTTATGTTCATACAAATATTCACACATGTTAAGTTTGCTGAAAATAAACGCAGTTGACAGTGAGAAGACGTTTCTTTTTTGCTGAGTTTATTACTACTACTTCTAATTTAAGCTCTCTTCAGACGTGACCTACTTGTGTGTATGGACTGACATCTATGTGTATCTGATAGTTGCAGACCAGTGGCGGTCAGTGCCGTTTAAGATGAGGGAGGACACTTCTTTTTTTTCAGGAGCATGTCCTTATTTATATTACAGCATATTGGATGACTCTCATTCATATTCCATTCACCCAGTTCAGTGTAACAGCTATAGGTTTAGGCTGCTACATGATACTCAAATTTTCCCTATAACCATCATGAGGTTGCTACAACCTAGCCTATGAATAAAAGTTTACAACGCAGCTGTACACAGGTCGAGAAACAAATTTAAGGTGACAGACAGGGACACATGGACAGACAGTGACATTCAATACTGCCTTGCACACACTTGCCTGTATCTAGCTGATACAGTGCCTTCGGAAAGTATTCAGACCCCTTGACTTTACACATTTTGTTACAGCCTTATTATAAAATGGATGACATAATTAAAAATCCTCAACAATCTATGCACAATACCCCATAATGACAAAGCGAAAACAGGTTTTTAGACATTTTTGCACATTTATTACAAATAAAAAACTGAAAAACCTTATTTACATACGTATTCGTACCCTTTGCTGTGAGACTCGAAATTGAGCTCAGGTGCATCCTGTTTCCGTTGATCATCCTTGAGATGTTTCTACAACTTGATTGGAGTCAACCTGTGGTACATTCAATTGATTGAACATGATTTGGAAAGGCACACACCTGTCTATATAAGGTCCCATAGTTGTGCATGTCAGAGCAAAAACCAAGCCATGAGGTTGAAGGAATTGTCTGTAGAGCGCCGAGACAGGATTGTGTTGAGGCACAGATCTGGGGAAGAGTACCAAAAAACTTCTGCAGCATTGAAGGTCCCCAAGCACACAGTGGCCTCCATCATTCTTATATGGCAGAAGTTTGGAACCACCTAGAGCTGGCTGCCCGGCCAAACTGAGCAATCGGGGAGAAGGACCTTGGTCAGGGAGATGACCAAGAACCCGATGGTCAATCTGACAGCTCTAGAGTTCCTCTGTGGAGATGGTAGAACCTTCCAGAGGGACGACCATCTCTGCAGCACTCCACCAATCAGGCCTCCATGGCCACTCCTCAGTAAAAGGCACATGACAGCCCGCTTGGAGTTTGCCAAACGACACCTAAAGACTCAGAAACATGAGAAACAAGATTCTCAAGTTTGATGCAACCAATATTGAACTCTTTGGCCTGAATGCCTACTGTCACCTCTGGAGGAAACCTGGCACCATCCATACGATGAAGCATGTTGGTGGCAGATTCATGCTGTGGGGATGTTTTTCAGCGGGAAGGACTGGGAGACTAGTCAGGATCGAGGCAAAGTACAGAGAGATCCTTGATGAAAACCTGCTTCAGAAAGCTCAGGACCTCAGACTGGGGCAAAGGTTCACCTTAGAACAGGGCAACAACCCTAAACACACAGCCAAGACAACGCAGGAGTGACTTCGGGACAAGTCTCTGAATGTCCTTGAGTGGCCCAGCCAGAGCCCGGACAAACTCAATCAAACATCTCTGGAGATACCTGAAAATACCTGTGCAAACACACTCCCCATCCAACCTGACAGAGCTTGAGAGGATCTGCAGAGAAGAATGGGAGAAACTCCACAAATACAGCTGTGCCAAGCTTGTAGCGTCATACCCAAGAAGACTTGAGGTTGTAATCACTGCCAAAGGTGCTTCTCTAAAGTACTGATTAAAGGGTGTGAATACTTATGTAAATGTAATATTTCTGTTTTTTTGTTTTCAAGAAATTAGCGAAAATGTCTAAAATCCTGTTTTTGCTTTAAATAAGAATAAGGCTGTAACCTAGCAAAATGTGGAAAAAGTCAAGGGGTCTGAATACTTTCTCAAGGCACTGTATAGGGTGTAAACAGTTGCAAACACGAGTTTCTATTGGACAAATGTACGTATGTTTATCCCCGTTTTGTTCTGTTTGTTTCCGTTCACACGTAAACACAGTTCACTTTCATAACAGCCACGTTGTGTTCCTTATCGCATATTAGGTAAAGTAATGTCATAGTCAGCATAGCTAATATAACTAATGCGTTAGTAAACCCCATACAATCATGCATTAACAGTAGTGTACAGTCAGTAAGCAGTGGTCCCCGGTGGCATTAAATGAGTAATACCAAAAGCTTGACTTGGAAGAGTTCCAGTGTTGTGTTGGAAAGTCATAGCCAGCTAGCTAACATAACATCCATCTGTTTGAGTATGCTAAGCTAGCTAGCTGCATTTGCTTGCTAAGTAAGTGAAACTGGGGAAAAATGACAATCTCTCTCTGTCTCTATTTCTCTCTTTTCCTTCATTTTGGAAGATATTAATTTGTTCAAAACTGTTCAACTATTGTCTTCCTTTCTCTTTGAGTCAACTACCCACCACATTTAAACACTGCAGTGCTAACTAGCTGTAGGTTATGCTTTCAGTACTAGATTAATTCTCTGATCCTTTGATTCATTGAACAACATGTCAGTTCATGCTGCAAGAGCTCTGATAGGCTGGAGGACGTCCTCCGGAAGTTGTCATAATTGCTGTATAAGTCTATGAAACGGGGTGAGAACCATGAGCTTCCTAGGTTTTTTATTGAAGTCAATGTACCCAGAGGAGGACGGAAGCTAGTTGTCCTCCAGCTACTCCATAGTGCTACCTTACAGAGTGCTGTTGAGGCTACTGTAGACCTTCTTAGCAAAATAGTGTGTTTTAATCAATTATTTGGTGATGTGATTATATTTAGTATAGTTTTATATAAAAAGGATAGCTTTTACATTTTTTTTTATGAAATTCACTGAGGAGGATGGTTCTCCCTTCCTTCTATGAAGAGCCTCCACTGATGCACACTACAGGTAATGTTTTTACATTTAACTAAATTGTAAAGTATTTTGTCTGTAATGTCTTTTTCGTTATGTGTCGAACCACAGCAAGACTAGCTAATGGGGATCCTAATAAAAATAAAATCGTTAACACATTTGATTGTGAAAACGCCCAAGGTCACAGAGACAAAGGAAGAGATGGTCATAAAATATGATAATCATGATGCAGTTGATGAGCCTCCAGTTACCCTCTCCACTCATTTTCACTTGGCCAAAGATTTGACAATAATAATAAAAAATCTCATGGCGGAGTAATATCTGAAGTGTTTTTCAGACACGCCAATATGCTCTTGGGTAAGTAAAGACCAGGGAGCGTTTATCCTGTAACAGCAGTGGGAACGAAGGCATTATGTGCATCCCAAATCGCACCCTTTTCCCTATATAGTGCACTACTTTTGACCAGAGCCCTATGGCCCCCTATCGGCACTAGTCAAAAGTACTGCACTATATAGGGAATAGGGTGGCCTTTTGGGATGCACATATTGATATGTAGCTGTTTACCGCTTGTTTCTCCCCCCTTGTTTTCCCCTTTTCTTCCCAGCTGTTTGATCATAATCCAAAGAGACTGCTCATATCTTTTAATAGCCTCATTAGCCAAAGGCAAAATGCCAACTACCTAATGTGCGTGACCTTATTCTGGTATGCAAGGGCTTGGAAGATGAATCAAGGTTATGTGGTGTGTTGGGGAAATGGGGAATTAAATCGTCTCACATGAGGAAGACACGCATTAGACAAACAACCATCTTCGAAGCCTAAATTTCTTTTATAATGTCCACCTATATTTTGTTGATATGGCAAGTGCTGTTTCCTGCTGCTTGTGTTTATCCATGTAAACCCTCAAAACAATTGAGATAATTGAAACATAGAGCTCAATCTATTGGTATGTTGGTTTCTATAAAGGCAAAGGATCAGCACTGGAAAAGAACACAACCGAAAGTGAATCACGGGGGATTTACGGATTTAATGCAAGGATTTACATTAACTTAACTTAATGTAGGAATACCAAGTAATTTAACCAGCTCATAACAAATACAGTTTTCATAACCCTTGACTTATTGCACATGTTGTTGTGTTACAGCCTGAATTCAAAATGGATTAATGGAAGGGAAAACAAACATGTTTTTAGAATTTTCTATCAAATTTTGTGAAAATGAAGTACAGAAATATCTCATTTACGTAAGTATTCAGACCCCTGAGTCAAAACATGTAAGATTCATCTTTGGCAGCGATTACAGATGCTAGTCTTTCTGGGTAAGTCTAAGAGCTTTGCACACCTGGATTGTATACTGAACAAAAATATTAACGCAACATGTAAAGTGTTGGTCCCATGTTTCATGAGCTGAAATAAAAGATCCCATATGTTCCATACGCACAAAAAAACATTTGAAAAAAATGTTTGCACTAATTTGTTTACATCCCTGTTAGTGTGTATTTCTCTTTCGCCAAGATAACCCATCCACCTGACGGGTGTGGCATATCAAGAAGCTGATTAAACAGCATGATCATTACACAGGTGCACCTTGTGCTGGGGACAATAAAAGGAGACTCTAAAATGTGCAGTTTTGTCACACAACACAATGCCACAGATGTCTCAAGTTTTGAGGGAGCATGCAATTGGCATGTTGACTGCAGGAATGTCCACCAGAGCGGTTGCCAGATAATTGAATGTTCATTTCTCTACCATAAGCCGCCTCTGATGTTTTAGAGATTTTGGCAGTAGGTCCAGCCGGCCTCACAACCGCAGACCATGTGTAACCATGCCAGCCCAGGACCTCCATATCCGGCTTCTTCACCTGCGGGATGGTCTGATACGAGCCACCCGGACAGCTGATGAAACTGTGGGTTTGCACAACAGAAGGATTTCTGCACAAACTGTCAGAAACCGTCTCATCTGCATGCTCGTTGTCCTCGCCAGTGTCTTGACCTGACTGCAGTTCGGTGTCGTAACCGACGTTAGTGGGCAAATGCTCACCTTTGATGGCCACTGACAGAAGTGTGCTCTTCACGGATGAATCACGATTTCAACTGTACCGGGGAGATGGCAGACAGCATGAATGGTGTTGTGTGGGCGAGCAGTTTTTTAATGTCTACGTTGTGAACAGAGTGCCCCATGGTGGTGGTGGGGTTATGGTATTGGCAGGCATAAGCTGCGGACAACAAACACAATTTAATTTTATCGATGGCAATTTGAATACACAGAGACATGAGACGTGATCCTGAGACTCATTGTCGTGCCCTTCATCCACCGCCGTCACCTCATGTTTCAGCATGATAATGCACGGCCACATGTCGTAAGGATCTGTACACAATTCTTGGAAGCTGGAAATGTCCCAGTTCTTCCATGGCCTGCATACTCACCGGACATTGTCACTCATGTTTGGGATGCTGTGGATAAACGTGTACGACAGCGTGTTCCAGTTCCCGCCAATATCCAGCACAGCCATTGAAGAGGAGTGGGACAACATTCCACAGGCCACAATCAACAGCCTGATCAACTCTATGCGAAGGAGATGTGTTGCCCTGCATGAGGGAAAATGTGGTCACACAAGATACTGACTGGTTTTCTGATCCACCCTCCTACCTTTTTTAAAAAGGTATCTGTGGCGAACAGATTCATATCTATTCCCAGTCATGTGAAATCCATAGATTAGGGCCTAATTAATGTATTTCAATTGACTGATTTCCTTATATGAACTGTAACACAGTAAAATCTTTGAAATTGTTGCATGTATTCGTTGATATTTTTGTTCAGTGTACAATATTTGCAAATTATTCTTTCAAAAATTATTCAGGCTCTGTCAAGTTAGTTGTTGATCATTGCTATCATTGACAGCCATTTTGAGGTCTCGCCATAGATTTTCAAGACAATTTAAGTCAAAACTGTAACTAGGCCACTCAGGAACATTCAATGTTGTCTTAGTAAGCAACTCCAGTGTATATCTGGTCTTGTGTTTTAGGATATTGTCCTGCTGAAATGTGAATTTGTCTCCCAGTGTCTTTTGGAAAGCAGACTGAACCAGGTTTTCCACTAGGATGTTGCCTGTGCTTTGCTCTATTACGTTTCTTTTCATCCTAAAACTCCCTAGTCCTTGTCGGAGACAAGCATACCCATAACATGATACAGCCCCCACCATGCTTGAACATTTGAAAGTGGTACACAGTGATGTAGTGTTGGATTTGCCCAAAACATAACGCTTTGTATTCAGGACATAAAGTTAATTTCTTTGTACCATTTTTTGCAGTTTTACTTTAGTGCCTTACTGCAAGCAGGATGCATGTTTTTTAAATATTTTATTCTGTACAGCCTTCTTTCTTTTCACTGTCATTTAGGTTAATATTGTGGAGTAACTACAATATTGTTGATCCATCCTCAGTTTTCTCCTATCACAGCCATGAAAGGCTGTAACTGTTTTAAAGTCACCATTGGCCTCATGGTGGAAGCGTTTTCCTTACTCTCCGGAAACTGAGTTAGTAAGCATGCCTGTATCTTTTGTAGTGATTGATACACCATCCAAAGTGTAATTTATACTAATAGGTGCCCTTCTTTGCGTGGCATTGGGAAACCTCCCTGGTCTTTGTAGTTGAATCTGTGTTTGAAATTCCCTTTTTGTCTGAGAGTCCTTAAAATGTATTGTTCGTGTGGGGTAAAGAGATGAGGTAGTTCTGTTCAAGTTAAACACTATTTTTGTACACAGAGTGAATCCATGCAACGTATTATGTGACTTGTTAAGCACATTTTTACTCCCGAACTTTGAATAAAGGGGTTGAATACGTATTCACTCAAAAACATTTCTTCTTTTCATTTGGAATGAATTTGTCAGCATTTCTAAAAACACAATTTTACTTTGACATTATAGGGTATCGTGTGCAGGCCAGTGACACAGAATCTCGATTGAATTCATTGTACATGTAGGCTGTAACACGACAAAATGTGGAAAAAGTCAAGGTGTGTGAAAACATTCTGAAGGCACTGTATGTCTCAAGCCTGCTCGTAGAATCATGAAGCTGACTAGGGACACTGGCACACATTGTACATTGTCTTCTCAACGTAAATAGTTGGCTACATTTAAATATAGTATAGAATAGGATACTTCATTATCCATAATTTGCATCAAAATACTGGCAGATGTGGCACACAGACATCACGAGACATTTTGACCAGGCAAATAAACACAATATACTGTATATATGGTCCTTGTTTGTGTCATTGAAATAGAATTGAAATAAAGATAGTGAAAGTAACCAGTCAGTGGCGATAAAACTAGGTCTGCATCGTGTTTGTGTAACGATATATCAGACTGCCTCTGAAATGTACATTATCGATCATAGTCCGCTGCTGGAAAAATGTATTTGTTATGGCTTTACACTGGATCAGCTTAATATTGCGGAAAGAATGTTGCTTCCAATGTAATTGTCTGCATCATTTCCAATCCCCCATATTTTTGGGGGTAAATATATATATCCATTCACGTATGCATACATATACACATATATACATACACATACCTACATAGACATACATACTTTTTTAAAAGATTATACCTTTATTAATATTCCCCGCAAACCCTACCACCGATCCCCCAATTGGAGTAAACTGATAAACATTTCTGTTTTTACCTTCAATTTATACATCTTATACACATTTTACAGACACAGTCTACTTTATAATAGTTCTCTCTTGTTTGTTCTTAGTCCTTCCTCTATTTCTGTTGTCCATCCAGTTTGATTTCCACTTGTAACTGTGCTATTTCACAATAGCTCCGCACCTATACACATTTCACAGATCCCGTATGCCCTACATTGTTTATCTTGTTATTAGTCCCACCCTTCAGCTCCACTCAACCTTTCCCATCTATCTTCCAACATCATCCATTTCTGATTTTTATTTGCCATATATTTTTCAACTGTGCTGTGATGCTTCACAAAAGATTTGAATGTGGATAAAGAGTTACCTGTCTAACAGAACACAGAGGCTGTGTTCACAGAGGCAGCTGTCTAGTCTGTGTCTGTGTGTGCAGATGAATCAACACTATACACGTCAGCTACTACAGCGTCTGAAATGACTGCAACACTTAACAAAGAGCTGCAGTTAGTTTCAGAATGGGTGGCAAGGTATAAGTTAGTCCTGAACGCCGTGCCAGTGTTTGTCGTTGTCCCATGTTAATTTAGTCTTTTTTTGTATATATTTTAATATATTTCAGCCTCTTTTTCCATTTTTAAATTAAATATACCTTCCGGCAACCCGCCTCACCCAATGTGATACAGATCTGCTATTTTTTAGACCTTATAGCTAGAACCTCCATCAGCAGCTAGCCATCAGATGCTAACCAGCTAATTAGCTACTAGCTATTTAGTCATTGTTAGCCACTGCTAGTGGCCTTTACCTCTAGCTCAGACACCAGCCGCTTTAACCCTGGATAATACCCGCCAGTCTGCACAGCACGATATCAACCCTGAGCATATTGGACTGCTTTTCTCCACCATTACTCCAGATTACTCCATTACTGCACCATTACTCCAGATCATCACAGATAGCTACATGCTACTGAGTGGCCCAGCCCCGAAGCTAGCTTTTGAGCCAGGTCCATCTCCTGGCCTGCTCAGTGGACCCTATGAACACTCGACTACACAGCTGATGCCTCCCGAACTCTTCACTAACACAACTAGAAGCCACTACATCGCCGGATTCCTGCTGTAAGCTCTGGACCTTTGCATCGGATCATCGCAACTAACTAGCTGCTACCTAATGCCCTTGTCCTGAAGCTAGCACAGTTAGCCTCGAGCCAGGCGCATCTCCCGGCTAACAAACAAAATTACTCCAGCTACAATACCTCTTTTCTCAATTGGCCTGGACCTTTTGTTGACATGGAGCCCCGCCGATCCATCACGTCTGGTCTGCTGACGTAATGCCGTCTGATGTGCCCTCAACCGGCCCCACTCAACATGCCTCAGATACCTCTTTTGTCCCACCTCCCACACATGGGGTGACCTCACCTAGCATAACTAGTGCCTCCAGAGATGCGACCTCTTATCGTCACTCAATGCCTAGGTTTACCTCCACTGTACCCGCACCCTACCATACCCCTGTCTGTACATTATGCCCTGAATCTATTCTACCATGCCCAGAAATCTGCTCCTTTTATTCTCTGTCACCAACGCACTAGACGACCAGTTTTGATAGCCTTTAGCCGTACCCTCATCCTACTCCTCTGTTCATCAGGTGATGTAGAGGTTAACCCAGGCCCTGTGTGTCCCCAGGCACTCTCATTTGTTGACTTCTGTAACCGTAAAAGCCTTGGTTTCATGCATATTAACACCAGAAGCCTCCACCCTAAGTTTGTTTTACTCACTGCTTTAGCACACTCCGCCAACCCTGATGTCCTTGCCGTGTCTGAATCCTGGCATAGGAAGGCAACCAAAAATTCTGAGATTTCCATCCCCAACTACAACATTTACTGTCAATATAGAACTGCCAAAGGGGGAGGAGTTGCAATCTATTGTAGAGATAGCCTACAAAGTTCTGTCATACTTTCCAGGTCTATGCCCAAACAGTTTGAGCTTCTAATTTAAAAATGTATCTTTCCAGAAATACATCTCTCACTGTTGCCGCCTGTTATAGACCCCCTCAGCTCCCAGCTGTGCCCTGGACACCATATGTGAATTGATTGCCCCACATCTATCTTCAGAGTTCGTTCTAAACCTAAACTGGATATGCTTAAAACCCCGGCCGTCCTACAATCTAAGCTAGATGTCCTCAATCTCACACAAATCATCAAGGAACCCACCAGGTACAACCCTAAATCCGTAAACATGGGCACCCTCATAGATATTATCCTGACCAACTTGCCCTCCAAATACACCTCTGCTGTTTTCAATCAGGATCTCAGCGATCACTGCCTCATTGCCTGCATCTGTTATGGGTCCGTGGTCAAACAACCACCCCTCATCACTGTCAAACTGTAAAACTCTTCTGCGAACAGGCCTTTCTAATCAACTGAGTATCCTGGAAGGATATTGACCTCATCCCGTCAGCAGAGGATGCCTGGTTGTTCTTTAAAAGTAATTTCCTCACCATTTTAAATAAGCATGCCCCTTTCAAAAAATGTAGAACTAAGAACAGATATAGCCCTTGGTTCACTCCAGACCTGACTGCCCTCGACCAGCACAAAAACATTCTGTGGCGTACTGCACTAGCATCGAATAGTCCCCGCGATATGCAACTTTTCAGGGAAGCCAGGAACCAATACACACAGTCAGTTAGGAAAGCAAAGGCTAGCTTTTTCAAACATAAATTTGCATCCTGTAGCTCTAACTCCAAAAAGGTCTGGGACACTGTAAAGTCCATGGAGAATAAGAGCACCTCCTCCCAGCTGCCCACTGCACTGAGGCTAGGAAACACTGTCACCACCGATAAATCCACGATAATCGATAATTTCAATAAGCATTTCTCTACGGCTGGCCATGCTTTCCTCCTGGCTACCCCTTCACTAGCCAACAGCTCTGCATCCTCTGCAGCAACTTTCCCAAGCCCTAGCTAGCTGCTACCCCCCGCTTCTCCTTCACCCAAATAGTCAGCTGACGATCTGAAAGAGCTACTACACATCATGATCCATACACATCAGCTGGGCTAGACAATCCGGACCATCTCTTTCTAAAATGATCAGCTGAAATTGTTGCAACCCCTATTACTAGCTTGTTCAACCTCTCTTTCGTATCGTCTGAGATCCCTAAAGATTGGAAAGCTGCCGCAGTCGTCCCCCTCTTCAAAGGGGGAGACACTCTAGACCCAAACTGTTATAGACCTATATCCATCCTGCCCTGCCTTTCTAAAATCTTTGAAAGCCAAGTTAACAAACAGATCACCGACCATTTCGAATCCCACTGTACATTCTCCACTATGCAATCTGGTTTCTGAGCTGGTCATGGGTGCACCTCAGCCACACTCAAGGTTCTAAACTATGTCATAACCGCCATCGATAAAAGACATTACTGTGCAGCCGTCTTCATTGACCTGGCCAAGGCTTTCGACTCTGTCAATCACCACATTCTTATCGGCAGACTCAATAGCCTTGGTTTCTCAAATGATTGCCTCGCCTGGTTCACCAACTACTTCTCAGATAGAGTTCAGTGTGTCAAATTGGAGGGCCTGTTTTCCGGACCTCTGGCAGTCTCTATGGGGGTGCCACAGGGTTCAATTCTCAGGCTGATTCTTTTCTCTGTATATATCAATGATGTCGCTCTTGCTGCTGGTGATTCTTTGATTCACCTCTACGCAGACGACACCATTCTGTATACTTCTGGGCCTTCTTTGGACACTGTGTTAACAACCCTCCAGACGAGCTTCAATGCCATACAACACTCCTTCTGTGGCCTCCAACTGCTCTTAAACGCTAGTAAAACTAAATGCATGCTCTTCAACCGATCGCTGCCCGCACCCGCCCGCACGAGTAGCATCACTACTCTGGACGGTTCTGACTTAGAATATGTGGACAACTACAAATACCTAGGTGTCTGGTTAGACTGTAAACTCTCCTTCCAGACTCATATTAAGCATCTCCAATCCAAAATGAAATCTAGAATTGTCTTCCTATTTCGCAACAAAGCCTCCTTCACTCATGCTGCAAAACATACCCTCGTAAAACCAATCATCCTATGACTTTGGCGATGTCATTTACAAAATAGCCTCCAACACTCTACTCACTAAGCTGGATGCAGTCTATCACAGTGCCATCCGTTTTGTCACCAAAGCCCCATATACCACCCACACTGTGACCTGTATGCTCTCGTCAGCTGGCCCTCGCTACCTATTCATCGCCAGACCCACTGGCTCCAGGTCATCTATAAGTCTTTGCTAGGTAAAGCTCCGCCTTATCTCAGCTCACTGGTCACCATAACAACACCCACCCGTAGCACACGCTCCAGCAGGTATATCTCACTGGTCATCCCCAACACCTCCTTTGGCCGCCTTTCTTTCCAGTTCTCTGCAGCCAATGATTGGAACGAATTGCAAAAATCGCTGAAGTTAGAGTCTTTGATTTCCCTCACTAACTTTTAGCATCAGCTATCTGAGCAGCTTACCGATCGCTGCAGCTGTATATAGCCCATCTGTAAATAGCCCATCCAACTACCTACCACATCCCCATATTGTTTTTATTTACTTTTTTTCTCTTTTGCACACCAGTATTTCTACCTGCACATCATCATCTGCATATCTATCACTCCAGTGTTAATTTGCTAAATTGTAATTACTTCGCTACTATTGGCCTATTTATTTTACATACCTCCTTACTCCATTTGCGCACACTGTATATCGCTTTTTATATTGTGTTATTGATTGTACTTTTGTTTATCCCACGTGTAACTCCGTGTTGTTGTTTTTTGTCACACTGCTTTGCTTTATCTTGGCCAGGTCGCAGTTGTAAATGAGAACTTGTTCTCAACTGGCCTACCTGGTTAAATAAAGGTGAAATAAAAAAACACAGGACCAGATATGATTAGACACATGTGATCATCTTAAATACACAAAAAGGCCACAAGATGTCATTTTATAAAATAATTCTGATAGTTTAGTGGTAAAGTTGGAACATTTCCAGTAATATGTCATCGCCTTGCAACCCTCGTGCTGAGACATGGCTAGTCTCAACTTTAAATTTTTTGGGGCCCTAGCTGTTATTCTCAGCTAAATAATTTGGTAACACCCTCGTAATGCATTTAACCTACCTGCAGGCTACTACAGTGTTAAAAATATTTTCATTCTAGATATTGCTAAACAGAAAGCCAATATACAGCAAATAAAATATGATTTGCCTGAAGCATTTGGCATATTTAATATGCCACTAGCTGTATTGCAAAGAGCCTTTTAACAATGTCCGCCATTAGACTGAAGAGACTTGACGCGCGTGGACACTCTCTCTGCAATATTCATAGCCTCGTTCTTGCTTTTTATTGTTTTCAGGTCAGACCTCACGGCCATCTGAATCCCAGCCGTGTCTCTCTTAAATAATCATTGCATCGGGCCTTGTAATAAGAGCATTAAAGATTTATAGCACAATAAATACTCCAGCTACTGTTCTGTGTTGTTGTCCCACCTGTTCTCTCTTCCGAACAACACAACGCAACACTAACAGAGATTAAGCATCCAGTTGGGAGATGAGTTTTTTGGGGGGGGCGGATTTGTGGACGGGAAGACTTTTTGAATACATTTGAATAATGTATTCATTGTTACCAAAGCACCTTGAGCCCCTGTAGTTGTGAGCATGCCAAGGTGGTTGTATTAGAGAACACGCATGGGGGCACAGTGGGACTCAGGGAATTAGATGAAGCCTTCATTCACACACACCCAACGGGAGTGTTGTCGGATAGGCGGAAACCAAAGGCTTTGGCAAAATACTCGGCCTTGTCTTGTCTGGAGCCCACCGTCACCGCTGTGTGGATTTGTGTGTGTGCTTGTTCACTGACACTGGTGGCCCCAGTGGAGGCTTTTGTTAGCTGGAAAATTCAGCCATGGATCCTATTCAGAACAATGTTTACTTTTATTCTAAGAAACCATATTTGATTCCATATTCAGTGGACTTTCTTTTTGCCTCCAACAGCAATCATTGTTTTATTGATTAAACAAGCTCCCTCGGCACAAGAATATTTTGGTTTTATCGAACTCTGGAGACTTGAGATTGAGAGTACGGAGTGCAATTGTAATGTATGGAAGTATATATTGGTTTCTATGGCTCATGCAGAGGACAATGTTGAAAGACAAGTATAGATGTTTTCGGCGGTAACTTCTCAGCAGAGGTGTGTGTGTGTGTTTGGGAGTTCTTGGAACTGATTCAGGGGGTGCAGTGTGCCTCTTGTCCATTTTCTCTCACCTCTCCTCTCCCACATGCTGCCCTTCACCTCTTCCTCCCCCTCTTCCTCCTCCTTCATCCATGCCTTTCTCTTTCACTGAGCACCTCTTCACAGGGACGAGAGCCTAATCGATTTTTATCTTCCCCAGCCACCCACTCGGCCTCCAGAAAACTGTTCAAGTTTTGACTTATCGCATAGACAATCCAGCTAGTGTAGTCAATCACAGAGTCATTTGTGCTCATCTCGTTTGGGGGGAATATTCAGTGTTTTAGTGGAGCAACGGCTTTGAGCGGAGTTCATGGTAATGCCATTCAATCTGTTCTGTTACACTCCATCATCTACCTAAATGTCTGCCCTTAACACTGTTGCTGCCCAGATTCATGACCCTCTTAATGGGGTGCTTGTAAATATTTCTCAGGGGTCCTTTCAAATTAGCATTAAATGTCACGGGGGTAATAAATAACAAAGTCTAATTGAATTATAACGCTCCCCAGAAAAAAAAGGAAATTATCGTGGGTTCATTTGTCTAAATTACTTTCTAATGACACCCTTCAGGTCTTTCTGCTGCAACTGAGTTGGGAGACGGAAGCTCATTCAGTTCCTTCAGCTAGTTCGTCTTCCCAACGACGTTCAAGGCCAGCCTCTGTACAGTATACCTTTGGGGCTGACCAAATTGGCTGCTCCTATCTTGGGCCTCCCGTGGTGCCAGTTTTGAGCTGTCGGGCAGTGTTTCAGTTCCGCCGGGGTAAAGCCACTGGCACTGCCGGTGCTTATGACAGCTAATGCTGAGCAAAGTCCTGAATGAATACAAGTTATTTTAGATGATTCGCCCCTAAATGACTGCACTCTTAACTGTCCAACTGGGATGCCTTGGAATATCCGAAGTCCTCCCTTGGGTAGCTGATCCGATCCATTTTTTGGGCGGACGCGTCTCAAGAAAGACGCTCCGGTAGTCGAGGATAATCCCGCTGCTTTCTCTGGAACTTCTGGGCAGCGCAGAGTTGGCAGTGGGCAACGGGCGAGAAAGCAAAACAAGGACTCCATTGAGGAGGACTTGGTTGCCAGCGGCCCTTTGGCGCCTCGCTCAGTGAGTCAGACTGCGCCAATTCAGGAGTACACAAGGGGGGAGAGGCTGATCATCGGGGCACAATGGTCTAGTACATATCAACTGAAGACATCTTAACACGCTCGCCAAAGTGAGGCAGGGGAATGACCAAAACTCCTCTTGAGATTTTCTTAATATAAAAATGTTTTGGGTATCCTAGCAGTTCAGTGAATCTTCTTTTTCATTTGCTCTGTGTGGGAATTGAGTATGTTACACCACTCGCACCTTTTTAATAATGCAGTCGGCGTGTCACCTCTTCCAGGTAAAAAAAAAAATTCAGAGGGGGCAAAGGAGCGTGTTACGGAGAGGAGCTGGCAGGTGTAGAGTAAAGCAGAGAGAGAAAAGCAAAGGGCCTTTGAGCACAACTGTCAGCCTATTTTTAAGTGTCAGGGACCACCCCAGCGCTATGGCTCCATTTGACACAGAGGCTGAGGTCTGCCACAGAGAAGACAAGCAAGCAAGGTTGCCCAGAAAACAAACAAAAGCAAGTGAAGCAAAAACAGACCCAGTATGGAGGAGAACTAGTCTGTTCCCAGATCTGTTTGAGCTGTCTTGCCAACTCCTATAGTCCCAGTGACAGCACAAACAGATCTGGTAGCAAGCTAGAGAAGAGCACAGAGGAACCATGAGTGGGGCAGTAAGTAGAAGGTTGGAAGGTACTTTGGACAGAGACGGACAAGGTCTAGACTTCTTAACTAGGTGAATTAACTTAAATTAAGTTAAATTAACACATTGACTTGTTGGACACCAGAAGAGGTAAATAAACGACTCATTTGTAAGCCCTATAGCGGAAATAACAACACACACACACTTACCGTCAAACTTTCTCAGAAGAGGTACTTATTCTGCCCTAAATAATGAATTGCTACGACTTTTGTTTGCTTTGGTCACACACACACACACACACACACACACACACACACACACACACACACACACACACACACACACACACACACACACACACACACACACACACACACACACACACACACACACACACACACACACACACACACACACACACACACACACACACACACACACACACACACACAGACACACACACACACGTACTGTCAAACTTTCTCAAACTCTTGCTCTCACTAGTTGACAACACCATAAGCAAGGCTAATTGGGGGAGGGAATTGCACCAAAATAGCTGTCAGAAAGAACAGAAGAAAACCACTCGGCTCTAATTTCCTCTTTGTCTCTCCCCCTTTGACCATTTTCTGTCTCTCCGCCTTTGACCATGTCTCTTCCCCATTGACCATTTCATGCTCTATTTTATAGTGGTTTCATTAGAGTGAGAAAGGCCTGAAATGGGTCATAGTTGGTCTTTTTTCTCTCACCCGAGGGGACCGATAGTCTAGACTTCAAATTAGACCACTATGTGAAGTGCATTGAGCTGTACCTGATAAACCTGAGGAAATGTCTGACATTCACTTTCACAACAAACACTTGTACCATTATGCAATTTGATTGTGTGATGGCTGTTTCTGCATAGCATGACATAACATTCATCTATATAATCACTCAAATGTTTTTGTTTCCATATTATTGTTGTCTGTGTAGGATTCACATTTTAGAAGACAAATGATTGATCCATCCATCAAGTTATAGCACATTATTGCACCCCATTATAAAATCAAATTCTGTCTAATCAATACATCTATTGTCCTCTATATGGCCATGCTGCGGCCTGTGTATGCTGATCGACATTCAATGTCATACGCCTTCAGGGCCAGACATTCACTCTCGCCACAGTTCATTCCTAACTGTAAGAAATCTGAATCTGATGCTTTGCCAGCGTGAGGAGAATTTAGCATGAGTTTGTCCGTGTTTACCTCAAGGGGACTGGCAGAGGGCCTGGCATATGGCGTCATTTAGCACACGACGGCTGCGGTTCACATGTTCCCGCTCCGACAGGCACACCAACCACGGCACCTCGTCTCTCACAAACTCTCATATTACAGTTTTTCCCAACTGCTTACACACAAAATCTTTTCATGTCACACGATTTTTGAAACCTCTCACTCAAAGTGCGAAACTACACACCAAATATCCAAAACCATAAGCTATTTCTCAGCCTTTGACTCAGTTGTCAATTGCATAAAACACTTTTTTCAAAACACTATTGTGTAACACTACACAATTCTCTACCTAAAACACACAAATCTAACAGGAAGTGACTTGCTTTCCTTTTCAAAACACAAGCAATCAAAATGCTACACTTATTCACCAGGTCACACACACACTCCTCACATGTGCAAACACTAATAGCTTAACTGATCACTAACCAATCACTGCTTTACTGTAGTATAGGCCTATAAATAGGTCAAAGGTCAGATTACCTGTTTTGAACAATGGATGCCAACAATGGACAGAGAGCAAGAGGAGTAGGAGGGAGAGGAAGAGGAAGAAGAGGACGAGGGCAAAGAAGAGAAGGAAGGAGAGCCATCTCTGATGAGATTAGGGCAACACTTGTTGATCGTGTGATCAACCACGGTTTGACCATGAGAGAGGCTGGACTGAGAGTCCAGCCCAACTTGAGTCGATTTACAGTGGCGTCCATAATTTGAACCTTCAGAAATGAGAACAGGTATGCAACTATCTAATGACTATTTTAGCATTACAGTAATGTACTGTAAAATACGTATGACTGCATAGTATTGCATAAACATTTGTAACTCTAAGCCATCCATTTACTGCACTGCATTGAATGAATGAGGGTAGTTATCATGCTGTACTACATTTTTTGGTACATTGTTTACAGTTCCTATGCTGAACACATACTGTGTTTGAATTCTGTACAGAGTGGAAAGGCAAAGACATCATGGAGGACGAGGACGCTTGTTTACAGATGTACAAGAGACAGAAATTATAAATATGGTTTTGGCCAACAATGCAATTAGGATTCGATCGATAAGAGAGCATATCTTGAATAATGACACCATATTTAACAACATCAATGCTGTAAGCCTGTCGACCATAAAACGCATCCTCCAACGGCACCGAGTGACGATGAAACAACTTTACAAGGTGCCATTTGAGAGAAACTCTGACAGAGTCAAGAATATGCGACATGACTTTGTAGAGGTATGTATGCAACACTACTTCCAGTACTTCAGACATACCATATTTACTCATCTGTATATCCTTTTGTCTGTTACAGAGAGTATTGGAGCTGGATGCCCATGTAATTCGCCATGAATTTATTTATGTGGATGAGGTTGGCTTCAACCTCACCAAAACCAGGCGCTGCGGAAGAAATGTAATAGGACAGAGGGCAATTACCAATGTCCCTGGACAGCGTGGGGGTAATATAACTATGTGTGCTGCCATCACTCAATACGGGGTCCTCCATCACAATGCCACACTGGGTCCGTACAACACCGGCCATATGCTCACTTTTCTGGATGCAATTTACACAATGCTTGTCCCTGATCCAGATCAGGAGCCTGCTAGATTTGTGGTTTTATGGGACAATGTTAGTTTTCACCGGGCTGTTCTGGTCCAAAACTGGTTTGCCACCCATCCACAATTTGTAGTTTTTTTACCTACCCCCATATTCACCTTTTCTAAATCCCATAGAGGAGTTCTTCTCAGCCTGGCGCTGGAAAGTGTATGATCGCCAACCCTATGCCCGCATGCCGCTTCTCCAGGCAATGGAGGACGCATGTGGGGACATAGAGGTTGCCTCTGTCCAAGGTTGGATACGCCATGCTAGGAGATACTTCCCTCGATGTTTGGCAAGAGAAAACATATCTTGTGATGTGAACGAAGTATTGTGGCCAGACCCAAGCCGGGGAAGAGATGAAGCGTAGCTTAGCACTGGTGGCTGCCCCCCCCTACCAATTCCTGGACTGCCCCCCCGGGACCCCACACACAAAATTGTGTTCTTTATTGTATTCTAAAGAATATACTTTTGGTTTACATATGTTTATGGTTTTGTTGTATGCTACTGTATACAACAGTAATGTTTGGCCTAATAAATATTTTATGTTTCTCCATTGCATTGGTGTTTACAGTGTACTTGTTACCCCTCTCAGCAGATGACTTTCACTGTAGAACATTGTATTGAAATGTAGATATAAGCCTATGAAAGACCAAAGAGCTTTAGATTTAGAACAACAGTGTTTACACGGTATATCCAAAAATGTACTATTATGAAAGCAGTGTTTGCCATTTGATGCAAATGCTTCATTCTGACATGTGTTTATGGCATTTTGAATGCAGTTACATTTTGAAGGAGATGTGAGGCATTTTGCATTTTGTGTGTGCAGTTTTGGGAATTGTGTGTAGAGTTTTGAAAAAAGGACAGTTTTGAAAACGTGTGTAAGCGGTTGGAAAAAACTGTAACACCCATTATGCTGAACGCTGTTGACGATCAATACGTGCAGCTGCCTCTTACTCTCTTCTCCCCCCTCTCTCTTTTTCTTTCTTTCTCTCCCTCTTCTCTCCCCTCCAATAAAGCAGTGTGCTGAAAAATGAAACAAGACTAAATGGATGGACTTGGAGGTAAACTTCTCTCTACCCTATGCTTGTGATTCACGGCTGAGCCACCGCTGCGCAAAAGAGGGATACATGAAAAATCTGTTTGATCCTTCCGCCCAGCTGTACATGCAAATGAGGCAAGCCAGGCTTTTTTAGTCCCCATCACACACATAATTGGGAAGCTCATTTGGGTGTGATGTATGCAGAGCGAGAGAGAGAGAGAGGTGCGTGATGTGCACGTGTCAGTTCGATGAGTCTACTGGCTCTGTGTTTGAATAGTACGTGTGTATGTGTTTGCGCCCACATGTGTGTGTACGTGGGTGCCTGTGTGCGCGTGGGCACTGGCAGAGGTGTAGCCTGCTCTTCTCTAGGCTCGGTGTTGACCACAGAGGGTCCGGGACATCAAAATAACGAAGCGTCTTTCAGCTAACATAATCCCAACCACACACCGAGCGTCCATGAGTCCATGCATCTTACATACACAATGTTTACAAACGGGGTATTTCAGTTGACCTACTGGATTGGCTACATTTAAATGGAATTGACCCAATGCTGGTTTGAAACAAATTTGACTCTGTCGCGTAAGTAATTCTGTAACTCACTGTTGTGTATTTTATGGAAGTCTATTTTATATACAGCTACTGTAGTGAAGCAGGCCTATCTTGCTCCTCATTCAAAAAATGTCATTGAATTTGGGCTGGCTTAGATTTACAACAATATCTTTTTCTGTCTTCAAGCAATAGCCTACTGTGTCACCGGCTATCGTGAAATTTGATTTCCTCCATCTTCCAGTAAACAAATTATCCTGAGTCGCTGCTACACTAATTTGCATTACGTGATCGAGGCTAAGATAGAGAGAGAGAGAGACGGAGGGAGAAGGGAAACAGACCTGGGTTAAAATCATTTTTGAAATCTTTTAAATTCTTTGAGCATTGGCTCTAGCCTGCCTGGAGTGCCATCTGACCGTAGTTGACTATTTTGGGACTATTCTATTGGTCCATTAAGCCAGGCAAGCAGTTTAATCAAGCACAGATAAAGGATTTGAAATAATTTAAATAGTATTTGAACCCAGGTCTGTAGGGAAACAACTTATGTCTGTGGGGAAACAGCCTATGTTTGTAGGTAGATGAACAAACACCCACAGGATGTAATCTCACAGTTGGATGCACCGATCCTACACCGTCATTGTCCTCCCAAGAGATTCACGCAGGTTTTAGAACTTCATCATTGTTCGTCCACTCAGCACGGGGTGGTACTCGAGTGTGGTGACCATACGGGAAATGGACAAAAGGCAGCAGGAGGTGCCCTTGAGGGTCTTGCGGTAATGCTGCAGCCACCGGTACACATGCATTCAGTGTAAGCTTAGGTTCAAAACTGTCCTTTGACACAACCTCTGTTCATCTTTCGGCATTGTCATCCTCTCACTATCTGTTCAATAAAATCAAAGGAATACCTTAAAATATACTTTAAAAAGGTAGCAGTAAGATGTAGCCATATAAATAAAATGGCATAGAAATGAATTACGTTCTATTTGTGTGGTTGTCTACAACCTAGGAGGCCTGGACTGAAAGGCGATATATGGACTTTTTGGAAATCTATGCGAGCCAAATTCTAGGTGACCCTAAAGTAAATGGACATGTTTTGTTTGTGTGTGTGTGTGTGTGTGTGTGTATGTGTTTAGGTGATTGTGTTTTGGTGTAAATCCATTCAATGAAGGTAAAATGAAAACCATGAACAGAAAATAGCCACATTTTTCTTTATGTGGTTTTCCCTCAACTCACATTATTAACAAATGTGACTTTTTATAGCTCAACTAGAATTGAACCCTCCTGGGTCTCTTGAGATTGGTTTAAGTTATTTTATGCTTTTTTTATTCATTGAGGCAACAAGAGAAAAATATTCACTCAGAAAATCAACATCCACAAGGGTCCAGGAGGACAAGTATGAATAAAAATAGATTTAATCCATCCTACCAATTCAAAATCCTCCTTCGGCAAACAAGCAACATTGATATTTTACCTCCATGGATCCTTGTCAATGAATCATTTGTGTTGTGCGTAACAGCAGTAAAAAGCAACACTGAAAATACAAACCTTATTTGCCAATGAATGCTAATGAATAGTCATTATTAAAATGATTACAAATGTACTGTAACTCGACCACATTGCACTCTTTCCCCCTGTCATTAAACTGTTTCCACAAATGAGTCTCTTTTAGCTTCCAGCTGAAAAACAATGACAAACAAACCGTGATGGACTGAGAAAACGATCAACTGTAAAAAAGTTCTAAACAACGTCATTACAGATGAATTAATACATTCTCCCATGACTGCCTTTTCCAACCATCACTGAATTTTGTCATTTTTACTCACTAGGTCCCTGTGATTAATTATGTAGGCGTAATTGCCTTTACTTTATTTTGTGTTTTTAGGAACTTACAGCAACAATTTATTTGAAAGTGACATAATATACTGTAAATCAAATTATAGTCATGCATAATTGTTAAATGTGTGGCCCAGTGTGAAATGAATGTGTGGCCCCAGTGTGAAATGAATGTGTGGCCCCAGTGTGAAATGAATGTGTGGCCCCAGTGTGAATTGAATGTGTGGCCCCAGTGTGAAATTAATGTGTGGCCCCAGTGTGAATTGAATGTGTGGCCCCAGTGTGAAATGAATGTGTGGCCCCAGTGTGAATTGAATGTGTGGCTCCAGTGTGAAATGAATGTGTGGCCCCAGTGTGAATTGAATGTGTGGCCCCAGTGTGAAATGAATGTGTGGCCCCAGTGGGAATTGAACCCACTACCCATGCCGTTGCAAGCACCATGATCTACTAACTGAGCCACACAGGACATCCAGTCGACTATATGAGACACAAACATGTGTTAACTGGTCACATTGCTGGTCTCCATCGCTAATCGGCTATAACACATTCGGATTCCATCGTTTCAGTGCATCGTGCTTCAGGACAGGGCAAAGACAGACAAAATGACATAAATCGACATAAACGGCTATATAAAGCTTCAAGTTACAACAACCGTATGTAGGCAAGTGAGTGAGCTGTATAGGAAGTCTTAGCCATGGATCCTGCAGTAGAGAAGTGAGAGCACTGCTCCCTGCATCACACATACAACATGATACACGTTGCTTGCTGTAATATAGAATTTCAACAAAATATTGAATCAATGTTTTTTTTTGTTAGTCAGTTCAGTTAGTCCTCTTCGTTCCCACGTTGAACGTAAGGCTTCCAACGAGAGAGAGCCATTGCTGCTGATCTTCTGCCTTTTTTGGGGATGATTTTCCATGACAGGCCCCTGTCCTTCATCTGCTTCTCCACAGCTTTTTGCCAGGTTTCTTTTGGGCAGCCACGCATCCTTTTTCCATCTGCTGTCCAGTGACGGGCTGTCTTTGGGAGCGCAGGCTCATTCATTCAGCATACACGCCCTAGCAGCCTCCTTCTTGTCATTGTTTGGGGTTTTTGTAATGCTGTCTTTTGGTGTAACTCGTCGTTTGATTTCACGTCTGGCCAGTAAATGCCAAGTATCTTTCCGGAGACACTTGTTTTGGAAAGTCTCTAGTTTTCTAGACAGTCTGGATGTTCGCCTCCAACATTCAGAGTCGTACAGGAGCACACCGAGGACATTACTATTGAACAGGATGAGTTTGGTTTTGATATCGAGTTGTTTGATTTCCATGTGGTTTTTAACATGTCAAAAGTGTAGGTTGCTTTTATGATCCGGGTGTTGGCGTCCTTTTCCGAATCTCCGCCATTAATGACCTCGCTGCCTCGGTAGAGGAATTCTTGAACTTCCTCCACCGCTTCTCTGTTTATGTTAATGAGCGTGCGTGTCTTGTGGTCTTTCCTTGTGAGCTTAGTTTCCTTTGCATTGATTTTCAAACCAATTTGTACGGACGTGTTTGTGAGCTTGTCAACTTCTCCTCGCATGTCAGATTGTCTGTTGGAGAGCAGGGTGATGTCATCTGTATTATCCAGATCTTCCAGAGTTGAGGGGAGTGTCCATCTGATGCCACTTTTTCCGTTTGTCAGGGTCTGTCATAAGCCAGTTAATGGCGTTAACGACCAGGGTGGAGGAGAGGATGCATCCTTGTTTAACTCCAGTGTTGATTCCCGAAACTGCTGGTTACATGTCTCTTACAGACAACCTGACAGTGGAAATCGGTTTACAAGGTCTTGATGACGTTGACTGTTTTGGGAGGGATTCCATAGTGGTGAAGTATTTTCCACAGGGATATTCGGTGGAGAGTGTCGAAGGCCTTTTCAAAATCAAAAGGTGGTGTGTCTGGAACTGGTACCCGGGCTCAATATTGAATATGGAATTCCCAAACCGTAACCAGTAGACCTGTTATCATGTAGCAACAGGGAGCAGTCAGTGCCACGTCATTGATTCACATGCAAACTACATCCCAAAGGCACCCTATACTCTTTAATAGTGCCCTACTTTTGACCAGGATCTATAGGGCTCTGTCAAAAGTTGTCCACTACGGGGAATAGGGTGCCATTTGGGACCCTTATTCTTATTGTATATTGTCAGTCACACACTGTTATTGGAGAAATGAAGCCTCTACAATGTAACGTAATGTGTCCTACACTTGTATTGTACAATATTGTTCAGCTGGAGTATTTCCATGGAAACCTTAACATTTGTCTCAAGTCTGTGGTGTGACGTGAAACAATGTTATGGTACAGAGTCATCTCCATCCTCCTCTTAAATTCTCCAGCCTTCGCTTTTTAAGTGAAATCGTAAATGTTGGCTACTGGGGTAAATGGAGGTTTGAAAATAATGATGTGCATTCCACTTACTGTATTAAATGATCCCAGTGATTGGAATCAGCTGTGTATGGTGGCCAAATACCATTGGAAACATTCGCACACATACAGTGTACTTTACTTTTAAGAAAATATCTATTCTAAACATTTTTAAATCCGGAATGGATGTGTTATTTATAAAACAAGTGAACGATAGGAAATTGAGGGCAGATCTTGAACCAAGAGGTGAGCAAAAATATCTATTGAATCCATTTTGAATTCAGGCTGTAACACAACAAAATGTAGAATAAGTCAAGGTGTATGAATACTTTCTGAAGGGGGGGCCAGTTATCCCCAACATAGTCGATTATGTATCTTTAGGCTCGCCTAATGGAATAGATATATATACACTTTATAGATGTAATTTAATTAGATTATATATAACTTTTTCTAAATTCCGAAATATTAGACCAATTTACCTCAGAATCGTTTTGTTAAAGTGACTTAAACATTTTCGATAAGACAGATAACATTTCAGTTGAGCAAGAGTAGTGGCAGCCAGGGAAAGTGTTGGGAGAAAAATTGCTGAGATAAAGTGGTTTCTGTGAGAATTACAGGGGGGGGGTGCAGTCACCTCTGGGGCCTAGTTACCCCACGTTACTCTGCTGCCTACAATCTATGACCTCTAACAAACATTGAAATCATAAAATAGCTTGTGAGATCCGTCTACAGTGTCTACATAGTTAAGAACAGGCCTAGCTGGACTTGCAATGTGGTTTGCAAGAAAGCAAATGCAACCATGTGAATGTAATGAAACCGGCTACCATGTACTGCATCAAATTATAGAACCATTTGTTTGACAGGAAACTCGTTTATTGACAATTATGTAGACTTCTGGATCCGTGAGAAGGTTGGTGAAGCAGTAGGACATTTGAAAAATCCCTTTTGATTGCATATTTTTCTGTGGAGGCCAGTACCATTGTTGTATGATACGTAGTCTCTGAAACACCGCATCGTCTCTGAAACATTTTGAACTGTGTGTGTGTGTGTGTGTGTGTGTGTGTTTGGGTGTGCATGCATTTACATTATTCATTTTTTGACACAACATACCCTCATAGTTTCTGTTTTTTATTTCAATTATTGAAGGGAATGAGTGGGCTCAAACGACCTATTTTCATGCTGAATGAGTTAAGACCCTCTTTGAGGTGAAAGCGAAGTGCCCTATGGTCTACTCAGTGGTGGTGTCCCAATGGCACCCTATTCCCTACACACAGTAGTGCACTACTTTTGTTCCCTGTATAGTACACTAATTTTTGACAAGGGCTCTGGTCAACAATAGTGAGAATATGTTGCCTTTCGGAACACAGGCTCAGTATGTCTGGGCATATTTTTCTCCTGGCACATTATAAAAGGACGGTTGTCAGATGAGTTGACTCTGACCTTGAGATTATTAAATCCTCTTTTCATCTCTGGCTGGGAGATATACTGCCCTCACTTCACAGTAACAGGCTCACAGCGTACTTGAGTACTGGAGTTCTAAGAGAAGCATGCTGTTGTAGGTGGAATTTATTTTTCAGGGATTCTGAAACGAAGACCTAAGTACATGATATTATCAGGGCCTTTGGTGTAGACCTGTATCAAATACAAAAGTTCTTACATTTGAGAGCAAAATAGCTGTCATAGATATGTATGTCAAGAAACTATTTGACACCATAAAAGTAAAGTACAATGTCATCATCATATTATTGTTATTGTTATTACCTAAAATTTCATGAGGGATAAATTCAAACGTGTAAGACCAAATATTTAGTAACATCTCAACAAGAGATCTTACCGCCATTTTGGACTGAATATTTATTTTATCTTTCCGTTGCAGTACTGAAGATAATATTATTAAATTGGGGAACAGCTTATCTCATATTTCTAGTGACATTTAACTAGCAGCTTGAGGGGAATTCTACCCAGAAAAGCCTAATTGACTAACAATTTAGATTAATCAAATCTTTAAACATCAATACAATAAATGAATACTATACTTAATTTACCATTTCTCACCCAGGTGAGCAGAAATTCCAATTCCATAGCTCCATGAAAAGGGTGTTAGGTCATGAATGCAAAGAAGCCATGGAAATGAGATTTTTGTGTTCTCAAGGCGATTTACTTCATTCATTCATTTTACGTGAACAACCTGAGGCCCTTTCAGTAGAACTGTTGACTTTCAGAGGGTTCGTTGTCCAGCAGAGGTGAAAGAGAGAAAAGGAAAGAAACAGAGAAGTAGCAGTATCTGGATAAGAGGAAGGAAAAGAGCCTAGTAGATGGATTTTTTAGGTAGATAAAAGACTTGGCTGGGAGTGTTTTTGTTTCAATCTAGCTGAAAAACAAGATGAGTATCCACAGATGGAGAGAAAATCTTGTTGAAAAATAGAGGAAAGTACTCTGAACAGAACTGTCCTGTGTTCATCTTTGCCTTTCTTCTCATACAGTCCCCTAAAATGGAGACAGAAAATCAATTGACACTCACAACCCTTTGTTGCCTTGTGTACATTCTGAACACAGCCACTCCAAAGTACAGACCGCCACAAAGCGTAAAAGATTGATGCTCAAAGCTTTTATCCTTAGCTGCTCACTCTGTTCCATGGCTCCTTGGCATGGAACAGAATGTCCTTAAAGGGGCTTTCAGCAGTTGAAATAATAACAAACAATTTTCACCGCCTCTGTTTTGGTAAAATGCTGAGGAATGGGGCTGGAGAAATGTAACCACTCTCAAATGCATAGGCAGAGTTATGGATGCAAGGGCTCACCATGCATGATACAAAATTATAGTTTTAACCAGGTTTTTAGGCTATAAAGTGTTTGTTTTCATTTACTTTGTTTAGAAACATTGGAGTAAAACAAGCTTACATTTTGGCTTCTGATATATTCTTCAAGAATCAATGGGTACATATAACTAATTTACGAGTCGAAAAATGAAATGAAATGCAATTTTCATGTCACATGTCACATGCACATGCACCGAATACAACCGAATACAGCAGCTTACAGTGAAATGCTTACTTACAAGCCCTTAACCAACAATGCCGTTTTAAGAAAAATAAGTGTTAAGTAAAAAATAGATAAGTAAAAAATAAAAATAAAATAACAAATAGTTAAAGAGCAGCAATACAATAACAGTAGTGAAGCTATATGTCACACCTGCTCCTGCAACGCCCTCTACTGCTCATCCTGTGTCTACTTGACCTGCCGCCACTCCCCCAGTACCCTCTCCCTCTCCCTCTCCCTCTCCCTCTCCCTCTCCCTCTCCCTCTGTGTGTATGTGTGTGTGATTGTGTGGGCGGAGTCAGGTGTGCTGGAGTCAGAGCAGATCCCCACCAGCTGCAACCTGTTCCATAATCAAGACTTCTACAAATACTCAGTCCTGCCACTTCCACGCTGACAGATCGTAATCTCTGCTCAGTCAGTCTACGCTTCTAGCCGTTTGTTACGATTAGATCCTGTTATCCTGTTGTGCCTGTTTTCCTTGCCTGACACTGTTTTCCTCTCCACTGCAGTTCCGCCCGCTCTGACTCTGGTCCCTGTCTCCAGTTCCACATTTCGTCATCCTGCTACTCTGTCCTGGATTCCCCACTTTACTACTCCCTTGGATTCCCCTCAGGACCTGCTTACCCTGTCCCAACCCCTCTAGCTCCAGCGTCAGCCTCCGCACATGGTATCCTCTCCCGAGCTTCCCCTGGCCTGCACTCCATCTTCCCCTTGTGTTTCAATAAATACCTTGGTTACTTCATCCCAGTCCCCTCGTCTCTTGGGTTCCCCTGTTCCACTCCGCTCCGGGGCACTGGTTAGTCGAGGTAATTGAGGTAATTATGTAGGTAGAGTTAAAGTGACTTTGCATAGATAATAACCAGAGAGTAGCAACATTGTAAAAGAGGGGGGAGACACAATGCAAATAGTCTGGGTAGCCATTTGATTAGCTGTTCAGGAGTCTTATGGATTGGGGGTAGAAGCTGTTAAGAAGCCTTATGGAACTAGACTTGATGCTCCGGTACCACTTGCCATGCGGTAACAGAGAGAACAGTCTATGGCTGGAGTCTTGGACAATTTTAAGGGTCTTCCTCTGACACCGCCTGGTATAGAGGTCCTGGATGGCAGGAAGCTTGGCCCCAGTGATGTACTGGGCCGTACACACTACACTCCGTAGTGCCCTGCGGTCGGAGGCCAAGCAGTTTCCATACCAGGCAGTGATGCAACCAGTCAGGATGCTCTCGATGGTGCAGCTGTATAACTTTTTGAGGATCTGAGGACCATGCCACATCTTTTCAGTCTCCTGAGAGGGAATAGGTTTGGTCGTGCCCTCTTCACGACCATCTTGGTGTGTTTGAACCATGATAGTTTGTTGCTGATGTGGACACCAAGGAACTTGAAGCTCTCAACCGGCTCCACTACAGCCCCATCGATGAGAATGGGGGTGTGCTCGGCCCTCCTTTTCCTGTAGTCCACAATCCTCTCCTTTGTCTTGATCACATTGAGGGAGAGGTTGTTATCCTGGCATCACACAGCCAGGTCTCTGACCTCCTCCCTATAGGCTGTCTCATCAATGTCAGTGTTCAGGCCTACCACTGTTGTGTTGGCCATGCAGCCATGGGTGAACAGGGAGTACAGGAGGGAACTGAGCACGCACCCCTGAGGGGCCTCCATGTTGAGGATCATTGTGACAGATGTGTTGTTACCAACATTTACCACCTGGGGGCGGCCTGTCAGGAAGTCCAGGATCCAGTTACAGAGGGAGGTGTTTAGTCCAAGAGTCCTTAACTTAGTGATGAGCTGTGAAGGCACTATGGTGTTGAACTCTGAGCTGTAGTCAATGAATAGCATTCTCACGTACAGTAGGTGTTCCTTTTGTCCAGGTGGGAAAGGGCAGTTTGGAGTGCAATAGAGATTGCATCATCTGTGGATCTGTTGGGGCGGGATGTAAATTGGAGTGGGTCTAGGGTTTCTGGGATAATGGTGTTGATGTGAGCCATGACCAGCCTTTCAAAGCACTTCATGGCTACAGACGTGAGTGCTACGTGTCGGTAGTCATTTAGGCAGGTTACCTTAGTGTTCTTGGGCACAGGGACTATGGTGGTCTGCTTGAAACATGTTGGTATTAGAGACTCCGTCAGGGACAGGTTGAAAATGTCAGTGAAGACACTTGCCAGTTGGTCAGCGCATGCTCAGAGTACACGTCCTACAAAAGAACGGTTGTTTTTTTCTTTGTGTTATCTTTTACCAGATCTATTGTGTTATATTCTCCGACATTCCTTTCATATTTCCACAAATTTCAAAGTGTCCTTTCAAATGGTACCAATAATATGCATATCCTTTCTTCAGGGCTTGATCTACAGGCAGTTAGATTTGGATATGTCATTTTAGGCAAAAAAAAAAAAAAAAGCAGATCCTTAAGAGAGCGTGAAAACACAGTCGTCCGGAACAGCTGATGCTCTCATGCATGCTTCAGTGTTGCTTGCCTCGAAGTAAGCAAAGAAGTAATGTAGCTCGTCTGGTTGGCTCGTGACACTGGGCAGCTTACTGAGCTTCCCTTTGTAGTCTGTGATAGTTTGCAAGCCCTGCCACAGCCGACGAGTGTCAGAGCCGGTGTAGTACGATTCAATCTTAGTCCTGTATTGACGCTTTGCCTGTTTGATGGTTCATCTGAGGGCATAGCGGGATTTCTTATAAGCGTCCGGGTTAGTGTCCCGCTCATTGAAAGCGGCAGCTCTACCCTTTAGCTCAGTGCGGATGTTGCCTGTAAATCCATGGCTTCTGGTTGGGGTATGTACGTACGGTCACCGGACATCATCGATGCACTGAAGCCAGTGACTGATGTGGTATACTCCTCAATTCCATCAGAAGAATCCCTGAACATATTCCAGTCTGTGCTAGCAAAACAGTCCTGTAGCTTAGCATCTGTGTCATCTGACCACTTCTTTATTGACCGAGTCACTGCTGCTTCCTGCTTTAGTTTTTGCTTGTAAGTAGGAATTATGGTCAAATTTGCCAAATGGAGGGTGAGGGAGAGCTTTGTACACGTCTCTGTGTGTGGAGTAAAGGTGGTCTAGAGATTTCTTTCCTCTGGTTGCACATTTAACATGCTGGTAGAAATTAGGTAAAACGGATTTAAGTTTGCCTGCATTAAAGTCCCCGGCCACTAGGAGCGCCACCTCTGGATGAGCGTTTTCCTGTTTGTTTATGGCCTTATACAGCTCATTGAGTGCGGACTTAGTGCCAGCATTAGTTTGTGGTGGTAAATAGACAGCTACGAAAAATATAGATGAAAACTCTCTTGGTAAATAGTATGATCTACAGCTTATCATGAGATACTCTGCAGGGGTATATACCTCAGGCGAGCAAAACCTTGAGACTTCCTTAATATTAGGTTTCGTGCCACAGCTGTTATTTACAAATATACACAGACCGCCATCCCTTGTCTTACCGGAGGCAGCCGTTCTATCTTGGCGATGCAGCGTAAACTCCGCCGGCTGTATTTTATCCTTTTCGTTGTTCAGCCACGACTCGGTGAAACATAAGATATTACAGTTTTTAATGTCCCGTTGGTAGGATATTCGTGATCGTAGCTCGTCTATTTTGTTATCCAATGATTGTACGTTGGCTAATAGGACTGATGGTAGAGACAGATTACCCACTCGCCGTTGGATCCTTACAAGGCACCCTGACCTACATCCCGGATATCTCTATCTCTTCTCCTGCGAATGACAGGGATGAGAGTCTTGTCGTGTGTCTGAAGTAAATCCTTTGCGTCCGACCTGCTAAAGAAAATATATTTGTCCAGTACGAGGTGAGTAATCGCTGTCCTGATATCCAGAAGCTCTTTTCGGCCATAAGAACGGTGGCAGAAAGATTATGTACAAAATAAGTTACAAATAACGGGAAAGAACACACACAATAGCACAATTGGCGCCATTCTATCTGGATGTAGCAACTGCAAATAGCCCCTTTAACTATTTTAGGGGTATACATTGTAGCGGTATACAAAAGAATAGGGCTAGCTATGTTTCTATATCCATACTGCCATGCCATTTAGAATGCATGTACATTGCATTGTTACCACAAGGGTGCGTTCTCAGACCTCTCCTGTTTCACCCATGACTGCGTGGCCATGCATGCCACCAAATCAATCATCAAGTTTCTAGACGACACTACAGTGGTAGGCTTGACTACCAACAACAACGAGACGGCCTACAGGGAGGAGGTGAGGGCCCTCGGAGTGTGGTGTCAGGAACATCACCTCACACTCAACGTCAACAAAACAAAGGAGCTGATCGTGGACTTCAGGAAACAGCAGAGGGAGCACCCCCTTTTCCACATCGACGTGACAGTAGTGGAGAAGGTGGAAAGTTCCTCGGCGTACACATCACGGACAAAGTGAAATGGTCCACGCACACAGACAGCGTGATGAAGAAGGCGCAACAGAGCCTCTTCAACCTCAGGAGGCTGAAGAAATTTGGCTTGTCACCGAAAACACTCACAAACTTTTACAGGTGCACAATCGAGAGCATCCTGTTGGGCTGTATCACCGCCTGGTACGGCAACTGCTCCGCCCACAACCGTAAGGCTCTCCAGAGGGTAGTGAGGTCTGCACAACGCATCACCGGGGGCAAACTACCTGTCCTACATGACACCTACAGCACCCGATGTCACAGGAAGGACAAAAAGATCATCAAGGACAACAACCACCCGAGCCACTGCCTGTTCACCCCGCTATCTTCCAGAAGGCGAGGTCAGTACAGGTGCATCAAAGCTGGGACCGAGAGACTGAAAAACAGCTTCTATCTCAAGGCCATCTGTCTGTTAAACAGCCATTACTAACATTGAGTGGCTGCTGCCAACATACTGACTCAAATCTCTAGCCACTTTAATAATAAACAATTGGATGTAATAAATGTATCACTAGTCACTTTAAACAATGCCACTTTATATAATGTTTACATACACTGCATTACTCATCTCATATGTATATACTGTACTCTATACCATCTACTGCATCTTGCCTATGCCGCACGGCCATCGCTCATCCATATATTTATATGTACATATTCTTATTCATTCCTTTACACCTGTGTGTATAAGGTAGTTGTTGTGAAATTGTTAGATTACTTGTTAGATATTACTGCACGGTCGGAACTAGAAGCACAAGCATTTCGCTACACTCGCATTAACATCTGCTAACCATGTGTATATGACCAATAACATTTGATTTGATTTGGTGTAGATATGAGAATGGGAACAGAACTGAATAGTTACTCAGTTGCTTGACAGTTAACTACTGTTTGACATAAACATTTAAATTTGTATTACTAAAGAAAGAGTCGAACTGAAAATGCTTGATAGATAATTAAACTATGTATAATTTGTTATTCAATACATGTTGTTTTCATTTGATTGTTTGCCTGAAAGAAAATCAATTTTACCCTGTAGTAGGCATGGTCAAATTTGACAAAGGCATTATTTTAGGATAGTTATAATGGAAGTTACGCAACTAGTTATGCAACAGCTAGTTGTTTCAACAAATCTTTATTAAGTAACTGGTTCCATAGCCTTTATTTGCTTACTCAACTTTTCAGTCCAAGTGTTACCTGAACTAAAGAAATGTGTTGGCCAAACTTATCTCCAGCTTGAGAAATCGTAGGCCAAAATTAAGTGAACTTAAAATTATGTGTTTGCTCAAATTATCTCATATGTTCATTCAACTAGAAATTATTATTTGGGCATTTTACCACTAGTTCCACTAATGGTAGTGGAACTAGTTACACACCCATAGTGCTTGTAACATGCAATGATTACATGATTACATTCTGACTACATTGTGCATGTTCATTTAGACAGTAATTCATATTCAACATTGGATTTGAAATCACCACATCATGGTTTACGGCATTCCAATCTTCCTGCTTTGTAACTGTGTCAATTACTGATTTCACCTGTATTGCTACACTTTGCACTTCAAAGTACATCTCAGCTCTGTTAAAAGTACACTCAAGAAAATACATTTTATTTATCATAGTGATTAAGGAGTAACATTAAAACAGAGCAATATGTCCCACCAACATTAGACTATACAGAAAAACCTAACATTGCAGTAAATCAACAGTAAATCAAATCAATAATGAGAGAATAGTCAGATTTAGTGAAAATTGACAGAGACATGGTGGCCTAGCAGGAAGATCGGAATGTCATGAACCAAGAGGTTGTTAGTTCAAATCCCTGTTGAGGAAATGTTAAATAAAAATGATTGTAGCCTCCCGGGTGGCGCAGTGGTCTAGAGCACTGCATTGCAGTGCTATGCTGCGCCACCAGAGTCTGGGTTCGCGCCCAGGCTCTGTCGCAGCCGGCCGCGACCGGGAGGTCCGTGGGGCGACGCACAATTGGCTTAGCGTCGTCCGGGTTAGGGAGGGTTTGGCCGGTAGGGATATCCTTGTCTCATCGCGCTCCAGCGACTCCTGTGGCGGGCCGGGCGCAGTGCGCGCTAACCGAGGGGGGCGGGTGCACGGTGTTTCCTCCGACACATTGGTGCGGCTGGCTTCCGGGTTGGAGGCGCGCTGTGTTAAGAAGCAGTGCGGCTTGGTTGGGTTGTGCTTCGGAGGACGCATGACTTTCGACCTTCGTCTCTCCCGAGCCCGTACGGGAGTTGTAGCGATGAGACAAGATAGTAATTACTAGCGATTGGATACCACGAAAATTGGGGAGAAAAGGGGATAAAAATTTAAAAATTTAAAAAAAAAAAAAAAAAAAAAAAAATGATTGTGTAAATGAACATGCACAATGTAATCATGTGTGTCAAATATGTAAGTTTACATTGTATGTTAAAAGCACTGTGTGTGTAACAGGTTCCCTACCAGGGCCAGGTTAAGAAATCCCCTTCCCGTCACACCATCATTTTCTGTAATCAAATCCGTGCACCAAGAAGCAATTCGATAAAGTCACATTTATTTATTCAGTTTTTTAAATTATTCATCAATTACCCAATCAAGGCAGGGTCCACCAGTTACCCATGTGGCCCCTTACCTATTCTCCTCCCCAATCTGATGATTAGCAGAGTGGCAGCAGGCTGCAGGCTGTCTACACTCATTGAGAGCGGGCTCCTAAGTCTTCCTGTGGTTGGCGGTTGCAGTGAAAAAATATAAATAATATACTGTATATCTAATAGACACCGTATATATTTCCATTACATATATATATACATACAGTACCAGTCAAAAGTTTGGAGACACCTACTCATTCAAGGGTTTTTCTTTATTTTTACTTTTTTCTACATTGTAGAATTATAGTGAAGACATGAAAACTATGAAATAACACATATGGAATCATGTAGTAACTTAGAAAGTGTTAAACAAATCAAAACATATTTTAGACTTTAGATTCTTCCAAGTTGCCACCCTTTGACTTGATGGCAGCTTTGCACACTCAGCTTTGCACACTCTTTGCTACTCTTGGCCAGGTAGCCACCTGGAATACTTTCCCAACAGTCTTCAGGGAGTTCTCACTTTGCTGAACACTTGTTGGCTGCTTTTCCTTCACCCTGTGGTCCAACTCATCCCGAACCATCTCAATTGGGTTGAGGTCGGGTGATTGTGGAGACCAGGTCATCTGACGCAGCACTCCATCTTCTTGGTCAAACTCTCCTTCTTGGTCAAATAGCCCTTACACAGCCTGGAGGTGTGTTTTGGGTCATTGTCCTGTTGGAAAAGAAATGATAATCCCACTAAGGGCAAACCAGATGGGATGGCGTATTGCTGCAGAATGTTGTGGTAGCCATGCTGGTTAAATGTGCTTTGAATTCTTAATAAATCACTGACAGTGTCACCAGCAAAGCACCCCCACATCATCACACCTCCTCCTCCATGCTTCACGGTGGGAACCACACATTCGTTCACCTACTCTGCGTCTCACAAAGACAAATATCAAATTTGTACGCATCAGACCAAAGGACAGATGTCTAATGTCCATTGCTCATGTTTCTTGGCACAAGCAAGTCTCTTCTTATCATTGGTGTCCTTTAGTAGTGGTTTCTTTGCAGCAATTCGACCATGAAGGCCTGATTCACGCAATGTCCTCTGAACAGTTGATGTTGAGATATGTCTGTTACTTGAACTCTGTGAAGCATTTATTTGGGCTGCAATCTGAGTTGCAGTTAATTGTTGATTTCTGAGGCTGGTAACTCTAATGAACGTATCCTCTGCAGCAGAGGTAACTCTGGGTCTTCCTTTCCTGTGGCGGTCCTCATGAGAGCCAGTTTCATCACAGCTCTTGATGGTTTTTGTGACTGCACTTGAAGAAACTTTCAAAGTTCTTGAAATTTGAAACTTCATGTCTTATGATGGACTGTTGTTTCTCGTTGCTTATTTGAGCTGTTCCTGCCATAATATGGACTTGGCATTTTACCAAATAGGGCTATCTTCTGTATACCAAACCCTACCTTGTCATAACACAACTGATTGGTTCAAACGCATTAAGAAGGAAAGAAATTCCACGAATTAACTTTTAACAAGGCACACCTGTAAAATGAAATGCATTCCTGGTGACTACCTCATGAGCTGATTGAGAGAATGCCAAGAGTGTGCAAGGCTGTCATCAAGGCAAAGGGTGGCTACTTTGAAGGATCTCAAATATAAAATACATTTTGATTTGTGTTACACTTTTTTGGTTACTACATGATTCCATATGTGTTATTTCATATGTTTCATGTCTTCACTATAATTCTACAATGTAGAAAAATAGTAAAAATAAAGAAACCCCCTGGAATGAGTAGGTGTGTCCATACTTTTGACTGGTACTGTATATATTTATTTAAATTCAAACTGGTTTCCTCTTGGGCCCCCCACGGGCCTGGGCCCAGGGGCTTCGGCCCCAGTAAGCCCCTGCATTAAGCCGGCCCTGCTGGTTCCACAGCCTTTTTTAGGTAAGATGCCCAAATACATTTTTAGGGCAGATAAATGTGCACCAAATAATTTTTTGTGTTCAGGTAGGCCTAACACTTGGACTGAAAAGTTGAGTAAACCAACAAAAAGGCTGTGGAACCAGTTACTTAATAATAATTAGTTGAAAAAACTAGATGGTTTTCTTCATTGTCTAGTTCGAAGTCTAATAGTACCTTACTATTACATAGTAATAACAGAATAGTCCTTGATTAATAGCCTATGGATTGCTTATAGAAATTAAGTGCTATTTGCATGTGAAAGTAGGGCGGCAGGTAGTCTAGCTGTTAAGAGCATTGGGCCAGTAACTGAAAGGTCGCTGGTCCGAAGTCCCATGAGCTGACTGTGTAGGTCGGTCACTTAACTATAATTGCTGCTGTAAGTCAGAGCATCTACTAAATGACTAAAATGTAAAGTGTCATGGGATACATTTGCTTCATTGATTTCCTTTTAATTAGGCCTAGTGGCCCGCTCTTTGATGGTATGCACGTAGAGTACATACCGTGGCTCGCAATACAGAAGCTTCTATCATATCTTCGCTTTTTACGCATAACCCCCATAGCCAATCAACGACTGTATTCAGAAGAGAAGCGAAGGTTGTCCAATGGAAAGAAATCTACAATGTGAACAAAAGAGTGAAGATGCACGCACAAGAAGGGGCGTATTGGAGGGTGACATTGCGGTCAATGCGCACAGCTGTCAGAATTCTAGATCGCTTGGTCGACGTTGTATCGTAGAGCCACATGCATGCAACTTTCTGGACTGCTTTTTGTGATTTATTTCTCAGGTGGTGAATTCATCTAACACCAACAGATAATTGTATTCATCAACAATGTCTCTCATTGAGGAATACGAGGAAGGGGAATACGAGAGAGCACCTAAGCGTCTCAAGACGATGGATGTGGAGGAGGGAGAGGATTTGGAGGAGGGGGAGGATTCAGATACAGCTTCCGCGGGGCTGCTAGGAGACGAGGAGGATGCTACGGGGACCCCCGGGGAAAACCGGGCCCGGTGGTCAACAAAAAAATATGGGTCTGGAAGAAAGGTGGGTGTAGACATAGCATTGCTCGTTGTCTTATGTTCCTTAGATGGATGCTTGGTTTGGAAAAAGAAAGTGACCATATTAAAATAAAAAAGTCCGTGTTGTTTCCTATCTCTCATACATTTATTGGGCAAGTGACAGTCTTCAATAAACTTTTTGGACTAGGATTGGCAGATGGGCCTTGGATCCAGCCGCGGTTCTGAGAATCTTAAGGCTACTTGATTATTTAAGGACTGATTTCCAATAATGACAATTTAGGTTTGTGTCAAATATATTGCGCTAGAGTCACGGAATTTTCTTTAGAAAGCATACAAAATAAAAATGAAAGATTAAAACATAGACTATAGAACGCGTGTGGAGCTGTGTGCAGTAGCTCATGTCTATCGAAACACAGGACTTGGGAGTTCTCAACCGAACGAAGCTCGGTATTTAACTTCGTTACCCCGTAATTTGATTTTACTTTCGTGTTCCCGACAGTCTGGCGGCTTGAAATCTATTTTGTCTCAATAATAATGAGACAAATAATACGCAGGTTATCAGCGTTCATCGATTTAGAGACTGTCCCCGGAAGCAATGTATCCGTGGGTGTCTTTGCTTAACTACATTTAGACAAACGCTATGAACTGGGGCTTAAGATATGTATTATTTGGATGAATGTCCCTGTGAAGAACCATATCCCATTTCTCACCCAAGGCTAACATTGTTTCACCAAAGAGGATGACAGAGATGCTCTGATGTACCCACATTCACATTCACAGTCACAACATAATATTATCCTCATAAATAAGTATTTACATGGTTATCTACAAAAGTATGAACACATATGTTTATCCACATGCTGAAATAGACTTCAAAACCCATGGTATTCTATATGTAGATTTGTGGTCTAGGATCCTTTATGAGAAATACAGGAGGGTTTGCTCAGGATTCCAAATCACACATGCGGCATCAGGTCCATCTCCAGAGAGAGCTGTAAGAGAAATATAACCATTTGAATACAGAGTGATTTCATTACAATTTCATTAAAATCCATAAAATAATACAAAATTCCTGTTGCTGCAGGATTATTTTCCTGCTGTAGCAAACTGGCTCAAATTAAGATCCTACGTCTTGAGCACTGCTTATCTGTCCGTATTAGACCTCCGCTGCTCCCTGTGAAGTCACAGACAGTGCTGTCACTCGTCCAATCAACCGAAAACACACACTCTTGTGCAAACTGTGGACCAGTACCTTCGTGTCACTCCTGGCATTTCTTAAAGACCCACAGTCTAAATAAATTGTTGCCATTAAATTAAACATGAATTCGAAACATTTTTGGCCTAGTCCTGGAATAAAAAGCATTCTCAATGGAGATTTTCAATTGAAAGGGCTTTTTAGTCCAAGACTAGACCTAATCTGTGTCTATAAAACTGGCCGAAAATATTCTCAATCTTGGATATTGGATATCCCTTCCCTGAGCTGTTGCTGTGATACGATCATGTGTTCTTAGTCAACCTACCTAGTAAAATAAGGGTTAATAAAATAAAATAGATTTTTTTATGTACTTTGCCTTGACGCCTCAAATTGGTAATTTAAGAAAGAGTCAAATCAAGAGGGAACAATCTTCCTCTTTGGCATACTTTGATGCATCACACACCTCGCCTGTGTTCAACAGTAGCATGGCGACATGTTTGTCTCCACTCTCCTTTGGATAGATTGTCCATCAAAGGATTATCAATAAGAGTCCAATTAAGGGGGAACACTTTCCCACCATGGCATAACACATGACATCACACCCTCTCATGTGTTCAACAGTAGCATGTTGTTAACGGTTACCGCCGCTCCTCTTTTAATAGCCTGCCTGTTAACGGATTATCACCAGCACCCCCCATGTAACTGATTGTCTATCATTTTTTATTGACACAAGGAAGGTGGAAGTGGAGACTTCCGATATGGTTTAATTCGCTACACTTTTATTGGTATATCAATCTGCTACTTAGCTTTGGAACAAATTCTCCTCAGTATATCTCCTCAGTATATCTCCTCAGTATATCTCCTCAGTATATGTCCTCAGTATATCTCCTCAGTATATCTCCTCAGTAAATCTCCACAGTATATCTCCTCAGTATATCTCCTCAGTATATCTCCTCAGTAAATCTCCACAGTATATCTCCTCAGTATATCTCCTCAGTATATCTCCTCAGTATATCTCCTCAGATTGGGCAATGACAGAGGCTGCATATCAGGGCCCTGGTCAAAAGTAGTGCATTATATAAGGAATAGGGTGCCATTTGGAATGGAGCCAGACAGTGTCCCCTTTGTGACAGCGATGCCCAGCCCTGACAAGCACATCAAAAGAGCTTAGGTGGGCGGCGGTAGGCCTTATCGTGGCCCAAAAGAACATTAAACATTTTTATTACGTGCCTAGCAATGAGCCTCGTTGGTGTGTTTGATAGGGAGAGATAGTTTGAGGTGCAGTTTGCATTCTTAATCATATCCCATTGGCATATGCAAAGAGGGAATTACATTGTGGTCTTTTGGATGGTAGTAATGCCACTACTGGCGCGACGCTAGGCACTATCTCATAAAGCCAAGGGCCCTGGCTGATAAACATCTGGGCGCGCGGCAGAGCTTTGTTCAGATGCCGGGATGAATCTCTGAGTCATGGTATGAGTCCCAAATGGCAAAATATATTCCCTTTATAGTGTATTACTTTTGACCAGCGCCATATGGGCCCTGGTCAAAAGTAGTGAACTATATAGGGAATAGGGTCCCATTTGGGAGGAAGACACAGTCCCTAACGGGGTTTCAGTGTATAACCGTTTGGCATTTGTGGGCACAAAACAAAGCAATTTTTGCATTTTGTGGCACGGACTTAATAATTTCCACAAAATATAGCATGTTACAAATGGCTGCTCATACCAGTGTGACGAAAGCCTCAGCTTTTGGGCTGCATGGAACCTGCTTTCGGAGATAGGACTGCGGCAGTTTGGTTAAGAAATTAGCTTCAGTGTGGATCTGGGTGGCACAGCTCTGGGTGAACTATGACTGGGACCATATTCCAATATCCATACTAACTATGGACATGAAATCGAACGCTACAAACGTATATTTTCCCCTGTACGCGTGTAATTATTTCACTGTAAATGAGTTTGACTGCCTTCATTGTATTTATATATTTCTGCTAAATGTGATTCTATTTGATTCTAGATCGCGTAAACGCATCTAGGAGCAGGCTAGGTTACCGCTGTCTGATCTACTTCGTAAACTAGATTTGGGGATTTCCATGTAAAAGACCCATGAGCACGAACATGAGAAGTTCATAGGAGCACATCAAATTGGGTGTCAAATGAAAGCTAAGGCATATATAAATGTCTCTACATTAGGAATAAGCAAAAGCTTTGATTTCTGGTCGAACAAGATGGAAAAGGGGTCTTAGAAAACATCTAGCAGAAACAGTCTTAAAATCTATTAGAAATACATAAAAATACAATAATGTTGAAGTAAAGACCCCTGCCAACTAATATCATTTATATTTAGTTTTGCCAAAATGGTTTGCCTCCAGTAAGTTTAAGAAATATAGTCTAGTGTCTTGTCATTCTGTCACCAAAACCCCACATATCTATAAGATCGTTTCTTATTTCTCTCCCTCATAATGGGAGGATAATGAAATGTTCACAGAAGTAACAAGTAAAGGTAGACCTACTAATTAGTTATAGTGTTTTTACAAATAACAATTTGGTTGATGATTTATTAAGTGATTGAAGCGCGTTATTCTGTCACCAAATCAGTAACAGAATGACTGCAACTGAATTGGCTACAATGGAAATTCATAGTAGTCACAAATCACAGTTGGGTCACCTGCTACTGTCCTCCCTTCCACTGTCATGTTCAGTTCATAACGGTTTTCTTTCTCCTTCTGTCTCATGGTCAAACCAGGAGTGTGAAAAAAATCTGGACAACTCCTCCCTCTCTCTCTCTGTCTCTCTACACTCTCTCCAGTTAAGGTCCCCCCTTCCAGCTCTTATTGACACCTAGGGCTGAGAATTACCAGGGACCTCACGATACGATATTATCATGATACTTAGGTGCCAATGCGACATGTATTGCGATTTTCACAATTATATATGTATTGCCATTCCATACTGTGATTTTATTGCGATTCGATGTTCCAAACATATTTGCTCACCATATGTCTGCTGCGGAGGGACAAGCGAGAGCCGTGAGAAAACAAGTTTTGATCAGTCATGGAAATAAAAGTGCAGAAAACAAATTGGCTCCATTTAAAACAAGTACAGTATAGTATAGTATTGGTCAGTACAGTATAGTATAGTATTGGTCAGTACAATCAAGTATCAAGAGAAGGGTTTAGTACAGTACAGTAGAGCACACTAGAGTAAAGTACAGTATAATTTACTGCATTGTACTATACTATACTGTACTGTACTGAACTCTATTGTACTGTACTCTACTGTGCTCTACTGTGTTCTACTGTGCTCTACTGTGTTCTACTGTGCTCTACTGTGTTCTACTGTGCTCTACTGTGTTCTACTGTGCTCTACTGTGCTCTACTGTGATGTCCAAACTTGTGAAACATAGACGTCTATGATTGGCACTGGTTTGGTTCGGTTCGGACCAACCAAATTTGGTATTATTTGGGGGCTGAGCTCATTATAGTAATAGTTAGTGTGTAGAATAATACCCAAACATGCAAAGGAGGATTGTTCTACCTTTGTGTACCTATTCAGGATACATCACCATGCATCTCTTGTATAGTACAAATCAGGGAGGGACCCATAATGTCACTCTGCTACCATCATTTTGTTACTGGGTGTTAATCCATTTCACTTACTGAAGGTCAATAACCGAAATAGATTTTTTCAAACTCGAGGTGCATTATCATAGCTGACACCCCATTCTTTCTGCAGACATCTTTGAATATAAATTCGGATTAGATACATTATTCTTTTTTAAATTGGGGGGGAAATGTGGTCACATAATAAACCGAGGAAAATGTTAACCGCATTCTGTTACTCTGCACTCTGTTTTTCAAGTAAACGTGTTTTTATCACATTTTCTGTGGAAAGTCCTAAAGTTGTATGGTTGGTTTAACTTTGCAGTCAATGGTTTTTGCTAGGCATACTTTTAAAGTGGAAAAGTCAGAGTCTCATTCTGCGTCATTCTGTTACCGTAGAATTGCCCATTTCTCAGAGATGGCCTGAACCCTGTGTCTCTGCTTCCTTCTGACATCCTGTCATTCTGAGGCAGACTGAAGTATACCAACCAGTCGTTGTCTTGGCCTGTACCTGTATAAAGTATGCTGGTTTGCATTGAAAGTGATCCAGTGTTGTCTTCGGTCTGTAACAGTCCTGACCTGTTTTATGTTGTTTTTTATGTGTTTATGGTCAGGGCATGTGTTTTGGGTGGGCAGTCTATGTTATCTGTTTCTATGTTGGTTTTGGGTTACCTGGTATGGCTCTTGATTAGAGGCAGGTGGTTTGCATTTTCCTCTAATTAAGAGTCATATTTAGGTAGGGCGTTCTCACTGTTTGTTTGTGGGTGATTGTCTCCTGTGATGTCTTTCGTCGTTGTCGATGTGTTTTGACTTACGGGACTGTTTGGCTGTTCGTGTGTTTCGATGTAACGTTCCTGTCCGTGAGTTTACGTTTGTGATGTGAGTTTATGTTCAGGTTGCGTTCTACGTCGTTTTGTTATTTTGTAAGCTTTGAAAGTGTTTGTTTTCGTGTCATCAGTTTTCGTTTTATAAATAAAGATGGCATATTTCCCTGAACCCGCATTTTGGTCAGAAGATCCTTCTCTCCTCACCTCATCCGAGGATGAGGAAAGCACCAGCCCTTACAGAATCACCCACCAACAAAATGTGACCAAGCGGTATGGGAATGCTCGACGGAGCAACAAGGACTTTTGGACTTGGGAGGAGATCCTGTCTGGTAGAGGACCCTGGGCGCAAACTGGAGAATATCGCTGCTCTCGTGAGAAGAGTGAGGCAGCCACAGCCCAGGAGCGGTGGTTTAAGGAGGCAGCTAGGAGACGTGGATGGAAGCCGGAGAATCAAGCTCGAAACCGGAATTATGAGGGGACACGTCTTGCACGGAAGCCCGAAAAGCCCGTGAGTAACTCCCAAAAATTTCTTGGGGGGGGGCTAAAGGGTAGTGGGCCAAGGGCAGGTAGGAGACCTGCGCCCACTTCCCAGGCTAACCGTGGAGAGCGGGAGTACGGGCAGACACCGTGTTACGCAGTAGAGCGCACGGTGTCTCCTGTACGTGTGCATAGCCCAGTGCGGGTTATTCCACCTCCCCGCACTGGTAGGGCTAGATTGGGCATTGAGCCAGGTGTCATGAGGCCGGCTCAACGCGTCTGGTCTCCAGTGCGTCTCCTCGGGCCGGCATACATGGCACCTGCCTTACGCATGGTTTCCCCGGTTCGCCTACACAGCCCGGTGCGGGTTATTCCACCTCCTCGTACTGGGCGGGCGACCGGGAGCATTCAACCAGGTAAGGTTGGGCAGGCTCAATGCTCAAGAGAGCCAGTACGCCTGCAAGGTCCGGTATTTCCGGCGCCACCTCCCCGCCCCAGCCTAGTACCTACAGTGCCTACATTACGCACTAGGCTACCAGTGCATTTCCAGAGCCCTGTTCCTCCTCCACGCACTCTCCCTATAGTGCGTGTATCCAGTTCAGTGCCTCCAGTTCCGGCCCCACGCACTAAGCCACCTGTGCGTCTCCTAAGTCCTGTACACACTGTCACTTCTCCCCGTACTAGTCCTGAGGTGCGTGCCCTCAGCCAGGTGCCACCAGTGCCGGTACCACGCACCAGGTATAGAGTACGCTTTGAGAGTTCAGTGTGCCCTGTCCCTGCTCCACGCACTAGTAGGAAGGTGCTTATCATTAGCCCGGTGCCTCCAGTTCCGGCACCACGCACCAGGTCTACAGTGCGCCGTATCCGGCCAGAGCCATCCGTCTCCCCAGCGCCATCTGAGCCATCCGTCTCCCCAGCGCCATCTGAGCCATCCGTCTCCCCAGCGCCATCTGAGCCATCCGTCTCCCCAGCGCCATCTGAGCCATCCGTCTCCCCAGCGCCATCTGAGCCATCCGTCTCCCCAGCGCCATCTGAGCCATCCGTCTCCCCAGCGCCATCTGAGCCATCCGTCTGCCAGGAGCCTGCAAAGCCGCCCGTCTGCCATGAGCCTGCAAAGCCGCCCGTCTGCCATGAGCCTACAGAGCCATCCGCCAGACAGGAGCCGCTAGAGCCGTCAGCCAGACAGGAGCCGCTAGAGCCGCCCGCCAGACTGGATCTGCCAGAGCCGCCCGCCAGACTGGATCTGCCAGAGCCGCCAACCAGACAGGATCTGCCAGAGCCGCCAACCAGACAGGATCTGCCAGAGCCGCCAGCCAGACAGGAGCCGCTAGAGCCGCCCGCCAGACAGGATCTGCAAGAGCCGCCAGCCAGACAGGAGCCGCTAGAGCCGCCCGCCAGACAGGATCTGCCAGAGCCGCCAACCAGACAGGATCTGCCAGAGCCGCCAGAGAGCCATGAGCAGCCAGAGCCGTCAGAGAGCCATGAGCAGCCAGAGCCGTCAGAGAGCCATGAGCAGCCAGAGCCGTCAGAGAGCCATGAGCAGCCAGAGCCGTCAGTGAGCCATGAGCAGCCAGAGCCGTCAGTGAGCCATGAGCAGCCAGAGCCGTTAGAGAGCCATGAGCAGCCAGAGCCGTCAGAGCGCCATGAGCGTCGAGAGCCGTCAGCCTGCCATGAGCGTCGAGAGCCGTCAGCCTGCCATGAGCGTCGAGAGCCGTCAGCCTGCCATGAGCGTCGAGAGCCGTCAGCCTGCCATGAGCGTCGAGAGCCGTCAGCCTGCCATGAGCGTCGAGAGCCGTCAGTCTGCCATGAGCGTCGAGAGCCGTCAGCCTGCATGGACCTGCCAGAGCCGTCCAAACAGGACCTGCCAGAGTCCTTCAGCCGGGATCTGCCCCTTGTCCCGGTGTTGCCCCTTGTCCCGGTGCTGCCCCTTGTCCCGGTGCTGCCCCTTGTCCCGGTGCTGCCCCTTGTCCCGGTGCTGCCCCTTGTCCCGGTGCTGCCCCTTGTCCCGGTGCTGCCCCTTATTCCGGTGCTGGTCCTTATCCTGGTGCTGCCCCTTGTTCTGGTGCTGCCCCTTGTCCCGGTGCTACCCCTTGTCCCGGTGCTGCCCCTTGTCCCGGTGCTAGCTGTTTATTTAGGGGATGGTAGTGTTAGGGTGGTCAGTAGAAGGGGTAGACAGAAGAGGGGAGTGACTATGGTGGTATGGGGACAGCGTCCTGAGCCGGAACCACCACCGTGGTCAACTGCCCACCCGGACCCTCCCCTGGACTTTGTGCTTGTGCGCCCGGCGTGCGCATCTTGAGGGGGGGGTACTGTAACAGTCCTGACCTGTTTTATGTTGTTTTTTATGTGTTTATGGTCAGGGCATGTGTTTTGGGTGGGCAGTCTATGTTATCTGTTTCTATGTTGGTTTTGGGTTACCTGGTATGGCTCTTGATTAGAGGCAGGTGGTTTGCATTTTCCTCTAATTAAGAGTCATATTTAGGTAGGGCGTTCTCACTGTTTGTTTGTGGGTGATTGTCTCCTGTGATGTCTTTCGTCGTTGTCGATGTGTTTTGACTTACGGGACTGTTTGGCTGTTCGTGTGTTTCGATGTAACGTTCCTGTCCGTGAGTTTACGTTTGTGATGTGAGTTTATGTTCAGGTTGCGTTCTACGTCGTTTTGTTATTTTGTAAGCTTTGAAAGTGTTTGTTTTCGTGTCATCAGTTTTCGTTTTATAAATAAAGATGGCATATTTCCCTGAACCCGCATTTTGGTCAGAAGATCCTTCTCTCCTCACCTCATCCGAGGATGAGGAAAGCACCAGCCCTTACACGGTCAATATATAATCTCAAATCGTGTGTTTTTATCCTGTCATAAAGATGAGTATCAAGGACAGGCAATCGTCAGAAACAACAACAAAAAAACGACATTTGAGATGAGATAAAGGAGACTCCAAGGGGTTTCATGTTTGACAAACCAGCAATCAACACTGTCAAGGTCGAAGAACACGTCTGGGTGTTGTTCTGTTCTCTCAGCTTGCTTTCCACATTCCCCCACAAGGTAGTTACAAAGCGAGCATCTGTTGACCTCTGAAGAAATGCTACTACCTACGACAGATGCTGAAGATGGCGAGATGGTTTATTTTAAAGTGGTTGTGGATCTCTCTCTCTCTCTCTTTACCTCTCTCTCTCTCTCTCTCTCTCTCTCTCTCTCTTTTTACCTCTATCTCTCTCTCTTTACCTCTCTTTCTCTCTCTCTTTACCCCTCTCTCTGTCTCTCTCTTTACCTCTCTCTCTCTCTCTCTCTTTTTACCTCTATCTCTCTCTCTTTTTACCTCTATCTCTCTCTCTTTACCTCTCTATCTCTCTCTCTTTACCTCTCTCTCTGTCTCTCTCTCTCTCTCTCTTTACCTCTCTCTCTCTCTTTACCTCTCTTTCTCTCTCTCTCTCTGTCTCTCTCTCTGTCTGTCCTTCTCTCTCTGTCTCTCCTAAATTCATTGAGCTGTAGTGGAAAGGCTTAATGCTCCCAGGGTGGTGTTTGAAGTGAATCCGAGACGTACGTTTCGTTATCGTCAGTTCTATCTCCTCCCCTTCATCTTCTTCATCATCATCTTCTTCTTCTTCTTCTTCTTCTACCCTGCTGACAGGCTCTTAAGCAGATTCCCACTGCGCTGATGTTATCAGGAGTCACTTAGGAGCTTATAAATTAAACTCAGCCAAGGCCTGTAACAAGATTCTCCACCTGTCCCCATTCTCTTTCAGTCTCTCGATCTATCCTCTCTTTCCTTTTTCCTCCAGGAGCTTAGCTGGCCCCATAAGTGTCAAGCAGTGAGGCAGTGAGGCAGCTACGCCCGCTGTGAATGCCTTTCTGTGGACACTGTCAATATTGGACAGTTTTCTATTTGATCTGATTTTATATTGCTCCCAAATCAGTAGGGGAAAAAGAGGTATAGCAGTCTAATCCCAGAACTGTTTGTGCTCTGTAGCCAACTCCTATCACTAGAAAAGCAGGGCCTCGAGGGACCCCACTCTCAGCCAATGAGCGTTCATTTTGACTGCAACATTCGAACAGTGTAATAGATACATTTCATATATGCTATTTGGTTGTGTTTATGAAGGTATTGGGTAACATTAGAATAAAAAAGATATACATTTCAAGGAACACAATAGCATTTTCATTAGCTATCTGCTACCACATGCTCATATGTGTAGTGCATGGAACAGTGGTTATTCTTGGGGAAAAAGTGATATTTTGAAATCGAGCTAATCTCTTACATTCTGAGAGTTATTTTCGAAGGCTAGTGTTTCGGAAACTTTGGAATCTGCTCTTTCTGATGCTATATAGAAATCGAAACATCTTACCTTCGTGTGACTCTAAGAGGAGTTGATGCTCCGGGTGGAAAAAATGACATGTCCTCTTAAAATTATGACACAAATTCTGTTAGCGATTTCTAAGAACATACCTGTGTTAAATAGACTTATTTAGGTAAAGTCGAGTAAGGTGGGGGGGAGGATGACTTTAAAAATAGTCATTTACATTTTAAATTCATATGTAGTCAACATTTTGTGCTTCTAGTGCTATGGCCGTGCTTCTAGTGCTAAGGCCGTGCTTCTAGTGCTACGGCCGTGCTTCTAGTGCTACGGCCGTGCTTCTAGTACTACGGCCGTGCTTCTAGTACTACGGCCGTGCTTCTAGTGCTACGGCCGTGCTTCTAGTGCTACGGCCGTGCTTCTAGTGCTACGGCCGTGCTTCTGGTGCTACGGCCGTGCTTCTGGTGCTACGGCCGTGCTTCTGGTGCTACGGCCGTGCTTCTGGTGCTACGGCCGTGCTTCTGGTGCTAAGGCCGTGCTTCTAGTGCTACGGCCGTGCTTCTAGTGCTACGGCCGTGCTTCTGGTGCTACGGCCGTGCTTCTGGTGCTACGGCCGTGCTTCTGGTACTACGGCCGTGCTTCTGGTGCTACGGCCGTGCTTCTGGTGCTACGGCCGTGCTTCTGGTGCTACGGCCGTGCTTCTGGTGCTACGGCCGTGCTTCTGGTGCTACGGCCGTGCTTCTGGTGCTACGGCCGTGCTTCTGGTGCTACGGCCGTGCTTCTGGTGCTACGGCCGTGCTTCTAGTGCTACGGCCGTGCTTCTAGTGCTACGGCCGTGCTTCTAGTGCTACGGCCGTGCTTCTAGTGCTACGGCCGTGCTTCTAGTGCTACGGCCGTGCTTCTAGTACTACGGCCGTGCTTCTAGTGCTACGGCCGTGCTTCTAGTGCTACGGCCGTGCTTCTAGTGCTACGGCCGTGCTTCTGGTGCTACGGCCGTGCTTCTGGTGCTAAGGCCGTGCTTCTAGTACTACGGCCGTGCTTCTAGTGCTACGGCCGTGCTTCTGGTGCTAAGGCCGTGCTTCTAGTACTACGGCCGTGCTTCTAGTGCTACGGCCGTGCTTCTAGTGCTACGGCATGACAGCACAAAGAGATCTGGAACCAGGCTACAGCTGTAATGCCACAAATACACATTTTGAAACCTAGTTGGTGAAGATGTCTGTAATGTTGAGGTCGCCTAAAGCTATGGTACCTAAAACACGAATTGAATTCCAATTGAAGAGTGTAACAAGAACTGCGAGGCTTGTGCTGTGAAGCGTATTCCCATTGGAAATCACTGTGCAAACAATTGAAAAGGCAAACATTAACAGACGACTGTAGTAGAGGGAGAGAGGGATAGGATGTTTGCGGGTGGCTTTGTTGACCGACTCTCCTCATTACCAGGATAAGGCTGTGTTTCTCTCTGTCCAACTAGCCCTCTCTTTTGCAGAGGCCTCCCCGTCTGTCTTAGGCCTCTCCCTTTCTCTCGTTCTCCATCTCCCTTTCACTCCCTCCCTTTCTCTATCTCTCTCTCCATCTCCCTCCCATGAACACAGTACAGCAGTAGTTACAGCGTCATAGCCAGAGTATGCCCCAAGTTCCATCAAAGCTAGAGCTTGATCAAACCACTGCTGTGAGACACGGGGAATAGGGTGGGTCAGAGTCAGTTCACCCTTCCAAGACTGACATGATGATGTTCTAGGAAATACTGGTTAGGATCTCTGTTGATGGTTGTGAAGCTTGAAATGTCGGCATTCAACAAATAAGTGATACTCTGCAAGAGCAGTGAGAGAGAGCTTCTTTTCTTTGAACTATTATTCAACGTTTCCTAGCCTACACACCTACAAAGCAATGCCTAGATGTAAAATTGCAGTGCATTTCACTTATAGGAAATGTTGTTTCCTGACTTGTATTCATTATATATACATACAGTGGTTGTGGCCAGTGGCCATTTTCAATGGTGCCAGTCCTAACAAAGCAACATGGAAAATCTATTGAGGTAATAATGGTACCCCAAAAATTGTTCTACAGCAATTCAATGGTAACATTAGTAAGGGCTGCTATGATATACAGTGCATTTGGAAAGTATTCAGACCCCTTGACTTTTTCCACATTTTGTTACGTTACAGTCTTATTTTAAAATGGATAAAACATTTTTTTTTTAAATCCTCATCAATCTACACACAATTCCCCATAATGACTACATTTTTGCAAATGTATAAATAAATAAAAATTAAATATGACATTTACATAAGTATTTAGACCCTTTACTCAGTACTTTGTTGAAGCGCTTTTGGCAGCCTCGAGTCTTTTGAGGTATGACGCTACAAGCTCGGGCACACTTGTATTTGGCGAGGTCCTCCCATTCTTCTCTGCAGATCTTCTCAAGCTGTGTCAGGTTGGATGGGGAGCGTCGCTGCATAACTATTTTCAGGTCTCTCCAGAGATGTTTGATCGGGTTCAAGTCCGGGCTCTGGCAGGGCCACTCACAGACATTCTGCATTGTCTTGGCTGTGTGCTTAGGGTTGTTGTCCTGTTGGAAGGTGAACCTTCGCCCCAATCTGAAGCCCTGAGCGCTCTGGAGCAGGTTTTCATCAAGGATCTCCCTGTAATTTGCGCCGTTCATCTTTCCCTTGACCCTGACTTGTCTCCCAGTCCCTGCCGCTGAAAAACATCCCCACAGCATGATGCTGACACAACCATACTTCACCATAGGGATGGTGCCAGGTTTCCTCCAGATGTGACGCTTGGCATTCAGGCCAAAGAGTAACATTTTGGTTTCATCAGACCAGAGAATCTTGTTTCTCATGGTCTGAGAGTCCTTTAGGTGCTTTTGGGAAACTCTAAGTGGGCTGTCATGTGCCTTTTACTGAGGAGTTGCTTCCGTCTGGCCACTCTACCATAAAGGCCTGATTGGTGGAGTGCTGCAGATATTCTCCCATCTCCACAGAGGAACTCTGGAGCTCTGTCAGAGTGACCAACGGGTTATTGGTCACCTCCCTGACCAAGTCCCTTCTCCCCCTATTGCTCAGTTTGGCCTGTCGGCCAGCTCTAGGAAGAGTCTTGGTGGTTCCAAACTCCATATAAGAATGATGGAGGCCACTGTGTTCTTGGTGACCTTCAATGCTGCAGACCCTTTTTTGGTTCCCTTCCCCAGATCTGTACATCAACACAATCCTGTCTTGGAGCTCTACCGACAATTCCTTCAGCCTCATGGCTTAGTTTTTGCTCTGACATGCACTGTCAACTGTGGGACCTTGCATAGACAAGTGTGTGCCTTTCCAAATCACGTCCAATCAATTGAATGTACCACAGGTGGACTCCAATCAAGTTGTAGAAACATGTCAAGGATGATCAATGGAAACAGAATGCACCTGAGCTCAATCTCGAGTCTCATAGCAAAGGGTCTGAATATTTATGTAAATAAGGTATTTCTGTTAGTTTTTTTATACAGTTGCAAAAATAAAAAAATAAAAATGTTTTCGCTTTGTAATTATGGGGTATTGATCTATAGGTTGATGAGGAAAAAAATGTATTTAATAAATTTTAGAAAATCCTGTAACGTAACAAAATGTGGACAAAGTCAAGGGGTCTGAATACTTTCCGAAGGCACTGTAGGTAGTGTTGATTGTGGTCTGGCCTGTGGCCACCCTCTTCCTTGAAACCCCCTTTATAACCATACAGCGGCTGGTCTGGCAACTCTCTCAACGCAAATCAAATCAAATGTTATTTGCCACATGCTTTGTAAACAACAAGTGTAACGAACAGTGAAATGCTTACTTACGGGCCCTTCCCAACAATGAAGATAGAAATAAAATAGAGAAATAATAGAAAAGTATTAACACATGAATAAAAGTCATAATAAATACACGATGAGTAACGATAACTTGGCTGTATACACTGGGTACCAGCATGACTTCAAGGCTGTGCTGTTGAACTTTGGCTGTTCGTCATTGCACTGGGGCAGCGCAGCTCCATATTACCTCTGTTGCCCTGTCTGTCTTCATTAAAGTGTAATGTTGCGACTCCAGTGGGGGTGGGGCGCAGGAGGGAAGGGGATGGAGGTGGGGGAGTTGAAACGCAGGTGCTTTATCTCCGCAACTCTGTGATCTCGACATCGTTTTCAGAGGGAGAGCTTGAAAGCAGCAGTTCGCCCCCTTGGAAAAGGAGAGTTCTGAAGGCTGACATGCCCTACTTAGCTGACACATCGCAATGCGGGCTGGGATTTCTCCCAACCCTTTCTGACATCAGAGAGGCTGGCGGAGAGGCGTTCCTTAGTATTCCTTGGCTTTTGCGAGTCAATGTCTTATGTAATCCGGCGCTAGAATTAATGCTGATCCCGACAGTTTATTTTATTTTTTTATTTTTTTCGAAGTATATGCACATGAGGCCTGTGCCCTAGCCTATTAATGCTTCTCCAAAGCTAACATCAGGTGGAAGACAAAATGTTGTTTTCTCTGCCCCATTTACATTGTTTTTAGTGTTGTTAACCATGGTAAATGTCATGCAGAGATAGGCACACTTATTGAAACAGATTGTCTGAGGATTATATTTTTTTATTTCACCTTTATTTAACCAGGTAGGCCAGTTGAGAACAAGTTCTCATTTACAACTGCGACCTGGCCAAGATAAAGCATAGCAGTGCGACAAAACAACAACACAGAGTTACACATAAACAAACGGACAGTCAATAACACAATAGAAGAATCTATGTACAGTGTGTGCAAATGTAGAAGAGTAGGGAGGTAAGGCAATAAATAGGCCATAGAGGCGAAATAATTACAATTTAGCATGAACACTGGAGTGATAGATGTGCAGATGATGATGTGCAAGTAGAGATACTTGGGTCCAAAAGAGCAAGAGGATACATAACAATATGGGGATGAGGTAGTTGGGTGTGCTATTTACAGATTGGCTGTGTACAGGTACAGTGATCGGTAAGCTGCTCTGACAGCTGATGCTTAAAGTTAGAGAGGGAGATATAAGACTCCAGCTTCAGTGATTTTTGCAATTCGTTCCAGTCATTGGGAGCAGAGAACTGGAAGGAAAGGCGGCCAAAGGAAGTGTTGGCTTTGGGGTTCACCAGTGAAATATACCTGCTGGAGCGTGTGCTACGGGTGGGTGTTGCTATCGTGACCAGTGAGCTGAGATAAGGCGGGGCTTTACCTAGCAAATACTTACAGATGACCTGGAGCCAGTGGGTTTGGCGACGAATATGTAGTGAGGGCCAGCCAACGAGAGCATACAGGTCGCAGTGGTGGGTAGTATATGGGGCTTTGGTGACAAAACTGATGGCACTGTGATAGACTACATCCAGTTTTCTGAGTAGAGTGTTGGAGGCTATTTTGTAAATGTCATCGCCGAAGTCGAGGATCGGTAGGATAGTCAGTTTTACGAGGTTATGTTTGGCACCATGAGTGAAGGAGGCTTTGTTGCGAAATAGGAAGCCGATTCTAGATTTCATTTTGGATTGGAGAGTTTACAGTCTAACCAGACACCTAGGTGTTTGTAATTGTCCACATATTCTAGGTCAGAGCCGTCCAGAGTAGTGATGCTAGTCGGGCGGGAGGGTGCGGGCAGCAAACGGTTGGAGAGCATGCATTTAGTTTTACTAGCATTTAAAAACAGTTGGAGGCCACGGAAGGAGTGTTGTATGGTATCGAAGCTCGTTTGGAGGTTTGTTAACACAGTGTCCAAAGAAGGGCCAGATGTATACAGAATGGTGTCGTCTGCATAGAGGTGTATCAGAGAATCACCTGCAGCAAGAGCAACATCATTGATATATACAGAGAAAAGAGGCGGCCTGGGAATTGAACCCTGTGGCACCCACATAGAGACTGCCAGAGGTCCGGAAAACAGGCCCTCCAATTTGACACACTGAACTCTATCTGAGAAGTAGTTGGTGAACCAGGCGAGGCAGTCATTTGAGAAACCAAGGCTATTGAGTCTGCCGATAAGAATGTGTTGATTGACAAAGTCGAAAGCCTTGGCCAGGTCAATGAAGGCAGCTGCACAGTACTGTCTTTTATCGATGGCGGTTATGATATAGTTTAGGACCTTGAGCGTGGCTGAGGTGCACCCATGACCAGCTCGGAAACCAGATTGCATAGTGGAGAAGGTACGGTGGAATGGTCGGTGATCTGTTTGTTTACTTGGCTTTTGAAGATTTTAGAAAGGCAGGGCAGGATGGATATAGGTCTATAATAGTTTGGGTCTAGAGTGTCTCCCCCTTTGAAGAGGGGGATGACCGCGGCAGCTTTCCAATCTTTGGAGATCTCAGACGATACGAAAGAGAGGTTGGAACAGACTAGTAATAGGGGTTGCAACAATTTCGGCGGATAATTTTAGAAAGAGAGGGTCCAGATTGTCTAGCCCAGCTGATTTGTAGGGATCCAGATTTTGCAGCTTTTTTCAGACCTTCAGCTGTCTGGATTTGGGTGAAGGAGAAGCAGGGGGGCCTTGGGCAAGTTTCTGCAGGTGGTGCTGAGTTGTTGGCCGGGGTAGGGGTAGCCACGTGGAAAGCATGGCCAGCCGTAGAAAAATGCTTATTGAAATTCTCAATAATGGTGAATTTATCGGTGGTGACAGTGCAGTGGGCAGCTGGAACTTTTTGGAATTAGTGCTACAGGATGCAAATTTCTGTTTGAAAAAGCTAGCCTTAGCTTTCCTAACTGACTGAGAATATTGGTTCCTGACTTGCCTGAAAAGTTGCATTTCGCGGGGGATATTCAATGTTAATGCAGAACGCCACAGGATGTTTTTGTGCTGGTCAAAGGCAGTCAAGTCTGTGGTGAACCCAGGGCTATATCTATTCTTAGTCCTGCATTTTTTTGAATGGGGCATGCTCGAAGCAAGATGTGCTCGAAGCAGAGATACGTTTACAACTAATTTACATTTTGAGGAGGCTTTATTTATATATAGTAGCTGTTGGCATTGTGCCAATACGACTTAGCATTTTACAATGCAAGAACACCAAACAGAGAAGATGAGGGGATTACAGTGCATATCTTGTTATTGCTGCTGATTTATTTATACATTTGCATTATCTTCTTTGATTTCCTGTTTGGGGAAAGTACCGCATTCATATTGTAATTGTAGAAAGAGATAAATAAATAAATAGTTCAATATGAGGGTATATTGGCACCCGGCTAAATCCTGCCGGTCTGTCCGAATGATGAACCAGCTGGTGCCTTCTCGAGATTCCTCAACCAGGTGTGACTTTGGTAGTAGTGGCAACATGCCGTAATGTAACCCACTGTGAGATTGTTTGGCCGAGCCCTTCCCTTCACTATCATCATCACTCCCAAACGTGTTTATGTATTTTTTTGTTTTTTCGTTTTTGTTTTACATGACAGAGATAGTGAAGAGAGACAGTAAAGTGTGGGTGCGGTGCAAACTAAATTCAAACGCCAACACCAGCATGTCATTTCTTAACTTGACCAGTTTCTCACAGCAGGAATGTAATGCACTCACTATTGTGTCTGCTAAATGACAAAAATGTAAATGTAAGAAAATATTCCTGCAGTAACAGGAAACGTGAATTGTCATGTGGACTATAATTCATGGGCATTTTGCTTGATACATTTTTTGTTTTAAAGTATAAATTACTAACTTTAAAAGCCTTTTTCAATCTCTAACACACAACAAGTTTGCATTTCCTGCAGTGCAGGAAAATGATCTGCAACAACAGAGTGATCAAATTAACCTGTACATCAAGTAAACCTGTACATGTGCTCTGAAGACGGCAGCAACAATAACTGCTAGACCAATCCAAGCCACTGTCTTTACTGTTTCTGTCAGCCTCAAAACAATGGACCAACATCATCAAAGTCTGACAATCAATAATCAAGTAAATGCTTAACATTTATTGGCGCTTTCAGCTTGAAGTGCAATCAGGCTACATAATGGCATGTCTGACTTTAGCTTAAACTATTTAACCAGGATTGTTTTAACAGAAAAGGGGCTCTTCTGAACCCATCTGGCGAGCAGAATAATTGAATATTACGGGGGTGTTTAATATGTCCGCTAAACCGCATGCTTGATTGGAGAATGATCCAGAACCATTTTTTCAATTTTATTTGATGAAAGTGTGTTAAACTTTTGGCATATGGAGACTTCATGGCGTAATTTTCTGGTTATAAACTGGTTTTCTGGTTGAGGAGACATCACATAACCATATTGCAACCAATTACTACTACAACTACGACAGACTATAAGAACTACTACAACGTAATGGTATCTACGTTTAGGAACCAATTCATGTTATGTCTTTGTTATATCTGTATATGACTCTCTATATCATCTTCAAATTCAGTTTCAAATGTGGTTATGCAGTCTCTACTACCCGCCTGCCAGGTTTGCTCAATAAAACAATGTTAATTGTTCATGACCAAAATATAGCAATTCAAATGGGGTTTCTTGCAGTAGAAGAGGAGCCTTGTTTTCATATCATCCCCAGAAAAGTAATTGCTTTTGACAAAATAAAGCCCAAGATACTTCACACAACTTGTACCTCCTGATTTTCTTCCATTCTATCCGACAGCCTGAAGGGAATCTTCATCTGACATTTCTATTTACACTCTACACTAAGGTTGTATCTCAAATGGCACCCTATTCCCTATATAACACACTACTTTTGACTAGAGCCCTATGAGCCCTGGTTAACAGTAGTGCAATATATAGGGAATAGGGTGCCATTTGGGACGCAGACTGAGACATAATCAGAATGGTTCAATTAATGACGACTCTCGAAAAACGGCACTGAAACAAATGTTCCCTCGTCAGATTGTTTGTTCTGTGGAACCCTGGCTGTTGGCGAGATAAATTATGCATTACCTCTGCCTTGTTAGCCCCGTTTGTGCAGCGTTTGACCTGGCAAATGTTTACCGCTCTCGTTTAGCGGTAGCAGACAAGGCCATGTTTAATGAGAACATTCTGGAAGATAAGGAAGGAGAAAAAATAAATGAGAGAAGAGGAACTCGGTTTAGTTATTGGCCCTCGATCGGCAAAACCAAAATGCCTGTTAGTTGCAAGTCAATGGAGGCCTAGAAACTAAGTACCAAGCCAGGGATGATCAGTATGTATGTTAAAATGGTAATTGTACATCAACATCCGTCCTTGATCGCAAATGTCACTGAAAGGGATATGTCACTGCTTGTCACCCCCTCACCCCTCATTTCTACAAAAAAAAGCTGAGATCCTGTTGCTATGGAGATGGAGAAATGGGTAAGGGAGGGGAACGGGGGGATGGTACTTCATGCCCTTTGCCGTGGCCGTGCCGCGAGTGTGAGATACCTGTTCAACTGTCATGTCCACTCTGTTCTGTCTGATAGCGGTGGTGGTGTGTGTGTGCACGAGGGGTATGAGGGGGGACAGCGACACTCTGGGGTCCTAACCCTAAAAAAGGCAAGAAGATGTTCTTCGCTCAGCAGAAACATGGTCGTCTCGCCTGGCACGGACAATAAAACCCCGACCCCCTACTAACGTCATGTGAAACAAACTGCCACAATGATTAATGCCGCAGGCTTACGGTTGTCAGGGTGTTTCACTGATGACCTACAGCTAGCATCTCCCTCCGCTCTCCTCTGCTGCTCTGGTCCCAAAGACTAATTCTAACTTTATTGTTCCCTGTGGGAAACTGCTTGAAGAGAGTTAATGCGTTATAAAAGGCTATGTTCCAACTTCCAACTCAACCCTTTGGTCTTGAGTAGATTCGGTTGGTGACGCCCAACCTGAATGGAAATTGATGCGTGAAGAGACTGGCTGGCCCAGATGGTGACTGACTCCACATCCAGCCAGTGACAGGAGAGGTCGTGCTTCAGCAGGCAGGGCGTTGTGGCGAGCACAGAGTCGGAGCGAAGAAGTAACGCTGTATGGTGTTCGACGCATTTGAGCTGGTGGTCTGTGCAGTTAGAGAAAGTATTGGATATTTGTGGCTCAAAGTTGATAATCTGTTGGTTTCTAGATTGGTTCCTCTCTAATGAAGTACTCTACCGTTGATTTTATGGTGTGGACACACACTCTCTCACATATACAAACATACACACACATAACCTGTCACACTCTTTCTCTCTCTCTCACACACACACACATACGCACACGCACACACACACACACACACACACACACACACACACACACACACACACACACACACACACACACACACACACACACACACACACACACACACACACACACACACACACACACACACACACACACACACACAATCAGTATGTCAACCCCTGTATCTGGACTACAGTTACACAACACTGTTAAACATGTGTCTATTCTCTGACAGAGCCATGTTCGCCCTAAGTTGCTCTTTGAGTGTCTGCAGCATTCTAAACATAACATGTGCGAGTGGAGAAGAGATATCTGATGCTGACACCTGATGTTAAAGTGCACACTTTGCTTAGAAGGCTTCAGGAGAGGTTAGTTGTTTTTGGGGACACGGTTTGTCAAATGATTCTATATTGAACCCTTTTGAGAAAGTTCTATAACACCTAAAAAGACTCATCAAAAGTGTGTGTGTGTGTGAGGATTGTATGTGCATTGTAAAAAAGTGGTTCTTGAGATGTGCTTTGTGGCAGGCAATGGTTATATGGTTTTAAAGTGTACTTTAAAATGTACTTTAAAGAACCTTCGTGAGAGTTATCCCAAAAGGTTTGCTCAAGCAGCGACAAACCAAAGTGTGCGTGTGCGTGTTTATTTTTTAATTTTTAATTTCACCTTTATTTAACCAGGTAGGCCAGTTGAGAACAAGTTCTCATTTACAACTGCGACCTGGCCAAGATAAAGCATAGCAGTGTGAACAGACAACAACACAGAGTTACACATGGAGTAAACAATAAACAAGTCAATAACACAGTAGGAAAAAAAATAAATGAGTCTATATACATTGTGTGCAAAAGGCATGAGGAGGTAGGCAATAAATAGGCCATAGGAGCGAATAGTTACAATTTAGCAGATTAACACTGGAGTGATAAATCATCAGATGATCAATGTGCAAGTAGAGATACCGGTGTGCAAAAGAGCAGAAAAGTAAATAAATAAAAACAGTAAGGGGATGAGGTAGGTAAATTGGATGGGCTGTTTACAGATGGACTATGTACAGCTGCAGCGATCGGTTAGCTGCTTAGATAGCAGATGTTTAAAGTTGGTGAGGGAAATAAAAGTCTCCAACTTCAGCGATTTTTGCAATTCGTTCCAGTCACAGGCAGCAGAGAACTGGAAGGAAAGGCGGCCAAATGAGGTGTTGGCTTTTGGGATGATCAGTGAGATATACCCGCTGGAGCGCGTGCTACGGGTGGGTGTTGTTATCGTGACCAGTGAACTGAGATAAGGCGGAGCTTTACCTAGCATGGACTTATAGATGACCTGGAGCCAGTGGGTCTGGCGACGAATATGTAGCGAGGGCCAGCCGGCTAGAGCATACAGGTCGCAGTGGTGGGTGGTATAAGGTGTTTTAGTAACAAAACAGATGGCACTATGATAAACTGCATCTAGTTTGCTGAGTAGAGTATTGGAAGCTATTTTGTAGATGACATCGCCGAAGTCGAGGATCGGTAGGATAGTCAGTTTTACTAGGGTAAGTTTGGCGGCGTGAGTGAAGGAGGCTTTGTTGCAAAATAGAAAGACGATTCTTGATTTGATTTTGGATTGGAGATGTTTAATATGAGTCTGGAAGGAGAGTTTACAGTCTAGCCAGACACCTAGGTATTTATAGATGTCCACATATTCAAGGTCGGAACCGTCCAGGGTGGTGATGCTAGTCGGGCGGGCGGGTGCAGGTAGCGAACGGTTGAAAAGCATGCATTTGGTTTTACTAGCATTTAAGAGCAGTTGGAGGCCACGGAAGGAGTGTTGTATGGCATTGAGGCTCGTTTGTAGGTTAGATAGCACAGTGTCCAAGGAAGGGCCAGAAGTATACAGAATGGTGTCGTCTGCGTAGAGGTGGATCAGGGAATCGCCCGCAGCAAGAGCAACATCATTGATATATACAGAGAAAAGAGTCGGCCCGAGAATTGAACCCTGTGGTACCCCCATAGAGACTGCCAGAGGACCGGACACCATGCCCTCCAATTTGACACACTGAACTCTGTCTGCAAAGTAGTTGGTGAACCAGGCAAGGCAGTCATCAGAAACACCGAGGCTACTGAGTCTGCCGATAAGAATATGGTGATTGACAGAGTCGAAAGCCTTGGCCAGGTCGATGAAGACGGCTGCACAGTACTGTCTTTTATCGATGGCGGTTATGATATCATTTAGTACCTTGAGCGGGGCTGTGTGTGTGTGTGTTCAGTGTTGGCAGATGGTTGTCTCCCAGGTTTTGTACTGTGTTGTGAGATAAGGTAATATGGCCTCGCAAAGCCTTCAATTCAGTTGCCGGAAACAAGGTCGCTGTCTGCAACGAGCAAAAACTGCAAGCTCTCGTGCTTTGGTGTTCGTGGCAAAGCTTTGGAAGGTTGACATGTTGTTCTTTCGCTGTTGTTTTTACCATTTTGAGTGAGATGATTTTCCAACATCAACTACCAGGATTGTTCAAACAAACCATAAAAAGGACTCCTGAATTAGCGGATATCTCAGAAGACAGAAAAGTTACTATTTCAACATCACAGGGAGTAAAGCATGTACCCCCTAGCTTCAGAAAAAAATGTAATAAAATTAAAAAGACACTTTCCAAGAATATCACTCAATAGTATTGGCAGGGCATTGTTCTGCAGAGTATAAACCAGAGGGACGTGGCTTGCATAGCAGTAGAGGTGGAGTAAGAGGTGCAAGAGCCTTTGATGTAGCCATGTTTCAGACTGAACTGCAAACAGAGCCGCGTAAATGTGTATCCTGTGTGTGGCCGGCGAGGCCCTCTGCTGCAGCGTGCTTCTGGATGCTGTTTCACAACAGCAGCAGCAGTAGCTTGTGACTGCGGTTGAGTCTGAATCAGTGGGAATTGTCACTATCAGCTACTGTGGGAGAGGAGTGAGACATTCACATGTGAACAAATACAATTGATGTACTTCTTTGGAAACGCAATCGTCTGATCCAGCGGTCTTATCCGGTGTGTGTGTGTGTGTGTGTGTGTGTGTGTGTGTGTGTGTGTGTGTGTGTGTGTGTGTGTGTGTGTGTGTGTGTGTGTGTGTGTGTGTGTGTGTGTGTGTGTGTGTGTGTGTGTGTGTGTGTGTGTGTGTGTGTGTGTGTGTGTGTGTGTGTGTGTGTGTGTGCATTAACCTCTTGTGACATTGCATTTTACCTCCTCGGCTGGCTGCAGTGGAATATTTGCTGGATTAATGGGATGAAACGTTGCTCCGAGACCCCCTTTCTTGGGGACAGAACTTTTGCTCACGTTTCCTCAGTGCTATTTTTAAAGGAGGGAAGAGGCAGACTGAAAATGTCATTTGGTGAAAATAGCTTTGTGCGTGGGACTGACACACACACACACTTCGGTTTGACGAAAGGGGCCAAGGTCTGTCGAGGTGTGAGAGAGAGAGAGAGAGAGGGAGAGGAAATAAAGAAATACAGACAGAGTGAAAGACAGGAAGGACGAAGAAATAAAACTAAAGACAGGAAGAAAGTATAGATAGTAAGAAAGAAAGAAAGAAAGAAAAAAAACGTTTTTAAAAAATGAACAAGGAAATAAAGATATGGAAGAAGGAAAGATACAGAGAGATACTTTCAACTTTGAAGACACCCTTGAACGTTTGGGTAGTTAAAGTAGTGGTAGGTATGCCTGACTGTGTTCAAGTGCGGGCATCAAAAGAAGACAGCTCAGATATTCTCCAAACAGCAACTGCCCGAGAGCCAAAAGGTGGCTTTGAAATAGTTTCTATGCTTAATTTTACCACAGCGAAAAGCACACCACTTATTCTATTATTTCATTTACCACTGCGACAGGCGACAGTTTTGCATGTTTTTCCCCCCACTCTCCAATATCCTGCGCATTAAAACAGATCACCTGGAAAGGGATATGAATATATCAATGTCTTTACAGGAGCTTGTTGAGCTACATGTTGCTTTCGGGAATGAATTGACGTTCTTCTTCAGACAAACACTGTCCATGGATTGCTGTTGTCGTTTCTAGGGCTTTTTTGAGTTATTTCCAGGGGATGTTTGTCCGTGTCCTGTTTCTCCACACTTGCACTCACAAACTCCCGTCATGGATTTAAAAGCTAATTATTGGTGTAAACATTGGCTGTAGGGGATTTCCACCATTGTTAAATCCATAGAAGAAAGTGTGCAAGTACATACTTCGGGAGAAGGGTGGTGAATGTATTTATTTATTTTTGATGTAACCTTTATTTAACTTGGCAAGTGAATCGGGACACAGCCTATTTATCTCTCTTTCTAGAGAGGCTGGGGGTAAGAATGTGGTCAATTGTAAACGAATCTCGTCTTAAGCACAGTGACTGTCGGCGAGGATTCAATTTGTCTCTGTGTCTGAAGTAGAGCAATGTGGGGCTCGGCATTGTCCCAGAGCGCATGGAGGGCTAGACTAGACGGGAGGAATTCATCGCGACGGACAGCTCCCGTAATGAACCGTCCGGGGCTTCTGGAAGAGCTAGCGTTGAACGAAGAAGAGGGCCAAGTAATTGGTTGCCTCAGACGTGCTGTGGCCCTTGTCGATGCGGTTTCTCAAAGCCGGGCTATGGTTTAAGAATACGAGAGACTGGATGTCAGACAATCTGTTTTGTTGTAGAGCAGACGCTTTGCAGTCTGATTCCAATTACTGTTAGCTTATTTTCTTATGTACTATAGCTCCAGTCTCACCAGGGTGACTTGTTTCTGAATTCAGACAAATTACATCCATTTGGAAGATTAGAAGAATGGATGCTGTAGCCTGTCCACTGCAGCTGCTGTTTTTTTGGTTCATTGTGATTATGAAAAAATCTAATTACTTAAAATCGGGCTGAGGTCATTCATTCATGGTGAAGTGGTTTTATTGTAATTTCATATTGGTCTCCCCAATTTTACACCTCTCGTTTCCTAGCGGCTTTTAGTGGATAATTACTTTTAATTTGTTATTTTTTTATGTGCTTTGCATCATTGTTTGTAATCCTTTGTCCTATTTAATTGGAGACTAAGAAAAGCTTTTTGAATGTACAGCGTTCAATTCGCAGATGAATTGTGTCATTTTTAGGTATTGGCTTTTGAAGACTTGCATTTTCATGGTTCATCTGTGCAGCATATAAACAAAACTTGTTTTTTATATTTCAACATACATATTTGAATGCCTGAATAGCCAGTCCAACATGAACGTATCAGTGAGCATTCAAATATGGTTTCCCTCTACTTTCATGAATTTTCAAACAAAGCTGACCACGTTGTTGCGCAACAGTTTACAAAGTGATTCGAAATGCTCAGCAAGTTGCTATTTCAGAAGTCCTTCCTACCCCCTAAAGGTTTTCAACATTAGCATATTTTCCTCACTTTGAGACAAGTGTGAAGGGTGTGTGAATTGTGAAGCCACTGTAAAACAGGTGTGAAGCACTATGAATTAACAGCCCGTGCTGCGATTTAACAACATCCAGCTACAAGACAAGGGGCCACAGTCTGAAGGCTTGCAGTAGAGTTGGGTATAAATTATGTTACATTTAGATTGTGTGACAGACCATGATGTACTGTACAGTGCATTCGGAAAGGATTCAGATCCCTTATTCAGATCCCTCTTTTCCTTCTTCTAATCCGTATATGTCTTTGCTTTTCTCTCTTTCACCTCTGCCGGACAACGACCCCTCTGAACATCTGTAGTTCTACTGGGCCTCAAGGGCCTCAAGTTGTTCGCCTAAAAAGAATGAATGATGTACAGTGCATTCGGAAAGTATTCAGACCCCTTGACTTTTTCCACATTTTGTTACATTACAGCCTTATTCTAAAATGGATAACTTTTTTTTTCATCAATCTACACACATAATGACGAAGCAAAAACCATTTTTTTTATAATTATTTTTTGAAAACTGAAATATCACATTTACATAAGTATTCAGACTTTTTACTCAGTACTTTGTTGAAGCCCTTTTGTCAGTGACTACAGCCTTGAGTCTTCTTGACGCTACAAGCTTGGACAACCTGTATTTGGGGAGTTTCTCCCATTCTTCTCTGTCAGGTTGGATGGGGAGTGTCGCTGAACAGCTATTTTCAGGTCCCTCCAGAGATGTTCGATTGGGTACAAGTCGGGGTTCTGGCTGGGCCACTCGAGGACATTAAGAGACTTGTCCCGAAGCCACTCCGTCGTTGTCCTGTTGGAAGGTGAACCCTGTGTGCTTAGGGTCGTTGTCCTGAACGCTCTGGAGCAGGTTTTCATTAAGGATCTCTCTGTAATTTGCTCCGTTCATCTTTCCCTCGATCCTGAGTAGTCTCCCAGTCCCTGTCGCTGAAAAACATCACTACAGCATGATGCTGCCACCACTATGCTTCACTGTAGGGATGGTGCCAGGTTTCCTCCATATGTGACGCTTGGCATTCAGGCCAAAGACTTCTTGTTTCTCATGGTTTGAGAGTCCTTTACGTGCCTTTAGGCAAACTCCAAACGGGCTGTCATGTGCCTTTAACTGAGGAGTGACTTCTGTCTGCCCACGCTACCTTAAAGGACTGATTGGTGGAGTGCTACAGAGATGGTTGTCCATCTGGACGGTTCTCCCATCTCCATAGAGGAACTCTGGAGCTCTGTCAGAGTGACCATCGGGTTCTTGGTCACTTTCCTGACCAAGACCCTTCTCTCCCAATTGCTCAGTTTGGCCAGGCGGCCAGCTCTAGGAAGAGTCTTGGCGGTTTTTAACTTCTTCCATCTAAGAATGATGGAGGCCACTGTGTTCTTGGGGACCTTCAATGCTGCTTCACAAGGTCTGTCCCTCGACACAATCCTGTCTCGGAGCTCTACGGACAATTCCTTTGACCTCATGGCTTGGTTTTTGCTCTGACATGCACTGTCAACTGTGGGACCTTTTATTGACAGGTGTGTGCCTTTGTAGAAACATCTCAAGTATGATCAATGGAAACAAGATGCACCTGAGCTCAATTTCGAGTCTCATAGCAAAGGGTCTGAGTACTTATGTAAATAAGGTATTTCTGTTTTTTATTTGTAATACATTTGCTAACATTTCTAGAAACCTGTTTTCGATTTGTCATTATGGAGTATTGTGTGTAGATTGATGAGGACATTTTTTTATTCAATCCATTTTAGAATAAGGCTGTAAAGTAACAAAATGTGGAAAAAGTCAAGAGGTCTGAATACTTTACGAATGCACAGTATTTGCTTGCCGGTCTGTAAGTGGGTCTCGTGTCAAAGAATCTGAAGAGGCTGAATTTCCTTAGGCCTCAGAATGAGTTCAAATTTAAAAAAAAATGTGATTGAAGTCATTCAAACCAAACCAAATCAAACATTGCTACAAAACACAAACAAATTCACTATAAACATTCAGAAAAGAGGGTTAAGGCATTGACAAGAGAACATGCTGCAATTTCACTCCGTGTGCACTCCAAAAGCATGTCAAAGACGCTCAGTGCCAATGCTGACAATGACTGATGTTTGGTTACATTTACATTATGTTAAACCTTCTTGGCTGTGAAAGCGGCCTTCGTATGTATCCATGTGGTATACCTCATTTGACCTTTCAACCCAATTTGACCGGTGTCCCCCCCCCTCTCTCCTCCAGGACAACGAGGAGGATGCCCACAGGATCGCCCCCTCACCGGTGGTCCACGTGCGGGGGCTCTGTGAGTCAGTGGTGGAGGGGGACCTGGTGGAGGCCCTGGAGAAGTTTGGCAACATCTGGTAGGTGAAATTTCTTCTTGTCTGTTCTGCTTTGAGGGACAAGCGCCAATCCTTTGCATCATTTCCATTACATGGATGCATGTGCATATGATTACTTGAAATGTACTATAGAACAGTAGTCCATTACATAACTGTATTCATAGTTCAGAGTGGCACTTAGTGTAAGTGAATTTTCACTTACCAGGAAGAGCCAACTACTATATGACTATGCATGCCAGTTAGTATTCTAATACTATTCTGCGTCTGAGCAGCTCACTGATTGAATGCATCAACAGAATGTATTGAGATGCATTTTTTTCCCCTGTGTGCAGTTTGATTGTTTTTCCTCCAACAAAGCCAGTGGGACTGGACTCTTTGCCCTTCTAGAATACAACTCCCTTTTTCTGGATTTTTATCTCCCATTAGCCATTTCTTCAGTGTTGATTTATTTTTATTTTTATGCATTTAAATGCAATAACAATCTCCCGGTTATCATATTTCTCGTAGAACAAGGACCATTAAGGGCTTGGAAAACGTTTGCCATTTTAGGACCTGTATTTTTAGCTCATGTCTGTCCTCTAAATTGCCTGCTTTTATCATCAGACCACACATGTTTACCCAAGGGTATAACTGTTCAGGGGACAAACATGCGATATTTGTCTGGGGAAGCCTCATTTGGGGCACTCACACAACGGGGAATACACAGCAGAGGCTTATTTGCCTAGCCCCTTCGCGTTCACTTAGAGAATCTAGAAAGTTTTGATTTGAAGTTGAGGTGAATTTGGGTGGAATTTGGAAAAAGACTTTGACCCCGTAGACACACTCAAGATGCACGACTGAAATACAACGCGTCCGATGCAACGGTTGTGACACAAGGGAGAGTTCTTCTGCACAAAAGTATTGATACACACATCTTATGCGGACAAACTCTCCATTATATCACAAACGTAGCAGTTGTATCACAACCATCATGTCAAATGCGTTGTACATCAGTTTTACAACCAGAGTGTTGTATTGTAATTATTGTAAATATCCCCCTGCCACCATCCATCCCAGTGTCACTTGATATTTCTGTAACTCGGGGGGTATTATGGGATGTGGATTTGATTGCAAGGACTTGACTTGTGCGCTGGTAGAGTATGTTCACCGGTGCTGTAGTCGGAATTGAAATCAGGCGAGGGTATTTTTAGGTTGGTGCAATATCGATATACTGTAGGTCCCTCCGAGTATGCCATAGGCAGACATATTGGGACACGGTGAACGTGAGCTGTGGCCTCAAGGACAGCATTCACATTAGAATGATGGGGAGCCTTTATTGTGCAATCAATGCTATTTATGAAGGTGGAGTGTGCTCTGTCTGCAATTTAAGTAGTGCATTATCATGCAGTGATAATATAGGGATGACCACCTGATAATATCTTATAATCATAATCATCCAAAACCAGCCATTCTTAGTAGATAATGTAAGATACTAGCGAGATGAATAGTTGTTGACTGTAAAATAAAGCATAACCAGGGGGACATTTTATTTTAACTTATGTTGAACTCTTTCTAGTTCAACAAAAATAGAACGCGTGGCCCTACCGAGCAAAAAGGCAGTAACTGCTCATAGTGTTAAACTGAGAACAAATGGCTTTTATTTACCTTGGTTTCACAGTAACTTTATGCAGCTACTGCTAACATGACCCCCATTTTCTCCAAAACACAATACAATAGAGGCAGGATATTGTCCACATGATTAAGCATGTATTTAATGTAGCAAAAAATCACGTTAACTCATTTTCGACCAAAAAAGGGTTTGGTTTCTATCTGGCGCCTTTCCACAAATGTTGAGTCACAAAGCAATGACTGTACCTCAGTGTGGTTTGGGGTTCTGTTAGACGAGACAAATCCTCATACGAGCATCTACTTTTATTTTACCGTCACTGCACGGAGTCTGTATAAGAAAAACATTGGGATATCTAACTAGGGAATTGAGGAGCTAAAATTGAATATGGGCCACTGAGTGACACACTGGCTAGGTCTTCAGTGTGTGGGGATGCTTACTGAGAAGTGAAAACATGGATTGTTGCTTGACACTCATCAAATGTCTGTGACATGACTGAAACAAGATTTGTTGATTGATTTATTGATTGACTGAATTTATTAGATCATTAAAAGTAGCAGGCTGCTCCAGCCGGAGCCATAATTACACACATAAAACATTATTGAGGATAAAACCACATTAAAGCCTTAAAGTTTTTTTCCATTGTGGTCCTCTTTGGCAGCAAGATGACAGGTTAGTTTCCAGGTAGTTTACACTATCACTATTTTCGACAGATATTGCATGACAGTCTGATTTTTTTCGTCGACGAAACTCCCACAACAATCGTGTGCCTTATAACCACATTTCATGCTAAGTATCTATCAACATTTCCTACATTTTGTCAGTCACCAGAGATCAGCCTCGATGTTGCGGTGGGTTACTAATTGTGTCTTTGTCACTGGGTCTTCATTTGACAGCTACGTCATGATGATGCCGTTCAAGCGCCAGGCGCTGGTGGAGTTTGAAGCCATGGAGAGCGCCGACCAGTGCGTGACGTGCGGGGCCAACGAAGCGGTCTACATTGCCGGCCAGCAGGCCTTCTTCAACTACTCCACCAGTAAGAGGATCACGCGGCCAACTAACGCCGATGACCCCAGCAGTGGCAACAAAGTCCTGCTCCTCTCCATTCAGAACCCCCTCTATCCCATCACCACTGTAAGTTCATGAACTTCGTGCCAGTTCAGTGCACTGGTTGAGTTTACAATGTTGACAATATTTTTTAGTTCAGTATGGTTTAGTTGACGATTGTTTAGTTTACAATGGTTTAGCTTTCAATAGTTTAACTTACGGTAGTCAACCCGCTGGGCACAAGCTGGTTAAATCAATGTTGTTTCAATGTAATTTGTCAACATATTGTGATGTGGAATCTACGTGGAAAATACATTGGATTTGAAAAAAGTCATCAACTGTCATCAGCTGTTGTTTTGAGGGGTTACATTTCAACCACAGGATTACGTCATCATGGTAACCAATTTTCAACATAGACAAACCTTGTATAAAATATGTTGAATTTTTACCTGTCAACAACGTCAGATCTTCAACGTAATATCCACTAAAGGAAAAAAACAATAGGCTGGGCAGCTGCTCCTACTGGACAGTTGTTCTGTCTACAGCTATTCCTTCTGTCCCATCCAGGTTTTTAACCAATCCCAGGTTAGCATTAATATTTGTCACTGACTATTACCATAATATAATAATATACAGTGGGGAGAACAAGTATTTGATACACTGCCGATTTTGCAGGTTTTCCTACTTACAAAGCATGTAGACGTCTGTCATTTTTATCATAGGTACACTTCAACTGTGAGAGACGGAATCTAAAACAAAAATCCAGAAAATCACATTGTATGATTTTTAAGTAATTAATTTGCATTTTGTTGCATGACATAAGTATTTGATCACCTACCAACCAGTAAGAATTCCATCTCTCACAGACCTGTTAGTTTTTCTTTAACCTTTACCGAACCTCAACCCCGTATCCGGGATCACCCCCCACCCCCCACACACTGATTAGCATAGATAGCATAGCTTCAGAAGTAGATAGTAGCATCTAAATATCATTAAATCACAAGTCCAAGACACCAGATGAAAGATACAGATCTTGTGAATAAAGCCACCATTTCAGATTTTTAAAATGTTTTACAGGGAAGACAAAATATGTAAATCTATTAGCTAAACACGTTAGCAAAATACACCACTATTCTAACTCCATCAGTTTCTTACTCCTTCAGGTGCTATCACCAATTCGGCTCAACTAAGATATTGATATCCACTAACCAAGAAAAAACCTCTTCAGATGACAGTCTGATAACATATTCATGGTATAGGATAGTTTTTGTTAGAAAAAAGTGCATATTTCAGGTAGAAATCACAGTTTACAATTGCACCGACCATCGCAAATCGACTAGAATTACTAGATAGAGCAACGTGTATGACCAATTTACTCATCATAAAACATTTCATAAGAATAGACAAAGCATAGCAATGGAAAGACCCAGATCTTGTGATTCCAGACAATATTTCAGATTTTCTAAGCGTTTTACAGCGAAAACACAATAAATCGATAAGTTAGCATACTACATGTGAAAACGTTACCAGAGCATCGATTCCAGCCAAAGAGCGCTATAACGTAATCACCGCCAAAAGATATTAATTTTTTCACTAACCTTCTCAGAATTCTTCCGATGACACTCCTGTAACATCATTTTACAACATACATATACAGTTTGTTCGAAAAGGTGCATATTTAGCCATACAAAACCGTGGTTACACAATAAAAATACTAGGAAATCAAGCCTCAATATGTCTGACGTCATCTATCAGAGTGATCTAGTTTAATTAAAAGCTAATCATATACTTGACTAAAAAATACAGGGTTGACAGGAATCGAAAGACAAATTAGTTCTTAATGCAACCGCTGATTTACATTTTTAAAATTATCCTTACTTTTCAATACAGGGTTGGCCAAGTGAAGCTATACCAAACAAAATGGCGATGTATGCGTTTAAAATATTTCGACAGAAACACGGTTTATCATATTAAATATTGCTTACTTTGAGCTGATCTTCCATCATATTCTTGGGCAATGTATCCTTTCTATGTTATAAACGTCTTTTGGTCGATAGATGTCCTCTGTCCTTCGAAATGTCCACTAACAACGACCGAGACCGCGAAACGTTCCCAAAGCTAGAAAGTGCACGACAAATAAATTCCTCAGAATCGCACTAAACGGATATAAATTGATATAAAACGGTTAAAATTAACTACATTATGATGTTTTTAACAACTATAACGACTGAAAACATGACCGGAGAAATATAGCTGGTTAGAAAACGATTTGGAACGAGGCAGGTCCGATGGCCTTCACGCTTGAGGCGCACGTTGAGAAAGGGCGGTCTCTGTACATTTTGGTCATTTATAATGGCTGTGAACGTCCCATCGATTTCATTGAAAACGTGATGACGTACAGACACCCAGAGGAAGACGTAGGTAGTGTCGGTTTCTTCATAGCATTCACTGTGGCCTTATAAACAGACCCCAGATCAGAGGTAAAAATTTCTGAAATCTGAACCCTGTCATGAAAAGTGCTGTAAAAATTGTTCTGTACCACTCAGAGACAAAATTTCAACTCCTATAGAAACTATAGACTGTTTTCTATCCAATAATAACAATAATATGCATATTGTACGATCAAGAATTTAGCACGAGGCAGTTTAATTTGGAGACCCAAATATGCTAATGCGGAACAGCACCCCCTATAGTTGCAAGAAGTTAAGAAGCCCCCCTGTTCTCCACTCATTACCTGTATTAACTGCACCTGTTTGAACTCGTTACCTGTATAAAAGACACCTGTCCACACACTCAATCAAACAGACTCCAACCTCTCCACAATGCCCAAGACCAGAGAGCTGTGTAAGGACATCAGGGATAAGATTGTAGACCTGCACAAGGCTGGGATGGGCTACAGGACAATAGGCAAGCAGCTTGGTGAGAAGGCAACAACTGTTGGCGCAATTATTAGAAAATGGAAGAAGTTCAAGATGACGGTCAATCACCCTCGGTCTGGGGCTCCATGCAAGATCTCACCTCGTGGGGCATCAATGATCATGAGGAAGGTGAGGGATCAGCCCAGAACTACACGGCAGGACCTGGTCAATGACCTGAAGAGAGCTGGGACCACAGTCTCAAAGAAAACCATTAGTAACACACTACGCCGTCATGGATTAAAATCCTGCAGCGCACGCAAGGTCCCCCTGCTCAAGCCAGCGCATGTCCAGGCCCGTCTGAAGTTTGCCAATGACCATCTGGATGATCCAGAGGAGGAATGGGAGAAGGTCATGTGGTCTGATGAGACAAAAATATAGCTTTTTGGTCTAAACTCCACTCACCGTGTTTGGAGGAAGAAGAAGGATGAGTACAACCCCAAGAACACCATCCCAACCGTGAAGCATGGAGGTGGAAACATCATTCTTTGGGGATGCTTTTCTGCAAAGGGGACAGGACGACTGCACCGTATTGAGGGGAGGATGGATGGGGCCATGTATCGCGAGATCTTGGCCAACAACCTCCTTCCCTCAGTAAGAGCATTGAAGATGGGTCGTGGCTGGGTCTTCCAGCATGACAACGACCCGAAACACACAGCCAGGGCAACTAAGGAGTGGCTCCGTAAGAAGCATCTCAATGTCCTGGAGTGACCTAGCCAGTCTCCAGACCTGAACCCAATAGAAAATCTTTGGAGGGAACTGAAAGTCCGTATTGCCCAGCGACACCCCCGAAACCTGAAGGATCTGGAGAAGGTCTGTATGGAGGAGTGGGCCAAAATCCCTGCTGCAGTGTGTGCAAACCTGGTCAAGAACTACAGGAAACGTATGATCTCTGTAATTGCAAACAAAGGTTTCTGTACCAAATATTAAGTTCTGCTTTTCTGATGTATCAAATACTTATGTCATGCAATAAAATGCAAATTAATTACTTAAAAATCATACAATGTGATTTTCTGGATTTTTGTTTTAGATTCCGTCTCCCACAGTTGAAGTGTACCTATGATAAAAATTACAGACCTCTACATGCTTTGTAAGTAGGAAAACCTGCAAAATCAGCAGTGTATCAAATACTTGTTCTCCCCACTGTATATGCCTTTTAGCAGATGCTTTCATCCAAAGCGACGTACAGTCAAGCCTGCATACATTTTACATGTGGATGGCCCAGGGAATCATACCCACAATCCTGCCGTTTCAAGCGCCATGCACTACCAACTGAGCCACACAGGACCACTTCATTGGCGCCGCATGTCACGGCCTGTCGGCACTCTCCATGGCTTCGAACGCCATCATCATGACATAGCTGTCAAAGGAAGAACCAGTGACAAAGGCACTTAGTAACCCACCGCAACATCGAGGCTGATCTCTGGTGACAGACCAAATTTAGAAAATGTAGACAGCTAACTAGCATGAAATGTGGATATGGCTTCAGAGATTACATCTATAGAATACGGCACACGACTGTCGTGCAAGTTTAGAGATTTTGTCTTTGCCAATGTCCTATCGTGAGAGTGATTGTTGAAATCTCACTGTTGCTATCGAAGTCATTCCAAAGGGTGGGTTCACAGAGCAAATGAAATGGAACCGTACTTTATCAATCGTTCTGTATATCATCAACGATACTATTTAGCCCAGGATTCAACGAAAAATAGACAATACATATAGGCATAGGGTTTCAAGCTTTGGTTGATTTGAAATGGAGTCTACGAGTTAATACTGGATATGTTTGATTCACGACTCCATCTCAACCAAAAATAAAAGTTGAAGAATAGGATTAAATCAAATAAAACGGTATTTAAAAGTGAATTTAAAGTTTGATTTGATTTAGTCCTATTTTTGAACATATATTGGTTTGGTTGACATGGAGACGTGAATCCAACATATAAATTATTCATTTGTTGACAAACTGGAATTGAAGCCAAATTCAGTGGCACAGATATCCAAGCAGAAGATGCATCTCCTTCAAATGTTGATCATTGGTTGTGTTGACAACCAAACACAATTCAATATCACTTTTGCAATACGGTAAATAGCCTATTAACTTGTTAACAAATTATCATTTGGATTCACGTCTCCATTTAAACCAAAAATAAAAGTTAAAAGAATAGGATTAAGCCAGTGGCCCAGATGGAACTATCCAAGCAATTGATACATATCCTTTAACTGTTGATATTTGGTTGCATTGTCAACCAAGCACAATTCAATATTACCTTTGTAAGATAGTAAATAGCATAATGTTAAGGCTATTTTGCAAACTAATATAACAGTATTTATTCAACCTTAAAATGAGTAGCACATCCATGGCTACATTTTGAGGTTACTGTAACAATACACGCCTTCTCATGTAATCATAGAAAGCATTCAGGGTCGCAGATCTGTAGAAATCTTTGCAATTGCAATAATAATCTGCACAAAAACTCCAACGGCATCGATCCACCATGTACTTTAATGTAATCTCAGGTAACTACAATCCAGGTCATGTGGTTGTGCTATTAGATCAAGCACAGTGATAACACATTAAGTTGTGTTAAACTAAATATCTGACATTGTATTCCCATTTGAACTTTGTTGTGCTTTTAAATGGTTGAAGCACAGTGATAACACATTTAGGTGACAACTAAACCAAAAAATCAGACATTGATTTTCCATTAGAATTTGGTTGTGCTTTAAGATGGTTGAAATCATAGTGATAACACATTGGGAATTAAACCAACTTTTGGCTGTCTTTTTGAGTGGGTGAAAATAGTTTGGAACCACATTGATCAACGTATCTACCAAATATTACCCAATTCTCCACGTTGAAATGACGTGGTGTGTCCAGTGGGAAGCTTGCAAGGATTTTGTTCACAATGGTTTAGTTTACGATGGTTTAATTTAAAATAGTTTATTTCACTATGGTTTGGCTTACAATGGTTTCAGTCTTAATCCATGAAAGGTTTGCTTATGATGGTTTGTTTATGATGGTTTAGCGAACAGTGGTTTAGTTTACGATGGTTTAATTTAAAATAGTTTATTTCACTATGGTTTCGCTAACGATGGTTTAGTTTATCATGGTTTAGTACACAATACCATGATTTAGCTTATGGTATTTTAGCTTACGATGGTTTAGCTCACGATGCAATGGTTAAGTTTGCGATAGTTCAGCAATGGTTTTGTTCACAATAGTTTACAATGTTTAAGTTCACAATGGTTTAACTTTACAATGGTGTTGCTTACAATGATTTAGTTTACGTTAACGCTTTAGCGTGGATTTCCTGAAAGCCTTGTAGCTAATGTGGCATGTTATTTATCTCGACAACCCAGCAGCTCAGCCGCAAAAGAGTAACGTAAAGTCTCAAATGTATGTTCAACTGACAGCCAATCTTCTATCCGCGAACAAATATACTCAAAAGAAGCAAGAAGAAATTAGTTTCTACTTGTGGTGTCGGTCTGGATCATCTAGAAAAAAATACCACACGAACACCTAAGCTTTCAGGAAGCTGTTACTTATTGTTGTGATCATTGCGGCATTAGTCCGAACCCAGTCGTTGCTTTTCTGTCTTCTAGGATGTTCTGTACACAGTCTGCAATCCCATAGGCAACGTGCAGCGCATTGTCATCTTCAAACGCAATGGAATCCAGGCCATGGTGGAATATCCTTTCTGGAGTCAAGCTGGGCTACTGCGGGCGTGTGTGTCCGTGCATGCACGGGTGGGTTTGTGCCCGAGGATGCGCGTAGAGTGGATGCATGTGCATGTGTATTGATTCAAGAGTATGTCTGTATGAGTGATTTTGCGTAAGTGTCTGTGTATGTCTCCCTGTGGGTTTGTACGAGTATGCACACCTGCATCAGTATGTCATTTTGGAGTGGGGAAACAAGCTGTCAGTCAGTGCTGGCCCCACACAGAAACACACACACACACACACACACACACACACACACACACACACACACACACACACACACACACACACACACACACACACACACACACACACACACACACACACACACACACACACACACACACACACACACACACACACACACACACACACACACACACACACACACACACACACACTCAGGCTGTAAAAAGCTCCAGAGTAGAGGAGCAGAGCCCACTCCACTCCACTCGACCGGGTCCTCGAGAGCACTGAATCAGCACGAGCAGCATTCCAGCGGACGAGATGGGCCTTCATCAAATATGGATGCCGGTCTCTCGGCATCACACACACACACTCCTGGCACACACACACTTCGCATGTATAAACACCTGACAGCGCTCGCTTATATGTCGGAAGCAGTGTGTGTGTGTGTGTGTGTGTGTGTGTGTGTGTGTGTGTGTGTGTGTGTGTGTGTGTGTGTGTGTGTGTGTGTGTGTGTGTGTGTGTGTCTATTATGGTTTGCACACCTCCAGTATGTGTAGTGGGTTAGAGGCCATATTTCAACACACTTGTCATTATGCAAGCCCTATATCAGATTTTAACAACCTATGTAATAATTAGCATGTCGTAGGCCAGTCAGTGCATGCAGTTCTGGAGTGTGAACCACATTTGTGTTCAGTTTTTTGTATCTTCTTGGGAAAAATGATCAACAATGGGAGGTACTTTTTAACTGATATACTGAAGTACTGATATTGTTCCCTTATCTATAATCACATTGTAACGCAATGGGCAGCTGTTTATATTTACTGTCTGGCATTCTAAGACATTTCACTTTGTCTCCAAGTTGGCTCGTTATGTGGATCGTGTACAGCTGTCAGTCAAGAGTTTCTTGCTAATGGTACCACTAGGAGCAGAGATTGGCCAGTGGGAATTCAAGAGACAAGGGATTGTTGTCACTGTTGTTTCAGGTTTGGGTTTTATGGGAGATGGATGCTTAAAACCCCTGTTTTATTGCCACTGGGACGTGGTTGCCGTGGAAAATGGAGGTTTCTAAGGCGCTCTGTGTTTGATCTGATCTGTGTGTGTGTTCCAATGGGCGTACCATCACATACTGTATTTTAGCATATAATATTTGAAGACATAGGCTCAACAAGTGAGAAATAGAAAGACAATTTGGCCCACCTCAATTAGATTTCAATTTAATTATATTAACACAGACATTTTGGACCTTTTTAGGTTTTTATAGTGCACTTGACTTTTACTACCGAATTTGCATAACGATCTACTCGTCTGCAAGCTGGAACCAGAGCAGCTTGAAAAGACGTCATGATGTTAGAGGCTACAGTCACTTTAGAGTGGCTGTAATCAGCACAGTCACTGCCAGTAAGGTTATAGAATAGGGCCTTGTTCAAATACTCTTAAAAGGAATCCTTCCTTCCTATCTTCTTCAACTAATTACTGATCTGACATGAAGGGATTGATGTAAGCAAGCTTTCCATTGTAATTGCACCAATTATGCCATGTCAGATGAGGGATTACTTACAAGGAAGCGAACGAGGAGAATGTATTTTTAGGAGGATTCGAACAGGGCCCTATTCTATAAACTAATCTGCCATTGCTGAGCTGATTACAGCTTCTCTGAAGCAGAACTACGTTGGGCTGAGTGACCCAAGAGTATGCGAACAGCCTTAGTCGTCTGCAGGGTGGCTTGTGGTTCTTTCCCCGTCTCCTATGTTATTGCCTTCTGGTCATTGTGATTATACACTGATCTATTCTGTTTGCCACACAATGTTTTGAATTCCACTGAGATCCTCCCGGTTGCTCTTCCTTAATGGTGTCGCCACGTTCGAAACTGTCAAAAACGCCCAGAAGGCGAAATCGGCTCTCAACGGAGCAGACATATACGCCGGCAGCTGCACCCTGAAGATCGAATACGCTCGGGTAAACACACACACTCACAAACCCACATACACACACAGTGCTCACACACACTCCACCAGGATCCCTGTGGACCCCTAACACACATGCAGCGGTGCTCTGCTCTCTCTCCCCATGCAGCCCACGCGACTCAACGTCCTCCGCAACGACAATGATAGCTGGGACTACACCAAGCCCTTTCTCGTCAGGCGAGGTACGATATCCTTCCTTCTCTGCTGAATCTCTTCCTGTACTAGGGTCGTATTCATTAGGTAGCAAACTGAAGAAAACAGACTGGAACAAGGAGAGACTACCTGGACTTGCCTAATAAGAAACGGTGATTTTAGTTCTCTGTTGCAAAACGTTTTAAACCATCCTCCGTTGCATGCTCTAATGAATACATTTGTGTGTGCGTTGTGTGTGTCACTTCTGTTTTACAAAGAGCTGATATTAAAATATGGTGAGCAGAGCAACCCTCAAATCTGTAGCCGTGGTTGTCAAACCATTTCAAAACCCTTTCAACCTTCACACTCCTACAGACGCATGATCAGTTGAGTTCCGCCATTGTGGTTTTACATTCGCTCCTTAAAAATCGGCCATGAATCTCATTTTGCCAGTTCGTCTGTTGTTTTCTCTCCAACATTTAGGCCTCAGTCTTTGTCCCTGCCTAGTCTTCTTCATTTCCTAACTAAAATGAGTCAAAATAGCCTCTCTGTTAAAAAATATATTTGTTTTCTTTCAGTCATTCGCACTTGTTCCATCAGAGAACCTTGGTAACATACATATCCTTTTGTTTTACGTATTAATTGCCAATAGAAATGTCAGATTTAGCTGTTTACCACTTCCTGTGCTTATAGTGCTGTAGCTTGCTGTTGCTTTAGCGCCCCCTACTGCTCAGTGCTGCAGGTCAGAGTGGGTACGGCCCAGTCGCCAGTGTCTAGTACAGGGTTTCCCAAACTCATCATCAAGCTTTGATTATTTGAATCAGCTGTGTAGTGCTAGGGCAAAAAAACGAAACGTACACCTAGGGGGGCCAGGACCGAGTTTGGGAAACCCTGGTCTAGTAGTACCATCACTTTCTAATCACAAATGGTATTTTATCCACTAACCCCAACGTTATCTCATCCAGATATCAAATCAAATGTTATTAGTCACACGCACCGAATACAACGGGGGTAGACCTTACATGCAGATGTGTTTACGTACTTAGTTAGGAAGAGAGACATCTGATCGTGTATACATGCTCTAAAGAAGCAAATAAATATTTTATTGCAACCAATCAATCACATTTATTTTATGAAGCCCTTTTTACATCAGCAGTTGTCACAAAGTGCTGTACAGAAACCCAGCCTAGAACTCCAAACAGCAAGCAATGCAGATGTAGAAGCACGGTGGCTAGGAAAAACTCCCTAGAAAGGCAGGAACCGAGGAAGGAACCGAGAGAGGAATAGGCTCTGAGGGGTGGCCAGTCCTGTGGAGATTATAACAGTACATGGTCATTTAGGCCAGATCGTTCTTCCAGACGTTCATAGATGACCAACGGGGTCAATAGTTTAACACCTCAGGAGTAAATGTCAGTTGGCTTTTCATAGTCAAGAAAGGATTCAATTATCTGTGAAAACAGATAAAAACAGATATATTCATGAGTGGCACGTTTCGTCACAATATTGTTTTGAATGTTCCTTTTAGGACTGATGCCCAGCTGAGCATTCTACTCAATGCAGTGTCAATGGACGCTGATGAAGATTTAGTCTAAAGTACATTACTATGGCTTTGAAACCCAATGACATTTCAAAAGGAGGCAAATCATTTTCAGGACAAGCTTTTTTTCATCATTGTGATGTCGCCGGATTTACTTTCGATACAGTATAACTTTAGATTGAGGGGAGAGCACTGACATTTTAGCTAGCTAACGTTAGCATTGCTAGCTATTTCTGGCACATTTTTGTAGCTGATGACAAAATTGCCATCTCTCTAAAACAAACTTGACAACAATGATGGCAAAGTCGTTTTCTACAAATGATTTGTCTACTTCAGCAATGTCATCGTATTTCCAGGCCACTATAATGTACATTTGATTAAACAGTCATTAGCACCAGTTCCGAAAGATTAACAATCAGACATCAATATGCTGCAGCATCTGTAGAACGTTCGTTGATAACAATGGCAACGGTGCGGACTGAGTGATAGAGGTGCAACCCATGAATATGCCTCCACTTCTATCAGTTTGTCCTTGAATAAATCTTTATGGAAACATTGGATGGTTTTATCTAATGCAGCAAGTCTTTGAAAAATGAAAACATTCATCCTTTTGCCATGGCCATGGTAGCCTACATTACATGGTACAAATGCCGACACAAAATATTGAAATACAATGAGCAAGCTCATGCCCTTGGATTTGTCAGTGTTGAGTAGGTCCAGAGAATAAAGCAACATCGATGAAAGGGCTATTGCTAATCCCCCCCCCCCCTCCACGCCCCTTTTAATCTTTCATTTGGTCATCTATCTATTTTACGACTCAATCGGTGAAAGCATAATAGAATCTGATAATAACAGACCTTGACTTTGCTGAGCCTATTCCCCTGTCCCTTCGCTGAGCCCACACCATTGAATCGATGCATATTAATTTGATATACAGTTATACAGTGCATTCGGGAAGTATTCTGACCCCTTCCCTTTTTCCACATTTTGTTACGTTACAGCCTTATACTAAAATTGATTAAATCGTTTTTCATACTCCGCAATCTACGCACAATACCCCATAATGACGAAGCGAAAACAGGTCTTTAGACATTTTTGCACATTTATAAAAAATAAAAAACAGAAATACCTTATTTAAATAAGTATTCAGACCCTTTGCTATGAGACTCGAAATTGAGCCCAGGTGCATCCTGTTTCCGTTGATCATCCTTGAGATGTTTCGACAACTTGATTAGAGTCCACCTGTGGTACATTTAATTGATTGGACATGGCTTGGGAGGCAGACACCCGTCTATATAAGGTCCCACAGTTGACAGTGCATGTCAGAGCTAAAACCAAGCCGTGAGGTCGAGGGAATTGTCGGTAGAGACAGGATTGTGTCGAGGCACAGATCTGGGGAAGGGTACCAAAAAATGTGTGCAGCATTGAAGGTCCCCAAGAACACAGTGGCCTCCATTAATCTTAAATGTAAGAAGTTTGGAACCACCAAGATTATAGCTGGCCGCCTGGCCAAACTGAGCAATCGGGGAGAAGGGCCTTGGTCAGGAAGGTGACCAAGAACCCGATGGTCACTCTGACAGAGCTCAAGAGTTCCTTTGTGGAGATAAGAGAACGTTCCAGAAGGACAACCATCTCCGCAGCACTCCACCAATCAGGCCTTTATGGTAGAGTGGTCAGATGGAAGCCCCTCCTCAGTAAAAGGCACATGACAGCCCACTTGGAGTTTTCCAAAAGGAACCTAGGACTCTCAGAACATGAGAAACAAGATTCTCTAGTCTGATGAAACCAAGATTGAACCCTTTGTCCTGAATGCCAAGCGTCACGTCTGGAGGAAACCTGGCACCATCCCTACAATGAAGCTGTTGGTGGCAGCATCATGCTGGGGGGATGTTTTTCAGCGGTAGGGACTGGGAGACTAGTCGGGATCGAGGGAAAGATGAATGGAGCGAAGTACAGAGATCCTTGATGAAAACCTGCTCCAGAACGCTCAGGACCTCAGACTGGGGTGAAGATTCACCTTCCAAACAGGACAACAACCATACGCAAACACCCACGACAAAGCAGGAGTGGCTTTGGGACAAGTCTCTGAATGTCCTTGAGTGGCCCAGCCAAAGCCTGGACTTCAACCTGATCGAACACCTCTGGAGAGACCTGAAAATAGCTGTGCAGCGACGCTCCCCATCCAACCTAACAGAGCTTGAGAGGATCTGCAGAGAAGAATGGGAGAAACTCCCCAAATACAGGTGTGCCAAGCTTGTAGCATCATACCCAAGAAGACTTGAGGCTGTAATCGCTGCCAAAGGTACTTCAACAAAGTACTGAGTAAAGGATCTGAATACTTATTCAATTTGCAAAATGTTCTAAAAACCAGTTTTTTCTTTGTCATAATGGGGTATTGTGTGTAGATTGATTATTTTTAAATACATTTTAGAATAAGGCTGTAACGTAACAAAATGTGGAAAAAGTCAAGGGGTCTGAATACTTTCCGAATGCACTGTACAATAGTGTTGTCCCCACACCAAATAGTATAACATTACAATGCTCAATAAAAGAGAACCCTTGGTCTCTGAATTTGAAATTTTCGTGTACTGGGGATGCTTTAACAATATGAGGTGCCGTAGATAGACTACAGCCCATAATCATATTCATATAAATGGGAGCATGGTTTTTAACCAAGCAGAAAGCCTGCCTTGTGTGACTTGGGCTTGATTAAACATCCGTTGGACGGTGTGATTGACATGCCAGTCCCGATTCCCATTCTCTCTCCACAAATGGAGGGTAAACAGTGTCTTATCACCCACAAGCCAGGGCTGCTTTCCAATCGATCGCCTTGCCGTATATTGGATTTGAAGGTCTGTTTGACTTTGACGGCGTCAAGGACTTTTTGCCGTGGAGTTGAAGATGTGTGGTCAGCTTCCAATTGTTTCTATTGACCGGAAGAAGGAGACGGAGAAGCAACTAGAAAAAGAGCAAGAGGTTGAGAATGAAATGCTGACATGAAAAACAGCTGAATGATAATGGATTGGAAGCTCTTTAGTGCAAACAGAGAGAAATTAAAATAGACAGCGAAATTAAGAAATTAAAACAGCACCACACAAGCCTCTTGAGCCGCAGACGGTACATTTAAATCCTAATCAGCTTGCATTTTGGGGAAATTGAAATGCTATATTCGCACTTGAGGCCCTTAACATATCCGATGCTCTTCAAAAAGGATTGTTCGGCGTATATACAGTAGCTTATTATACAAAACATAGAGAAGGACAGCGTGTAAAGAGATGTAATTCTTCTCATCAGAATCAAATAGTAGTTTATGGATGTTGTCTTTCAAACCCCTTGTTCGTTCTTTTGAGCACATTGCCTCGAAGGTACTCGGAAACATTGCCTCAAAACACAAGTAAAGTCTAGAAGTGTATTCACACCTGCAGGGGACGTGCCTTATTAAACATTTAGCTAAGACACGAGAGAGACACGTCATGTGTGTTCCACACATCTCTTACCCCTTACCTGTAAAGTAAGATACAATTTCGATAGATTTATCCCAACTACTGGGATGACGTCATTGTCAGAGGCCTCTCTCTCTCTCTCTCTCTCTCTCTCTCTCTCTCTCTCTCTCTCTCTCCCCTCCTCACTCTCTCCCGCAGTCTCTCTCTCTCTTCCTCCCCCCTCTCTCTTTCTTTCTCTCTCTCTCTCTCTCTCTCTCTCTCTCTCTCGCTCTCGCTCTCGCTCTCTTCCTCACCCCTCTCTCTTCCTCCCCTCTCTCTCTCTCTCGCTCTCGCTCTCGCTCTCTTCCTCACCCCTCTCTCTTCCTCCCCCCTCTCTCTCTCTCTCTCTCTCTCTCTCTCTCTCTCGCTCTCTCTCTCCCCTCCTCACTCTCTCCCGCAGTCTCTCTCTCTTCCTCCCCCCCTCTCTCTCTCTCTCTCTCTCTCTCTCTCTCTCTCTCTCTCTCTCTCTCTCGCTCTCTCTCTCCCCTCCTCACTCTCTCCCGCAGTCTCTCTCTCTTCCTCCCCCCTCTCTTTCATTCTCTCTCTCTCTCTCTCTCTCTCTCTCTCTCTCTCTCTCTCTCTCTCTCTCTCTCTCTCTCTCTCTCTCTCTCTCTCTCTCTCTCTCTCTCTCTCTCTCTCGCTCTCTCTCTCCCCTCCTCACTCTCTCCCGCAGTCTCTCTCTCTTCCTCCCCCCTCTCTCTCTCTCTCTCTCTCTCTCTCTCTCTCTCTCTCTCTCTCTCTCTCTCTCTCTCTCTCTCTCTCTCTCTCTCCCGCAGTCTCTCTCTCTCTTCCTCCCCCCTCTCTCTCTCTCTCTCTCTCGCTCTCTCTCTCTCTCGCTCTCTCTCTCCCCTCCTCACTCTCTCTCTCTCTCTCTCTTCCTCACCCCTCTCTCTCTCTCTCTCTCTTTCTCTCTCTCTCTCTCGCTCTCTCTCGCCCCTCCTCACTCTCTCCCGCAGTCTCTCTCTCTTCCTCCCCCCCTCTCTCTTTCTCTCTCTCTGCCACTCTGTCAGGTGAATGGCGAACCTGTCGGCTCAGTGCAGGCATCAAGGTCACTCCTCCTCTCCTCTCAGTTAATCCTTCTCCTCTCCACTCTCTTTGTGGTTTCTGTACAAATATGGCAAGCCACCAATCCCACCGGTTCCCGCCTGCCTAACTGCTCGTTTTGTACCAATTAGCTTAGCTCTGCATGAGCTCGGTCCCCCGTGGCCCGCGGGAGCTGGCGAGAAGATGGCATGTGCGTTCTTTAACTTGGCGCCGCACCTTCCATTTATGTCTGTTTGAGCAGCACCAGTTCTCTCTCGCATTGTTGAAATTAGACTTTGAAAAAAGGATGTTCAAATGATGTTCGACAGGTTGAGTCATTGGCGCTGAAAGACACGTCCGTGTGAACACACTCGCATGCTCAACAGTGCACACACACACACACAGTTTGGCACACACTCTTCTCTCAAATCCTCAGATTAACAGGGTTCACTGAGTGGATGGTTGTGCATATGTCATTGAAATACTCACGCCACCAACTCCCCCCAACACCACTAAAATGTTAAGGGTTTCCTTTCATTTCAGATGACGTTTGTTTGATGAGTAAGGGATGCAGTGAGAAAGCCTGGTCCTATATCTGCTTGTGCTGTACAGACAAAGCCCCGTAGAGGTATACAGCACAAACAGATCTGGGACCAGGCTAACAATGACAGAGGCAGTGTCCAGCAATGCTCCATATAGTAGTCTGTAACTTCATTGGGACACATTACATAAAAAAAACATTATATTGCGTATGCTTCAGTCGTAGTTCGACAGCACCTAGAGTGCGTTTGTCTGCGTCTCTGCCAGTAAGCCGCATTGGGGGAAAAGATGGACTGAAAATACCCTTGTCTTTGTTCTGTTTGTCCCTTTCCTGGTGCACAGTAAGAGGATTAGGGTAGAAGGGTGCTTAATATACCTTTTTTCATGTCAAATGCATTTTCCCTCCTGTCTGGGTCAACGTTTCCACCCGGGGCCATTGAACTGTTACTGTGATATTGTAACTGTCATTTTAACACCCCCCCCCCCCAAAACAAAACACTGTTTTACCGTTCCTCTGAAATTCACCCAAGCTCAGTCAGCCAAGGAAGAGCAATGTGTCATTTGAAGTAAAAAGGCCAAAATTTAACCGAAAGTGTATAGTTTTGTTGTTATGCCAATTACCAAACGTGTTAATTAAGCAGTGTCTAGATTTGCTGTCACTAAATCGAATCTGCTTGCGTAGCGTGGTTTTGTGGCTTTCAGTCATTCCTAGGCTGGCGTGCAAATGTGCCAATGTGTGTGTGTGTGTGTATATGTGCTTGTGCGTTAGTCCTGTGTGTGTTAGTCCTATGTGTGCATGACTGTGTCTGTTAGTCCCCATGTGTGTGTATCTGTGCGTGTCTATGCATCTCGAGTGGATGGATGTGCATTTGGCACCTGGTGGCATTGTCACTTTACATTTGCCTTACACTGTGTATTCTGTCTGCGTTGCAGAGCGAGGGAAGGGGAGACAGCGCCAGGCCATTCTGGGAGAGCATCCGTCCTCCTACAGCGACAACGGCTATGGTCAGTGTTGCTCACATTCGCTGCCTCTCTTTATCCCTCCCTCCCCCGCTCTTTCTCTCTTTTTGTCTCACGTCTCTCCTGCCCTCACTAGGCTGGACAATAAAATGAGTCAGAAATTCACCCAAGGCTGAAAAAATGGCAAAGGAACGTTGGCTAAGCTGGAACACTTGCGCGAGCCTGTAGCAAATGAATGGAATCGAACGTTCCCAGAGCCTCTTCTGTCTGGTGTGACGCTTAGAATTCCATTTTGCCTAAATGACACCAAAAAATGTCCCAGCTGCTTTGCCGTATTTTACCACGACAATCTGTTCTTTTTATTGTACCACAACAATCTGTTATTTTTATTTTACCACAACAATCTGTTCTGAAAAATAACAACTCGTGTAGAAAGTTAACATCCGCACCTCGATGGTGCCAAGTCTGCTTACGTCTGCGTAACGAGGAAGTTGGGGAAAAAATTGCAACTTTTTACTATTTCTGTTCTAGCGATCGATGACAGCAGAGTACGCTGCCCAACCTTATGTAATTAGAAAGAGGAGATTATCCTGATTAAAATGGTGTCCGACTTGAAAAAAAATCAAAAAATGTACATTGTGAGATATCTGGCGAAATATACCAGCATGCCTCTCAATAGGAAAACAATGGGGGGGAGCTCAGCGTTCCAAGGGCAAACGGTGTTTCAGAGCTAGCGTTTGATGACAACGGAGTACGCTGCCCAGCCTTACATCATTAGAAAGAGGAGATTCTCATGATTAAAAGTGTGTCCAATTTGAAAAAATCTAAATATACACATTGCAAGATATTTGGCAAAAAAGACAGACATGCCTATATTTCCCTATAGGAAGCAATGGGACGACCTCAGAGTTCCATGAGTCATTTTTTGTTGTTGTTTACATTTGAACTATCACAAAGGTGGGCAGGTCTCATTGCCAACAATAGCGAAGCAGGCATTGTGAATAGAACATTCGGAAGGCGAGTTGGTGCCACTGTGCTCAATAGAACTAATAGGAGTTGGCAGGGTGAAAAATGCCCTAAAATAAGGCCTGTTTTTTACTTCAAAACTACGGCAAGCAGCTGGGACATATGGTAAAATTATGAAACTGGGCTCTACGGTGGATGCAATTAACTCATTTTTATCAGAAAAAAGCATTACAAAAAAAGCATAAAAAATGTAATGTGTTCAGCCTACACACACACACACACACACACACACACACACACACACACACACACACACACACACACACACACACACACACACACACACACACACACACACACACACACACACACACACACACACACTCCCTCTCTCTTTATCCCTCTCATTCTGACTCATCTCTCTTTCTCCGTCTCTCACTCCCTCTCTCAGCATCTCTCTCTCGGTCCCTCACTCCCTCTCTCAGCATCTTTCTCTCCTTCCACCTTTCTTTCTCCCAGCATCTCCCTTTCTCGGTATCCCTCTCTGACTCATCATCTCTCTCTTTCTCAGAATCTCTCATTTTCTCTCTTTATCATTCTGTCTCACCACGTCTACAGTATCTCTTTTCTTTCCCATCCCTCTCTTAATCCATCCATCCATCCATCCATCCATCCATCCATCTCTCTCTCTCTCTCTCTCTGTGTGACTGTCATTGTGCATCTGGGCTTTGGGTATCCTGTAATTAAGCTCCAACACCCACAGACACTTACATCTGGGGGAGGTGGTGGAGGTTGGATGGATGGATTTGAAAAACAGGGGGGTCCTGTGGTCTCTACATATGTGTGTGTGTCATACAGTCATTGGTGTGCGTGAGTGTGTATATATGTGTCAGGAGTTTAGAAAGAGTTTAGAAAGAGCGTAATGATGTGATGTGAGCGGCCGCTCTTGAAGGCACTTGGTAATTAGCAAGATCTGCAGGGGAAACGGGGTGCAGCGGTGTAGAAGGCACTTGTCATCTCCCGTCTGGATTACTGCAACTCGCTGTTGGCTGGGCTCCCTGCCTGTGCCATTAAACCCCTACAACTCACCCAGAACGCCGCAGCCCGTCTGGTGTTCAACTTTCCCAAGTTCTCTCACGTCACCCCGCTCCTCCGCTCTCTCCACTGGCTTCCAGTTGAAGCTCGCATCCGCTACAAGACCATGGTGCTTGCCTACGGAGCTGTGAGGGGAACGGCACCTCCGTACCTTCAGGCTCTGATCAGGCCCTACACCCAAACAAGGGCACTGCGTTCATCCACCTCTGGCCTGCTCGCCTCCCTACCTCTGAGGAAGTACAGTTCCCGCTCAGCCCAGTCAAAACTGTTCGCTGCTCTGGCACCCCAATGGTGGAACAAACTCCCTCACGACGCCAGGTCAGCGGAGTCAATCACCACCTTCCGGAGACACCTGAAACCCCACCTCTTTAAGGAATACCTAGGATAGGATAAAGTAATCCTTCTAACCCCCCCCCCCCCTTAAAAGAGTTAGATGCACTATTGTAAAGTGGTTGTTCCACTGGATATCATAAGGTGAATGCACCAATTTGTAAGTCGCTCTGGATAAGAGCGTCTGCTAAATGACTTAAATGTAAATGTAAATGTAAATGTAGAAAATGGTCTTGGACTTTTCTTTAGTACTGCTGGAATTGTTTACCCTTCTTCATGGGGGGCTGGAGGGGGGGGGGTTGCACTGTCATCTCAACCATCCCCAATAAGGTCATCCTATGTCTGTGACAGCTTTTTCTTGTTCTTTCTTTCTTTCTCTATCTCTCTCTCTCTCTCTGCCCCCCTCTGTCTCTCTCTGCCCCCTCTGTCTCTCCCTCTCTCACACACACTCTCTCTCACTCTATTTCTTTCTCTCCCTCTCTTTCTATCTCTCTCTCTCTTTCTCTCCTGCCCCTCTCTCTCCATCTCTCTCTCTCTCTATCCCCCTACCCTCATCCCCCCCTTTTCTATTTCTCACTTTCTCTCATTGTCTTATTCGCTCCCTCTCACTCTCTCTCTCTCCCCCGCTCTTCAGGGTCACACTGCCCCCTGCTGCCCCTGCCCAGCAATAACAGGTACAAGAGGAGCTCTCCCCATGACTCCCAGGAGGTGGTTGCATACCCCCTGCCCCAGACCTCCTCCTATATGGGCCACGCCTCCAGCTCGTCAGTTGCCATGGTGAGCGGCCTGCACCCCGCCAAGATGAACTGCACCCGCATCTTCAACCTCTTCTGCCTGTACGGGAACATTGAGAAGGTCAGTGTCGGCGTCTGTTTTCACACGAGACGAAAGCTACAGTCTGCGATTCAAAAAACATCATTAATTTAAAAGTTTAAAAAAATGGATGTATCAATCCTGGATTGCCTCTTTAAATGAGACGGCTGAGGTCAGTAGAGTGACAGCTAGTGTGACTAAGGGGTGGATGCAATCAAGTTGCCATGGCAATCTTTATGCTGTAGCTTTGGTTACAGAATGACTGCCAGCAACCTACCACTGTGAGGGGAGTACCTACCAGTTTGATTCAATTGAACCCTGACCTGTAATATGTTTTAGAGTGAGACTTATTCCATCTGGTCTCTGTATTAACGTGGATAAAAACAAAAGTGTGCTTAGTGATTAGTTGACAAATGTAATCAAGTGTGCTGGTACTGTAGTACTGGCGTACTCGAAGAGAAGCCATTAGTAGGTGAAATGCAAAACTAACCCAAGGTCAGCGTCACCTAGTACAATATCGGACGGTCTGTATGGATTCACAGTGATGCCATTCAGTCTTATTTACGCCCCCCCCCCAGGTGAAGTTTATGAAGAGTGTCCCGGGCACCGCACTGGTAGAGATGGGAGACGAGTACGCAGTGGACCGATCCATCACACACCTCAACAGCATCAAGGTGTTCAGCAAGAGGCTCAACGTCTGGTGAGGAGGCTACACGTTTCACCTTTTGACCCCCACTACCCTGAACCCTAGCTTGATGAGCGTGACGTTCATCTTTCCTCCATTCCTCGTGTCCTCTCTCTCCTTGCCTCCTTCTCTAAATACATTGGAAGAACAGGTGTAAGGGAAGCACCTTGGACCTTCTCCTCAAATGCGTTTTGAGAAGGAGGCGGGAAGAGAGGATGCGAGGCCATTCTTTGAAAGAGAAAACTATTACCGTCATCATTATCATCAATTTGTCGCTGAGCAAGTTTTGGTTTTGTGAATCTTCGAAGCGTTAGGAAAAAAGGACGGAGGAGGTACACAAAGGCCTTATTCGTCTCGACAGCGTTGGCTGTTTAGAGGCTCTGTGTGGGTTGCGTTGAGTCGTCCTATCGAATTGGCAGCCTCCATCCATCAGAATAATGAATTGCCTAAGCTGCTAGATCCAGTTTAGATGAGTCTTTCGTTCGGCTCCGCTGGGATTCAACCCTGCCGCAAGGAATTCAAACAGCATTTCATTATGTTGGCGGACGGCCCACCAGTTACTGACTGCACACCCAATCTGAAGGCGCTGTCTGTAACATGCTATATGTTGTGAAAGAGATGGATGTCGTGGCATGAAATACATATTTTTCTATAGCATGCTATAAACAATTCCCCAAATAGTATAGCATGTTACAATACAAACAATGGCCGAATAATTATAGCATGTTAAAAATGGCGCTGCAATAGCCATCTCTAGGCCTCTGAATGAGAGACTGCATAGCATTGAAAAACTCAAAGGGCATTTCATAAATCCCCTTCAACCCGTTGGGACTTAGTCTCTCGCAGCACTAAGCCGATACATACCTAACCTCTCGCTCCCCTCGGCCCTTGAGAGCCAATTTGTTATTAGAGGGTCAAGACAGGTTTTTTTTTAATGTTTACTCTTCCTGTCCCTATCTGTACCTTGGCCTCATGAATGTATAAACCCCCATTTTTAAAGTGCTTCCTTTTTGTTCACCCACTATAGGAGAGCTGGAAACATAGAATTACATATAGATGATCTATGGCTGCAAACCTAGCAGCTGTGTTCCTCTCCCATCTATATACCTATCTGTCTATTCATCCCTCCCTTCCTTCCCTTCCTCGATCTTTCCCTCCCTCCAGTGTGTCCAAGCAGCACGCGGTCATCCCCAGTCAGGTGTTTGAGCTGGAGGACGGCAGCAGCAGCTACAAGGACTTCGCCATGACCCGGAACAACCGCTTCAGCAGCGCGGGCCAGGCGTCCAAGAACATCATCCAGCCGCCCGCCGCTGTGCTGCACTTCTACAATGTCCCGCCCTGCATCACCGAGGACGAGCTGCAGAGGGTGGGTGTGGAGGGGAGGGAAGGGGGGAGGGAAGGAAGGGGTGGCTGTTTAGGCTGGAATGGCGACTGATGTCTAGAGAGGTGGGAGGTGGGGGTAAGGGGAGGTTGAATGCTTTCTATAGTGGAATTAAATGTTTAGATGACCCTGATAATGGGTAGCAGGAGACACCTGCCTATAGGGTAGAGAAGACACAAGCAAGTGGGGAGATAGTTCTTAACATTTTAATAAACAGTCATTCAAATGTTTGCAATATGTCAAGTTATTTGGCCCCAGACAGACAACAGCCCAGTGGCCCTCCAAGACCAGGTTTGAATAACACTGGCCTGTAAGAAGCCTATTTCTTGTCCAGTGTTGAGATTCATATCGTAACATCGCCATCTAGTGGATAACATATACAAAACACTGAATGAAGCAATGTTGACGCACTAGCTGAACCTTTTCTGTCGTGTGCTTTATGTTTAGTTATGTACAGAGCAGGATGTACCCGGTTTCACCAAGTTCAAAGTCTTCGATGCGAAACGTAAGTGCTCATTTCATTCATTGTGTTGGACTAAATGGACATTATATGACATGAGTCAATTCAGTAGAGGTACTAGTCATAGACGTTCAGCTGTTTTTCTAAATAATGTGTCAGCAACTGCTTGGCACCTAGATTAGAAATGTAATTCATAAGGAATAATATAAATAGATAAAGAGTATTCTACTATGACTGATATGAATAGACCATTATGAATGCTTTCCTATAAATGCTTATAAATGCTTTCAAAATGATCATACATGTTTTAAATGCTTATGAATTGTAATGCATGTCAACGTTTACAAATGATAAAATACTTATTTATGTGTATTCATGACAGTTATTATAAAGCGCTACTGACATATTATTTATTATTAACACTTTTATTAAGCACTTTCACATGTTTTCTTTTCAAGTTGGTGGATGTTTTCCCCTCTCCCTTCTAGCCAGCTCCAAAACTATCTCAGGCTTATTCGAATTTGACAACAAGACACACGCTGTGGAGGTTCTGACAGTCCTCAACCACCACCAGATCAGAATTCCAAGTAAGTACTGTGTCCTACTCCGGAGAGAATGACATCCGAATGCTTGCTTCAATAACAGAAGAAAAAAAAGAGCGAGAGATGACGAGAGAATGGTAGAAAGAGAATGTGTCACAAGACAGTAGGCTGATTTCAAACCTCTGGCAACACCATATGTGCACCAGAGACCGCAGCCCTAGACAATCGCTAGAGAACCAATGCCACCTCCTCTGTCTCTTTTAAATGACATCTTCGAGACATTTAACATGGTTCTGACTGCAACTATCCACCCCAAAAAAGAAAAATAAGGTTGGGGAAAAACACGCTGGTTGACTTGGACATACAAGACGAACTGGCACAGAGAGACAGGAAACACCGGGATAAATACACTGGTACAGAGAGACAGGAAACACCGGGATAAATACACTGGTACAGAGAGACAGGAAACACCAGGATAAATACACTGGGGAAAACAAGATGAACTGGTACAGAGAGACAGGAAACACAGCGATAAATACACTGGGGAAAACAAGACGAACTGACACAGAGAGACAGGAACACAGGGATAAATACACTGGGGAAAACAAGACGAACTGACACCGAGAGACAGGAAACACAGGGATAAATACACTGGGGAAAACAAGACGAACTGGCACAGAGAGACAGGAAACACAGGGATAAATACACTGGGGAAAACAAGACGAACTGGCACAGAGAGACAAGAAACACAGGGATAAATACACTGGGGAAAACAAGACGAACTGGCACAGAGAGACAGGAAACACAGGGATAAATACACTGGGGAAAACAAGCGACACCTGGAGGGGGTGGAGACAATAACGAGGACAGGTGAAACAGATCAGGGTGTGACAAGTACTGTATATGGAGACTTTTTAATGCCAAAAATATGGGGTTAAATACATGTAAAAAATTAAAATAAATGTTTCCTGATATTTCTTATATCTTTCAGATGTAGGAGAGACATTTTAGAAAAAAACAGCCTTTTTATATTTTGGGGGGGGGGGGGGGGCTGTCTGTTGTTCCATGTAGTGAATCTGTTAATAAATACGTTTGAATGGGCAGTAAGGCCCAAAATAATTTTCATCAAATATATATAGAAATATTTATTTGGGATACTTCAAGGGGTCATAAAATTCTAAACCAATAGCAAATTGATCCTTGGTATGACCTTCTTAAAACAAATACATATAGCTTATAGCTTAGTAGAAGCTAGTTTCGACAGGGCTTAGACTGTTTAGTCCCAAAAATAAGGGGTTAAATACATATTTCAAAACATATATGTATATAAATGTTTCCTGATCTTTCTTATATCTCTCAGATATAGGAGAGACATCCCAACAAACATCTTATTGATATTTTGTTGGGACGATCTGTTGTTCCATGTAGTGAATCTGTTATTCAATGCGTTTGTATGGTCTAATAGCAGTAAAGGCCCCAAAAAACAATTAGACATGAAGGGGTCTTAAAATCGTAAATCAAACAGCTAAATGATCCTTGGTATGACCTTCTTAAAACAATTCCATATAGCTTAGCTTAGTGGAACCCCCCCGGCTTAGACAGGGCTTAGACTCTTAAAGGGTTAACAAAACAACTATGCTACCTAAGCATAATGTTAATAATCAATAGCTGACTAGCACAGTCTGATTGCATAGAACCCCACCAGAAAAGTATACGGTGGTTGAAATGTATATGTTAACATTCATTCTGATACTGTAGGCCACATCTAAAATTACACTTAGCACACCTAAGGCTGTGTTTAGACACTAATTGGTCTTTTGACCAATCACATCAGATCTTTTCACCAGATCTTTTTCAGGGCTAATTCGATTGCCAAAAAGAGCAATTAGTGAGAATTTTGGGGGGGAATTTGGCCTCTCGTCCAAACGCAGCCGAAGTGACTTTCATTGTAAACCCTTGTTTTTTCACTCAGATTTGAACCTTATAGAGGACATAATGTTGGAGGAAGTATCACTAACCTGTAGCATGGAGTAAAGCTAGGTAGTAATACTAGCTTGTGCATGTCATTAAGAGGTGCTTACCTTCACTCTTAAGGTAAGGTGCTTATCTCCACTCCATGCTACAGGCTGCATTACACATCTTTTTGAGGGGTTTCCCTAATAAAACTCCAACAGTCGTACTGTAGGTTGGTGGAAATGATGTTGAATAATAAACTACGTTTATCAATCGGACTCGGATTATTATGTGAATACATGCAATAGACTCTGTGCGTCTCTGGAGGATCGAGCACGACGGTGAATCATTGCATCACCCGACTCAGAATGACTGTAATGAACCTGTGTCTATCTTGCACCGTTATGCAATTCCTAAGAGGCTAGATGCAAATAGCTAATCCTCGCGACCGATCTTCCAGCATTCATTTATTGAGGCAAGCAGCTCGGGAATGTCAAGTTGGTACCCAAGCATGTGCTATGTGTTTAGTGTAATTAACAACTATCAGATTAAAGGCAAATAGTCAATCAAATAATTACTCTGTAAAACAATGTATTAGTCATGAAATAATTGACACTCAAACATGACAGTGTACATGAAATACTTGATACATTACAGAATGGCACGGAGTAAATGATCATCGCCAATAGGCTAAGACTTAACGTGTTTACACATGTCGTCGGTTCAGAATCATCTCTAAGAGGGGGGGGAAACGATGTGTTTCTGATACACATAGGAGCTTGGTAGCAAGTTCTCAAAGTATGAGCGGGTTCCCTCCCCTCTTAACCAAATTCAAGCGGGGAACGTACCCCAACCTGAATGAACACTTAACACTTTGCTCGTGAAAACAAAAGGCAGGAACAACACACCCAGATTCTTATTTGATCAACTCTAATCAATGTTAATGTTATGACCAGAAAACAGAAATGTGCCTGATAACCCATCAACCCAATATAAAAAATGTTGTCTCTTTTTAAATGTTTTATTTAACCATTATTTAACAAGGCAAATCAGTTAAGAACAAGTTCTTATTTACAATGACGGCCAAACCCTAACCCGGATGATGCTGGGCCAATTGTGCGCCGCCCTATTGGACTCCTAATCACGGCCAGTTGTGATACAGCCTGGAATCAAACCAGGGTCTGTAGTGACACCTCTAGCCCTGAGATGCAGTGCCTTACACCGCTGCGCCACTCGGGAGCAGTCCAGTTACTTTAAAAAAAAATACATCAACCAGAAAACATACAATGCAATAAGACATATCAAAATGAGCGGCTCTTTATAAGCTCTTGAAACAAACCAAACACTACAATTGAATTCACACGGTAACAGTCGTCACTCCTCTCCTGGCATCGTGACCCCCAGGACTTCCGTGGGAACGTCTCATCCTGGAGATTGTCACGGTGAAGGTGCGGCTCTCTCTTGTGAGATGCAAATATACATCCGGACGATGCCCGATAGAAGCAACATGCCGGGCTAGCCGCTAAACGCCTCTTCATCACTGGCCTTCATCATCGTTCGCATTTGTTCACTTTCTCTATTTATCGACTACAATACAAGTGAAATACATTTTTTTGTTTTATTCTTCCCTTGTGTTCCTCCCCTACACAGCAGTTATTCACCTTCACACTGGCTCACAACGCAAACGAAAGCCAATAGACAAAACAAAAATGGAACCCCCCCCAAACACCTCCATTGTGTGCTTTCATTTTTTTCTTTTTGTGGCAGAGGAGGAAAATTGCAGGAGAAAGTTTTGTTTTCTCTCATAATAATGGCATTCATACAGAGAGCCTCACGCCATAGTCTCTTTGTGGGTGGCAGGCCTAAGGTCCCAGTTAGCTGAAAAAAAGTCAGAATACAGAATATAAGGAGTAACCCCTTGAGGCAACACAACACACACACAAACACTCACTCCATCGTTTGCTCACTCACACATCATATTCAAATACATTTATACTGACTCTGCACCTCCCGCACACCTACTCACATGCAAGTTGCTGCTACTTTGTTTATATTATGTCCTGTTGCCTAGTCACCTTACCCCTATACATATCTACCTCCATCACTCCAGTATCCATTCACATGTAAATATGGTATTGGTACTGACTTAAAAAAAAATATTACCTGTATATAGTATGCTTCATTGTACTTGTGCATGTGACATTAAACCTTGAAACATGATCCCGACTAGTAAAGACCAGGCATTCAGTTAAAATGTTGATACATAAAGAGACATGACATATTATAAGCATTATTATAAGACATTATAAAGGCTTGTGCATGCTTATAACAAGTAGTAAACAATTACACCTGCAGGCTACATCCCCTGTGATCTAGGAAATCTTTGGAACAAATGTTGCTACCAAGTGTTTATCAAAGTTAGCTACATCTCATAGATCCTGTCTCTTTAAAAAAAACACTCTGTAACACTTTACTTAAGAAGTTGGCCTTTTATATGGAGTGGTTTCAGAATCTTTCGCTGGCTAACTTACTGCCTCTGCTTCATGAAATATCCCAACGGGGCATTGCTCAAACTGACTCTAGTGTCAACACATGATTATTTAGAGCAAATGTTCATACACACGCATACGCACAAATACACACACGCACGTGCACACGCACGCGCGCACACACACACACACACACACACACACACACACACACACACACACACACACACACACACACACACACACACACACACACACACACACACACACACACACACACACACACACACACACACCCCTCAAAGTAAATGTATAGAGTTAAACATGTGTGCAAGTCGTGTGTATTTTTTTATCCTCTCCTCATCCCTTCATCGTATTCTGTCTCTCCGTCTGCAGATGGTTCCAACCCTTACACCCTCAAGCTTTGCTTCTCCACTTCCTCACACCTCTGAGACCCGGAAAACCAAGATGGCCGCCGCACTAGTTCGGCCATCAACAAGGGGAGAAGCGGATGGGGGAGAAAGGAAGAGCACCTGACAAAGGAGAACGAAAAGAAACAACGCAAGGGTGGTTAGTCCACACACTTTTTCGGACCTGAGAATGGAAAGGCGGGGTGTTAAAAAACACTCAAGATCATTTCTCCCCCTCATATGAACTATTTTAATGGATTCTTTTTGTTGTCTTTTTTCCTTTATTTACAAAAATGATTTGAAGGAGCTGCGAGTGGTTTGGCTGACAGTTGTAACTGACAGAGGGAGAGGAAAGCCCAACTATGCATCCTGGCAGGGCTGCTTACTCTGCACCACAATTGATTTGACATTTCCTGTGCTGACTTGCCGAATTTGACTTCTGTCTTTTTATTGTGTGACCTATTTTAGTGGTCGAAAGACAGTGGCCTACGGTCCGTTTTAATTCCTAAGCTGATGTCGATGGCCAGTGGCCAGTTTTACAACTTTCAGACGATTCCCAAAGTTGGACCATGAGAACTGTATACCCAGTTTTTCCCCTATATTAGTTTCTTCCTTAGGCGGGATGCAAAAGCCCTCGAAGCAACATCTAGGGCAGCTGGGATAAAAAATTACAAATTGAAACCAATGGAGGGCAAATCAATTTCGGCGGTGGAGGGCTGCTCTAGCTAGGGGAAACACTGGTGGAAACTAGTGGAAATGTGTGTGCCTAACTCTGCAATATAAGAGATTACTCAGTGTTTGTAAATGAACAACCCGTCCACATTATAGTGTACATATGTGTGTATAGCAGTTGAGTGGGTGTCCGGGCGCTATGTTAATAAGAGCAGTTCCTTATGGAAAAAACACAATTTTACATGTGAATTGTTCCAAGAAAACACATGTGAAATCATATGATTTTCCACATGTGAAATCATGTGTTTTTTCTGTAAGGATTGTTTCTACATTTTTTCTGTCGATGGTCCTCTTCTTTGGAGGACCATTTGAATTAAAACTAAAATGAACACTTGAGACTTGTGTCAGAAGTCGGAGTCAGCTTACACTCTGATGGTCAACAGCAACCCGCCATGTCGGTCCCTGGATCTAGGGTTGGGAAACACTGAATCAGAGGGGTGAAATACTCAGCCACTACGACACGTCTGTCTTCTCTCAAGACGACATTTTTTGAAGAGGACATTTGCTTTTCCCAAACTGTGTTTCAAGAGTTCCAAACACTGAAGGTCCGTGCGGGTTGTATGTATTTAGTGTTATACTGTGTCTCCATGTTTGTACTTGGCACACCACCACCATGTCTGAAGAATTCACTGTGAGCATGTGCAGAAATTAAAACATTTGCCAGTCGATACACAACAAGGTCATTTTATTCCCATTCCAATACGTGCTTATCCAATCAGCATACATATGTCCAGTTCTGGTAACACTTTGCAATAAGGTTACCTTTAAGGGGTTATAGTTTGTTTAATATTGAATTAAACATTTATAGAACATTATATCTCTACTAAATGCCATTTGAACAATGAGAACAGTGAGTCTTTTTGAGATTTCTGTTGCTTTGTCATGTTTCGTGATACAGAGAGTGAAATTCATCCGTTTAGCAAGGTCAAGGTAGGACTGTCAGTTCCTGATTAGAATTTGGTGTCCTGACGTCTGGGTCACAGGGTTATGGGAAACACTTTTACACTTCAGACTGTTTTAAGTGATGTGTAAGCAATTAAGCAGGCAAATCATATTATGATTACAAGCCAAATTATTTTAGGATATAGTCGTCGTCGATATTGGTCGCATCTTGGCATCAGGCTGGTCCTCACAGTGAAAAGGTTTGCAAAGCGTCTTGCTTGAAAAAGCAATTGACAAACTATCTATCTATATACAGTACATTCGGAAAGTATTCAGACACCTTGACTTTTTATACATTTTGATACGTTACAGACCTTATTCTAAAATTGATTAATAAAATAAATCGTTTTTTCCCCTCATCAATCTACACACAATAATGACAAAGCAAAAACAGGTTTTTAGAAATGTATTCAAAATAGAAAACTGAAATATCACATTTACATAAGTATTCAGACCCTTCACTCAGTACTTTGTTGAAGCACCTTTGTCAGCGATTACAGCCTCGAGTCTTCTTGGGTATGACGCTACAAGCTTAAAACACCTGTATTTGGGGAGTTTCTCCCATTGTTCTCTGCAGATCCTCTCAAGCTCTGTCAGGTTGGATGGGGAGCATCGCTGCACAACTATTTTCAGATCTCTCCAGACATGTTCGATCGGTTTCAAGTCCGGGCTCTAGCTGGGCCACTCAAGAACATTAAGAGACTTGTCCCTAAGCCACTCATGTGTTGTCTTGGCTGTCTGCTTAGGGTTGTTGTCCTGTTGGAAGGTGAACCTTTGCCCCAGTCTGAGGTCCTGAGCGCTCTGGAGCAGGTTTTCATAAAGGATCTCACTTTACTTTGCTCCGTTCATCTTTCCCTCGATCCTGACTAGTCTCCCAGTCCCTGCCGCTGAAAAACATCCCCACAGCATGATGCTGCCACCACCATGCTTCACCGTAGGGACTGTTCCAGGTTTCTTCCAGACGTGACGCTTGGCATTCAGGACAAAGAGTTCAATCTTGGTTTCATTAGACCAGAGAATCTTGTTTCTCATGGATCTGAGAGTCATTTAGGAGCCTTTTGGCAAACTCCAAGCGAACTGTTATGTGCCTTTTACTGAGGAGTGGCTTTCGTCTGGCCACTCTACCATAAAGGCCTGATTGGTGGAGTGCTGCAGAGATGGTTGTCCTTCTGGAATGTTCTCCCATCTCCACAGAGGAACTCTGGAGTTCTGTCAGAGTGACCATTGGGTACTTGGTCAACTCCCTGACCCAAGGACCTTCTCCCCCGATTGCTCAGCTCTAGGGCTTGGTGGTTCCAAACTTCTTCCATTTAAGAATGATGGAGTCCACTGTGTTCTTGGCGACCTTCAATGCTGTATAAGTTTTTTAGGACCCTTCCCCAGATCTATGCCTCGACACACACCTGCCTTGGAGCTCTACGGACAATTACTTTAACCTCAGGGCTTGGTTTTTGCTCTGACATGCTCTGTCAACTGTCAGACCTTATCTAGACAGGTGCGTGCCTTTCCAAATCATGTCCAATCAATTGAATTTACCACAGGTGGACTCCAATCAAGTTGTAGAATAATCTCAAGGATGATCAATGGAAACAGGATGCACCTGAGCTCAATTTGGAGTCTCATAGCAAAGGGTCTGAATACTTATGTAAATAAGGTATACTTGTCTTATTTTGAATACATTTGCAAAAATTTCTAAAAATCAGTTTTTGCTTTGTCATTATGGGGTATTGTGTGTAGATTGAAAAATGTATGTAATCGATTTTAGAGTAAGGCTGTAACGTAACACAATTTGGAAAAAGGGGAAGGGGTCTGAATATTTTCCCGAATGCACTGTAGCTCTGAGTTACATTATCCAGAACAGTGATTTCCAGACATTTCCTTGAGTACCCCCAGTTGCTCCATTTATTTGATCTATTCCTGTACCAGCGCACCTGATTCAACTGATCAACTAATCACGTTTTTATTTAGTTGGATCAGGGATGCTAGTACTAGAATAGATCCAATATGTGGAATAGCGGGGGGGGTCCTCAAGCAGAGGTTTGTTAAGCACTGATGTTGGTACTTTGGGGAAAAAATGATCTAGAGACCATCCATCTGTATCTCTGCTCTGTATTCAACTATAACCACGGGGGCCCATGGCAGTGGCTCCTGCCCGGCTGCCCCTCTGGTCTTGGGCTCTTGAGGAGATGTGCGTGGGGTAAACACAGCTGTGTCCCGAAAAGACCAAACCCACTCTGCATGTCTGTGTGCTTCAGTGACGCATGAAAAGCAACCAGTCTGGCCTCCCTTATTTCCCTCTCTTCTCTTTTTTCACACTTCCCTGGCTGTAGCAATCCCTGTTTTTCTCACCAGGCCACGGAAGGAGTGTTGTATGGCATCAAAGCTCGTTTGGAGGTTTGTTAACACAGTGTCCAAAGAAGGGCCAGATGTATACAGTGTGGTGTTGTCTGCGTAGAGGTGGATCAAAGAATCACCCGCAGCAAGAGCGACATCATTGATATTTACAGAGAAAAGAGTCGGCCCGAGAATTGAACCCTGTGTCACCCACATAGAGACTGCCAGAGGTCCGGACAACAGGCCCTCCGATTTGACACTCAGAAGTTCTATTGAGCCATCAGAGAGAGAGAGAGCGAGGGAGATTATGGCTTTCAGTCACCCGTGTCATAGAAACTCTCCGCTGTAGAACACTGTGGCCTACTTTTTTCAGAGTTGATTTTCTCCCTCAGGACCTCACTGGAGTATCAAAAGCTCACTACACACAAACAGATGAAGAAAACCATCAACCCTCTTTCCCTCTGTTACCTGTGGCACTTTACTCGTAATATACAATCACAATGAGTTCCTGAAACCATCAGGTTGTTATTTCAGAACACTTTTTGTGAATATTAATTGTTGATGGTGTGTGTGTAACCTTAAAGGGGCATTTTACTAAAAATAAAAAAATATGTACAGTACCAGTCAAAAGTTTGGACACACCTACTCATTCCAAGGTTTTTCTTTATTTTCACTATTTTCTACATTGTAGAATATTAGTGAAGACATCAAAACTATGAAATAACACATATGGAATCATGTAGTAACCAAAAAAGTGTTCAACAAATCAAAATATATTTTATATTTGAGATTCTTCAAAGTAGCCACCATTTGCCTTGATGACAGCTTTGCACACTCTTGGCATTCTCTCAATCAGCTTCATGAGGTAGTCAATTAACAGGTGTGCCTTGATAAAAGTTAATTTGTGGAATTTCTTTCCTTGTTAATACGTTTGAGCCAATCAGTTGTGTTCTGACAAAGTAGGGGTGGTATTCAGAAGATAGCCCTATATGGTAAAAGACCAAGTCCAAGAACAGCTCAAAGAAGCAAAGAGAAACGACAGTCCATCATTACTTTAAGACATGAACGTCAATCAATCCGGGAAAATTTCAAGAACTTTGAAAGTTTCTTCAAGTGCAGTCGCAAAAACCATCAAGCGCTATGATGAAACTGGCTCTCATGAGGACCTCCACAGGAAAGGAAGACCCAGATTTACCTCTGCTGCAGAGGATAAGTTCATAAGTTCACATGTCACTTTTCCAACATGTCATCGTTCAAGTTTTTAAGATATTACTTTCAGCCTACTGGACCCAGTTTTTAAAAAACATTTAATCCTTATCAAAATGATCGTGTGTTGTCTAAATCCTGATCCCCCATTAAATTCAGTTCCCCTGATATTTTGGACACAGAAAAAAAACTTTTTTTGTCCACATGTCATGAGATTATGCAACATGATCTTTGTTGCAGCATATGATGTAGTATATTAGAGATGTGTTTCAATTATCGCTTAAAATTGAACTGAAAAATGAGGAGGGACCATATCTGAAGTGGGAGAAGAATATAACCCAACACAGGATCCTTTCGATCTGGATAAAATGTTTTGATAATTAACTGGGCCCCGAAGCCCAAAAATCAAGCAATAGCAAAAAAGTCTTATGATGATGCATTTTGCATCATCAAGAGACTTTTCCAGGGAGTAAACACAGGCCTGCTATTAAGATAGCTATGAGGCTTGTATGTGCAAAATAATTGTATTTTGAGACCATATTACCGGTGGAATAAAATGTCAGATAATGAATCTCTTACTGAATATTGTACCGAATTCGGAGGGTAGCCCTGAACGGGACTCGAACCCTGGTCCAGCGACGGCCAAGCCAACACCTTACGCCAAGAGGTCCAAACCTGAAAGAGGTTGCTCGGTTTTGGGTTAAGGTCGTTACATTCTTACATTTTACATTTAAGTCATTTAGCAGACGCTCTTATCCAGAGCGACTTACAAATTGGAAAGTTCATACATATTCATCCTGGTCCCCCCGTGGGGAATGAACCCACAACCCTGGCGTTGCAAGCGCCATGCTCTACCAACTGAGCCACACGGGACCATTACCCCCACACGGGACATTACCCCCATTCTTTCGGGAGCGTGTGTTCATACGCTTCTCTATAACAAGTTCCTCATGTGTACATGCCTCTCTGCAGGGAAACTCAGGTCGCTGGCGTAAAAGGTAAACACCCTATGCTTTGCACCGACAGGGGTAACCCACTTGGTGGGAATTGTAACGTGGCTCATATAGCAAGGATCGCTACGATATCTAGAATATATAAAGACATTCTCACCTTACCTTAAACATGGATTCTTCTTATTTTACACCCTATTGGCTTCTGCTAGTTTTTATCAGCCCTTTGAACAGTCAACCCTATCTTCACTGGCCGGAGGCAAAAACTCACCTGTGTCGTGACGTGACTATCTTTAATGTGATGACTTCTATTTATCAAATAATTACCTACAACATTTAATTATTACTCGATTAAGTTAATCATGTAACAATTAACTCATTTGGAATTTAGGGCACCACGGGAAGAGTTGTTTACAGAATTACTATCTACCGACTTAAACTCTAAAGATTATCTAAATATCTCTTACATCAATAACAGTCCATTATTAATTATTACCTCATCTGTCTCATTCTGAACATCGCATAATCATTGGGTATCTGCATGAACCCTAACCTAAGTGATGAAGTGATGAAGGCCAGCATCCCGGAGTCGCCTCTTCACTGTTGACGTTGAGACTGGTGTTTTGCGGGTACTACTTAATAAAGCTGCCAGTTGAGGACTTGTGATGTGTCTGTTCTCAAGACACTCTAATGTACTTGTCCTATTGCTCAGTTGTGCACCAAGGCCTCCCACTCCTCTTTCTATTCTGGTTAGGGCCAGTTTGCGCTGTTCTATGAAGGGAGTAGTACACAGCGTTGTACGAGATCTTCAGTTTCTTGGCAATTTCTCGCATGGAATAGCCTTCATTTCTCGCATAGAATAGCCTTCATTTCTCAGAACAAAAATAGACTGACGAGATTCAGAGGAAAGGTATTTTCTTTTGGCCATTTTGAGCCTGTAATCGAACCCACAAATGCTGATGCTCCAGATACTCAACTAGTCTAAAGAAGGCCCATTTTATTGCTTCTTTAATCAGTACAACAGTTTTCAGCTGTGCTAACATAATTACAAAGGGCTTTTCTAATGATCAATTAGCCTTTTAAAATCATAAACTTGGATTAGCTAACACAACGTGCCATGGAACACAGGAGTGATGGTTGCTGATTATGGGCCTCAGAAATTCCATAAACAATCTGCAGTTTCCAGCTACAATAGTCATGTACAACATTAACAATGTCTACACTGTATTTCTGATCATTTTGATGTTATTTTAATGGACAAAAAATGAGCTTTTCTTTCAAAAACAAGGACATTTCTAAGTGACCCCAAACTTTTGAACGGTAGTGTATATTGGGAGTAGTGCCTTTCCTCAGCCTACATTGTGTTATATGTGCAAAAGTAGTATCTCACAACTCAATGAAACCTTCACTCTTGCGCAGACATTTAGAAACAAAACATGCCAATTTGAAAAATAAGCCACGGGAGATTTTTGAGCAAGAATTAAGACGACTTTCGAGTAGTAAGACATGTATAAAAGCAACAGATACCATTAATAAGAAGGGGCTAGAAGTGTCTTATATGGTGAGCTACCGAGTGGCTAGGACAGGCAAGCCCCATACTATTGTGGAGGACTTAATTCTTCCTGCTGCCACGGATATGGCTGGGACAATGCTAGGGGAGAAGGCCAAAAAAACTATACAGACACTGCCTCCATCAAACATCACTGTTTCACGATGCATCAGTGACATGGCAGGAGATGTTTTGAAACAATTACTGCTTTGCATACAAGCCAGTCAATTCTATGCATTACAGTTGGATGAGTCAACAGACGTAGCACAGGCCTGGCACAGCTCCTGGTATATGTCCGTTACGTTTATGGGGGGTCAATTAAGGAAGACATCCTCTTCTGCAAACCACTGGAAACCAGGACAACAGGAGAGGATATTTTTAAAGTACTGGATAGCCTTGTGACATTAAAATGGACTTTGGTGGTCAAGATGTGTTGATATCTGTACTGATGACGCAAAAGCCATGACAGGGAGACATAGTGGAGTGGTAACGCAACGTGCAAGCAGTTGCTCCCGACGCCACTTGGGTACACTGCAGCATCCACCGAGAGGCTCTTGTTGCCAGGGGAATGCCTGACAGCTTGAAAGATGCTTTGGACACTACAGTGAAAATGGTTAACTTTGTGCATGCACGCAGACACCAGTTGTAAGGTGTTTCTTCCGACACATTGGTGCAGCTGGCTTCCGGGTTAAGGGGGCAGTGTCAAAAAGCAGTGCGGCTTGGCAGGGTTGTGTTTCGGAGGGCGCGTGGCTCTCGGCCTTCGCCTCTCCCGAGTCTGTACGGGAGTTGCAGCGATGGGACAAGACTGTAACTACCAATTGGATATCATGAAAAAGGGGTAAAAAAGTACAACAATATATGATTATGATTTATTTTCAGGGTCGTGGTCATTAGGCACCAAACAGAAGACAATGGACTGAAACAGGGAGTGAATAGCTGATGAGCACATCCCTGATGTCTTTTATCATTGAGTCCCCCCCTCCCCCGCTTCAGGCAGTGGAGCAAGGACATTAATACTTGCGGTAAAACATACTCCTCTGACCTACTTCAGCCTACCCCAGGATAACTCGTACCTGTCTTGGGATCAGAGTGTTATCAGGCCATATCTCAACCCTGTCAAATGGCAGCATGCAGATTCGAAGCAGTCTTCTATGTCCTGCCAATGCCCCTGTAAATAAATAAACATGTTTCTTCACTGCAATGGAGAACGACTTCCCCTTCTCATTGAATCCACGGACGTTCAAGGCCGACCGTGGTACTGCAGGCATTGTTAGCAGATAACAGGATCCCCATTATAGTGAATGGAAAATTTGCAATACTCGTGGTCAATATTTGTGTAAATAATATCTTTTTTTAAGACAGTCATGGTACAATAGTTATCAATATTTGCTTCTAATACACCAGATGTATGTCCTTGAACCGATTATTTAAAAATCACACAGAAGAAGTTAATTTATAATATATATAGTTGCTAATAGCAGCTTGCAGTACCCCGGTCGGCCTTCTACTTGAGTTACTCAATGACAAGGGGCAACACTGAGCTACCCTGCAACTTCACTTCCTGGAGTAGCTCAAACCACGCATGTTATGTCCACATGAGACGCCATCTTAATCGACTTCATTTGGCTTCCGTGCGGAATTTACTTTTCACATAGGAATGAATGGTGTCATGCGATTGATGGCTTTGTCCATTCATATATACAGTCATTCCTTCACACTATGATGCTATTTGAATGTTTTAGGGCCGGTTTCTCAGACACAGATTAAGCCTAGTCCTAGACTAAAAAGCATTGTCAAATGAGAATCTCCATTGAAATAGTTATTTAGTCCAGGACTAAGCTTAATCTGTGTCTGGGAAACCAGCCCATAATGTATAATATATGCCATATAGCCTGTTACGTTCCCCAGTTTCTGTGTTGTGGTTTTGTTTGTATGTGTGGGTTTCAGGATGGATTCCTGAAATCCCCCCCCAAGCAGCTGATTGGTCGGCCACATCGATAATTGGAGCTGACCCCGCCCTCTCGTCAGAGGATACAGCTGTATCCCATTAGACTCCTTCTCCAGCTATATAAGCCAGTGTTCTGTTGCTCAGAGGGGAGATGATGAGTGTGTCCTGTGTTGGTTGATGAGAGCTGAGGGTTATATCATATGTTGGTTGTTTCTCAGAAAGAGATTTGCTATGTACTATGTTAGTTGTTGCTGCTGAGAGAGCTGATGGTTATGTTCTGTGTTAGTTTGTTGCTCAGTCAGATAGAGCTTACTTGATGTCCTGTGTTTCTCAGAGTTTTTTTTTTTGTGAAAATGTCTGTTATATTATTTTTCATTTGTTCCCAGGGTGGAAGGGGAAGGCACCTACGGAGTGCTTAGGCAAGAGGCCCGCGGGCATACATAACCCGTAGTATTTACTGTCTATACTTACTAGGTAAGACCTGGGCGGACCACCTCCTGTATTTTGGTTAGCGCACCAGGTGGTGCTAAGTTAGGTAAGTAGTGGGTAGGCAGGTATGGTAGGAGAGGGGGCTTTGACATTTACCTTATTTGCTTTGGTTCCATTCAGCCCCTTTTCCCCAAATTTACCGTGTGAAGGAAGCAATAAATTCCCAGTTAACGGTAAATTCTCTGCCTTGTCATCCTTTCTCGCACCTACAGTCCCATACCTCTTTCACTCCACGGGGAGTTGAGTTGTAGCATGGTGTTGCGTTCCCCTCTTCCTAGAGGCTTACGTAACATAGCCACACTTTACCCAATTCAATGTACAGTACAGTGAGCTATAGGAGTTGGCGCTACAGCACAAACAGCAACTTGCGCTGAGATCGGATCAGATCTCCCTTGTCCATGTAGTCTTATTATTGATAATCTAAAATGCAGAACTGATCCTAAATCAACGCTCCTCCTCTGAGACGCTTGTTTCATACCACCCCAGGCTAGTAGGCTGAGAAAAGGGGCTTAAAAACTTGTACTAACGACTAAGGTTTGAAAGCTGTATATGTACACCATGTCCCTTGAACCCTAACACCATGTCTTCGTTTTACACAGGTCCCTGCAGAGTTCTGCAGTATTGCTTAATGAGCTTAGACCAGAGCCTCAGCCAGCTCTGAGGTCATTAGCCAAGCTAGATCAATAGGGAGCTACTGAAAATAAAAAATATATAACAGCAAGGAAAGTGTGCCACTCCATGTTGCCCTCATCACTTCAGCAGACCTGTGTGCATTCCAAATGTCACTCTGTTCCCTGCATAGTGCACTATTTTTGACCATAGACCTATGAACCCTGGTCAAAAGTAGTGAAAAGGGTGCCATTTGGGACATAATGTTGGTATTGATCTCTTACCGGTCCGCTGTATATCACTCTCCTAATGAACTCACCCATGCACCAAAGGTCACAGATAAATACTAGGCCATGAGGACTACATTTTTCATCCCCAGTCCATGTGACCAATCCCCCTCGGAGGAAGACGGAAGATGTCTCTGTTATTGTTGTAAATGGTGTTGGACTTCAGAGACGGGAGTCTAGAAAAAGTATGCTTGGCTGGCTGTAGTGTTTTAAACTTTAAAGGGTGTTCCACTTCTCTGAAGTCTAATCCCTGATACAGATATATTTCACTTACTTAGGTATTTGATAATATTGTGTTTTGTCAGAATCATAGTATGACACTATGTATACTACAATATGTGCACTATATGTACATATTTGTGAATAATATGTACACTATAATACACTATAATCACACTATGATGATACCCTATTCATTCTGAAAATACGTCTGAACCGGTGTACACCCTAATCCAATTCATATGACAAAAATTATATGTTATATAACAACAAAATGAAACTGACCAAAATTAACTAACTTTTCATAAATCTAATCAAATATAATATACAGCAAATTACAGTAATCAATGTCTAATAATGATGAGAATGGTTTGAAATATACAGCTACAGACGTATAGTGAATAATACTGCTATGCATAAATGTTATCTACCAAGATTCATATAGCTGGGCAGTTAAATGCCTCAGAATGTGAAAATCAACTGTAATTTAATTAGATTAAATTGTATTAGTCACGTGCACAGGGTCGCAGATTTAGTTGCAGGGTACAGGGAAATTCTTAAGCTCAGAGCTCTATGTGAATGAAACAATGCTCTATGTGAATGAAACAATAAAAAATATATATATATAAATTAATAAATTGTATTTTTAAATACATATTCACAACTGTAACAATGATAAATGTCCATTGGGGTGGGGGCAGGATAAATGTCTGTTACTATTAGTAATAGCTGTAACATGAAAGTGGTGGCCATTAGAATGGTTCCCCCTGGTCTAATCGATTCTCCCTGTCCATACATTTTATCTCAATGGCGTTTGAGGCCTCTGTTAGTAAGCCTTTGTGTGCTTGCTTTGTGTGTGTGTGTGTGTGTTAGTCCTTGTGTGTGGGTGTGCGTGTGTATCAGGACAGCTCCGGGCCTTGACATTTCTCAGTATCTCGGTATGATTCAATCACCCTCACTTGCCCAGGTCAGGACCCCATCACATGACATGGACACAGGGCTTCCTAGTGCCCCAGGCCACTCAGAGACAGGAAAACACGTGAACCGAGTCAACACTGTGTGAAATGGCTTTCATTACAGTTCAAATCTCTATTTTCCACCACAGAATGGCCTGTGAAAACACCCTGTTCCTGGGCATGTTCCCTAGTCCAAGGAGGAAACTGACATGGGCGAAGGTCAACCAGAGGACACTGATGCTAGTATTTATGCTTTGGACACATAATGTGATGTTACTAATGTGTTCCATGGGTAGGATGATAGGGTATATTGATATGACCACTGATTGGTGTTTATTGACAGTTGTGTTGCTGTGTGATCTTTGGGTGCAATGTTGAACTTGTTTATGACCATATATGGGCTTACAGTGCATTTTGTTACGTTACAGCCTTATTCTTAAATGAATGGAGAGAAAAAAATGTCCTCATCAATCTACACACAATAATCCACAATGACAAAGCAAAAACAGGCTTTTTGAAATGTATGCAAATTTGTAAAAAATAAAAACCTGAAATATCACATTTACATAAGTATTCATACCCTTACTCAGTACTTTGTTGAAGCACCTTTGGAAGTGATTACAGCCTCAAATCGTCTTGGGAATTACGCTACAAGCTTGGCACACCTGTATTTGGGGAGTTTCTCCCATTCTTTTCTGCAGATCCTCTCAAGCTCTATCAGGTTGGATGGGGAGCGTCGCTGCTGTCACGCCCTGACATTAGTTATCTATGTTTTCTTTATTATTTTGGTTAGGTCAGGGTGTGACTAGGGTGGGTATGCTAGTTTTGTCCTGTCTAGGGTTTTTGTATATTTAGGGGTTTTGTAGGTATAGGTATATATATGTCTATGGAGGCCTGATATGGTTCCCAATCAGAGGCAGCTGTTTATCGTTGTCTCTGATTGGGGACCATATTTAGGTAGCCATTTTCCCTTGGGTATTTGTGGGTTCTTGTCTATGTGTAGTTGCCTGTTCAGCACTCATTTGTATAACTTCACGGTTCGTTTTGTTATTTTGTTAGTTTTGTTCAGTGTTCATTCTTAGAAATAAGAAGAATGTACACATACCACGCTGCGCCTTGGTCCGATTCATACGACGAACGTGACAGCTGCTCAGGTATTTTCAGGTCTCTCGCTCGGGTTCAAGTCTGGACTCTGGTTGGTCCACTCAAGGACATTGTGACTTGTCACGAAGCAACTCCTGCGTTGTCTTGGCTGCGTGCTTAGGGTTGTTGTCATATTGGAAGGTGAACCTTCGCCGCAGACTGAGGTCCTGAGTGCTCTGGAGCAGGTTTTCATCAATGATCTCTCTGTACTTTGCTCCATTCATCTTTCCCTTGACACGGACAAGTCTCCCAGTTCCTGCCTATGAAAAACATCCCCACAGCATGATGCTGCCACCACCATGCTTCACCGTAGGGATGGTTTTGGCAAGGTGATGAGCGGTGCCTAGTTTCCTCCAGACGTGACCCTTGGCCTTCTCCCATCTCCACAGAGGAACTCTGGAGCTCTGTCAGTTACCATCGGGTTCTTGGTCACCTCCCTAACTAAGGCCTTTCTCCTCCAATTGCTCAGTTTGGCCGGGCGGCCAGCTCTAGGAAGAGTATTCCATTTAAGAATTTTTGGTACCCTTCCCAAGATCGGTTCCTCGACACCTTCCTGTCTCGGAGCTCTAAGGACAATTCCCTCGACCTCATGACTTGGTTTTTGCTCTGACATGCGCTGTCAACTGTGGGACCTTATATAGACAGGTGTGTGCCTTTCCAAATCATGTCCAATCAATTGAATGTACCACAGGTGGACTCCAATTAAGTTGGAGAAACATCTCAAGGATGATCAATTGAAACAGGATGCACCTGAGCTCAATTTGGAGTCTCATAGCAAAGGGTCTGAATACTTACGTAAATATGGTATATATATATATATATTTTTTTTTACATTTGCAGAAAATTCTGATCTTGTCAGACAACATAGGCAGCAGCTCTATAGAGATGAGATGATGACATGGAATGAAATAATAAAGTAATCAAATAAACAAATCTAATATACACAAATGAAATATTTAGTTAAAGTAACGTGAATAAATTATGGTTAATAAGTGATAAGCTGTAATATGCAGTCAATACCATCACGGAACTCTTATTAATTGTTTTATTCTGTGTTATGGCATTCAAACCACATAATGCATAGTTCATTTAATATTTAAAAAATACCCGAAACCAAAATGAAAACCATGATCATTATTTTAGGATTGAAACCGAACCGACCTCATAAAGCACTAACCACTCAGCACGGGAATAGATGGAAGGTTACTTCATCAATAAGTGCATCGATGATGTCGTCCCCACAGTGACTGTACGTACATACCCCAAACAGAAGTCGTGGATTACAGGCAACATCTGCACTGAGCTAAAGAGCTGCCGCTTTCAATGAGCGGGACTCCAACCCGGAAGCTTATAAGAAATTCCGCTATGCCCTCTGACGAACCATCAAACAGGCAAAGCGTCAATACAGGACTAAGATCGAATCGTACTACACCTGCTCTGATGCTCGTCAGGTGTGTGCAAGGCTTGCAAACTATTAAAGACTACAAAGGGAAGCACAGCCGAGAGCTGCCCAGTGACACGAGCCTACCAGACGAGCTAAATTACTTCTATGCTCGCATTGAGGCAAGTAACACTGAAACATGCATGAGAGCATCAGCTGTTCCGGACGACTGTGTGATCACGCTCTCCGCAGCCGATGTGAGTAAGACCTTTAAGCAGGTCAACATTCACGAGGCAGCAGGGCCAGACAGATTACCAGGACGTGTACTCCGAGCATGCGCTGACCAACTGGCAAGTGTCTTCACTGACATTTTCAACCTCTCCCTGTCTGAATCTGTAATACCAACATGTTTCAAGCAGACCACCATTGTCCCTGTGCCCAAGAACACTAAGGTAACCTGCCTAAATGACTACCGACGCGTAGCATTCACGTCTGTAGCCCTGAAGTGCTTTCGAAAGGCTGGTCATTGCTCACATCAACACCATTATCCCAGAAACCTTAGACCCACTCCAATTTGCATACCGCCCCAACAGATCCACAGATGATGCAATCTCTATTGCACTCCACACTGCCCTTTCACACCTGGACAAAAGGAACACCTATGTGAGAATGCTATTCATTGACTACAGCTCAGCGTTCAACACCATAGTGCCCTCAAAGCTCATCACTAAGCTAAGGACCCTGGGACTAAACACCTCTCTCTGAAACTAGATCCTGGACTTCCTGACGGGCCGCCCCCAGGTGGTAAGGGTGGGTAACAACACATTCGCCACGCTGATCCTCAACACGGGGGCCTCTCAGGGGTGATTGCTCAGTCCCCTCCTGTACTCCCTTTTCACTCATGACTGCACGGCCAGGCATGACTCCAACACCATCATTAAGTTTGCCGATGAAACAGTGGTAGGCCTGATCACCGACAACGACGAGACAGCCTATAGGGAGGAGGTCAGAGACTTGGCCGTGTGGTGCCAGGACAACCATCTCTCCCTCAATGTGATCAAGACAAAGGAGATGATTGTGACTACAGGAAAAGGAGGATCGAGCACGCTCCCATTCTCATCGACGGGGCTGCAGTGGAGCAGGATGAGAGCTTCAAGTTCCTTGGTGTCCACATCACCAACAAACCAACATGGTCCAAGCACACCAATACAGTCGTGAAGAGGGCACAACAAAACCTATTCCCCCTCTGGAGACTGAAAAGATTTAGCATGGGTCCTCAGATCCTCAAAAGGTTCTACAGCTGCACCATCGAGAGCATCCTGACGGGTTGCATAACTGCCTGGTATGGCAACTGCTCGGCCTCCAACCGCAAGGCACTACAGAGTGTTGTACGTACGGCCCAGTACATCACTGGGGCCAAGATTTCTGCCATCCAAGACCTCTATACAAGGCAGTGTCAGAGGAAGGCCCAAATAATTGTCAAAGACTCCAGCCACCCTTGTCATAGAATGATCTCTCTGCTACCGCACGGCAAGCTGTACTGGAGCACCAAATCTAGGTCCAAGAGACTTCTAAACAGCTTCTACCCCCAAGCCATAAGACTCCTGAACATCTAATCAAATGGCTACCCCCAGACTATAGCATTACCCCCCCCCCCCCCTTTTACGCTGCTTCTACTCTCTGTTATTATCTATGCATTGTCACTGTAATAACTTTACCTACATGTACATATTACCTCAATTACCTCGACTAACCGGTGTACCCACACATTGACTCGGAAGTTTACATAAAATACATTTAAACTCAGTTTTTCACAATTCCTGACATTTAATCCTAGTAAAAATTCCCTGTTTTAGGTCAGTTAGGATCACCACTTTATTTTAAGAATGTGAAATGTCAGAATAATAGTAGAGAGAATTATTTATTTAATCTTTTCTTTCTTTCATCACATTCCTAGTGGATCAGAAGTTAACATACACTCAATTAGTATTTGGTAGCATTGCCTTTAAATTGTTTAACTTGGGTCAAACGTTTCAGGTAGCCTTCCACAAGATTCCCACAATAAGTTGGGTGAATTTTGGCCCATTCCTCCTGACAGAGCTGGTGTAACTGAGTCAGGTTTGTAGGCCTCTTTGCTCGCACACGCTTTTTCAGGGCTTTGTGATGTCCACTCCAATACCTTGACTTTGTTGTCCTTAAGCCATTTTGCCACAATTTTGGAAGTATGCTTGGGGTCATTGTCCTTTTGAAAGACCCATTTGCGACCAAGCTTTAATTTAACGTCCTGACTGATGTCTTGAGATGTTGCTTCAATATATCCACATAATTGTCCTACCTCATTATGCCATCTATTTTGTGAAGTGCACCAGTCCCTCCTGCAACAATGCACCGCCACAACATGACGCTGCCACCCCCGTGCTTCACGGGAGGGTGCAAGCCTCACCCTTTATCCTCCAAACATAACAATGGTCATTATGGCCAAACAGTTCTATTTTTGTTTCATCAGACCAGAGGACATTTCTCCAAAAATTACGATCTTTGTCCCCATGTGCAGTTGCAAACTGTAGTCTGGCTTTTTTATAGCCGTTTTGGAGCAGTGGCTTCCTCCTTGCTGAGCGGTCTTTCAGGTTATGTCGATATAGGACTCGTTTTACTGTGGATATAGCTACTTTTGTACCCGTTTCCTCCAGCATCTTCACAAGGTTCTTTGCTGTTCTGGAATTGATTTGCACTTTTCGCACCAAAGTACGTTCATCTCTAGGAGACAGAATGAGTCTCCTTCCTGAGCGGTATGACGGCTGCGTGGTTCCATGGTGTTTATACTTGCGTACTATTGTTTGTACAGATGAACGTGGTACCTTCAGGTGTTTGGAAATTGCTCCCAAGGATGAACCAGACTTGTGGAGGTCTACAATTTTTGTTCTAAGGTCTTGGCTGATTTCTTTTGATTTTCCCATGATGTCAAGCAAAGAGGCACTGAGTTTGAAGGTAGGCCTTGAAATACATCCACAGGTACACCTCCAATTGACTCAAATGATGTCTATTAGCCTATCAGAAGCTTCTAAAGCCATGACATCATTTTCTGTCATTTTCCAAGCTGTTTAAAGGCACAGTCAACTTAACGTATGTAAACTTCTGACCCACTAGAATTGTGATACAGTGAATTATAAGTGAAATAATCTGTCTGTAAACAATTGTTGGAAAAATTACTTGTGTCGTGCACGAAGTAGATGTCCTAACCGACTTGCCAAAACTATAGTTTGTTAACAATATATTTGCGGAGTGGTTGAAAAATGCGTTTTAATGACTCCAACCTAAGTGTATGTAAACTTCTGACTTCAACTGTAGCCTCGCTATTGTTATTTTACTGCTGCTCTTTAATTATTTGTTATTTTTATTTCTTTTTTGTGGGGTATTTTTCTTAAAACTGCATTGTTGGTTAAGGGCTTGTTTGTTAGCATTTCACTGTAAGGTTGTTATACCTGTTATATTCGACGCATGTGACAAATACAATTTGATTTGAAGAGAGAGGCTAGAGTTGTGTAGCTGATGAACCGAAATATTTGCTAGATAGTAGGCCACTCATTAGCTAAATATTACGGGCTATAAATATTTACCTGTCAACGTGCAAGAAAAAAAGTTGGATCTGAGCATTCCTCCAAGCTGCGCTCTGCAGAAGACGGGCACGCAAAGCTCCACTATTGATTAGCCTACATTTTTAGACAGTAACATTTTCTACCTAGGCTACAACAACACAGTGCAATGAGGAAAGTATTATTATTATCAAGTGAGCAGGGCTGGATTAATGTAGGGGCTTTATCGGGGTTGAAGCCCCTGGGCTCAGGCCCGTGGGCGCCCAAGAGACAGCAAAAAAAGTGTTAAAGAATATACACTAAATATATACAGTATACATTATAAATGTAATATATATATATTTCACATTTTTTTACTGCAACTGTCAACCACAGGAGGATTCAGGAGCCAGCTTTTCGTCAGATGGGGGAAGTAGAGGAGGTAGGGGGCACACGTGGGTAACTGGGGAGCCCTACCTTGATTGGGTAACTGATTAATAATGAAAAATAAAAACTGTATATTACATAAATTGTGTGAGTCAGGGGCTGAGCCAAAGCCCTCTGAACAGTTGATGTTGAGATGTGTCTGTTACTTGAACTCTGTGAAGAATTTATTTGGGTGGCAATTTCTGAGGCTGGTAACTCTAATGAACTTATCCTCTGCAGCAGAGGTAACTCTGGGTCTTCCTTTGAGAGCCTGTTTCATCATACACCAGCTTGATGGTTTTTGCGACTGCACTTGAAGAAACTTTAAAAGTTCTTGACATTTTCCGTGTTGACTGACCTTCATGTCTTAAAGTAATGATGGACTGTCATTTCTCTTTGCTTATTTGAGCTGTTCTTACCATAATATGGACTTGGTATTTTACCAAATAGGGCTACCTTCTGTATACCACCCCTGTATACCATCTTCTGTATACCACAACACAACTGATTGGCTCAAACGCATTAAGAAGGAAAGAAATTCCACAAATTCACTTTTAAGAAGGCACACCTGTATAACATTTTCTGTATACCACAACACAACTGATTGGCTCAAACGCATTAAGAAGAAAATAAATTCGACAAATTCACTTTTAAGAAGGCACACCTAATTGAAATGCATTCCAGGTGACTACCTCATGAAGCTGGTTGAGAGAATGCCAAGAGTGTGCAAAGCTGTCATCATGGCAAAGGGTGATAAAATATATTTTGATTCTGTTAACACTTTTTTGGTTACTACATGACTCCATATGTGTTACTTCATAGTTTTGATGTCTTCACTATTATTCTACAATGTAGAAAATAGTAAAAATAAAGAAAAACCCTTGAATGCGTAGGTGTTCTAAAACTTTTGACCGGTAGTGTATATATATATCCATTGATCTTTAAGAATATAACTTAGAAATGATAAATGTCTCATGAGCTTAGTTCAACAGTCACACTCCATGAGAACCAAAATATAAGCTTGTTTTACTCCAATGTTTTACTCCAGAGACTGTAAGAAACCCTTTAATTATTGTGAAGATGATTGTTTCCCGAGTTCTTAGTTGTCATGAAAGCACTGAAGTCGGAAGTCAGAGATTTCAGAGTTCCCAGTTGTTTTGAACGCAGCATTTCTGTTGCGCGCTAGCTCCGTACATCATCACTATAAGCGTTATTTTATTCGCCAGATACTCTACATGCCCATGTGCTGGATAGGCCAAGTGCAAAGAGGGACTGGTCGAACAGCCAATGGAAAGGCACAATTGAAATGCCCACCCAGCCAGGTTCAGCAAAGAGAAATAATGAGTGAGTTGGGTTGTACACCAAAGTTACACATAGTTAAATGCAATACGTCATTCCAAAATGCTGACAAATGCTAACATTTAATCGATTACAAATTGCATGACCCTCACATGGATGAAAATATATATATACTAAACCCTTCCCCTGAGTGAAACTGAAAAAGCACGACCCTCCCCCATTTTCCTCGTGGTAATAATTGTGTAAATTTCGACCGACCCCTAAGAGGCGATCAGACTCATCGTGCACAGTTACATGCACACAATGCGATTTTTGTGATGGAAAGTCCGGTTAATATAATAGCTTGTATCGACGTTTACATGCTTTGCAAGAAGAACCACTTCCCTAATAATCCTGTTTACATGGACACATCTGAAATCAGGCTACTGACTTTTGATGAATGCAGATAATCGCCAATCCAAATAAACGTTCTACCACAGTGACCATATTTTTACGAAGACCATTTGATTCTGAGTTCGTACATATAAAGTGTGTATGTGAAAACTATTTATAAGATGCATACATTCAGTTTTTCCGAACTCACTTCACTTCCGCATACAGTGGGAAACTTGCGCTACCCGCTGTTGGCACATGCGCAGATTAAATACACCGCTTGAACCCCGATTAAACTGTTTACATGTCCTAATAATTCGAAAGATTTCTCAGAAAACCAGGTGTTTCAATTATTAGTGTGCATGTAAATGTACTCATTGACTTCTATATAAAAGGTCTGAGTGCTTTGATAGTGAAATGGCCAGTGCATTTGCAAGGACTTTTCCTAACACCACTTATTTGCATCACATGGCAGGCTCCATTTAGCTCGTACCACAAACTAACAAGGGTCCACGAAGATGCACGTTTGGGACTTTGTTTGGGACTGAAAAACATGTTTGTAGGCTTTAATCAATTAATCAACTATTTAGATCTGACAAAAAAAGGATAGAGAACATGTTGGATCAATATGGGAAGACCACTGAGTCAATCTTTACTTCATTGGCTGTTTTAACGTGTACACTCAGTGAAGCGTGAAACATAACATTAAAATCCCCTGCTTGCTTTGCTTTATGTACCACAGTTAAGGGGATGAAGATGAATGTAGCCTAGTTATATAAATATGATGCTTTAGGTTGTTCTTGTCACGATCGTCTTGAGGACAATGAGTGGACCAAGGTGCAGCGTGTGAAAAATACATCTTCTTTTATTGGAAGACGACAACGAACGAAAACAAAACAACAAACAGACGAACGTGAAGCTATAAAAGACTAAGTGCTAACATGCAACATAGACATAGACAATTACCCACAAAACCCAAATGCCTATGGCTGCCTTAAATATGGCTCTCAATCAGAGACAATAAACCACAGCTGCCTCTAATTGAGAACCAATCTAAGCAGCCATAGACATACAAACACCTAGATAACTAAGGCCAGGGTGTGACAGTACCCCCCCCCCCCCCCAAAGGTGCGAACTCCGACCGCACAACCTGACATTGAAGGGGAGGGTCCGGGGTGGGCCTTATTACGGCGGCGGCTCGGGTGCGGGACGTGGCCCCCACTCCACCATTGTCAATACCCGCTTTGGTGGCTCTGGCAGATCCTGGCTGACTGGCGGCTCTGGCAGATCCTGGCTGACTGGCGGCTCTGGCAGATCCTGGCTGACTGGCGGCTCTGGCAGATCCTGGCTGACTGGCGGCTCTGGCAGATCCTGGCTGACTGGCGGCTCTGGCAGATCCTGGCGGCTCTGGCAGATCCTGGCTGACTGACGGCTCTGGCAGATCCTGGCTGGCTGACGGCTCTGGCAGGTCATGGCTGGCTGACGGCTCTGGCTGGTCATGGCTGGCTGACGGCTCTGGCTGGTCATGGCTGGCTGACGGCTCTGGCTGGTCATGGCTGGCTGACGGCTCTGGCTGGTCATGGCTGGCTGACGGCTCTGGCGGCTCCTGTCTGGCGGAAGGCCCTGGCGGCTCCTGTCTGGCGGAAGGCCCTGGCGGCTCCTGTCTGGCGGAAGGCCCTGGCGGCTCCTGTCTGGCGGAAGGCCCTGGCGGCTCCTGTCTGGCGGAAGGCCCTGGCGGCTCCTGTCTGGCGGAAGGCTCTGGCGGCTCCTGCCTGGCGGAAGGCTCTGGCGGCTCCTGCCTGGCGGAAGGCTCTGGCGGCTCCTGCCTGGCGGAAGGCTCTGGCGGCTCCTGCCTGGCGGAAGGCTCTGGCGGCTCCTGTCTGGCGGAAGGCTCTGGCGGCTCCTGTCTGGCGGACGGCTCTGGCGGCTCCTGTCTGGCGGAAGGCTCTGGCGGCTCCTGTCTGGCGGACGGCTCTGGCGGCTCCTGTCTGGCGGACGGCTCTGGCGGCTCCTGTCTGGCGGACGGCTCTGGCGGCTCCTGTCTGGCGGACGGCTCTGAAAGCTCAGGACAGACGGGCGGCTCTGAAAGCTCAGGACAGACGGGCGGCTCTGAAAGCTCAGGACAGACGGGCGGCTTTGAAGGCTCAGGACAGACGGGCGGCTTTGAAGGCTCAGGACAGACGGGCGGCTTTGAAGGCTCAGTACAGACGGGCAGCGCAGGCGGCGCTTGGCAGACGGACAGCTCAGACGGCGTTGGGCAGACGGCAGACTCTGGCCGGCTGAGGCGCACCTTCAGGCTAGTGCGGGGAGCAGCAACAGGACGCACAGGACTCTGGAGACGCACAGGAGGCTTGGTGCGTGGTGTAGGCACTGGTGGTAATGGGCTGGAGACACGCACCACAGGGCTAGTGCGTGGAGGAGGAACAGGGCTCTGGAGACGCACAGGAAGCCTGGTGCGTGGTGTAGGCACTGGTGGTACTGGGCTGGGGCGGGGAGGTGGCGCCGGAAATACCGGACCGTGCAGGCGTACTGGCTCCCTTGAGCACTGAGCCTGCCCAACCTTACCTGGTTGTATGCTCCCCGTAGCCCGACCAATGCGGGGAGGTGGAATAACCCGCACTGGGCTGTGTAGGCGAACCGGGGACACCATGCGTAAGGCTGGTGCCATGTATGCCGGCCCGAGGAGACACACTGGAGGCCAGATGCGTTGGGCCGGCTTCATGACATCCGGCTCAATACTCAATCTAGCCCGGCCGATACGAGGAGCTGGTATGTACCGCACCGGGCTATGCACACGTACAGGAGACACCATGCGCTCTACCGCATAACACGGTGTCTGCCCGTACTCTCGCTCTCCACGGTAAGTACAGGGAGTTGGCTCAGGTCTCCTGCCTGACTTCGCCACACTCCGTTGTAGCCCCCCCCCCAATACATTTTTGGGCTTGATTAACAGCCTTCCAGCCTCGCCTCCGTGCTGCCTCCTCATACCACCGCCTCTCGGCTTTAGCTGCCTCCAGCTCTTCACGAGGGCGGCGATATTCTCCAGGTTGAGCCCAAGGTCCCTTACCATCCAATTCGTCCTCCCATGTCCAGAAATCCTGTGTAGGTTGCTCCTGCTGCTGCTTAACACGCTGCTTGATCCTTTTGTGGTGGGTAGTTCTGTCACGATCGTCTTGCGGTGAGAGAGAGGACCAAGGCGCAGCGTGTGAAAAATACATCTCCTTTTATTTAGAGAAGAGAAAAACACGAAACGAACACTATAACAAAACAAAACAACAAACGACCGTAAAACAACAAACGACCGTAAAACAACAAACGACCGTAAAACAACAAACGTAAGTGCACAACAAACGTAAGTGCACAACAAACGTAAGTGCACAACAAACGTAAGTGCACAACAAACGTAAGTGCACAACAAACGTAAGTGCACAACAAACGTAAGTGCACAACAAACGTAAGTGCACAACAAACGCTACAAACGTTATACATAGACAATTACCCACAAAACCCAAATGCCTATGGCTGCCTTAAATATGGCTCTCAATCAGAGACAATAAACCACAGCTGCCTCTAATTGAGAACCAATCTAAGCAGCCATAGACATACAAACACCTAGACAAGACACTGACCCATTAAATGTACAAACCCCTAGACAAACCAAAACACATACATTCCCCATGTCACACCCTGACCTAACTAAAATAATAATGAAAACAAAGATAACTAAGGCCAGGGTGTGACAGTTCTATTGGTTCACATGTGCTTCCACTTGTTTTGATGGCTAATAATGGATTATACTGAGCTGGGTCTATTTCTCTTTCAGTCCAACTGTGGAGTTGGTGATAAGTGACATGGAGTTGAAATATTTCTGTATATTTTTATTTTACGTTCCGTAGTCTGTCTATATATTTTGGGGGGAAAATGGTCATCATTTTGTTCTAACTATTTACAAAAATGGTACAATCTACATGGTTCAGTAACTGGAACATCAACTGTAAAATGCATAAACTTCACATGGACAACTCAACCCTATATCTCTAAATATCAAATAGAACATAAAAAATGATGTTCAATAAAGATGTTGAATAAATTCAACATATTTAAAGACAAAATGTTATTTAGGCATTTGTGTGTGTGTATCTGCATGGCAAGAACAATGCCCAGTATAAGACCATAATAATCAAAACAAAAATCAGTCAGAAGGTTGAGGCTTTCAATCAAAGTACAAACAATGTTCCTACGTCCTCCATTAATTAATTTAGGACCCTGCGGAAAACCCACGTCGTCTGAACTTGATAAAGAGACAAGGGGATTTTTTTTTTTTTTTTTTACGTCAGCTGAATTTGATTATTTTGAACGGGTCAAGATGGCGGAGGAGAGCGGGTTGAAGCATCGGCATTACTCTCAGCAAAATAGCGAAAACAGCACTTTCGACGAAGGTATTATTTATCCTTAGTTTGTAAATGATATCTAAACATAAATATAATTAGGTTGTTTTGTGGGATTGACGATAATAACCCTGTTTCATTCTGAGCTAACGGTATCATGGACGAGGGAATGCTATCGAGTTCCAGTGCAGAGCATCCATCCCATTATTCGTTTCCTACTCAACATACCTTTTCAATTTTGGGAAGAAAATGTTGAATTAAAATTAACGTCTTGATTGGTTGTGACTGAAACTAAATATTATGACAACCCAAATGTTTCCGTCCACAAAGTCAAAGCCTACCTAGCTGGGAATAATAAGTTAGCACTACACAATAAACTGGGTACTGACTGTTCCTTTTTGTAATGCTAACTAGCTAATTTATCTGGCTGACATTGTCTTGCTTATTTTAGTAAATCCAGATAATCTTCGTTTTTTCGCCATCTAGCGAACTACCACTATGCCTTGCCCCATTAGCCAACACTGGTACCGTATGTGAAGGCATGATCCACCTTATGTCAAAGCTAATGGCAATCTTCAAGTGTCAATGTCATTGTTCGATAGCTATTGGTAACTAGCTAGCGTGAGTTTGTAAACGTTTTAGACTGCTAGCTAGCTAGTATTATTGGCTAACGTTAGTTTTAAATGAATGATCTGACTAAGTACATGATGACATGAATGACATGTGTTTTGTGTAACTAGCTAGGTATTTTAGATTGCTAGCTATCTAACCAGTTAGAGGTTTGTTAGAAGGTAACGTTAACGCGGCCAAGGAACCTATGCTCTAACGTTAGTCTACTGCAAACATAATAGCTAACTAGCTAGTAGCCTTGCTTACTTGGAATTAATTTGGCCAGCTAGACGTTAGTTAGCTGCTGTAGTAGCTGGTCTTATCTACTCTCTTACACAACCCCTCAAAAGGATTAGCTAGCTAGTTTGCCTAGGCATTTGACCATCAATGTTGGAATACTGTGCATACTCTGTACATACTTGATACCTTAGCTTGCCAACTACTATATCAGTAACTGTTTCAATACTGACTGCATGGAAGTAGGCCATTGCACTTGAACTGCTTCCACTAAGCCCTAGAAATCAAGTTTGTTTACTTGCAGCATTTGTTCCTGTAACCTTACCTAGCCCTGCTGCATTGATGCACAAGTCTAGGGTTATCTCACATGGTGTGTTTTTGAACATTGACCTAGTCAGTCATACCACGGGATTGCATAGTGGGTTGTAGGAATGGCTTGAGTTGAGGGGGATGTGAGCTTGAGCTCATGTTTTAAATGGATACTCTGGGATTTTGGTAATGAGGCACTTTATCTACTTCCGCAGAGTCCGATGAACTTGTGGATACCATTTTTGTGTACAGTACAAAGAAGCTAGTGGTAGTTTTGTGAGCCAATGCTAACCAGCATTGGCTACAGATACCCATAGACTTCCAGTCAATGCGCTAATGTTAACAACTTCCTTCAAACTAATATAAAATTACATTAAAATATATGGTATCCACAAGTTTATCTGACTCTGGGGAAGTAGATTAAGGGCCTCGTTGCTGAAATCCTGAAGTATTCCTTTAAGTTGGTTCTGCTAATTTGGACATCATTTGAAGTTCTTGAAATGAGGCAAGGTCAGAGGTGTAGGAATTAAAACTTCTTGGAATTGTTAGGAATAAAAATGTTCCCATACAAGGAGAGAACTGCGTATGACCATCCATCCAAGCATGGGAGATTAAGAGGATGGCAAATTTGTAAAAGGAAAGCTATTATTGGGATCTTTTGCCTCCGTCTAAGAAGTAGGCTAAGCCTTGTCCGGAGCTCGAGCCAGGATGGACCATAGGGCAGGAGCCCATCTCCTGTTTCTAAAGTGTGAGGCTACTGTCTGGCTATCCAATTAAATGTTTTCCTATCCAATTTTCTCCCCATTTCCACCCTTAAGACCTAGGCCAAGCTTTTGCACCTCTTGGCTAACATTTTATGTGCTAGCTTAGTTGGAGCAGCCATTTAGCATAGCTTGCTCTCGCAACCAACATACCTCCCCTGCAGTAATGACAAACTGAGTATGCTTTAATTTGTGCTTAGACTGCCTACTGACTAGCAATAAATTGAGTTCCAGTGAGTCCAGGTATCATCCTATCATATGTGACACAGCTGTCTGTGGACAACTGCTGACGCAAGGGATCTCTGGCTCTAGGATGGTGACTAGGATCAGCTTCCCCTCTCACAATCCTGACCTTAACGATTAGTAAGAAAAATACCAAACTGACCCGAGAGCAATGTCTATGTGCAACTTCAGCCTACACTGATATCTGCGCATGCATCTGAACAGTGCTGATAAGTGAGCAAGAGAACATTGGCCTAAGTGAACAACATTGCAGGGCCTAGGTTATAAAAAGCCTAGGTTAGCTCCATTTGACCTATGGCATGATTTTAACAGATTAATGTTCCTACCCCATTGACGCTTACATTTAAAATGGGTAAGGTTAGTGTTTAGGGATGTCCCAAGAATCCCGCATAGCACTAACCTATTAAGAATGGCTGATTCCTCTAGAGTCTAGACTGTAGGCAGGGAGGCATGCCAGCACGTCTGAAATGCCATTGAACTCTAGCCTCGATTATTTTTTATTTCTGATGTCATGCAGGTTATAGATCACATCTTGCCCAATATCTTGCTTCATATTCATGGCATTCGAGTATCGATTTCTCAGATTTGTCACGACCGCTGTTCACTATTCACGCAGCAGCCTAGAGTTTACTGCCACCACTGTATCCCTCCTGTAATTTTCCCCCACCTTGACAACTCTTTCTAGTGTTGATGCTTTTTGATTGATGCCCTTTGGGTAAAGGGCTTGATGAGGTACGCTTCCGAGGCTCAAAAAACAGTCCCCACTCTACACTAGGGATGTTATGATTCACTGATGGGGATCGGTCCCGATTCAAATGTTTAAGCTAAGACTGCATCGGTCCCAAACAGATACAAATGTAGCACGCATCGGTCAGAAAATCATTTTGAAACGTTACGAATCAACGATTCACTTTTTGCTGCACATATTACTTGTATACCTCCCGAAAAGACCATGTTTTGTGACAACCGATGCGTCCTCTCCTTCAGTATCGAACTAAGCATGTAACTGAGAGTCATTGATCTAAAAGTCATTTTGCATGCCAAACAACCCCAGGGAGTATCAGTAGCCTAGTCAAACTGTGCCCAGTTTTGCGCACTGACCAACGTGCGGTAGGCGGCCTGTTCCTGATCATGCACATCTTCATATTTTAAATGCTGAAATGGCTTGTGCAATGTTAGGCTTTATTAGTGACAACCTATGTAAGTTGCTAGGTTATTGTTATCTATGCTCTGTTGAAAATGTTTTTTCCCGAAATAAAAGTAAGCTAATGTAGACAACTCTAATCTGCTATAGGCTACTTGTTGAACCGGGATTAACATTTTAATTAGTTTTTCGATTGTTCAGGTTCACAATCAGCAATAGTTTTGGTAGTTTTGCGTTAGACAATCAGTGTATAAGGTCATTTTTAGATATACAGGGTAAGGTTGACAATTTCATAACTAAGACAGTCATCATTTTGCGAGGGAAACTGCATGGCCAAAGTAGGAGAAAAGAAGCTCACTAAACTTCCAAACGGTCAAAACCATTTGATTTTGAGATGGGGAGAAATCCAAAGTTGTGCTATATATTCATTGGCTATGTCATAGCTCATCTGTAAATGTTAAATATTCATACATTACTAGCTAAAACACTTAATCTGCAAAAATGACAAGTTAATTAGTGGGGGGTGATTTCAGAGTGGAGCAACAAAAAACTGGCTAAATTGCTGCAATCTGATAGTGGTAGATGCCTAATCTCCTTTATGGCTCTGATCAGGTGCCTACATGGTTCATACTCCATAATTAAGCAATAAACCCTGAGGTGTGGTATATTGCCAATATACCACGGCTAAGGGCTGTTCTTATGCACAACGCAATACAGAGTGACTGGACACCGCTGCTGTGGTATATTGGCCATATACCGCAAACCCCTGAGGTACCTTACTGTTATTATGAACTGGTTACCATCTTAATCAGTAAAACAAAATGTTTTGTCATACCCGTGGTATACGGTCTTATATACCATGGCTTTCAGCCAAACAAAATTCAGGGTTCAAACCACCCAGTTTATAATTCACGACACAAACACGCCATAGACCTACATCATTTATACACACGTCAGCTCACAGATTCAGCTCATGAGCTCCATCAGCAGCACATTTTCTTTCTTTTTTTTAAGAATGGAAAATTTGTTCATGCAACATCGATTGCATCCATTACCTCTTTTTTTTTTTTTCTCTAATCAAACCGAATCGCACCGAATCATTTCAAACTTAAACGTCTCGTTCTTGTATCATATCGGATCCTTTGTATCTAAAGTCAGCAAAAAAATACATATCCCTTTTTCAGGACCCTGTCTTTCAAAGATAATTCATAAAAATCCAAATAACTTCACAGATCTTCATTGTAAAGGGTTTAAACACTGTTTCCCATGCTTGTTCAATGAACCATAAACAATTAATTAACATGCACCTGTGAAACGGTTGTTAAGACACTAACAGTTTACAGACGGTAGGCAATTAAGGTCACAGTTATGAAAACTTAGGACACGAAAGAGGCCTTTGTACTGACTCTGAAAAGCACCAATATAAAGATGCCCAGGGTCCCTGCTCATCTGTGTGAATGGGCATTAGGAATGCTGCAAGGAGGCATGAGGACTGCAGATGTGGCCAGGGCAATAAATTGCAATGTCCGTACTGTGAGACGCCTAAGACGGCTCTACAGGGAGACAGGACGGACAGCTGATCATCCTCGCAGTGGCAGACCATGTGTATCAACACCTGCACAGGATCGGTACATCCGAACATCACACCTGTGGGACAGGAACAGGATGGCAACAACTGCCCGTGTTACACCAGGAACGCACATTCCCTCCATCGGTGCTCAGACTGTCCGTAGTAGGCTGAGAGCGGCTGGACTGAGGGCTTGTAGGCCTGTTGTAAGGCAGGTCCTCACCAGACATCACCGGCAACAATGTCGCCTATGGGCACAAACCCACCGTCGCTGGACCAGACAGGACTGGCAAAAAGTGCTCTACACTGACGAGTCTCGGGTTTGTCTCACCAGGGGTGATGGTCGGATTCGCGTTTATCGTCGAAGCAATGAGCGTTACACCGAGGCCTGTACTCTGGAGCGGGATCGACGTGAAAGGTCCGTCATGGTCTGGGGCGGTGTGTCACAGGTGCCGATACAGTATGTATTGCGATTTTATTGCAACATATTGGTTGAGAGAACAAGCTACGAAGGAAGAATACTGGATTTTTGGTGCAAGTACAGCCAAATATTGCAGTATTATTTTTGCGCTATCAAAGCAATATGATGGTTTGTCAAAATGAATGTCCCTAACTATAGATTTTTTTTCTTGCCCCAGTCACTACTTAATGCACGCATGACTCCTTTCTATGGACACTGAAATTACGATTGGTTTCTCTGAATTGCCCTGTGAAAGCCTAACACTAAGATCGTATTTTATAACTTGGCAATAGAACAAGCTATCAAATTATGCCCACCTGAACCAAATTGTGATTTATTATGAGCTGTTTTTGGATCGCATAAACAACTAATTGTGTGATGGTGGGGATGCTGGCGTTGTTCCCAACAAAACCAGTGTGCTTGCTGTAGTTCCTCAACGGCACCGCTAGGAGACCTCAAAAAGCATCTTATAGAGGTATTTGAGTCACTCGCACCCATCCTCTTGGCTTGGTCCCCTGACGTTTGGCATGATAACATGTTGGTATATGAGCAAAGCGCCCTAAATAATGCAGCAAGTCTTCCTGAGCCATGAACTCGCTCTCATCCTAGTCAGATTGTTCATCACTTGCTCCTCCCAGCAGCATTGGCTTCCAGCTGCTAATTTGGCCAAAGGAGCTTCTATCCTCTTCACTTCTATCCTCATAGGCTGTTTGTTCTACTGTTAGAACCAATGGGTTCACCAGTTTAATGAAAAACTGGGTCGGTTTAATGAAAAACTGGGTCGGTTTTATGAAAAACTGGGTCGGTTTTATGAAAAACTGGGTCGAATCAATCTTAAATCTCCTTCCCTTCCCTCTGCTAACCCTTTTTCAGTCCAACTCCCCTTGTAATCTGAAAGCCATATTGCCCAGCCAGATATGGTGTAGGCCTAAACCCATTCAGTCCTTTCAGGACTCTGAAGGTGGAGTAGCCCGGGACGGAGGCTAGTGATTACGCTTTCAAGTTTGTAATGCAGCCTAGCCAAATGGAGACATTGTGAATGGTCATCCTCTGGCTGTTACTCTAGATTATGGTTCTATGAGGGGCTGCAGTGTGTGGGCTTTTGTTCCATTCCAGCTTTAACAGTGCGTTTAGCTAGTGCTGGCTAGAACAAAGACCTGCACACACTTTGAACCCTCCAAGGCCGTGGATGCCCAATCCGGTGCTGCACTAGGTTTAGGCCTATGCCTCTACGGACATTTTCCGGCCACAGGATTCGCCGTTGAACATGCATTTTAGTACAGGTTTAGGTTTGTCTAGGAGTTGTCCGGATGTTTACCCGCTGTGCCCTAGTCTGAAACTTGTATTTAGTTTAACACTCTAATAGATGCCCATTGAGGTGCCCAATCAAGCACCCTTATTGCCCATATTAAGTCCTATAAGACAGAAGGCTGATTATTTATACGAAGGGTTCGGTCATGGTGGTCAACCCCCCCCATAAGTCATCATGGTCAGTCAAGGCCATGGCGAACAGTTGCTTGTTGTGTAGATGTCTCAAGTTATTAAATTAGCATAGCAATTAGCACAAGACCCCTTAAATGTCGCGCTCGTGTTGTGCTGGTCTAGTCTGACATGACAGGGATTTATTTGTCTTGCGTTCTGACTGGCCGGTGATTACTGCAGTGTCGTCTACTGTAATGTGACGAGGGTGGCTGCGTGTGCCCCTCATTATGGTCCCCCCCCAATGGGCTGACTGTCCTTGGGAGAAGCCCTCGGACTTTATTCATGAAAGAATTTGGCCGGGGAGGCCGACTGATGTAGCGCTGGCAGGGCTGCACAGTCTGCCTGCTAGGTGTGTGTGTGTGCACGTGTTTTTGTTCTAACCGCTCTAACCACTGTTTGTTTCTTATCCCGTCACAAACTGCAAACTTGGCAGCCCAGTTCCTGCCACTTTGTTTCCTGTTGTGCACCTCAGTGAGCGTATGGTACAGACAGTATTCTTTCAGCTGTTTCACCCAATGAGCAGCTCAACTATTCAGAGAATATCAGCATAAATTGTAGTTGTTCATTGAATCGCATCCATAAAAGGTTAATGGTAGTCATTTAGGCCTACTCATGGTTACTGCTCTCCTATCGTTTGACTTGAATGTTGTTGCTTTGGCATACTGACATGTCTGAAGTCAAGAACCTTTGACATCAAAGCTTGTGACTTATGACTGGGACCCATTATTGATATGACTGCAGTCTGCTGTTTCTGATGTTTGAAGGGACGGTCCCCACATATAAAATTATTTTCATCTCTTTCAAGGACCTTACTGGTGTGATCAGAGCGGGTGTCTCTCAGACACAGACTACTGGTCTAAACCACACCGTAGAAAAACAGGAAGCAGAAAGGAAACCAGACACACCAACTTGCTGCTAGCTAACACTCAACATTTAGAAAACAAAAGAATCTTTGACATCCCGGCATCTTGATTGGGTTCACTGCAGAGTGCCTTTATGATATTTTTAAATGGATATTATAGTTCCAAGATTTGGCCTTGTTCCATTAACCCAAGGTTTAGACTAGATAGGTTTAACATGGCTACATATTAGTCTTAGCATCGTTGAGTGGAAAACGATGGCGTAATGGGTTAATATGCCCCCAAAATTAAGTGAAAGTAACACAGTTGAATTTATATTGTGGATGAACTAGTTGGCATATGCAGGTATCTGTGTATAATATCCACTTTATATCTAACCAGTAACCACTTTCAGGTTTGAAATTGTTAACAAACTCTGATTTGGGGGGTTGACCTTCTCTTTAAGTTATAAATTGAGGACCTTCCCTTTAATGATTCTAAACATCTCTCCCAGGTGAGCATGGGGTGGAGGATGTGCCTCATAAGATGAGCCCAGAGGAAGAGAAGGCCCTGTTGTCGGAGGAAGATGCGTTGTCGGCCAGGCCGGTACAGATCGTTGTGGCTCACGAGGACGACCACGCCTTTGAGCTCGACGAGGCGGCGCTGGAGCGCATCCTGCTGCAGGAGCATGTGCGCGACCTCAACGTGGTGGTGGTGTCGGTGGCCGGGGCCTTTCGCAAGGGCAAGTCCTTCCTGCTGGACTTCATGCTGCGCTTCATGTACAACCAGGTGAGGCTATACACAGGCGTTCCTTGTACAGGCTATATGTACAATCAGGGCCTAAAATGAACTCCACCAGCCACTGTTAAAATATTCTTTTTACTCAAATTACACCAACAAAACCCAGTAAAATAGATGTGCATGCTTTGTAATCTTTCTAAAACGACAAATGTATTACTAGTAATGTGGTACATTATTTAATTTAATGTTTGTGACCCTGAGTCTTTCACAGGTTACCTTGGTAATGCAACTGTTTCTGCCTGTGAGATTGAGTCTGACTAGTAGCTGTGTTGTCTTGTCTTCCCTAGCAATTGAAACAAACATTTGAAAAGGTTGCGAACAAAACAATGTAAATAGCCCAAAAACACAAGGACAAAGTCTCACGTCGGTGGACTTTCATTCCAAGCACAGCCCCCAGCCAGGCAGTGTTGCAGCACTAGTTGGGATAGGCTATAGGATTCGTAGCTCTGACTTTTGCGATTCATTTACCAGCTACGAAACGGTTTTGAAAACGGAAATATGCTACTGCAGCATTTATCTATAAATGTGACATATTTTATTCACATATGAGTGAAATGCTCGTACCGGAGCCCTGACCACCTGCCAACGAGACTGGTGAAATTGATATCTCACCCGCCAAAATCTACCTTCAGGTGGCCAGTGTTAATTTTAGGCCCTGTGTACAACAAGGTGAGGCTAGATGAAAGCTGGTCATACTATACATGTGAAGGTAGGTGAAGCTACACACCGGCCGATCTGTATAACAAGGGCTTTTATACATGACTTACAACCAGGAGAGGGAACACACAGGCTTATGTAGTATATGTACATATACTACAAGAGAGACCACATAGGCATACATGTAGAATTAGTTGTATTTTGTATTTAGGACACTTCCTGGGGTCCAGCTAACGTTAAGGCATATACAATTTAAAAACACTTAAGTGGCCACAGGCGTGTTAGTGTGCAGCCTATACTGACAACACACATGCTCTGACCCACCAGGTATGGAAGTACAATGCAAAAAGCAATGCAAACACTGGCTCTCAACCCGCCAGTCTGGAACATAGTAGAATATGCGGCAGAGTTCAACATTAACCTGTGTTTCTTTTGTTTTTTGAGACCACGTAAACTCATGCTTTTGGCTAAGTAGATAGACGTCAGTCGATTTCCAAGTAGAAAATCACGTGGCTGCCAGTAGACTTCTGGTCTACTTGCACCGACCCGGAGAAATTGATGTCAAACCCCTGTGAGAACAGTAGCACGGCTCATGTCACATGTCTGGTGAACTTAATGTGGGTCTGAGTGCTTTGTGACCTGTGGGATTTCGCCGCATTGACGAGCTATTTTCTGCAGCTGCGCTGTGAAATGATCCAGTAGCACTTATTGAAAATATTGCCCGTGTTGGGCTACTTGGCAGTGCTTTGGGACATCTGCTAACATGAGTGTCCTTTGAACAAGTAGGACTTTCAGGACACTCTATTGGCCCTGCTAGAACATTTTACAAGGATGGACTTCAAACAAACTTGTTAGATGAAATCACACAACTTACCAGAGATGATAGTTATCTTGAGTTGGGAAACATTGTCCTCATACTTTTCATTGTCCTCAAACTGTTAAGAGCTGCGAGGAATTCATTCATGCCATTCATCGGACGCTTAGAGTAAACTTATCAGGATTTCTGCCATAACTGGCTAAACCCTTGTCGGTTAATTACCTTTCGCTGTTCATAACTTGTTTAGGGGGATGACCATAATCCATTTGAGCTGTGCTTAAAGCTGATTTTTGGGCAGCACAATGGTTGGGACTGTGGCCTGCTTTTGCAAGAACTCTGCCCTTTATTCCGGGCATAAAGGCTGCTTTTTGTGTGTGGCCCTCAGTTTGAGCAGGGATCGCCATCAATATGCAACTCAAGTATGCTAACAAACAGGAGGGTCTGGGTTAGAGGAGTTCAATAAGTAAAAATACTTATCCCCTAGACACTTCATGCATATTTGTAATACATCTGATGGGTATAAGCAGGTACTGTAGTATTTCTTGCCCTCTAATAGGCTTGACCATATTGCTCGCTTATACCTTTCAGGTTTACATGAATTGTCTAGGGGAAATGGCTAGAGGTTGTTTCTGAGCAAGGCCTGAGAGGACTGCTTCAGCCAACAAGAGTTGTGGCACTGTAGCTACATGGCTCATATGATCTTCAATCTCCTGCTTTGTCCTCTTTGTCCTTTCAGACATCCTGCTCCTGGCTGGGTGGGCACGAGGAGCCACTGACGGGCTTCACCTGGCGGGGGGGCTGCGAGAGGGAGACCACGGGCATCCTGGCCTGGAGCGACGTGTTTGTGGTGGACAAGCCAGACGGGAGCAAGGTAAATACAAAGTCGATTGTCCCTTGGATGGGCGCACATTTTCTCCCAACTAATGTTGAATTGTTTTTAAGACATTGCTCTCCAAAAACAAAGTTTCTGATATTTTCAGACCACTAAAACGATCAAGATGAGTCCATATCAAACGGCTTGATTTTGGAGTGCAATGTCCCTTTTAAAGACACAATTTCAAATTTCCAGTTGTCCATTGGTTATTTCAACTGATTTAATACCCCTTGATTGGTGAAGAATATAACTTTGTAATTGATTTATCCTTTCTCTGAAAGGTTGCTGTTCTTCTAATCGACACACAGGGGGCTTTCGACAGCCAATCAACCATCAAAGATTGTGCGACGCTGTTTGCGTTGAGCACCATGACCAGCTCTGTACAGGTATGACGCTCCCCCTCAGTGTTGTGTACCCTTTATATTCAGGTATTCACTATCGTAGGGAACTGGGTGACTATAGGCTGTTTGGATGAGGAATGCCACTCTTGCTATACCCCTTTCGCCAGTAAGTATCAGGATTGAGGACTTGAAAAATTAGACAATTTCCTGAGACTTATGTTATGTTATGTTAAATAGACAGTTTATGAAGTTGTATTGTCATGTGCTAGTTCTAGACTGACTGAATACCCGACTTTCCTCCTCCCCATACCAACTTTTCAATTCATGCAAAACATTGATTGAAAGTGTGATCTCTGGACTTTAGTACAGGTTATTGATGTTTTGATGATTTGTCACCCGTGTTAGGTTTACAACTTGTCTCAGAATGTGCAAGAAGATGACCTTCAACATCTCCAGGTGTGTGTGTGTGTGTGTGTGTGTGTGTGCACGCACGTGTTTGGATTGTTTTGGAATCTTCAACACTGCTTTGGCCATGAGCTTTGGACATTGAGCTCCACGAACAGATGCTGTAACTTGAAAAGGATCTTGACTTTGATGTTATATCATAGTCCTCCAGGGGGAAATGTCTAAATGATATTCCTTTGATTATCAACCATGCATTTGGAACTATTGTACTTAGTGGGTCATAAGTAGAGCACTTGTATGGAAGTGTATAGCTGCTTCCTCCCTTGTTAAAGATACACAATGGATGTTTTTAATTGCTAAATGAACTTCAAATTGGCTTAAAATTTGACTACAGGGGACCCCTTTTGGCTCGAACACCCCTAGAAGCAAAAGTTATATATAGCCTCTCTAAAACCTACTCAACAGAAGGCTCTTAAATGAGGCGTGTTATTGACATCACTGTCCTATTAGACGGCAAGTCAGCTGCAAGACTTCTCGTTGTTATTAATAGATTGTTTGACTGACTGTTGACCTTTTCGACGAGGACGTGGAGTATTACTCTGGTTTATAGCTGACTTTTGTTTTTCCCTACCTAGCTCTTTACCGAATATGGAAGGCTGGCCTTGGAAGAGATCTATGAGAAACCCTTTCAGGTATTGTCACATTTTTCTGCTGCCTTTCCTGAATGAATGGCCTGCAACGCATTTCTCGTTGGATAATAATGAAGAGGAGATTTGTAAGTAATTGAGATGGCGCTAATAGGCATCTCTAGTCTTATTTCAATATGGCTGCCATTACTTGACACTTTGTGAAAAGTCTATAGTCCTATAGTATCTTGTTTAATATTTATTCCGTTATTGCCTTCCACAACAGACTTTAATGTTTCTTATAAGAGACTGGAGCTACCCTTACGAGCATCCCTATGGCTTGGACGGAGGGAAGAGTTTCCTGGAGAAGAGATTACAAGTACGCATTTTTTCACTTGCTCCATTTGTTTTAAGAAAATCAGAGTTTTCACTTCTCTGACATTTCAGGAACTAAAGCACTTACACACATTCTAAATTATGCATCCACTGTTCAAACAGCCAGTTTTTTTTGCGCAGTCTTGCCAACTCCTAGGCTGTACAGCACATGGATAAGAAAAGCTGCACACTTGGGTTCTGAAGGAATAAATGTAATAGATGCCAACACTCCGACAGCTACGCTGCCTTCATCGGGGTTTTGGCACAAACCGATCTGAGGCGGGGCTAATTCAAACAAATATTTGTCCAACCATTTACTTGAATAAACAAGGGCGTCTCCACTGTGTGCAGGTGAAACAGAACCAGCACGAGGAGCTGCAGAATGTCAGGAAGCACATCCACTCCTGCTTCTCTAACATCGGCTGCTTCCTCCTGCCCCACCCCGGTCTCAAGGTGGCCACCAACCCCAACTTTGATGGCAGGCTCACAGGTACGCTATAGGAGAAGGTTGCTCTATTACCCTTGTGGAAAGATTGCACACCTATCTCCGAGAGCATGAACAGTGCCATTGAGGGCTGCCTCTATTTTAATATAGTCAATTTCCTCTTCTACTTCAGAGTGTGTTGACAGTTCATGGCGCTGCCCATGCTAAAACAGGCTTTAGTCAAAGTACCCCTTAGCCAACTCTGTCAATTCCAAATAAACCAGCCCCTACCTCAAGGCACTCCTGTAGGTCTGAAGCGATTGGATAGGTCTAAGCACTATGGTCCGATTTCTACCAAGGCAATCAGAAGGTAAGGTGAAGCAATTACCATAATGCTATATGTATCCAATCATCTCCTCCAGGTGTGCCTAGGGGACATGGTTCACTGTAGACTTGCAACGGTAATCTTTCAAAGTTATAACGTGTTGGCCTTTATAGTTGCATTTAAGGTCAGATGACGGTTGGTTAATTTTTCACTGGTTTAAAAGGGAAATGTCAACAGACCTTTTTTTAATAAAGAAATGCATTTCCCACTTGTCTCTCCCTCTAGATATTGATGAAGATTTCAAGACTGAGCTAGTCAACCTAGTGCCAATCTTGCTGTCCCCGAAGAACTTGGTGGAGAAAGAAATCGGAGGATCCAAAGTGACGTGCCGAGACCTTGTACAGTATTTCAAAGTAAGTCGATCGTTTCAAACATTCCTTCTGAGCTTATACCTTGCCATCATTAGCCGGGCCTCCACCCAGTGCCCTGAACTTCTTTCACGTTGAGATTTGTGTGCATTGTTCGATACTACTGCACTGTTGGCGCTAGGAACACAAGCATTTCGCTACACCCGCAATAACATCTGCTAAATATGTGACCAATAAAATATGATTTACGATATACCTCTCCTTTTTATATACCTTTTTTCCTCCTATACCTTTCCTCTTTAATACCTTTTCTTCTTCTGAAAAAATGTTGCTTGTGTTTTTCTTTTTCCGGCACAGGCATACATGAAAATATACCAAGGGGAGGAGCTACCTCATCCCAAGTCAATGTTACAGGTAGTTAACTCTCCAGATGGTCAATGATACATTCCCCTAACAAATAACTGGATTGTGTTACGAAATGGAGTAGAATAGTTTGATACTGGTGTAAAGCTGTGAGGTACTGCCTGAATTTGTCCAATTAAAAGCTCGTTTCGTCCCTCTGTTGCAAAATGTTCTTGTAAATACAACCCTGAAGCATGCTCGTGTTTTCACTTGTCGTTGACCAAATGTATTGTGTAGCATGAACATTCGTTGCGTCCCAAAGCCTTTTAGACCTTATGATACCGTTTGTTACCTGGTCAATGAGCGATTAGCCAACATATGCTTTTACTCATGGGCGTGGGGAGGTGTGCCCCTTTCTGACCAGTATTTGTCTGTTTAGAGGGCCCTTTGGTCTCGAGCACCCCCAGAGGCGTGTTCCATATAAACACGTATTCCATATAGCCTCTTTAAAACTTGAGTAGAATTTCATGTATACCGTTGATGCACCAAATGAAGCTAATTTCAGGACGGCTGCGTTTTCCCCTCTGCTTTCTTCCACTGTCACCTAGGCAACAGCAGAAGCCAACAACCTGGCAGCGGTTGCAGGAGCAAAAGACATTTACAACAAAGGCATGGAGCAGGTAATTGAACAGTTACTTTCAGTTTTAAGCATCCAATTTAGCGTCTGACTAATAAAAGCAGTCGAAGCGTTTACATCTGTGCAGATGAGTTGTGGCATGTTACCAGCTACATTATACTCGAGATTGATTCAGTTGTAAAGCTTTTTTTGTTGTCCATTTAACCACCTAATATCTTAATTAGACGGGTCTAAATAAACTGTAAATAGCTCTGTTTTTGCGCTCCGCAAAGTCCTAGCGCCTACATCGAGATATGTGATGACTCCTTGTAGATCTGAAAGGATTTTGTTGATTTAACCCCGTGTATAGCACCACTTTGTAGTCTGGTGTGTTAGATGTTCACATTTACATTGTTTCTTCTGTATTGCTCTATACTGAACAAAAATATAAACGCAACATTTTCAATGATTTTACGGAGTTACAGTTTATTAAGGTAATCGGTTCATTTAAATAAATTCTTTAGGCCCTAATCTGTGGATTTCACATGACTGGGCAGGGGCGCAGCCATGGGTGGGCCTGGGAGGGCATAAGCCCCCCTCACTGGGGAGCTAGGCACTGCCAATCAGAATTTAGTTTTTTCCTACAAGGGCTTTATTACAGACAGAAATACTCCTCAGTTTCATCAGCTGTTTGGGTGGCTGGTCTCAGACGATCCCGCAGGTGAGGAAGCCGGATGTGGAGGTCCTGGGCTGTCGTGGTTACGCGTCGTCTGCGATTGTGGGGCTTGACCGTACTGCCAAATTCTCTAAAACGACACGAGGCTGCTTATGGTAGAGAAATAAACATGACATTCTCTGTTAACAGCTCTGGTGGACATTCCTGCAGTCAGTATGCCAATTACACGCTCCCTAAAACTTGAGACATCTGTGGCATGGTTGTGACACAACTGCACAGTTTAGTGGCCTTGTATTGTTCCCAACACAAGTTGCACCTGTGTAATGATCATGCTGTTTAATCAGCTTCTTGATATGCCACACCTGTCAGGTGGATGGATTATCTTGGTAATGGAGAACTGCTCACTAACAGGGATGTAAACAAATTTGAGTGAAATAAGCTTTGTATGGAACATTTCTTGGATCTTTTATTTCAGCTCATGTAACCAACACTTTACCTGTTGTGTTTTATATTTTGTTCAGTATAGTTGTGTTTTATATTTTGTTCAGTATAGTTCTCCCAGATCTGAGGGGCAAAGAGATGTCTAGACTTAGAGGCTAGGGGTTGATTTGCGACCGGAAATGTCTGTATGATTGCTATAAAATGTTCTTGCATCTGTCAGATGCCCAGCCCATATGGGCTTATAAGACACTGAATATTCAATAAGTAAATGAGTTGCAGTATGTATGTCCCTCATAGCGAACTCCCCTTTCTCCCAGGTGTGCGGAGGCGACAAGCCCTACATGGCCCCCGATCAACTGGAGCGCGGCCACGCGAACCTGCGGCAGGTGGCGGTCAACCACTTCCGCTCGGTCAAGAAAATGGGCGGCGAGGACTTCTGCCGGTGCTACCAGGAGCAGCTTGAAGCAGAGCTGGATGAGGCCTTTACGAACTTCATCAAGCACAACGATGGCAAGAACATCTTCTACGCGGCACGCACGCCAGCCACGCTCTTCGCCGTCATGTTCGCCATGTACGTGGCGTCGCTGGTCACAGGCTTTCTGGGTATCAACACAGTGGCCATGGTGTGTAATCTCATTATGGGCGTGGCACTGGCTGCACTCTGCCTATGGGGCTATGTGAAGTATTCCGGCGAGTTCCGCGAGGTGGGCAGCGTCATCGACCAGGTGGCCGAGACCCTGTGGGAGCAGGTGGGTGATCCGGGAGTGCGGGTCGGGGGGGGGAAGGAATGCCTGCGGCACGTCTCTTGATCAGACTATTATGCATGTCCTGTTTCTCTTTTGCTTGGGTTCTTTCACTCCTATTTCTACGCCTCATCTCCCTTTTAATGTATACCTCATTTTTTCCCTGCTCCCTTTCGCTCTTTTCCTTTCTACCCCCTCACTCTCTTCCCTTTTCTTTCCCTGTCTCACCCCATGTCCCCCCTCCTGCTTACTCTTTCACAGAGTGTTTGCTACCAACCTCTTTCTCCTGTTCTTTTCCTAACCTATCTGGATGTGACTGAATGTGATTCACCGAAACACCTCTTTTCTCTCTCAAACCAGAATTTCCTTATCAGCCCAAAATGTGGTTCCTTATCTGCCTTTGTCTCTCTGGTTGAACCCTGATTCTTTACCCTTTCTCCAGAAGTGTGCACCCGCCACTTAAAATAAATGTATTAGTGTAAGCGTTGCCTGAAGGGAGTTTCAACCACTGAGGGAGGGTGCAAGTGCACACTTTGGTAGAAGGGTAGAGAATTGGGACGCCTCTCACTACTATCCCCACTAATTAGTATTCCATCTTTTCTTTTTACTTTGTGCTTGGCACAGAGGACTCCACGAAAGGTGAGGTGGACGGAGGGTTTAAAGGCTCCATCTTTTGTCATTTTGGAGGCAAAAATACGTCACTACTAATGTCATTAACACGGCCACAATACTTCCCTTGCCTTGTTTTCAGATATTTTCCAAACTCTTTGAGGTGGCGAGGAGTCGAGTCCCGTTGGATTCCTTGATAACGTCCCAGAGAACGAGACTGGCCTCCAACAACAATGTCAAGAAGAAAAACTAGCACCTGCCGGTTTCCCCCCCCCCTTCGCTTGGTTTCCAGTGTCCATTTTTAGGACTATATATAAATGTTTTCTTTTTTGATAGCTCATGGTCCCCATGCCATGCTGGTTTAGACTTTAAAAACTGAATTTTATACCTGGTTCTCACCACAAATGTAGAATACAGGTTGGCACTTTCATGGTTGATTTGTTTTCTCATTACATGTTGAGGGGATTGTGGGGTTAAGGGTGGGTAGGGGTGACATTGGGTGCTTAAGTTTTATCACGTGTGTGCATGATTAGCTGCCACGGTTTCCATTTTTGGTATGGATGAATGTACTAACGAACAAATTAAGCTTGCTTTCCTTGCTCCTTTCTCTCCACCTCCAGTTGGTTTTATTCTCCTTCTCCCCCCCCTTCCTTTCATCTGACGTCACCCCCTCTCCTCCTTTTGTCTTTCCCACCACTCTTGTCTCTCTCCCCAGGTGTTGAAGCCTCTGGGCGATCACTATATGGAGGATAACATTAGGCTGAGTGTGGTCAACAGTCTCTGCTCGTCTGAGCGAGCAGGTGTCGCAACACGCCAAGTTAGAGTAAATGAGTGACCGACGTCCGCTTCCCACACTAACATTGCCAACCTGCCCGTATAACCAAAGTTTACAGCTTTACCCTCTGTAATTGGTCATAGCCGCTCGTCACTTAACTCGGGCACCCAATGAGAAGGCGGCATTACGAGCGGTTGGCAGTGCGGGGAAGGATGAGCCCGCCTCTTTTTCCTTGATCAGACTGCTGATTGGATGTCTTGTGAGATCCACCTCCCCCCCTCATGGAAACGGATTATTGTTAGTGACAGGACATTTTGTGGCAGTTTATTTAAGTGGGACGTTTTTCAGCTTAGTAGTTTGTGGTTGTCTGGGACAGGCAGCGTTTAGAGGTCTGTTTAAACCACAATTTACTCGTCTTCTCTGTAAGAGCTTTCTCGTTTTCCTTCCCACTTGTCCGAGTGAATGGATATCAATCAATGTAAGAACAACCACTGCTCTATTTCACTAACACTTGTCGTTGCTGTTTTGAGACACTACAGTTACACACCGATTGAGGTATAGCTAGTTGTAGCCTGCTTATCAGTTCAGCATCACCCTCCCCTCACATCTCTCAACCAGTTGCTCTTAAGATGAATCATTTGGTATATTTCTATTCTAGTATTAGACTTGTTATTCTATTGCAATTATTCCCTCCAGACCATTACCACCAATGTGCTGTTTTGTACAGTTTATTTTTTTTGTTACTCATCCAAAATGGGGCATGTGTACGAAATATACATATATAAATACGTTTTCTATACCTTTTTTGTAGCTGGAAGAACAATGGTTTTGTGGTAGGCCACTGTGCAGTTTACTGTATTTAAATGAATGATTTTGTGATTTGTGTATGTCCAATAAATTATTTTTTATACACATTTGTAAAGTAATCTACATTGAGCACTGCAATTCCACCCCTGCTGACAAATGTTTGTTAACTTAATTTGTCTTCTGTTGCAGTTTAAAAGTTATTTCGTGAATTTATTTTTCAATACAAGATTAAAACAATACCACAGTATATGAAGTAATGCTTGCTTGGTCCGTTTGTACAGACCGAGGGCCCCCCGTACACATTCAGCAGTGTTGGGGTAGTGAACTACATGTAGTTCAACTAGTAATTTAACTACATTTTGCAGTAGCTGAACTAAATTCAAATCTTTAGTGTTTTAAGAACTTTTTTTGCTAATTACTGGAAGTACACAATTTATTTTGCAAAAAGGAAATACAATATGGGTGAAGTAGGTGATTACCTTTTTTGACATCAGATCTGCCTAATTCTAATTTGAAACTGTTTTAATAGCCTAAATTCCAGAATGACTCGTTCTTGCAATGTGTAGAAGTGTCAGATTTAGATCATTTATCAAGCAGTAGTTTGGATGTAGTGAACTACTCGTTCCAGAACTGTATTTTTCGTAATGGTAGCTTAACTTCTCCCAGTGTGAAGTAATTGGTAGCTTGGGAAACTATATATTCAGAGTAGCTTCCACAACACTGACGTTCAGGCTGTACAATTGAGCGATGCATTTGACAATGGTTGGAATAACTGATATGCAATGTTCACACAGCCATTGGTGTCTTCACAACACCTATACATTTTGTGCAGTAACTTCATTGTATCACAACCGTTGTATGCACAGGAGGCTAGTGGGCGGAGCTATAGAAGGATGTGCTCATTGTAAGGGCTGGAAGGGTGTCAAGTGTGGTTTCCATATGTTTGTGTTCGATACTGTTCTATTCCATTCCAGCCATTACAATGTGGCCATCCTATAGCTCATCCCACCAGCCTCCATTGGTTGTATGTCATTTGTACAACTTCGCTGTACAGGGCACAATTTGGGACATTAAATTGTCTTCAATTGTGGTTTCATGGTGTACAGTGAGGAAGTTGATAATCGGCTCTAACTCCTCTAGCTCCACAATGAGATGGGGTGCAGGCCAGACAGCAGCCTGTTTGCCAGCCTGCCAGCTTAGTGGAGTCTACCACTTGCACAGTCTGTGTAGTTAGCTCAGCTATCCCCATTGAGACCGTGTCTGCCTCGATCTAGGTTGGGCAAAACTAAACATGGCGGTGTTTTGCTTGAGCAATCTCACTGGAATAAAGACCTACTCCATTCCTGTCATTATTGAAATAGATTGTGATATCTCACAATAGGGCTACTTCATGTTAGATCCCTCACTTCCAAGGCAGTCATAGTCTAATCACTGATCAAAACCTTGATGTGATTGACCTGACAAACATGCCTAAACCTGATGAATGTACTGTGTTAAATAAGGCCTCCTCCTGGTTACACTAGTGACCATGTCCCGCAAAGGCAGAGGTGTTGCTAACATTTATGACAGAAAATTATAGCTACTGTTTACAGGCCTCCTGGGCTGTATACAGTGTTCCTCACGGAGTTCTCTGAATTCCTATCGGACCTTGTAGTCATGGCAGATAATAGTCACATTTTTGGTGACTTCAATATTCACATGAAAAAGTCTACAGACCCACTCCAAAAGGCTTTCGGCGCCATCATCGACTCAGTGGGTTTTGTCCAACATTTCTCTGGACCTACGCATTGCCACAGTCATACCCTGGATTTAGTTTTGTCCTGTGGATCGAAATGTTTTTCCTCATAATCCTGGACTATCGGACCACCATTTTATTATGTTTGCAATCGCAACAAATAAGCTGCTCAGACCCCAAACAAGGTTTATCCAAAGCCGTGCTATACATTCTCATACAACCCATAGATGTCCTTCCAGACTCCCTCCACCTACCCAAGGACGTTGGATTACAGAAATCGGTTAACCACCTAACTGAGGATCTAAATTTAACCTTGCGCAATACCCTCGATGCAGTCTCCACCTAAAAACAAAAAATGGCCTCCCGGGTGGCGCAGTTCTAGCTGTGCCACTAGAGAACCTGGTTCGAGTCCAAGCTCTGTCGCAGCCGGCCGCGACCGGGAGACCCATGGGCGGCGCACAATTGGCCCAGCATCGTCCAGGTTAGGGGAGGGTTTCGCCGGCAGGGATATTCCTGTCCATTGCACACTAGCGACTCCTGTGGCGGGCCGAGCGCAATGCATGCTGACACTGTCGCCAGGTGTACGGTGCTTCCTCCGACACATTGGTGCGGCTGGCTTCTGGGTTAAGCGGATGTTGTGTCAAGAAGCAGTGTGGCTTGGCTGGGTTGTGTTTCAGAGGACGCACGGCTCTCGACCTTCGCCTCTCCCGAGTCCGTACGGAAGTTGCAGCGATGGGACAGGACTGTAACTACCACTTGGATACCACGAAATTGGGTAAAATAAAATATTTGTCACAAGAAACTAGCTCCCTGTTATACAGAAAATACCAGAGCTCTGAAGCAAGCTTCCGGAAAATTGGAATGGAAATGGCGCCACAGCAAACTGGAAGTCTTCCGACTAGCTTGGAAAGACAGTACCGATCAATAGAAAGCGAATTACGGACTCCTATTTGAATCTGTGTATTTCTCCAAAGCTCAGTTGTCCTGAGTCTGCACAGAATTTCCAAGGACCTAGGACCATTGGAGACACTCAAGTTTTTTTTAATGCTGCATCTCTTGACACATTCACCAAAATAGACAATGCCTCTAAACCTTACAGCTGCGTACTGGACCCTATTCCAACTAAACTATTGAAAAAGCTACTTCCTGTGCTTGGTCCTCCTATGTTGAACATAATAAACGGATCCCTATCCCCCAGATGTGTACCAAACTCACTAAAAGTGGCAGTAATAAAGCCTCTCTTGAAAAAGCCAAACCTTGACCCGGAAAATGTAAAAAAACGAATCGGCCTATATTGTATCTTCCATTCCTCTCAAAAAAAAATTAAAAGCTGTTGCACGACAACTTGCTGCCTTCCTGAAGACAAATAATGTATAAGAAATGCTTCAGTCTGGTTTTAGACCGGATCATAGTACTGAGACTGCACTCGTGAAGGTGGTAAATTACCTTTTAATGGCATCAGGCTAAGGCTCTGCATCTGTCCTCGTGCTCCTAGACGCTTTTGACACAATCGATCACCAAATTATTTGGGGGAGATTGGAAACCATAATTGGTCTACACGGACAATGTCATTTGGAAACAGAATGTCAACTTCCACTGCTAGGCGGACAATACAGCTGTGCATTTCGATGAAACATGGCGAAGGCCAAAAATTGCCTACCCTGGAAGCCTGGAAGTGGACTTAAGGAAGTGGATGGCGGCAATTGTTTTACTTTTAAACTCGGACAAAACAGAGATGCTAGTTCTAGGTCCCAAGAAACAAAAGATCTGCTTTTGGATCTGACAATTAATATCGATGGTTGTACAGTCGTCTCAAATAAAACTGAATGACCTCGGCGTTACTATGAACCCTGATCTCACTTTTGAAAATAAGAATATTTCAAGGGCAGCTTTTTTATATCTTTGTAAAATCAGAAACTTTTTGTCCAAAAATTATGTCACTTCTAGATTAGACTACTGCAATACTCTACTCTCTGGCTACCCAGATAAAGCACTAAATAAACTTCAGTTAGTGCTAAACATGGCTGCTAGTATCTTGACTAGAACCCCAACATTTGATCATATTACTCCAGTGCTAGCCTCTCTATACTGGCTTCCTGTTAAGGTTAGGGCTGATTTCAAGGTTTTACTGTTAACCTACAAAGCTTTACATGGACTTGCTCCTCCTTATCTCGCCGATTTGGTCCTGCCATACATACCTACACGTACGCTACGGTAACAAGATGCAGCCTTCTTATTGTCCCTAGTATTTCTAAGCAAACAGCTGGAGGCAGGACTTTTTCCTATAGAGCAACATTTGTATGGAATGGTCTGCCTATCCAAATCAAATTTTATTGGTCACTTACACGTATTTAGCAGATGTTATTGCGGGTGTAGCGAAATACTTGTGTTTCTAGCTCCGACAGTGCAGTAATATCTAAGAAGTAATATCTAACCATTTCATAACATATACCCAATACTCACAAATCTAAGTAAAGTAATGGGATTAAGAATATATAAATATATGGACGAGCAACGTCGGAGTGGCAAAGACTAAGATTCAGCAGAATTATTATTATAGAATAGCAATATAGTATATACATATGAGATGATTAATGCAAGATATGTAAACATTATTCATGTGAGATATTAATGTGAGAGACGCAGACTCGGTCTCAACCTTTAAGCCTTTACTGAACACTCATCTCTTCAGTAGTTCCTATGATTGAGTGTCGTCTGGCCCAGGGGTGCGAAGGTGAACGGCAAGGCACTGAAGAGACAAACCACCCTTGCTGTCTCTGCTTGGCCGGCTCCCCTCTCTCCACTGGGATTCTCTGCCTCTATTACGGGGTCTGAGTCCCAGGCTTACTAGTGCTCTTCCATGCCGTCCCTAGGAGCGGTGCATCACTTGAGGGGGTTGAGTCACTGACGTAATCTTCCTGTCCGGTTTTGCACACCCTTGGACTCGTGTGGTTTGTTGATATCCCTCTAGTGGTGTAAGGGGGCTGCGCTTTGGAAAGGTGTGTGGGGTTATATACTGCCTGGTTGGTCCTGTCCGGGGGTATTGTCGGACAGGGCCACAGTGCCCCCCGACCCACCCATCTCAGCCTCCAGTATCTATGCTGCAATAGTCTATGTTCCGGGGGGCTAGGGTCAGTCTGTTATAGCTGGTGTAATTATCCTGTGTTTTCTGGTGTCCTGTGTGAATTGAAGTATGCTCCCTGTAATTCTCCCTCTCCTCCTGGAGGACCTGAGCCCTAGGGCCATGCCTCAGGACTACCTGGCCTGATGACTCCTGGCTGCCCACAGTCCACCTGTTTGAGCTGCAGCTCCAGTTTCAACTGTTCTGCCTGCGGCTATGGAACCCTGGCCTGTTCACCAGGCGTGTTACCATGTCCCGGACCTGCAGTTTCGTCTCTCTCTCTCTCTCAATCTCTGAATGATCAGCTATGAAAAAACAAACTTACTGTCACCCTCTACAAACACTGTGATTATTACTTGACCCTGCTGGCCATCTATGAACGTTTGAACATCTTGAAGAACAGTCTGCATGTACTCTTCCACCCGGCACAGCCAGAAGAGGACTGGCCACCCTTCAGAGCCTGGTTCCTCTCTAGGTTTCTTCCGAGGCTCCTGCCTTTCTAGGGAGTTTTTCCTAGCCACCGTGCTTCTACATCTGTATTGCTTGCTGTTTAGGGTTTTAGGCTGGGTTTCTGTGTAAGCACTTTGTGACATCTGTTGATGTAAAAAGGGCTTTATAAATACATTTGAATTGAAAAAGAAAACTTTTCTCCACACCTTATTGGATTTTCAACACTGCAGAATTTTTGTTGTTGTTGTAAACTTAAGTTTAGAATTTTAATTGAGAAAATAAAGACAAATACTATGGACAAAATTGTCACCCTGGCACTTGCACTTGGTTGCACAGTCTTTGGCCAAGATAACTGCCAACAAATGTTTCTTGTAGCCATAAATGACCTTGCTGCAACTTTCTACTGCCAATTTGGCCCACTCTTCAGCAGAAAACTGCTCTAATTCTTCAATGTTTGAGGGGTGCCCTCCACCAACTGCTGTTTTCAGCTCTCACCATAGATTATGGATGTGATTCAGGTCTGGACTCTTCGCCAGCCACTCCAGAACAGTCCAATGTTTCTTCAACCATTCCAAGTTGCTTTTGATGGTTGTTTGGGGTTGTTGTCCTTCTGGAAGATCCACAGCCTTCAACAGAGACCGTTTTTGTTACTGGCCCAACTCACTTAACAGCTAGGCTACCTGCCGCCTCTAACGTCAATGGTGAATTGGAGTTGAACTCTGCTCAACTTAAAAAACGTATCACTTCAATAGCTACCTTCAAGACTGTCTGGAACATGAATGATTCCACAACCCTCCTTGGCCTAGGTCAAGTACTTTTTTATCCCACAAGGGGATTACACCCTCTCCTGGTGAGGAATAGTAAGCCATTTCTATCGACAACCTACAGTGCATTCAGAAAGTATTCAGACTCCTTCCCTTTTTCCACATGTTGTTACGTTACAGGCTTATTCTAGAATGGATTTAAAAAATACTCATCAATCTACACACAATCTACCCTATAATGACAAAGCGAAAACAGGTTCTTAGAAAATGTTGCTAATTTATGCAAAACAAAAAACATATACCTTATTTACATAAGTATTCAGACCCTTTGCTATGAGACTCTAAATTGATCTCAGGTGCATCCTGTTTCCATTGTTCATTGTTGAGATGTTTCTACAACTTGATTGGAGTCCACCTGTGGTAAATTCAATTGATTGGACGTGATTTGGAAAGGCACACAACAGTCTATATAAGGTCCCAGTTGACAGTGCATGTCAGAGCAAAAACTAAGCCATGAGGTCAAAGGAACTTGTCCGTAGAGCTCCGAGACAGGATTGTGTCGAGGCATAGATCTAGGGAAGGGTACCAAAAAATGTGTGCAGCATTGAAGTTCCCCAAGAACAGAGTGGCCTCCATCATTCTTAATGGAAGAGGTTTGGAACCACCAAGACTCTTACTAGAGCTGGCCGCCCGGCCAAACTGAGCAATCGGGGGAGAAGAGCCTTGGTCAGGGAGGTGACTAAGAACCCGATGGTCACTCTGACAGAGCTCCAGAGTTCCTTAGTGAAGATGGGAGAACCTTCCAGGACAACCATCTCTGCAGCACGCCACCAATCAGGCCTTTATGGTAGTGGTCAGACAGAAGCCACTACTCAGTAAAAGGCACATGATATCCCGCTTGGAGTTTGCCAAATGGCACCTAAAGGACTCAGTCCATGAGAAGCAAGATTCTCTGGTCTGATGAAACCTAGATTGAACTCTTTGGCCTCAATGCTAAGCGTCACGTCTGGAGGAAACCTGGCACCATCCTTACGGTGAAGCATTGTGGTGACAGCTGCCAAAGGTGCCTAAGGTGCTACAACACAGGAATTGAGTAATTCACTGCCAAAGGTGCTTCAACAAAGTACTAAGTAAAGGGCTTGAATACTTATGTAAATGTGACATCAGTTTTTTATTTTTAATACATTTGCAACAATTTCAAAAAAACTGTTTTTGCATGTCATTATGGGGTATTGTGTGTAGATTGTTGAGGGAAAAAAACTATTTCATCCATTTTAGAATAAGGCTGTAATGTAACAAAATGTGGAAAAAGTCAAGGGGTCTGAATATTTTCAGAATGCACTGTACATACAAAATATAATTGCAACATGTGAAGTATTGGTCCCATGTTTCATGAGCTGAATTAAAAGATCCCAGAAATGTTCTATACGCACAAAAAGTTTATTTCTTTACACATGTACAACCCTGTTAGTGAGCATTTCTCCTTAGCCAAGATAATCCACCCACTTGACAGGTCTGGCATATCAAGGAGCTGATTAAACAACATGATCATTAAAATGGGGTTGTCACACAACACAATGTCCACCAGAGCTGTTGCCAGATAATTGAATGTAAATTGCTCTACCATAAGCCGCATCCACATTGTTTTAGAGAATTTGGCAGTACGTTCAACCGGCCTTACAACCGCGGACCACGTGTAACCACACCAGCCCAGGACCTCCCCCGGCTTCTTCACTTGCAGGGTCGGATAGCTGATGAAACTGGTTTTGCACAACCAAACAATTTCTGCACACACTGTCAGAAACCGTCTCAGAAAATCTCATCTGCGTGCTATCCAGGGTCTTGACCTGACTACAGTTTGGCATCGTGACCGGCTTTAGTGGGCAAATGCTCACCTTCGATGGCCAATGGCACACTGGAGAAGTGTGCTCTTCACTGATGAATCCCGCTTTTAATCGTACATCGTGTGGGTGAGCAGTTTGCTGATGTCAACGTTGTGAACAGAGTGCATATTGTATCTGAAACCTTTTTCACTTTTGATACTTAAGTATATTTAAAACCACATACTTTGACTTTTACTCAAGTAGTATTTTACTGGGTGACTTTTACTTGTCATTTTCTATTAAGGTTTCTTTACTTTTACTCAAGTACGAAAATGTTATACTTTTCCCACCACTGCCTAAACCAAGGTGTTGGTCTTCCATCACTTACCGCTAGGAAATCCAACATTGAAAAAGGTTTCAGATACAATATGTTATCAGTAAAACGAATGTGACATCCATAGGCAGGAGTGAGCTCTTCCCATCCTCCTGCCTTCACATTACTTACAAAAACTAAGCCAACTGAAGCTCATTTACTACATTTTTATACAACTGAAAAACTCAAATGCTGGTTTGGAGAAGGAAAAGAGAACCCAGTCATTATCACATTGACTGCTGTAGTTTTATCCACCTGAGTCGGTCTACAAACACAGCCTATTAGCTATACAATTAGCCACTAAACGAACTCTGCACCGGAATGAAAGACTAGAATACATAGAGGGATCCGATAACAGAAAGTTTTTGCAGGTAATTTCCTGTAATTCTACACATTTTACCTCGACTAGTATATCTGAGGGAGAGTGACTAACAGAATCAAAATGGTGGCCCCGAGACACGAGCATATAGCCAGCTGTCTGTAGTGTGGGCAGCGATTCTCAACCAAAATTGAGTGGTGGGAGGTTGAGCAGTATGGAATTATTGAAAAGGAAAAAATGTCTCCAGTTAATATGGTGGCAGGTGACCTCAAGGTTAAAGTGTTAGGCCAGTAACCAAAAAGTTGCTGGTTTGAATACCAGAGCTGACAAAAGGTAAAAAATATGTAGTAGTGCCCTTCGGCAGAGCATTTTATTTTCTTGTTACATTAATTAAATCAACAGAGCCTTATAGTTTCCCACATTGCATTTTGGCACAAATTTTCCACCTGCGCAAGTATTTGGTCACTACTGACGTGACACGCTGAAATGTGGGTCCTGAGACAAAATCACTTAAGAACCACTGCCCTATGGATTACTCATCTTGTCATGCATATTTTCCAGTACCTACAACAGTACTCAGCGTTACCAACTCCATCACCTCAGTCACAGACGCCATCACCTACACCCTCATTCATCATCACGGTCATCCATGTCACCATTATCAAACAACGGATCTGGTAAATAAACTTTTTTTTTTTTTTTTTTTAATGAAGCCGTGGCCGTATTTCAATCCAAGGCACATTATAGAGCAGCGCACTAGGCAGTAGACAAAGCGTCTTTTAAAAGGTCATTAACGCAAGGGCCATAATTAGCAGGTATCCATGAATGGAATCACTGCAAACACCTGGGAAATTGCATTTAAAATGACACCTTGGTTGGCTGTCCAATGCACTATAACACACATTGGACTGAATCCTGGCACAAGACTGACAGTTGCACCTGGAGGCCTATAGAAGTTTAACAGAAGACGTGATTGTAAAGTAATAGAACTAACTTATATCTCATGATCTTAGTACATGCATCTACCACATCACACAGAATGTAATTGTAAACAAATACTATAGCCTCATAACATGGTTAAAACTACACTTTTGATCTCAAGGATGGATGGTCAGTCCTTGCAACCATAGCCCTTTCTATGAATTTGAGAGTGGTTACATTTTCCCAGCCCAATCCCTTTGCTGTTTATCAAAACAAAATGGTTGGGGTACCCATTTCGTTGTTTTTCCAAAATCCCAGATTGCCCCTTTAAAAACAGGGAAAAGAAAATGAACCTGCATTCAAATGGGAAACAAAATGTTCTTTATTTACAAAACAACTGATGGTTGCAGTAGGCATTTCCCTTAGAATACAATAGTCATCACAAATTCAAAGGCTGAATTAAAGCTACTATTAAAAACAAAACAAATGAGACAAGAATTCTAACAGTAAATAAAAAGGGGTCCAAAGTGTAATCAAAGCGGTCTCTCCACTTCCGTCACCAGCGCCTTAGATCAGGTCAGCCACTGAGGAGAACAAATGTCATGTTAATGACAGCCATCTAATGTATAGACCTGGGGTTCTTTTACAAAAATGGGCATTGACATTAGATGGCTGGGGCCTCCCGGGTGGCGCAGCTAGCACTGCGCCACCCGGGAGGCCCCAGCCATCTAATGTCAATGCCCATTTTTGTAAAAGAACCCCAGGTCTATATGGCCCTAAATCTGTACACCCACTATATGGTTGAAACAAAACTGAACACTTACATTTAGTTGCTTGAACCAAAACAGCAATACTAAACATATCAACATGGTCAATAAAATACTCAGACAGAAGATTTACAAATGGGAATTTACCGTTCATTGGCATTTCATCAATCTGTGTGGAATAGTACTGCTCAATGTCACGGAGAATACGGATGTCGTCGTTCTTCACAAAGTTAATGGCCACACCCTTGCGGCCGTAACGACCCGATCGGCCAATCCTATGAAGAGAGGAGGTTGAGGGACAAAAACACCAGTAAATCTTTGCCCTGACAAGCCGAAGCTCCTGGAAAGAGATCAGGGTCGTAATGAGGATAGATGTGGTAAAGAGATCAATGGAATGCAGACAATGGGGGAGCGAAGGGCACTGGATTGGCCTACATTCAACAAATCTGATCTAAGTGGATATGTCAAAACCGTCACGATTGATGTACTGTAACAGGACCAGAATGTGGTTACTAAAATCAAATTTGGATATATTTTGCTGTTTTCGCTGCATAACATTTGGACATTTTTCCAAGTTTAGAACAAGTGACTGCTAAATGCTAACTCCTGTTTGTATAATCTGGTAGCATAGCTAGCATACAGAAATCAGTGGTGGTAGCCAGTCATTTTTTAACTGTAATGCAGTTGATTGATGACACAAACGTGTATTGGGGTTGACATTCAAACAAGCATTAGACTCATTTTTACCGTAACAGTGTGAAACACACATTAACAGCCTAAATGTAGGCACATTTTGCCGGGGGCAATGGGGAGGTTCCGGACGGAGATACAGGTGGGAAAAACGGTGCAGCCTTTTTAATGCTATCTTGGCTGAGCTCCTATGTCAATCACCGGGAAACGGACGGCAACATCTGAAGAGGTAAGGGTCCTGTCTTCTCGTTTAGCCAGTCGCTCACAATTAGCTGGATGGCTATAGCGATTAGCTTTGAATCACTACAAGTGGTGCGGTGCAAACCAATTTATTGGATGCGTATGACAGCTCCCCAAAGAGCAAGTAGGAATGCTCTGACTTCTGTGGAGTCCGCATCGCTGTAAACGCTGTATGGCCACTACAGATGTCGGATTGACCATAAAAATAGGCTTTTAGTGTCCTGAGAGACTGAACAGAGAAAAAGGTACAAGACGTACTTGACCTCTGCCACTCTCTGGGTTTTACTGTGGCACTGGAATGGAACCCACAGCTCAAACTGAGGACTGAGCCAGGTGATTTTCCCGACTTCACCGTTCTCCGAATAGCCACATTGCATACCTAATATCGCTTAGTTTCTAATATCGCTTAGTTTCTATAGTAGTTCTCCGAGCTGGGCAGCCAGACGTACCTGTGGATGTACAGCTCTCTGTTGTTGGGCAGGTCGTAGTTGATGATGAGGGACACCTGGGGCACGTCCAGACCTCGGGCCCACACATCAGTGGAGATAAGCACTCGGCTACAGGGGGAGAGGAGATCCACGTTAGGCCAAACCAAGGTCGTTTTCACTTGGAACTAAACGGGATCAAACGGGGAGGGACTATCTGAACTTTGAAAAATGTTTTTGCTACGGTGTGCACCAATTAATACGACCCAAGTCCACCCCTGGGAGAATTTAAAGAACAATGCGTAGACATGTTTCCAGGGAGTGAACAGAGAAACAGTACAAGACGTACTGGACCACTGCCACTCTCTGGGTTTTACTGTGGCACAGGAATGGAACACAGAGCTCTCACTAAGGACTGAGCCAGGTTACGAACAGTGCAATGAAGAATGTCCATTTAAGTGGTCAGTCCACTAGTACACTTTATCCAGTGTGGGAGACTGTCCGGTATTGTATATAAAAAGACAACATTCTCTATCAGGTGGAACAGAAAGAATCCAGACGATACAGTACATTGTCATATATTAGGATCTAAAATGTTCTTCCTGCTAAGAGACTGTTCGACCAACTAAGCTAAGATAACGTCTCTGGCCATCAAACGACACAGATACACACCCAGATGTGCAAATTATTGGTGATAGCACACTGCGAATAAAAAATTAATAAAAAAAGTTAAGTGTAAGACCAGCCTCAACTTTCACATAGAAACATGACAAAGTAACTACTGACACGAGATCACATTCACCATTGATAAATATTGACCCAGTGGTCACACACCCAAAAGATAAATTAACTTATTGAATAGCCTTCAAAGATTGATTGGGATGCTAAAAACAGACTATTTCATCATTACCTGGCGCCGGACCGGAACTCTTTCATGATGGACTCCCTCTCCTTCTGGGGCATGTCTCCGTGCATGGAGGAAACGGTGAAGTTGGCCTCCCTCATCTTCTCAGTCAGCCAGTCAACCTATCGCAAGCAGAGCGAGGACAGATAGAGGCTCAGGCCCAAACGTATGACAACGCATTTCAGGGATCGTGCCAAACATGCTCCCTGAAATACACAATGTAGGGAATAGGGTGCCACCCCTATGACGGTGCTTTATGTTCCTAGAGAGTGAACAGAGAAACGGTACAAGACGTACTGGATCCCTGCCACTCTTTAGGCTTTAGCGTGGCACTGGAATGGAACCCACAGCTCTCACCGAGGACGGAGCCAGGTTAGGAACAGCGCAAACAAAGATTATCATGACATTCATCGGTGTGTTCAATGAGAGGTTGAGGAAACACTGGCATTCATTTGTCAAAGTAACAATGTCAAAGCATGTTGGCCCCGGGGAGACGGAAGCACGACAAAATAGCCAGGACCTCTTCATATTTTTGTAACAACGGCGGGAATGTATTTTGTCCCGATACAAAACTGAAAACGATACGCAACATATCTTCACTGCGCTTGACATACTCCACAAGCAAACATCTTCGTGTCGGGACATTTTGACAGTGCTTATAAATTGAACCTGCTAAATAGTTGCATTTAAAAATGTCACGTACACATTACCGATCGAATACAAACCTTCAATGGAGTACTCCTGCCCACCCCTATTTTTACCAATACATATAGGCTAAGGGACACAGGAGGAAAAACATACAATAACTGTCAACAGCTGCCAACAACCCAAGTAGCTCCAGTGAAGTTTCTCCTAGGCACAGATCTAGGATCAGCTTCCCCTCCCTTAATCCCAACTTGAACTATTATTGGGGGAAAATGCTAAACTGACCGAAGATCGGTTAGGGGCAACCTCGCAATAAATGTCACTTTGTTTTAGTTGTGTACAGACCTTCCGCTTGGTGTTGCAGAAGATGACAGCCTGCGTGATGGTGAGGGTGTCGTACAGGTCACACAGGGTGTCAAACTTCCACTCCTCCCTCTCTACTGCCACGAAGAACTGCTTGATGCCCTCTAGAGTCAACTCATCACTGGGATAGGGAAAAGGAAGAGAGGGGTTAACTCAGTATTGGACCTCTTCTGCTGCTAAAGGAACCCATCTGAATACCCTTCCCAGTGAGTGCAGGTCTTCCTATTCCAGTTAACTCCGTCCTTTCCATATAATCTTTTCTAGGCAGGGCGCAAAGGCCCCAAAACCCCCATACCCTCAACAAAAATACATCGCAAATGAAGTTGAGCCGCATGTAGTTTGCCATGACGGGGTTTTGTTTCATGTTCCCAGAGAGCGAACAGAGAAACGGTACAAGACGTACCGGACCTCTGCCACTCTCTGGGCTTTACTGTGGCACTGGAATGGAACCCACAGCTCACACTGAGGACTGAGCCAGGTTACGAACAGTGCCAAAGGGAAGATTTCCTTGACTCGGCTATATAATAGTCAGAAATACTGGTATAGATAAGACGGAGCATTTCGCTTTTCTCTTCTGAAAGGTCACACAGGAATGGTGGGGGACTTTTCGATTTAAGCATGGCTGATTCGCTGATGACTATATGAGGTTTGTATTCAGACTAAGTACATGTATTCAGACTAAACCGGTCCCAAATCACTCTCAACCCCTCGCCACTAACTCCTGGATGATTGCAGATGTATAGGGTCTGGATACGTATAAGCAGTTCAGTGGTGGAGCATCCACTATATTGCTTCCACCTTACAGACCTGCAGAAACAAAGGGTTAGGGCCATGGGGTAGGGAGCGATTTAGGACCCGGCTGATTTACTTCCCCCCCCTTGTATACATTACACAATGCTGCCCCCTAGAGTTCACAACTTGAACGAGTCTTAACACAGCGACCAGGTTGGTTCCGCTAGGCTAGAAACCAGGGTGATACTTCCTAATATACATCCGAGTAACGCTCGACTCACCGTTTGACCAGGATGCGGATGGGGTCGGTCATGAACTTGTTGGTCATCTCCAGGATCTCGTGGGGCAGCGTGGCGCTGATCAGACAGACCTGGGTGGCGGGGGGCAGGTACCGGTACACGTCGTAGATCTGCTCTTTGAAACCTGCCGGACGGGTAAGGGAAAGATATTCAGTTTCCCCTTCATATTACACTACACGTTCTGGGAAAAGCCGCGCAGACCGTCAAAACGACTTTCCTGTGCAATAGTGTCTGAGACCAAGCTTCCCTGCCTGCCGTGGGTTGCAGACAGGGATAGTAGGAAACTAGTTGTGTGCAGGGGGAACGACAAAGCAGCACTGAAACGTATCCTGCTTCACCACGCGACCTCTTGTTCTGGTTGTTTTTTGGGCAACAGGAGACCAGAAACACACAACTGGAAGATGTCTTTCCGTTTCATCTTTGTAATGCACAACAGCGTGTCTGGCTTACCCTTGTTGAGCATTTCGTCTGCTTCGTCCAGCACCAGCATCTTGATGGCACGCGTCCTCAAACTCCTCCTGCGGATCATATCTGAAAGAACAGAGAGCAGTGCCTGCATTATGGAGGGGAATCTTCTCAATTCATACTCTGACTTTGAAGACACAAGCCCTGTGGTGACTACAGGGAGCCCAATTCATGATTGTCTACTCGTGCATATTTTCTAGTTACATTCCTTTGAAATGTTCTGGTCTCAGGTAAATCATGTGAAAAATGTGATTGGTGGCTGGAGTGGGACCATAAGTCATTGATTCCCAGAGAGAGGGGCATGTTCCCAGAGAGTGAACAGAGCAACGGTACAAGACGTACTGGACCTCTGCCACTCTCTGGGTTTTACTGTGGCACTGGAATGGAACCCACAGCTCACACTGAGGACTGAGACAGGTTACGAACAGTGCAAACATTTTGATTTTCTTGACTTTACTGTTGTCCTAAGTATGCCGAGTAGCCTCATTAAATAAAGGTACAAACCGTTTCAATGAAGGCAGATCCAGAGATTAGAAGTCGACCGATTATGATTTTTCGACGCCGATACCGATTATTGGGGGACCAAAAAAAGCCGATACCGATTAATCGGTCGAAAAAAGAAAAAAAAAGAATTTATTTGTAATAATGACAATTACAACAATACTGAATGAACTTTTATTTGAACAATTTAGCCTCAAATAAATAATGAAACATGTTCAATTTGGTTTAAATAATGCAAAAACAAAGTGTTGGAGAAGTAAAAGTGCAATATGTGCCATGTAAAAAAGCTAACGTTTAAGTTCCTTGCTCAGAACATGAGAACATATGAAAGCTGGTGGTTCCTTTTAACACGAGTCTTCAATATTCCCAGGTAAGAAGTTTTAGGTTGAGGTTATTATAGGACTATTTCTCTCTATACCATTTGTATTTCATATACCTTTGACTATTGGATGTTCTTATAGGCACTTTAGTATTGCCAGTGTAACAGTATAGCTTCTGTCCCTCTCCTCGCCGCTACCTGGGCTCGAACCAGGAACACATCAACAGCCACCCTCGAAGCATCGTTACCCATCGCTCCACAAAAGCCGCGGCCCTTGCAGAGCAAGGGGAACAACTACTCCAAGTCTCAGAGCGAGTGACGTTTGAAACACTATTAGCGCGCACCCCGCTAACTAGCTAGCCATTTCACATCGGTTACACCAGCCTAATTTCAGGAGTTGATAAGCTTGAAGTCATAAACAGCTCAATGCTTGAAGCACAGCGAAGAGCTGCTGGCAAACGCACGAAAGTGCTGTTTGAATGAATGCTTACGAGCCTGCTGCTGCCTACCACCGCCCAGTCAGACTGCTCTATCAAATCATAGACTTAATTATAATAACACAGAAATATGAGCCTTTGGTCATTAATATGGTCAATCATATCACCTATCATTTCGAAAACGTTTATTCTTTCAGTGAAATACGGAACCGTTCCGTATTTTATCTAACGGGTGGCATCCCGAAGTCTAAATATTGCTGTTACATTGTACAACCTTCAATGTTATGTCATAATTATGTACAATTCTGGTAAATTAATTACGGTCTTTGTTAGGAATAAATGGACTTCACACAAGCCAGGCGGCCCAAACTGCTGCATATACCCTGACTCTCACAATTTCCCTAGCTAAAGGAAATTCATGTTAGCAGGCAATATTAACTAAATATTCAGGTAAAAAATATATACTTGTGTATTGATTTTAAAGAAAGGCATTGATGTTTATGGTTAGGTACACATTGGTGCAACGACAGTGCTTTTTTTCGCGAATGCGCTTGTTAAATCATCACCCGTTTGGCGAAGTAGGCTGTGATTCAATGAAAAATTAACAGGCACCGCATCAATTATATTCAACGCAGGACACGCTAGATAAACTAGTAATATCATCAACCATGTGTAGTTAACTAGTGATTATGTTAAGATTGATTGTTTTTTATAAGATAAGTTTAATGCTAGCTAGCAACTTTCCTTGGCTTCTTGCTGCCCTCACGTAACCGGTAGTCAGCCTGCCACGCAGGCTCCTCATGGAGCGCAATGTAAGGCAGGTGGTTAGAGCATTGGACTAGTAACCGGAAGGTTTCAAAAACGAATCCCCGAGCTGACAAGGTAAAAATCTGTCATTCTGCCCCTGAACAAGGCAGTTAACCCACCGTTCCTAGGCCGTCATTGAAAATAAGAATGTGTTCTTAACTGACTTGCCTAGTTATATAAAGGTGAAAAAAAATCAAATTAGCCACAATCGGTGTCCAAAAATACCAACTCCCGATTGTTATGAAAACTTGAAATCGTCCCTAATTAAAATCGGCCATTCCGATTAATCGGTCGACCTCTAATCCAGACTGAACCCACGAAATTCAGTTTTGATTCCTGTGACAGAATTCTAAGAGATAATAAATATCTAGTCTGCTTAGCTGGGCAGACACAGACGTTCATACCTCTGGATAGTAGAAGGTTAGGGTCCAGGGAACTCACCAAACACTCTCCCAGGGGTCCCTGCTACCACGTGCTGGCCATAGTCCAGTTTGCGGATGTCCTCACCCACGTTTGTCCCTCCGATGCAGGAATGACACTGGACGTTCATGTAGTCACCTAGGGCCAGGAGCACCTAGAGGGGGGTGAAGGGATTTTAACATCTGAAAATTAGGAGACAATGGTTGCATCCAAATTGTCTACTCTTCTACCAGAGTGTGCACTTGCACACTCCCCGTCACGAATTTAACAATGGTGGAAACTCCCTCCAGCCAAGGCTTTCACCAATTCAAACCTGTGCCAATGTTCTGATCTGGGCCGTGTTCAGTCGGCATAGAACAGGAGAAATTTTTTTGAAACAGAAAGGTACAATCAAATAAACACTTGTTCCCATTTTCCGTTGCACAGTGTTCTGTTGAATTAACAGGACCTTCCCAATAGAAACACTTTGTTGTAATACATTTTGCTACTGTGTGCCCTACTGAACACGAACAACCCTTATCTCCCAAAGCAGTTTTCCCCCAGTCCATCAGAAGACACTTGATATTCAGTCACATACCTTCTGTATCTGTCCAGCCAACTCTCTGGTGGGAGCCAGGATCAGTGCCTGGGTTTCACGCACCTGTGACAAAACCAACAACAAAAAAATTGCCTTTCTCACGTCGTCCAAACTCCACATATTCAGAGTGCGAGAATTTCACAAAATGTTGGATGATCCAAAACTGCTATGTGATGATAACGGTACCTACAACAGGGCTTGTATTCATGTAGCCTCCCAAAGTAAGAGTGCTGATCTAGGATGTCGTCCCACATGTTCATATAAAATGATTAATTATGATCTAAAAGGAAAAACTGATACTAGATCAGCCCTCCTACTCTGAGACGCTGGACACGGGCCCTAGTCTGCACACAACCTTACTCAAATACCTGAATGTCAAGACACTGCAGCACTGATACGCAAAACGTGGCAGTCTTTCCTGTTCCTGACTGAGACCTAAAGAAAGGTGTTGAAGAACAGAGAAAGATGGTATTCAACAGCCACGATAAACAAACATTTGAACAAGGGCCTTGGGGAGTATTTATATTCATTAGGTTGGAAACGGTTTACTCCAAATTAGTGACGCACCGACATGACATTTTTGGCCGTTGTCGATATTTTTCCGTGGCAAAAAAAAACAATACCTGATATTTAACGGGCTTTTAAGCATTCTAGTACAGTTAAATAGTTAACACACACACAGCGGTCTAAGGCACCGCATCTCAGTGCAAGAGGCATCACTACAGTCCCTGGTTCGAATCGAGGCGGTATCACATCCGGCCGTGATTGGGAGTCCCATAGGGCAGCGCACAATTAGCCCAGTGTCGTCTGGGGTAGGCCGTCATTGTAAATAAGAATATATTCTTAACTGACTTGCCTAGTTAATTAAAGGTTACACACACACACCACACTGACCAAAAAGTTATTTTGTTGGCATTAACGTATTATCAGCAAAACATAATCAAAACCTATTTCTTTCACTTACTTGCTGTGCTGTTCCGTTGTTCATTTGTTTAGCCGTTTCATTCTCAACCAGGATTTCTATGGAACGCTGTTTGGGTCTTTGCGTGTCAAAAGATACGTGTCAAATAAGCTTGTTGACCAATCAGGACCTGAATGACTGCACGTGACATAATTTAACACGCTCATACATTTTTTACGTAGTTATTACACTATCACTCGTATTTCATATGTCACAACGATTAATCGATACGTATGCTATGATGCTGGTAAAGTTGTCTCGGGCACCTACAATGCTGGTCATAAAAGAAAACCTAGCTAGCTCATGGATGCAAACAATGTTCTTCCCCAAAAACATAGCAAAATGATTATGTTTCAGTAGCTATAGCTAGCTAGCTAGGTGTCATCATCTAAAATAACCCTGATGTATAAGACAGGTCTTATTTGATTAATGGTGGTCTGACCCATCTATGTGAAGCTAGCCACAATAAGGATTAGCCACAATGGTGGACTTTGCAGTTACTTTTATTTTGAAGGTTATGTCATTGACAGGGATGCAAATGCATACAAATAGTAGAATTATGCCATAATTGAATAGATCATGCTGAACGAGGTTGGAATGTTATATAAAATCAACAAAATACAATAATTTGTTAATTTGACAAATCTGTTGAAATCACACTGGATGTATTATACTTTAGAATTGCATTGGGGCATACTTATTTCACTGTACAGCCTTACCTATGGATTGTGGATCAATGACACTCAGAGAACATTAGCATCTACTCAGTGACACCCAGAGAACATTAGCATCATAGCTCTTATTGCGGGACTCAAACAAATGAATTGAGCCACATTTATTAATGTCTACCTATGTGTATTGAGCACTATTCCTGAGGAAAAACAACACTGCCATGATGCTTTGGAGTCTGATAACTGAGGAGAACGCTGGGAAAAATATCTTGGGTATTGAGTAGACCGTTAGCCCATTTCATCCTGTCTCAGCCTCCAGTATTTATGCTGCAGTAGTTTATGTGTCGGGGGGCTAGGGTCAGTTGGTTATATCTGGAGTACTTCTCCTGTCTTATCCGGTGTCCTGTGTGAATTTAAGTATGCTCTCTCTAATTCTCTCTCTCTGAGGACCTGAGCCCTAGGACCATGCGTCAGGACTACCGGGAATGATGACTCCTTGCTGTCCCCAGTCCAACTGGCCTTGTTGCTGTTCCAGTTTCAACTGTTCTGCCTGCTCCTATGGAACCCTGACCTGTCCACCGGACGTGCTACCTGTCCCAGACCTGCTGTTTTCAACTCTCTAGAGACCGCAGGAGCGGTAGAGATACTCTTAATGATCAGCTATGAAAAGCCAACCGACATTTACTCCTGATTATTATTTGACCATGCTGGTCATTTATGAACATTTGAACATCTTGGCCATGTTCTGTTATAATCTCCACCCGGCAATCAATCAATCAATCAATTTTATTTTATATAGCCCTTCGTACATCAGCTAATATCTCGATGTGCTGTACAGACACCCAGCCTAAAACCCCAAACAGCTAGTAATGCAGGTGTAGAAGCACGGTGGCTAGGAAAAACTCCCTAGAAAGGCCAAAACCTAGGAAGAAACCTAGAGAGGAACCAGGCTATGAGGGGTGGCCAGTCCTCTTCTGGCTGTGCCGGGTGGAGATTATAACAGAACTATGCCAAGATGTTCAAAAATGTTCATAAGTGACAAGCATGGTCAAATAATAATCATGAATAATTTTCAGTTGGCTTTTCATAGCCGATCATCAAGAGTCTGGCAAAGCCAGAAGAGGACTGGCCACCCCTCATAGCCTGGTTCCTCTCTAGGTTTCTTCCTAGGTTTTGGCCTTTCTAGGGAGTTTTTCCTAGCCGCCGTGCTTCTACACCTGCATTGCTTGCTGTTTGGGGTTTTAGGCTGGGTTTCTGTACAGCACTTCGAGATATTAGTTTATGTACGAAGGGCTATATAAAATAAACTTGATTTGATTGAGCCCCAATCCGTAGGTAAGGCTGTACAGTGCAATATTAATGTCAGTACACACAATAGGCTGACTGGGGAGGTGACTTCAGTCGCACGATAAGAGCTACAATGCTAATATTTGCGTAAACTCTTCACAGCTGTGTGAAGCTTGCATGTGCAAATTCAGAACACAGAACTATAATAGAACTGTTATTTGACATGTCAAATTAAAAGCTTATGTAACGTATTAAATAGTGCGATTGTCAAATTGTGTTATTTGACACGCAAAGACTGAAACGGCATTCCATAGTATGTCGTGAAGTTAATAGCAGTTACACTATTACTGTGTAACTCCGGTAGGGCAACAGCTGAACAATAGCGCACCTGGTAATAGTGTGTACCGGTGCTCGACCAGTCGCGAAAGCCAACATCACCCACGACAAGAGAACGGTTGATTGCTGCGAAAGGCAATGAATTCAATTATCTTGGCGTTATTGGATTTCGCCTTTGAATCGTCTCGCTGAAATTCTTACTTTTTCAAATGACTGCTCGACTTGTTGACAGCTCGATCCACTCAGCAGACATTGTGGGCTAGGTTAGGAATGCTGTGTTGTTAGTGTAGCGCAACATTTTACGTGGCGTCATTACATCATGTACCTACGTTATTATAGCTCAGCTTTGACATCGTTTTTAAAAACATCACCGTTAAACTACACATCGGCCCGATACCGTTGGCTTTTTTAGCTAGTATCGGCAGATTCCGATAGGTTCACCAATATATTGTGCATCCCTACTCCAAATGTAAAATGTTTGTTTCTGCTGGACTAATTCAGGTAGCCCATGCCCCCCCCTATTTGATTCCTAAAGCAAACGGTTTCCATTGCATTACATTTACATTTAAGTCATTTAGCAGACGCTCTTATCCAGAGCGACTTACAAGTTGCTCTGGATAAGCAAAAAAAGGCATAGGTTAATCCTGAGATTACAGACTAGTACTAAACACTTGAAGTAGGCATTCTAGAGTTAAGTCAACAAGTTACTATATCATTGTGTTTACTTGATAGCTACCTACACAAATAGCTAGCAAGGACAAAGTGTTAATAAGATTTAAACATTTTAAAAGCAATACAAATAAAAGTTCTGCAAAAGACAAAACATTTTAAAACAGAATCCGACTAATGAATACACCCCTGGTGAATAGCCAAAGTTCCAAACATATAACTATATTGTGTAGCTCTGGACATTGTGTTTCTCCAGCTTAAACAGTCATTAACGTTACTTACTGTGCAATGACATCTCTACCCTTGATGATCTGTTTAATTGCTCTTTGTTGGATTGCGGAAGGCTTCTCGAATCCTGAGAATAAGAAATAAAAGGTGGTTAATTATGTAGGCCCATGAAACTCTTTCCAGTGAAATAGTTCAATTAACATTACATACTATTCATGTAAACCTTTGAGCAACTGGAAAATATAGCTGGTAGTACTGAATATATTTATTTGTAGTACTGAATACTTTTCCAGTTGTGCAGACTGTTCGTGTCAAATGTTATTATCACTGGCTAGAACAAATGGCGGCACAAGCAGAGCAAAATGTTCACACAAAAATATTAATCAACATGTGAGGAAAACGCAACATGTACTAAATACTAAAGGGGGTGGGACATGCTAATTAGCTAACATTAGCTAGGTATCGAGTTAGCTAGGTTCAATGAAACGAATTATTAACTAGGTAACGTTAGCTGGCTAACGCTAACTAATGAAAAACAAATACAACATTCTGGCTTTTTTCATCCAACACTCGCAGTATGTGTTGGTTCTGAGTGTGCAACTGAATCATGATGTACAGAAAATGTGTTCAAATAACTAACTTGGGTAACGTTAGATGCCTATATGGGCCCACTGTCCGAAACAAACCCCCGGACCTACCGTATGCGTATATCCCACGGAGGAGATCCTCTCGTAGGCCCATCGTGTCGAAAGTAGGAGTAACATCGACCTCCTCGCTGGTCTCAAACTCGATCTTGGTCATGTCTTCCTCCTTCAATAGACGCCTCGTGCGCGGTACAGTGGCTACTTCCATGGCTTTTGTGAGCGTTTTCACAAAATACGAATGAAATCGACAACTTCACCAGCTCGAGTTGTGCTGCGGTAAGTAGAAAAAAAGACCGCCGCATGTGTCGCTCTAGTGACGCCGAAAGCAAGAGACGAGAATTTGCATTACGTATTCTGTGTCGTCACCATAGAGATCCGATTAAAGGTGTACCAAAGATAAACCAAGATAGATCACAGCTTGTTGTTTTCAATGGAAACAATGAGTCATAGTGGGAACAAACAAGGAGGTGGGCAGAGCCAAGCACGCTCTAGTGATATCCTATTGGCGCGTTCAAGTATCTGCATATTTCCGCTACGGAAGGTCTACTCTGTGACGAGGCAAGTCAGTTAAGAACAAATTATTATTTAAAATGACGGCCTACACCGGACGACGCTGGGCCAATTGTGCACCGCCCTATGGGACTTCCAATCGCGAACCCAGGTGTCTGTAGTGACACCTCCAGTGCAGAGATGCAGTGTCTTAAAACCGCTTTGCCACTCGGGAGCCCCAATAACTCATTCTAAACAGCGCGACTTTATTATTTAGGATAAAGTCTACAAAACTTAGTCCATTCTGTTCATAACATATTCTAGTTTGCGAACATAAAACTGTATTAAGATGAAATGTTTCATCGATGAGAAAATTTGCAGAATATCGGCCAAAATACATCTCCCACTTCCCGCCAGTGGGCGTCCTCTCACTACCATATTTGGTAGTAAGTGGAAACGTCAACCGGATGCTTCACATTTATACAACCATTAAATATCTGTCTCATTGAAATATATGTATCATTGTTCTATCTGTGGGTGCACTACAGAAATCGCTGCGCCATTTCCTGGTTGCTAACTAGGAATATATATATTTTTTTTAATTTAAAAATAGGAATATATGCCGCGTTCACGTACTAGTAGGGAATAGAAAACTCAGAACATTTCTGACTTGCTTACTGGTTGAACACAGCGCGTGTATATCTACTACCAGTTAGCAAATCAGAAAATTCAGAGTTTCCTAGTTCTGACAAGCACAGGAACGTAGCAATACAGAGAAGGAACTGTCAGATGTATCATAATAGCCCGGAAGTAAAGCCACATTGGGAGCCAAATTTGAAATGGAATAGATTGAATACATGGAGCAGGTTTGAAAAAATCACATTAAACATGGTTAAAATTTTCGGGAGGTCTGTCATCACTATTCATGTAATACATTAAACATCAGATGGTACTGGGGAGCTATTTCATAGTTTTTTCACGGCTATATTTCAAATTTCAATCTTATAGCAACCCTATGCTTGGTATGACTGTTATGGTCAGAGCAGACCATCCGATATGCGCTTTAGTTACATATTTATACACCCCAAATTCTAATTTCATCCCTTACTTGTATGTGTATTGGAGTTCCAATCCAAACACCCCCCATTTTATCTTGGTTCAATTTAGCTCGAGCGACTTCTTTGTATAAATAAAAATGATTGTTTAATCTATTCAACTCATCTTGATTTCTGATTACGACATAATCGGCATAAGCAAGTGCGACAACAGGCTGTCTAGAGCTGGTTGAATACTTGGATCTTTTTTTATTTGCTTTAGGAGAGGGCTAATAGCTATTACATACAAGGCTGTGCTAAGTGGGCAACCCTGCTTCACCCCCCTTTCAATTTCAAAAGATTTCGGTCAGGAAACCATTTACATTAACTTGGACAGTAGATCGGCATACAGTAACTTATTCATGTCAATTAATGGACTTGGGAACCCATAACATTTCAATACAGACCATCAATATTCACGTAAACCATAATTAAAGCTTTTTCTAAACAAAACACAAAATGTAGAAATCAAATTCAGATGTGGATGTAGTAATATCTTTCAGCGTACAGATGTTGTCCCACATGAAACGCCCTTTGATGGCAAATGTTTGCTCTTTTTCTTTTATGGTATCAAGAACCCCATTTAGTCTGTTCATGATTATTTCCGCTAAGATCTTATAGTCTAACTTTATTAATGACAGTCAATGGCGTGTATTCATGGATGCCAAGGGAAGCCAAGCTTCCACAAAAAAATGTGCCAAAAAAAATACATCAATGTATCTTTCGTCTGTCTGTGTTTCATAATTTTCCTTCAGTTTGCAAGAGGCTGAATGTATGTCACCAGGGAAAGTATCAGAGCTTGCAAAACAGTGCCCTTCTATCTCTGTATGTGTAGCCCATCTATCTGATGTTGTCTGGTCAAAAAGAGTATGACATTGTTTCTGCACATAGCGTTGAATGCAAGTGAAGCCAGCGAGCATCATTGAGCGAAACATTGAGCGAAACAGTGAGCTTAACTGTGAATGGGGAAAAAAGTGTGAAGGGAAGCCAGTTTGGATTTGGCTTCGCACCAATCACATCACATCAAAAGCCAAACATCATTGACAGAAAAAACTTGAATTGTTGCATCTCTTGTTGTTGTCCTCCAGTGCCTAGCTAGCTAGCATTTTAAAAAAACTTAATTCCATTCTTTTACTTTGTGTGTATTGTTGTGTATTGTTAGTTATTACTGCAATGTTGTAGCTAGGAACACAAGCATTTCGCTATAACACCTGCAATAACATATGCTAAACGTGTATGCGACCAATAACATTTGATTTTATTTGATTCTCTGTACTGGCCAACAATTATAATGGTGATTCAGATTCATACATTGTTGACCCTGCCCTGAGAGGATGGAAGTTCAATATGTACAGTACCATTCAAAGTTTGGACACACCTACTAATTCCAGGGTTTTTCTTTATTTTTACTATTTTCAACATTGTACAATAATAGTGAAGACATCAAAACATGAAATAACACAATGTAGTAACCAAAAAAGTGTTCAACAAATCAAAATATATTTTATATTTGAGATTCTTCAAAGTAGCCACTCTTTGCCTTAATGACAGCTTTGGACACTCTTGGCATTCTCTCAACCAGCTTCATGAGGTAGTCACCTGGAATACATTTCAATTAACAGGTGTGCCTTGTTAAAAGTTAATTTGTGGAATTTCATTCCTTCTTAATGCGTTTGAGCCAATCAGCTGTTTTGTGAAAAGGTAGGGGTGGTATACAGAAGATAGCCCTATTTGGTAAAAGACCAAGTCTATATAATAGCAAGAACAACTCAAATAAGCACAGAGAAACGACAGTCCATCATTACTTTAAGACATGAAGGTCAGTCAATACGAAACATTTCAATAACTTTGAAAGTTTCTTCAACTGCAGTCGCAAAAACCATCAATCGCTATGATGAAACTGTCTCTCATGAGGACCGCCACAGTAAAAGAAGACACAGAGTTACCTCTGCTGCAGAGGATAAGTTCACTAGAGTTAACTGCACTTCAGACTGCAGCCCAAATAAATGCTTCTCAGAGTTCAAGTAACACGCATCTCAACATCAACTCTTCAGAGACAGCGTGAATCAGACCTCCATGGTCGAATTGCTGCAATGCAACCACTACTGAAGAACACCAATAATAATAAGAGATTTGCTTGGGCCAAGAAACATGAGCAATGGACATTAGACCGGTGGAAATCTGTCCTTTGGTTCCAACCGCCTTATCTTTGTGAGGCGCAGAGTAGGTGAACGGATGATCTCCGCATGTGTGGTTCCCACCGTGAAATATGGAGGAGGAGTTGTGATGGTGTGGGGGTGCTTTGCTGGTGACACTGTCAGTGATTTATTTACAATTCAAGGCACACTTAACCAGCATGGCTACCACAGCATTCTGCAGTGATACACCATCTCATCTGGTTTGTGCTTAGTGGGACTACAATTTATTTTTCAACAGGACAATGACCCAAAACATACCTCCAGGCTGTGTAAGGGCTATTTGACCAAGTAGAGTGATGGAGTGCTGCATCAGATGACCTGGCCTCCACAATCCTCCGACCTCAAACCAATTGAGATGGTTTGGGATGAGTTGGACCACAGAGTGAAGGAAAAGCAGCCAACAAGTGCTCAGCATATGTGGGAATATCCAAGACTGTTGGAAAAGCATTCCTCGTGAAGCTGGTTGAGAGAACGCCAAGAGTATGCAAAGCTGTCTTCAAGGCAAAGGGTGGCTACTTTGAAGAATCTCAAATATATTTTGATTTGTTTAACACTCTTTTGGTTACTACATGATTCCATATGTGTTATTTCATAGTTTTGATGTCTTCACTATTATTCTACAATGTAGTAAATACAACGTTAACTTGAATGAGTAGGTGTGTCCAAACTTTTGATTAGTACTGTAGCTAGATGTAGTAGGCTAATGTTAACTAGCTGGCTCTTCGTTGCACATTAAAGAAAATTAGACTAGCGAGCAAGCATTTTATCCAGGTAGCATAGGACAACAAAAACTAATAGACCGTTTCGGCAACATGATAGAGAGGAGGATGGCATTGGCGTTTCTCTACAAGTAACGTTAACGTTAGGGCGAGTCAACATGTTTTTCTACTTAGGCTCGCACACAAACACAGAAATCAGTACAATGGACAGCCACATGATATTTAGCTTACGTTAAATGGACTAAATTGTTTTGGGTATCATTTAGCTGTATTAGACTAAGCATAAGTGATTTGATAATGTTGAAATGGTGCTGAAATAGCGGAGACTGCTCGTGTTTTCTTGGAAACTTCCGGTAACTCTCTATGGAACGCCGTTTGGGTCTTAAAGCACGTGGTTAAAACGCAATCTTTTTAATGCTACGTGTTAAATTTATTTTGCCACGATGTCTTCTTATATTGTCTCGGCCTTACGCCTATATATCACGGTGGCAAGGCATATGAACTAACCGGTTATAAAGCAAGCAAAGCAATTATCACAACACAAGTATGTTGTAATATGGAGCTTTACAGTTGTTTGATGACAATCTCTGACCTGATGGTCCAGACCGTGATAGATGTAGCGCGGGGTCTGACCGTGATAACTGATTTTCCCACTGTAGGGACTCAGCAAGATGAACTCAGCAAAAAAAGAAACACCTTCTCACTGTCAATTGCGTTTCTTTTCAGCAAACTTAACATGTGTAAATATTTGTATGAACATAAGATTCAACAACTGAGACATAAACTAAACAAGATCCACAGACATGTGACTAACATAAATGGAATAATGTGTCCCTGAAAAAAGGGGGGTCAAAATCAAAAGTAACAGTCAGTATCTGGTGTGGCCACCAGCTGCATCTTCTCCTAATGGACTGCACCAGATTTGCCAGTTCTTGCTGTGAGATGTTACCCCACTCTTCCACCAAGGCACCTGCAAGTTCCCGGACATTTCTGGGGGGAATGGCTCTAGACCTCACCCTCCGATCCAACAGGTCCCAGATGTGCTCAATGGGATTGAGATCCGGGCTCTTCGCTGGCCATGGCAGAACACTGACATTCCTGTATTGCAGGAAATCACGCACAGAACGAGCAGTATGGCTGGTGGCATTGTCATGCAGGAGGGTCATGTCAGGATGAGCCTGCAGGAAGGGTACCACATGAGGGAGGAGGATGTGTCTTCCCTGTAATGCACAGCGTTGAGATTGCCTGCAATGACAACAAGCTTAGTCCGATGATGCTGTGACACACCGCCCCAGACCATGACGGACCCTCCACATCCAAATCGATCCAGAGTACAGGCCTCGGTGTAACGCTCATTCCTTCGACGATAAACGCAAATTCGACCATCACCCCTGGCGAGACAAAACCGCAACTTGTCAGTGAAAAGCACTTTTTGCCAGTCCTGTCTGGTCCAGCGACGGTTGGTTTGTGCCCATAGGCAGGGGCGAAAATCTGATATCAACCTTGGAGGGGACAATTACATTAAATTTTCTCAAGAGCAATTCCTGAGGGGGACACCAAAAGTAGTGCTGTAACACATAGCATACGTTGTTATATGTTAAATGTATATTGAGGAACCATAATTCCTACAACTGGATAATTGATAGGTACAGTAGTTAACTGAAGGGTTTTCCCAACTTGTTCAAATGTTTAAATCATTATAATTCTACTACTAATAATAGTTATAGCAGTGCTCTTTACCAGTCCAGTATGTATGCAGGTATTCATACTTACAACCAGCAATATCAAGAAAGGTCAGTAGGTGACAATGGTACTGTACACTGTATGGGTGTAGTTTTCATAAATACAATGAACATGGTGTGATCACATCTAAAAGAATCTCCATTGAGAACAATGACAAAGTTGGTCTCCGTATTGAATTGACCTTTTAATTTGACTTTTTCTGATACATTTATATAGTCATTAAATATGTGCACCTGGCCTGAGTCTAATACAATATCTTTGCAAGAACAAAAAGCTTAAAATAAGTACAGTTCTAAAAGCAAAATAACTACTTCAATGAAAAACCCAAATAAATCAAACAAAATATCCTTCAGTCAGTGTCTCAACTCTTCAAACAGCAGCTATGGACAAGTATGTCGCACAAAGTATGCAATTTTAAATAAAATAACATGAAATAAATAATTTGTAAGTGTACTGAAAACTACTAAACAAAAGAACAAATATCAATTACACCAGGGGTTCTCAAACAGGGGTCCATGGACTAATTGCAAGGGGTCTGTGAAATAAAAAAGTGTAATGAATGTAGTCAGTACCACAAGATTTCCAGTAAGTTTACATATAATATAGAGGGGGTGGAGGTCCCTGAGGACCGCTCAAAACCTTGCCTGCCTTGCCTCAAAATATGCAGGGGTTCCAGTACCACAAAAAGGTTGAGAACCACTGCTATACACACTACTGAACAAAAGAACCGAGCATATGTTTGCGGGTTTCCTCAACAACACATCAGTTGCCACTTTCGCAATGCCCTCGCCTGTTGTCTCCGACACCCTGTATAGCCCAATAAACTCCTTGTGAGGGACATGGTCATGGTCAACATAACGCAGACAGACATTCTCCTGTTCAGCACCAGAGACATCTTGAGTACCATCAACAATTAATGAAAATTGTACAATCGGAAGAGACCTAATCTCAGCTGCAATGCCTCGAATGACTATTGGCCATGATGTTCAGAATTTCATTCTGTGCTTTGGGGCCTGTGTACATTGTGGTACGCTCTGTTAACCACTTCAGTAAAATGGGATCATCCTCTTCTGCCCTAAGTTTCAAAATCTGGTATAAATTCCCACTGTCATCCGTGTGGCCTCTAAAGGCTTGTCCCTGTCTTACTACATGCCGCACCGAACTAACAATTTTCATCAAGCAATGCCTTGCGTCCTGCTGCTGTTTACCCCACGCGCTGGATAACTGGACACTGATTGGATTTAGCTGGTGTGCTGTTACAGTTACAAAGTGGTGGTGGGTTTGGCAGTTTTGATGTGCTGTGAATTTTTCAATGGCTTTTCTCCAGTTCCTAAATCCTGCACTAATGAAGGCAGCATCTGCTCTTTGGCCAAAAGATGGCTGGCTTGAAAACCCTTGGCTACAGTGAAAACACAACACTCCTTTTATTGATGGATTATAATGTAGCCAGGGGAAATCGCGAAACCATCTCTCTTGGAACGTCAACACTGTGTTGGCAAGAGTTTGCGGTTCTATAAATTGTGGGTGTGGCTGATATGGTTTTGTGCCATCACTGTGGTAACTGGACAATGCTGTGCCACTGTCCCCTATACTGGTGCTGCTGGCAACAAGGGTGACACTTGGTCCTGCCGTGGCTGTGACACTGTCCTCTGAAGTCTCTCTCCCTGGCTCTTTCCCTTTCACCACCCTAACTGACTCACAGTCTGTCTCCTAGAAAATAAATAAGGTGTTTGCCGTACTCCTAACTACCGGTACCCAAAACTACACAATTAATCACAACAGCAATACCATTGCCGTAAACAAATCTTAGTTTAGTCACCAGTTTAAGTTAAGAGTGGGGGTATCCATGGCATTTTCCAATTATGTCCCTATTTTACAAGTCAAAAAAATTGAGAACCTTTCATAATGTTGCCAAACAAAGACTCAACAAACTTACCTGAGACTCCCTGTCTCTGCCAGTCTGTCCCTGCATATCTGTCCCCAGCTCTGCTGTCTGTGTGCCATCTGTTGCCTGCTCTGCCTAATGACATCATTGTGAAACATTCCCATTAGCATTTCACTTCTTTCTTATGAACATTTTATCAACTAGTCTTTGAGATTAGGCTACGAGAGTTCTTACTATGCGTTTTGGTGTACTGACAAATACTCTGGTGTCCGTCTTCTTACTTTTTTCTGCCATTTTTCTACCTGGCTGGCTGGCCGGCCTAGCTGCACACACACACATTTACACAACACATGCTGCAACCTTTTGTACTTTTAATAGTTTGTTTCATATTGGCTGGCTTCCAACAATAGCTGAATTTGTAAAGCTAGCGAGCACCAATTCCGTTTCTGTGTGTTTGCTATAATCTTTGCTACCTGGTTAAATAAAGGTGAAATAAAATAAAATTAAAAAAGTTCACTAGCGACAATTTATCTTTTGCAACGAGACCATTATATATATTTAAGACAATGGTAGAAGAGAGTGTAGTTCTGTTCTGTTCAGTTTGGACTTCAGTTTATCGCTAACCTTATCACAGGGACGTCGAAGCACTACAGCTGCATGCTGATCTTGGAATAAACTGACGATAGCAAAGATTCCATCTTTGACGACGCCACATAAATGGAATAGGTACTAGCTAGCTTGATAGTTAATGTTTGCTTTAGTTTGCGCGCTAGCTCTGCAAATTCAGCTAGTGTGTGAACCCTGCCAACATAAAAATGAATAAATAACATTGCTATGGACCTGCTATGGATTGACTGGATTAACCTCACGTCATTTACGTACATGTCCCTTTCGGACAGTAGATACGAACCCTCTATTACCTTGCCAGCTAAAGAACTGGCAGTGGATCAAACCATTGTGAGGCAAAGGGCGGGGGGGGTCGCAATCTTTTGAAACTTAAAAACGCGCTATTAAGTGTCTATAATCAGCACAAGTGCTTTCATTGCGTATTATTAATATTATTGAAATTACATAGTTATGTTTACAGTGATATATTGGGGGGGACAAATCATATTTTTCCCAAGATGGGGGGGTCGTGTCCCCCCCGTCCCCCCTGGGATTTCCGCCTATGCGCCATAGGCGACGTCGTTGCCGGTGATGTCTGGTGAGGACCTGCCTTACAACAGGCCTACAAGCCCTCAGTCCAGCCTCTCTCAGCCTATTGCAGATGGAGGGTGTAATATTCATATGTGTAAACATACTGAATTATAACTGGATGCATTTTACCGCTGTATCATACTGTGCTATGATTGGTTAAGACCACCCAGATGGTTAGGGCATGGGCAGTTGATCATGGTTGGAGATACGTGAACATAGCTATATATAGCTAGCTAATAAAGAGCTACGTTAAGAAATATCCTGTAGTACTGCATTTTATTATTTTGTATAAAGCGTGCAAAACAAGACAGAGGGATTGTGCGTTCCTGGTGTATCTCGGGCAGCTGTTGTTGCCATCCTGTGCCTGTCCCGCAGGTGTGATGTTCAGATGTACAGATCCTGTGCAAGTGTTGTTACATGTGGTCTGCCACTGCGAGGACGATCAGCTGTCCATCCTGTCTCCCTGTAGCGCTGGCTAAGGCATCTCACAGTACAGACATGGCAATTTATTGCCTTGGCCACATCTGCAGTCCTCATGCCTCCCTGCAGCATGCCTAAGGCACGTTCACGCAAATGGGGACCCTAGGCATCTTTCCTTTGGTGTTTTTCAGTCAGGCCTCTTTAGTGTCCTAAGTTTTCATTACTGTGACCTTAATTGCCTACCGTCTGTAAGCTGTTAGTGTCTTAACGACCATTCCACAGGTGCATGTTCATTAATTCTTTATGGTTCATTGAATAAGCATGGGAAACAGTGTTTAAACCCTTTACAATGAAGATCTGTTTAGTTACTTGGATTTTTACAAATTATCTTTGAAAGACAGGGTCCTGTAAAAGGGACATTTCTTTTTTTGCTGAGTTTAGTTATGGATCTTACTCAGTCGTACTTTGTACCTTCTGATCCTGTACCAGATCCAGAACTTGTCAAGTGGCTTGGAGTCAGGCTGTAGGATTTCACATTTCTGCTTTATGCCTCAATCACACCTAGTGTAGTGTTTTGGTACACCAGAAGTACAATAACGCGTCGATCACACCAACAGTATTATTGAGCAAAATGGAACGCAGCATCATCTGCATATGTGTGCAGATAAAATGTAACATTCCCTTTCTGCGACCATTATGCATAGTTTGACGCATACATTAGATTAATAAATCCAACCCTGTGCACCACACAGAACGCACTGAAACTACCTCGGCAAGGCAAACATTATTTAACTAGGCAAGTCAGTTAAGAACAAATTCTTATTTACAATGACAGCCTTCCCCAGCCAAACCCTAACGACTCTGTTCCAATTGTGCACTGCCCTATGGGACTCCCAATCACCGCCGGTTGTGATACAGCCTGGAATCGAACCAGGGTCTGTAGTGACATCTCTAGCACTGAGATGCAGTTCCTTAGACCGCTGTGTCACTCGGGAGCCCATATTACAGCCATTCTTTTTCAGTTTATTTCATACAGGAAGTGGGGAAATATTGGTGACCGACTACAAACATTTTTATTCATACAATTAAATTGAAGAATAGATATTTGACATAGGTGACAATGGTTAACAGTCAAAAACCATCTCAGAAGATGTTCACGTGGTAGAGAATGTGGGCATGAAGCTGTGTGTGTGTGTGTGTGTGTGTGTGTGTCTTTTTTCAGGCAAGTTGAGTAATAGAAAGTGGTGCTTGCCCTTCAAGGATTCCCACAAAAGTAAATTAACATTACTACCCATTAAACATTTTGATGTTGCTTTTCCCTCATGATGGCAACGGATGAGCTCAAGAGAACCACAGCGATAAATACTGGCTTGATGATTTTCTCTTTAAAAACCACACTTGTGCAGTTATAAACACCCAACATTGCAGAGCAGATTTCTAAAATATGGGCTAAACAGGCTTTGATATGGTAGTTTTCTTCCGTTTGGTGCCTAATTTAATTATGTTTTTTTACATTTAACTAGGCAAGTCAGTTAAGAACAAATTGTTATTTACAATGGCGGCCTACTGTCCTGTGTGGCTCAGTTGGTAGAGCATGGCGCTTGCAACGCCAGGGTTGTGGGTTCATTCCCCACGGGGGGACCAGGATGAATATGTATGAACTTTCCAATTTGTAAGTCGCTCTGGATAAGAGCGTCTGCTAAATGACTTAAATGTAAAATGTACTCCGGCCAAACCCCGACAACGCTGGGCCAATTGTGCGCCGCCCTATGGGACTCCCAATCACAGCCGGTTGTGATACAACCTGGATTCTTACCAGGGACTGTAGTGACACCTCTTCCACTGAGATGCAGTGTCTTAGACCGCTGTGCCACTTGGGAGCCCAGATGAAGACAACCCAGATAGTTAAATCTTCAAAATCCTGTAATAGGTCTAGACTGGCATACTTGTATGTGTAAAAAAAATATAAAAACTTGGGTATTAGGTACTAAGACATTGTCCTTCAATATTGAAATCATAACCAGCATCCTGAAAACACCCCTTTACAATTGGGGTAATCGTTCAGTAGTTGATGGGAAATACAGTACTATCTATGCAGCAACACAGTAAGTGCTGTAGATTCACACAGAGAAGAGGAAAAAGTGCCTGCGCCAGTCTTCCAGATTAACCTTGTGATGTTCCAAAGTAATTCCTCAACCTACAGAATGATAGGGCACTACCTAAACCAGTGGTGGTACCCTGCCCGAGTACAAGGGCAAGTCAGTGTATCAGCCCACTCTAGCACAGCATAGAAGCATAGCAGTCAAGCTACATGGCAGAGTCATAAGGTACAAATATGTGAAACTGACATATGCTTGATTTTGATGGTAATGCTTTGTTTCGGTATATATATATATATATATATATATCTGTAGCATTATCAGCAAATTGATACTGGCATCAATGGTACATTTGAAGTAAAAACATGATTACCCTAATGACAGCAACTGGTAGTGTAGAGCTATCATTCATATGCCAACATAAGAAAAATAAGTAATCAACATTTGGATGCCCAGGGGGCTTAAAAGAGAATACATTCGTAAGAAAAACAAAATATCAAAACCTCTTCAGTTCACATACGTATAACCGGTATGTGCACACTACAAGTGTCTACTTGAAATGTGTAGCTGTAGCCCCAGCAATGTGTGGATATGTCAAGCCAAGCAACTCTTGCAGAGAAAGAAAATAAGACAAATATACAAAAATGTATACAAAGTAAAATGGCAGTACCACACCTCAATCCTTTGTGTGTGCATATTCTTACAAGGTTTACTTAAAAAAACAAGATCATTGCTGTGAAAAGGCAGTAATAAATAGGGGGTGGCAGTCTGTTGGCAAGGTGTCAGTGATCCCCTGGTGTGTGTGCATTTAAATGTGTGTCTGGGTAAAGCAGTCTATTGATATGTGGGTGGGTCAATCGTCCTTTGAGTGATGCTGGGCGTCCAGGTTGACCACTTGAAGCTCTGTGAGGTTGCTGCTGCTTGACTGCTGACCAATCACCATCTACAGGTCAAAAGGAGAGTTGATTAGGTGACAGTATTGTTGAGCAGTAGGGTAGTGTTGAGGTAACAGTAGAGTTTAAATTACCGGGTGGAGCTGCACTGCTGACACAGGGATCTGAACTGTCCCAGGATGTCCTGTGAGGAACACCTGCGATACAGCGCCTAGTTGGGATGGGGAACAAACAAATCCAATAAATTAAATCACACACACAAACGAGCCAGTAGGCTTGGCCGATATTACGATAGTATCGTCTATTGGGGATGATTGACAGCCATCGTCGATAGTGACAACATCATGATATGACAGACTAAGCTATTTCAACTTCACGCAGCAAAGAGTGGAGTCAGGCAGCACACAGCAGGGTAGTGCATGGAAAGAGATTCTGAGAAAATTGCCTATATTCCTATTTGTTATTGCCCATTTCAATAAATGTTATATTTATAGAATGCAAGAGAACAATGTAGACACAGCTAAGAGTTTCACCGAAGCAGCACAAAATATCTGGTCAGAATTCCCCCCCCCACTCTCTAATGTCAGATGATCTGGACCAAAATCCGAAGTCTATTTCTATAGGATCGGACACTCTGGTGTCTTACTGTTTTAATGGACCAATTGTATATTAATGCATGCTGATTTCTCCTGCCATGCTAGTTGTTTTTGAATGATCTAAAAACTTTTAAAAAAGGGGGAGAAAAAACAAATCTATATTTTTGGGATAATAGTATAGATTTGACTCTACCTGCACCAAAACTTCAATATTTGTTATCCAATAGCTGACTGATCAAAACTTCTCTCATGCCCTCTCGTCTCTCTACAGCTGACAGATTGACTATACCAAACATTAGGAACACCTTCCTAATATCGAGTTTCAGCCCCCCCGTTTGCCCTCAGAACAGCCACAATTCGTGGGGCATGTACTCTACAAGGTGGACTCCACAATTACATGCTATGAATATGGGACCAAATGCTTACATTCTTACTACTTTAATACACCTAAGTGAATTTGTCCAAATACTTTTGGTCCCCATTGTGTGATGTAATTTCTAAACGATTCAACCGATATGGATGAAAATACTCTCAAATTATTGACAGTCTGCATTTTAACCTCAGTCATTGTATCATTTCAAATCCAAATGCTGGAGTACATAGCCAAAACAACAACAAAAAAGTTGTCACTGTACCAATACTTTGAGCTCACTGTATATCAGCGCCCTGTTAGGGCAGTTGTGGTGTCTGGACTCTGATTGGCTCACCGGGGTCATGGGACTGTGTATGGGCCGTCTGTGGGAAGGTGTTGAGCACGGTCAGACTGCCGTCGCACAACGAGGTTGTAGGTGTGGCGTACATGACAGTGTGGGCGCCGGGGTACATCATGTGACCACCCATCGACGAGGGCACTGAGGATGTGACGATGGTGGTGGGGAGGCTCACTGAATTAGGGAGACGGGACAACAAGGGCAATGAGGGATGCATATCAATATTCTGCACGGTTCTTTCATACAATTATGAATCGTGACTTCAACGTTAAATGTTACTACTTCTACACAGTCATAGTGAAACAAAAACCGATGTTAATAAAGGCAAGATTAAAAACAGCCTGCATATTACTTGTACTGCAAGTACATGATATTTGACACTTCTCAATTTAATAAATGACCACATGCCTATACTGCAATCAAGCATTTAATAAAATGAGTTATCTTTGGTTTTCAGATGGAATACTGTTGTTTGATCTCCCCACCTTAGTGACATTGACATTTCTCGGTTGTAGTGCCTTTCACCATTCTATATCCACCCTTCCAGTGGGATCAACAGCCACATTTATGGCATCAAAACTATCATAATCACTACCTTTGAGTTTGGAAAAACTGTTTCACAACCAAATCTCTATTATTGAAGGGGATCCAGACACCTTTGTGATTTCACATGTTTGAGAAACACACAAAAAGGGAATAAAACATTGCGGATAAAGTTTGGAATGACAATTTCATTTGTACAACAGCTAAAGACCTGCATCACTGTACTGAGCGCTTTTCTCTTTTCTAAAATTATGTATTTGGGTGTTTGAGCAGTTTTACCTTCGCGTTTTTTCAGGGCCCCCATACTACACAACGAGCACGAGGAAGTGATTTGCTGTTTGGGGTACGTTTCTCAGAAACATGTGAAATTACACAAAAAAAATAAGGTGTCTGAACCCTTCTATAAAACATGCCATTTACATCAAAAGAGAGATTTGGTTGTAAAAAAAGGAAACTTCTCCTTTAATAATTTTAATGTGTATGAACTCTGGATGACTGACAGGGAGTGCTGTATTGAAGCCACCTCACAGCCATTTTGGTTTCTTTTCTTGTAAAAAAAAGTTTGGGATGCTTTAGAAATGCATGAATTAAATGTCTACATTCGTTTTTTAACAAGTATATTCTATTAGACACCTTAATGCATACTTTTAAAATTATATTATGTGAACTGAACATAAAAAAAAAACGATTCCTTTTTTTAAACCTAAAACATAAACCTATTTTTTTAAGGGTACTAATGTTTCTGTCCCTACTAAAACAAATAAATACTGAAACAAGTCATTTTGACCTTGAAACATTTTAATGAAATACTGTAGAATTCCATTCATTCTGATGGAGGACTGCTCCTTCTGGGGAGTACCAATGTGGCGGCCGGTGGTTTCAAAGCCTCTCATTGGTCAATACATAGCATCAGCAATCCAGGGTTTATACACACACATCATTGGTTAATCTTGGTTAAAGGTCAGATTGGATTACCAAATCCAAATGATCAGAATCCTTCTAGTTTTTCTGTTTTGAAATACCAGAATCGAACATTTAATCCAATCCCATTGCCGAAATCAGAAGAGTTTTGAAAAACTGGGCCCAATAGCGAGGGTTTACTCCATCAAAATCAGTCAACGATAAGCAGACCGCCTGCCTTCCTGCCATTGGGCCGACTCCCATTGTTAGGGCGGAGACAAGACCAGCTCAAATCAAATACAATTTTATTGGTCACATACACATGGTTAGCAGATAATGCAAGTGTATACAGTATCTCTGCCTATGAGAAGGCAAGGAGAAGCAATTACCATATTGTTAATACCTGTCCAGTCCTTTCAGATCTATAGGAATGCCTAGTGAGGAAGAGCTAGAGCCTGGAGGTCGATTTCACTTGCCACTGAGAAGTAGCACTCATGTCAGTCTCTCCATTTGCCCTCTAGATGGGGCTACTGCTCTGCTACACCAGTCATTCCAGACCCTCCTCCTTGGGATTGGGCCCACCAAGGAGCCCATTTCATTATTACATCAACTTGTAAACAGACTGCTGCTTGTCACGTTTGAGAGTGGGGTAAAAAGCCTACCAGTCATCATATATCAATTTAACACTTAACATTAAACCCCCCCCCCCCCCCCCCCCCTCATAATACTAATAATATTATCGCATTGCTGTTTACCCCCCTCAAATCACATTGGCATTATAGTCAAATGGGCTCATAAGCAGACATGCTGCTGTGAGTATATGGTTGTTGTTGTTTACCTGTGGAGTTGCTTGTGATGTGGGAGAGGTCACTGTGGCTCACAGAGCTCTGCTGGCTGCTGGGGTGAACCTGAATGGCCTGCAGCCGCTGGCCCATCCCTCCACCTGAGAAAGACGCACACGCACCTAGAGTGAGAATATTAATTTGCCATTCAACCATTTTTTGCACACTCATTATAGGAGGCCAAGTTTGCATGTTACCTCTGATAGGGTACATAACTAAAGTTGGGTGGTACATATGAATGGGTTAGTGAAGTGGTGTGTACCAGTTAAGTGGCTGAGCAAGGGTCAACAGACCTACAGAAAAGTAACACAGAATCCCCAATCTATACAGCTGTCAGATATGCTATTTAACACAAAGGTGTTCCATTTTCAGCAGTTGTGATTTTACAAATTAAGTACTTGGGCTATTACTGCTGACAATTTTAAAGAATTTCCCCCATTGAAGATGATGACTAAGTGAGAAAACTGACACGAGCAATGTTCCCTCTAGGCTGCGCCTGTCTACACAGTAGCCCCGGGACTGCTGAGCAGAAGAAATATTAGCCCACTGAGAGAAGCACAAGATTAAACTTCACTCAACTTTCTAGAGTTTTCCCTGTCAGTTAACACTATCAATGGTCTCCTTTTACTGTGGCGATTGTGATCGAATCAAAGCAATATCAGCCACTTTTCACGCGATATACAGAAACAAAACAAACTTTGCGAGAGATTTTGTTGTAGGCAGAACGCATCATCATAGGATTCTATTGACACACATGACTCAGCTCGTACTCTACACAGACCGATGCGGAATAACTATCAGAGCTGCAGTAGGCCTATATGCAAATAGACCATTGCCTTACAGTATATGGATCTGTGCAGTTTACTTTGAATTGGACTGTGTTTACAGCACGAGTAGATGTGCTTGTCTTGCGATCAAAGCGAGAGCTGCATGTAACCATGTGTGTAATTTGTCCGATTCTCTGTAATAATAGTATGGGATTGATAATGCATTTTATTTTGTAAAGTGGTTTATTGGATCAAACACCACAACATTTTCAATCACCTCCTTATCTGAAGGACAAGTGGATATGCAGGTTAATGTCAAACCCTGCATTTCACATGGAATGTAGGCCTACATTGACCATTACACATTGGCAGCTACTGTAGGCTGAATGATTGAACAGCTACTTCTGTGTTCATTTTATGGGATGCATTTTCTCCATTGTTTATGGTAGGCCAACATTATGATCAAATAGCCAGTCGCCTACTTGGCCCCTGTTAAAACTAACTTAAAAGTGGCTACAGCCTCAGTGTTCACAGTAAACGCGAGCTGGAAGTTGCACAGAATTTTCACAACATTCAAGTGCAAAAAAAATAAAAGTGAGGGTACATTGGACACAAGTGTGGAACTTTCAACTCACGCTTTTCTCTGTCCGCCAAGACAACTGATACAACTCTGGAGGGTTACTTTTAGCCCTGCTCAAAAATAACTTAGGGCGTCGACTTTCCTTTTTCTTGTGATAAGAGGTTAGAGCCCCACCCCGCACACACACCCATTCAGTAACAAACACTGACCAGTGAACAGACTAAAATATCCTCTTTCCTATATTCCTGTCCCTATCTACACACTGACTTAGCTACTCCTCCCGCTCCTTGTCCCTAAAATATAGCTCCCGTTTACCCTTCCATGAGTCCTTATTATCCATCCTCATTGCCTCCCTTTGTCCCGTCAACAAATGAGCCCTCTCCTGTGACTGCTTGCAAGCAGAGCACCATATTTAAATCTCATAAGGAGTTAATTCAAACATGCTTTCTCACTGCATTGTAAATGTTAGTATATTTGCCTTTATCGCAATGTAAAGAGAGACTACAGCCCAGGCCCAAACAAACATACAGAGAGAGACTGAGATGCAGAGAGAGTAGAGGTTGACCGATTATGATTTTTCAACACCGATAACGATTTATTGGAGGACCAAAAAAAGCTGATACCGATTAAAAATCGGCCCGATTTTTATATATACATTGGGGAGAACAAGTATTTGATACACTGCCGATTTTGCAGGTTTTCCTACTTACAAAGCATGTAGAGGTCTGTAATTTTTTATCATAGGTACACTTCAACTGTGAGAGACGGAATCTAAAACAAAAATCCAGAAAATCACATTGTATGATTTTTAAGTAATTAATTTGCATTTTATTGCATGACACTGTGCCCGGCCCGCCACAGGAGTCGCTAGAGCGCGATGAGACAAGAATATCCCTGCCGGCCAAACCCTCCCTAACCCAGACGACGCTGGGCCAATTTTGCGCCGCCACATGGGCCTCCCGGTCACGGCCGGCTGCTACAGAGCCTGGACTCGAACCCAGAATCTCTGGTGGCACAGCACTGCCCCGGGAGGCCCCAAGATTGATTGATTGTTTTTTTATAAGATACGTTTAATGCTAGCTAGCAACTTACCGTGGCTCCTTGCTGCACACGCGTAACAGGTAGTCAAGCCTGCCACGCAGTCTCCTCGTGGAGTGCAATGTAATCGGCCATTATCGGTGTCCAAAAATGCAGATTGTTATGAAAACTTGAAATCGGCCCTAAGTAAATCGGCCATTCCGATTAATCGGTTGACCTCTAATAGAGAGACAGTGAGGTAAAGACAAACCTCGAAAAGGACACTAACAGACAGGCATAGAGATATTGGGAGATACAGTTTTGAACAGCGACAAGAGGTAGCTACAGAGAAATGACTGGGATCCTAGATGCAAACAAACTGGGCTCAATTTGGAGACACTCAACAGAGTGAGAGATGCATGCAGACAGAGGGAGACAGACCCTAAATCCCAAATCAACCCCTTGGTTGATCGGAGAAGATTGGATGTATGTAACAAAATAGTGGTAGCTCCATCATGCCCTCTGATAGTTAAGGCAGAATCGTCTAAAAAAATAACAAAATTGGTTAAGCTGTACACTAAAGGCGGCTGCGGTCGTACAGAGAATAAATTAAATCATTGAAGATAATTTCTTGTGCAGACCATTCCCCCCCCCCCCCCCATTAAGTCAGAATTGTTGCCATATTGCTTGCCAAAAGTCTAGGAGCTAGGGTTTGATTTGCAATTCAGGGAGAGTTGATGCTCGGAAGTATCGTGGCAAGGAAACAAAACATGACGGGGTGAAGAAGCCCCTGACCTGTGAGCGAGACAGTTGCAGGTAGGCGGAGCAGGGTGGTCTGCTGGCCCTGCCCTGCGGTGGTGATGCTGGTCTGGGCCAAGGGGCCCTGGAGGGCCTGCAGCTGACTGAGTGGAATGGTGTGCGTGCCAGGGGGAAGCGTTGCGCCTAGAGGACGCGCAGAGAAGATTAGCGGTGCACAGGTCTCACGCAGTGGAACCGGGGCAATAGACCAAGAAAACAAACAACACAGCGAGAAAGACAAAGAAAAGATAGAGGGTAAACGGACATAGCCACACAAACAAAAACAGCCACATAAAACACAGCATCACCGACAAAACGTACTCAAAACGCAGACAGAACAAAGCCTCAGACAAAATACAGACAATGTCACAGAAAAATGTACAACCACAGACAACATACAGACTTACAAACAAAACACTCAGTCAAAACACAGCCACACAGACAAACCACATGCAAACACACAGCCAAAAAGCCCCAGAGGATTCTAAAATTTTATTGGAGTGCAATATTCTCTCAACCAAAAAAAAAAAAAAAGGGCAATTCTGAAACGAGGGAACAATTCAGCGGGGTGAATAGAAGTAAATAAAGTTGGGTGCAACACAGATAAATCAAGCCAATAAGGTGGGTAAAGGGGGTAATAATAAATTAAAAAAACTGACACCACCTCACTCACCGGACATGAGGGTGAACCCTCCAGGTAGCATGACGCTCGTTGACGTGGCCGAGGTCTTCAGCACCGTGCTGGTGGCACTGTGAGTATTGATGCCCGCCGAGACCTGCCAGCAGGTGGCAGGGATGCTGTTCTGCAAGTGCATGGCCACGGAGGAGGTGGTGGAGGAAGAAGACGTCGACATGGGTTGGGTGTTGACACCGGAAGGCAGATTGGCCATGGTGAACGTCGACTTCATCATGTCCTGAGAAATGGAGAAAGCAGGAGAGATATTTACGATATTGATCTGTTATCAGTGCATTTGGAGAGAATCTTTACTTATGTAGCTTAAGATATGTAGATCATTTGATAGCCAAATGTGTACAGATAAGGGGATGTACCAAACAAATGTATTTGCGTTCTCTCATGCCGAGAAACATTGCAGGTAAATAATGCACTCTGTCCATCAGTCAGCACACGGAGTGTTTTTAGATTTGACAAGTTGCTGATACATGTCAAGGATTCCATCGAAGGGCTAAGCTTCAACTCCTGGAGTAGTTTGTGAGCAAGCTGGTGTGCTAACTAGCTTTATGAAAATCAAGCAAAGCAGATTTGAGTCTGGGGATGGGAGGGGAGTGACAGCGATGACGAGATGAGAGAAAATGTTCCATTTTGAAAAAACAATGCTGGGAAATAATTGAGGCGTAGGACCCCTCGCTTGAATTGGCAAACTACCAAAGAAAATAGTTAAATATGCTTATGTAGCTCGCCAAGATCAAAGCCGCTTGCTTTGGTAGCAATTGTCAAGTAAAAAAATATATACTGTCCGTAAAGTGTATATAGTATGTATAAGCTGAAAGTAGAAGCCTAAGTATTGTTGTCCATTAGTTTACTCCAATTAGGGGATAATATACCTTGCATTCAAAAAGTATTCAGACCCCTTCCCTTTTTCCAATTTTGTCGCTTTCCTCAATCTACACACAATACCCGATAACGACAAAGCAAAAACAGGTTTAGAAATGTTTGCTCATTTATTTTTAAACAGAAATACGTTATTTACATAAGTATTCAAACCCTTTGCAGTGAGACTAAATTGAGCTCAGGTGCATCCTGTTTCCATTGACCATCCTTGAGGTTTCTACAACTTGGAGTCCACCTGTGGTAAATTCAACTGATTGGACATGGTTTGGAAAAGCCACACACACACACCTGTCCTCCATGCTTCATGGTGGGAACCACACATGCGGAGATCATCCGCTCACCTACTCTGCGTCTAACAAAGACAGCGGTTAGAACAAAACAATAAATAAATAAATACATTTCGCAAATTTGGACTCATCAGACCAAAAGGACAGATTTCCACTGGTCTAATATCAATTGTTCATGTTTTTTTGGCCCAAGAAAGTCGACCACGAAGGCCTGATTCACGCAGTCTCCTCTGAACAGTTGATACTGAAATGTGTTTGTTACTTGAACTCTGAAGCATTTTTTTGGGCTGCAATTTCTGAGGCTGATAACTCTAATGAACTTATCCTCTGCAGCAGAGATAACTCTGGGTCTTCATCTTAAAGTAATGGACTGTTTCTCTTTGCTTATTTGAGCCGTTCTTGCCATAATATGGACTTGGTCTTTTACCAAATAGGGCTATTATTTTCTTTTAACAAGGCACACCTGTTAATTGAAATGCATTCCAGATGACTACCTCATGAAGCTGGTTTTAGAGAATGCCAAGAGTGTGCAAAGCTGTCATCAAGGCAAAGGGTGGCTACTTTGAAGAATCTCAAATATATTTTGATTTAACACTTTTGGTTCCATATGTGTTATTTCTTAGTTTGATGTATTCACTATTCGACAATGTAGAAAATAGTACAAATAAAGAAACCCTGGAATGAGTAGGTGTCCAAACTTTTGACTGGTACTGTACACACACACACAAATATGGGGGATTGGAAATGATGCAGACAATTACATTGTGTCTTCTACCATTCTATCTGCAATATTAAAGCTGATTTACCCCCTAAAAAAGATACTGAACAAAAAAATAAACACAACATGGAGTGTTAGTTTCATGAGCTGAAATACAAGATCCCAGAAATGTTCCATACGCACAAAAAGTGTCTCTCTCAAATGTTGGGCATAAGTTTATTTGCATACCTGTTGGTGAGCAATTCTAAGTATTTCTGTGTAATAAAGCTATTTTATGGGGGGGGGGGGGGGGACTCTGCCCAGTCATGTAAAATCTATAGATTAGGGCTTAATGAATTTAATTAAATTGACTGACTTCCTTCTATAAACTAACTTTGTAAAATCTTTGAAATTGTTGCATGTTGCTTTTATATTTTTGTTCAGTAGTGTAGATCAGGGTTCATCAAACTCATTCCATGGAGGTCCTAGTGTCTGCAGGTTTTTGTTTTTTCCTTTCAATTAAGCCCTAGACCACCAGGTGGGGAGTTCCTTACTAATTAGTAGTGATGCACCGATGACATTTTTGGCCGATACCAATATCTTCCTTGTCCCCCCCCCCCCCCCCAAAAGAAAACAATACAGATACCCGATATAATTTTTTTTAGCGGCCTTTTAAGTATTCTAGTACAGTTAAATAGTTAACACACACACGGTCGCAGCGGTCTAAGGCACTGCATCTCAGTGCAAGAGGCAGCACTAGAGTCATTGGTTCGAATCCAGGCTGTATCACATCCGGCCTTGATTGGGAGTCCAATAGGGCGATGCACAATTGGCCCAGCGTTGTCGGGGTTTGGCCGTCATTGTAAATAAGAATTTGTTCTTAACTGACTTGCCTAGTTAAATAAAAGGTTACTTAAACACACACAGCAAAAAGTTAGTTTGCATTTACATATGTCCCCATGTTCTTCCCCAAAAACATAACAAAACAACAAACTATATAGCTAGGTGTCATCCAAAATAACCCTAATTTATAGGACAGTTCTTATTTGATTAATGGTGGTCGGACCCATCTATGTGAAGCTAGCCACAATAAGGATTAGCCACATAGTGAACGTTGTGGTTAGCCTTCAAAATAAAAGTATGGCATAATTATATTTGTATACATTTGCATCACTGTCAATTACATACTTTTTACATACTTTTTTTTTTAAGGCAAATCGCAAATTCCACTATTGTGGCTAATCCTTATTGTGGCTAGCTTCACAACACATATCCCGGTCCGGTCGAGCCTAGCCAGAGGAAGCTTACTGGCTGCTTATAACGTTAGCTTTGGGCAACAGGGTTAAGTTGGCTATTTATTTTCATGAACTGAAGTAAAATTTCAATAGGCGAACAAAAATACTTACAAGGATTCATAAATCATTGCTAAGAATGAAAATAACTGCAGTTTCTACTGGTCATTGTTTTCAGGCTGATTGTATTGGTGCTAGCTAGATAACGTTACCAAGCTAAAGCTAGCTACCCCAGAAGTTGCGGTCAAACAAATGATGCTTTATTACGAACGCGGTATTGTAAACACATTGTTCGTGGCTGGTGTTTGCAGACTTTTTGTACAGCTTTGACAGTGCCTCTATCTTTTTTGACACGCAAAGACCCAAACGGCGTTCCATAGTATGTAGTGAAGCTAATAGCAGTGATGCTATTACTGTGTAACTCCGGTAGGGCAACATCTGAAAAATAGCGCACTTGGTAGTGTGTACCGGTGCTCGACCAGTCGGCGAAAGCCAACATCACCCACGACAGAGAACGGTTGATTGTCAAGGGCAAAGAATCCCATTAGCTTGGTTTTAATGGATTTCGCCTTTGAGTTGTCTCGCTGAAATGTTATTACTCTTTCAAATGACTGCTCGACTTGTCGACCGCTCGATCCACACAGCAGACATAGTGGGCTAGGTTAGGAATGCTGTGTTGCACGTGTAGCGCTACATTTTACGTGGTGTCATTATGTTATGTACCTACGTTATATAGGTATGCACGTCAGCTTTGACATCGTTTTTTCACATCGGCGTTAAACTAGACATCCGATATGTTCACCAATATATCGTGCATCCCTACTAATTAGTGACCTTAATTCATAAATCAAGTACATGAGAGGAGCGAAAACCAGAGGACACTCGGCCCTCTGTGGAATGAGTTTGACACCTGTGGTGTAGAGAATCAGTGTACCATCTAAACCGATGTGAAATATATTTTCCATAACCAAAAATATTGTATTTTAAGCTGGTGTACAAAACTTTAACCAAAACTATGGGATGGGTGTCCCTAAACCAGGGCGGTTGTTGCTAACGTGCGCTAATTTGACTAGAATGACGTTGTATACAACAGCCAACTTTCCAGGACATAGACATGTCTTATATGGGCAGAAAGCTTAAATTGTTTATCTAACTGCAGTGTCCAATTAACAGTAGCTATTACTACAGTGAACAAAATACCATGCTATTGTTTAAAAATGCACAAAAAAAGAAAACGTATCACGGCAACTGGTTGGATACATTCCCCTCTGAAGGTAAATAATGTACTTACATTCAGTAATCTTGCTCTGATTTGTCATCCTCAGGTTCCCAGACATAAAATGTAGCATAGTTTTGTTTGATAAAATACATTTTTATGTTCAAATGTAGGAATTGGGGTCTACAGGTTGACCCCACTGCTGTCTCTGGCTCCACACCCACCCTGCCATCTAGATGTGTGAAAGTGTATAAGCTAATGATCCATCATCTATGACATTCCTGGGTGTGTAAACTTAATTGTTATTACATAACTATAGAGAACATACAAAAATGCTATGTACTTGAAAATGTATCATGTTGGCACATTTGGACAAACTCCTGGCAGACTTGATACATAATATTGTGCAGTGATGTAATTCTTCACTGGATCAGTCTGAAACTTTGCACACACTGCTGCCATCTGATGGCCAAAATCTATATGACAGCTAGACTCCTATCTGAAAGTATGGCCTTTCTCGTGCATTTCAAAGAGGGGGGACAAAAAAAACGCATGTTTGTATTATCTTTTACCAGATCTAATGTGTTATTCTCCTACATTAATTTCACATTCCCACAAACTTCAAAGTGTTTCCTTTTAAATGGTATCAATAATATGCATATCCTTGCTTCAGGTCCTGAGCTACAGGCAGTTAGATTTGGGTATGTCATTTTAGATGAAAATTGAAAAAAAGGGGGCTATCCCTATTAAGAGGTTTTTAAGTAAAAGATGCAAAAACGAAACTTAAGTACATCAAGCATAGAAATAGCGCATATAAAAACAGATATACTGCTTCATAGACTTGCTTTCAATGAGAATGACATACGTCTATGTGAATTTGGCCGGGTCGCCCAAAGGTGACATATTGCAGCTTTGGGCGTAAATCAGGTGTTAAATGAGATGAAAAGGAGACTGGAGTGCTACTTTAATAGTTGCCATGTACTTTCTGAGCTTGCATTGGGTGTATTCACCTGCACCTGCATGTTTACGCGTGTCCTGTTTATAGCGCAGCGGAGAGAAAACGCACAGATGTGTGCTGCAGTTCTACTAAGATGTAACAGTTTGGCTTAGTTTAAAGCGTGTCAATAAAACAAACTGCAAAGGGAAAACTTGAACAGAAACATTTAGCTGGCTGGCTGGTTACTACTCAACTGTAGGAAATGTCAAGTGTGCCGACAGCAATGCTGCATTAAGCCGCACCTTTGTTCCAGCAGCGCTAAAAATTGTACCTTTGAAGCGCTTGTGAAAATGTAAATAAAATGTAAAAAACATTTGTTAGCGGTGATACTTATTTCCATTCAATATAATCAGAAACCTAATTAAATTATCAATGATTCTCACACACACAAAAAAAAACATTTGGAACCGGTATCGAATTGAAGGTACCGGAACCGGTATCAAACTGTCAACGATGGGACATTTTAACCCTAGCCTAGTACTACCTCAGGGGTATCAAACTAATTCCACGGAGGGCAGAGTGTCTTGTAGGTTTTTGTTTTTTCCTTTCAATAAAAGACCTAGACAACCAGGTGAAGGGAGTTCTTTACTAATTAGTGACCTTAATACATCAATCAAGTACAAGGTGGAGCGAAAACCCTCAGACACTCGGCCCATAAAGCGAAAATAAACCGACTCAACTGACCGCATTCAGTGTCTTGCATTCATTATCGTTCATTCTAGTCTAGGGCACTTGGTTTCCGTTTTTCTTTCTAGAGGACATCTACATTATCCTATTTGAACAAGCTATCCCTCTGAGCATAAGTCCATTTCCTCCTCCCTAAACATTTGCTGAACGAGTCTCTTCCAAAAGAGAGGGGACAAAACTAGTAAACAAACACCCCGGGGGCCCTGCGGTTCACCTGTCAGGGAATACCACCATGCAACGGGCTCACAGCCCGTCTCTTTACTGAGAGTAAAGCAAACAATGAAAAACTTGGTTATGAGTGTAATGCCCTACTAAGTTTGCATTGGATGGCCTGTTTCTTGTTATGACACTGACTGTGGGCGTCTGTCTGGCTGTGATCTGATTGATTGAGTCCAGAACCCAAGCCCAGCCCACTTTAGCTCCTGAATAGCGTCCCTGTCCATCTGTATTTCAGTGTTCCTGACAGCTTACTTGCACCAGCATGCGGCTCTACCTTGCCAGCAGCATACCACCCTGCATACCACTGCTGGCTTGCTTCTGAAGCTAAGCAGGGTTGGTCCTGGTCAGTCCCTGGATGGGAGACCAGGTGCTGCTGGAAGTGGTGTTGGAGGGCCAGTAGGAGGCACTCTTTCCTCTGGTCTAAACAAAGATCCCAATGCCCCAGGGCAGTGATTGGGGACACTGCTCTGTGTAGGGTGCCGTCTTTCGGATGGGACGTTAAACGGGTGTCCTGACTCTCTGAGGTCATTAAAGATCCCATGGCACTTATCGTAAGAGTAGGGGTGTTAACCCCGGTGTCCTGGCTAAATTCCCAATCTGGCCCTCAACCATCACGGTCACCTAATAATCCCCAGTTTACAATTGGCTCATTCATCCCCCTCCTCTCCCCTGTAACTATTCCCCAGGTCGTTGCTCCAAATGAGAACGTGTTCTCAGTCAACTTACCTGGTAAAATAACGGTAAAATAAATAAATAAAATAAAAAATCTGCACTCTGTCTTTCTATCAGTGCTTTGCACAACACCTCAACTGAGGTGACTAGTCAGACAGACACCCCTTTAAATAGAAACTTCCTCTGCACAGAGTGAGCAGTGAGGATTCCTCCCGCCACATCACCAGTGAGCTAAAGTAGTACCGTGGTTCATCAACAACCAATTGTATTTCAAAGCAAGTCTGGCTTTTGGTTGAGTAAAGAGGCTTAATGAGCTGAAAAAGCCAGAATCTTCACCATCGTCACTCATAATTAACACTACAGAATTTGTTTCCATTTCATTAAACTAACTGCGCATCATGACATGATTTGTTGTCCCTTATCATAAGCTTCTCTGCTTTTAAAACAGGGGTCAATGGGCCATCCACGGATAAAAATATTGATGTGAACTTGTGTAGCTCACGCTATATTTCCAAAGCGAAAGGGTATGCCTGTGCCTGGTGAATTAGCCAGCAACATGACCATCCGAGGAAGCTACCATTTATTCCCCTCTGTATTAAGCCAGGTGAGAGATGAAACTGACAACAAGTGGTTGACAATAAAGCACAAGACTAGCCCAACAAATGCCCTTTTTATTTACTCAAGCAAAAAAGATTTAGCCTCAGGTTGGCCTACATCACTGAACATCCTCACATAGTGCTCACCACGTTTCCTTGAAAATCAGTCTCCAACCAACTCTGAAAACAGCTGCAGCTTATATGGAATGCAATCAGCCCTCTGCCAAGAGAGAAACTAGAGGAAACCATCCCATATATGGACAAAGAGGACAAATATTATTTTTCTCAATCTACTGTGAAGCATTTTTTTGTTTTTCATTTGCTCATGAATAACAGTGAAGTCTAAGGAGATGTACCAATTAACCCATCGGTCAGCTTTGGTTAAAGGACCCATGTAGTGATGTCAACCGTTTAAGCAAAATGATGGTCCTGTGTTGTTGTACCATGACTTTGATCCAGTTTTTTGTTGTTGTTGCGTGAATACATTTGTTAGGTTTCTCTAGCTGGAAAGTTTGTTCTCCCACACACACACACTTTTGTTTACCAGAATAAGGAGGTGAAACTACCACTGACTAATGCGTTTAATTCTAAGACCGCTAACACCTTTGCTTTTCAAGGGATGCTGAATGCTACTACAAGTTAAGACATTCTACACTGGTTCTCTTTCCGGCACTGCATAGTAACCTAGCAAACCTCCTTGGTTCTGAAGCCTGTGCCAATCTCCCAACAGGATAAAGAATGAACATAGCAACAATATACCTCTTAAACATATTGTAGTAGTATTATTATTATTATTATTATTATTATGCACAGTATGCAAAAAAAAGTGTGACAACATGTTTGTTGATCTATGAGTTTGAAAAAACACCTCCATGCAAGTGCTAGGCTAAAATCACCATAAGAAAGCATTAGGTAACTCGATGCGTGGTAACCCAGGTGCTCTGAAGCGGCTATCGGTTGCGTTAACCCCAGGAGACTATAACCACCTCACCTTGGTGGGCTCCGTGCAGCCGTCACCCTCCGACACCTGGTAGGTGAGGTCCGTCTCCTCGAAGCCTGTGGCGCTCATGCGCTGGTCGGTGGACGGGTCATTGCGGGGCGGAGAGTCGGGCGAGTTGAGGCACGTCTGGATGAGCGCCTTGCCCGTCTCGCTGGTAATCATGGGCTGGAGCTTGCGCGTGGCAAACGTGTAGACGTGGCCCGTCTCGCTGGCCACCAGGAGGAGGACCTGGGTGCCCGTCAGAGTGGAGAGCTCGTAGGCCTGGGAAGAGGGATGAGAGAGCGTCAGGCATCAAATCAAACTTAATTTAGCCCTTTCCACCCACAGTCATATCAGTAACCCGTATACGGGGATGACAAGTGCCCAAATTGGAACACAGTGGCTGTAGAGTGACATGCTATACATGACGTCAGAGCTCAGGTTCGCCGCTTCACAGCGCTGTATGGGTTTTAACTGACAGCTGTTATAACCTTGAGCATGTGCGCGACAACAAGATGCCCCCAAACCCTCCTGCTAATTGGGCTACTTTTGCACATTTTTCGTTTGAGTGAAGGAAATGCTCTAGAGACGTGTCGGTGTTCTGAAAGATGAGACGTTGAGGGTTATAACAAATACCGCTTCGTCATACAAGCAAACTTACACACCCGTGAGTCCAAATGTACTTCACATTCCCATATTTGAAGACATGTCATTTACAGTATCAAGGTTTACGGTCGCTATGTTTGATCCACAGTTACAAGGATGACCTGCGTTACGCCCTGAAGAGAATGACTTTGTTGTATTGTGAAGAAAATTAGACATGGAACTGCACCCATGACTCCATTCTATACGCACCAAAATGACAAATCGGTTTCTCTGAAGTGCCTTTTGAAAGCTTAACACTGTAAGATCACATTTTATAACGTAGCGAGCCATGTTGGCAATAGAATAAGCTTTCAGATTATGCCCACCTGACCCAGATTGCGATATATAAATGTTAACAGCAGCAATTGTATGACGGTGGGGAGACAGAGCTTTGTTCAGAACAACAACAAAAAACTACAAGTGTGCTTGCCTCAGTTCCTCAACGGCAAAGCTAGGAGAGCTCCTTATGGTTGAAAGCTCTTTCCTTGAGTCATAAAAGGGCATTGAAATTACTTAGGAACTGTGCTCAGTTTGGAGAGGTGTGGCCACCTGGAGACACCAGTTAGGCATCTCATTCGAACCATTGTAATCATTTTTTTCTTATCTTACACCAATCCAACATTTCAGTGAATATTCTTATGTTACTGAATGTTCCAGAGTATTTTTTTAGATTTTGTTATTGACAAATTCTGTGAAAAGTACAGTAAATGTAAAATGCACAAAATCAAGAGTGTAATGTTTGGATTCAGTCTTGTGTCCTCACCTTTGGTCTGATTATTTCCCCATTAATCTCCAGTGTTCTCTTTCAGTTGCTACCATCATCATGCATATGCTTTTTATAGTTCTCCTGTTAGAAACATTTAAAATGTGGCATTATCCATATAGGCCAATTTCCAGGAGTGTAAGGGGCTAAAGTTCATTTACAGTAAATGCAATAAAAAGAGAATGTGATTGTCAGTGCACAAATGAATCATCCATTTTAATGCTAAGATACATGTTAGAAATAGTAAGCAAATTCAAAAAAAAACTTTAAAAAACAACTTCTCAATCAAGAAAAATCCCATCAGAGAGACGCTTGTCCGAGTAGACTTCTTCATTGATGGCGAACAGTGCTTGCACACTGATGTTTCTATGGATATAGGGAGGTCATCAGTTGGGCGTCAATTAGGGCTGGGCGATAAAACAAAAATTAGAGGCAATTACTTCCTCAATAACAATATAAAAACATTTAGATTAATTTTCAATAATGTCGATATAGAATCATTAGGTACAGCAGTCCATTTAATCTCTGTGACACAGCAGGAACGTGCAGAGAAGTGACAATATGAGGGTGGAGAGGTATACGCCCACTAAAAACCACATAGCACCTCGAGTGATAGAGTAGCCACTATTAACCACGAAAAATGAGTGATGCAGGCAAAAACAGTTGCAGTGATAGCCATGGAGAAGGAGCAGCTTTCAACAAAGACATTATTGATAAAAAGGGTTCAACTGTTTCAGTTATTTGGAAGTGGTTTGGCTTTTTGAAGTCCGACAAAAAGCAGAGCAATGTTCGGTGAAAATTGTGCCGTAGACAGGTGGCTACCAAGTCTGGTAATACGACAAACCTTTTTCACCGTCTGAAGCAAAATCACTCTTTGGAACATGCAGGAAGTTTGAGTTTGCGCCACGTTATTGATCAACGCCCCTCAAGCACCAGCCAATCTAGGGATGTTTGCCCGAAGCAGTCAACACTGACAGCGTTTATGCCCTACAAGCAAACATAGAAAAGACAAAGACAACACAAATGCTATTAAGCATTGCTAAGGGCATGCTACCAATTAGCACAGTCGAAAGGAAGGTTTCAAGAGGCTTATCAATTTAATTGACCCCAGGTACGTGCTCCCCTGGCCGCAAACATTTCTCACACCTAAACTCTACTCTGAGTGTAGGGAAAAAGTTGAGGAACAGCTCAAGACAGATTTGACGTATTTTGCTACTACTACCACCGATTGGTGGTCTAGTCACACGTCAGAGCCTTATATTAGCCTCACAGAGTGGAATCTTCTAAATAAATGCCTTCAAAACATCATACTTTCCCGACGACCACACAGTTGAAGATACAGCAGAGGGGCTCATTGACGCTCTCGCCTCCTGGGGACTCAGTCAAGACAGACAGGTCTGCATTACAACGGATAGTGGTGCGAACGTGGTGAAGGCCGCTCAAATCAACAAATGGACCAGACTGCAATGTTTTGGACATCGTCTGCACTTGGCCATTGGTAAGTAACCTTGTCAATTGTGTATATTGAAGTGGTTGGTTAGATGAAACTAAAATGTACTTTTTTTCTTTTCTTCCATCAACTGATTAATAAATATTACATTTGTACATAACTAAATGGATTATTGTGATTAACATTTTATTAAAACCTCTTGATTTCTCTTAGAGAGAGTGGGTAGAGACAAAATGGGTGGATCGAGCAATTGAAGTGTGTAAGAAAGTGGTAGGGGCCTTCTCCTATTTGTGGAAAAAGAAGAGACCTGGCAGTTGCTCAAAAAGAACACAACCTACCCCAGCTCAAGTTGGTGACAGAGTCGCCTACCAGGTGGTGATCACGTCAAAAGATGATGCAAAAAGTACTGGAGCAGGAGAAAGCCATTTCACAGGTCTTGTCCAGTGACAAGAAGACCCGGCACTTAGCTCCCACCTATACAGATATAGATGTTCTTGAGTCCATCAACCAGGCATTGACTCCACTACTAGACTTCACAGTTGCTCTGTCTGGTGAGTCTTATGTCAGTGTGTCTTACGTGAAGCCAGTACTACACCTGTTCAATACAGAGGTCATGGAACCTGATGGTGAAACAGAGCTCACCCAAACCATCAAAATTATAGTCCATGACTATCTGAATGAGACATATGATGACCTAGCCACAGATGACCTCCTGGGCATAGTCTCGTCGGTTTAAAACACATTACGTCAAAGAGGAGAAGGTTGGCCACAAAAGCAAGAGCTGTCTCAGAGATGGTCAATGAGGGACATGAAAACCCAAGCCCAGCACAGGGAGACGTTGCTGCTGCTTCACCACAACTGGCAGTTAAAAAGAGAAAGTCACTGGGTGGTTTTTTCAAAAAGCCATTCTCCACCACCACAGGTATTACTGAAATCCAGCTGCTACCTTCAGTCTCCTGATTCTGACAGTGAAACCAATCCACTGGACTGGTGGAAGATCCACCAAAAGAAAAGAAAAAAACATTCCCAAAGTTAGCCACCTGGCAAAGCGCTACCTGTGCACTCCTGCGACCAGCCCCCCTTCTTGCTCATGACTTGTAAGGGTTTACAGCTTTAAAAAAGTGGAGTTAATGTTATTTGTGAGTTCTACTTCTGACAAATAAGACACATTAAAGCCTTTGGTTTGTTCAGGCATTCAGTCGGAAGCAGATATGCACCTTTTAAACATTATTTGATTAATATCGTGATAATTATCTTTATCGAATGAAACATTTAACACACACTATATATATATATATTGTGTGATAATTATTAGCCATATCGCCCAGCCCTAGCATCAATAGATAAACAGGCCCTTGCATGCATCTTTATCAATATATTATTACATATGTGATACGGTAATAGGTTCAGTATAGCCTACAGTTGCAGTGAATATTGTTGTACGACAAAATGGATGAATGACTACATTCATTTGCATTTAGGATATAGGCCTAGTGTTTTCTTTTCACAAGTAATTTGAGACCTCGTGAAAAGCTGTATCTAAATGCAAAACCATTCATACAAACTCATGAGCAAAGATAAAGCAAAAGCAGTGCGACAACAACAAACACACAGTTACACAAAAACGTACAGTCAATAACACAATCCATGTACAGCCTAACACAGTACATGGATATTCAATTAAAAACTTTCTGCAAACACTGTTTTGGTGCAAACACACAATTCCTTAGCGCTGATGCAATGTGGTGTGGCAGCAAGCACATCTAACCATTTATTTATTGATATTGGAGAGAACAATCAATGTGGTCTCTGGGCTGTAGTCCTACAAAAAGGCCAAGAGTGGAGAGAGTTAGGCTAAAGATTATTGGGAGAGTAAGAGGCCAATATTTCTGAACAAGCGCATTAGTTGCTTAGAGCAGTGCAGGGCCACGTTCAGTAGGCAAACGTTGTGGAACATTGCAAATAGAAATGCCATGAATATAACGAATGTGATTCCTTACTCAGCACGTCAGAAGGTCATGTTTGTTCTACACAGGCTCATAGTACCTCAACCCCAATGCCCTACTTAATGCAGCCTAGACCAAGCTTCCTTCCACCATGCATAGCCATTTCTTAAAAAGCTTTTAAACAGCATCTCGGTGAGCACAAGCTGTTGTTTCCAAGGGGAACCCCACAGCCAAGCATAACATTGTGCCTGTGTAGGCAGCGGAGAGCATGGCTCTAACAAGCCCAGGGCTCTCAGGCACTATGGGATAGTAGTAGTAGGAGGGAAATGGGATCTTTTTGTCAGCGGCCATTGGCTGCGTATGCTATTCAATGTATTGATGCACTTTATGGTGCTCATAAAACTTGGACAACATCAGAAAGCAACCAGGGTTAATTAGAAAACAAGGCTACAAAGTCAGGAAGGGAGCAAAGGATAGGAAGGAGAATACAGAGTTGAAGAGATTGAGCGAGTTAGGCCTAGCTCTCCTGTGTCCTCTACTTTGCAGCAACACTTTCTGTAGGCTGTCATTTGTGCGGACCCACCTACACGCCAACCCTGGGCCGGTACGTATCCTAGTGGTTAAGAGCGCTGGGCCAATAACTGAAAGGTCGCTGGTTCGAATCCCCGAACCAGCTTGGTGGAAAGATCTGCCGTTCGCCCTTGAGCAACACCCCAACAACTACTCCCTGGGTGCCGATGGCGTCGATTAAGGCAGCTCCCTGCACCGCTCTGATTCAGAGGGGTTGGGTTAAATGTGGATGACACATTTTGGTTGAATGCATTCAGTTGCGCAACTGACTCGGTATCCCCTTTCCCACACTGTATATGCACAAGTGGCATTGCCTCCTCATTGCAGAGTGGAAGGAACCCTGTGGTTGCCTAGGCACCCACACAGTATCGCTCTGTAAGAGGGGGGGGGGGGGGGGGGGGGGTGCGTTGGCAGTGCACCATGGAGGAGCAGTGATAGCTCAAAGCTCAGATTTTGTGGCACATCAAAGCAGTACCTTACTCTACCTTCCACATTGCAGTCTGATTTCCCAAGCGAACCAGAGCTTCCTGGGGCTGCAGGTAGTCTAGAGGTGAAGAGAATTGGGCCAGTAAACGAAAGGTTGCTGGTTTGAATCCCAGAGCCGGCAAGGGGGAAAAATCTGCAAGGCAGTTAACCCCCAAAGACACCTGCTCCCCGGGTACTTGATTAAGGCAGCCCCCCGCACCGCTCTGAATCAGAGGGGTTGGGTTAAACGTGGAAGACGCATTTCAGATGAATGCATTCAGTTGTGCAACTGACTATGCAGCCCCTTTCCTTGCCTGTATTTTGTAACAGAGGTTGCCAAACTTTTTTTTAGCCCCTCCCTGCTGCATACAGCACTCCTGGGTACAAAAATCAGTAAAGTACCCGGTCCTGAGCGGGATGATTTAACTCCCAAAGGCCTTTGCAGACTGTACGTCGGAATCAGTTTTAAAGACGATCAAGTTACACTGTACGACGTTAGCAAATTAAAATCTTGATTTCAACTTGGCCAGATTGTACGATATGCTTGACTTCTGTCGTCACATACGGCGATTGGCTTGTGAGGCTACGTCAACTGCAGCGGTGCATTTGATCTGCACACGTGGCAGCAGCACAAGCCTCACTCTATGCTTATGCACGAGTGAAGTGAGTTGAGAAAAAAAAAACTGAAAGTACGCATCTTACAAAGAGTCCACATGCAAACTTTATATGTCCAAAGTCAGAATCAAATAGGCTTCCTCAAAATAACATGGTCGCTGTGGTAGAACATTGTGCATTTATCAAAATCCCATCAGGTGGCCTGATTTCATGCAGATGTGTCATGCAAACAAGATGAGGGAAATCATTATTTTTTTGCACAGCATGTAGGCTAAAATCAAACTATTATATTAAATCTGACTATTCACAATAATATCAGGTGGTGTGAAAGGAAGGCCCGGAAAAAATCGTTAAAGACTCCAGCCATCCAAGCCATAGACTTGTTTCTGCATCAAGTCTGACACCAACAGGCTCCTGAACAGCTTTCATCCCCATGCCATAAGACTGCTAAATAGCTGACAGAATGGCTACACAGACTGAGTTGACCCATGTATTTTATTTTTGCACCGACTCTACACTCACATGCCAACACGACCATGTCTATAAGTCTTTGCTAGGTAAAGCCCCACCTTATCTCAGCTCACTGGTCACAATAGCAGCACCCACCCGTAGTACGCACTCCAGCAGGTATATTTCACTGGTCACCCTCAAAGCCAACTCCTCCTTTGGCCACCTTTCCTTCCAGTTCTCTGCTGCCAATGACTGGAACGAATTGCAAAAATCACTGAAGCTGGAGACTCATCTCCCTCACTAACTTTAAGCATCAACTGTCAGAGCAGCTTACATCATTGCACCTGTACATAGCCCATCCAAATACCTCATCCCCATACTGTATTTATTTATTTTGCTCCTTTGCACCCCAGTATCTCTACTTGCACATTCATCTTCTGCACATCTATCAATCCAGTGTTTAATTGCTAAATTGTAATTATTTCACCACTACGGCCTATTTATTGCCTTACCTCCCTAAACTTACCTAATTTGTGCACACTGTATATAGACTTGTCTATTGTGTTATTGACTGTACGTTTGTTTATTCCATGTGTAACTCTTTGTTGGTGTCGCACTGCTTTGCTTCATCGTGGCCAGGTCGCAGTTGTAAATGAGAACTTGTTCTCAACTGGCCTACCTGGTTAAATAAACGTGAAAAAAATAAAAAAAATTAAAATGCACACACATTTATACTGACTCGACACACACTTGCACACAATCATAATTTACGTTGCTGCTACTCTGTTTATCATGTCCTGATGCCTAGTCACCTTACCCCTATACATATCTACCTCTATCACTCCAGTATCCCTGCACATTGTAAATATGGTATTGGAACTGACCCTGTATATAGCTTCTTACTTTTGCATGTTTTTGTTCTACCTTGTTTTTTTGTGGACCTTGCAAGAAAGGCATTTCAGTGTACTTGTGCATGTGACATTAAAACTTGACACGTGACTACAGGCCTGAGGAACACATGCATGCTGCAGTCCCATTTGACAGACTTATCTAGGATGAGGTTATCAGCCTACACATGACCCAACCTAAATGCAAATAGTGTTATACCTAACCAAACAGGCCAGATCCAACCATATTGAGTTGCCTTGAAAAGAAAGTGGCTTTGGCAGCAAGTATTTGCATGCTCAGGTTTTTACGGGGATAAAACTTGGGGATGTGATTGCAGGAATGCATTAAAATGTTCTTCACACCAGTCTCCTGATCCTCTGTAGAAGCTGAATTGCTATACAAATCTAAGACCAGTCCTGCAACTATATAGCAGCTCATGAAAAGTAGCTACCCTGGACAGCCAAAACAAGAACCATTCATGAAAACATTGTGTTAAGAATTAAATCTATAATAAGGCCTCAGACCACTGAGCTCTGGATAAGAGCGTCTGCTAAATGACTTAAATGTAAATGTAAACTCAAATTAGTTAGCTGTAAGTTGGCACATAAAAAAATACTTGACAGATAGAACTCAATATCTACTGATGGTGTTAAATCAAGTTTCCTGGACATTACGAAAGGTGTCCCGCAGGGGTTGATTCTGGGTCCTGTACTTTTTAATGTTTACATTAACAATATATACACTGCAAAAAATTGCAACCTGCACTTGTATGCCAATGATACTGTTGTGTATGCTATTGCCCCCATGGTTGACCAGGCTCTATCTGAACTACATTCTGCCTTTATTGTATTACAGAAAGACTTTGACCTCAAATTAGTACTGAATGCAGCTAAAACTAATTATGTGGTTTTCTAGAGCGCATAAACATGTCTGATTTAAGCATATGTACTTTGGATGGTGTTCATATTGATCGTGTCAGTGCTTACACATATTTGGGCATCTCCTATAGAAATAGGTCCTGCATCTCGCTAAATAGTAGAAAGCAGATTGTTCAGTCGAAGTCGGTCCTAGACTATGGCGACATCGATATGAACGCAGCTGCCACTTCATTAAAGCCGTTAGACGCAGTTTATCACAGCGCGTTGCGCTTTATTATGGGCGACAATTTAAATACGTTTCACTGCATTCTCTACCAGAAAGTTGGTTGGCCCTCTGATGTCACGTAATTGACACATTGCTATGTTTTCATTTATAAAACACTTATACATAAAGTCCCACTATACCTAACATCATTACTACACTTGAGAAAAGTTTCCACACTGGTCTCAGGGATGGCTAACTCCGGAAATTCCTTTGGTCTCCGAGCTAACTAAAAGCTGATTTTACCTTTCGTGTACCTTATGTTTAACAATCTTCAAAATGTCCTTAAATGTGATGTTTGAGTGCTTCTAGGGCAATTCAGAAAGCTGATTAAGGACCTTATTACTGATGAATGTGTTTTTTTTATGACCGCGTTTTTCTTTCTGCTTGCGTTTATATTTTTATGTGCACTTCTGTGATTTATGTAATTCAGGGCTCATCTGTAAATGAGACCTTGGTCTCAGTATGACTCTGATAAAATAAAGGTTCAATCAATTAGTTAGCTATAAGTTACATCACATGAAACTGGTCATCACTAGTTAGCACAGTCACCGCCTATTTTAAAATGGATTGTGAACCTAAGCACACTGCTAACCATTATCCTAACCTTAAATGAAGACCAAAAAGCAAATTTTTACCATAGCGCCAACACGTGTGCCTGTGAACTGGAACGTCTGCGCAGGTGTGGGAGCACGAGCACAGGTTGGCAGCATGTCTGCAATGAAAACAAAGAGACCGACTACTGACAACTAACCTTCTTCATAATGCCAGTCTTCCTCTTGCTAAAAGTTGTGTACCGCCGAAGTTTGTTGTCTATAAATTCCATTTTGATCTTGACTCGTCCGCGGGTTTTCTTGCCTGGCTTTGCCCCTGTTGCACCTCCCGTGACACCGCCATAACCTCCAGGGGGTAGCCCCAGAGACGTCGCCGATGCAGCGACTTCCATCTCAGCTCTCTCCCGTTTCACCCCTCTTTTGTCCCCGGCTGAACCCATGGTCTCATCATCATCCCCGGAGTCGGACTCTGGTTCAGAGCCGCTGTACACCACCTCGGCTGAGTATTGTCTGATTCGGTCGTCAAACCTTCCACCTTCGGCACCACTCATGTTCGTTCCTGGGTTATTAACTTGCAGAGCGGTCAACCCAGTCCCATTTCCAGGTCGTGCGCCCCCTGTTCTTGTACCGATTCCTGCCCCGTTTCCCCCCAACATTCCGAACCTGTCCCCCAGGCCTTCAAACCTCTCGCGCCTTTGCGGTCGATGGACCCACTGGTCTATGCGTAAATGAGCGATGTTGTGATCGAACAGAAATTATTCAAAAACTGTCCATTCGTCAGCTTGTTGGTGCAAATTGCCTTGGAATCCAGCTAATCGCGAGATATAACTAGTTAGTTAAATGGCATTTAGCTAACGACTTTATCAACAAGTAAAGCCTAGCTAGCTAGATATACAATATATAGTGCTGCTGCGTGTTATGTGAGCTTTAGCAAAACACGATCAAATTAATAACCACAGACTAGTGTAAAAGAAATAAATTGTCCATGGTATATAATTTACGATAACTGTGCAAAGTTGTAGTTATAAGTTATGTTCGCCTCCTACAACTAATCAATCAAGCCCAACCCCCTACTCTTCTCCACTTAAGGACATTTCGATTTACACCCATTGGTATTCCTCCGCGATCACATATAGTTCACCACGAAAACGCTTGACCATTCCCATTCTCTCTTCCAATATAGATAATTTATGTTATTAACATCTGGAAAATGTATTCATTTGAAAATAAATTTTAGATGTACAAGAGTAACCAATTTAGCGCGCATGAATTCTATCCGGTGAAACGTTCTTTCGAGATCTACTTTCCGCCATATACAGAGATACATTTCCTTTTATGGTGTTGTCGCTCCTTATTTGGTGAGTCATAGCTCCGAACCCTAGGCAGAGAAGAAGAGGGCGAAGCGAGAGCATTTACTCTGCCCAAACAATGTTTGTGTGAGATCAGCCCTTTTTTGTATAAAGGTCTATGACAGAGTGTTGAATTTTGTGAGGTTTATTTGATCAAATAGAAGTTTCGTCATGTTTAGGCTGTTACAAATGTACTGATATAAAACTACCTAGTTGTGCATGTTGTTATCACGGGTACCTGCCCTCTCATTGGCTAGAATGGTCCCACCGGATCTCGCCTGCCTTCAATCATTGAGGACATGCATTTCCATTGTTAGAGCAGCCACTCGGTTATCTTGTAAATATAAGATATCACCTTCGCCCTTAACTTGGTTGTGATTGGACGAAAAGGCATCCACATAGTTTCGTAATTGAAAGGAGCCAAATGTGTCTGGGATAAAAGTGATTTTAAAATTTCAAACCACGTAACATATTTTATTTCCAGTGATGTTTGAATAGTTTTGCCCATAAACTACCAACTATACCTGTGGATGAATGAATAAGATACATTTAAATGCATGTAATGTAATAGCAGGGAGCAGGTCTCGAACCCTCGACCTTCTAGCCCGACGTCCGGCGCGCTATCGACTGTGCCGCAAAACCATTCTCATCCGGCAGAGTCGATTTCCACGTTTATAAACCCAGGGTCGTTACACTATCTTTATACGAGTTGTCTTGGAGATTCATCAAACTAATTCGTTAAAGACTGTAGGCTTTGCTGTAGCCACAAGGTGGCGGTATAAGTCTATTTCCACAGTCAGGGAAGTTGCAAGGCAAGCCACGTTTCCTTTTTGTTCAGGTTTATGCAAGGAAAACTTTGCATGTAACAAACATACAACAACTGTTCTAGCACTCATGCTGCATTTTGAAGCAACTTGCAAACACTTTATCCAGCACTGCTTCCAAACTAGATGTGCATTCCAGGAGGTTGGTGGCACCTTAATTGGGGAGGACATGGTATCAAACACATGGTTTCCAGGTGTTTAATGACATTCCATTTGCTCTGTTCCAGACATTATTATGAGCTGCCCTCCCCTCAGCAGCCTCCACTTGTGCATTGTCATTCTGCCATAAGACTTGCTGCCTAAAGAACGTGGTGTGACCTACAACCTCATGCACCAAGTTTAGAAAAACACTGTCTCGTATTAAATTCGAACCTATTCTACCTGACAGACAATCATACACTACATGACCAAAGTATGTGGACACCTGCTCGTCGAATATCTCATTCCAAAATCATGGAGTTGGTACCCCTTTGCTGATATAATAGCCTGTACTCTTCTGGGAAGGCTTTCCACCAGATGTTGGAACATTGCTGCAGGGACTTGCTTCCATTCAGCCACAAGAGCATTAGTGAGGTCGGGAACTGATGTTGGGTGATTAGGCCTGGCTCGCAGTTGGCGTTTCAATTCATCCCAAAGGTGTTTGATGGGGTTGAGGTCAGGGCTCTGTGCAGGCCAGTCAAGCCATGCTGAAACAGGAAAGGGCCTTCCCCAAACTGTTTCCACAAAGTTGGACGCACAGAATCGTCTAGAATGTCATTGTATGCTGTGTGTGATTGCTTGGCCATGAAAACCCATTTCATGAAGCTCCCAATGAACTTCTTGTGCTGACGTTGCTTCCAGAGGCAGTTTGGAACCACTTCGCGGCTGAGCTGTTGTTGCTCCTAGACGTTTCCACTTCACAATAACAGCACTTACAGTTGACCGGGTCAGCTCTAGCAGGGCAGACATTTTATGAACTTACTTGTTGGAAAGGTGGCATCCTATGATGGAGCCAGGTTGAAAGTCACTGAGCTCTTCAGTACGGGCCATTCTAATGCCAGTGTTGGTCTATGGAGATTGCATGGCTGTGTGCTCAATTTTTTACACCTGTCAGCAACGGGTGTGGCTGAAATAGCCGAATCCACTAACTTGAAGGGGTGTCCACATACTTTTGTTTATATAGTGTACCTGTACACGCAATATGTTTCTATCTAAACTGCTGACGTTCTGTAACAATGCACCCTACTGAACAGACCCCAGGTCAGACAGGTTGCAGTAGGGTCTGTAACACTGAGCTGGATACTGGATTTTGCATCCAGCATCTGGCTAAGTTACATCCAGCATCCGGCTCAGAGTTACGTCCAGCATCTGGCTCAGAGTTACATCCAGCATCCCAGCTCAGAGTTACATCCATCTCAGAGTTACATCCAGCATCCGTATCAGAGTTACATCCAACATCTGGCTGAGAGTTACATCCAGCATCTGGCTCAGAGTTACATCCAACATCTGGCTGAGAGTTACATCCAGCATCCGGCTCAGAGTTACATCCAGCATCCAGCATTCGGCTCAGAGTTACGTCCAGCATCCCGGCTCCGAGTTACATCCAGCATCCCGGCTCCGAGTTACATCCAGCATCCAGCATTCGGCTCAGAGTTACATCCAGCATCTATCTCAGAGTTACACCCAGCAGAGAGTTACATCCAGCATCCGGCTGAGAGTTACATCCAGCATCCGGCTGCGAGTTACATCCAGCATGAAATTGTACAAACATACAGTATCAGTAAAAAGTTTGGACATACCTACTCATTCCAGGGTTTTCTTTATTTTTACTATTTTCTACATTGTAGAATAATAGTGAAGACATCAAAACTATGAAATAACACATATGGAATCGTGTAGTCACCAAAAAAAGTGTTAAACAAATCCAAATGTATTTTATATTTGAGATTCTTGAAAGTATCCACCCTTTACCTTTGACAGCTTTGCACACTCTTGATAAAAACCTGCTGCAGAGCCCTCAGGACCTCAGACTGGAGTGAAGGTTCACCTTCCAACAGGACAACGACCCTAAGCACACAGCCAAGACAACGTAGGAGTGGCTTCGGGACAAGTCTCTGAATGTCCTTGAGTGACCCAGCCAGAGTCCGGACTTGAACCCAATCAAACAACTCTGGAGAGACCTGAAAATAGCTGTGCAGAAACGCTCCTCATCCAACCTGACATGACAGTTTGAGAGGATCTGCAGAGAAGAATGGGAGAAACTCCTCAAATACAGGTGTGCCAAGCTTGTAGCATCATACCCAAGAAGACTCAAGGCTGGAATCGCTGCCAAAGGTGCTTCAACAAAGTACTGAGTAAAGGGTCTGAGTACTTATGTAAATGTGATATTTCAGTTTTTTATTTTTAATACATTTGCAAAATTTCTAAAAACCTGTTTTTGCTTTGTCATTATGTGGTATTGTGTGTAGATTGATAAAGGGAACAAAAATGATTTAATCATTTTTAGAATAAGGCTGTAAAGTAACAAAATGTGGAAAAAGTAAAGGGGTCTGAATACTTTCGGAATCCACTGTATCTGTAAAGTCCCTCAGTCGAGCAAGGACTTTTGAGCACAGATTCAACCAGAAAGACCATGGAAGTTTTCCAATGGTTTGCAAAGAAGGGCACCTATTGGTAGATGGGTAAAAAAAAAGAAGCGGACATTGAATATCCCTTTGAGCATAGTGAAGTTATTAATTACACTTTGGATGGTGTGTCAATGCACAAAGTCACTATAAAGATACAGGCGCCCTTCCTAACTCTGTTGCCAGAGATAAAGGACACTGCTCAGGGATTTAACCAAATCAAATCAAATCAAATTTTATTAGTCACATACACATGGTTAGCAGATGTTAATGCGAGTGTAGCGAAATGCTTGTGCTTCTAGTTCCGACAATGCAGTAATAACCAACAGTAATCTAACCTAACAATTCCACACTACTACCTTACACACACACACAAGTGTAAGGGATAAAGAATATGTACATAAAGATATATGGATGAGTGGTGGTACAGAACGGCATGGCAGATGCAGTAGATGGTATAGAGTACGGTATATACATATGAGATGAGTACTGTAGGGTATGTAAACATAAAGTGGCATAGTTTAAAGTGGCTAGTGGTACATGTATTGCATAAAGATGGCAAGATGCAGTAGATGATATAGAGTACAGTATATATACATATGAGATGGGTAATGTAGGGTATGTAAACATTGTATTAAGTGGCATTGCTTAAAGTGGCTAGTGGTACATTTTTACATAATTTCCATCAATTCCCATTTTTAAAGTGGCTGGAGTTGAGTCAGTATGTTGGCAGCGGCCGCTAAATGTTAGTGGTGGCTGTTTAACAGTCTGATGGCCTTGAGAAGAAGCTGTTTTTCAGTCTCTCGGTCCCTGCTTTGATGCACCTGTACTGACCTCGCCTTCTGGATGATAGCGGGGTGAACAGGCAGTGGCTTGGGTGGTTGTTGTCCTTGATGATCTTTATGGCCTTCCTGTGACATCGGGTGGTGTAGGTGTCCTGGAGGGCAGGTAGTTTGCCCCTGGTGATGCGTTCTGCAGACCTCACTACCCTCTGGAGAGCCTTACGGTTGTGGGCGGAGCAGTTGCCGTACCAGGCGGTGATACAGCCCGACAGGATGCTCTCGATTGTGCATCTGTAGAAGTTTGTGAGTGCTTTTGGTGACAAGCCGAATTTCTTCAGCCTCCTGAGGTTGAAGAGGCGCTGCTGCGCCTTCTTCACAACGCTGTCTGTGTGGGTGGACCAGTTCAGTTTGTCCGTGATGTGTACACCGAGGAACTTAAAACTTTCCACCTTCTCCACTACTGACCCGTCGATGTGGATAGGGGGGTGCTCCCTCTGCTGTTTCCTGAAGTCCACAATCATCTCCTTTGTTTTGTTGACGTTGAGTATGAGGTTATTTTCCTGACACCACACTCCGAGGGCCCTCACCTCCTCCCTGTAGGCCGTCTCGTCGTTGTTGGTGATCAAGCCTACCACTGTAGTGTCATCCGCAAACTTGATGATTGAGTTGGAGGCGTGCATGGCCACGCAGTCGTGGGTGAACAGGGAGTACAGGAGAGGGCTCAGAACGCACCCTTGTGGGGCCCCAGTGTTGAGGATCAGCGGGGTGGAGATGTTGTTACCTACCCTCACCACCTGGGGGCGGCCCGTCAGGAAGTCCAGGACCCAGTTGCACAGGGCGGGGTCGAGACCCAGGGTCTCGAGCTTGATGACGAGTTTGGAGGGTACTATGGTGTTAAATGCTGAGCTGTAATCGATGAACAGCATTCTCACATGGGTATTCCTCTTGTCCAGATGGGTTAGGGCAGTGTGCAGTGTGGTTGCGATTGCGTCGTCTGTGGACCTATTGGGTCGGTAAGCAAATTGGAGTGGGTCTAGGGTGTCCGGTAGGGTGGAGGTGATATGGTCCTTGACTAGTCTCTCAAAGCACTTCATGATGACGGAAGTGAGTGCTACGGGGCGGTAGTCGTTTAGCTCAGTTACCTTAGCTTTCTTGGGAACAGGAACAATGGTGGCCCTCTTGAAGCATGTGGGAACAGCAGACTGGGATAAGGATTGATTGAATATGTCCGTAAACACACCAGCCAGCTGGTCTGCGCATGCTCTGAGGACGCGGCTGGGAATGCCGTCTGGGCCTGCAGCCTTGCGAGGGTTAACACGTTTAAATGTTTTACTCACCTCGGCTGCAGTGAAGGAGAGCCCGCAGGTTTTGGTAGGGGGCCGTGTCAGTGGCACTGTATTGTCCTCAAAGCGGGCAAAAAAGTTGTTTAGCCTGTCTGGGAGCAAGACATCCTGGTCCTCGACGGGGCTGGTTTTCTTTTTGTAATCCGTGATTGACTGTAGACCCTGCCACATACCTCTTGTGTCTGAGCTGTTGAATTTCGACTCGATTTTGTCTCTGTACTGAGACTTGGCCTGTTTGATTGCCTTGCGGAGAGAATAGCTACACTGTTTGTATTCGGTCATGCTTCCGGTCACCTTGCCCTGGTTAAAAGCAGTGGTTCGCGCTTTCAGTTTCACGCGAATGCTGCCGTCAATCCACGGTTTCTGGTTTGGGAATGTTTTTATCGTTGCTGTGGGTACGACATCGTCAATGCACTTCCTAATGAACTCGCTCACCGAATCAGCATATTCGTCAATATTGTTGTTGGACGCGATGCGGAACATATTCCAATCTGCGTGATCGAAGCAGTCTTGAAGCGTGGATTCAGATTGGTCGGACCAGCGTTGAACAGACCTGAGCGCGGGAGCTTGTTGTTTGAGTTTTTGTTTGTAGGCTGGAATCAACAAAATGGAGTCGTGGTCAGCTTTTCCGAAAGGGGGGCGGGGGAGGGCCTTATAAGCGTCGCGGAAATTAGTGTAACAATGGTCTAGTGTTTTTCCAGCCCTGGTAGCACAATCGATATGCTGATAGAATTTAGGGAGTTTTGTTTTTAGATTAGCCTTGTTAAAATCCCCAGCTACGATGAATGCAGCCTCAGGGTGTGTGGTTTCCAGTTTACAAAGAGTCAGATAAAGTTCGTTCAGGGCCATCGATGTGTCTGCTTGGGGGGGAATGTATACGGCTGTGATTATGATTGACGAGAATTCCCTTGGTAGATAATGCGGTCGACATTTGATTGTGAGGAGTTCTAGATCAGGTGAACAGAACGACTTGAGTTCTTGTGTGTTGTTATGATGATCACACCACTTCTCGTTAATCATAAGGCATACCCCCCCGCCCCTCTTCTTACCGGAAAGATGTTTGTTTCTGTCGGCGCGATGCATGGAGAAACCAGCTGGCTGCACCGACTCCGTTAGCGTCCCTTGAGTTAGCCATGTTTCCGTGAAGCAGAGCACGTTGCAATCCCTGATGTCTCTCTGGAATGCTACCCGTGCTCGGATTTCATCAACCTTATTGTCAAGAGACTGGACATTGGCGAGTAGTATGCTAGGGAGTGGAGCGCGATGTGCCCGTCTCCGAAGCCTGACCACGAGACCGCCACGTTTTCCCCTTTTTCGGCGTCGCACAGGGTCGCCGGCTGGGATCAGATCCATTGTATTGTGTGGAAGGCAAGACACTGGATCCGTTTCGGGAAAGTCATATTCCTGGTAGGAACGACGATGAGGTGACGTTAATCGTATATTCAGTAGTTCCTCCCGACTGTATGTAATGAAACCTAAGATTACCCGGGGTACCGATGTAAGAAATAACACGTAAAAAAACAAAATACTGCATATTTTCCAAGGAACGCGAAGCGAGGCAGCCATCTCTTTCCGGCGCCGGAGGCCAATGGTGACTTTAAAACACTTGCAAAGTTTAATGGCTGTGATAGAAGAAAACTGAGGATGGATCAACAACATTGTAGTTACTCCACAATACGAACATAAATGACAGACTCATACGAAGGAAGACTGTACATAATTCAAATATTCCAAAACATACATCCTGTTTGCAATAAGGCACCTAATGATTACTGCAAAAAATGTGGCAAAGAAATTTACTTTTTGTCCTGAATACAAAGCGTTATGATTGGGGCAAATCCAACACAACACATAACTAAGTATCACTCTTCATATTTTCAAGCATGGTGGTGGTTGAATCATTTTATGGGTTTGCTTGTCATCAGATAAAAGTAAACAGAATAATGCTGAGTATAGGCAAAATCTTAGAGGAACATTTGGTTCAGTTTGCTTTCAGCAGGACAATTGCCTAAAACACAAGGCCAAATATACACTGGAGTTGCTTACCAAGATGACATTGCATGTTCCTGAGTGGCCTAGCTACAGTTTCGACTTAAATTGGCTTGAAAATATATGGCAAGACTTGAAAATGGCTATCTAGCAATGATCAACAACCAACTTGAAGAATTGAAAATATAATAATGGGCAAATATTGTACAATCCAGGTGTGCAAAGCTCTTAGAGACTTACCCAGAAAGACTCACAGCTGTAAATGCTGCCAAAGGTGATTTTAACATGTATTAACTCAGGGGGTAGAATACTTATCTAGTCAAGTGTTTTATTTAGTTTGACATTTTTTATTTATGTTAGAATTTTTTATCCACTTTGACATTACAGTATTTTGTGTAGATCATTGACAAAAAATGACAATTAAATTAATTTGAATCCTACTTTGTAACACAACGAAATGTGGAAAAAGTCAAAGGGTATGAATACTTTCGGAAGGCACTGTACACCATGTCCATCCATGATGTCAACCAGCATGTCTGTGTCGATCTGTACGGGGAAGACCAGTATGAGTCTGTCGGGGGCCTGGGTGAGAAGGTCCAGTCCCAGGCCTGTCAACTGCTGCCCCAACATCTCCTACTTGCTCACCATCAGCAGGTCAGGGGTAGTCTGCCGTGCTCAAGTCTGAACTGCTGGGTGGCCAAGGTGCGAAGATAGTCTGCAGGGTAGGGGCTGCCCCGGGTCATCCTTCAGGCCTTCGGCCTTCATGTACTCTTTAGTTTACTGCTCCTTGAGGATCATCTTCTTATTCTGCAGCTGGGTCTTCTCTATGGCTGAGATTCTCTATGGCTGAGATCAGCTTGCACTCTGTCTCTTTCACAATGCACTCCAAGGGCTGGTACGGGTGGAAGGGGGGCAGCATGTCTGTCTGAACCGTCTGCCATGACAGGGTTATCCTGTAGGGGGCACGCTCTCTGCTTGGAGCCACCTGAGACAGCCACACAGGACAACACAACCAGTTAGTTACAAGGTTGTACCAACCAATATTACAGTAATCATTATAACGCTTTGATGCCTTGTGTAGTCAACTGGTGTCTAGTTGTCTTCTTGGTCAACTGATGTTAGACCTATATTTACTGTTGGACTGACCTTTTGTGATGACGGGTGGAGCTGTTGTAATGTTGGAGGGTACTCTGTCTGGCTCCACCATGGCCAGAGCTTGGAACTCATAAGATCTAAGGAGATATAACAAAAGTATATTTGGTATCAATATTTGGTATCAACTTGGTGTCAATACAACTCCCTCCAGACATGTTTGTAGAGGTACAGTAGTTGTTTGTCTGTTAGTAAACTAGCGGTCAATCAACCAACCAATCAAATGTATTTACAAAGCCCTTCTTACATCAGCTGCTGTCACAAAGTGCTGTACAGAAACCCAACCTAAAACCCCAAACAGCAAGCAATGCAGGTGTAGAAGCACGGTGGCTAGGAAAAACTCCCTAGAAAGGCCGGAACCTAGGAAGAAATTAGAGAGGAACCAGGCTATGAGGGGTGGCCAGTCCTCTTCTGGCTGTGCCGGGTGGAGATTAAAATAGAACATGGCCAAGATGTGCAAACGTTCATAGATGACCAGCAGGGTCAAATAATAATAATCACAGTGATTGTAGAGGGTGCAACAGGTCAGCACCTCAGGAGTAAATATCAGTTGGCTTTTCATAGCCGATCATTGAGAGTATCTCTACTGCTCCTGCTGTCTCTAGAGAGTTGAAAACAGCAGGTCTGGGACAAGGTAGCACGTTTGGTGAACAGGTCAGGGTTCCATAGCCGCAGGCAGAACAGTTGAAACTGGAGTAGCAGCACGACCAGGTGGACTGGGGACAGCAAGGAGTTATCAGGCCAGGTAGTCCTGAGGCATGGTCCTGGGGCTCAGGTCCTCAGAGAGAGAGAGAATTAGAGAGAGCATACTTAAATTCATACAGGACACCGGATAAGACAGGATAAATACTCCAGATATAACAGACTGACCCTAGCCCCCCGCCACAAACTATTGCAGCATAAATACTGCAGGCTGAGACAGGAGGGGTCGGGATACACTGTGTCCGACGATACCCCCGGACAGGGCCAAACAGGCAGGATATAACCACACCCACTTTGCCAAAGCACAGCCCCCACACCACTAGAGGGATACCTTCAACCACCAACTTACTATCCTGAGACAAGGCCGAGTATAGCCCACGAAAATCTCTCCCACGGCACGAACCCAAGGGGGGGGATCCCGGACAGGAAGATCACGTCAGTGACTCAACCCACTCAAGTGATGCACCCCTCCTAGGGATCCCCCCCTCCTCGAGCACCAGTACGTTAGTGACTTAGCCCATGTAATAGGGTTTGAGGCAGAGAATCCCAGTGGAGAGAGGGGAACCGGCCAGGCAGAGACAGCAAGGGCGGTTCGTTGCTCCAGTGCCTTTCCATTCACCTTCACACTCTTGGGCAAGACTACACTCAATCATAGGACCTACTGAAGAGATGAGTCTTCAGTAAAGACTTAAAGGTCGAGACCGAGTCTGCGTCTCTTTAATGAATAGGCAGACCATTCCATAAAAATGGAGCTCTATAGGAGAAAGTTCTGCCTCCAGCTGTTTGCTTAGAAATTCTAGGAACAGTAAGGAGGCCTGTGTCTTGTGACCGTAGCGTACATGTAGGTATGTACGGCAGGACCAAATCGGAAAGATAGGTAGGAGCAAGCCCATGTAATGCTTTGTAGGTTAGCAGTAAAACCTTGAAATCAGCCCTAGCCTTAACAGGAAGCCAGTGTAGAGAGGCTAGCACTGGAGTAATATGATCAAATTTTGGGGTTCTAGTCAAGATTCTAGCAGCCGTGTTTAGCACTAACTGAAGTTTATTTAGTACTTTATCCGTGTAGCCGGAAAGTAGAGCATTGCAGTAGTCTAACCTAGAAGTGACAAAAGCATGGATAAATTTTTCTGCATCATTTATGTTCGTCAAAAGAGAGATCAGGTCCCAGGGTAACGCCGAGGTCCTTCACAGTTTTATTTGAGAGGTGTCATAGGAGAGGGGTGTGAGCTGAGATAGGTCTTGTGCGGGGACCGACAGGATATTGTTGGGGTAGTTGAGGAGGTAGGACACCACAATGGTGTGACCACCCTTACCACCTCCTTCTCCTCTCCTTCCGTGTCCTCCTCGTCGCTGCTGGACGATTCTAAGATCTTGTTCATGTCCGTCTTCCAACTGTCAGGGACCACCTTGATTTTGAGGAAATGCACTGCTCTATTCAACAAGAGTTACAGATCAATTTAATCTCAATTCAGTTGAATAAGACATTTGATTTCTCCAGAAGAATGGCCATTCAGTCCCTGAACTAAAGGGAATTGTGAGTATGGAGCTCCATAGGTGAGCCCTCCTTGGCTTTACTCGACAGGAACTCAGGCTTAGCGATGCTGTCCATGTTAACTTCATGGACCTCCTTTCATGCCACAGTGCAACTGACAAAAAACAACACACAAAAACATCAATTGTAAGACTGTATTAGTAAAAAATACATGCATATTTACATTGGCTTTGGCTAGAACAGGGCAAAAATCAAACAAGACAATATTTGTTAACTGACCACAATTTCCTTATAACTATTTGGTTCTGTCGCCCTCCGACTCATGTTTCCGCAAGGCAAAGAGAAAAACAGGAGTGAAACGGACACATGGAAACACATGAGCGTATTCAAGCAGTCATGCATCTAAACAACACCCAGGCTGAGTCCTAAATGGCACCCTATTCCCTATAACAGGGGTGTCAAACTCAATCAGCGCATTGGCCATATTGAAAAAAGACAACAAATTTGCGGGCCAGACCATAGCCTATTATGTTTGTTTTTACAAAAAAACATGCGACCCAAACTGGCCAATGTTTATTAGAAAAAAATATAGCCCTTTGTAATGTCTACTTATGTACATAGGATGCTGAATATAGCAATTTAGCATATTAAAACAAAAGAAGAGATAAATAATGTGTCCAGCCTTTGCTGCTAGCTGTGCATAATATGCTCCGACCTGAATCAAAACTCCAAATAACAAAAACGTAGCCAGGTTGTTGAAACATTTAAACATAAGACATGTTTATTATTATTTTTTGCATTGCATGAATGTCAGAGCATCTCGTATTATTCTGGGTGTAAAATCTGGAATACTTATTCACAGATGCGAGCGCATCAGGCTGTAATTGAATTGAAGTAGAAGACTCAACTGGTGACGCCCTTTAGTAGTAATTTATACCCATGTGTGAATCCTCTATCTTATAATTTGTTGACGAGCAAGATTACATTTTCTGTAGGCTACAGCAATGACCCTTTAAGAGCGAAACCTGGCATGGACATTAAGAATTCAACACTTTAAACTTTCGATCCGGCAGAAGATTTAGTCAGTGCCATTAGTGATTATATGATACACCGCACTGGCTGGCTCTAGTGTGTGTGTGTGTGGGTCTGGGAGGAAGGGTGTGTGGCAATGCACTGCTGTTTGGCGTGCATCACGTTGGCAGTGCTTGCTGTGACTCGTAGTGCAGCGCATCGCGGGGCGGTATGGAACAGGGCCAAAATGGATTGACAAGCCAAATCATTGTGCGGGCCGGATAGAAATGTGTCACAGGCGGATTTGGCCCGCAGGCCTTGTGTTTGACACATGTGCCCTCTAAAGTGCACTACTTTTGACCAGAGCCCAGAGTGCCCTGGTAAAAATTAGTGCACTATGAAGGGAAGATGGTGCCATTCGGGAAGCACACCCAGACTTATGCAAACGTGTGAACAACTCATGCAAAAACACTGCGTATTGACATGAACTGTGTTTCCTAGGCCTCACCAGGTCAGCCCCCATCTGCAGCAGCAACTCAGTCACATCTGTTATCACAGGCGTACGTCAGAGCCGTATATCCTGTCGCCGTTGTGGCATGGACATTGGCTCTTGAGGACAAGAGCACATGTTATTAATTACACATAGAAGGTTGTGTGTGGGATCAGGATAACAAAGCAAAACTTTGGAGGAAATGTTGGTTTTGGTGACAGACAAGTGAATTTCGATAATGGCTGAATTGAGGATTAAAAAATATATATATATTTCACCTTTATTTAGCCAGGTAGGCAAGTTAAGAACAAGTTCTCATTTACAACTGTGACCTGGCCAAGATAAAGCAAAGCAGTGCGACAAAAACACAGAGTTACACATGGGATAAACAAACGTACAGTCAATAACACAATAGAAAAATCTGTATACAGTGTGTGCAAATGAAGTAAGGAGGTAAGGCAATAAATAGGCCAATAGTGGCGAAGTAATTACAATTTAGCAATTTACACTGGAGTGATAGATGTGCAGATGAGGATGTGCAAGTAGAAATACTGGTGTGCAAAAGAGCAGAAAAACAAATATGGGGATGAGGTAGGTAGGTGGTTGGATGGGCTATTTACAGATGGGCTGTGTACAGCTGCAGCGATCGGTAAGCTGTTCTGACAGCTGACGCTTAAAGTTAGTGATGAGAGAATCTCAAATAGAGATTGGTAGTTTGGTTTGAGAGAGCCAAACAGAGAGACAGTCCAGTTAGGAGAGGTTCTGCTCACCTGCAGCCAGCAGGTATTCAGCTCAAGGTGTTGAGCAGCCCAGCTCGATGCCGGCCCCAGCAGTTGATGTTGGCAGCTGCAGAAAACAGACACAACAGAGGGAGGATTCAAGATTGTTTTGCTGGGAACACCCTTTTAAGGAGTACTAATCTATTCCCACTGTTGGCTACAGAAAAATGATTTCAATTTGTGTTGGAAATGCCAGCTTGTCTCTTTTGCATCAACTCAATAAGATCATGAGCTTAAAACGGTATCTGAATATAACCATATCACTTGAGAATTTTGTTTCCGAACGAGGGGTTTTGTATTTTGCCTCAACACTGAGCTTGGACATGGTACAGTAGGTAAAATCTCTAAACAGAAGCACTCGCTTAATTCCCAGAGAGAAAGAGAGGGAGAGAGAGAGAGAAGCCCATACCTTGTGCCAAAAGCAGCGCCACCATCTCCTCGTGGCCCTCTCGTGCAGCCTCTATGAGTGGAGTGTATCCCTCATCGTTGACCTCCTCCAGTTTGGCGCCCCTCTTGATCAGCAGGGCAGCCAGCTCTGTGTCCTCCACAGGGCTCCAGCAGAGACTCAAACGAGTCAGCAGGCATGTTGACCTGCGCCCTGCTGTCCAATAGCAACTGTGCAACCTTCACATGCAGTCCTGAAAAGGAGCAGATGAACATGCATAACAGGGGTCACCATCATAGCCATACTGCAGCTTGTTCAATTTAAAGGGATACTTCAGGATTTTGGCAATGCAAATCACTACGGAATCTGTGCAGATCTGGTTACACTTCCACATCCCTTCTAGCCATGACCCTGCAAGATGGACCGTATAGCGCACCTGGACAGCCTCGCCAGGTGGAGCCCTTGAGTGTAATGTTGAACTGAATGCGGAAGTTGAACGAGAAAGTTATGTCCCAGGGCTCCAAGATGGACTGGATGGCCCCGCCAGGGGAAGCCCTCGAGTGGATGTTGAAAGAGTGAGACATCCGCATCTACCTCAGAGTTATAGCTGCCTCTCACATGTTGCTAGCAATGCCTAAATTATGATTTGGTCAAATAGAAAACTTGTTAGCTGTTATAGCAATTGGATTTGTGTTATTGCAATGTGCATAGGGAAGTTCTTTCAAGTGAACAAACTACTCACACTGACAAGTTTCTCACACTGATGAGACATACATTAATTGTGCGCTGAGAGTCGGGAAGCAAGTTAAGGGAGTGACGTGTTTTAATAAATAAACACAACATAATACAAACTAAGAAACACGAACAACGCACAGATATAACACAGGAACAGAAACAATTACGCCTGGGGAAGGAACCAAAGGGAGTGACATGTATAGGGAAGGTAATCAGGGAGGTGATGGAGTCCAGGTGAGTCTGATGACGAGCAGGTGAGCGTAACAATGGTGACAGGTGTGCGCCATAACGAGCAGTCTGGTGACCTAGAGGCGAGGAGGAGAGGGAGCACACGTTACATGTCTACATTTGTTTTTGACAAGTATATTTGATTACAGTCTACTTCATGCATACTTTTAAATTATATTAATTGAACTGAACATTATTACATTTTTATTTATTTATTTATTTATTTTCAGCAAACTTAACTTCTTATGGCTGCAGGGGCAGTATTGAGTAGCTTGGATGAAAGGTGCACAGAGGTGCCCATGGTAAACTGCCTGCTCCTCAGTCCCAGTTGCTAATATATGCATATTATTATTCGTATTGGATATAAAACACTCTGAAGTTTCTAAAACTGTTTGAATGATGTCTGTGAGTATAACAGAACTCATATGGCAGGCGAAAACCTGAGAAGAATCCAAACAGGGAGTGGGAATTCTGAGGTTGGTCGATTTTCAACACAGCCCCTACAGAACACACAGTGGGATATGGATGAGTTTGCACTTCCTACGGCTTCCACTAGATGTCAACAGTCTGTAGAACCTTGTCTGATGCCTCTACTGTGTAGTGGGGCCGAAGGAGACAGGAAATAGTCAGTTCTACCATGACCTGGCCATGCTCTGACCATGCGCGTTCACATGAGAGGGAGCTCTGTTCCATCGCACATCTGAAGTCAATGTAATTCTCCGGTTGGAACATTACTGAAGATTTATGTTAAAAACATTCTAAAGATTGATTCAATACACGGTTTGACATGTTTCTACTGACTGTTACGGAACTTTTTGACATTTCGTCAGCTTTTAGTGAACGCACTTTCTGACTTTGGATTTGTTTACCAAACACGCTAACAAAAAAGCTATTTGGACATAAACGATGGACATTACCGAACAAAACAAACATTTCTTGTGGAAGTGGGAGTCATGGGAGTGCATTCCGACAAAGATCAGCAAAGGTAAGTGAAGATTTAGAATGCTTTTTATGAGTTTTGTTGACTGCACAATTTGGCAGGTAACTGTATGGCTTCCTTTTGTGGCTGAACGCTGTTCTCAGATGATTAAATATTGTGCTTTTGCCGTAAAGCTTTTTGAAATCTTACACAGCGGTTGCATTAAGAACAAGTGTATCTTTAATTCTATGTAAAACATGTATCTTTCATCAAAGTTTATGATGAGTATTTATGTTATTTGATGTGGTTCTCTGCAATTTCTCTGGATATTTGGAGGCATTTCTGAACATGGCGCCAATGTAAACTGAGGTTTTTGGATATAAATATGAGCTTTATCGAACAAAACATATATGTATTGTGTAAAATTAAGTCCTATCATCAAAGGTTAGTGATTAATTTTATCTCTATTTCTACTTTTTGTGACTCCTGTCTTTGGCTGGGAAAATGACTGTGTTTTTCTGTGATTTTGCGGTGACCTAACATAATAGTTTGTGGTGCTTTCGCTGTAAAGCCTATTTGAAATCGGACACTTTGGTGGAATTAACAACAAGATTACCTTTAAAATGGTATAAGATACATGTATGTTTGAGGAATTTTAATTATGAGATTTCTGTTGTTTGAATTTGGCGCCCTGCACTTTCACTGACTTTTGTCATATCATCCCGTTAACGGGATTGCTGCCATAAGAAGTTTTAACATGTGTAAATATTTGTATGAACATAACAAGATTCAACAACTGAGCCATAAACTGAACAAGTTCCACAGACATGTGACTAACAGAAATTGAATAGTGTGTCCCTGAACAAAGGGGGGGTCAAAATCAAAAGTAACAGTCAGTATCTGGTGTGGCCACCAGCAGCATTAAGTACTGCAGTGCATCTCCTCCTCATGGACTGCACAAGATTTTCCAGTTCTTGCTGTGAGATGTTACCCCACTCTTCCACCAAGGCACCTGCAAGTTCCCGGACATTTCTGGGGGAATGGTCCTAGCCCTCACCCTCCGATCCAACAGCCCCAGACGTGCTCAATGGGATTGAGATCCGGGCTTTTCGCTGGCCATGGCAGAGCACTAACATTCCTGTCTTGCAGGAAATCACACACAGAACGAGTAGTATGGCTAGTGGCATTGTCATGCTGGAGGGTCATGTCTGGAGGAGCTTGCAGGAAGGGTACCACATGAGGGAGGAGGATTTCTTCCCTGTAACGCACAGCGTTGAGATTGCCTGCAATGACAACAAGCTTAGTCCAATGATGCTGTGACACACTGCCCCAGACCATGACGGACCCTCCACCTCCAAATCGATCCCGCTCCAGAGTGCAGGCCTTGGTGTAACGTTCATTCCTTCGACGATAAACCCGAATCTGACCATCACACCTGGTGAGACAAAATCGCAACTCGTCAGTGAAGAGCACTTTTTGCCAGTCCTGTCTGGTCCAGCAATGGTGGGTTTGTGCCCATAGGCAACGTTGTTGCCGGTGACGTCTAGTGAGGACCTGCCTTACAACAGGCCTACAAGCCCTCAGTCCAGCCGCTCTCAGCCTATTGCGGACAGTCTGAGCACTGATGGAGGGATTGTGCGTTCCTGGTGTAACTCGGGCAGTTGTTGTTGCCATCCTGTACCTGTCCCGCAGGTGGGATGTTCGGATGTACTGATGCTGTGCAGGTGTTGTTACACGTGGTCTGCCACTGTGAGGACGATCAGCTGTCTGTCCTGTCTCCCTGTAGTGCTGTCTTACAGTACAGACATTGTAATTTATTGCCCTGGCCACATCTGCAGTCCTCATGCCTCCTTGCAGCATGCCTAAGGCACGTTCACGCAGATAAGCAGGGACCCTGGGCATCTTTCTTTTTGTCTTTTTCAGAGTCAGTAGAAAGTCCTCTTTAGTGTCCTAAGTTGTCATAACTGTGACCTTAATTGCCTACCGTCTGTAAGCTGTTAGTGTCTTAACGACCTTTCCACAGGTGCATGTTCATTAATTGTTTATGATTCATTGAACAAGCATAGGAAACAGTGTTTTTTAAACCCTTTACAATGAAGATCTGTGAAGTTATTTGGATTTATATGGCAGGTAGCCTAGTGGTTAGAGTGTTGGACCAGTAACCGAAAGGTTGCTAGATCGAATCCCTGAGCTGACAATGGAAAAATCTGTCGTCCTGCCCCTGAACAAGGCAGTTCAGTGTTCCAAGGTCATCATTGTAAATAAGAATGTGTTCTTAAGTGACTTGCCTAGTTAAATAAAGGTTCAATAAAATAAAATAAATATCCTGAAAAAGGGATGTTTCTTTTTTGCTGAGTTTATATATTAAACATATTCCTTAAAATATATATTTTTGAATTAAGTAATATTACTGTCCCCACTACAACAAATAAATACATGTCATTTTGTCCTTTTATTGAAATTCAGTAGAATTCCATTCATTCCTATGGAGGACAGCACTTTCTTGGGATTGCCAATATGGTGGCCGGTGGCGTCAAAGCCTCTTATTTGTCATTACATAGCATCGGAAATCAAGGGTTTATGCACATCATTGGACGGACAGTGCATATAGAAAGTCTACACCACCTTGAACTTCTTTCAAAAATGTGTTGCGTTACAAAATGTATTTAATTGTAATTTTTTGTCAACGATCTACACAAAATACTATGTAATGTCAAAGTGGAAGACAAATTCTATATATTTTTAAAGATGAATAAAACATAAAACACTAATATAGCTTGAATAGAAAAGTATTCACCCCCTCAGTCAATACATGTTAGAAACACCTTTTGGCAGCGATTACAGCTGTGAGTCTTCTTGGCTAAGTCTCAGAAGTGCTTTACACACCTGTATTGTGCAATATTTGTCCATTATTATTTTCAATTTTTAAAAAACTCTGTCAAGGTGTTGGGGATTATGAATAGACAGCAATTTTTAAGTCTTGCCATAGATTTACAAGCAGATTTGTGTTGTAGGTTATTGCCCTGCTGAAAGGTGAATTCCTCTCCCAGTGTCTGGTGTAAAGCAGACTGAAGCAGGTTTTCCTCCAGGATTTTGCCTGTATTTGTATTTGTATTTATTATGGATCCCTGTACTCTTCCTGGGTCCAGCAAAATTAAGGCAGTTATACAATTTAAAAACATTACAAAACATTCACAGATTTCACAACACTGTGCTTAGATCCATCCTGAAAAACTCCCCAGTCTTTGCCTATGTCAAGCATACCCATACCATGATGCAGCCACCACCATGCTTGAAAATAAGGAGACAGTTACTCAGTGACGTGTTGTGTTGTATTTTCCCCAAACAGGCTTTGCATTTAGGCCAAAAAGTGTATTACTTTGACATGTTTTTTCTTGTTGTTGCAGTAGTACTTTAGTGCCTTGTTGCATACATGACTCTCTGAGGTCATTAAAGATCCCATGGCACTTATCGTAAGAGTAGGGGTGTTAACCCCGGTGTCCTGGCTAAATTCCCAAACCGGCCCTAAATCCATCACGGTCACCTAATAATCCCCAGTTTACAATTGGCTCATTCATCCCCCTCCTCTCCCCTGTAACTATTCCCCAGGTCGTTGCTGTAAATGAGAATGTGTTCTCAGTCAACTTACTTGGTAAAATAACGGATAAATAAATAAAATACAAGGGCTCCCGAGTGGCGCAGCGGTCTAACTCAGTGCTAGAGGTGTCACTACAGACCCTGGTTTGATTCCAGGCTGTATCACAACCGGCTGTGATTGGGAGTCCCATAGGGCGGCGCACAATTGGCCCAGCGTCGTCCCGGTTAGGGTTTGGCTGGGGAAGGCTGTCATTGTAAATAATAATTTGTTCTTAACTGACTTGCCTGGTTAAATAAAGGTACTTTTTTTTGTTTTTGTTTATCGAAGTATATGGAAATGAGGCTTGTGCCCTAGCTTATTAATGCTTCTCCAAAGCTAACATCAGGTGGAAGCCTATAGACAAAATGTTGTTTTTTCTGCCTCATTTATGTTGTTTTTAGTGTTGTTAACCATGGTAAATGTCATGCGGAGATAGGCACACTTATTGAAGCAGATTGTCTGAGAATTTCATTTATTTACTTCACCTTTATTTAACCAGGTAGGCCAGTTGAGAACAAGTTCTCATTTACAACTGCGACCTGGCCAAGATAAAGCAAAGCAGTGTGACAAAAACAACAACACAGAGTTACACATAAACAAACGGACAGTCAATAACACAATAGAAAAATCTATGTACAGTGTGTGCAAATGCAAAAGAGTAGGGATGTAGGCAATAAATAGGCCATAGAGGTGAAATAATTACAATTTAGCATTAACACTGGAGTGTTAGATGTGGAGATGATGATGTACAAGTAGAGATACTGGGGTACAAAAGAGCAAGAGGGTAAGTAATTATATGGGGATGAGGTAGTTGGGTGTGCTATTTACAGATTGGCTGTGTACAGGTACAGTGATCGGTAAGCTGCTCTGACAGCTGATGCTTAAAGTTAGAGAGGGAGATATAAGACTCCAGATTCAGTGATTTTTGCAATTTGTTCCAGTCATTGGCAGCAGAGAACTGGAAGGAAAGGCGGCCAAAGTAAGTGTTGGCTTTGGGGATGACCAATGAAATATACCTGCTGGAGCGCGTGCTACGGGTGGGGGTTGCTATGGTGACCAGTGAGCTGAGATAAGGCGGGGCTTTACCTAGAAAAGACTTGCAGTGGTGGGTAGTATATGGGGCTTTGGTGACAAAACGGATGGCACTGTGATAGACTACATCCAGTTTGCTGAGTAGAGTGTTGGAGGCTATTTTGTAAATGACATCGCCGAAGTCAAGGATCGGTAGGATAGTCAGTTTTACGAGGGTATGTTTGGCAGCATAAGTGAAGGAGGCTTTGTTGCGAAATAGGAATCCGATTCTAAATTTAATTTTGGATTGGAGATGCTTAATGTGAGTCTGGAAGGAGAGTTTACAGTCTAACCAGACACCTAGGTATTTGTAGTTGTCCACATATTCTAGGTCAGAGCCGTCCAGATTAGTGATGCTAGTCGGGCGGGAGGGTGCGGGCAGCAATCGGTTGGAGAACATGCACTTAGTTTTACTAGCATTTAAGAGCAGTTGGAGTCCATGGAAGGAGTGTTGTATGGCGTTGAAGCTCGTTTGGAGGTTTGTTAACACAGTGTCCAAAGAAAGGCCAGATGTATACAGAATGGTGTCGTCTGCGTAGAGGTGGATCAGAGAATCACCAGCAGCAAGAGCATTAATACATCAACCACAGAATAATTATTAACTTGACCATGCTTAAAAATATATTCAACATCTGATTTGTTATTGTTACCCATCTACCAATCACCGCCCTTCTTTATGAGGCTTTCGAAAAGCTCCCTATTCTTTGTAGTAGAATCTGTGCTTAAAATTCAATACTTGACTGAGGGACCTTACAGATGTTGTATGTGGGACAGAGGAATGGGTAGTCATTCAAAAATCATGTCAACCCCTGTTATTTTACACAAAGTGAGTGCATATAACTTCTGTGATTTGTTAAGGCCAAATTTTCTTCTGAACTAATTTAGGCTTGCCTAAACAATGGGGGTGAATACTTATGTAAAAACTAGATTTTAGTTGTAATGTTTTAATTAATTTGTTTAAAAAAAATTGAATTTTCTTTTCACTTTGACATTATAGAGTATTTTGTGTAGATCAATGACAAACAATTACAATTAAATCTATTTAAACAAAATTATTTAAACAAGAGGGTGTAGACTTTCTATAGGTACTGTAACTGGCTAACCACACACACTACAGTGCAGTAGTGATTTTTATTTTATTTTTTTAAAGCTTTGGGGTTTCTTTGATCCATTAGTTGGTTGAAAATTACCCTTGGTTTACTACAAACCATAAAAAGATACTGTGTGTCTTCCTTGTTTAGGCATATAATGAGTGGATCGTCGAGAAAAGGATCAGATGTTTCGGACTATGGGATAAACTTTGTATTTATACTGAATAAAAATATGAACGCAACATGTAAAGTGTTGATCCCATGTTACATGAGCTGAAATAAAATATTCCATAAATGTTCCATATGCACAAACAGTTTAGGTCTCTCAAAATTTGTGTCCAAATTTATTTACATCCCTGTTAGTGAGCATCAAGAAGTTCAAGAAGTTAATTAAACACTATGATCATTACACAGGTTCACCTTGTGCTGGGGACAATAAAAGGCCACTCTAAAATGTGCAGTTTTATCACACAATACAATGCCACAGATGTCACAAGTTTTGAAGGAGCGTGTAATTGGTATGCTGACTGCAGGACTGTCCACCAGAGCTGTTGCCAGATAATTGAATGTTAATGTCTCTACCATAAGCCACCTCCAATGTCATTTTAGAGAATTTGGCAGTACGTCCAACCGGACTCACAACCGAAGTCCATGTTTAACCACGCCAGGCCAGGACCTCCACATCCGGGTTCTTCACCTGCGGGATCATCAGAGACCAGCCACTCGGGCAGCTGATGAAACTGTGGGTTTGCACAAAAACTGTCAGAAATCGTCTCAGGGAAGCTCATCTGTGTGCTCCTCGTCCTCACCGGGGTGTTGACCTGACTGCAGTTCGACGTCGTAACCAACTTCAGTGTGCAAATGCTCACCTTCGATGGCCACTGGCACGCTGGAGGAGTGTGCTCTTCACGGAAGAATCCCGGTTTCAACTGTACCGGGTGGCAGGCATTGTGTTGGCGAGCAGTTTGCTGATGTAAACGTTGTGAACAGAGTGCCCCAGTAGGGTTATGGTATGGTCAGGCATAAGCTAAGGACAACAAACACATTAGCATTTTATCAATGGCAAGATCCTGAGGACCATCGTCTTGCCATTCATCCGCCGACATCACCTCATGTTTCATCATGATAATGCACGGCCCCATGTCGCAAGGATCTGTACACATTTCCTGTAATCTGAAAATGTCCCAGTTCTTCCATTGCCTGCACACTCACCAGACATGTCACCCATTGAGCATGTTTGGGATGCTCTAGATCGACGTGTACAACAGTGTGTTCCAATTCCCACCAATATCAGGCCACAATCAACAGCCTGATCAACTCTATGTCGAATGAGATGTGTTGCGCTGCATTAGGCAAATGGTGGTCACACCAGATACTAACTGGTTTTCTGATCGACACCCCTACCTTTTCTAAGGTATCTGTGACTATCTGTATTCCCAGTCATGTGAAATCTGTAGATTAGGACATAATTAATTAGTTTAAATTGACTGATTTCCTTATATGAACTGAAACTCAGTAAAATCTTTGAAATTGTTGCTTTTATATTTTTAGTGTAGATATTGGCCGGGTCGTTTTTGAATAGCGGTGGCATTTGCGTCCCTTTGCACCCATTAAAAACACTTAAAAAATACATAATTACATATCATACATGTTTTTGTTGATATTGAACTGTTTATCAATGCAAAAATGTATTGTTTATGCATTGTTTAAAGTACTTGGGGTAAGCAAATTGGCTGTCCCAGTAATGACGTGTATAGTTGTAGTGACATGTTTTGGGGATTTAAAGATATACGGTACCATTCAAAAGTTTGAATACAACTACTCACTCAAGGGTTTTTCTTTATTTGTACTATTCTCTACATTGTAGAATAATAATGAAGACATCAAAACTATGAAATAACACATATGGAATCATGTAGTAACCAAAAAAGTGTTAAACAAATATATTTATATTTGAGATTTTTCAAAGTAGCCACCCTTGCCTTGATGACAGCTTTGCACAATCTTGGCATTCTCTCAACCAACTTTACCTGGAATGCTTTACCAACAGTCTTGAAGGAGTTCCCACATATGCTGGGCACTGCTTTTCCTTCACTCTGCGGTCCAACTCATCCCAAACCATCTCAATTGGGTTGAGGTCGGGTGATTGTGGAGGCCAGGTCATCTGATGGATTTTTAATGGAATATCTACATAGGCGTACAGAGGCCCATAATCAGCAACCATCACTCCTGTGTTCCAATGGCACGTTGTGTTAGCTAATCCAAGTTTATAATTTTAAAAGGCTAATTGATCATTAAAAAACCCTTTTGCAATTATGTTAGCACAGCTGAAAACTGTTGTTCTGATTAAAGAAGCAAAAAAATTGCCTTCTTTAGACTAGTTGAGTATCTGGAGCATCAGCATTTGTGGGTTCGATTACAGGCTCAAAATGGCCATCAACAAAGACATTTCTTCCGAAACTCGTCAGTCTATTCTTGTTCTGAGAAATGAAGGCTATTCCATGCGAGAAATTGCCAAGAAACTGAAGATCTCGTACAACGCTGTGTGGCCCGGGCCGCCAACCACGTTGCTTCCGCCGACCCTATGACTGCGGGATTGACCTTCTCCCTAGCACCACGTCGCCCAGGGGATGTCTGTACTCTCTGTCGGGACCAGAGACCAAGGCTATGGATACCTGCATTGGGGACTCCCTAGCTGCTGGATTTATCCGTCCCTCTTCCTCTCCCGCCGGCGCAGGGTTCTTTGTGGAGAAAAAGAACAAGAACCTGCGCTCGTGCATTGACTACCGGGGACCCACTCATCTTCTCTGCCTTCGAGCCGTTCCAGGGGGCCACTGTGTTTTCCAAGCTGGATTTACGGAATGCCTACCACCTGGCGCGGATACGAGAGCGGGACGAGTGGAAGACCGCCTTCAACACAGCCAGTGGAATCTACGAGTATCTGGTCATGCCCTTTGGCCTCACCAACGCTCTGCTGTGTTTCAGGCTCTGGTGAATGATGTCATCCGCGACATGTTGAACCGGTTCACCTTCATCTACATTGATGACATCCTCATCTTCTCCCGCTCCCCTCAAGAACACATGCGCCACGTCCGGCAGGTCCTTCAACGCCTTCTGGAGAATCAGCTGTTTGTGAAGGCCGAGAAGTGCGAGTTCCATCACACCAGCATCCTTTTTCTTGGTTACATCATCTCTGCTGGGAGTGTCCAGATGGATCCTGGGAAGGTGAGAGCAGTGATGGATTGGCCTCAGCCTACATCCAGGGTGCAGCTGCAACGTTACCTGGGGTTCGCCAACTTCTATCACCACTTTATCCGGGGTTACAGCACCCTGGCTTCCCCCCTGTCAGCACTCACCTCGCCCAAGGTTCCGTTCACGTTGTCTCCAGCTGCTGACCGGGCGTTCCGGGACCTCAAACATCGCTTCACCACAGCTCCCATTCTGGTTCATCCTGACCCATCTCGTCAGTTCGTGGTGGAGGCTGATGCTTCAGATGTCGGAGTGGGGGCTGTCAGTTCTCGTCCCAGTTCTGGAAGGCGTTCTGCACCCTCATTGGGTCGTCGGCCAGCCTGTCCTCCAGGTTCCACCCCCAGTCCAACGGCCTGGTCTCCACCAACCCCACCACCTGGAGCCAGCAGCTTGTGTGGGTCAAATACGCCCGCAACACCCTTCTCTGCTCTGCCACGGGCCTATCTCCCTTTGAGTGTTCCCTGGGCTTTCAGCCCCCGCTCTTCCCTGAGCAGGAAAAGGAGGTTGGCATACTTTCTGCCCAGATGTTTGTCCGCCGCTGTCGTCGTACCTAGAGGAGAGCCCGGTCGGCCCTCAAGACCATCTCCAGGTATCGACGACAAGCGGTTCGCCATCGGACCCTGGCTCCCCGGTATTGTCTCGGGCAGAAGGTATGGCTGTCCACCCGGGATCTGCCCCTCTGGGTGGAGTCTTGCAAACTGTCCCCCCGGTTTATCGGCCCAAGATCATTAGCCCCTCTGCTGTCCGCCTTCTGTTGCCACGTACCATTCGTATTCATCCTACATTCCATGTGTCTATAATTCAGCCCATGTCTCACAGCCCTTTGTCTTCTATTTCCAGGCCCACCCCTCCTCCCCGTGTCGTCGATGGCAATCCGACGTACACGGTGAGACGCCTCCTGAGGGTTTGACCACGGGGCAGGTGTTTCCAGTACCTGGTTTACTGGGAGGGTTACGGCCTGGAGAAGAGGTGCTGGGTCCCTAGAGACATCCTGGACCTAGCCCTCATCGCCAACTTCCACCGCCGGTCAACCAGGTATGCGCCCAGGTAGGACGCCAGGTGGCGCCCCTAGAGGGGGAGGGGGGGTGTACTGTCACACCCTGATCTGTTTCACCTGTCTTTGTGATCGTCTCCACCCCCTTCCAGGTGTCGCCCATCTTCCCCATTATCCCCTGTGTATTTATACCTGTGTTCTCTGTTTGTCTGTTGCCAGTTCGTCTTGTTTGTCAAGCCAACCAACATTTTTGTGTCAGCTTCTGATTTTTCCCAGTCTCTCTTTTCCCGTCCTCCTGGTTTTTGACCCTTGTCTGTTCTGACCCTGTACCCACCCGCCTGACCACTCTGCCTGCCCCTGACCCTGCCTGCCATCCTGTACCTTTGCCCCACCTCTGGATTACCGACCTCTGCCGGACCTGACCATGAGCCTGCCTGCCATCCTGTAACATTGCCCCTGTTGCTGTAATAAACATTGTTACTTCGACACCGTCTGCATCTGGATCTTACCTTGAAACCTGATAGGATTAGCTAACACAACGTGCCATTGGAACACAGGAGTGATGGTTGCTGATTCTGAACGGTAGTGTATATTTAAAAATGTTAAGTCGCAAGAATGTTTTATATATTAGAGCTACAAATTGACTTCCTGCCTATAAAATAAGACATTTGTATGGGCAATTTTCAGTCTTTAATTACATTTTATTATCACCCCAAGAAATAATTTTCATATTGGAATGTAGCCACATTTGGTTCCACATAATATTGTTGCCAGAACTATGTATCTACATGGTAGTTATATAGGTATATTATATAGGCAGGTACATTGCAACCACTGTGTAGGTACACATTTTTATTTATAGTATGTATACAACTGTTACCTCCTTAACACTTTTTACAAACAGACATTTGCTCAAATTGACTGTTAAAACCATAGAGATATGCAATACTGTAATTACACTGTACCTACCTATATATAGTACATACACAGTTGAAATGGCATGTTATTGGAAGTGGGAAACTTTTGATTCAATTGAGCCTCCCTGTTGATTGTCAAGCATGACATTTATTTCCAAAAGTCTCATCGAGTCAAATCCTCTACTTAAAGACCCGAGATATCTCAAATTGTGATACTTTTCCCCCTTATGAAAGGCACGCTGTGTCGAAATGACCTAACTGTTTGTTGCTGATCGTTGACTGGAAATGCTGTGCAGGATCAAAAGGCACTCTGGCACACATACAGACATGTTAAGCAACAATTCCCCTGCCTATATGACCAAACAACACTGCCAATGATTTCCTGAAAGTATCATTTTTGCGTCCAAAAGCGTTATTGCTTTATTCCCAATGGACAGAGGTTGCCGAGCAACTCTCCGATGGGGGTTGACGTGATCATACATTTCCATTCGTTAAGGATGCCATTAGATTACAACACATTGCAAACTGTTCCATCACTGTCCTCGCACTACACTTGTAACCCAACAAATCACACTTCACCAATAAGCTCGACTGTTTTAGGTACCTTTGTCTCTCTTCGAATCTCGGTTAACCCAGAACTAAAATCTCACGTAATTTGGTCAGAAACTCAAAGTCCGTCCAAGAGATTATCTCTCTTCAAGAAAACTGAAACAGATATGTCTCTTTTCAAAGACAATTGGTATTTATAGTGACATCACATTGCATTACTGTACATTTCTTTTCAACTACACAAGTGAAAAGCTCTCCAAACAAACAAAATCAGTGATCTTAAAGGGGATACGATGTGATTGTGAACCTCACTTGGCAACTATGGTAGATAAAAAGATAAAAAAGGGCAAGTGTGATTTCAAACACTGGTATTTTCTCCTGCAGGAAAACACATCTTGACTAGCCTAAGGTTGAGATTTCACAAAGATTTCAATGTGACGAGAACTCATTCTCCCACTACAGTGCAATACGTACATTTAGCAAGGGATGAATAAGAAGGAGTTGTGTTCAATTTAAGTCACGTTATGCTCTTACAATGTTATCGTTAGCCAGTGATGCATAAAGTGACTATTTTGTGGCCTGGCTATTTCACCCTCCTGCTCCTACAGTATGTACTCTGTGTGTGTGTTGGTTTTCACTGCAATTATCCAATGGTTCCTTCTCTAAGAAAGGAATACACACTTTGAGCTAAAACAAAACAATTTCACCCAGTCCAGTGCTCAACCAGCAGATTAGACAATATACATTCAATCCCAATTTATACAGCCATCAATTTGAATGAAAAATAGCCAACACAGGACAAGGACCAGGAATGGGAAACCCTTGCAGGGAGTATGTGGATATCTCTATTAGATCCAAGCAGTACAGAGAGTGTTAGGCCTTGTGAGGCTCTGGCAGGGAGTAAGAGGGCTGAGTAGTTTTGCATTTGATCCACTAATGGATAATATGAGATATGGGGACAGGTAAACTGATCTAAGATCAGTGCCTGAGAGCAATTTAGAACTGGAATTTAGAAGGCATGGGGTCCCACGATGATGGTGAGCCGGAGCAGAGAGCTGGAGCGGTAGTTGAGGGCATTGTTGTGGGTGACCATCTCCAGGTCGACCACGTGCTCCCGCGGTCCGGTCAGCGGCTTGGTCATCACCAGCATGGCGCTGACGTTACTGGAGCGCTGGTAGGTTAGAGGGATTATTTAGGTTAGCATGTTCTGAGGATGCTAACAGGGGTCCTATCACTACCATTATTTTACACTTGTTGGATAAAAACAAGCAATTGTCAATAAACATTCCTAAAATGTTGATAGAACAAAATACGCTAGACTGGGGTGGATAATCTTTTGGTCTGTGAAATAGATAATGCAGCAAATGGCAGTGAAAACACTTTTTTGCGCATTTGTCACAGTAAACTTGCAGTAACACGATGCTATGTTGTATGGTCCTTCTACTACAACTTGGGGAAAAATGCAGTTTATTAGGCTACAGATTAAATAAGTAACGATACATTTTACAGAGTGGTGAAAGTTCACAGCGATGAGCTTGATGCTCCTTTCCAATAAATATTGAGGGTCTTAATTTGTATGCTGGTGACATGATTATCGGTGCTTGGCTGCCAATTGACAAATAAAAATGATCTTGCGCTTATCCATAATCTCATCATGTATCCTCTGCACTATGTACAGTGACTACGAGCTGTTGGCTGGAACAAGAAAAGCACATTTGCTGTTTATCGCAGACTTTTTGTGCCAAAACTATCGACAAAGTTAAAAGTGGGATGGAAACATATTGAACAGTTTTTTATTCTGTACATTAAGTACCTTTTAATGTGCACTACGTCATTACACACAGCTTTTTAGCCGCAAGAAGTCAGTTTGATGGAAACACACCACTGCCGGTAAAATTTGTATAATTTTTGGTGCGAAAATTTGAATATTTGCTTCAAACCTACCTATAAACTACTTTTTAGATATCCAATAATAAATTATGTAAGTGGGAAATGTGTGTGAGCTATCCATTTAAGGGTAAGGGATCGCAATGAGGGGAAGTCAAAAGATGATTTAATTAAAAGGGACTGTCTCGCACGATATTCCCTATATAGCAAAGGGCAACCAAAACATCTGAAACCACCCCCTACCTCAAATAAGAGTTTAAATAACACAGTAGATGAGAGATCATTCAATTACGCTACCACTTTAGGTCGAAAAGCAAGTGACACATGCTGACACCATCTGACATGATGGTAATGTTAACGCCTGGTGAGTGACTGAAACATCTCTGGGCTCACCCTGAGGAAGAACTCCCCTCCCTCGTTGCCAGACTTGATCCTGAAGGTGTTGTGCATGTTAGGGTAGACGCTCGTGGCCTGTATCTGGAAGATGTCGGCTGGGACGGAGCGCTCCGACGAGATGCTCATGTACTTGTAGACGATGGACGGCGGCAGGCCTCTGCACATTGTGGGCGACTGGCAGCTGCAACGCCTACAGACATGCAGAGACAGAGAGAACCATTGGATGTGGGCATGTTAGCAGATACTTTTATACATGTGGCATATATGTGGTTTTAGCTATGTGGTCATTTTAGCAGACACTTTATCAATCTGATCCTTGTGGCTTTGTCTACAGTATGTGGCTTTGTCTACAGCTCTTTTATTGATGTGGTTTTGTGTAAATGGTCATTTTAGCACTTTAATACATGTGGTTTTAGCTATGAGGTCATTTTAGCTGACACCTTTATCCATGTGGTCCGCGCTGTCTGTAACTCCCCACCAATGTGTGTAACTTATGTTGTAGCCTAGATACTGACTAAAAGCGGGGGAAAAAATAACACTTCTTACACTGCCTGGCTGCCTCCTGCTTATATTTGCAATGATGTAATCTTAACCTTAACCTAAATGAGTTTATACCTCATTGTCGATCATGTCCTCCTAATTTTTGAGAATGGTTTGATCCCTCGGAGGTATAAAAGTGAGAACAAAAGGCTGAGTGAGGGAGCCGGGGAGGAGCAGCAAGTGCGTAAAGTTTTTGTTTTTGTGTAAAGTAACACGTAAGGTCGTTTAGTGCACGGGGAAAGGAATCCTCAACGTCAAATCAAATGTTATTTGTCACATGCTTCATAAACAACAGGTGTAGAGTAACAGTGAAATGATTACTTCCCAACAATGCAGAGAGAAAGGAAATAGAGAAATAATAGACAAGTAAAAACACGTAATAATAAAAGTAATAATAAACACACAATGACTAAGGATAACGTGGCTATATACACAGGTACCAGTACCGAGTCAATGTGCTGGGGTACGAGGTAACTGAGGTAGATATGTACATATAACTAGGAATAATGTGACAAGGCAACAGGATAAATAATCAACATCAGCAGCAGTGTACAGTGCCTTCAGAAAGTATTCATACCCATTGACTTATTCCACAGTTTGTTCTTCTACAGCCTGAATTCAAAATTGATTCAATCTTTTTTTCTCTCACCCATCTACACCCAATACCCCATAATGACAAAGTGAAAACATGTTTTTAGAAATGTTTGCAAATTTATTAATAATGAAATACAGAAATATCTCATTTACACAAGTATTTACACCCTCGAGTCAATACTTTGTAAAAAGCACCCTTTGGCGGCAACTGAGTTAGGAAGGACGCCTGTGTCTTTGTAGTGACTGGGTGTACTGATACACCATCCAAAGTGTAATTAATAACTTCACCATGCTCAAAGGGATATTCAACGTCTGCATTTTTATTTTTATTTTATCCATCTACCAATAGGAAAACCTCCCTGGTCTTTGTGGTTGAATCTATGTTTGAAAATGCACTGCTCGACTGAGGGACATTACAGATAATTGTATGTGTGGGATACAGAGATGAGGTAGTCATTCAAAAATCATGTTAAACACTATTATTGCATACAGAGTGAGTCCATGCAACGTATTATGTGACTTGCACATTTTTACTCCTGAACATACAGTATTTAAGCTTGCCATAAAGGCATTGAAGAGTTTTATTTGTAATTCATTTGCAAAAATCTGGAAAAACATAATTCCACTTTGACATTATGGGGTATTGTGTGTAAGCCATTGATCCAAAAGTCTCAATTTAAATCAATTTTAAAATCAGGTTCTAACACAACAAAATGTGGAAAAAGTCAAGGGGTGTGAATACTTTTCTGTATATGATGAGTCAAAAAAGTTAGTGCAAAAAGGGTCAATGCAGATAGTCCAATTTTTAGGGCCTTCCTCTGACACCGCCTGGTATAGAGGTGCTGGATGGCATGGAGCTTGGCCCCAGTGATGTACTGAGCCGTACACATTACCCTCTGTAGCGCCATGCGGTCGGATGCCAAGAAGTTGCTATACCAAGCAGTGATGCAGCCAGTCAAGATGCTCTCAATGGTGCAGCTGTAGAACATTTTGAGGATCTGAGGGCCTATGCCAAAATCTTTTCAGCCTCCTGAGGAAGAAGAGGCATTGACGTGCCCTCTTCAAGACTGTGTTGGTGTGTGGCGATCCTTAGTGATGTGGACACCGAGGAACTTGAAGCTCTTGACACGCTCCACAACAGCCCCATCGATGTGAATGGAGGCATGCTCAGCCCTTCGTTTCCTGTAGTCCACGATCAGTTCCTTTGTTTTGCAGACGTTGAGGGAGAGGTTGTTGTCCTGACACCGCACTGCCAGGTCTCTGACCTCCTGCCTATAGGCTGTCTCATCGTCGGTGATCAGGCCTACCCATAGCCGCGGGAAGTAGGGGTGCTGAGGGTGCTGCAGCACCCCCTGATAAATCACAATTTAAAAAATAAATACTAATAAAAACTGAATAATAATAATAACCAAATTAGTGCACTAGGCCTTTATTTCTCCTATATGAGCGTAGAAAAATACCCCCCTCCGTTGACAGCATCACCAGCCCAAAACATCATCCCGTCAGCAAATAAAGGTCATGCAGCCACTCTATGTGGTCATTTAAGGGTCCATACTATGTATACTATGTAACCAACTGGATTTGAACCTGGGTCTCCTGCACCCCACAATACTGTGTTAGCCCGCAAAGACTTCAGGTCCCAGTCAAGGTTACTCATCATGTGATTATCATCATGCATTTCACCGGACCATACTCACCCCTCTCCTGTCTTCACATAGGGCTCATGGCAAGGGTTCCTGGGGTAGCAGCGGAAACCGCCAAAGTAGTTCCAACACATCTCGTCCTCGCGGCAGTTGTTTCCTGTTTCACACTCATCTATGTCTGTTAATGGAGAGAAAATGTAGCTACTGAGAGAAAATGTAGTCAATGGTAATTTCAATAAGAAAATAACTTCAAATAGATTATGAGCTTAGTGCAACTGTCTTGTAGTCTTTGTAAACAAGCAATGCGTAGCTTAAAACTAAATGTGAAACGATCATGTCTATCTCATGTACTGTTTGTTAATCAAGTGTCAATACTGACTTTATACCAAGACACAAGTAAAAATCTAGGCCTAAAGCCAATGAGTTATCATTGGGGATTCAGGTAAACAGGTATTGAGATTCATTATTATGACGTACGACTTGCTGCTGTGGTGTAAGAGAGGGCTAGATATTATACTCGTTGAAACAGGCCCATTTACCTTGGCACATTCGGTTGCCTTGGAGCTGGTATCCCTCGGGACAGGCACAGACATATCCTCCGGGCTGATTCACGCACTGCCACTGGCACATGTAACTCGAGAAGGCGCATTCGTCGATATCTACGAATAGATAAATATTACGAAGTCAACCCTTAAAGGGGAGGAGGCTGACAGAAACTTCTCAGGAAAGAAAATATTAGGTGTGAGTGGGGGGGGATTGTGAAATTGTATCAGTATACATTAAGGTACTGATAAATATACACTGAGAATACCAAAGATTAGGAACACCTTCCTAATATTGACTTGCAATACCTTGGCAGGAGGCTTGGTTAGAGCCTAGATCATAACCCTGCTCACACTGGCAGATGAAGGAGCCCATGATGTTGTAGCACTGGTGCTGACAGGGGTTGCTCCCCTCACACTCGTTCACATCTGCAAGACAAGGAGGGACTAATAAATAAAAATAAAAATTGCAGAAAGGCAGAGCGGAAGTGGAAAAAGTCCAAATTTCAGGTCCATTATGATATTCGGAGAGAACAACTTGGCACATACTGTATAACAAGGCAATTAGAAATGCTAGACGAGCTAATTTTTCTAACTTGATCGCTAATAATCAGAATAATTTCAGGTTGCTCTTCTCGACCATTGACGGCCTGATAAATCCTACCCCCGCAAACTTATTTGAACTTTCCTCCACATCTAAATGTGATGAGAGATAAGATAAAAAACATTAGGCTTGGTATCCGTCAAGCAAGACCCGATGAGAAGTTTGATGATATGTGCCTACCATGCAAAGGCACTATGGATTTATTTTCCTTGGTTGACACAGACATGCTCAGGAAAGTTGTCACGCCTACTCCCGCATCGGCGCTCGATGTCGCCGGTCTACTAACCACTGGTCCTGGCAACCCACATTACGCACACCTGGCAACCATCATTATGCACACCTGCTCCCGATCGTTATGCACACCTGGACTTCATCAGTACCTTGATTACTTCCCCTTTATTTATCCCTCAGAAACCTCAGTCTTCAGGCTGTATTGGTTTTGTCACGTCTGCTCCCGCTCTTCCCTCCCCCTGGCGCTTGAGGGCGCCAGATTGCCCTGCATCACGCACTCCTGCCATCCATCACGCACACCTGCCTTCCCTCGTCACGCGCATCAGCGTTATTGGACTCACCTGGACTCATTTATCACCTGTTTATTTCCTCCCCTATATTTGTCAGTTCCCCAGCTCTGTTCTCCGCGGCTGCATTGATTGTTTTTGTCTTTGTTTTCTGTATGCTGACGCTGTTCCTGTCTCGTTCTACAGTGGGGAGAACAAGTATTTGATACACTGACAATTTTGCAGGTTTTCCTACTTACAAAGCATGTAGAGGTCTGTAATTTTTATCATAGGTACACTTCAACTGTGAGAGACGGAATCTAAAACAAAAATCCAGAAAATCACATTGTATGATTTTTAAATAATTAATTTGCATTTTATTGCATGACATAAGTATTTGATACATCAGAAAAGCAGAACTGAATATTTGGTACAGAAACCTTAGTTTGCAATTACAGAGATCATACGTTTCCTGTAGTTCTTGACCAGGTTTGCACACACTGCAGCAGGGATTTTGGCCCACTCCTCCATACAGACCTTCTCCAGATCCTTCAGGTTTCGGGGCTGTCGCTGGGCAATACGGACTTTCGGCTCCCTCCAAAGATTTTCTATTGGGTTCAGGTCTGGAGACTGGCTAGGCCACTCCAGGACCTTGAGATGCTTCTTACGGAGCCACTCCTTAGTTGCCCTGGCTGTGTGTTTCGGGTCGTTGTCATGCTGGAAGACCCAGCCACGACCCATCTTCAATGCTCTTACTGAGGGAAGGAGGTTGTTGGTCAAGATCTCGCGATACATGGCCCCATCCATCCTCCCCTCAATACGGTGCAGTCGTCCTGTCCCCTTTGCAGAAAAGCATCCCCAAAGAATGATGTTTCCACCTCCATGCTTCACGGTTGGGATGGTGTTCTTGGGGTTGTACTCATCCTTCTATTCCTCCAAACACGGCGAGTGGAGTTTAGAGCAAAAAGCTCTATTTTTGTCTCATCAGACCACATGACCTTCTCCCATTCCTCCTCTGGATCATCCAGATGGTCATTGGCAAACTTCAGACGGGCCTGGACATGCGCTGGCTTGAGCAGGGGGACCTTGCGTGCGCTGCAGGATTTTAATCCATGACGGCGTAGTGTGTTACTAATGGTTTTCTTTGAGACTGTGGTCCCAGCTCTCTTCAGGTCATTGACCAGGTCCTGCCGTGTAGTTCTGGGCTGATCCCTCACATTCCTCATGATCATTGATGCCCCACGAGGTGAGATCTTGCATGGAGCCCCAGACCGAGGGTGATTGACCGTCATCTTGAACTTCTTCCATTTTCTAATAATTGTGCCAACAGTTGTTGCCTTCTCACCAAGCTGCTTGGCTATTGTCCTGTAGCCCATCCCAGCCTTGTACAGGTCTACAATTTATCCCTGATGTCCTTACACAGCTCTCTGGTCTTGGCCATTGTGGAGAGGTTGGAGTCTGTTTGATTGAGTGTGTGGACAGGTGTCTTTTATACAGGTAACGAGTTCAAACAGGTGCAGTTAATACAGGTAATGAGTGGAGAACAGGAGGGCTTCTTAAAGAAAAACTAACAGGTCTGTGAGAGCCGGAATTCTTACTGGTTGGTAGGTGATCAAATACTTATGTCATGCAATAAAATGCAAATTAATTACTTAAAAATCATACAATGTGATTTTCTGGATTTTTGTTTTAGATTCCGTCTCTCACAGTTGAAGTGTGCCTATGATAAAAATGACAGACCTCTACATGCTTTGTAAGTAGGAAAACCTGCAAAATCGGCAGTGTATCAAATACTTGTTCTCCCCACTGTATGTCCGTTATTTATTAAATGTTACAGAATAGTGCCTCAACAAATGGAAACAGCAGGAAATCCAGACATCCACCAACCCCATGACCAACTGGCGCAATTGGGTACGGCTATGGATGAGGTCCTCCGCATTCTCCACGCCTCAACATCATCCGAGGGGCATCACCTCCAACTAGTGAAGGACCCTCTACCACGAGCCGTCCCAGCGAGCCAGTCCCCAGCCCATCCAGCAGTCCACCCAGGTCAGCGATGCCCGATTGTCCCGCCTGTATAAATATGACGGAACTTCGTCTAAATGCCGTGGCTTCCTACTCCAGTGCTCCTTTATTTCGCCCATCAGACAGGAGCCCCTACCACTGAGAGGTCCAATGTTGCCACAGTCATTTCCCTGCTGACTGGATGGGCGTTGGAGTGGGCTACGGTCGTCTGGGAGAGAGGAGAGGAGGAGCTGGGTTCCTATTAAAGGTTCATGGCTCTGTTCAGGGCGGTCTTCGATCATCCAACGGAGGGCAAAGAGGGAGGTGAGTGCCTACTCCAACTCCGGCAGGGTGCCCAGACCGCTGCGGAGTACACCCTCACCTTCCGGACTGTGGCAGCCTCCAGTGGATGGAATGAGCCAGTGCTCTGCACCTTATTCAGAAGAGGACTGCACGAAGAGTTCCAGAAGGAGCTGGCGTGTCGAGACGACAACCTCTCCTTGGATATAGTCATCCTGATGGCCATCCGTCTGGATAACCTTCTTCGGGAGCGTCAAAACCGCCATCGCCTCCCACCTTCCTTATTTGGCCATCCTGAGACAGAGCCTGAACCCATGGATGTAGGGTCCACACACCTCCACGCAGAGTTTGGGCTCTGTCCCTATTGTGGTCAGGAGGGGCACCAGCTTCGGTGGATCCCAACCAGGGGTCCACGAGGGCAGAGGGACAGTCCCGTGATCATCCGTCTCCTGGGGTAGGCGTGAGTATTCCATCGTCATCACTTTCCACCAAATTTCAATTTCACTGGCTGGCTGTCCCTCATGTTGCCTTTACAGCGCTAGTGGACTCCGGTGCCATGGGGAATTTCATTGCAGACGACACTACAGTGGTAGGCTTGATATCCAACAACGACGAGACGGCCTACAGGGAGGAGGTGAGGGCCCTCGGAGTGTGGTGTCAGGAAAATAACCTCACACTCAATGTCAACAAAACAAAGGAGCTGATCGTGGACTTCAGGAAACAGCAGAGGGAGCAGCCCCCTATCCACATCGACGGGACAGTAGTGGAGAGAGTGGAAAGTTTTAAGTTCCTCAGCGTACACATCACGGACAAACTGAAATGGTCCACCCACACAGACAGCGGGGTGAAGAAGGCGCAGCAGCGCCTCTTCAACCTCAGGAGGCTGAAGAAATTCGGCTTGTCACCAAAAACACTCACAAACTTTTACAGATGCACAATCGAGAGCATCCTGTCGGGCTGTATCACCGCCTGGTACGGCAACTGCTCTGTCCATAACCGTGAGGCTCTCCAGAGGGTAGTGAGATCTGCACGACGCATCACCGGGGTTAAACTACCTGCCCTCCAGGACACCTACTCCACCCGATGTCACAGGAAGGCCAAAAAGATCATCAAGGACAACAACCACCCGAGCCACTGCCTGTTCACCCCACTATCATCCAGAAGGCGAGGTCAGTACAGGTGCATCAAAGCGGGGACCGAGAGACTGAAAAACAGCTTCTATCTCAAGGCCATCAGACTGTTAAACAGTCAACTAACATTGAGTGGCTGCTGTCAACATACTGACTCAACTCTAGCCACTTTAATAATAGAAAAATATATCACTAGCCACTTTAAACAATGCCACTTTATATAATGTTTACATACCCTACATTACTCATCTATACTGTACTCTATACCATCTACTGCATCTTGCCTATGCTGTTCGGCCATCACTCATTCATATATTTTTATGTACATATTCTTATTCATTCCTTTACACTTGTGTGTATAAGGTAGTTGTTGTGAAATTGTTAGGTTAGATTACTTGTTAGATATTACTGTATGGTCGGAACTAGAAGCACAAGCATTTCGCTACACTCGTATTAACATCTGCTAACCATGTGTATGTGACAAATAACATTTGATTTGATTTGATTTGACAAGGCCCTCGCCTCCTCCCTGAACATCACCTCTCCTCTCCTTTTCCGGTTCAAGCACTGCATAGTCAACCACTGGGAACTAGGACAATCAGACACATCACATCACAGCACCACTCACCACCACCGTGGGACCCCTGCACCAAGAAATCCTTCCCTTCCTCATCATCGAGGCACCAGTACACAAAGTCATCCTCGACCTCTTGTGGCTCCAACGTCACGACCCCACCATCTCCTGGTCGAGGATGGAGATCAACTCCTGGGCACCCAGATGTTGGAAGACCTGCTTTCCCTTACCCTGTGATTCCACGTCGGTTGAGAGTCCTGTGGTTGCCCACCAGGACAACATCCCGGAGGTAACCAGGATCTCTGGGAGGTTTTCTCCAAGACCTGTGCTACCTCTCTCCCTATTCGTAGCCCCTGGGACTGTGCCATTGACCTGCTAGCAGACTCTGCGCACTGTCTACCCACTGTCGGTGGTTGAAACCAAGGCTATGGAGGAGTACATCCAGGAGGCTCTCTACAGGGTTTCATCCACCCATCCACTTCCCCTGCGTCGGCAGGCTTCTTCTTCGTGGCCAAGAAAGGAGGGAGGTCTACGTCCGTGCATCGACTACAGAGGTCTCAATTCCATCACCACCAAGTACCGCTACCCTCTCCTGTTGGTGCCGGCTGCCATCGAACAGCTCCACGGGGCCCTGTTTTTTACTAATCTGGACATGCGGCGTGCCTACAATCTGATCCACATCCGGGAGGGGGATGAATGGAAAATGGTCTTCAGCACAATGTCTGGGCACTATGAGTACTTGGTGATGCTTTATGGATTAGCCAATGCTCCGTCGGTGTTCCAGGCATTCGTGAACAAGGTGTTCTGGGACATGCTTGGGTGTCAGGTGGTCGTGTATATTGACGACATCCTGATCTACTCGGCCAACTTGGAAGATCACACCGCCCACGTCCGGGTAGTACATATGGACAGGCTGTTGACCTGGGCGTACACATCCCTTGCCGCTGGACACCCCGGTATCACCCGCACCATTCAATCCATCTCCGCTAAGTACTGGTGGCCAACATTTGCGCACAACATCGTCCGCTACGTCAACACCTCCGTATGTAGCCACCGTGCTTCTACATCTGCATTGCTTGCTGTTTTAGGCTGGATTTCTGTACAGCACTTTGTGACATCGGCTGATGTAAAAAGGGCTTTATAAATAGTTGGAGGTGTTAGACGTGTGGGAGAGAACACCAAGTCTGTTCAGAAAGCTCAAAGTCTCAACGCACCGATCCCCTCATACCCTAGTCTGCTTCCAGATATGTTTATTTATTTATTGCCAAATACTATGGTCATTGACAGCACAAACAGATCTGAGACCAGGCTACTCGTACCCTGCTGATGTAACTAATTTTGTGACGACAGTGATGGACCCAATGTGAGAATTATGTCATCCTGGAGGCTGGAAGTCTGTGGAAACAAGTTCCCCTTTCAACTACACACACACACACACACACACACACACACACACACACACACACACACACACACACACACACACACACACACACTTCAAGTTAACAAAGCCCGGCTGACCCTGCTTTTGGCTGGTGGGATTGGGAGGTGAATAGCCCTAATGATCAAAGCTGGCCTCCACTCAGCATGTATGAGGGGAAAAAGTGACGATACTGTCACCCTACAACCTTTTTTTCCTAGAAATTAAGACCAGTGACAAGTTCACATGCTGACAGAGGTGAACCAATCCTGAAAATCAAACTTGAGTTTTAGGTAGCATAATAGTGTAATTAACACATTGTGACAGAAATACGAGTGCAAAGAACATGACACCTGACACAATATAGTACTTCTTGCCAGAATTTGATAAGACTACAACGTTGAAATACAACCGCACTACAGAGTGCGTGCACATATTGTCCCCCACCCGCCCCCAGAACATTTCATACAAAAAGCTTGGTTTACAAAGATCCCTGTGTCTTTGCAGGAATGCTGTGCCAAGCACCCCTATATATTCTCATTCCATCAAGGTGTCAGGTTCAAAATGTTTCATCGCAAGGGGACTACTGAGGGAATCCCCCCTCCCCCTTCAAATATGTAAACATCCAGGATGAGAAACTACTGGTTTTGAGAAGGGCAACAGCTCTTCCGTTGAATTTACGAAAGAGAGTAAACAAGGGAACTAAGCTTCTGAAAGAATATGCCGCAGACCAAATTAAATGCTAAAGACTAAAGCCCAGAAGTAAGCACATGCAGTGATGTTGTCACCACTGTTTTGGTGGACCTATCTGTCCATGTCTGAGGTGGATGAGATGTGCGATGGCTCTAGTCAGTGTCTGCTGGTTGTCTCCTCTTTGTGGTGCTGTCACGTTCCTGACCTTATTTCCCTTGTTTTGTCTTTATTTAGTATGGTCAGGGCGTGAGTTGGGGTGGGCAGTCTATGTTATTTGTTTCTATGTTTAGGTTTGTTCGTTTGGCCTAATATGGTTCTCAATCAGAGGCAGGTGTTTGTCATTGTCTCTGATTGGGAACCATATTAAGGTAGGCTGTTTTCACTGTTTGTTTGTTGGTGATTGTTGCCGTGTCTGTGTTTGTTCGCCACACGGTACTGTTTTCGTTCGTTTGTTCACTTAGTTTATTGTTTTGTATTTTGTCAAGTGTCTTTCGTCTTCGTTGCTATAATTAAAATATGTATTCAAACCACGCTGCGCTTTGGTCCGATCTTTGCTCCTCCTCAGACGAGGAGGAAGACGAGCGTTACAGGTGCTTCAGTAACGAGTTGCCATTGAACCTTACAGTCAATGTATTGATTGAACAGTAGAATACTCAGGCTCTGTTCCAATTCTTTAGAAATATGTCCTTCCTTGGGGAGAAATTACAAATCACTAATCTGACCAGGTTGGATTGGTGAAAGCAATAGGGTGGAAACCTTGCCTTCGCGTGATATTTTCAGTTACAAATCAGTGATTACAGTTCCTAAGGGTTTACCTAGTCCACTTCTAACACAAATGGGGCACAAACCTCTCCAGGCTTTTGAGCTGTGCAGGACGAAAATTAAGACGAAGACGAGCTAACTTGTCAAAAATAAACTTGCATCTAACATTGTCACAATTGAGTTCGGGATATTGTTACCTAAAGCAATCTTACTGGAAGCAGGCACTCATTTTTAGGTGACTCATTTTAAGTTTGTCTCCACAGATCATATTCTGAGATCAATTCAAAAGTGTTTATTTACGCCCACATTTCCTGGAAAAGGAATCCCTAGGCTGTGTTCAGTAGGCACATAGTGGAAAAAAACTTTCGGAAACAGAGTGAAATGGAGAGGTACTATCTGAACTTATCCAATAAGAAATACTTGTTTTTGTTTTCTATTGCAAAACGTTTTTGCTACTGTATGTCCGAATGCACACAGCCCTGCTTTGTTCAGCAGTGCAACATAATAATAGCACGGCCTCTAATCCTAATTCCCTCCCTATCCCTTCCTCTTGGCCCTAACCCTTCAATGTTTGCCTATCTGGAAGGTGGAAGCATTACGATGAAGCTATATCACTACACTGCTCAAACCTTTCCAGATCTGTAAACATTGGAGAATTAAGGCTGGAGTTAAATCCCGTCCTGTGAACTTTTATTAATGGTCAAGTGCCACGATCTTATTAGCATTTGTTACCAGACTCGCAGGCAGCATGTGGCAAATGTTTACCAGCTTTAAGAACAAGACACTGCAATAACCTTCCATGGTAACAGTGTATGTTTCGACTGTGATGACAAACTGGGAAAGTATCAATGCAAATTACTAAAGCCATTTTTCGATTTTGTATCTGACACTGTGTAATACCCGACAGTACATATCATAATACCACTAATCCGTCTGCCTTTAGTTTGTGAATCACTTCAACTTAAGGACAGTCCCTCTGATGAAAGAAACAATATGATTAAATGAGAAAAAAATATGTTTCAGGAATGTGTTGTTGGCGGCCATCTCCTTCCTTCCCTGAGCTCGGCTTGGCTGTCGCCCCATGTTGATTCAATGGTTTATGTAACAGCAATTGTTTCCCTCTACTGCCAGGATTTGGCATGTTGCAACTTGACTCAAATCTTGCACTGTTTGCCAACAGGAGATTGGAGGACGCACCCACACGCATGTACACACACACACACACGCACACACACGCATACACACGCATGCACACAAACACACACAGAGACAAATGAGGACATTCTTTAATGACGGCTGCAAATCCATCATCCAAACAAAGAGAGCAAAGGGGTAAATGGAAGTTAAGTGGTTCCCCACTTTACAGATCAAATACAATGCATCTTCATAACCTGCAGATGGCACATAAACTGTTCATATACTGTGTTATTGGCGTAACAAAATAGGACTACATGTAGTGTAAGATCTTCGGTGCCAGTAAGGAATTTCACTAGAACTGTTTTCATACAAATTGCTCTGAACTTGAAAAGGGACTGCAATCAATTTGAATGAATTCCAATTGGAATGAATCCTGAATTGACTGAATGACAATCTGTGATGGCTATCTTTTGCCTCAATATCTGTTCATAAACTAGCATCGGTAGTACTCCAGAGGGAAATCTGCCTGCTGGGATTGCTCATTCAAACTGGGGCCCCTGCAATGCTGAGTACTGTAGCCTTAGTACTGAGTTTGTATAACTGCACTGCAGTTCGCTTATAAGAATCAACCTCTGGTCAAAAACTGTTTGGCAGATCCATTCCTATATACTTCAACTTACATTAGTCAGGGAGTGATGGAATCTTTGTATGTAGGATTAAAATGATGCTGGACACTTCCATAACGAATCAGGGTATTTGTGGTTTACTATAGCGTGCCCTAATCCTAATAAACACGCCCCAGTTAAGTTGCGTGGGCTTACTCTTACCACGGCAGTAGTTGAGCTCGTCCAACACGAACCCCGCGGCACACTGCATGGTGCCCTGGCTTTGGAAGGAGCTCTGGATGACCCGTCGGACAGGTAGAGCAGGGGCGGGTGCCAGAGGACGCTGTTCCTCCACCAGAGGGGCCACGGTGGGCTCGTCGTCACCATTACTGACGATGATCTTGGCATTCTGGGGCAGGCAGAAGTAGCCTCCGAAATGGTTGATGCACCTCATGCCGCCCTTGCAGGCGTCGGGCACCGTGGTACACTCGTTGATGTCTGAAAAAGGGAGGACCGCATTCAGAGACAGACCTGGGTTCATATAGTAAGCCACGGTTTGTTTTCTTTCAACTACTTAAGCTGCGCTTGATTGAGCTTGTCTGGCACAATGAAATCAGTGGAATAGCCCCAAAAGTGCAAATCCCACCCACCTGTCACTCCAGGTTCGAAAAAAACAAATAGTATTTGAACACAGGTCTGGTCGGAGTGTAACACCACCAAGTCAGCATGAGTATACCAGGAAAACCACCACCTCCACCATCAAAATGCTTGGTATACACATACTGTATCGGTGTCTGCTAGAACTGATCGTTTCTCTTCTATAGTGCTATTCAATTAATCTACTAATCAATCTATTCATTAAGTCAGAAACGTACAAGGACATTTCACAAAGTGTTGATGAGCACCTCTTACCTTTGCATTCTTGTCGTTCCATGTCAAATGTATAGCCATCGGTGCACTGTGAATAGAAAATAAGGGAGGATAAGTATCTGGTACTCAATTGATTGGTTTGTTGATTGATTGAGGGATTGATTGATTAATTGATCTACAAAATACGGATCACATATCTCTGAAGCTTTACAGTCTACATCTCATTAAAGATGTAGTCTTATTCTCCTTTGTTATGCCACTTTGAGCCTATATATGAGGAAATCAGACAGACAGCAATTAAGGAGTCAGCCTGAAGAACACCCGTGTCTCCCTAATTCACCCAAAAACAATGTGTTTAGTCTGTCGCCATCCAGGGAGGAATGTCTGCTCTCCTCGCTTGCTCTCGTCTGAGTCATGGGACTTGCCACTGTGTGTGCACAGGCATGTGTCGTCTCCAGTCTCCATGAGTCCAGACTCATGTTATTACCTCCATAATTCATCAGCTCCAACAACAACAAATTCAACTCAGTCATTTGTTGAGAAGGAGACATCCTCCACTGGAGACATGCCAATGCTATCCCACCCCATCAGTGTCCATTCCAAGCCCTCTGTTAATTTTCATTAACGTTCACTTGGTACATGAGTCAGGGTTGGGGTCAACTCACATTTCAATCCAGGAAGTGAATTAACATTTTACTTCATGAAATGCAAATTGTCCATTTGTTTACAATGACGATTTTCATTTCCTGAACTAAAACATGTAATTGACCCCATCCTTGACTTGAATGAAATCCCACTTTGAAAAGCGTATATCGTCCTTCAGTATTGGCTCTTGCTTGTGCTGCCCCTTACAAAAATAAGTTTGTGGCTAATTTGCTGCAAACTAAATATTGTGCGCCAAAATTTTGCAAATGTTGGCCACTAGTGGTGAATCTGCAGCAAACCTTAGGCAACAATAATATTTATTGCCACTAGTGGCAAACAGTTCGCCAGAGTTTTTTCCTGACAAACAATTCTCTCAAGATTCTATTTTAATCTGTTGCAAACTTGTGGCAACAATATTTATTAGTGGCACTAGTGTCAAACCAAAAGTAGTTCCAAGACCAGTAAGCATTGATGACCAGTCAGTGGGAGACGACAAATCTATTGGAAATGCAAACCAAGTGATCTACCTACCGAAGTTGTACAGTGAGTGTCTAACTTATCAATTAAACATCCTAAGAAACTTAATTAAATCATGCTAGCTAATTGATGCCTGTTTAGCAGTTTTATGGGATAGACTGAAACACATGTTGTTGCAAACTGTCAGTGCCACTGACTGGCTAGACCTCAGCTAGTGGCTAGCGCTTAGCTAGATAGCTATCATATTTTTGCACAATTAATGTGGTAGCTAGCTAGCTAACTAATGATTTGCCTAAACACATTTTTAGGTAAAGACTTGCTGTCTTGTAATAACAACAGTCAATATGCTAGCCAGCTAGCGTCACTGTTCAGTACCATGTTAGCTGGCACAAAAGCTAAGTTAAAGTAGCAACAAGCAATATGAGCTGACTTGACCAGCTCATATGACCAGCTCAATATGAGCTGACTTGATAAGAGCAAAACTGAACTTTTGCAGATGGATCCCCTGCCCCTACCCGCCGTGTCGGAAGAGGCTACATTGGGAAGAGGATGCATCAACACCCTGGAAATATGTTTGTGGTGTCACATGTGCTCCCTGTCCGGCCTCTAGGTCACCAGGCTGCTCGTTATGGCACACACCTGTCACTCACCTGGATTATGACACTCACCTGGACTCCATCACCTCCTTGATTACCTGCCCTATATATGTCACTCCCTTTGATTCCTTCCCCAGGTGTCATTGTTTCTGTTTCATGACTGTGCGTTGTTCGTGTTTTGTATTATGGTTCGTTTATTGATTAAATTACTCACTCCCTGAACTTGCTTCCCGACTCTCAGCGTACAGAATGACGCCTCACCAAAGGGAAGCATCAGGGATTGCAACATTTTTTTTGGAGGTGATGTCGGGTCCGGGTATTAGAACCGGAGCTACCTGGGAGGCCTCAACCGGTTTGTCAGATTCCCATGCCTCGGCGGGTTCGACGGTTTCCCCTGCCTCGGCGGGTTCGACGGCTTCCCCTGCCTAGGCGGGATCGACAGGCTCCCGTGCCTCGACCGAGGCAACCGGGGAGAGGTCTCAGCCGGCTCATCAGGCTCTCCCGCCTCAGCCGGTTCATCAGGTTTCTGCGCCTCAGTGGAGGCGACCGGTCCGCTCCTCATCCCCGGAATCATCCCTGTAGTTGGCGTCCTGCGGCTGGAGCTGAACGCGCCGGGGAGGGAGTACTGTCACGTATGCTCTCTCTCTGGGCCTCTAGGTTGCCATGCTCCTGCGCCTCAGCTGGATCGACAGGTTCCAGCGCCTTAGCATTGGTGACCGGTTTGCTCCTGATCCCCGTGATCATCATCTTGGTCTGCGTCCTGCAGTTTGAGCCGTGCGTCGGGGAGTACTGTCACATGTGCTCCCTCTCCGGCCTCTAGGTTACCAGGCTGCTCGTTATGGCGCACACCTGTCACCATCGTTACGCTCATTATGACACTCACCTGGACTCCATCACCTCCTTGATTACCTGCCCTATACATGTCACACCCTTTGGTTCCTTCCCCAGGCGTCATTGTGTCTGTTTCAGTATCATGTCTGTGCGTTGTTCATGTTTCTTGTTTTGTTTATTGATTAAATTACTCAGTCCCTGAACTCGCTTCCCGACTCTCAGCGCACATAATTACATGTGGTGCATTCACTCATAACACTTGTTTGTGATAAATGAGTGTAATGTAATCTTCAAGCTTGATAAGGTAAGCAAATGCATACATGTAGTATTCTCAGAAATGTAGCCTGCTATACATTTTAGCTTTGCAAACATTTGCTCTTTAAACCGCTAGCTCATCTTGATCATGTGTTGTTCCTTCTCTTTCTAGAAGCAAACAGTTGCCAAGCAGAAACACAGATTGATTAGTTTGAATCAATTGTGTTGCCGCTTGGCTGGAGAAATATCTCATATACTGTGGCTCTCTAGGAACAGTTGGTCACACATTTAGATTTAATAGTCCTGAGTCGCAGTTTATGCTAGCAATCTTTTGTTTGTTTGTATAGCATTTCCACAAGGTAGAATCATTGTTTTCTTGTTGAAAATATATAGCATGCCAGTTTCAGTAAGAAGCATAGCAACATCAAGGCAACTTTGTAACAGCTGAACTCAGTAATTGTTTTCAGTATCTTAATGTTTTGTGTTTTCTGATTGTGTCAGTGCATGCAGTCATTAAGCATTGTAGAATAACAAAGTTCACTCAAAGGTAATAGTTCTGAACTATTTTTTAAAAATTAAAATGTTGTTTCTTTTAACTTCCATTGGTTGAAAGCTAATTTCTTATCACTTATCACTTAGCTCATGAACATTTGGTAGTTAAACATCCTAAGGTTAAAATCCCCATAGTGTTCACATTTCTCTCATGTTGTCACGGACGTCGTAAGAAGTAGACCAAAGCGCAGCGTGGTGAGCGTACATATTCCTTTTATTAGGTGATAACGCTGACAAAACAATAAACAATCCAAAACAACTGTGAAGCTTAAGGCTATGTGCCACAAACAAAGTTAACTTCCCACACTGAAAGGAGGGAAAAGGGCTACCTAAGTATGGTTCCCAATCAGAGACAACGATAGACAGCTGTCCCTGATTGAGAACCATACCCGGCCAAAACATAGAAATACAAAATCATCGAAAACAAAAACATACAATGTCCACCCCAAATCACACCCTGACCAAACCAAATAGAGACATAAAAAGGCTCTCTAAGGTCAGGGCGTGACACGTGGGAAATATTCAGTCTTTGCTCTTTTTTTCCTTAGCATGCTGATAATCATTTCAAGTTGTACTGGATGAATTTTTTATCTGTTATTAAGACATTTAATATATGTAGTTTAGTATATTTAGTACATTAAGTATGTTTAAATGAATTTGCTTCTTACAGAGAAGCTAAACTAAAAGCTATGTGTGATTTGGTTTATGTAGATAAGACATTTAATCAGTGTTAAGGAAGCTACTCTGAAAATATAGTTTTCCAAGCTACCAATTACTTCACGCTGGAAGAAGTTAAACTACCTTTAACAAAAATGTGTTTACTTAACTATATCTGAGAATTAGACGTTCATCCAAGTTGTTGCAAACGTCACATTTTGATGTTTTTAATGTTAAGTTTAGGCATTAACTCCGAAATCTTAAGTTTAGGCATTAACTCTCAATGTTTAAAGGAAAAAGGTAAAGTTTGGGTTAGGCTTAAAACAAACATCTCAAAAACAACTTTCTATCATTGGATTTGACCTTGCAACCTTCGGGTATCTGTCACGGCCGTCAAAAGGAAGAGACCAAGGCGCAGCGTGGTATGCGTACATTCTTCTTATTTCTAAGAATGAACACTGAACAAAACTAACAAAATAACAAAACGAACCGTGAAGCTATTTAATTTTACCTTTATTTAACTAGGCAAGTCAGTTAAGAACAAATTCTTATTTTCAATGACGGCCTAGGAACAGTGGGTTAACTGCCTGTTCAGGGGCAGAACGACAGATTTGTACCTTGTCAGCTCGGGGATTTGAACTTGCAACCTTTTCGGTTACTAGTCTAACGCTCTAACCACTAGGCTACCCTGCCGCCCCAAATGAGTGCTGAACAGGCAACTACACATAGACAAGAACCCACAAATACCCAAGGGAAAATGGCTACCTAAATATGGTCCCCAATCAGAGACAACGATAAACAGCTGCCTCTGATTGGGAACCATATCAGCATAGACATATATATACCAAGACCTACAAAACCCCTAGACAAGGCAAAACTAGCATACCCACCCTAGTCACACCCTGACCTAACCAAAAATAATAAAGATAACATAGACAACTAAGGTCAGGGCGTGACTGTACCCCCCCCCCCCCCCCCCCAAAGGTGCGGACTCTCGACCGCAAACCTGAACTTATAGGGGAGGGTCCGGGTGGGCATCTACCCTCGGTGGCGGCTCGGGTTCTGGACGCCGCCCCCCCTCTTTACACTGATCCCTCCGCCTTTGTAGATCCAGACCGTGGATCATCGCTAGAGGCTCTGGACTGCGGTTCATCGCCGGAGGCCCCGGATCGGGGACCCTCGCTGGAGACCGCGAGCTGGGGACCGTCGCTGGAGACCCCGGGCTGGGGACCTTCGCTGCAGACCCCGGGCTGGGGACCGTCGCTGGAGACCCCGGGCTGGGGACCATCGCTGGAGACCCCTGGCTGGGGACCTTCGCTGGAGACTCCGAGCTGGGGACCTTTGTTGGAGACCCCGGGCTGGGGACCTTTGTTGGAGACCCCGGACTGGGGATCGCCGCTGGAGGCTCCGGACTGTGGCCCGTCGTAGGAGGTTTCAAACTGTGGCCCGTCGTTGGAGGTTCCGGACTGTGGCTCGTCGTTGGAGGTTCCAGACTGTTGCTCTGGACTGGGTACTGTCGCCGGAAGCTCTGGACTGGGTACTGTCGCCGGAAGCTCTGGACTGGGTACTGTCGCCGGAAGCTCTGGACTGGGTACTGTCGCCGGAAGCTCTGGACTGGGTACTGTCGCCGGAAGCTCTGGACTATGGAAGCGCACTGGAGGCCTGATGCGTGGTGCCGGAACTAGTTGTACCGGGCTGAGGACACGCACCTCAGGGCGAGTGCGAGGAAGAGGCACAGGCCGTACTGGACTGTGGAAGCGCACTGGAGGCCTGATGCGTGGTGCCGGCACTGGTGGTACCGGGCTGGGGACACGCACCTCAGGGCGAGTGCGGGGAGGAGGCACAGGATACACTGGCCGTGGAGACGCATTGGAGATCTGGAATGTAGAGCTGGCTCAATACGTCCTGGCTGGATGCCCATTCTAGCCCGGCAAATGCGAGGAGCTGGAATAGAGCGCACCGGGCTATGAATGCGAACTGGAGACACCGTGCGCATTTCTGCATAACACGGTGCCTGACCAGTCACACACTCCCCACGGTAAGCACGAGGAGTTGGCTCATGTTTCCAACCTGACTCAGCCAATCTCCTCGTGTTCCCCCCCAAAAAAAATGTATTGGGGCTGCCTCTCGTGCTTGCCTTGTTTGTATTTCTCCTCATAATATCGCCCTTCCGCTTTTACTGCCTCTATTTCTTCTTTCCGACGGCGATACTCCCCCGCGTGCGTCCAGGGTCCTGCTCCATCCAGTATCTCCTCCCAGGTCCATTTCTCCATAAAACACTGCTCCTCCTTTTCACGCTGCTTGGTCCTTTTGTGGTGGGTTCTTCTGTCACGGCCGTCAAAAGGAGGAGACCAAGGCGCAGCGTGGTATGCGTACATTCTTCTTATTTCTAAGAATGAACACTGAACAAAACTAACAAAATAACAAAACGAACCGTGAAGCTATACAAATGAGTGCTGAACAGGCAACTACACATAGACAAGAACCCACAAATACCCAAGGGAAAATGGCTACCTAAATATGGTCCCCAATTAATGACAACGATAAACAGCTGCCTCTGATTGGGAACCATATCAGGCCACCATAGACATATAGATACATTGACCTACAAAACCCCTAGATATACAAAAACCCTAGACAAGACAAAACTAGCATACCCACCCTAGTCACACCCTGACCTAACCAAAAATAATAAAGAACACATAGATAACTAAGGTCAGGGCACCCACATCTGCCATCCCTGTCCACAATGCCCTTGCACAGCATTTCCCAAACTCGGTCCCCGGGTGAACGTTTTGGCTCTTGCCCTAACACTACACAGCTGATTTAAATGATCAAAGCTTGTTCATTAGATCATTATTTGACTCGGCTGTGTAGTGCTAGGGCAATAAACAAAACGTGCACCCCTTGGAGTCCCGAGGACCAAATTTGGGAACTTCTTGTCGCACGTGGTGGGGGTGAGCAGGTCAGCTGTTCGTTCACCCACCCACACACGCTCGCAATTACCAATAACCCATCTGCAACCGCCCGACTAAGTGATAAAGTGAAAATCTGGAGGCCCGCAACCGACCCTAACCCTAGGAAATAGAAAGCTGTGAAAACGACCCAACATATTTCTGATAAGATTTCAGTTCGGCTTGGATGCATATTTTATGTGGTTGAAATACTATCAGCTTTAATGATGCTGATAAAGATAGCACCTCTACAGACAGTATCTTTTTTTCAAAAAAAATAAAATTTTAATTTTACCTTTATTTATTTATTTTTATATATATTTTTGTATTAACACCCCATTTTTGTCCCAAATTTCGTGGTATCCAATTGGTAGTAGTTACAGTCTTGTCTCATCGCTGCAACACCCGTACGGACTCAGGAGAGGCGAAGGTCGAGAGCCATGCGTCCTCCAAAACACAACCCAACCAAGCTGCACTGCTTCTTGACACAATGACCATCCAACCCGGAAGCAAGCCGCAAAAATGTGTTGGAGGAAACACCGTACACCTGGCGACCTGGTCAGCGTGCACTGCGCCCGGCCCGCCACAGGAGTCGCTAGTGCGCGATGAGACAAGGATATCCCTGCCGGCCAAACTATGCCCTAACCCGGACGACACTGGGCCAATTGTGCGCCGCCCCATGGGCCTCCCGGTCGCAGCCGGCTGGACTTGAACCCAGAATCTCTAGTGGCACAGCCTTAGACCACTGTGCCACTCGGGAGGCCCCTTACCTTAATTTAACTAGGCAAGTCAGTTAAGAACAAATTCTTATTTACAATGGCGGCCTACACCGGCCAAACCTGGATGACGCTGGGCCAATTGTTAGCTGCCCTATGGAACTCCCAATCATGGCTGGTTGTGATACAGCCTGAATCTAACTGCGCATTCACATTCTCTCAAGATGCTGAAAGAAAGAAATAATATTTCTCCACTCCGGTTCCTGAGTAAAAAATTTGCCTACAGTTGGTGTATCATTTCACTGGAAAAAATCCTTAATTCTGCAGGAATTAATATTAAGGTTATAGACCTACAGTCAGATTTAATTTATTCCATCCAGTAGGCTACAGTAGGCTATTGTTTTCTCTTTATTCAACCAGGACCCGCCCTTCATCCACACAATATTGCATGACCCTAAACCTGCCTTCACCGCAATATCTGCGGGGACTGCGTGTTATGAGTTAGCCCACGCATCACTGGCGCATGGTGCTCATGTTCGGAATGGCTGTTAGTCAAAACCCATACAGAGCTGTGAAGTGGAGACCCTGAGATCTGATGTCATGTATAGCATGTTCAAATAAAATTTTATTGTTCACGTACACATGGTTAGCAGATGTTATTGCGAGTGAAGTGAAATGCTTATGCTTCTAAATCCAACAGTACAGCAGTATCTAACAGGTAATATCTAGCAATTCCACAACAACCCTAATATCTAACAAATTCCACAACAAAACCTAATAACACAATCTAGTAAAGGAATGGGATAAGAATATATAAGTACAAAATATATGGATGAGCAGTGACAGAGCGGGAAGATTCAATAAATAGTAAAGAATAGATAGTGAAGAATACAGTATACATTATATACATATGAGATGAGCAATGCGAGATATGTAAACATTCTTAAAGTGGCATTATTAAAGTGACTAGTGTTCCATTTATTAAAGTGGCCAATGATATCAAGTCTGTAAGTAGGCAACCGCCTCTCTGTGCTAGTGGTGGCTGTTTGACAATCTAATGGCCTTGAGATTGAAAAACAGCTTCTATCTCTCTGTCCCAGAATTGCGACTCCACTTTGTCTCTATATTGACAGTTTGCTTGTTTGATTGCCTTACGGAGGGAATAACTATTCGGCCATATTTCCAGTCGCCTTGCCATGATTAAATGCGGTGGTACATGCTCTCAATTTTGCGCAAATGCTGCCATCAATTCACAGTTTCTGGTTAGGGAAGGTTTTAATAGACACAGTGGGTACAACATCTCCTATACACTTCCTTATAAACTCGCTCACCGAGTCAGCATATACGTCAATGTTATTATCTGAGGCTACCGGGAACATATCCCAGTCCACGTGATCAAAGCACGTGATCAAAGCATCTTGAAGCTTGGAATCCGATTGGGCAGACCAGGGTCGGATAGACCTAAGCACGGGCACGTCCTGTTTTAGTTTCTGCCTATAGGAGGGGAGCAACAAGATGGAGTCATGGTTAGATTTGCCAAAAAGAGGGCGGGGGAGGGCCTTCTATGCATCGCAGAAGTTAGAGTAGCAATATTCGAGCGTGTTACTCTCTAGTGTACAGCAATCGATATGCTGATAGAATTTAGGTAGCCTTTTTCTCAAATTAGCTTTGTTAAAATCCACAGCTACAATAAATGCACCCTCAGGATATATTGTTTCCAGTTTGCATAAAGTCCAGTGAACTTGATGGCCTTCTTGGTATCCGCTTGCGGGGGGATGTACACGGCTGTGACGGATAACCAAGGAGAGTTCTCTTGGGAGATAATACGGTCGACATTTGATTGTGAGGAATTCTAGGTCAAGTGAATAAAAGGACTTGAGTTCCTGTATGTTGTTACAATTACACCATAAGTCGTTAATCATGAAACATACGAAACAAATTAGAAGGACATTCAATTGAAGACTAACTAGACAACCTATAACAAAAAAAACAAATAAGTTATATTGGTATAGTCAAATAGATATGGAGTGTTTGGAAATGTGTGCGGTAACACTGGAAGAAGTGCATGATCCTATTGCCAGCATACGCAACTACTGTAATATAGAAAACAATAGCCACTATTTACCCCAAATCGCCCTTCTTCTTACCAGAGAGATGTTTATTCCTGTCAGCGTGATGCACTGAAAATCCCGTTGGCTGTATGGACTGCGACGGCATGTTCCCAGCTAGCCATGTTTCCGTAAAACAGAGTATGTTACAATCCCTGATATCTCTTTGGAAAGCAACTCTTGCCCTGATTTCGTCAACTTTGTTAACTAGGGACTGGACATTAGCGAGTAATATACTCGGAAGCGGTGGGTGGTGTGCGCGCATCCGAAGCCTCACTAGAAGACCGCTCCGGCGCCCTCTCCTCTGGCAGCAATGTTTTGGGTCGGGCTCTGGAATCAGTTCAAATGCCCTGGGAGGTGCAGACAAAGGATCCGCTTTGGGAAAGTTGTATTCCTGGTCGTAGTGCTGGTTGTGCTGGTAAGTTGACGTGTCTCTGATATCCAATAGTTCTTCCCGGTTGTATGTAATAACACTTAAGGTTTTCTGGGCTAACAATGTAAGAAATAATACATTTAAAAAAAATACTGCACAGTTTCCTAAGGACTAGAAGCGAAGCTGCCATCTCTATCGGCGCCATCTGTGGCTGTACAGTAATGTTGAAAAGTTACTGTACAGCCACTGTTCAAATTTACACTCTTGTCAGTGTCCAAATATGCCATTTCCAACCCGTATACAAGTACGAGTGTAAAGGGCTACCTAAAGTTACTTTGAAAAAGTAGTTCACTACATTTATACTACCTCGTGAAAAAAATTATCATAATGTAAATCTGAAATGTCATAGACTACAAATTGCAAGAACAGATCACGTTGGAGTCATATCTTAACAGAATGTTTAATTTAGTCTATAAAACACAAAAACTATGTTTCAAGTGAGAATTGGGCAGGTTTGATGCCCAAAAAATAAAATAAATGATTGCCTACTTCACCCATAATTTATAACATTTTTGCAAACAAAGTATTATGTAGTTCCAGTAGTTAGCTGCACCACTACCTGGCAAAAAGTTATTAACTACCTAGATTTGAATTTATCTCAACTACCACCAAGCTACTGGAAAATGTAGTTGAATTACAAGTTGAACTATGCTGAACAAAAAGATAAATGTAACATGTAAAGTGTTGGTCCCATGTTTCATGAGCTGAAATAAAAGATCCCAGAAATGTTCCATGTGCACAAAAACGTATTTCTCTCAAATTGTTCACAAATTTCTTTACATCCCTGTTAGTGAGCATTTCTCCTTTGCAAGATAATTAATCCACCTGACAGGCGTGGCATATCAAGAAGCTGATTAAGCACAATCATTACACAGGTGCACCTTGTGCTGAGGAGAATAAAAGGCCACTAAAATGTGCAGTTTTTCCACACAACACAATGCCACAGATTTTGTTTTGAGGAAGCATGCAATTGGCATGCTGACTGCAGGAATGTCCACCAGAGCTATTGCCAGAAAATGTTATGGTAATTTCTCTACCATAAGCCGTTTTAGAGAATTTGGCAGTTCATCCAATCGGCATCACAATCGCAGACCACGTGTAACCACACCAGCCCAGGACCTCCACACCAGCCCAGGACCGACTTCTTAACCTGCGGGATCGTCTGAGACCAGCCACCTAGACAGCTGATGAAACTGTCGGTTTGCACAACAGAAGAATTTCTGCACAAACTGTCAGAATCCGTCTCAGGGAAGCTCATCTTCCTGCTCCTCGTCCTCACCAGGATCTTGACCTGACTGCAGTTCGGTGTCATAACCAACTTCAGTGGGCAAATGCTCACCTTCGATGGCCACCGGCATGCTGGAGAAGTGTGCTCTTCACGGCTGAAGCCCGGTATCAACTGTACCAGGCAGATGGCGTCATATGGGCGAGCGGTTTGCTGATGTCAACATTGTGAACAGAATGCCCCATGGTGGCAGTGGGGTTATGGTATGGGCAGGAATAAGCTACGGACAACAAACACAATTGCATTTTATCGATGGCAATTTGAATGCACAGAGATACTGTGATGAGATCCCGAGGCCCATTGTTGTGCCATTCATACGCTGCCATCACGTCATGTTTCAGAATGATATTGCAAGGATCTGTACACAATTCTTGAAAGTTGAAAATGGCCCAGTTCTTCCATGGCCTGCAAACTCACCAGACATGTCACCCACCCATTGAGCATGTTTGGGATGCTCTCAAATAAAATCAAATCTATTGGTCACATACACATATTTAGCAGATGTTATTGAGGGTGTTTGTGCTTCTGTTCCTAGCTCCAACAGTGCAGTAGTATCTAACACTTCACAACAATACACAAATCTAAAAGTAAAAGAATGGAATGAAGAAATACATTAATATTAGGACGATCAATGTCGGAGTGGCTCTGGATCGATGTGTATGACAGCGTGTCCCAGTTCCCGCCAATATCCAGCAACTTTGCACAGCCATTGAAGTGGAGTGGGAGAACATTCAACAGGCCACAATCAACATGAAGATGTGTCGCACTGCATGAGGCAAATGGTGGTCACACCAGATACTGACTGGTTTTCTGATCCATGTCCCTACCTTTTTTTAAGGTGTCTGTGACCAACATAATCATATCTGTAGTCCCAGTCATGTGAAATCCATAGATTAGGGCCTAATGAATTTATTTAAACTGACTGATTTCCTTACATGAACTGTAGCTCAGTAAAATCGTTGAAATTGTTACATGTTGCGTTTATATTTTTGTTCAGTGTACATATAGTTCACTACTCCCTAACACTGCATTAAATGTTGTTAATACAGAAAGTAACCAAAAATCGGAACTAATTTGTATAGTCATATGTTGCAGGAAACAATAGATGTTCGCTACAAGCTTTCTAGAATTGTTTTCCAGAAGTTCACAAGTCACTGCAAATTTGACGCCAGTTTGCCACAAAACTGAAAATTTGAGCTTGGCACAAACTTGCGGAAAATTTACCAAAGAGTTGCCACAACTGTTGAACAGAAGCCTGTTTTCTTCGGTAAGAAGCTGCGTCTTTTAGTGCCATTTTTTTTTGCAGCATGCACTGCAGTGTATGCATGTGGAGGTTGCGAGAGTGGCACTTGCCGTGTATAAGATGGGTTCCTCAGCCTCCTGCGAGACGGCCATGTTGACGACAACACTCAAGCACAAGTAAATCCGTAGCATTGTGACGTCCCTGCGACATTGAGAAAAAGATTGAGTGAGAAAATGAGTTTTTCAAGTAAGTGTCCTTGTGAACATGTTGAGTCTCAGAATGTTCCAAAAAATGTCTGTATACATTGGCAAAATGGTTGCAGAATACATCTAATTTGGTCCAGTTTTCTTTATGTTTCCCAAATGGTAGTCAACAACCTTCCTGTGACATTCCCATGGCCAGTACTCACTCACTCCAGTTTTCTAACACGTGCTGAGGAAGGCACTAAGTTGAGATCTGTGTCAGCATGATTCTCAAATTCATAGCTCTGTCCGTTTTATGTTATATTATCATGAAATGATATAAGATATGATTATATGCTGATTATAACATTATATGGTGCATACATTATAATTGGCATTACTATTTGAAAATTGGCATTATGACCTGTATAGCAAAAAACGTCCTTAATGAAGAATTCAGCACATTCTATTACTATTTAACTATTTCCCTAAGCTGGATAGAGCAACATCCCCTTTGCACGATGTTCCTTCATTGAAAACAGTAAATGCTTGAAAAATCATGTTCAATTTCCAGGGCATGACCTGTGGCAAACTTACAGTACTACCACAATGCCTAACGCTCAAGGAGCTGATGCTGGCATATCGATATTGCGTATCCAGTGTCTGAAAAAGTAGGTACTGTATCTTTTAAGGTTGTCCCAAATAGTGGGTCAGCTGGGACGCAGACACTAGTAAATCATACAACTATGACTCTGCCATTCTCCTCCGTAATTACAACAGTGAACTTGACTACAGAATAATTGGCTACATTTACATTTACATTTAAGTCATTTAGCAGACGCTCTTATCCAGAGCGACTTACAAATTGGTGCATTCACCTTATGATATCCAGTGGAACAACCACTTTACAATAGTGCATCTAACTCTTTTAAGGGGGGGGGGGGGGGTTAGAAGGATTACTTTATCCTATCCTAGGTATTCCTTAAAGAGGTGGGGTTTCAGGTGTCTCCGGAAGGTGGTGATTGACTCCGCTGACCTGGCGTCGTGAGGGAGTTTGTTCCACCATTGGGGTGCCAGAGCAGCGAACAGTTTTGACTGGGCTGAGCGGGAACTGTACTTCCTCAGAGGTAGGGAGGCGAGCAGGCCAGAGGTGGATGGCTACCAGTGTGTGTGTGTGTGTGTGTGTGTGTGTGCGTGCGTGTGTGTGCTTGCATGCGTGCAGAGTGAAAACCAATTGTAAAGCGTCTTTATTGCACCATCAGTTGGTGTATGTTGTTAAGAAAAATAATTACATCAGGAGAGTAATTGTTAGGCAAGTACAAACATCTCCATTGGGAGCACAGCCTGGTCTCATAGACTAGATGTAACATAGTAAAAGTAAATCCTGGACACCCAATTTAGTATGATATGTTCCATTTGGTATGGTTACATAAGACAGAAGGTTACTTAAGGGAAAATCAAAAGGAGGGAGGGTGGTTGCTTGGGTGTATAACAATGTGAACATCTAGCAACCAAAAAGGTTGCATGTTTGAATCTCATCGAAGACAACTTTAGCATTTTTGCTAATTACTTACTACTTTTTTACCTAATTGGCAACAACTTGGCATGTTAGCTAATCCTTCCTCTAACCCTGGACATCCACAAATTAAGACATACCATAAGATATATAAATGGAGTACCACAAATGTACGTACAGAATTATACGAAATGCTCTGAGACTAGGTTGCAGCATTCACTTTTTTATTGGCAAAGGTTCAAATCCCCCTCCAGCTACCTTCTGAATCACCCTATCAGTTTCATGTTTTCTCTGAAAGTACATCCCCATTCCGCGTTTAGCTCTTGTAAATAATGTAAGTACTTTAAAGTTCAATAAATCATGATATCCTATTGGTGTCGTATTTAGCGTTATCAACATAGCATATGTTAACACTAATCGCCCCACGTAGTAACGTTTGAGTTACAAGATAAACCACAGTTGGCTATCTAGTATCTAGCCTATCTGCCCAGGGACTACAGATGCAAACTTCCATACTGGCTAAATCTGGCACATTAAATGTTAGTTAATGTGCATTGTCCCTGACAAATAAATAAATTGGCTTAGAATAGCACTGTCAATTTCGAGATGGTGCGAATGTCTGATGCAGCGATTATAAACAAAACACATTTCCGATTATAACAATGATGCAATATATACAAAAATCATATATTGGATTTATAATAAATTATTTAACGTCGCTTGAACAATGCGCATTCAATTCAACAGATCAAATGTAGATTAGTATCATAATGGCATGCAACCTAATTTGGAGTAGTGCAAAATGTAACGTTAGACTATGCAATGTACGGTTTCATTTGCATTCGATAGGGTTGCATTTTACCTGTGAAATTACTTTTTAGTTGGGTGTGTATCAATATTCAATTGATTATTTTCCTCCGGAGGGTCCCGTCAGAAGTGATGGTGAATCTGAAGAAGCAACTTCTCCCTGAAATCAGTAAACGTATGTACAAATTACCAGGGTATCACAGGGTAACAAAAGGATCGGGAGGTGGTGCTATCTTTACAGGTTACATCCGCGTCAAAGGTTTTTGTCTCTTTAACATTGCAAAGTAATTTCTACTGTATCTAATAAAAAGCATTGCGCCCCCTCTACCGGAGATGTGAAAATATTGAGGCAGGTAAATGTAATAGGACAACTTGGCACTGCCAGTGTGCCAGAATGTTTTTGTTCCAATGTAATTGTTAATGTAAACCCAGTTTGGAGGGTTCAGAGAGTGTAGCGTCAACTATATGACGAACTATATGACGTCTAAGACCAGACAGAGGCAGCATACAGGAGCTCTATAAATCGTAACTTTAATCTTGACAGGCAACTACCATCTCAATTAGTTCAGATGACAGACAGGATTTTATAGTCACCGGTCAGGCATTACTAATCAATGATGAACATCCAATTTTCAACCTAACATTGACAACACAGGGAAAATCTCAGTTGGATACTCCTGATGTCCGCTCTCCTCATTTCCTTCTCAAAACCCCATTGGAGAAGGTCAGAGGGGACAATTGAGTATCTTCCGTTTTCACGCTTCCTCTGACAGCCTCTGCCTGTAAGATTTACATTGATTTAAATGAATGAAGTAACCCTTGATTTATAGGCCTAAGACTAGTGTTAGGTTTGAAGGAGACATGACCACAGATGTCATAGCAAACTGTATTCTTTTAATTATAACTTCAACTGAACAATACAGAACGTTGGGGGGCTTAACGTATCCCCAGGGTCAGAGACACCAACTAGAGATGTGACAACTATGGAATTTTGGGTCACAATTAATTGTCATGCAAATGAACACAGTTGTAAGTTTTGGTTAAAAAAAAAAGAGCTTATGTATGAAATATATATTTTTTATTTGCTACAAAATACCTAATGATTGCAGCTTTTGGTGACTCCCCGTCTCAAAAACCATTGTAAAGTACTTCAGTAAAAATACTTTAAAGTACTAAAGTCGTTTTTTGTGGTATCTGTACTTTACTTTTTAGATTTGACAACTTTTACTTTACATTCCTAAAGAAAAGAATGTACTTTATACTGCGTACATTTTCCCTGACATCCAAAAGTACCGGTTACATTTCGAATGGTTAGCAGAACAGGAAAATGGTCCAAATCACGCACGTATCAAGACAACATCCCTGGCCATCCTTGCTGACTCTGACCTGGCAGATGCACTAAACACACATGCTTCATTTGTAAATGATCTCCGAGTGTTGGAGTGTGGCCCTGGCTATCTGTAAATGTACCAAAAAAATAACAATAAAATGGTGCTGTATGGTTTGCTTAATATAAGGAATTTTAAATAGTTTATACTTTTTATACTTATGTATATTTGAGAAATTACATTTACTTTTGATACTTAAGTATATTTAAAACCAAATTACTCAAGTAGTATTTTACTGGGTGACTTTCACTTGAGTCATTTTCTATGAAGGTACAGTATCTTTACAGTCACTGACAATGACCAAAACGAAAAAGGTGGGAGTTCTAGGAGGGGTTCTGAAAGACACTCATGGGGGAGTCCACTGAAAGTTGACTAGCAACAACAACTGGGCCCTTAAAGACACCCACCATGAGTGCCCACTGAATATGCCCAAGAAGAGGCAAACAAAATAAAACCCACGGCAAACTTAAAGACAGGAGGCAAACCAAAAAGCAGAGCAAAATGAAAACAGGGAAGATCAGATAAAGGATTGGTTTTTAGAAATCAAAATAGGGAGCGCCAACTAAAGGTGTTAACCCTCCACATCTTTCAAGCCAACTGGAGCACTGGGCCAGCCGCTCTTAAAGATCACCTGTGCCAACATAGGTGAAACACCTTCTGACTAACGAGATGACAAGCAGGCAAAGGTGTAACACATACTGACTAACGAGGTGACACCACACGGTGCGCCCAACATGCTAATGTCCAACCTCGAAATATAAATGATAAAACCAAAGCCTGTAAGCTTGTAACAAACCACTGTCAAAAACAAATATTTATACATTACACAAGTATATGATAGTTGTGCTCGCTCTAACTGTAAAAAAAACTGTGTTAAAAGAGCAACAGCATCTGAGTACTTTTCATCATAGTCAAGTGTCCCGAACATCCAGCACGGTTGTGTGAGCTTCAAAAGACTAAATCCATCGAGTCCATGGAAGCGGGGACTCACCAGACAGAGCGAGAAAGAGAGAGGGTGGTGTTAGGGGACAATACAGCCATAGTCGCCAATTGTTTGGTTTGAAAGATAGATGCAACCACAGATGTCAGAGCTAACTGCACAATTTTAATCAGAACGTCAACTGAACATTAGAGAACATGGGGGTATTTGGTATTTTATTAGGATCACCATTAGTTGTTGCAAAAGTAGCAGCTTCTCTTCCTGGGGTCCACACAAAACATGAAACATTACATAGTATAGAACATTAATAAACAAGAACAGCTCCAGTGCGGAACTACATGAAACATTTTTAAAGGCACACGTAGCCTACATATTAATACATACACACAAACTATCTAGGTCAAATAGGGGAGAGGCGTTGTGCCGTGAGGTGTTGCTTTATCTGTTTTTTGAAACCAGGTTTGCTCTTTATTTGAGCAATATGAGATTCCATGCAATAATGGCTCTATATAATACTGTACGCTTTCTTGAATTTGTTCTAGATTTGGGGACTGTGAAGAGAACCCTGGTGGCGTGTGGTGTACGTGTCTGTGTTAAAGCTGTGTGTAAGTTGACTATGCAAACTATTTGGGATTTTCAAAACATTGTTTCTTATAAAAAGAAGTGATGCGGTCAGTCTCTCCTCAATTCTTAGCCAGGAGAGACTGGCATGCATGGCAACCCCAGTACCAGACACTGTAACAACATCTTGCATGACTGTCCTACTGTATGTGCTGTACAGACATAGCCACTAGGCCTATAACCACAGACCTAAGGCCTAAGACTGACGGTCGAGATCCACTGATCCGCACTGAACAGGATAGGGGTGAGGAAGCCATTAATTTTTAATGGAAGGAAGTGAAATGGGAGGGTAGGACCATTGGGCGATGTGAGCATGGGCGAGGGAGCGTGAACAAGGTGGGACCTAAGTTGGGGAAAGGAGTTGTTGTTGCCAATCTTCACATTGAGTTTATATAGGGCATAACATTATTATTATTATTATCCCTTTTTTCTCCCCAATTTCGTGGTAGGCGAAGGTCGAGAGCCATGCGTCCTCCAAAACACAACCCAACCAAGCCGCATTGCTTCTTGACACAATGCCCATCCAACCCGGAAGCCAGCTGCACCAATGTGTCAGAGGAAACACCATACTGGTCAGCGTGCACTGCGCCCGGCCCACCACAGGAGTCGCTAGTGCACGATGAGACAAGGATATCCCTGCCGGCCAAACCCTCCCTAACCCGGATAACGCTGGGCCAATTGTGCACCGCCCCATGGGCCTCCCGGTCGAGGCCGTCTGTGACAGAGCCTGGGCTCGAACCCAGAATCTTTGGTGACACAGCTAGCACTGCGATGCAGTGCCTTAGACCACTGCGCCACCCGGGAGGCCCCTAGGGCATAACATATTTCAAACTTAAACACTAGAATATAAGGCATTTCACATTCAGGATTAATTTATATGCAAAGAGTTGGGGGAGAAACATCCGAAATCCCAACAGACAATCCAGGAGAGAGAGAGGGAGATGCAGGATGTGAGACAGGCTGTGGACTCACTGAAGCTAAGTGTTGGTGTCATCTATGTAAATTATTTACATATTCACATTTCCAAGCTGTCTGGGATCCAGGTAAGAGCTGAGTGAATGGGCTGGTTGAAACGGACCCCCTCCTCTGTGTGTGTGTGTGTCCTTACAGCACTCTGCACTTGCAGCAGTGGAAGACAGTGAGAGGATCTTCACTGAGCTCATGCACTCCATTGAGATAAGGCGCTCTGATGTGAAGGAGCTGATCAGAGCCCAGGAAAGGTCTGAAGTGAGTTGAGTTGAAAGAGCAACTGGAGCAGGAGTTTGCTGACGTGAGGAGGAGAGATGCTGACATGGAGAAGCTCTCAAACGCAGAAGATCAAATCCATTTCCTCCAGGTGACATCCATAAATTAGGTGCCCCCCAAAAATAATGTCTATCTTTGACTAGACTTATTTCTCAGTGGAATGAGCTTGATCTAAAGTAAAGTTTGTCTTTCACAATATATTCTACCCATTTGCCTCTCTGTAGAGTTTCCAGTCTCTTGGTGTCTCTACTGGATCTGAGGCCTGTCTATCCATAGATCTCATTACATTTTTGGGGAAGAAACGGAAAGATCGGCTACAGGACAAACATTTTTACATTTTAGTCATTTAGCAGACACTCTTTTCCAAAACGGCTATGGTTAAGTGCCTTGCTCAAGTGCATATCAACAGATTTTTCACCTAGTTGGCTCGGGGATTCGAACCAATTACTGGCCCAACTCTCTTAACCACTAGGCTACCTGTCGCTCTACAGTGCCTAGTGAAGGTCTATACACCCAGTGAAAGTCTACACATCCCTTGCAGTCTTCTGATTTTGCTGCCTTAACATTACATTTAAAAAGGGATTAAACTGGATTCTGCCCCACAGATCTAAAAAACCCACTCCACATTTTCAAAGTGAAAGAAAATGTCTAAATTAAAAATGTTAAAAAATAAATAAATTAAGATAAATTAAGATGTCTTGTAAGCCTTCACACCCCAGAGTTAATACTTGGCGGAAGCACCTTTGGCAGCCATTACAGCTGTGAATCATTTCGAATATGATTCTACCAACTTTGCACAACTTACATGCTGACCACACTGCTCGCGTCGCGTGCGCGAGCATTGCAAGATAAATGTACACATACATGTTATTCAATCATTGCACCCATACTGCACCCATACTGCTCGCGCGCATCAATAAAGTCTGGGACTTATTTCCATTGTGGTCCTCTTGAGACAAGATGGCTAGACAAGATCAAACACAGTATGGCAGTGAAATAATAAAACAAAAACATAAAAGAAGAACATCTATCTCATCATTCCAGTTACATCATAGGGGTTATTCATATGGGCACAGAGGACATCAAACATATTTTTACTTTATTTTTAAGCTGTCCAGAGAGGACATTGTTTTTATAGGCAGAGGCAACTCATTCCATTCTGAGGCTCCAGTATACAAAGTACCTTTCCCAGCATTACTCCTGAACCTGTATAAGCACACATCAGCAACACCTGATCTGGTGCTGTGATTGTGTGCATCCCTAACACGAGGAAAGTAATCACTTAAATAGCTGGGCGCAGGACCATAATACTCCTGTAAACCAAACCTAGTCTAATCTGGGACATCCTAGCCTCAACAGGCAGCCAGTTTAGTTCCTGAAAGCAGCTCCTGCCTATGTTAGTACGTGGACTCACCTTCAAAACTACCCCGATCAACTTATTCTGGGCTATCTGGAGCTTCCCCTTCATAAATTTAGATAAGCCCCCAAACCAGGAAGTACTAACACAGTCCAAATGGAATTGAATGAGGGCAGTAGTTAGCACTTTCATGGTCCTTATCAAGCAGCGTGGACTTTCTAGCCAAAAACGTAATCCTGGCATTAACCTTCCCTAGCACTTTATTGGCCATGCTCACACCTCCCAAGCTTCCATCAAGGATACATCCCAAGTAGCTAACAGAGGTTTTAGTAGTCAGAACCTCACCCCCTAATTCCACTCTGATTTCAGACAACCTACACAATTTAGATGTGGATCCAAAAAGAATTGCTTCAGTTTTCCCTAAGTGCAGAGATAACGTATTATCTCCAAGCCATTTGCTAATGTTAGTAAGCTCTGTGCTAAGTATGCTCTCCAACATAGTTTTACTTTTGTGAGACACCAGAAGTGTAGAGTCCGCATAAAGAAAAAGATGGCAAGAACAAGCATCTTTCATATCATTAATATACAATAAAAACAACAGAGGCTCAAGCACGCTCCCCTGCGGAACGCCACAACTCATTGGTTTTGCCTGAGACAGTGAACCATTAACCGCTACGACTTGCTCCCTTCCTGATAAATTGGACTTTACCCAGCCTAGAGGGATACTGCTTAACCCCAGTGCCTCCAGTTTGGAGATTAGGAGACAGTGGTTAACTGTATCAAAGGCCTTTTGTAGGTCAAGCAGTACCATTCCACACAGATTTCCCTCATCAATCTTTCCTGATGAAGTCAGTCAAGTAAAGTAGACATGAATCAGTGGAGTATGTTTTTCTAAAACCCGACTGAAAATCATACATTAGACCCTGTTTGTTAACATATTCATACATTTGCTCATGTACAATTCTCTCCAGGATCTTTGATGTTACACAGAGGATAGATACAGGCTATAATTCCCAGGGTCAGACTTTATTCCCTTCTTATACAAAGGTATAACTTTAGCTTGTTTCATGTCCCTGGGAAAGGTGCCTTGTTCAAGAGAGAGATTAACAATATGGTAATACAAGGGCCAATTTGCTCAGCAGAATCTATTAGAAACCTTGCAGGAATATTATCCAGGCCTGTGGCTTTGGAGCATTTAAGCTCTGCCAGCATACTGACTATTTTGGCTGTTGCTACCTTTGCAAATGAAAAAGAGTTTGGCTGAACCCCTAACTCTACATAATACTTATTGACTTGGTTGTTTCCATACAAACCAGAACTGGTGGGCAGCTTGCTAACCAGCTTGCTGGCGACAGAAGTAAAAAAAATAGTTTGAATTCATTGGCAACCTCTGCCTTTTCATATACCATCTCCCCTTTGATGTTCAGTCCAATACTGTTTAGTTTGTTTTTGGTAGTACTACTACAGCCTAGTTCCTTAAATTATTTCCAAAGCTTTTTAGGGTCATTTTTGTTTTCAATTATTTTCTTAGCAATGTAACCCCTCTTAGCTTCATCCGTCCTGCTCTGTGCTTCATTTCTGTGATGTTTATATAGGACAAAATCATGCTGCTCTTGAGAGTTCTTAAATTTAGTTAAAGCCTTATTCCTTGCTTGGATAGATTCTAGAATCTCATGATTAAACCAAGGGCTAGATCTCTGCTTTACCCTGACCCGTCTAATGGGAGCCATCACATTCACCACATCAAGGAATCTACATTTAAAGGCTTCCCAGGCACTGTCTACCCTTACACTATCTAGCACAGGTGACCAGTCAATTTTACCCACTTCCTCCCTAAACTTTTCTACACAGTATTTTTTGAGTCCTCTGATTCTAACGGTTTTGTGACACTTAAATATATCTTTAAAAATCCTCCTTGTGCAAAATGTAATAAAATGATCACTGATTCCATAGACTATTACTCCACTCTGCGATATTCTAGATTTATCAGACACCAATATTAAGTCAATTGTACTTTGCACTGTTTCACATATCCTGGTGGGATCTTTTATAATTTGGGTCAAAGCAAGTGATCTACAAAAGTGCATAAATACATTGTGGGTTGGGCTATTCTTTTTGCAGACATCAGTATTGAAATCCCCTAACAAAATTATTTCCTTCAACAGCGAATCATTACAGTTTGACAACACAATTTCAAGATCTTCATAGAATGCATTCTGCTTGGGCGGTCTATAACACTCCCCCAACAAAATCGGCTTGGTTTTGGCAAGGCAGATATCAAATCAAATCAAATGTATTTATATAGCCCTTCGTACATCAGCTGATATCTCAAAGTGCTGTACAGAAACCCAGCCTAAAACCCCAAACAGCAAGCAATGCAGGTGTAGAAGATATCCAGCCAGACAATCTCCAGATCAGCGTTTAAATCTGATCTGACGTTAAAAGCAATGTCTGATCTTACAAACGCACATATTCCCCCACCGTTCCGATTGCGATCCTTCCTGACAACAGAGTAATTACTTATCTCAATTTCTGAGTCACAAACAGATGAATCCAACCATGTCTCAGTAAAACATAAAAAACCCACCTCTGATTTGCAAACCAACAGGCGTATCTCATCTATCTTCGGTAGTAGGCTTAGGAAAGACCTCAGACCGCATTTTGTTACTTTACAACCTTATTCTAAAATTGATTGAATTGTTTTTCCCACTCATCAATCTACACACAATACCCCATAATGACAAAGCAAAAACAGGTTTTTAGAATCTTTTGTAAATGTATAAAAAAAAAAAAAAAAAAACATTTACATAACTATTCATACCCTTTACTCAGTACTTTGTTGAAGCATCTTTTGCAGCAATTACAGCCTTGAGTCTTCTTGGGTATGACACTACAAGCTTGGCACACCTGTATTTGAAGAGTTTCTCCCATATTTCTCTGCAGATCCTCTCAAGCTCTGTCAGGTTGGATGGGGAGCGTCGCTGCACAGCTATTTTCAGGTCTCTCCAGAGATGTTCGATCTGGTTCAAGTCCGGGCTCTGGCTGGGACACACAGGTTTTCATCAAGGGTCTCCCTGTACTTTGCTCCGTTCATCTTCCCCTCGATCTCGACTAGTCTTCCAGTCCCTACAGCTGAACAACTTCCCCACAGCATGATGCTGCCACCATCATACTTCACCGTAGGGATGGTGCCAGGTTTCCTCCAGACGTGACGCTTGGCATTCAGGCCAAAGAGTTCAATCTTGGTTTCATCAGTGTCACGCTCGTCGAAAGGTATGGACCAAGGCGCAGCGTGGTGAGCGTACCTTTTAGTTTATTTATAATGTCGCCAACAAAACAAGAAATAACAAATCAACGTAAAGCTATGTAGTGCTAGCAGGCCACTACACATAGACAACTACCCACAATCACAGGTGGGAAAAAGGGCTGCCTAAGTATGATTCCCAATCAGAGACAGCGATAGACAGCTGTCCCTGATTGAGAACCATACCCGGCCAAAACATAGAAATACAAAACATAGAAATAAAGAAACTAGAATGCCCACCCTAGTCACACCCTGGCCTAACCACGGCGGCGGCTCCGGTGCGGGACGTAGACCCCGCTCCACCTCTGGCTCCCCCCACTTTGGTGGCGCCTCTGGTGTGGGGACCCTCGTCGCCAACCCCCGACTGGGGACCCTCGCCGCAGGCCCCGGACTGGGGACCCTCGCCGCTGGCCCCGGACTGGGGATCCTCGCTGCAGGCCCCGGACTGGGGACCCTTGCCGCAGGCCCCGGACTGGGGACCCTCGCCTCGGGCCCCGGACTGGGGACCGTCGCCGGAGGCTCCGGACCGGGGACCGTCGCTGGAGGCTCCGTACTGGAGACCGTCTTTGGAGGCTCCGGACTGGCCCGTGGAGCAGGCACAGGATGAACCGGGTTGTGGGGGAGCACTGGAGATCTGGTGCTTCTCCTTGGCACCACTCCTCTTGGCTGAATGCCCACTTTAGCCCGGCACGTACGGAGCGCAGGCATAGGACGAACCGGGCTGTCACAACACACCGGAGACACAGGGCTGTTGAGGCGCCCTGGAGGTCTGGAGTGTAGAGCTGGCACAAGACGTGCAGGGCTGGGGAGGCGCACAGGAGGCCTGGTGCGTGGGGCTGGCACAGTCTTCGCCAGACGGCTAGCACGCACCTCAGGACGAGTATGGAGAGCTGACTCAGGTGACATTAACCTGAGGACACGCTCCGTAGGGCGAATGTCGTGACTCATGCAACAACACAGCAGCTCTCTCCTAACTCTCTCCTCCAATCTCCCCATCAACTCCTTAAATGTCTCTGCTTCACTCCCCTCCAAGTTCACCTTCTTCTCCCCGACTGGCTCTGGTTCCAAACTCGGCTCCGCCAACCGTCCCGTGTGCCCCTGGCCACGCTGCTTGGTCCTTTGGTGGTGGGTAGTTCTTTTTTTTTTTTTTTTTTTTTTTAAATTTTTATCCCCTTTTCTCCCCAATTTTCGTGGTATCCAATCGCTAGTAATTACTATCTTGTCTCATCGCTACAACTCCCGTACGGGCTCGGGAGAGACGAAGGTCGAGCCATGCGTCCTCCGAAGCACAACCCAACCTAGCCGCACTGCTTCTTAACACAGCGCGCCTCCAACCCGGAAGCCAGCCTCACCAATGTGTCGGAGGAAACACCGTGCACCCGCCCCCCTCGGTTAGCGCGCACTGCGCCCGGTCCGCCACAGGAGTCGCTGGAGCGCGATGAGACAAGGATATCCCTACCGGCCAAACCCTCCCTAACCCGGACGACGCTAAGCCAATTGTGCGTCGCCCCACGGACCTCCCGGTCGCGGCCGGCTGCGACAGAGCCTGGGCGCGAACCCAGAGACTCTGGTGGCACAGCTAGCACTGCGATGCAGTGCCTTAGACCACTGCGCCACCCGGGAGGCCCACTGGTGGGTAGTTCTGTCAGGAACGTCTTCAGGGAAATGACCGGACCAGGGCGCAGCGTGGTGAGCTTACATTTTAGTTTATTTAATAATGTCGCCAACAAAACAGAAATAACAAACGAACGTAAAGCTACGTAGTGCTCGCAGGGCACTATACATAGACAACTACCCACAATCACAGGTGGGAAAAAGGGCTGCCTGAGTATGATTCCCAATCAGAGACAACGATAGACAGCTGTCCCTGATTGAGAACCATACCCGGCCAAAACATAGAAATACAAAACATAGAAATAAAGAAACTAGAATGCCCACCCTAGTCACACCCTGACCTAACCAAAATAGAGAATAAAAGCCTCTCTATGGCCAGGGTGTGACAATCAGACCAAAGAATCTTGTTTTGCATAAATCTGAGAGTCCTTAAGGTGCCTTTTGGCAAACTCCAAGAGGGCTGTCATGTGCCTTTTACTGAGGAGTGGCTTCTGTCTGGCCACTCTACCATAAAGGCCTGATTGGTGGAGTGCGGCAGAGATGGTTGTCCTTCTGGAAGGTTCTCCCATCTCCACAGAGGAACTCTGGAGCTCTGTCAGAGTAACCATCGGGTTCTTGGTCTCCTCCTTGTCCAAGGCCCTTCTCCCCCGAATGCTCAGTTTGGCCGGGCGGCCAGCTCTAGGAAGTCTTGGTGGTTCCAAACTTCTTCCATTTAAGATTAATGGAGGCCACTGTGTTCTTGGGGATCTTCAATGCTGCTGACATTTTTTGGTACCCTTCCCCAGATCTGTGCCTCGACACAATCCTGTCCCGGAGCTCTACGGACAAATTCCTTCGACCTCATGGCTTGGTTTTTGCTCTGACATGCACTATCAACTGTGGGACCTTATATAAACAGGTGTGCCTTTCCAAATCATGTCCAATCAACTGAATTTACAACAGGTGGACTCCAATCATGTTGTAGAAACATCTCAATGATGATCAATGGAAACAGGATGCACCTGAGATCAATTTTGAGTCTCATAGCAAAGGGTCTGAATACTTATGTGAATATGTATTTCTGTTTTAAATATTTTTTCTACATTTGCAAAATAAAAAATAAAAAACTGTTTTCACTTTGTCATTTATGGGGTTTTGTGTGTAGATTTTCATAGGACAAAAATAATTGTGCAAAGTGCAAAAATGACCATACACGCAATCATATTCTGGCCAGGTTTATTTAATTTGAGACAATTCTTTAACCATGTACATTATAAGATGAGTCGGTCTGTCACCATAGTGACTGAAGTTCAGATGGAAACACCCTGTTGAGAGGAGTTTTTTGAATGTGAGTAAATTGAGGCCCGCATTCATTTTCAATCTCTTTATTTCTCCTCCTCTTAGACTCTTGCCAGCTGACATTGTATCCCAATACACTAAATTCATTTGTGTCTGTCTGCAGGGTACAAAAAAGTGGCCACGAATTTTCCTATTCGTACCATCCAGTCAGACTTATCAAACACTTTCAGGTACTGTGTTAGAGAGGGTCTGTCTGGTGCATGCGTCTACTGGGAGGTAGAGTGGAGTGGGCAATCCGCTAATATAGCAGTGTCAAATGAAGAGATCGGGAAAGGAGGTGATCAGCATTGTTCTGGGATGAATGATCAGTGCTGGATGATATACGGCTCCCCTCCTCTCTACACTTGTTTCTTCCACAATAATAGAGAATGCACTCATATCAATGTTCCTCGCTCCTCTGGAGCAGGAGTTTACCTGAGCCACAGTGCAGGAACTCTGTCCTTCTACAGCATCTCGGACACAATGACCCTCCTCCACAAATTCCAGACCACATTCACTCAGCCCCTATATCCTGGGTTATGGTTTGATTCAGCATCATTTGTGAGGATAGTAATACCTATTCAGTGATAAAGCTAGTGTCTGGTATCAATCAATCAATCAATCAAGTTTATTTTATATAGCCCTTCGTACATCAGCTAATATCTCGAAGTGCTGTACAGAAACCCAGCCTAAAACCCCAAACAGCAAGCAATGCAGGTGTAGAAGCACCAATGCATTGTCAGACTTATCAAACACTTTCAGGTACTGTGTAGAGAGGGTCTGTCTGGTGCCTGCGTCTACTGGGAGGTAGAGAAGTATCAATGCATTGTGAGCTTTACTTAGAGGCCTTGTAGCTATAAGAGATCAACTGTTTTACCTTAGTTAGGCTACATGTTTGCACATGCCACACACATACACCATAATCCAAAATGAAGGACCTATTATTGTAAAGAATTTATGGATAGCTTCACATAATGTTTTAAAAAGTAGTTGCTCTCATGGAATGTTCGATATACAGAAATCAGACAGGATTTGCCTGTGAAAATGTAATGCACTTACTCCATAGATGGTATTGATTGAGTGTGTCGATTCCTGTCTTTGTTTAAAAAAATTCATAATATGAAAATATAGATACTTTCATATTGTGACTGGCAGGTGGCGCCCTTGTCATTGATTATGGTATTACAGTTGTCAATTCTGTCTTGAAGTCGATTGTCATGTTTGCAGCAATTTTCATCTGAACTAACACATCTGAATCACAGGAGATTGGTGGCACCTTAATTGGGGAGGACAGCTCGTGGTAATGCCTGGAGCAGAATTAGTGGAATGGTATGAAATACAACTTGGGTTCCTGAGTGGCGCAGCGGTCTAAGGCACAGCACCTCAATGCTAGAGGCGTCACTACAGACACCCTGGTTTGAATCCAAGCCGTATCACATCCAGCAGTGATTGGGAGTCCCATAGGGTGGCACACAATTGGTCAAGCATTGTGCAAATAAACATTTGTTTCTAACTGACTTGCCTAGTTAAATAAAGGTTACACACACACACATGATTTCCATGTGTTTGATGCCATTCCATTTGCTCTGTTCCGGCCATTATTATGAGCCTTCCTCCCCTCAGCAGCCTCCTGTGGTCTGAATAGCCATGAGGAAATTTACTTGAGGTACAGCATGCTACACTTCTAAAACATCCTTTAATAGCGTCATCATTCTGCATTGCACACCACACATTTAACCCAAATCAATGATGGACTTATAAAAAAAATACAATCACTTATATATGTCAAACCATTCATAACAAGCATTCTCTTCCACACAAATTCTAACCAAAGGAACAACGACACAGCTTTATTCTATCCCTTAAATATCTCAAAGTACCTGCTGTCCTAATCTTTGCCTTCACAAAACATTGGTAACACTTTATAATAATTATCACGAATAAGCACTAATAAACTATTTATAAACAATTACACATTTATTTGTAAACATTTGTAAATGTGAATAAGCCTTAATAAAGGCTCGTGATGCTCAATTACAGTATTTTAAATGATTGAATTAAAAAATAATAATTACTGTGCAACATACATGGAAAAAACGAGAAAATCATAGTTTAAAAGAGCGACACACTGTGTGGTGTTTCTTTCAATGCTGAAGGCAATGCATCAAGAACTGGTGGCCCATCGACATCATCCAATCAGTTCCTGATGCAGTATCATCAACATCAAGAAGCTCTGCATTCAGTCATGGACACCGGGGTTCCATTCGGGCACAAAAAGAACCAACTGCAAGTGGGGCAAATGAGGGAGTTAGTACATGTTTTAAAACAAGATTAGGAGAGGAAATGGACGAGTTATGGAGAAAAAGAGACACGCCACTTCATTGGATAGCCCCCATAGTTGCTCTATAGTGGCTCAAACTATCAACTGCAGCTTTGTTGATATGCCACGACCTGCCAGTTTTGGGGTTAGATTTAGCGTTACGGTTAGGTATAGAATTGGAATTATGAGACCTTATATTGATAGTATTTTATATATATATATATATTTATTTATTTACCTGGGATGGAAAGGGAGGTTGGGACTGGGTAGGTGGGGGCGAGGGACTGAGCTGTTCTTTGTAAAAAAATATATATAGGTATCAATGTTGCAATTGCAAATTTGAAACCTGTAAATAAAAAAATAAACAAAAAATTTGAGTTATGGATGTGGTTAGTGGATAGTTAAACAATTTGTTGATAGTTTGTTCAGCATCTGTAAACCATCGGTAGTGGACTTTCCCACGTTAAGTGCTAACACCAGTGACAATTTTGAAGGCAGGACCCTGGTGCGGCAGGTCATCTCTATTGACGCCTTGGAGACTGGGCGCCTCTCCAAAAGCTTGTTCCAGCCAGGGACCTACTGTACTGGACCTTTACAGTGGTGCAGGAGAGGCAAACAGGTGCGTTTAGCAGAACCCCAGTAGCCACTGTGAGAGGAAACACTGAACTGCTCACAGTTGCCAGCTGAGATTAGGCCAAATCACAGCAACTCATCGGACGTCTGATCAAGTTGGACTTTGATCTATTCCGTGGAGGTGTAGGAGACTTGTCTGACTGTTTATATTCACCGGGAGATTCTCATTTGGGCAAAAGACTGTCCTCTCTCCTCCGTGAGCCGGAAACCGATAAGTGGTTGAGTTGTCGAGGAGAGTATCAGTTAGTTAGTAGGCAAACGGAGGAGTGTCCTTGCCTCCTCGATAGCCTCCTCCCTCAGACGAAGCACAAGAGTTTCCTACCTGAGTGCTTCGTGGAAGAGTTATGGGATCTGCCACGCCCCCTTTGAATCTGCTGTTTACTTGGGAGGAGAAAAGGAGGCACATATTTAAAAACGATATGCAACTTATCCCTTTATCTATAAAATGTCTAGGACAACTAGCTAAATGTCTTTTTACTACTTTACACATTTGATTTGGGATTCCACCCCTGTAAACATAATTTGCATGATGACCTGCAAGTAAAGAAGGATGGTCTCATTACATACAAGTGCATTTGTTTCCACATTTCCTCTCCTCCCCTTCTCTCATCGGTTACTTTTAACTTTTTTCAAAAGGAGGCGAGGAGAGGTCTGAGGAGTTGAGAAAACCAAAAAGAATCTCCCATAGGCTCCAACATGGGCTCCTGAGACGGAAACAGCGGTTGCACTTACCAGCCATTTCTGCCTGGCTCGAGTTACAATGATATTTGTGTGAGGTACACATGATGTGTAAGTGGTGTTCATCCATCCCATGATTGACATGTCTATTTTTCACCAAAATTATTGCAGATGTATACTGTACATAAATCTTAGTTAGGATAAGACAGATACAGTTGAAGTCGGAAGTTTACATACACTTAGGTTGGAGTCATTAAGACTCGTTTTTCAACCACTCCACAAATTTCTGGTTAACAAACTAAAGTTTTGGCAAGTCGGTTAGGACATCTACTTTGTGCATGACACAAGTAATTTTTTCCAACAATTGTTTATAGACAGATTATTTCACTTATAATTCACTGTATCACAATTCCAGTGGGTTAGAAGTTTACATACACTAAGTTGACTGTGCCTTTAAACAGCTTGGAAAATTCCAGAAAATGATGTCATGGCTTTAGAAGCTTCTGCTAGGCTAATTTAAATAATTTAAGTCAATTGGAGGTGTACCTGTGGATGTATTTCAAGGCCTTCTGTCACGTTCCTGACCTGTTTTCCCTTGTTTTTGTATTTGTTTAGTATGGTCAGGGCGTGAGTTGGGGTGGGCATTCTATGTTGTGTGTCTAGTTTGTCTGTTTCTGTGTTCAGCCTAATATGGTTCTCAATCAGAGGCAGCTGTCAATCGTTGTCCCTGATTGAGAATCATATATAGGTGGCTTGTTTTGTGTTGGGGATTGTGGGTGGTTGTTTCCTGTCTCTGTGTTTGTGTTCCGCACCAGATAGGACTGTCTCGGTTTTCACGTTTGTTGTTTTGTATTGTTGTAAGTGTTCACAGTTCGTTAAAATAAACATGTTGAACACTAACTGCGCTGCATTTTGGTCCTCTCCTTCATCCCAGGAAGAAAGCCGTTACAGAACCACCCACCTAACCCGGACCAAGCAGCAGCAGCAGGAGAGGCTGCACTATTTAGAGGAATGGACATGGGAGGACGAATTAGACGGCAAAGGACCCTGGGCAGAGCCAGGGGAATATCGCCGCCCCAAAGAAGAGCTGGAGGCAGCGAAGGCGGAGAGGCGCTATTATTAGGCGCTAGCACGGCAGAGCGGCTGGAGGCCCGAGAGGCAGCCCCAAAAATTTATTGGGGGGGGGGGACACGGGGAGTGTGGCAGAGTCAGGAGTCAGACCTGAGCCAACTCCCCCTGCTTACCGTAAGGAGCCGGTCAGGGCGGAATTGGAGGTGAGCGACGCAGAGACAGTGAAGGAGTTAATGGGGAAATTGGAGGAGAGAGTTATGAGGGAGGTGCTGGTTTGGTGCATGAGGCACGACATCCGCCCGACTGAACGTGTCGGGGAGTTGATGTCACCGGGAACAGCTCTCCATACTCGTCCTGAGGTGCGTGCTAGCCGTCTGGTTAAGACTGTGCCAGCCTCACGCACCAGGCCTCCTGTGCGCCTCCCTAGCCCTGCACGTCCTCTGCCAGCTCGGCGCTACAGCTCTCCCAGCCGTGCTTCCAGTGGAAAGAGAGGGCGTCGTACCGGGCAGGCACCGTGTTATGCGGTGGAGCGCACGGTGTCCCCGGTGCGTGTGCTTAGCCCGGTGCGCAACATCTCAGCTCCCCACATCTGCCGGGCTAGGGTGAAGATCCAGCCAGGGCGGATGGTGCCAGCCCTGCTCTCAAGACCTCCAGTGCGCCTTCACGGTCCGGTCTGTCCAGTACCACCAGTTCCGGCACCACGCACCAAGCCTCCTGTGCGTCTCCAGAGTCCTGTACGCACTGTTCCTTCTCCCCGCACTCGCCCTGAGGTGCGTGCCCTCAGCCCGGTACCACCAGTTCCGGTACCACGCACCAGGCCAATAGTGCGCCTCGAGATTCCAGTGTGCCCTGTTCCTGCTCCCCGCACTAGCCTTGAGGTGCGTGTCTCCAGTCCGGTACCACCAGTTCCGGCACCACGCACCAGGCCTACTGTGCGCCTCAGCAGGTCAGAGTTGGTCGTCTGCCCAGCGCCATCTGAGCCATCCGTCTGCCCAGCGCCATCTGAGCCATCCGTCTGCCCAGCGCCATCTGAGCCATCCGTCTGCCCAGCGCCATCTGAGCCATCCGTCTGCCCAGCGCCATCTGAGCCATCCGTCTGCCCAGCGCCATCTGAGCCATCCGTCTGCCCAGCGCCATCTGAGCCATCCGTCTGCCCAGCGCCATCTGAGCCATCCGTCTGTCCCGAGCCATTAGAGCCGCCCGTCTGTCCCGAGCCATTAGAGCCGCCCGTCTGTCCCAAGCCGTCAGAGCCGTTCGTCAGTCAGGAGCTGCCAGAGCCGCCAGCCAGTCAGGAGCTGCCAGAGCCGCCAGCCAGTCAGGAGCTGCCAGAGCCGCCAGCCAGTCATGAGCTGCCCTCCAGTCATGAGCTGCCCTCCAGTCATGAGCTGCCCTCCAGTAATGAGCTGCCTTCCAGTCATGAGCTGCCTTCCAGTCATGAGCTGCCTTCCAGTCATGAGCTGGCCTTCAGTCATGAGCTGGCCTTCAGTCATGAGCTGGCCTTCAGTTATGAGCTGGCCTTCAGTTATGAGCTGCCTTCCAGTCATGAGCTGCCTTCCAGTCATGAGCTGCCTTCCAGTCATGAGCTGCCTTCCAGTCATGAGCTGTCCTCCAGTCATGAGCTGTCCTCCAGTCATGAGCTGCCCCTCAGCCCGGAGCTGCCATTAGTCCGGAGCTGCCCTTCAGTCCAGAGCTGCCTCTCTGTCCGGAGCTGCCCTTCAGTCCGGAGTTGCCCCTCTGTCCTGAGCTACCTCTCTGTCCTGAGCTACCTCTCTGTCCTGAGCTACCTCTCTGTCCTGAGCTACCTCTCTGTCCTGAGCTACCTCCTCTATTTAGGAGGGACCTTTGGGAAGGTTCCTAGACCAGGGTCGGGGGCGAGGGTCGCCACTCAAAGGACGCTAAGGAGGGGGACAAAGACAATGGTGGAGTGGTGTCCTCGTCCTGCGCCGGAGCCGCCACCGCGGACAGATGCCCACCCAGACCCTCCCCTTGAGTTTTAGGGGTGCGCCCGGAGTTCGCACCTTGAGGGGGGGGGGGGTTCTGTCACGTTCCTGACCTGTTTTCCCTTGTTTTTGTATTTGTTTAGTATGGTCAGGGCGTGAGTTGGGGTGGGCATTCTATGTTGAGGCAGCTGTCAATCGTTGTCCCTGATTGAGAATCATATATAGGTGGCTTGTTTTGTGTTGGGGATTGTGGGTGGTTGTTTCCTGTCTCTGTGTTTGTGTTCTGCACCAGATAGGACTGTCTCGGTTTTCACGTTTGTTGTTTTGTATTGTTGCGCTGCATTTTGGTCCTCTCCTTCATCCCAGGAAGAAAGCCGTTACACCTACCTTCAAACTCAGTGCCTCTTTGCTTGACATCATGAGAAAATCAAAAGAAATCAGCCACGACCTCAGAACAAAAATTGTATACCTCCACAAGTCTGGTTCATCCTTGGGAGCAATTTCCAAATGCCTGAAGGTACCACGTTCATCTGTACAAACAATAGTATGCAAGTATGAACACCATGGGACCACGCAGCCATCATACCGCTCAGGAAGGAGATGCGTTCTGTCTCCTAGAGATGAACGTACTTTGGTGTGAAATGTGCAAATCAATCCCAGAACAACAGCAAAGGACCTTGTGAAGATGCTGGAAGAAACAGGTACAAAAGTATCTATATCCACAGTAAAACGAGACCTATATCGACATAACCTGAAAGGCTGCTCAGCAAGGAAGAAGCCACTGCTCCAAACCCGCCATGAAAAAGCCAGACTACGGTTTGCAACTGCAAATGGGGACAAAGATCGTACTTTTTGGAGAAATGTCCTCTGGTCTGATGAAACAAAAATAGAACTGTTTGGCCATAATGACCATCTTCATGTTTGGAGGAAAAAGGGGGAAGCTTGCAAGCCGAAGAACACCATCCCAACCGTGAAGCACAGGGGTGGAAGCATCATGTTGTGGGGGTACTTTGCTGCAGGAGAGACTGGTGCACTTCACAAAATAGATGGCATCATGAGGGAGGAAAGTTATGTGGATATATTAAAGCAACATCAGTCAGGAAGTTAAAGCTTGGTTGCAAATGGGTCTTCCAAACGGACAATCATATAGAAAATGTGTGGACAGAACTGAAAAAGCGTGTGCGAGCAAGGAGGCCTACAAACCTGACTCAGTTACACCAGCTCTGTCAGGAGGAATGGGCCAAAATTCACCCAACTTATTGTGGGAAGCTTGTGGAAGGCTACCCAAAATGTTTGACCCAAGTTAAACAATTTAAAGGCAAAGCTACCAAATACAAATTGAGTGTATGTAAACTTCTGACCCACTGGGAATGTGATGAAATAAATAAAAGCTGAAATAAATAATTCTCTCTGCTATTATTCTGACATTTCACATTCCTAAAATAAAGTGGTGATCCTAACTGACCTAAGACAGGGAATTTTTACGAGGATTAATTGTGAAAAACGGAGTTTAAATGTATTTGGCTAAGGTGTATGTAAACTTCCGACTTCAACTGTAGATGGATGCATTGAGATCCATGTTATAGAATGATCTGCATTCTTTTGTGTTTTCACTCCGAACGAGAGGGCGTATGAGCAGACAGACTGCAGAACCTCTCCAGGTCAATGTGAGAAACCATAAAACATCACAGTTGCCTGCAGAGATTACCCAGTCTATCCATGGAGCCCCATGTTACACACACACACACACGGACACACACACACACATTCAGTTACAATGCCCTTGTCTTTCTCAGGAGATCGTTCCCTTCGATCCAATGAATCCCAATCTGTCCCAAAAGCGCCCACACACGGGTCATGTTCATCACACAATATAAAACGTTTTAAACATTTTGAAACAAAATGTGTTTAGTCCAGGTAGTCCCTCTCTGTTTTAGTTATTTCTACTTGGTGCCTAATGAACACGAACCTGGCCACTGTGACCTCATCTCCCCAGATGTGGCCACTGATCGGATCAAATGACTCATACCTGGGTCAAATGACTCATACCTGGGTCGTGTTCAGTAGGAACACACTCCAAAACAGAGTGAAACATGAAGGTATTATCTGTACATGTCCAATAAGAAACAGTAATTTTCATTTTCCGTCGTGAAACGTTTTAAAACAGTGTTTTCCAATGAACACAACCCAGAATCTTATTATAGGGTTACCCAAACCACAATCCACAGTAACACTGAGCATGGAGATTGTATTGGCAGCGGTGATACTCTCTCTCTTTAAAAGCCAAGCAGGACTTAAAAGCCAATGACGGGCTGGCAGCTGAGTTGGAGGAGGACTACTATGGGCAGTTCTCTGTCCCTCGGTCGGGCCTGAAACATATACATATGTAAACGGCCATAACAATAGAAGTGTGCCGTAAACAAACAGCAGTGAAGCTAATCCACTCACCCCTCAAACCATGAAGGAGGGGTCGGATGGGGGGGGGGGGGGGTTAAATCTTGCTTCCAGCTGGTGTGCAAAAAGGCGTCTCCCCGCCAGTGGCAGCTGGCGCGTGCCCCCTGTCCTTAGAAAGACCCATCCAGGAGACCACTAACCCCCCCCCCCCCCCAAAAGCCGCACTCACCCCCAGACCTCACCCCAATCCATCCAGAAGGTTCATCCACCAGAACTCGTTACCATAGCGAATGGGGGTCCCTCATTGTTAGAGAACTCCAGGTCACCTTAAAAGTCACGGTCCCTGGCCTTTTGACACCTCCGGACCACTGCAACAAATTGATAGGGATAGGGCAAAGGAAAGAGGAGGAATAGAGGAGTTTGGAAGAGAGAGAGGGAGAGAGAGAGACACTTTCAGAGAATACATTCAACAGTGACCAGTAGCACACGTCAGTGTTCCTAAATCAGATCTGACTACTTGTCCTGGATCAGATGTTTGGTGATTTAGAACAAAATGTAAACCATTTGTTTGGAGATACTGGAAGATATTTCAGTTTGGTTTTTAACTGTTGAATTTATTCATTTCCAAAACCTAAAATGTGCCTCCACTGAAATTAACTCAAATGATTCCAGTTTAAGTCAATTCAAAAGCATGAAACTTTTCTCATTTCTGGTTCGTTTTTAATTCAACACTTTGTCCACTAACTTTGTGGATGTCAGACACAACTAAAAAGCTACAGTAAAAGGACATAAGGACGTTTTAAGGGGGAAGGATACTTGTTGAACTGCATTGTTGAACTTTCTATAGGCATAAATAATTTCTAATGATTTTTGCTTATACCATGAAGTGACCAGAGTACAATTTCCCAGCTGTATATGCAGATTTTATGACAAAAAATTGGAATCAGGCCAAATTGTCTAAAAAGTGTATCGAATAATTACTGTCTAATCACAACATCCTGCTATCTGCACACTGTATAAAGTGTAATCAAACATGAAATATAACTTACACACAACACAAGGCTATTCGTTGCAATTTTGGGAGTGATGACAAAGAATTGGGTCTTCTCAAGTAATAAGAGCATTGTTATTCACTCAATCTTTTTGACAGTCCTAGCCTCGTAATCTACAAGCCCCGCAGAGCACAGCAGGACTCATACGCTCGCCACCATCTGTCAAAACAGTGGAGTTTTGCCATAAAAGTACCTGCTCCGCACACGCTTTAGTTCAAACAGTGAACATTACAACAAAAAGCATATGCGTTATTTAATGGCCTCGCTTGGGCAGGATTGACTTTTCAAAACAAGGCTTCAAAATCGATGGCAAATGTGTTCATCCCTATGTTTTTTGGTCATTGGAGACTACAGATGTAAATTTATTGAATGGATATGCATACATATTACATTTTGTAAAAAAGGGGGAAAATAAAATTTCTAAGCGAGATAGATGGCTTACTTGAAGGGCACATGTTTTTTTTGTTGGGGGGGGGGGGGGTGCAGGGTATGAGGCTGATGTACATGCAAATGTTGAGTTACTATTATGAGGAACATTTTGTTTATCAAAGTGAAGTTATCCAGAAGTGGTAGTTATCACTGTATACAGGAGTGGCTAATTTTACCGTTGGCATTTACTGATAACAATACACTTTATGACAAAGAGGGTATACGAACATTTTACTCTAAGGGGCTCTATTTTTAGCAAACCTAATGCAATGGTACATCTAAGCGCAGGCGGTAGCGTTCAGGGGCGTGTCAGACATATTCGTGCTATTTTCACGATTGCAATTATCGGCGCACTTGCTGGTGTTGCAGCTAAAGGGATGGGTTTTGATGAATAAACAAGTTGTGGGTGTGTCGAGGCTTGGCCCCTCACTGGCCAATCAGAACGCGCTCCATGGCGAAATATGTGGTTGCTTCAAGTTGTGTATTTACTGTCGTTTATGTATTGCCTTGGAATCAACTCCAATTCCAATGTTAGTCCGTTATAGTTTGTTAAATGGCTTACTTCTTTGCTAAGTACATTAACTGTTAAATTGCAATCCATATTGTTCTAAGTAATTGCATGGCTTCAATAGCATTCACACTGATATAGGGGCCGGGCCTACTGTACATTGCATTGTGGCTGAGCATGGGCATGCCACACATTGTCAATAAGCAAGATTAAATAAATTATTGATAAGGCCTCAAAAGAGAACGAATAATTCTAATCAAAATTCTGAACAAAACGAAACAACAATTCGTTTTAAATAGGCTATATCACACTTACAGGCACCATCATTTCTCGCAGTGTGCATATCATATTAAAACAACGCAGACTATGAGGGTTTTACTCACATCCACACTTTTCACAGTAGCGGGATCCAATATAGATCCGATATAAAGAGAAAGGGAGAATGTCTACTCACCGTTATACGGCTCCCAAATGTGTTTCATGAACATAATCAGAACCATCTTAGAGATCAGATCATATTCTCACATCTCCAGGAGTCGCCACGGTATTGTCACCATAAAACCAGGAAGGTGAATCAGTCTAATACGTTGGTTGTAATAAAAGTAAACAAAATACATGTAAAATGCAACGATATCATAAAATCTCCGGGATAAGCAAAGACATACATTGCTGTTGAACCAGCCTTCGTTGTAGTAGACCTAGGGTAAGGGAGGGCTTGGGTTTTGAACATATGCAACGGAAAACAAGCAATTGGTCACACGAAAATAACTTCGAAATACAAGGTTCACTGGTACCGAGGTTCTCTGGTACCGAGGTTCTCATCTCGAGTGTTAATAAGAGGGGATGTTACGGGGGTTTACGCACGTCCAAAACGGGACCTGCATGGCTAAAATAAGGTCTGCCTACAATGGAAAGATAAAAAAGGGATTGTCAATATTTTGCTCCTAAAGCTTTGGTGAGTAAGATTTATTTCCAAGCAGTCTCAGGAGCCAAACCCTTTATCGACAGTCTTGACTACTTCGCGACTGCAAAAAAAGCCATACTTGACAGGACGGGAGGCTATGCTTGGTTTTTAATCAAATAAAACGAAATCGGAAAAAACATGACTTTTTTATGTTTCTAAATACAACGTATACAGGCACCAAAAGAAGAGTAGGCAACTCTTGTTTCATACACATATGGACGGCTGGATAGGCTGAGCTTCCGCAATCAAAATGCATGCCATAAGCAACTGCATTACCGCTAAAAATCAGCTTTTGGTTGGTGTTAAATATTCCTATCAGCTCTGCCTGAAATTAGCACTTTGGATCGTGCTTTTTAAGGACACACCTCAAATATTTCCACCTCGCCTATCTGAGCACTAGGAACTGATATAAGAGAGGTACATTGCGGAACCTGGCTTTAGGGCTGGAAAATGCCAGTGCGACAGTTTTTACATGACGAAATTGCAAACTAACGTGCGTTTAACACCAGTGCCGCCATAACGGCAGTAGAAATTAGAGCCTCACGCATGCTCCTGAAACAAAAGGGGTCCACCAAATAGACAGTCAGAAATGTTTTATGTGTTTAAACCATACAGCCGCATTCAAGCCAAAACCTGTCGTAATTAACTAAACTTCCATAACAAATATGGAATATTGCCGCCTTTCTCTTTAACAAATATCGTCATCATTAATAAACACCTCAAGTTATCCATTACTTTTGCATTCGGTGGACTATGAATACTATGAAGCTCAACCTTACGCACTTTCCACAATTGAACGGGGTAGTGCAATTGTTACAAGAAAAAAAGAACTGTACGCATGCACTGTTTTGTGCCTCTGTATTTTTCCATATATTTTTTCAGTCACCCGCACTTTTTTTCCCATAAGAAAAAGATCAGTTGTGTCGGTTGGTGGTCATTCTCAAAGGGCTACTGTACAATGGCCCCTTCCATGCGAATTATGAGGAGATTTGGGATGGATTTGCCTCCTGGAGAGGCCATTGTATTGTTCGGTTGGGGCCATCAGTGGGGTAAGGAACTGAACTGGACCAGAGAGGTGTTGGAGGGGGACGGATACACACCCCTGGAGCACACCCCTTGCCCTCCTTACGCTCTTCAGGGCCAGATCCCAAGACCTCAGGGCTGCGGGTTGCACACAAACAATTGCAATCAGCATGAGCGGAGATGACATTCGTGATTTGTTCCGGGCCTGAGGTTCTGAGTCCTTTCTTGCCATTAACAAGGGAAGACGGTGGGAACACAAAGCTAAATTGGACCGGCTGGATTGGCAATGGATACCGAACTTGGCCCCCCTATGGTTCTGCATTGTCTTGTCACAAGAACTGAAAATAAAGACAATATGATTTGATTCTGGTACCGTGCACTTTAAAGGCTCTGAGACGTGACAGTGAGGTCCCCCAAGAGTAAAGCGGTGCTCTCTAATCTATTGTGTTCAACCGTGTGCACTGTTCTGTCGTTGCACTACCTCTCATGGAGCATTTGGAACACATACGGTTCAAGATCAGTCATGTTTCTTAGGAACACATGGTCTTCCCAGTGAGTTGGTGAACTTATACCTAAAAGCTGCAATTGACTTTAAAACAAAGCAGGCTACTATTAAGGCTACAAATAGGTTACTATGCACAGGAAAATGTGTCTTCGGTTTGCATTCATGGTCATTTTGTGTCCGCACAGACTCTAATATTTGATTGGATTTCTGTTAACATCGGATGTGGGTCAAATACGTACATGTGTCAAATACATTGAAATACTTATTGCACAATTGTTTTCCATGTTAATTCCCTATATTAAAATGGAAGTCGTCAATTCATGTGAAGCCCTTTATGGGGAGTTCATTGGCTCTTGTCCAAATGGAATGTGAACAGAAACATGTCATTTCTTTCAGCCTTTTCCACTATACACACAAATTAGAAAGACTATAGTGAAAATAGAAGGGTAAAGGATAAATCAGCTTGAGGTCCCAATTCATTATTTCTTTCAATACTGGATCGCAAGAACAAACACCAAATGCCATATAGAGCAAGACAGAGACGGAGTGTGTATGAGCATCAAATAGTTATAAATGAATAATGCTTAATACTGTAGATAGAGTACACTGTGGATATGCACCCAATTTCACATTGCTCCCCTTACAATCTTTGTGTCATTTCTATGATCATGAAATCCAACCGAGTCTTCATTCATACCCAATATAATACACAATAGCCCTCAAATTAGAATACAATATAATCTGTGCTGGAAAATACACTTTCTTACCTTAGCCCTTGCTACGAACCACAGGTCTGTGATACCGTCACAGAAGCGGGCTTGCTCTGGCACTCTCTCCCTGACAGACACTATGCACAGTCTGGGAGTGTGTTCACCCCACGTTGCTCTTACTAGACCATGTGCCCACGAGTTCCCTCCCTGTTCCATCCACTCCAAGGCTGAACCCTCCCGTCAAGCCAAGCATTCCTCTTCCAATGGCCCCCCTGTACTGATCCAACACCCACACTCACCGCCTGATCCGAAGCCATTTTCCATTATTCAAAAACTGAAGTTCACCGGTTGTCTTGTACCAATGTAATGATACATCTTTATATGCCATTTAGCAGACTCTTTTGTCCAAAGCAATTCACAGTAGTTTATACATTTTGATAGGCATAGGCGCATTGCTCTACAGAGGAGAAAGATGGATAAAATTATCTGTTTTCTTTTTTGCTCTGTTAGTGGGTTTGGAGGAATATAGTGTCTTTGTGCTAAGGGGGGAAAGTCTAACGGGCCTATGGCCAGTTCAGGTGTAAACAGCTCATACCAAACATTTATGTCATATTTGGGAAGGGCCCATGTGTGATTCGTGCTTGATCAGAATGATAGGTGCACCTTCGGTACCTGTGATCTCCTACATAACACGATTCAAGTCAGAATTGCCCCCATCGAGGGTAGTCTTATTATGCCACAGTATTGCGATATATTACACTTCCCCCCCGATAAAACTCTAGATGTGATATTTCGATCATGCTGGCTACTGAAAACATGCACTTTGTGTCTAGAAATTTGTGCTAATTTAAAATAATAAAACAATGAAATATCACATTTACATAGGTATTCAGACCTTTTACTCAGTACTTTGTTAAAGCACCTTGGGCAGCAATTACAGCATCTAGTCTTCTTGGGCATGACGCTAAAAGCTTAGCACACCTGTATTTGGGAGTTTCTCCCATTCTTCTCTGCAGATCCTCTCAAGCTCCGTCAGGTTAGATGGGGAGCGTTGCCACACAGCTATTTTCAGGTATCTCCAGAGATGTTCGATTGGGTTCTGGCTGGGCCACTCAAGGACATTCAGACACTTGTCCTGAAGCCACTTCTGCATTGTCTTGGCTGTGTGCTTAGGGTCGTTGTCCTGTTGGAAGGTGAACCTTCGCCCCCAGTCTGAGGTCCTGAGTGCTCTGGAGCAGGTTTTCATCAAGGATGTCTCTGTACTTTGCTCCGTTAATCTTTCCCTCGATCCTGACTAGTCTCCCAGTTCCTGCCGCTAAAAAAACATCACCACAGCATGATGCTGCCACCACCATGCTTCACTGTAGGGATAGTGCCAGGTTTCCTCCAGATGTGACGCTTGGCATTCAGGCCAAAGAGTTCAATCTTGGTTTCATCAGACCAGAGAATCTTGTTTCTCATGGTCTGAGAGTCTTTAGGTGCCTTTTGGCAAACTCCAAGCGGGCTGTCATGTGCCTTTTACTGAGGAGTGGCTTCCGTCTGGTCACTCTACTATAAAGGCCTGATTGGTGGAGGAAGAGTCTTAGGAGTTCCAAACTTCTTCCATTTAAGAATTATGGAGGCCACTGTGTTCTTGGGGATCTTCAATGTTGCAGAATTTTTTTGGTACCCTTCCCCAGATCTGTGCCTCGACACAATCCTGTCTCGGAGCTCTACAGACAATTCCCTCGACCTCATGGCTTGGTTTTTGCTCTGGCATGCACTGTCAACTGTGGGACCTTATATAGACAGGTGTGCCTTTCCAAATCATGTCCAATCAATTGAATGTACCACAGGTGGACTCCAATCAAGTTGTAGAAACATCTCAAGGATGTTCAATGGAAACAGGATGCACCTGAGCTCAATTTTGATGTAAAAATGTATTTTTATTTAATCCCTTTAACAATAAGGCTGTAACGTAACAAAATGTGGAAAAAGTCAACAGGTCTGAAAACTTTCCGAAGGCACTATATACTATATCTAAGATGAGGGAGGACAATTATTTATTTTTTTAATGAAAATTACCTTATATCTATTACAGCATATTGGATGACTGTCATTCATACTCCATTCACCCAGTTCAATGTAGCATCGGTAGCTTTATTCAAATTTTCCCTATACTCATCATGAGTTTGCTACAACCCAGCCTATGAATGAAAGTTGACAACGTAGGTGCACACAGGCCGAGAGAAAGATTTGAGGCGACAGACAGTGACAAACAATACACCCCTGATCACACGCAAACCGTTCAATTTCACAACAACATTCAAACAAGTCATTGTATTCCTTCTCGCATCTACGCATTCTCCTACTCTCACATTTTCCCTTCAATTATGGACTTCAATGGGGAGCGTTGCCACACAGCTATTTTCAGGTATCTCCAGAGATGTTCGATTGGGTTCTGGCTGGGCCACTCAAGGACATTCAGACACTTGTCCTGAAGCCATCAGCTGTCACATCAGCTGTCTGTGACCAGGTGAAAAAACCTTTCCAAGCCGAACCTTCATATCATAACCGCTACACACAGCCTACATCGTCGTCACCATATTAGCTAAAGTAACGTCATAGTCAACATAGGTAATAGAACTAACGCGTTAGTAAACCTGCTACAATCATACAGTACAGTGTACAGTCAGTTTAGCAGTTACACCGGTGGGCTCCAGTGGCAATACATTTGTAAAAACCAAAAGCTTACCTTGACTTGGAAGAGCTCCAGTGTTGGATAGTCATAGCCAGCTAGCTAACATAGCATCCCTATGTTTTAGCCGGGTGTTCGAGTAGGTCAAACTAGCTAACTGCATCTGCTAGCTAAGTAAGTGAAAGTGACATTTAAAAAAAAAAAAAAGACAAACTATAATTAGCGCTCTCTATTTCTAGCGCCTCCATTTTTGAAGAAATACATTTGTTCAAAACTGTTCAACTATTGTCTTTCTCTCTCTTTGAGTCAACTACTCACCACATTTGATACACTGCAGTGCTAGCTAGCTGTAGCTTATGCTTTCAGTACTAGATTCTCAGTACTACATTCTCTGATCCTTTGATTATTGGGTGGATAACATGTCAGTTCATGCTGCAAGAGCTCTGATAGGTTGAAGGATGTCCCCCGGAAGTTGTCATAATTACTGTGTTAATCTATGGAAGGGGGTGAGAACCATGAAGTTAATATACCCAGATGAGGACAGAAGCTAGCTGTCCTCCGACTACACCATGGTGCTACCCTACAGAGTGCTGTTGTGGCTACTGTAGACCTTTATTGCAAAACAGAGGAGCCTCCACTGAGATAAATATATATACTACATGACCAAAAGTATGTGGATACCTGCTCGTCAAACATCTAATTCCAAAATCATGGGTATTAATATGGAGTTGGTCCCCCCTTTGCTGCTATAACAGCCTCCACTCTTCTGGGAAGGCTTTCCACTAGAAGTTGGAACATTGCTGCGGAGACTTGCTTTCATTCAGCCACAAGAGTATTAGTGAGGTTGGGCACTGATGTTGGGCGATTAGGCCGGGCTCGCAGTCTTCGTTCCAATTCATCCCAAAGATGATCGATGGGATTGAGGTCAAGGCTCTGTGCAGGCCAGTCAAGTTCTTCCACATCGATCTCAACAAACCATTTCTGTATGGACCTCACTTTGTGCATGGGGGCATTGTCATGCTTAAACAGGAAAGTTGGAAGCACAAAATTGTCTAGAATGCCATTGTATGCTGTAGCGTTAAGATTTACCTTCACTGGAACTAAAGGGCCTAGCACGAACCATGAAAAACAGCCCCAGACCATTATTCCTCCTCCACCAAACTTTACAGTTGGCACTATGCATTTGGGAAGGTAGCTTTCTCCTTGCATCCACCAAACCCAGATTCCTCCGTCGGACTGCCAGATGGTGAAGCATTATTCATCACTCCAGAGAACACGTTTCAACTGCTCCAGAGTCCAATGGCAGCTAGCTTTACACCACTTCAGCCGATGCTTTGATTTGCGCATGGTGATCTTAGGCTTGTGTGTGGCTGCTCGGAAGCTCCTGACAAACAGTTATTGTGCTGACGTTGCTTCCAGAGGCAGTTTGGAACTCAGTAGTGAGTGTTGCAACCGAGGACAGACGATTTTGAATCGCTTCAGCACTTGGCGGTCCCGTTCTGTGAGCTTGTGTGGCCTACCACTTCGCGGCTGAGCTGTTGTTGCTCCTAGATGTTTCCACTTCACAATAACTGCACTTACAGCTGATCGGGGCAGCTCTAGCAGGGCAGAAATTTTATGAACTGACTTGTTGGAAAGGTGGCATCCTATGACGGTGCCACGTTGAAAGTCACTAAGCTCTTCAGAACGGGCCAATCTACTGCCAATGTTTGTCTATGGAGATTGCATGGCGGTGTGCTTGATTTTATACATCTGTCAGCAATGGGTGTGGCCGAAATAGCCAATTCCACTCATTTGAAGGGGTGTCCACCTACTTTTGGCCATGTAGAGTATATATAAAATGTGTTCTATCGTTTGTCCCATACAACTGGCTGAATTGCACTACAGCGCTGCATTGTTACAATCAAAGTAACCTTCAAAGATAGTATCAAAAGGCTGATCCACACACAGCATTATCACTGTTGCTATCACATTATCCCTGTAAGGATATGTTGTCAATCAAAATAACTAATTTTCTTCCGTATATGTGACGGAGTGGAAATATCACCCCATCCAGGTCGTTAACTCACAGCCCTAAGAAGCACCATCAATACCACTGATTCAAAGAAAGCAAAGGCATTTCTGGATCCAGGTCTACAGTACCTCAAGGTCTCAGTAAGGCAGTAGCAATATACTTCGCCATCCGCTTCATATAGACCATGTATGGTGGACTGGGATGTCATTATTGCCTCATTCCTGTAGACCAGTGCTCATTTATAGATCTAAATCTATCTATTTGTTTTTATTATTTAACCTTTATTTAACTAGGCAAGTTAGTTAAGAACACATTCTTATTTACAATGACAGATTAGGAACAGTGGGTTAACTGCCTTGTTCAGGAGCAGAACGATAGATTTTTACCTTGTCAGCTCAGGATTCGATCTAGCAACATTTCGGTTACTGGCCCCTATGCTCTAACCACTAGGCTACCTGCTGCCCTGCCGCTATCTCAATTGTTATGCATATAAAGGCATATAAAGATGTAGGCCTGCAAAATAACTGAGTTAGGCAGGTAGCCTAGAGGTTATTTTCTAAAAGAGCATTGGGCCAATAACCGAAAGGTTTCCGGTTTGAATCGCCGACCAGGTGAAAAATCTGTCGATGTCCCCTTGAGCAAGGCACTTAATCCTAATTGCTCCAGGGTCACTGTCAATAATGGCTTATCCCTGGCCGTGACCTCACTCTCAGGGGGGAGTAGGATATGCAAAGAAAACATTTCTAATTCACATGCGTATAATACACACTTGTACATGTGTGAAATAGGACAAATGTAAGAACTCCCAGATCAGCAAACCCTTATCGGCGGTGGCCACACAGCCGGTGACCTTCCCATACCTCTGCCTTTCAACTCAAACTGTTTGTCCCATCTCTATCAGACACTGAGTTCTGTCCCTGAGTTCTGTCCCCTCCTCAAACACCTGACATTATTCACAAGGCCCTACGTTGCGCAACTCTGCTGAGATACAACGACAACCCTTTCCATTCGCCATCTACCATATGTGTAAAGCCTATGGTACAGAGGCAATTTTTGGGGCAGTATTGTCAAGCAATAATGCCATTAGTGATTGCCTTGAAATCATCCATTGAAAATGAGCAACTTTAGATATCCATCTCCCAATGAAAATTGCTATCACATGGCCCTCCTGCAATGGCTTGGTACTTATGTGAATGGATGTACTAAACCGGTACATCCAGGTATGAGATACAAGTTGAAAAAGACTATCTGTATTGGTACTGGTGAACTGTGCTGGACACGCAAGTTTGCACTTACAGCATCTGATGTGCCACCTAGTCTACCTACCAGGGGTGCATTATTATAGGTGTGTAGTATTATCTGAGAGGCCACTGACTATTGCTGATCTTGTTTACTTTCTAGTATAAAAAAAACAGGCCACATCACAGCAAACTGCAGTAAGGGAGGAAGGGAAGCCGCCACATTCATGATTATGTTGAATAACACTACGCCTCCGTGGCCAATTATTGATGCTCAGAATAAAGAAACAAACCATTTTCAACCAATGAGGTTATGAGGTAAACGATTGTGCGGATGTTCAATATTTGTATCATAAAGCTTCCATTTAGTCTCAGGACCATTTCAATTAAAGTGGCAATCAGCAGTAGAGACAATAACAAGGCGTTTTCCCGCCCCTGTTCCAGCAAAAAGCCGAGGCGTGGGTTTGGAGAAATGTAACCTCTCAAATTCATAGGCGGTACCATGGATGCATGGACTGACCATCCATGATGTAAAATTATAGTTTTAACCGTGCTGAGGCTGTATAGTGTTTGTTTACATTGACTTTGTTTACAAACAGTGGAGTAAATAAAGTTTATATTCTGGGTCCTGATGGGTTACGACAGTTGAACTAAGCTCATGAGGCATTTATGTGTTATATTCTTCAAGAATCAATCTTTAATTTAAGTCAAAAAAATGGATGTTGCAACTGCTGATTTCCCTTTTAAGGATGCAAGGTACCTGAGGTCATCATATGGCAAAAGTGGTCATATGACAGAAAGCACAATGAGAACCGCATCGCACTTTCACGAGTATAATTTCATTGAGTAACAAATGTTATCATAACGTTACAGGAACACAATCTCATCACCAATTAGGAACCGGGGGCAGCAGCACACGCGGGGTTGTGTGTGATAAGGATGGACGGAGAAAGGAAGGGCTGGATAGAATGATTGATTGAGGGACCCCCGCTCCAATCCTATTTTGGGTGACCTTGCCCTCTTGGGGGTTAAACTAATTAGCTTCTGCCTCTCCGTGACCCCTGGTGACCTTTGGCATGAAAGGCAGTAGAATTGAAAGATGACCACAGGCCTGGTATCAGTGCCCTTCTGTTGCCAACCCCCCCCCCCCCCCCGCACACACACACACACACACACACACACACACACACACACACACACACACACACACACACACACACACACACACACACACACACACACACACACACACACACACACACACACACACACACACACACACACACACACACACACACACACACAGACACACACGCTCCACAGATAATGGTCAATACAAGGAACTGGAAATAGGGGGACGACACCCAGGTATTAGGATGTTTGAGCTGTTTGCGCTCCTTTTAATTGGTTGGCGAAGAAGTGTGCCGTGTTTTTTTTTATGTACGTGAGATCGAGACTGTCAAGATTTCTTTTAGAATATTGCTCTAAAACATGAACCTAAAATGAGTAATAGCACCTTTTTCATTTCACTTGAAGCACTGAATTCTACCATCACCTTCGGCACGCTGAGTAGGGCCTGGGTTTTTCCTGTCCACTCTAGGTCATGGCAGGCACTGTCTCTTCCCACAAAACAAAGGCTCAAGTCATACTGATCAACGCATTTCTGTCAGGTTCAAATAAAACATTGTGTGCCAAGAGATTGACTGCAATCCTATCCTCCTATCCTGTTTGTTCTGCTGCATGCTTCAATGCACTGTAACTCACTGTAAATCAGCCTGTAGCTGCCATATTTGGCTTATTCCTTTAAGCTCCTCGTGGAGCAAATGGCCCCTTAAACAACACAGCCGAACTACAAACCCTGGGCCAGATATTGAAAATCTGGTCTATTCTGTTGCTGTATTTCCTTCAAAATGGCTTCTGTGGTGCCAGTCAGGGTAATTAGAAAGGAAATAGGCCTGCCTATATCACTATTTGAGGCATCGGGCATTAACCATAATATATTCACTATCACTTTCAATAGAAACTATCAATTACATTTTTCAGTTGGCATTTAGAATTGAAAGTTTAGCTCTGGTCCCCTCAATCTCAATGAGCTTGTATAGTCAATAGTCAACTTGTCTGCTCTGCTCAAGCAGGCAAGGGTTCTCGTGCCCAAGACACTGCATTTACTATGTGGTCCTGTGGGGTTCAGTTGGTAGAGCACGGCACTTTCAAAAACAGGACTGTTGGTTTGATTTCCACCAGGGCGTCCCATACTTAAGTGTATGCACGCACTACTGTAAGTCGCTTTGGATAAAAGCATCTGCATATAAGTGATAGTACTCTAATGAATGGCAGACAATATCCTTTAGCACTCTGTCGCTGGAACAGCATCCGCTTCCCTTAGCTCAATTCAAACTGGAATGGTAGGTTTGCGAAAAGAATTTCTAGTGTTTCATTCTATCTGAACCTTTGTGTGGTGCTAAACTCTGTATTGCCGAAATAGGAACACTATAGCTTTAAAATGGGGTGTGACTCCAGGCTTTTGTGGCAGCTCTAGTTTAGCCAAGAATGTTTACCCCACTGACACAATTAATACTTTTCTCATCACTGCTAATTTGGTAATTGTATGTTTATGCTGGTTGTAAAAGATAATATTTGTCTTGTTCCATCTTTTTGAAGGACTACATCCATAGTACGTCTCTCACGCATTGTGCATATAATCATCCAATCATTTCAAAGCGTATTAAACCAACCATTTGATTTATGTGAAATAAAGTACAGTAGCGAATTTAGGGGGTAGTCTGAACATCTTGACTATGTTGTAAATTGTTGTGCTAAGGTCGCTGCAGTACCATCTGGCATACTTGTGCTAATTTAGCAGGAATGAGGTAGACACCACATTTATCATTAAATAATTTATTGTATGACAAAGTCTGCTGTCAAATAAAATCCTAAGCATTTTACAGTGTCACATTTGAGATTGACCACTTTATGTTATATCAGCGGGTTAATATTTTGTAAGCTTGTAAGTTGTTCGTTACTTTGATTTACTGTTAGCATTACATCAGTAAGATTCACTACCTTTTCATTTGACCTAGTATTACAGAATATATTACAGCCATAGAAAACTGGAATTATCTTCACAGGTCAAATAATTGTGATATCATGACCGTCAATATCATGAAAATCAAGGCATGACCGTAAGATTATCAAGATGAAAATGTGTGTCATTTTACAATTTTAACTAACTGCAATTAGTATTGATCATATTGATTTGGGGGGAAAAAACATGAAAACCTCAAAAATACACACATCAAATTGACACACTGATCAACTATATTGTTCTATATCAATTAAAAAGAGAATCATAATTACTTCAGTTAACCTTTCGGCATGGGGTAGGCAATACACTCCTGTGTTATGACTGGAACCATTCGTACAATATATCATTGAAAAGTTTCACATTAAATTAGCAAACATTTAATAGATGAAAGAAAGTGGGGAGAATAGAGAGGGAGAGAGGGAAAGATGGAGGAGGGAAAATTAAATAGAGAAAGAAAGGGGGTACCTCTTGCATGCATCGCAGTGGTGTTGTGTGGCAACAGCCCGGACAGGTGTATCGCTCCAGTACTCCATGGCAACACTGATTCAGACAACGAGAAAAAGAGAGAGGGTGGGGGAATAGGGACAGGGAGCGAGAGGACGAGAGGACAAGATATACAGAGAAAAGAAAGGAGAAAACAAGAAGTCTTCCAGCCTCAGTCCTTGATGCTTCTTCTCTCCTGGCAGCTTGGGGAGTGGTGGGCGGTACCGTAAGCTCCCCCCTCCTCCACCTATCTCCTCCATTGGCTGAAGCCCCCTGCCTGTCTGTGTGTTATAGTGGAGCAGCGACTGAGAGCAGCCTCCTCCTCCCATCTCCCTCCAACTCCTGAGAGGTTGAAATGGCAGGAGGGCTGGGAGGTAGTGACTAGTGACTACTGTCTGGGCAGTAAGCCTGCTAATATCTGCCCTATCCCTCTTTATATTATTGCCGCTCTCTCATTAATATCTGTTCCTTCGCCACCCTCTGAATGGACATAGTGTATTTAGTCAGTACAGTACTATGTATGTATGGATGAATTTCGGTGTGTGTGTGTGTGTGTGTGTGTGCGTGCGTGTGTGCATGCACGTGTGTACGTGAAAAAGAGGAAGAGATCATTTTGATCATTTGAAATGTCACTTCGTGCAAGGTCTCCCCTCCACTCCCTCTTTTTTCTCCCTCTCATTCTATCTCCCTTCTTGCACCCAGGCCGAACTGATATATCCTTACATTAATCTTTCTCCTGCTTTATTGGATCCATGCTGCAGGATGAGTATTGATTTCCCCCCCCCCTTTCTTTTCATCTGTCCTCTTCTCCCTGAATAGTCCATAGTGTGAGAGGGACACTAGAAGAAGAAAAAAAACATGTTTGCAAAATTACAGAATTGATGGGATTCAAGAGAGAAAAGATGAATTGTTCTGCAAAGTACTGTATATGAGTACTGTAACCATGAGGCACCTTAAGAACTCCACTGGCATCATTATAAAAGCTACCAGAGTACACCACAGTCCTAAGAGATACTGTAATTGAACTTAACCAAAGAAGACAAACAAATATTTGGAGTTGTTGCAGAATATAGTCATTTGAAACGGACTTGTACGTGAGTCGATAGGTAAAAACATGGTCTCCCCCAAAAATATTTCACTCATATTATTGTATAAAACCAGTGATTTCCTCAAGGAATGGTTGTAGACGTGTTCCCAGAAATCAGTCCTAACTGACATAACACACCCACATCAAACCGCACCCCCAAGAAGCAAATCTTGTTTTTCATAATGAGTAGCAGAAAAGCCCAGGCAAAATCGGTCAGTTCAGCCCCCCTTTAACGTACTCAAACAGGAACCACCCGCAGGGCACAAACTGATTGAATCAACGTTTTGTAAGTTTTTGTAAGTCGCTCTGGATAAGAGCGTCTGCTAAATGACTTAAATGTAAATGTAAATGTAAACGTTGTTTCAACGTAATTTGTCAAAATATTGTGACATGGAATCTACGTCGAAAATACATTTGATTGGAAAAAGTAATTATCGTAAACTGTTGTTTTGAGAGTTACATTTTCACCCACAGGATTATGTCATCATGGTAACCAAATGTCAACATATACAAACTTATGTAGAATTTGTACCTTTAAAACATCAGATCTTAGCAGAAAAAAAATAGAGGCTGGGAAGATATTTGTCACTGACTATTGTCAATGTGCTATTGTGAATATGCTCGTTGAGAGAGCTCCACTTAAAAAAAAAATACAGTATATATTCACTGTTGCTATTGAAGTCATTCCAAAGGGTAGGTTTAACAGAGCAAATGACATTTGACCATACTTTATCAATCATCAAACTTTATTTAAAGGCCCTGTGCAGTCAAAACTGTGATTTTTCCCCCTGTGTTTTGTATATATTTCCACACTATGAGGTTGGAATAATACTGTGAAATTGTGAAAATGATGATAATGCCCTTTTAGTGTAAGAGCTGTTTGAAAAGACTGTCTGAAACGTCAGCCTGTTTTGGTGGGGTGGAGTTTTGGCCTGCCTGGTGACGTCACCAGGTGGTAAATAAGTTAATAGACCAATAAGAAAGAGAGTTCCAAACCTCTTTGCCAATATTAGCTAGTTTTCAGTTTTCTCCTCCCCAATCAGACAACTCCCAGACTGTCCGAGCTAAATTCTTGTTTGAGAAATTGCTCTTTGCTTATAAGCTATTTTTGTTTCTTTTTGACCATTTTAATTGAAAACAATCACAGTAAGGTACTAATTTTTACCCAGAAATGTTTGGGTATTGAGATCGAAACTTCAACTTTGACTTTTGGTTGAGATGGAGACGTGAATCCAACATAACAATTATTAATTTGTAAACAAACTGGAATTAAAGTCAGACTAAGTCAGTGGCACAGATGGAACTATCCAAGCAGAAGAAAAACATCCTTCAAATGTTGATATTTGGTCACGTTGACAACCAAACACAATTCAATATCACTTTTGAAATACAATAAACAGCCTATTAACTTGTTAACAAATGATATGTTGGATTCATGTCTCCAATTTAAACAAAAGTTCAAAGTTAAAGAATGGGATTAAGCCAGTTGTCACGTTCGTCGTAACGAGGAGACGCAGTGTGATTGGAATACATTCTTCTTTTATTCAAACGAAGAACACTTAAACAAACGTGACGCTATAAACAACTAGTGCTGACATGCAACTACACATAGACAATAACCCACAAATCCTAAATGGAAATTGGCAACCTAAACAGGATCCTCAATCAGAGACAACGATAAACAGCTGCCTCTGATTGGGAACCAATTCAGGCCACCATAGACCTACAATAACCTAGACTTACAAAACCCCCATAGATCTACAAAAACCCTAGACAACACAAAACACGCATACCCACCCACGTCACACCCTGACCTGACCAAAATAATACAGAAATACATATATACATATATAACTAAGGTCAGGGCGTGACACCAGTGTCCCAGATGGAACTATCCAAGCAGTAGATACATACCAGTAGATACATATCCTTAAAATGTTGTCACCCAAACCCAATTGTCAACCAAACCCAATTCAATATTACTTTTGTAATAAAGCAAAATAGCCTAAAGTTAAGGCTGTCTTAATGTAACGTTCAACCTTAAAATGAGTGACACATCCATGGCCACATTGAGATTACTCTAACTATAAATGTCTTAAGTAATCATATAACGTGTGCATGTTCAATATAGCATGCATAGGTCATCGCAGGTCTGTGATAATTGCTGTAATAATCTGCACAGAATCTCGAACGGCATTAATCACTTGCACCATGTACTTTTAAGGTAATCTCAACTGCAATCGAGGTCATTTCCCACTGAGCATTTCAACCCCAAAAATCAATGGGATGACGTTGAATCAACGTGGAAAACTGATTAGATTTGCTCAAAATCATCAACATAAGGGGATTTTGTATTTTTTTCACCTAACTTTGAACCTAAATTCAGTAAATGAAATGTTTTGTTGATTTCACGTTGAATTCACGTCAGTTGAAAATTCAAACAATTGTTAATGAAAGCTAGACGTTGAACTGACGTCTGTGTCCAGTGGGTTGGTTCTACTATTAGATGAAGCACAGTGATAACACACTAATCTGTTGTATAAATTATTAAAATATCTGACATTGCATTCCCATTTGAACTTCGCTGTGCTTTTAAATGGTTGGAAGTGCGGTGATGTACATTTGGGGGACAACTAAAACCAAAAATCAGACATTGTTTTTCCATTGGAATTTGGTTATGCTTTTAGACGGTTGAAAGCATTATGATAGCACATTGTAAATGCAACTCTCTTTTTGAGTGGGTGAATATAGGTTGTTATCTCATTGATCAATATCTCAACCAAATATTACACAATTATCCACGTTGAAATTACATGGTGTGCCCAGTGATTTATCAAATGTGTTCCAGCACCCATTTCGTCAAATCTGGCACCATCACCAGTGGTGTAGTGGAGGGTAAACACACAAACTCTGTTTATGCACCACCTATTTTTTTACCACTACATCACTGACCACAGCACTGTGTGGTCCGGCGAATCTGGCAATAGCATCAAGTAACCAGTCCCCTTGCATGGTAATAGGATGTAAATGTAATCCACTTTGAGAACTGACCCCTTCACAATTTGGCCCTTCAACCTGTCCTAACTCCCTCTCCCCCAGCTGAGGGTCCCAGTTGTCCGGTGACCCCCAGCGCTCTTGGCCCTGCCCCCAGGACCCAGGGGTCGTCCACTGAGAGGACACGTGTGCCGGAGTCCCCAGGGACCCCACCCTGGGTCATATGGAAATCACCGCAGGAACCTTCAAGTCCCCTGGCTGTTACATAACAGTTGTGACAGTGCAAAAACAAAATGATGCATTCCGCCATTTTATTTTGATCACCATGTTTGCTCTGTGTCGTATTTTGATGTATGGAGGAATCTATAAATAGTGCCTCTGAAGTATAGATGACATGTTGTCATTTCAGGACATGATGCTAACAATATTTGGAGTTACTGCAAACATTATTGCCATTTTTGATGAAGGAAAAGTTATAGTGTGAGAGCACAATGATAATGGTTCCCCTTTTAAAAGGTCCATAGTCTATATTGTAGATGTGACATGGTGGTACATGACTGCATTTGTCCGGCTCATCCTATAAATTGGAGGTCACTGCTCTCGAGTGGCGCAGTGGTCTAAGGCACTGCATCTCAGTGCATAGAGGCGTCACTACAGTAGCTGGTTCAAATCAAGGCTGCGTCACATCTGGCTGTGATTGGGAGTCCCGTGGGGTGGTGCACAATTGGCCCAGCGTTGTCTGGGGTAGGCTGTCATTGTAAATAAGTCAGTTCTTAACTGACTTGCCTACTTAAATAAAGGTTTAATTTGAAAAGTATCTATTGTCTTATATTTTGGATTGGCATTTTAAGTGTCTGTGCTCAGTTGGTATAGCCTAGTGTTTTTCTTGCACAATCACCAACATTTGATTTGCACCTTTTAGGAAAGCAAGCTATATATCATTACTTTGGCTATGTTGGGGATGTTCAGGTAAACTGGCTCAATATTTTGGGACACAAACATCAGGTAAATAGGTCTTTCCAGCCCCAAACCCACAGTCCCTCAACAACAACTACTTCTGGCGCACCACAGAGCAGCTGAAAAGTGCCAGCTGCACAATCCCTTTCAGAGATTTTGGGATGATCTTGGCATGAAATGTAAAACATGCCAATATCGGTTACATTGACTTCCATTCGTTTTTGGTTAAAAAAATTCTAAAGTTAGCAGTTGGTTGACAGTCGCTAGGTAAACAAACTCAACGTGATTGCGCTGTGTCCATGTCTATAGACTGCTTTCAGGGTGAGGAAACAAATAAGTAATTGTGTAATTTAAAGTGAAACAGGGACAGAGAGGTTAAAGAACAGAACAGGGGGCTGCTGGTGGACGTGACACAACACCACCGCCCAGAACATATAAACGGCTTTCTCGATTCCCCCCTTGACAGGCGCATTAGGACACCTGACTGCACCCCTTCTTAGTAGCCCACGCAACAATGGCTACAGAGATAGAGGCAGGGTAGGGAAGGGGGTGTTGGCTGTTGTTGGTGGACCCCTGAGCGCGCCACGGTGAGGAGCACAAAAGAGAAGGGGGGGGGGGAGGGGAGGAGGAGGGGGGTTACATGCTGCGCAGACTCCACCATCTGCCGCCAAGCTGGTTGGGGATTGTGGTGTGGAAGGCTGGGTTGCGTGTGTGTGTGTTTATTGGGGTCGCTCTGCCCTGTACGTGTTAGCCCGGGCCAGCGGCAATACCCTCGTCTCCTAAAAATTAGACAGGACCCCCCGCGGGGTGATCTGCGGGACACAGCCAATTCGTTCTTATTTCCTTGTGTTTGCTTAGTGCGCTTTTGGTAATTAGTGAAATTACTTTGTCCGGGCCAGATTAGGCGGCACATGTAGCACGCTTCTTCTTCTCTGACTATGACCTAAATGGAATCCTATTCCCTAAATAGTGTACTACTTTTCACCAGGGCCAGCGTATAGAGTGCAATTTGGGACTAACACTCTGTTTCTCTAGTCTCTCCCCGAGGCTCATCATCCAGTTAGTCTGATTAAGATGCTTCACCAAGGGTTAACAACTGTTTTGCAAAAAATTCCCCACTGTAATCTGTAAATTAGGGTCACTACCACCAGACTTGCAGGTTTTCCTTTAAAACAATAGACTTCGAATGGTTAAATCATCAATTGGACTTCTGTGTTTTTTTTTACATCAATACTGAACATAACAAGTTAGCGTTGGTATTGCTGCAACGCCAATGGAAGGCGACACACACCGTCAAAACGTATTGAAAGAGAGAATTCCTGCCACTTTTGGCCACTGTGTTGAGTGTGTAAAGACAAGCAGCAGGTAGTAAACTAAAGTATATTTTCTTAGTTTTCTTAGTTTCTTAGAAAATATACTATAGTTTACTATGATCTAAATAATGTAGTATTACTATATTTATATAATATATTATTCACTGTTTTTGCAGACATGACTGTAGTATACTGTAGTATTTACTATAGTGTTCTTTTGGACATGACCAGTATACTGTAGTATTCACTGTAGTGTTTTTGCGGACATGACTGTAGTCAAGGTTGGGGAGTAACGGATTACATGTAATCCGTTACATGTCATTTTTTTTATTTTTTTTTACGGTAACTGTAATCCGTTGTTACATGCAAAAATATTGTAATCAGATTACAGATACTTTTTTAAAAACTAGATGATTACTTTGAGGATTACTTTTAAATTCAGAAAGGATTTAGCAAAAAAAATATTTGACACTTCTCTGTTTTCTCAATGACATTCAAATCAGCATTGAAAAAAGGAACACATTTTCATTTGTTCCACCTGAGCGAGTCTGACCACAAATCAGAGACCACTATTATGACACACCAAATGTGTTTGATGGATCTCTGGAAATTAGCAGGAATGGGCTTTTTGTAGGCTACAGTCCAATATATGTCTTCCAATGCTGCTACTGCTACGGTAAGGATGACAGCAGTGGTATGGCCAGCTATGTAAACTTTAACTTGAACTTTATCCTTCAATAGATGTCGTTCAATTGGTAACATACATTTTTGTCTTCTTCTAATGCCACTTAAGGGGATAGTAATCTAAAAGTAACTGAATGTAATCAGATTAGATTTCTGAGTTTGGGTAATCCAAAAGTTGTGTTACTGATTACAATTTTGGACAGGTAACGAGTAACTGTAACGGATTACATTTAGAAAGTAACCTACCCAACCCTGACTGTAGTGTATTCACTGTAGTGATTTTGTGGACATTACTGTAGAATACAAGGTTATTATAGTAAACTAAAACTAAAATAAAAACTACAATTGGAAAAACTATTTAGTAACCTAAAATACCTTAGAATAATTATGAAAAACATTGGAACAATTAAAACTATACTGAAACTATTATCTTCGACTGCAAAGCGAACTAAAATAAAATAAAAACCATCATAAATTATGTTCAGTTTTAAATCTAATGCGGCTTTCAAACTTTTTCAAGCTTCTGATTCTGACGAGTAAATGCTGCCAGTTGATGGCAAATAGACCTAGTTTGTGCATCACTATCACTAGCTATCATCAGAGACGGAGAGGCAAAGCAAGATCATTACATGTGGCCAAAATCTGTCCCCGCGAGATAAGCAGACCTTTTTGCATGGAGGTCTATGAGAGTGTCAAATTACGTAAGGCTAATTTGATCAAATAGAGTAAGGTTTAGCATGTTACAAACGTACTGATATAAGTGATGAAGAGGATATGTGTCTGCACCAGGTACTCTCACTACTGGTGTACCCCAGGGCTAGGTTCTAGGCCTTCTCCTCTTCTCTCTATACATCAAGTCACTTGGCTCCGTCATATCCTCACATTGTCTCTCCTATCATTGCTATGCGGATGACACTCTACTTTGTTTCACCTTCCCCCCCTTCTGACACCCAGGTGGCGACACGCATCTCTGCGTGCCTGGCAGATATCTCCGCTTAGATGTGGGTCCACCACCTCAAGCTCAACCTCGACAAGACAGAGCTGCTCTTCCTCCCGGGGAAGGTCTGCCTGCAACAAGACCTCTCCAACACGGTTGACAACTCCACACTGTCCCCCTCCCAGAGTGCAAAGAAACTTGGCGTGACCCTGGACAACACCCTGTCGTTCTCTGCAAACATCTAAGCAGTGACTTGCCCCTGCAGGTTCATGCTCTACAACAGTGGTCACCAACCTTTTCTGAGTCAAGATCATTTTCTGGGTCAAAATGCAAGCAGAGATCTACTGCTTATATTTTAAAAAATTACGTAAACATATGAAACATTAACCTATTATTAAAAACAGTTCCGTAGCAATGAAGTTTGTAGTAGGCTATATGCCCAATACATTCTGACTGCATATCTGCTATGCTTCAATTTCCCTGCCAATGTTGTTCTTCTCAGACCATTTTGAAATTATATTTAAAAAATGTAGGTGGCCTATATGATCACACTTATAATACATAATTTGTTGTATTACTTTTCAGGCACAGCTGAGTGAGCGTAATACTTTGCTATTTGTATTATTTTACTGGACTGGTCTGATGGTCAGTTTGAGAGAAGGGAGAGAGCAGGGGTGAGGCTGCATCTCACCCGACTCAGTCTCTCCGCTCTCCCTCCCTCCACATAGAAAAGGGGACACTGTCTTCCAGCTGATGGCTGAAATTCAAGTCGCACTGCATTATTTATGCCTCATGCACCAATTCATGTTGTTAATCTGATGTCCAGATAAAGTGAAATATGGTCAAGCGAACAGAGGACGGGTTCCGCGAGCACAGGCCAGGGTGGTGCATGCAAATTAAACTTGAGAGTTTATGAGTGTGACTTTGTGCGAACAGAACTGCATTCTGCACGCAGTAAATTAATTTGAAAGCTGAGATTTTTGTTCGCCTGAAGAAATACTTACTACATGTCAACATTCTCACGTACACGCCGCTTCTCCACACGGGTCTTTTTTCCCCGCCCAGACCAATTTTCCAGTTTGCTTTCAAATCCATTTTGCTCTTGCAACTGCTTACTATATTTTATAACGGGGAAATTCTAGCCAATGAGCATAGCCTGTAACAGTCTACTGAAACGCAATTGTTCACGTTTTTGGACCAATCACAGCTTGACTGCTCTCTAACACGATTTTTGACTATGGAAATGAAAGGGAACGGTGAATTCAATATTGATTTCAATATTGAGATTGACGGTGGCAGTTATTTGGTCTTCTGTTATTAAAACAGACTATTGATGCTCATCTAGCTAGGAATGTTATGCTGATGAATGAGGACCCAACAGCGACGTAATAGTAACAGAGTCTTTATTCCAGTATCAAACAAACAATGATTCTCCTGGATATATCAAAGGTAAATCCAAAACAGGAAACTGAAATCCTCTCGTCAGTAGAGAGGAACGACAGGAGACGCGACCACAGACTGCAGGTCGCCTCAGGAAGGCACAGGCCGTAGCTGACATAGACACCTGCTCACACGCAGCATCTGAAGAAGGCAAAAACACGACAGGGCGGAACAAGGACACAGGAACAGCAAACATCAAACAAGAATCCGACCAGGCAGAAGCGGAAAACAGAGGGAGAAATAGGGACTCTAATCAGAGGGCAAAATAGGGGACAGGTGTGAAAGAGTAAATGAGGTCGTTAGGAGAATGAGAAACAGCTGGGAGCAGGAACGGAACGATAGAGAGAGAGAGCGGGAGAGGGAGAGAGGGAGGAGGAGAGAGAGAGAGAGAAAGAGGGAAAGAACCTAATAAGACCAGCAGAGGGAAGCACAGGGACAAGACATGAAGATCAAAGACAAAACATGACAGTACCCCCCCACTCACCGAGCGCCTCCTGGCGCACTCGAGGAGGAACCCTGGCGGCAACGAAGGAAATCATCAATCAACGAACGGTCCAGCACGTCCCGAGATGGAACCCAACTCCTCTCCTCAGGACCGTAACCCTCCCAATCCACTAAGTACTGGTGACCACGTCCCCGAGAACGCATGTCCATGATCTTTCGTACCTTGTAAATAGGAGCGCCCTCGACAAGGACGGGGGGGGGGGAGGGAAGACGAACGGGGGCGCGAAGAAAAGGCTTGACACAAGAGACATGGAAGACAGGGTGGACGCGACGAAGATGTCGCGGAAGAAGCAGTCGCACAGCGACAGGATTGACGACCTGAGAGACACGGAACGGACCAATGAACCGCGGAGTCAACTTGCGAGAAGCTGTCGTAAGGGGAAGGTTACGAGTGGAAAGCCACACTCTCTGACCGCGACAATACCTAGGACTCCTAATCCTACGTTTATTGGCGGCTCTCACAGTCTGCGCCCTGTAACGGCAAAGTGCAGACCTGACCCTCCTCCAGGTGCGCTCACAACGTTGGACAAAAGCCTGAGCGGAGGGAACGCTGGACTCGGCGAGCTGGGACGAGAACAGAGGAGGCTGGTACCCAAGACTACTCTGAAACGGAGATAGCCCGGTAGCAGACGAAGGAAGCGAGTTGTGAGCGTACTCAGCCCAGGGGAGCTGTTCTGCCCAAGACGCAGGGTTTCGAAACGAAAGGCTGCGTAATATGCGACCAATCGACTGATTGGCCCTTTCTGCTTGACCGTTAGACTGGGGATGAAACCCGGAAGAGAGACTGACGGAAGCACCAATCAAACGACAGAACTCCCTCCAAAACTGTGACGTGAATTGCGGACCTCTGTCTGAAACGGCGTCTAACGGGAGGCCATGAATTCTGAACACATTCTCAATGATGATTTGTGCCGTCTCCTTAGCGGAAGGAAGCTTAGCGAGGGGAATGAAATGTGCCGCCTTAGAGAACCTATCGATAACCGTAAGAATCACAGTCTTCCCCGCAGACGAAGGCAGACCGGTAATAAAGTCTAAGGCGATGTGAGACCATGGTCGAGAAGGAATGGGAAGCGGTCTGAGACGACCGGCAGGAGGAGAGTTACCTGACTTAGTCTGCGCGCAGTCCGAACAAGCAGCCACGAAACGGCGCGTGTCCCGCTCCTGAGTAGGCCACCAAAACCGCTGGCGAATAGAAGCAAGCGTACCCCGAACGCCGGGATGGCCAGCTAACTTGGCAGAGTGAGCCCACTGAAGAACAGCCAGACGAGTAGAGACAGGAACGAACAGAAGGTTACTAGGACAAGCGCGCGGCGACGCAGTGTGAGTGAGTGCTTGCTTTACCTGTCTCTCAATTCCCCAGACAGTCAACCCGACAACACGCCCTTCAGGGAGAATCCCCTCGGGGTCGGTAGAAGCCACAGAAGAACTAAAGAGACGGGATAAGGCATCAGGCTTGGTGTTCTTATTTCCCGGACGATAGGAAATCACGAACTCGAAACGAGCGAAAAACAACGCCCAACGAGCCTGACGTGCATTAAGTCGTTTGGCAGAACGGATGTACTCAAGGTTCTTATGGTCAGTCCAAACGACAAAAGGAACGGTCGCCCCCTCCAACCACTGTCGCCATTCGCCTATGGCTAAGCGGATGGCGAGCAGTTCGCGGTTACCCACATCATAGTTGCGTTCCGATGGCGACAGGCGATGAGAAAAGTAAGCGCAAGGATGGACCTTATCGTCAGACTGGAAGCGCTGAGACAGAATGGCTCCCACGCCCACCTCTGAAGCGTCAACCTCGACAATGAATTGTTTAGTGACGTCAGGAGTAACAAGGATAGGGGCGGATGTAAAACGCTTCTTGAGGAGATCAAAAGCTCCCTGGGCGGAACCGGACCACTTAAAGCAAGTCTTGACAGAAGTCAGAGCTGTGAGAGGGGCAGCCACTTGACCGAAATTACGAATGAAACGCCGATAGAAATTAGCGAAACCGAGAAAGCGCTGCAACTCGACACGTGACTTAGGAACGGGCCAATCGCTGACAGCCTGGACCTTAGCGGGATCCATCTGAATGCCTTCAGCGGAAATAACAGAACCGAGAAATGTGACAGAGGAGACATGAAAGGCGCACTTCTCAGCCTTCACGTAGAGACAATTCTCTAAAAGGCGCTGGAGTACACGTCGAACGTGCTGAACATGAATCTCGAGTGACGGTGAAAAAATCTGGATATCGTCAAGGTAAACGAAAACAAAAATGTTCAGCATGTCTCTCAGTACATCATTAACTAATGCCTGAAAGACAGCTGGAGCATTAGCGAGACCGAACGGCAGAACCCGGTATTCAAAATGCCCTAACGGAGTGTTAAACGCCGTTTTCCACTCGTCCCCCTCTCTGATGCGTACGAGATGGTAAGCGTTACGAAGGTCCAACTTAGTAAAGAACCTGGCTCCCTGCAAAATCTCGAAGGCTGACGACATAAGGGGAAGCGGATAACGATTCTTAACCGTTATGTCATTCAGCCCTCGATAATCCACGCAGGGGCGCAGAGTACCGTCCTTCTTCTTAACAAAGAAAAATCCCGCTCCGGCGGGAGAGGAAGAAGGCACCACGGTACCGGCGTCGAGAGAAACAGACAGATAATCCTCGAGAGCCTTACGTTCGGGAGCCGACAGAGAGTATAGTCTACCCCGAGGGGGAGTGGTCCCCGGAAGGAGATCAATACAACAATCATACGACCGGTGAGGAGGAAGGGAGCTGGCTCTGGACCGACTGAAGACCGTGCGCAGATCATGATATTCCTCCGGCACTCCTGTCAAATCACCAGGTTCCTCCTGAGTAGAGGGGACAGAAGACACAGGAGGGATAGCAGACATTAAACACTTCACATGACAAGAAACGTTCCAGGATAGGATAGAATTACTAGACCAATTAATAGAAGGATTATGACATACTAGCCAGGGATGACCCAAAACAACAGGTGTAAAAGGTGAACGAAAAATCAAAAAGGAAATGGTCTCACTGTGGTTACCAGATACTGTGAGGGTTAAAGGTAGTGTCTCACATCTGATACTGGGGAGAAGACTACCATCTAAGGCGAACATGGGCGTGGGCTTCCCTAACTGTCTGAGAGGAATGTCATGTTTCCGAGCCCATGCTTCGTCCATAAAACAACCCTCAGCCCCAGAGTCTATCAAGGCACTGCAGGAAGCAGCTGAACCGGTCCAGCGTAGATGGACCGACAAGGTAGTACAGGATCTTGATGGAGAGACCTGAGTAGTAGCGCTCACCAGTAGCCCTCCGCTTACTGATGAGCTCTGGCTTTTACTGGACATGACATGACAAAATGTCCAGCAGAACCGCAATAGAGGCAAAGGCGGTTGGTGATTCTCCGTTCCCTCTCCTTAGTCGAGATGCGAATACCTCCCAGCTGCATGGGCTCAGTCTCTGAGCCGGTGGGAGGAGATGGTTGAGATGCGGAGAGGGGAAACACCGTTAACGCGAGCTCTCTTCCACGAGCTCGGTGACGAAGATCTACCCGTCGTTCTATGCGGATGGCGAGTGCAATCAAAGAGTCCACGCTGGAAGGAACCTCCCGGGAGAGAATCTCATCCTTAACCTCAGCGTGAAGTCCCTCCAGAAAACGAGCGAGCAACGCCGGCTCGTTCCAGTCACTGGAGGCAGCAAGAGTGCGAAACTCTATAGAGTAATCCGTTATGGATCGATCACCTTGACATAGGGAAGCCAGGGCCCTGGAAGCCTCCTTCCCAAAAACTGAACGATCAAAAACCCGTATCATCTCCTCTTTAAAGTTCTGATAATCGTTAGAACACTCAGCCCTTGCCTCCCAGATAGCTGTGCCCCACTCCCGAGCCCGACCAGTAAGGAGTGATATGACGTAAGCGATCCGAGCTCTCTCTCTTGAGTACGTGTTGGGCTGGAGAGAGAACACAATATCACACTGGGTGAGAAAGGAGCGACACTCAGTGGGCTGCCCAGAGTAACATGGTGGGTTATTAACCCTAGGTTCCGGAGACTCGGAAGACCAGGAAGTAGCTGGTGGCACGAGATGAAGACTCTGAAACTGTCCAGAGAGATCGGAGACCTGAGCGGCCAGGGTCTCAACGGCATGACGAGCAGCAAACAATTCCTGCTCGTGTCTGCCGAGCATTGCTCCCTGGAACTCGACGGCAGTGTTGAGAGAATCCATAGTCGCTGGGTCCATCTTGGTCGGATTCTTCTGTTATGCTGATGAATGAGGACCCAACAGCGACGTAATAGTAACAGAGTCTTTATTCCAGTATCAAACAAACAATGATTCTCCTGGATATATCAAAGGTAAATCCAAAACAGGAAACTGAAATCCTCTCGTCAGTAGAGAGGAACGACAGGAGACGCGACCACAGACTGCAGGTCGCCTCAGGAAGGCACAGGCCGTAGCTGACATAGACACCTGCTCACACGCAGCATCTGAAGAAGGCAAAAACACGACAGGGCGGAACAAGGACACAGGAACAGCAAACATCAAACAAGAATCCGACCAGGCAGAAGCGGAAAACAGAGGGAGAAATAGGGACTCTAATCAGAGGGCAAAATAGGGGACAGGTGTGAAAGAGTAAATGAGGTCGTTAGGAGAATGAGAAACAGCTGGGAGCAGGAACGGAACGATAGAGAGAGAGAGCGGGAGAGGGAGAGAGGGAGGAGGAGAGAGAGAGAGAGAAAGAGGGAAAGAACCTAATAAGACCAGCAGAGGGAAGCACAGGGACAAGACATGAAGATCAAAGACAAAACATGACAAGGAAGCTAACTAGCTAACGTTTAGCTATGTGGTTCAACCAAAGCTGCTGTTCTATACTGTATGTATGTGATAGTCATTGCTAAACAATATGAAAGGGAAGGGGGGATACCTAGTCAGTTGTACAACTGAATACATTCAACTGAAATGTGTCTTTATTATTTAACCCAACCCCTCTGAATCAGAATAGTGCAGGTAAGGGATGAAGTGAACCTATAGGAGGATAGTTCTCTCCGAGGTGGGTTGGGCATGAACTGACGGCATGCTGTTCAATTTATTATTTTTATTCACCTTTATTTAACTAGGCAAGTCAGTTGAGAACAAATTCTTATTTACAATGACGGCCTACACCGACCAAACCCGTTCGACGCTGGGACAATTGTGCGCCGCCCTATGGGACTCCCAATCACGGCCGGTTTTGATACAGCCTGGATTCGAACCAGGGTGTCTGTAGTGACGCCTCTAGCACTGAGATGCAGTGCCTTACACTTCGATCTCACTGACAGCGTCATTGCAATTTGGTACACTAGAATTACATTCATTTCCAATGAAATGAGGCGCTTGCCTTGTAGCATTGCGTTGCAGAGGCAGTTGCCGTGTGTTCGGTGTGGTGCATTCGTTGGATTTATCGAACATCTGCGTCAAACTGTAGACGGCTTGACAGAAATGGTAGCAGAAGGTGAATGTTGAACTTTTGTTGCATACATATCCAGATGATGCTGCATACTATTTTGCGCAATGACGCTGTCGGTGTGATCAAATCAAATCAACGTTTATTTGTCACGAATACAACCGGTGTAGACCTTACAGTGAAATGCTTACTTACAGGCTCTAACCAATAGTGCGAAGAAAAGGTATGTGTGTGTGTGTGTGTGTGTGTGTGTGTGTGTGTGTGTGTGTGTGTGTGTGTGTGTAGGTAAGTAAATAAATAAAACAACAGTAAAAAGACATTTGAAAATAACAGTAGCAAGGCTATATACAGACACCAGTTAGTCAGGCTTATTGAGGTAGTGTGTACATGTAGGTATGGTTAAAGTGACTATGCATATATGATAAACAGAGAGTAGCAGCAGCGTAAAAGAGGGGTTGGGGGGGGAACACAAATAGTCCGGGTAACCATTTGGTTACCTGTTCAGGAGTCTTATGGCTTGGGGGTAGACCGTTGCGCCACTAAGCCATGCTGACTGACAAGTGGCACGGATTGGTACAGGGCAATTCCACCGTAAGGAAATGATGCTGAGAATCAGATTTTTCAAACAAACCAATCATTGCAAATTATTAAAAGTATTTATTGTGCATTAAATTGTATGGTTTGTTTCACTTTTAAATCATTGGTTTGTTTGACATATCATTCAAAAGTTTGGGGTGACTTAGAAATGTCCTTGCAATTGTTTTTGAAAGAAAAGCTATTTTTTGGTCGATTAAAATAACATCAAATGTATCAGAAATACAGTGTAGACATTGTTAATGTTGCACTGCATGTTGTGTTAATCCAGGCCAATCCAAGTTTATAATTTTAAAAGGCTAATTGATCATTAGAAAACCCTTCTGCAATTATGTTAGCACAGCTGAAACCTGTTGTTCTGATTAAATAAGCAATAAAACTGACCTTCTTTAGACTAGTTGAGTATCTGGAGTATCAGCATTTGTGGGTTCGATTATAGGCTCAAAATGGCCATCAACAAAGACCTTTCTTCTGAAACTCGTCAGTCTATTATTTTTCTGAGAAATCATGCGAGAAATTGGCAAGAAACTGAAGATCTCATACAACGCTGTGTACTACTCCCTTCACAGAACAGCGCAAACTGGCTATAACCAGAATAGAAAGAGGAGTGGGAGGCCCCAGTGCATAACTGAGCAAGAGGATAAGTACATTAGAGTGTCTAGTTTGAGAAACAGGTGCCTCACAAGTCCTCAACTGGCAGCTTCATTAATAGGGCTAGGCCCCTGTTTTCTCAATTTCCGCCTGAATGACGTGCCCAAAGTAAACTGCCTGTTGCTCAGGCCCTGAAGCCAGGCTATGCATATAATTGGTACCATTGGAAAGAAAACACTTTGAAGTTTGTATAAATGTTAAAATAATGTAGGAGAATATAACACAATAGATATGGTAGGAGAAAATCCAAAGAAAAACCAACCTGAAATGTCTTTTTTGAGAGAGACCATCCTTGAACTCTGAAACATTTATTTGGGCAGCAATCTGAGGTGCAGTTAGCTCTAATTAACTTATCCTCTGCGGCAGAGGTAACTCTGGCTCTTCCTTTCCTGTGGTGGTCCTCATGAGAGCCAGTTTCATCATTGTGCTTGATGGTTTTTACGACTGCACTTGAAGAAACTTGAAATGATTGACTGATCTTCATGTCATAAAGTACTGATGGACTGTCGTTTCCCTTTGCTTATTTGAGCTGTTCTTGCCATAATATGGACTTGGTCTTTTACCAAATAGGGCTATCTTCTGTATACCACCCCTACCTTGTCGCAGTACAACTGATTGGCTCAAACGCAATAAGAAGGAAAGGAATTCCACAAATTAACAAGGCACACCTGTTAATTGAAATACGTTCCAGGTGACTACTGTTGGTGTTCGTTCCTTGTTCTTTGTCAATCATTGGCTCATTGGTGAAATTAGCATTTAGACAATGTCTTTAAGTAAATCAATCAAAAACCTTTATTAATACAATTGCAGACAGAAGTTGACAACGGGAACATAGCACGCATGTTTCCATGTAGGTTCTGCATAATAGAAAAGGGTCCAAGTGGTTTTATTATGCTTGCAGTCATCCCTTAGTGATGTCACTGCCTACATCATTACCTTCTACTCATGAGACCAAGCCCATGCCTACACAGCTATACAAACAAGACTAAAGGCTCAGCAGTCAATGTCCACTCCCCTAGTTGATTTATAGTGGTATGTCTGACTAGTCTCTTATCTCTTTCACTCCCCTGCAGAGTTCTGTGTCTATGCGTCTCTTTTATCTTTGAGGTGCTTTTTCACAGACACCCTGTTTTGATTGCCATAACTCACACATCTCTCAGACTGTTTTTTATAAGAAGCAGAGACTAGAAAAGTACTGTGGAACAATATTAAACCTTATAATGCATATATATATATATATATATATATATATATATATATATATATATATATATATATATATATATATATATATTGTTAATCTGTGGTCTAGGACCCTATACATGTAAGGGGGGATGGGTCTTATAACCCTTCCCCTTCTATTAATACAACATAAGCATAATCAATTATTATAATACTTCAAAAATTTGGTACAGCCCCTATCATGAACCTAAGGTGAACCCAACACTACCTCATGAAGCTGGTTGAGAGAATGTCAAGAGTGTGCAGAGCTGTCATGAAGGCGAAGGGTGGCTAAATATATTTTGATTTGTTTAACCCTTTATTTGATACTACATGATTCCATATGTGTTATTTCATAGTTTTGATGTCTTCACTATTATTCTACAGTGTAGAAAATAGTACAAATAAAGAAAAACCCTGGAATGAGTAGTTGTGTCTGAAGTTTTGACTGGTACTGTATGTATCACTCTATCTTCCTCAAACTCCAGTACCATGCTTTTGTTAACCTTTTTACCAATGTCTTTGGATTGTGCAAAGATTATAATTTGGGACTTCGAATCATACTAAATCGAATTTCATATCCTGTACTGTTCTGCCCTCTCTTTAGATTATGCTGAAATCAAAAGCCCTTCTTACATCAGCTGATATCTCAAAGTGCTGTACAGAAACCCAGCCTAAAACCCAAAACAGCAAGCAATGCAGGTGTAGAAGCACGGTGGCTAGGAAAAACTCCCTAGAAAGGCCAAAACCTAGGAAGAAACCTAGAGAGGAACCAGGCTATGAGAGGCTACCAGTCCTCTTCTGGCTGTGCCGGATGGAGATTATAACAGAACATGGCCAAGATGTTCAAATGTTCATAGATGACCAGCAGGGTCAAATAATAATAATTACAGTGGTTGTCAAGGGTGCAACAGGTCGGCACCTCAGGAGTAAATGTCAGTTGGCTTTTCATAGCGGATCATTCAGAGTATCTCTACCGCTCCTGCTGTCTCAAGAGAGTTGAAAACAGCAGGTCTGGGACAGGTCAGCACGTCCGGTGAACAGGTCAGGGTTCCATAGGCAGAACAGTTGAAACTGGAGCAGCAGCATGGTCAGGTGGACTGGGGACAGCAAGGAGTCATCAGGCCAGGTAGTCCTGAGGCATGGTCCTAGGGTTCAGGTCCTCCGAGAGAGAGAAAGAAAGAAAGAAAGAAAGAAAGAAAGAAAGAGAGAAAGAGAGAGAAAGAAAGAGAGAGAAAGAAAGAAAGAAAGAAAGAAAGAAAGAGAGAATTAGAGAGAGCATACTTAAATGCACACAGGACACCGGATAAGACAGGAGAAATACTCCAGATATAACAGACTGACCCTAGCCCCCCGACACAAACTCCTGCAGCATAAATACTGGAGGCTGAGACAGGAGGGGTCGGGAGACACTGTGGCCCCATCCGACGATACCCCCGGACAGGGCAAAACAGGCAGGATATAACCCCACCCACTTTGCAAAAGCACAGCCTCCAAACCACTAGAAGGATATCTTCAACCACCAACTTACCATTCTGAGACAAGGCCGAGTATAGCGCACAAAAATCTCCACCACGGCACCACCCAAAAGGGGTTGCTGATGCCCGACTGTAAAAACTTGGAGATCTTCACTGGTTCTGAGGGAGGTGGTGTGGCCACAAACAGTGCCTGGGACACCTTCCAGTGCTACCGCTGTCCAGAGAACAGCCACAGGGTGGTCGAGACATCTGCCGCAACTTCATCTTTAGTGTGTCAGCTCTGCTGCACCTGGGAGCTAAAGGTATGGCACCGCACGCCCAACAGCCATGTATGCTTAAACATACTTGTATGCTCATTCATGTGTTCTCAAAGCAGCAATCAGCAGTTGAAACAATAACAAAGTGTTCTCCTCACCCTTGTTTCGTAAAATGCTGAGGTGCTGGAGAAATGTAACCACTCTCAAATTTATAGACAGAGCTATGGATACAAGGACTGACCATCACAACTCCTCCTAAAACCCCATTGGAGGAGATGACCCAAGGTTACTCGCCTAAGACCCCTCCAATGGATTTTGAGAAGGCTGCGAGAGGAAGTGAGGATTTGAGCAGAGATAATGATAATGGCGCCGGAGGAGATGGCTGACATTTTTCGCGCTCCTAACCAACTCAAATCAAATTGTATTTGTCAAATGCGCCTAATACAACAGGTGTAGACCTTACAGTGAAATGCTTACTTACAAGCCCTTAACCAACAATGCAGTTTAAACAAATACCTACAAAAATTAAGAATAAGAAATAAAAGTAACAAATAATTGAAGAGCAGCAGTAAAATAACAATAGCCGGCTATCTACAGGCGGTACCATTGCAGAGTCAATGTGCGGGGCACCGGTTAGTCGACGTAATTGAGGTAATATGTACATGTAGGTAGAGTTATTAAAGTGACTATACATAGATAATAACAGAGAGTAGCAGCAGCATAAAATGCAAATAGTCTGGGTAACCATTTGATTAGACGTTCATGAGTCTTATGGCTTGGGGGTAGAAGCTGTCCAGAAGCCTCTTGGACCTAGACTTGGCGCTCCGGTACTGCTTGCCGGAGTGCAATAGAGAATGCATCATCTGTGGATCTGTTGGGGCAGTATGCAAATTGGAGTGGGTCTAGGGTTTCTGGGATAATGGTGTTGATATGAGCCATGACCAGCCTTTCAAAACACTTCATAGCTACAGACGTGAGGGCTACGGGTCGGTAGTCATTTAGGCAGGGTACCTTAGTGTTCTCGTGCACAGGGACTATGGTGGTCTGCTTGAAACATGTTGGTATTAAAGACTCAGACAGGGAGAGGTTCAAAATGTCAGTGAAGACACTTGCCAGTTGGTCAGCGCATGTTCGGAGTACAAGTCCTGGTAATCCGTCTGGCCCTGCGGCCTTGTGAATGTTAACCTGTTTAACTTCTTATGGCTGCAGGGGCAGTATTGAGTAGCTTGGATGAAAGGTGCACAGAGGTGCCCATAGTAAACTGCCTACTCCTCAGTCCCAGTTGCTAATATATGCATATTATTATTTGTATTTGTATTGGATAGAAAACACTCTGAAGTTTCTAAAACGTTTTGAATTATGTCTGTGAGTATAACAGAACTCATATGGCAGGCAAAAACCTGAGAAGTTCCACTTCCTGTTTGGATTTTTTCTGAGGCTGGTAGATTTTCAACCAAGCTCCCATTAAAATTACAGCGAGATATGGATGAGTTTTCACTTCCTACGGCTTCCACTAGATGTCAACAGTCAATAGAACTTTGTCTGATGACTCTACTGTGAAGGGGGGCCGAAGGAGACAGGAATGAGTAACCACTGCCATGAGGTGACCGCGCTTTGACCACGCGCGTTCACGTGAGAGGCAGCTCCGTTCCATCGCTCAACTGAAGTCAATGTAATTCTCCGGATGGAACGTTATTCAAGATGTATGTTGACAACATTCTAAAGATTGATTCAATACATCGTTTGACATGTTTCTACTGACTGTTACGGAACTTTTGGACATTTCGTCACTTTTAGTGAACGCGCTTTGGGACTTTGGAATTGTTTACCAAACGCGCTAACCAAATTAGCTAATTGGACATAAATAACGGACATTATCGAACAAATCAAGCATTTATTGTGGACCTGGGATTCCTGGGAGTGCATTGTGATGAAGATCATCAAAGGTAAGGGAATATTTATCATGTCATTTCTGGTTTCTGTTGACTCCAACATGGCGGCTAATTTGACTCTTGTTCTGAGCTCCGTCTCAGATTATTGCATGGTTTGCTTTTTCCGTAAAGTTTTTTTGAAATCTGACACAGCGGTTGCATTAAGGAGAGGTATATCTATAATTCCATGTGTATAACTTGTATTTCTGTTGAAACGATGTGGCTATGCACTATCACTGGATATTTTGGAACTAGTGAATATAACGCGCCAATGTAAACTCAGATTTGTTTATATTAATATGAACTTTATCAAACAAAACATGCATGTATTGTGTAACATGAAGTCCTATGAGTGTCATCTGATGAAGATCATCAAAGGTTAGTGATTCATTTTAGCTATATTTCTTCTTTTTGTGACTGCTATCTTTCGCTGGAAAAATGGCTGTGCTTATTGTGGTTTGGTGTGACCTAACATAATCGTTTGTAGCGCTTTCGCTGAAAAGCATATTTGAAATCCGACACTTTGGTGGGATTAACAACAAGATTACCTTTAAAATGGTATAAGAAACATGTATGTCTGAGGAATTTTAATTATGAGATGTCTGTTGTTTTGAATTTGGCGCCCTGCACTTTCACTGGCTGTTGTCATATCATCCTGTTACCGGGATTGCAGCCATAAGAAGATAACCTCTCTAGGCTAGATGGGACGCTACCGTCCCACCTGACCAACATCCAGCGAAAGTGCAGGGAGCCAAATTCAAACTACAGAATTGTAAATATTTAACATTCTTGAAAATACACATGCCATATGTAAAAATAAAGCTTAACTTCTTGTTAATCCAGCCACGGTGTTAGATTTCAAAAAGGCTTTACGGCGAAAGCAAACCATGCGATTATCTGAGGACAGCATCCCATCACACAAACACAGACAATCATATTTCATCCCGCCAGGCGCGACACAAAACTCAGAAATAACGATATAATTCATCCCTTACCTTTGAAGAGCTTCTTCTGTTGGCACTCCAATATGTCCCATAAACATCACAAACGGTCCTTTTGTTCGATTAATTCCGTCTTTATATCTCCAAAATGTCCATTCATTTGGCGCGTTTGATCCAGATAAACACCGGTTCCAACTCGCACAACATGACTACAAAATATCTAATAAGTTACCTGTAATCTTTGTCCAAACATTTCAAACAACTTTCCTAATACAACTTTAGATATTTTTTAACGTAAATAATCGATACATTTAAGACGGGATAAACTGCGTTCAATAGCGGATAAAAACAAAGTGGAGCGAGCTTTCAGGCCCCAACCACAACAGTACACTAGACTCGACCCTCGTTCTGAACAGCCCTACTTCTTCATTTCTCAAAGGAAAAACATCAACCAATTTCTAAAGACTGTTGACATCCAGTGGAAGCGATAGGAACTGCAAGCAAGTGCCTTAGAAATCTAGATCCACATAAAAATCCCATTGAAAAGAGAGTGACCTCCCCCAAAAAAAATTCTGGATGGTTTGTCCTCTAGGTTTTGCCTACCAAATAAGTTCTGTTATACTCACAGACATCACTCAAACAGTTTTAGAAAGTTCAGAGTGTTTTCTATCCAAATCTACTAATAATATGCATATCCTAGCTTCTGGGCCTGAGTAGCAGGCAGTTTACTTTGGGTACACTTTTTATCCGGATGTGAAAATACCGCCCCCTAGCCTAGACAATAAAGCAAAACATAATGTTGCTGCTACTGTCTCCTATGACCGAAAATAGCTTCTGGACATCAGAACAGCGATTACTCACCTCGACCTGGACAAAGATATTTTCTTTAACCTCTTTTGGCGCTAGCAGGACACCTACGACAACATCCGGTGAAATTGCAGAGCGCGAAATTCAAAATACAAAAATCGTAATATTAAACATTCATGAAAATAGAAGTGTCATACATCATTTAAAAGCTTAACTTCCTGTTATTCCAACCGCGTTGTCAGAGTTCAAAAAGGCTTTACTGCAAAAGCATACCATGCGATAATCTGAGGACAGCGCCCCACACCAAAATACTTTTTCAACCAGCACAGGCGTCACAAAATCACAAATAGTGATTTAATAAATCACTTAACTTTGAAGATCTGCCTCTGTTTGTAATCCCAAGGGTCCCATCTACACAATGAATGTTTGTTTTATTTGATAAATTCCTTCTTAATATCCAAAAAAGTCTGTTTAGTTGGCGCCAATGATCTCAGTAATCCACTCGTTCAACATGCATACAAACGAATTCAAAAAGTTATCGGTAAAGTTTGTCCAAACAAGTCAAACAATGTTTCTAATTAATCCTTAGGTACTCTAATATCTAAATAAATTATCATATTTAAGACGGAGAATAGTATGTTCAATAGGAAAGATAAATAACGAAGAGCGCGCACCTCATTCATGCGCCAACAAGACTACTTTTCTAATGAGAGACACCTTGTAGTTCTTCCAACTACTTGCTCATTTTTCAAAAAACATGCCTGAAACACTTTCTAAAGACTGTTGACATCTAGTGGAAACCATAAGAACTGCAATATGGGTCCTATCTATTTGTATTTCCCATAGGCTAGCACTGAATTGGCCTGTGACCTCAACAGTTTTTTTTTACGGATGGATATTCCTCGGGTTTTGCCTGCCATACTCACAGACATTATTATAACAGTTTTAGAAACTTCAGAGTGTTTTCTATCCAATGTTACCAAGTATAAGCATATCCTAGCTTCTGGGCCTGAGTAACAGGCAGTTTACTTTGGGCACGTCAGTCATCTGAAATTCCGAACAAAAAACAGTCTCCAAAACAGGTTTAACGAGTACGACGCGAAGGATATACTGCTTTCTGGAGGCCAGGCTCAAACCCCCGTCATTTGCGTGAAGAAAAGACTGAGAAAAAGGGGCGGAGGTCGGGCTGCCTTCTGAGAATTCGTAGGCGAGTGAGTAAACTTCCACTACCATCCGTACTATTGGCCAACGTGCAATTACTGGAAAATGGATGATCTACGATTAAGACTAGCCTACCAACGGGACATTAAAAACTGTAATATCTTATGTTTCACGGAGTCATGGCTGAACGACGACACAGATACTATAGAGCTGGCTGGGTATTCCATGCATCGGCAGGACAGAGAAGCTACAGCTCATAAGACGAGGGCCGCGGGTGTGTGTATATTTGTAAATAACAGCTGGTGTGCGATTTCTAATATTAAAGAAGTCTTGAGTTATTGCTCACCTGAGGTACCTCATGATAAGCTGTAGACCAAACTCTACCAAGAGAGTTCTCATCTATATTATTCATACCGTCTATTTACCACCACAAACCGAGGCTGGCACTAAGACGGCACTCAACGAGTTGCATAAGGCCATAAGCAAACAAGAAAATTCTCATCCAGAAGTGGCACTCCCAGTGGCCGGGGACATTAATGCAGGCAAACTTAAATCCGTTTTACCAAATTTCTACCAGTATGTCACATGTGTAACCAGAGGGGAAAAAACTCTAGACCACCTTTACTCCACACACAGAGACACATACAAAGCTCTCCCTCGCCCTCCATTTGGCAAATCTGACCATAATTCTATCCTCCTGATTCTTGCTTACAAGCAAAAACTAAAGCAGGAAGTCCCAGTGACTTGCTCAATAAGGAAGGGGTCAGATGACGCGGATGCTACACTACAGGACTGCTTTGCTAGCACAGGCTGGAATATGTTCCCGGGATTCATCCAATGGCAACCAATGGCATTGAGGAGTATACCACCTCAGTCACCGGCTTCATCAATAAGTGCATCGACGATGTCGTCAACCCAGAGCATATCGGACTGCTTCTACCTACCACATCACCAGATTCCTGCCGCTCTGGATCATTACACTGGCTCATCGCAGCTAGCTAGCTGCAAACGAGTCACTACTGTTAGCTAACGCCTCTGTCCCGAAGCAAGTACCAGCTAGCCTTGAGCTAGCCTCGAGCTAGGCCCATATACCAGCTAATTCTAGGGCTACAATACCTCCATTGCCAATTGGCCTGGACCCTTTATTGTTGAGACGGAGCCCCGCCGATCCATCACGACTGGACTGCCGACGTGATCGCCCGAGGTGGTCTCAACAGGCTATGCTGTTACGATGTCGCCGAAGAACCATCTACTATCCCCGCTAGCTTTTCTGAACGCTGTGTCCCCTGCTCGCCTGGCACCCTGAATCCCCTATTGCTGCTCTTTTGACCCTATGATCACTCGGCTATACAGCTGATGCCCCCTGGACTGTTTCAATAACACGGTACCTCATTTTGTTTACCTGTCGGCCTCAGCCTCGAACTCAGGTCCTGTATGTACCTAACTGACCTGCTCTGCCCATTCATCGCCATTTACCTGTTGTTGTCTTAGCTCTCCTGATCAACACCTGTGATTGCTTTATGCCTCTCTCTAATGTCAATATGCCTTGTCTACTGCTGTCTTGGCTAGTTATTATTGTTTTATTTGACTGTAGTGCCCTCCGTCCCGCTCAAAATGCCTTAGATAGCTCTTTTGTCCCACCCAACACACATGCAGAGACATCACCTGGCTTAACTGGTGCCTCCAGAGACGAAACTTCTCTCATCTTCACTCAACGCCTAGGTTTACCTCCACTGTACACACATCCTACCATACCATTGTCTGTACATTATGCCCTGAATCTATTCTACCACGCCCAGAAATCTGCTCCTTTTATTCTCTGTCCCCAACGCACTAGAGAACCAGTCCTTATAGACTTTAGCCGTACCCTTATCCTACTCCTCCTCTGTTCCTCTGGTGATGTAGAGGTTAACCCAGGCCCTGTAGCCCCCAGTTCCACTCCTATTCCCCAGGCGCTATTATTTGTTGACTTCTGCAACCGTAAAAGCCTTGGTTTCATGCATGTTAACATCAGAAGCCTCTCCCTAAGTTTGCTTTATTCACTGCTTTAGCACACTCTGCCAACCCTGATGTCCTAGCCGTGTCTGAATCCTGGCTTAGGAAGGCCACCAAAAATTCTGACATTTCCATTCCCAACTACAACATTTTTCGCCAAGATAGAACTGCCAAAGAGGGTGGAGTTGCAATCTACTGCAGCGATAGAATGCAGAGTTCTGTCATGCTATCCAGGTCTGTGCCAAAACAGTTCGAGCTTCTACTTTTAAAAATCACCCTTTCCAGAAATAAGTCTCTCACTGTTGCCGCTTGTTATAGACCCCCCTCAACCCCCAGCTGTGCCCTGGACACCATATGTGAATTAATTGCCCCCCATTTATCTGTACTCAGATTATTGCATGGTGTGCTTTTTCCATAATTTAAAAAAGAAATCTGACACAGCGGTTGCATTAAGGAGAAGTGTATCTAAAGTTCCATGTATAATACTTGTATCTTTTATCAATGTTTATTATGAGTATTTCTGTAAATTGATGTGGCTCTCTACAAAATCACTGGATGTTTTGGAGGCAAAACATTACTGAACATAACGCGCCAATGTAAACTAAGATTTTGGGATATAAATATGAACTTTATCGAACAAAACATACATGTATTGTGTAACATGAAGTCCCATGAGTGTCATCTGATGAAGATCATCTAAGGTTAGTGATTCATTTTATCTCTATTTCTGCTTTTTGTGACTCCTCTCTTTGGCTGGAAAAATGGCTGTGTTTTTCTGTGACTAGGTACTGACCTAACATAATCGTTTGGTGTGCTTTCGTCGTAAAGCCTTTTTGAAATCGTACACTGTGGCTGGATTTACAAGTTTATCTTTAAAATGGTGTAAAATACTTGTATGTTTGAGGAATTTTAATTATGAAATTTCTGTTGTTTGAATTTGGCGCCCTGCACTTTCACTGGCTGTTGTCAAGTCGATCCCGTTAACGGGATCTCTGCCATAACAAGTTAACAAACCTCCAGACAAGCTTCAATGCCATACAACACTCCTTCCGTGGCCTTCAACTGCTCTTAAATGCAAGTAAAACTAAACGCATGCTCTTAACCGATCGCCGCCCGCACCCGCCCGCCCGACTAGCATCCCTACTCTGGACGGTTCTGACTTGAATATGTGGACAACTACAAATAACTAGGTGTCTGGTTAGACTGTAAACTCTCCTTCCAGACTCACATTAAGTATCTCCAATCCAAAATTACATTTAGAATCGGCTTCCTATTTTGCAACAAAGCATCCTTCACTCATGCTGCCAAACATACCCTCGTTAAACTGACTATCCTACCGATCCTTGATTTCAGCGGTCATTTACAAAATAGCCTCTAGCACTCTACTCAGCAAATTGGATGTAGTCTATCATAGTGCCATCCATTTTGTCACCAAAGCCCCATATACCACCCACCACTGCGACCTGTATGCTCTCGTTGGCTGGCCCTCGCTTCATATTCGTCGCCAAACCCACTGGCTCCAGGTCATCTATAAGTCTTTGCTAGGTAAAGCCCTGCCTTATCTCAGCTCACTGGTCACCACAGCAGCACCCACCCGTAGCACGCGCTCCAGCAGGTATCTTTCACTGGTCATCCCCAAGCAAACACTTCTTTTGGCCGCCTTTCCTTCCAGTTCTCTGCTGCCAATGACTCGAACGAATTGCAAAAATCACTGAAGCTGGAGTCTTATATCTCCCTCACTAACTTTAAGCATCAGCTGTCAGAGCAGCTTACCGATCATTGCACCTGTACATAGCCCACCGAACTACCTCATCCCCATATTGTTTGGCTCCTTTGCACCCCAGTATCTCTACTTGCACATTCATTTTCTGCACATCTATCACTCCAGTGTTAAATTGCTAAATTGTAATTATTCTGCCACTATGGCCTATTTATTGCCTTAACTCCCTAATCTTACTACATTCGCACACACTGTATATAGATTTTTATGTTGTGTAATTGACTGTACGTTTTTTTATCCCATGTGTAACTCTGTTGTTTGTGTCACACTGCTTTGCTTTATCTTGGCCATGTAAAAGGGTGCGTAACTGGTGGCATAGAAGTCAGACACAGGAGAGCAGAACTAGGTAGTAGCCGGAGCAGTTTAATCCAAAACCCAACGGCATAAAAATACAACAGAATATGGGTACAAAAACCCAACGCGCACCAGTAAACATGTGCACAAGCACTTACAACAAACAATTCCACACAAAGACATGGGGGGAACAGAGGGATAAATACACAACAATTAATGAAGGAAATGGAAACCAGGTGTGTAGGAAAACAAGACAAAACAAATGGAAAATGAAAAGTGGATCCACGATGGCTAGAAGACCGGTGACGCCGACCGCTGAACACCGCCCGAACAAGGAGAGGAAACGACTTCGGTGGAAGTCGTGACAGGCCAGGTCGCAGTTGTAAATGAGAACTTGTTCTCAACTGGCCTACCTGGTTAAATAAAGGTGAAATAAAAAATAAAATAAAATCGTTGTTCTACTTGTGCTCTTTCCACAGATAGCTCTGTCTTGCTGATAACATCTGATCTGATGAGACTCCAAATGCGATTTGACTCCTGTATTACTGACTGTATTCAATAAAACGTCCAATGTCAAATATAAATAATTTGGGATTCTATACTTGATAGATGGTAGTTCCCAATCAGACAATTACTATAATAAAAATGTTTTCCATCAGTGCAATGTTTGGTGAATGCAAGGTCTTTTTTGTCCTCAGTCCTCTTATATGTAGATAAGAATTCAGCTTAAAATGACCATCATCGAGTCCATCCTCACCTCCTCCATCACTGAAACGGATTGTCCGGTCTGCTGAGAGGGTCATTGGCTGCCACCTGCCCTCCATCGAGGTCCTGTATGACTCCAGGGCAAAGAAGCATGCAATAAAGATCATCGACGACCCCTTCCACACTCTCCTCCAAAGATTCCCCTCTGGCAAACAGTTCAGGTCAATCACAACCAAAATCTCCCGCCTCCTGAACACTTTCTTCCCCCATGACATGGCCCTCACCAACCGTCCACCTGGTCCTCTTATCCATGGACTTTGCACTCTACATGATTAATTTACAGACCATGCACCCTGCACTATCATCCCAAAACTGCACATTGCTCTTTGCACATCTCTTATATCCATAATTTAGCTTATTTGTTTACATTTGAGTCATTTAGCAGAAGCTCTTATCCAGAGCGACTTATAGGAGCCATTAGGGTAAAGTGCCTTGCTCAAGTGCTCGACAGATTTTTCACATTTGGCTCGGTTACTGGTAGGGTTGCCAACTTTCTCACTACCAAATAAGGGACAAAAGGTTGCGTGCCAGTGCACGGGGGTATGGTGTTGTTTGAAAGAATATACAGTGTATTGTCACGACTTCCGCCGAAGTCGGTCCCTCTCCTTGTTCGGGCGGTGTTCGGCGGTCGACGTCACCGGCTTTCTAGCCACCGCCGATCCATTTTTCATTTTCCATTTGTTCTGTCTTTGTCTTTTCACACCTGGCTTCACTTATTCAATTACTTGTTTATTATTTAACCCCCTGTTCTACATGTTGTATTTGTGAGAGATTGTTTGTTGTATTGTGGTCCGTATTGTGGGCTTAGTAATTCTCTTGTATTTTGATGACTTTGAGTAAAGTTACTTTTATTTTACTCATCTCTGCTGTCCTGCACCTGACTCCTCTGCACCAGCTACACACAGACCGTTACATGTATATTCTTATTCAATTGGAAAGGCAAAACATTTGTATATTCCATTTAGCCTATAGCTTTACTAAAACTGTATCGTTATGTGAAAACACCTCAAAATAAATACGCAAAGAAATCACAATTTGGACCTTTACAGCAAAAAAAAAATACTTTTCAAGTGCAAAAGAGGAAAAGAGGGGCATGAGTCACTCACCAAGTCTACACATTTTTTGCTGCTCTTGACTCATTCAAGCAGTCCTTTCTCCTCTTGCATAGCCAGAGAGAAGTCATTACATGACCAGTCACAGTTCCCAGATATTTGAAGTTCATTTTTGATCAGCTCTGTGCTACATCGGTTTCTTGAGTCTGACCATTTAAAGGTCATCAGACAGAAAGTCCTCTCTACAAAGGCATTTGAGTCTGGCACACTGAGGACAAATGAGACAATCCTGAACATGTTGATCAAGTTGGCTTTCCCTAGGTTTTGGAAAACTGCCACCTACTTCTCACTGGTGGATTTTGTGGTATCCTGTCTGGCTTTCTGTATTTCCTCCCGGCTAGCACAAAACTCTTCATAGAGCTGGTCCATACTGACTGTCTCCAGGTCAGTGAAGGAGAGCTCCTCATACAGGCCAATCAGTTTCACCATTACATTTTCTGCTGAGAAATCAAACCACTTGTCAATGTATGTAATGACAGTGTCATAGAACTTCAAAGTCCTGTTGCTGCTTAGACCTTTGTGCTGACAATTGTTTGTCCATCAGCTGCTTGGTCTGGTATCAGAAAAAAACTGTCCTGTTTCAGCTGAAGCATCTTTAATGTTGAACTTTTGGACTTCCTCGTAAACATCTGTGATGCACAGCGCTGTTTCCTCCAGCTTTTTTTTCGCGTTGGTCAGAAACACACCCACTTTATGAAAAAGCACATAAATCTCAGCAGCTTCCGTCTTCATACTCAAAAATACTATTCAGTGCCACAGGACAGGTCTCCCTAAGGGACCTGAAGTATGATGTAAGAGCTGGCCAGCTTTGCTGGAGACGATCGACAGCTGGATGAAGAGAGAGCCATCGTGTGCAAACATGTCACAGAATTTCACGCCACTGACACAATGACAAGTGACTATTGCTGGTGGACAATTGAATGTGTTCAAATGTGGTTGTTTTTACATGTTTGAATCACGTTTCTTTGCTTACAGTTCCATATGTACTATTTAAGACATTTTTGATCAGTGACAATTATGTTCTGCTTGCTCAAAGTCACACATTTAATTTGCGCTCTTGACCGGCCTGTGCAATTGCAGGACTGGTCCTCTGCTCGCTCATCCATTTCCTCTCTCTTTCGACACAGTGTTTGCTCACGCATTGATGTTTCATCTTGCTCCAGCGCGCCATCTAGAGCTTGTTTGACTTTTGGATCGGATTTGACACCCTATAAGCGAGCAGCAAGAAGAATTGCCTCTCCCTACCTTCAGGCAATGCTATAACCCAACCCAAGCAATCCGTTCTGCCACCTGTGGTCTCTTGGCCCTAATAAAACATTAAATATAATTATTTTTATTTTAGTATTTTATGAACGAACACTCGCACTTGACTTTTTTCCCGCCTTATTAGCTCAGACTTTTCTGATAACTACTTTATTGAGGAAAAATGTACTTACTATGAGTGTGATATGTGGTTGTCTCACCCAGCTATCTTAAGATGAATGCATTTTAACTGTCCCTCTGGATAAGAGTGTCTGCTAAATGACCAAAATTTAAATAAGTGGACGCACTTGGCATTCTGCAACTTTGAGAAAAACAACTTAATTGTGTCTATTGTTCACACACATATCTGCCCTCTCATTGGCTAGAATGGTCCCACCTGATCGTGTCTCCTCCCGCCTGCCTTGAGGACATGCACAGTATTTTCATTGTTCGAGCGTCAATATAGTAGATAATCTTTGCTATCACTAGTTAACAACAGGGAAGAAATCTGAGGCAGAGATAGAGAAAGCGAGACGGCCACAAAAATGTTTTTGATCGGGGTGGGCCCACTCTGGTTTGCTTATTGCCCCGCCTTGAAGAGGAGGTGCCCCAGAGCAGACCAATAAGCAGACCAGAAAACTAACTGAAACTAAACTGAATTTCAAACAAAAATCAAAAAACGAATATAAAATTACAAAACTGTAATAACCTTGGTAGTATATTGTAGTATTTACTGTAGTGTTTTTGCAGACTTTACTGCAATTATTCACTGTAATATACTATAGTGTTTGTTTCTGCGGACATGACTGTATTATACTTTGGTATTCACTGGCACAACCTGTTCTGGTTGAGATGTTCCCACTAATCTAACAGTAACTGGCATAGTCGGGAAGTTGTGTCATTTTAGCTAACCCTAGTCTGCAGGTGTAAACTATACAACAGTCATGGCCTCAAAAACACTACAGTAAATACTACAGTATACTAGTCATGTTCGTAAAAGCACGACAGTAAATACTACAGTAAAGTCTGCAAAAACACAAGTGAATAATATAGTATACTACAATCTGCAAGAACACGTGAATCAAACAGTGAATCCTACAGTGAATACTATAGTATATAAATATGGTAATACTACAGTATTTAAACCATAGTATACTATAGTATTTTTTTTCTTTGTGTGGGTTAGCTATAAATGAGTAACATGTTTAAACTAGGACCACAATGGAAATAAATAGTTATTCTCAACAAATATTCTAACTGCATTATCCACATGTGGATGTATTATTTTTAAATGGTCAAATAAAATCAATCAATCAAGGGATACTGCAGTGTGAATTTAAGTATAGTATACTACAAAATTCTATAGTAAGCACTACACGATCGAGAGGGAACCTCTGAGGAAATCCCCAACATGAGCTCTCCAAGGACAGCACATTAAAATCAAAACAGCATTGACAAAGCTAGCAGTAAATCGATTTAAAAATTCTAAAGTAAGCACTATGTGATCAAGGGATACTACAGTGTGTAGTATAGTATCCTCCAGTATACTACAAAATTCTAAAGTAAGCACTACATGATCGAGGGATACTATAGTGTATAGTATTCTACAGTATTCTGTAAAATTATAAAGCAAGTACTACACATTTGAGGGATACTACAGTGTAGAGTATAGGATTTTAAAGTATTCTACAGTTCACTACAGAATTCTATAGTAAGTACTATAGTATTTTATAGTAAACTGTAGTAATTTTTATGTGGGCTTTCTCGCATTACAGTTCTCTACTGTGATGGACAGAGTCTCTCCACAGCAGCGGTGACCTCACTATTATTGTAACACACACACACACACACACACACACACACACACACACACACACACACACACACACACACACACACACACACACACACACACACACACACACACACACACACACACACACACACACACACACACACACACAATGTACTTAGGGTCAGCGGCACTGAGAGTCACAGCATGATACCTCAGCCATGGGGAAGAGCGTGGTCTCTTGGGAGTGTATGTTTTTGAGCCCCCAGCGGTCCCATCACGCAAGGGTGGTATTCTGCTCTTTTGATTTAGGAGTAACAATTGAGGCAAGACAGTCTAAAACAAACCTTTTTACCATCACTGACTTGGTGCCAGACGGTTGTGGTATTTGTTTCCACTTCACAATAACAGCACTTCCAGTTAACCAGGGCATAGACATTTTACGAACTGACTTGTTGGGAAGTCACTGAGCTCCTCAGTAAGGCCATTCTACTACCAATGTTTGTCTATGGAGATTGCATGGCTCTGTGCTTTTCAACCACGGGTGTGGCTGAAATAGCCAAATCCACTCATTTGAAGGGGTGTCCACATACTTTTGTATATATAGTGTAGCTCAAGCACATTTTCCTATCATTGTAAAATGACATTCGATACAGTTGACCTCCTCCCTCTGGTCAAGCTATGTGTTTCCTTCTTGACTGTCGCTCCATCTGTTGAAGGCTTGAAACACTTAGAACCTTCAACTCTGGAAGAAAATCTTAATCCAGACCTACTCTTATGGGCATTTCCATGGTTACAGAGTGACACTGAGACTCCGATTTTTCACTACATATATATCAAACAAAACAAATGATTACCAAGTTAAACAGTCCATACAACTCTACGCACAAGGACTACTTTTCGCAATTTCCACTGAAAATATTGCAAAACATATTTACTTGAGAAACAGTGCAGATGCAAAGATTGGTAACGGAACGACGGACGGTTTCTGCTGTGTGTGATGTCTTTCTGTTTCCAAACTTTGCATCTGCACAGTTCTTCAAGTAAATATTTTCAATTTCCAGTGGAAATTTGTTAAAAGTAGTCCTTGTGCATAGAGTTGCATGGTTTATTCAATTTTGCAATCATTGTTTTTATTTTTACATACATTTTAAAGAGAAAAATCTGAGTCTCAGTGTCACTGTTATCATGGATTTTTATTTGATTCTTGTTTGTTTGGCTTTTTCAAGCGCTTTTGAGATTATCTTTGTAATGAAAAATGCAATAGAAGTTGAATAATTATTATTTGGGTAAAAAAACTGTGCCTAATACTTCATTGAATTTTGACTCTGGCCTTCTGTGTCTAAGGCAGTGAACCAGGCAAGCAGTAAGACACTGCCCTCTGCTGGACAGTTTAGGGATGAGCAACTGATGGGGGTGGGGCCACAAAAAATCTGAACTCATGAGTGTCTCGCAGGTCTGCATGCCCACAACTATAGAGAGAAATAGTAATCGTGTCTTTTTTGTAGGCACTAACTCCGCCATAGTTAGTTTTACAAAGCCTATGGGGAAATGAATGACGTTATTGTAGGGTTTTTGGATAAACGCCAAAAATAAGGTCTGTGGTAAATACAGGCTTAGGAGATCTTATACGTTTTGTCTTATGAGATCATCTTCATTAGCTAACATCACTTTTTGTGAATTTTGAAGCATTTATGTAATTTAAAAAAAGCACCTACAGGCTTTACCATTTTAATTCATAAAGGTGATGTTTACTGACTGATATCATCTCACAGATCTCCTAAACCTGTGTCAACCTCAGACCTTATTTTTGGTGTTTACCCCAAAACCCTATTCTTTCCTCATTAATTTTCCCCATAGGAATAGCTGAACGAACCAGAGGTAACTCATGTCCGGTTTTTAGAACTACAAGCTGGCAAGCTCTATAACCACACATGCAGTCAGAGCCTGCCCTAGGCTTTTGGGGGCCCTAAGTGTTTCAGGGCCCCAAAGAAATCTATGCATGGGGCATAGAGAAAATTTTTCAGTTTTAAAGCTAATTTTATGTCATTCTGCTCATTTTGCCATGGTGCGGAGAGAAAAATGTGCCATTTTTACAGTTAATTTCCTGGAATTCTACAAATTTTTCCACTCATTTTGCCATGGGGTGGAGAGAAAACGCCATTTCACAGTTCATTTCATGCAGTTTTATACATTTTGCCATAGGAGAGAAATGTTTGCAGTTTTCAATATGATATCTAAGTGAGAGTGACTTATCAAGGAAAATTGTGCCAAGGAAAATAAATGAAATGGACAAATATCATATTATTTGATATTATTACTTCCTACTTTTTGTACTTTTTCTTTTTTAAGTTATTGTATGTATTCTGTTACTACAAATACAAATAACAAACTTATATTTCACACTGGTTTGCAGACCTCATTGTATTGCAACATGAATGTCAATACGCACAATAGGCTGATTGGGTAGATGATTCCTCACAGTCAAAGTCCCGCAATAAGAGCCATGATGCTAATGTTCGTGTAAACTCGCCACAGTTGTGGGTGTCACAGAGTAGGGTGATATCCCATTTCATGGATCCACAATCCATAGTTAAGGCTGTACAGCAGAGGAGGCTGGTGGGAGGAGCTATAGGAAAAGAGCTATGAAAACTCTGTTTGACTCTGTTCCATTAATTCCATTCCAGCCATTACAATGAGTCCGTCCTCCTATAGCTCTGCCCACCAGCCTCCTCTGCTGTACAGCCTTAACTATGGATTGTGTGCAATATGAGTGTCAATCAGTGTTGCCATGTTCGTAGTTTTGCCGCCAAATTGGGCTACTTTGAAAACGATGTCGCGTTTGAAAATGTATTGGTCACGTTTCTCTTTAAAAATATATATATATATGTTCACAGCTCTATCACAAATGGCGTTATATGTTCACAGCTCTATCGCAAATGGCGTTATATGTTCACAGCTCTATCGCAAATTCGACACATTTAATGTCAGTTTCATTGTGGACGTTTCCCTGAAATTAGTTGTTGGCATGTTGGCCTATCAGGGGCTATAGGCTACCTGCATCTAGCTCAGCAAACCATGGCAAAGTTAAATTGCAATTATAAACCCAGATTTTAGTCAAGGAGCCTATGCCTATTGAACTAACAAGTCAATCTCGAAAATAGGCCATTTATAATGGTTTGTAGTCTTAACATCTGGCACATAATAATGGCACAATTGCCAGAAAATAGCTTAACATTCGTTTTTTGAAGTTCGTCCAAGTGTTTTCTGCACAGAGATTTCGAGATCCTCTGTCCAACATTCATCACTCAAACTCTCCTGTCAGATGTATCTATAGTTACGCACATGCGCAAACGGTATTTATTTACAATTATAAACTGGGTGGTTTGACCCGGAATGCTGATTGGTTGAAAGCCATGATATATCAGACCTGTACCATGGGAGTGACAAAAACATACTTTTTACTGTTCTAATTACGTTGGTAACCAGTTTATAATAGCAATAACGCACCTCGGGGGTTTGTGGTATATGGCCAATATACCATGGCTAAAGTCTGCTCTTTGTGGTATATGGCCAATATACCACAGCTAAGGGCTATGTCCTAAGAACAGCCCTTAGCCTTGGTATATTGGCCACAGTGGTGACCCGTCATTCAGGGCACTGATCAGGTCAATGTCATACTTTCAAAATCTTGGCTAGCAGTCATTATCATGAATCAAGTCGACAATCTACTGCTAAATCCTTTTTAATCCTTGTCATATGAAGATAAATAATGAAGAGAAATTATAGAGAAAACGTATCGGTGGTCATCGGCCATTGGACATAAACATTTCAGAACAAGTTGGAAACCGCAAATTCAACAATAAGTGGTTTGGAAGGAATTAGTGACAGTGGCTAACTACAAGCATTGCAAAACAATCCCTAGCCTGATATTCAGTGGAGTGGCTGTGTGGTCCCAAATCTGGGATTGTCACGTTCTGACCTTAGTTTCTTTTTTATGTCGCTATTTTGGTTTGGTCAGGGCGTGAGTTGGGGTGGGCATTCTAGGTTTTGTTCTAAGTTTTGTATTTCTGTATTTGGCCTGGTATGGTTCCCAATCAGAGGCAGCTGTCAATCGTTGTCTCTGATTGAGAACCATACTTAGGTAGCCTGTTTTCCCACTTTGAGTTGTGGGTGATTGTTTTCTGTTTTGTGTGTATACCCTTCATTTTGTTCTCTCTCTTTGTTGTTTTTGTCATTTCAGTGTTCAGTTTATTTTGTAACATTAAAAATGAACACTTACCACGCTGCACCTTGGTCCTCTTCTCCTTCTCCCGACGACTTTCGTTACAGGGATAAAGTGTCTCTTTTCAAGTTTAAAATGATAAACATTCAACATTGGCCATGCTGTCAATGAAGCATGATTTGTGCCGCGCTCAAAACAACTGGAAATTCTGGGAAAAAAACAAGCTCCGACTGGGAAATACATTTTGAACAGTCATCCAACTCGGAATTGTAAATCGGGAACTCGGGCCTCTTTCTAGAGCTACAACCAATGACGCCATCATGATGCGACCTTGCTTTTTTCAGAGTTCCCGGTAGTCTTGAAAGCACCATAAATCCAGAGAATGCCAGACTTTGATGACAAAATTTGCACACGAAGGACTGCCGTGCCACCTTCCTGTTCGAGCACAGCACAACAAGGTGAGTCCAAAAATGTCTTGTATGCTGCGGCATAAATTATAATTAATATGCCAGGGAGATATGTATACTGTAGCTAAGAAAGTAATACTAAGTATATGTTGTGTAGTAAGCTGTTAGTAGACCATGTGCCTCACCCTAATCATTTGGTTTATTTACCCCTCTTAATTTCGCCTACTGTTCTGACTTGGTGGTGTACATGTAGCCTATAACCTGTTTTAGAGAAATGTAACGATCGAATTTTGTAAGAGCTTTCATTGTCTGCTTATATGTCCCCTTTATTTATCCTACGGTTCTGACTTGGTGTACTGGGAGAACACTGAAAGAATGGCCCATGTTCTGAATTCTGTCGCTGTACATTTCAAAATAAATAAATAAATATAAATAAATAAAGGTGAAATAAAAAAATAAAAAGTGCTGAACAAATAGTTATATTGACTACAGTGGCAGTTAGTGCTGTTTATGTACTGCAGTGCTAGCTTATGCTTTCAGTACTAGATTCATTCTCTGATCCTTTGATTGGGTGGACAACATGTCAGTTCATGCTGCAAGACCTCTGAAAGGTTGAAGGATGTCCTCCGGAAGTTGACATAATTACTGTGTTAATCTATGGAAGGGGGTGAGAACCAAGAGCCTCCTAGGTTTTGAAAGTCACTATACCAAGAGGATGAAGGAAGCTAGCCGTCCTCCGGCTACAACATGGTGCTACCCTACAGAGTGCTGTTGAGGTTACATTCATTGCAAAACAGTGTGTTTTAATCAATTATTTGGTGACGTGAATATATTTAGTATAGTTTTATCTCAAAAAGGATAACCTTTTCAATGTCTTACCATTTTTATTTTTTATGAAATTCACTGAGGAGGATGGTCATCCCCTTCCTCCACTGATTGACTAGGCCCGTCCAAGCTCGCTCATTAATGTCTTAATCGATATTACGGATTGCCTCTTATCTGCTCGTTGTCCCCTTATGCCATAGTGTGTACATATCAATTTTCAGTAGAAACCACAATATTTTAACCAAGTCAGCCATATCAGCTATGTTTTTTTTAAAGGAAGGAAATGTGGCTGAATTAACTGTTTCGCTGCCAGACAAGGCTTGGCTGATCAAATCAAATCAAATGTTATTTGTCACATGCGCCGAATACAGCCTTACAGTGAAATGCTTACTTACAAGCCCTTAAAAATAAGAGAGATAAGTGTTACGAGAATTATGTTCTCAATGTTCATAAACCAATTCAATTAAACTACTCAGTCTGCTGAATCAGGATTTGTAAGATACTGATTGAAATGAAAACAGACAGAGGCCCAGTCTACAATAGTCAAATGTTTATTCACGGGAACGTTCTAAAGTCAAGAATACAAAGACATCCATTTTATAGCTACGCACATACATTTGCACACAAACAGTAGGTATCTTACGCCCACACTGTCCTGCTACCCAGCCGACAAAGATTAGGGACCGTGAGAACACCGTGAGAATCACTCCCTGTCCTCTCCCCAATCTCTCAGTGGCCCCCAGCCAAGGTCGGCCCCGAATCTTGCTCAGACAGTCTGTGCTCAAGACACTATAATAGACATATTGTTTGACTGACTAAAGCTACACACAGCATTAATTATACTTTATGATTCTAGTCAATTTCTACAATTATATGGTTTCAGAGTAGAGTATTCTAATCATTCCTTTAAAGCTATAAATTCCATCAACAATAAGAGATAAGAATAACATCGAATTAAATAGCAGCAGTAAATAACAACAGCGGGGCTATATACAGGAGGTACCGGTACAGAGTCAATGTGCGGGGGCCAGGAGTCATGGTAATTGAGGTACTATGTACATGTAGGTAGAGTTCTAAAAGTGACTATGCATAGATAATAACAGAGGGTATCAGCAGCGTAGGGGGGTGGGGGGGGGGAATGCAAATAATCGGTGTAGCGATTTGATTAGATGTTCAGGAGTCTTATGGCTTGGGGGTAGAAGCTGTTTAGAAGCCTCTTGGACCTAGACTTGGCGCTCCGGTCCGCTTGCCGTGCGGTAGCAGAGAGAAGAGTCTACGACATTGGGTGGCTAGAGTCTTTGACAATTTTTAGGGCCTTCCTCTGACACCGACTGGTATACAGGTCCTGGATGGCAGGAAGCTTGGCCGCGGTGATGTACTGGGCCGTAAGCACTACCCTCTGTAGTGCCTTGCGGTTGGAGCAGTTGCCATACCAGGCAGTGATGCAACCCGTCAGGATGCTCTCGATGGTACAGCTGTAAAACCTTTTGAGGGTCTGAGGACCCATTCCAAATCTTTTCAGTCTCCTGAGGGGGAATAGGTCTTGTCGTGTCCTCTTCACGACTGTCTAGGTGTGCTTGGACCATGTTGGTTTGTTGGGGATGTGGACGCCATGGAACTTGAAGCTCTCAACCTGCTCCACTACAGCCCCGTCGATGAGAATGGGGGCGTGCTCGGTTCTCCTTTGCCTGTAGTCCACAATCATCTCCTTTGTCTTGATCACGTTGAGGGAGGTTGTTGTCCTTGCACCACACGGTCAGGTCTTTGACCTCCTCCCTATAGGCTGTCTCATCGTTGTTGATGATCAGGCCTACCACTGTTGTGTCGTCAGCAAACTTAATGATGGTGTTGGAGTCGTGCTTGGCCGTGCAGTCATGAGTGAACAGGGAGTACAGGAGGGGACTGAGCACGCACCACTGAGGGGCTCCCGTGTTGAAGATCAGCGTGGCGGAAGTGCTGTTACCAACCCTTACAACCTGGGGGCGGCCCGTCAGGAAGTCCAGGATCCAGTTGCAGAGGGAGGTGTTTAGTCCCAGGGTCCTAAGCTTAGTGATGAGCTTAAAGGGCACTATGGTGTTGAACGCTGAGCTGTAGTCAAATAATAGCATTCTCACATAGGTGTTCCTTTTGTCCAGGTGTGAAAGGGCAGTGTGGAGTGCAATAGAGATTGCATCATCTGTGGATCTGTTGGGGTGGTTTGCAAATTGGAGTGGGTCTAGGATTTCTGGGATAATGGTGTTGATGTGAGCCATGAGCCTTTCAAAGCATTTCATGAACACAGACGTGAGTGCTACGGGTCGGTAGTCAACCTGCCTAGGTTACCTTAGTGTTCTTGTGCACAGGGACTATGGTGGTCTGCTTGAAACATGTTGGTATTACAGACTCAGACAGGGACAGGTTGAAAATGTCAGTGAAGACACTTGCCAGTTGGTCAGCGCATACTCGGAGTACACGTCTTGGTAATCCGTCTGGCCCTGCGGCCTTGTGAATGTTGACCTGTTTAAAGGTCTTACTCACATCGGCTGCGGAGAGCGTGATCACACAGTCGTCTGGAACAGCTTGCATGTTTCAGTGTTACTTGCCTCGAAGCGAGCGTAAAAGTTATTTAGCTCGTCTAGTAGGCTCATGTCACTGGGCAGCTCTCGGCTTTGCTTCCCTTTGTAGTCTGTAATAGTTTGCAAGCCCTGCCAAATACGACGAGCGTTGGAGCCGGTGTAGTACGATTCAATCTTAGTCCTGTATTGACGTTTGCCTGTTTGATGGTTCATCTGAGGGCATAGCGGGGTTTCTTATAAGCTTCCGGGTTAGAGTCTCGCTCCTTGAAAGCGGCAGCTCTACCCTTTAGCTCAGTGCGAATGTTGCCTGTAATCCATGGCTTCTGGTTGGGGTATGTACGTAGAGTCACTGTGTGGAAAGACGTCCTCGATGCACTTATTGATAAAGCCAGTGACTAATGTGATGTACTCCTCAATGCCATCGGAAGAATCCCAGAACATATTCCAGTCTGTGCTAGCGAAACAGTCCTGTAGTTTAGCATCTGCTTCATCTGACCACTTTTATATAGACCGTGTCACTGGTGGTTCCTGCTTTAATTTTTGCTTGTAAGCAGGAATCAGGAGGATAGAATTATGGTCAGATTTGCCAAATGGAGGGCGAGGGAGAGCTTTGTATGCATCTCTGCGTGTGAAGTAAAGGTGGTCTAGAATTTTTTTCCCTCTGGTTGCACATTTAACATGGTGATAGAAATGAGGTAAGACTGATTTAAGTTTCGTTACATTAAAGTCCCCAGCCACTAGGAGTGCCTCCTCTTGATGAGCGTTTTCCTGTTTGCTTATGGCGGTATATAGCTCATTGAGTGCGGTTTTAGTGCCAGCATCGGTCTGTGGTGCTATGTGAGACAGCTACGAAAAATACAGATCGAAACTCTAGGTGGATAGTGTGGTCTACAGCTTATCATGAGATACTCTACCTCAGGCGAACAAAAATCGCGAGACTTCCTTAGATATCGTGCGCCAGCTGTTGTTTACATATATGCATAGGCCCCCGCCCCATGTCTTACCAGAGGCTGGATATACAGTTGAAGTTGGAAGTTTACATACACCTGAGCTAAATACATTTAAACTCAGTTTTTCACAATTCCTGACATTTAATCGTAGTAAAAATTCCCTGTTTTAGGTCAGTTGGGATCACCACTTTATTTTAAGAATGTGAAATGTCAGAATAATAGTAGAGAGAATGATTTATTTCATATTTGATTTATTTCATCACATTCCCAGTGGGTCAGAAGTTTACATACACTAAATTAGTATTTGGTAGCATTGCCTTTAAATTGTTTAACTTGGGTCAAACATTTTGAGTAGCCTTCCACAAGCTTCCCACAATAGGTTGAGGGAATTTTGGCCCATTCCTCCTGACAGAGCTGGTGTAACTGAATCAGGTTTGTAGGCCTCCTTGCTTGCACATGCTTTTTCAGTTCTGCCCACAAATGTTCTATAGGATTGAGGTCAGGGCTTTGTGATGGCCACTCCAATACCTTGACTTTGTTGTCCTTGAGCCATGTTGCCACAACTTTGCTTGCAAGTATGCTTATGGTCATTGTCCACTTGGAAGACCCATTTGCGACCAAGCTTTAAATTCCTGACTGATGTCTTGAGATTGCTTCAATATATCCACATCATTTTCCTACCTGATGATGCCATCTATTTTATGAAGTGCACCAGTCCCTCCTGCAGCAAAGCACCCCATAATATGATCCTGCCACCCCATGCTTCACAGTTGGGATGGTGTTCTTTGGCTTGCAAGCCTCCCCCTTTTTCCTCCAAATATAACGATGGTCATTATGACCAAACAGTTCTATTTTTGTTTCATCAGCCCATAGGACATTTCTTCAAAAAGTACGATCTTTGTCCCCATGTGCAGTTGCAAACTGTAGTCTGGCTTTTTTATGGCAGTTTTGGAGCAGTGGCTTCTTCCTTGCTGAGCGGCCTTTCAGGTTATGTTGATATAGGACTTGTTTTACTGTGGATATAGACACTTTTGTACCCGTTTCCTCCAGCATCTTCACAAGGTCCTTTGCTGTTGTTCTGGGATTGAGTTGCGCATATCCTTCCTGAGCGGTATGACTGCTGCGTAGTCCCATGGTGTTTATACTTGCATACTATTGTTTGTACAGATGAACGTGGTACCTTCAGGCGTTTGGAAATTGCTCCCAAGGATGAACCAGACTTGTGGAGGTCTACAATTTTTTTTCTGAGGTCTTGGCTGATTTCTTTTGATTTTCCCATGATGTTTCCAAAGACGCACTGAGTTTGAAGGTAGGCCTTGAAATACATCCACAGGTACACCTCCAATTGACTCAAATTATGTAAATTAGCCTATCAGAAGCTTCTAAAGCCATGACATCATTTTCTGGAATTGTCCAAGCTGTTTAAAGGCACAGTCAACTTAGTGTATGTAAACTTCTGACCCACTGGAATTGTGATACAGTGAATTATAAGTGAAATAATCTGTCTGTAAACAATTGTTGAAAAAATTACTTGTATCATGCAAGTAGATGTCCTAAATGACTTGCCAAAACTGTAGTTTGTTTACAATAAATTTGTGCAGTGGTTGAAAAATGAGTTTTAATGACTCCAACCTAAGTGTATGTAAACTTCCGACTTCAACTGTATGTGCTTTCAGTTTGTCCCATTTATTTCCAGCGATTGAACGCTAGCTAGCAGGACTGAAGGCAAAGGCAGATTAGCCACTCGTCGCCTGATCCTCACAAGGCACCCTGATCTTTTTCAGCGAAATCTCTGTTTCCTTCTCCAGCGAATGACGGAGATCTGGGCCTGGTCAGGTGTCTGTAGTATATCGCTCCCGTCCGACTCATTGAAGAAAAACTCTTTCTCTAATCTGAGGTGAGTAATCTCAGTTCTGATGTCTAGAAGCTCTTTTCAGTCATAAGAGACGGTAGAAGCAACATAATGTGCAAAACAAGTTACAAACAACGCAAAAAAACTAACAAAATAGCATGGTTGGTTAAGAGCCTATAAGTAGCCAGGTGTAATGGTGGTAAGATTTCTACCAACGGTGCTCAAAAGAAAGCTCTGCTGTTGGGACAGCTTTATCTAGGCCCTAACAGTTTGTGGGCACCGTTTGTCACTGTTATAGTGCAATTCATGTATTGTGTTGTGTTGTGTGGAGTTTGCCCCATCAACATTTACATGCTAAAATCACCACTGTAATAGTGAGATGTGTAATTCCATTTTGTTTCATTATTTGATTTATTTAATTAAAATAAGATACCTATACTTTAGCTTTTGAGAGTTAATTACAAAAAAAAATAAAAAATAAAATGATTGTGTAGCACTGTAGCAGTAGCTTGTTAAAATGGCCAATGAAAAAAACGTATTGAATTTGAACAATTTCAGACAGCGATCATTATTTAAAATATATCAATTTAACTTGTAGTCAAAGAAGCGCTTTTATTTTGAAGGCACAAAACCGGAAGTTATTTTTTTATTACTGCCAGCTGCAGCAGAAGAAAATTCGAATTATTTAATCAAGTAGAGGGGCAAGGTCACCCCCGAGATCTCTGAGTTAGTAATTCGCTCTATGTTCATGTCGTGACGGTAAGACATATTTATTATGTTGTGTTTTACACATGTTCTAACAGTTTTAGAAGAGCAGTAACGTTAAGACAGGCCGTGCTATATCAAGAATATAGTCACAGGAAAATGGCGTCGGGCCATCCATTTACCTGTGACTATATTCATCATATTACACGGTCGTATGTGTACTACTATGTAACGTTTACAAACTAGCTTAAAAATTACAATTGAAAAGAACGAATATTATTTTTTGTATTTGTATTAATCTGCCCACCGGAGAGCGCGTTTGCTAGACTTAGACCTGTTAAAAACAAGACTTTGTTGCTATGCTACAGAAGCATGTGGCGTGTTCACTAGGAACCAAACGGGAGGGGCCTACCTGAATTCGTCCAATAGAAACTCTAGTTTTTGTTGCAAAACGTTTCCCGTTGCAAATAGTTTTGCTTCAGTTACGACTGCTGAATACACCCCCATGTTGCTGGCTGCAACAGTCTTTGCTTAATTTTCGTTTGTTTGAACTTTTTTCTATTGACATTTATTAGGATATCCTATCCTAGGACCTATGTGATGTGTAACTTCCCTTGGTTCAGTTGGACGTCAGTGCTCTGCCCAGCTACAAAATAGCTTGCAAACTCGCTAGCTAGTTTGTAGTTTTATTTGCTAACTAACGTTCCCCTGGACTGAAGTTAGAACCCCTTGCCCAGTACTTTTGTTGCCTTTTACACTATTTACCTGTCTTGTTAGCTAGCTATTTAGCTAATTGTGGTAGTTTTGGCATGACTAAACTGCTTGTCATTTCTCTCATCAGATTTTAAAAGGGATGAAATGTCAGGCTCACTGTGTATACAGTGTCAGACACAAACCACTGTGTTTAGTAAGACCTGCAACAGTTGTTTCTTTAACCATCCAAAAGAGATGTTACAAGCAATGAAGAAGTATGATTACGACTGGGGACACAATGATTGCACCCATTATAATAATAGCTCTCAGATATTGACTTCCACTAAAGTATTGGTAAGTGTTCCCCCTCATATAACAATATTAAACATAGTAATACTCTTTTTCAAATGATAGGCAAGCTACTACTTTAAACCCGAGTGTCTGATTCTGTATTTCAGCTCTACAAATTACATACTCTGGGATTTGTTCCCCTTCTCCTGCTTGGTAAAAGGAGAAATGGAACAAAACATATCGATATGGATTCCTTTTGCCCTCACCCTCAAGTCATAAAAGAAACGGGCTCTATTGAAACATTGAGAAACATTTATTTAGGTCTTCTGAATGGTAAGTGTACCACGCGTTTGTTTTTTAATATTTTATTTTAGAAGGGTTTTCTTTTACAATTTAGTACTCCAACTCAGCTGCTAGACGAAGTGGAATATTGCATCAAGGAAAGATTCATCCATTTTGAAAGTTATGTATTTTATCAATCCCCGGGGTCATTTCATGTGTATCTGAGCTATTCGCCATTCAAGCATACAGCCAGTATGACACATTTTGCATTATATGATGCAATGTGACGATATAACTTTAGAAATCTGTTAATCTTTCCTTTTAAGTGACATCAATATGACAGCTACAACAACAATTGGCGGTCACAATCAGTCTCTATCCAGAAATGGGCCCTAAATCTTAATTTGATTTATTAGGAGCTCCATTAGGTGATGCCAATGGCGACAGCTAGTCTTACTGGGATCCGACACAAAACGAAAAAGACATTACAGACAAAAGACTTAACAATTTACTTTTATTGAGACATCTGTTGGAGAAATTAGCCTGTAAAAACTAATATTTTCCATGTTTATGGTGTTAATCATTTTTGATAGCTATCTGCGGAAGTAAGTAGGGGTGGGTAGGTGACTTGCATTCTGTGAATCATTTTTTGGGGACAGCCACCATACCAAACATCAGAGCCTGTTGTTCCTCATAGGATGATTTTAAAACAGTCTCTGAGCCACCGAAGAGAGCAAGTTCTGGGTCAGATTCAATGGCCCTCTCATATACCTTTTTGAATAGCATAAAAAAAATGTTCACACAAAAGTCATGAAACCTCTAAGGCTTTACATCTGTCACACAGTGGGGAGACCTGGGGGTAAATTATATGTAGTTTGGTTTTGGAGTAATGAAGCCTATGCATTACTTTGTATCAATTGATATCTGTCATTGGTGGAACATGACTGAATTCTAGACAGGGTTTCTCCCCGGATATCATCTGAGATCTAAATATTTAACTCTTTAGCTACCCTAGGTCTCCTTGGGGTGACTAGTAGAGGCCTCCGTATAGTTGGAGAAAAAGGAGACAGACTGTGAGACAAGGTGTGTTGAGTTGGGAGGGCACTGTAGCGGGTAATAAAATAAATGTTGTACAGGGAGGATTTCAACATTTTGGATCTTCCCTTTGACATAGTGTCTTACATGTAAATAGCATAACAACAAATGGGAATCTGTGTTCAAATGTGTTCTTTTAACTGGTTGAATGATGCAAATTGCTTATCTATTTGTTCTATTGTGGCCAGTCCCTTTCCCCCCCACTCAACAAATACCTTATCAGACCTGGATGGAACAAAATAATAATAAAAACATTGGGGTGTATAGAGGTATCGGGCTCCTTAAAAACATTTCTCAAAAGAAAGGTATTGCTTGTCAGTTTGTTTAGGCACTCTGTTTTGCTCCCGAGTGGCACAGCGGTTTAAGACACTGCATCTCAGTGCTAGAGGCGTCACTACAGACCCTGGTTCGATTCTTGGTTCGATCCCGGGCTGTATCACAACTGCCCGTGATCGGGAGTCCCATAGGGCGGCGCACAATTGGCCTAGCGTCGTCCGGGTTAGAGGGTTTGGCCGGGGTAGGCCGTCATTGTAAATAAGAATATGTTCTTAACTGACTTGCCTAGTTAAGTTAAAAAAAATATATATATATATATATATATATATTTAAAAAATGCATGGCCAGAAGAGAGGAATTTGTTGCGGTCTTGACTTCAATATTTAGCCACAGGGGGGCATCAGTGTCCAATTTATCAGGGAAACCTAATGCCCTGGCATTTGCAGCCCATTATTAATGTTTACAGATTGGTAGGCCTAGGCCGCCACTTTCCTTGGGCTTTTGCAAGTGAGCTTTACAGATACAATGGGCTTTGTTACCCCAGACAAATGGCATGATTGTTGAATCCAATGTTTAAAAAAAAAAATATATATATATATATATGAAGAGGTAAGAAAAGATTAAGGAACCTGGGAAGAGAAACCATTTTTATGGCATTAATGCACCCCATCATGGATAGTCCGTATTCTCCAGCTCTCTATGTTTTGTTTAAGATTAGTAACCAGCTCACTGTAGTTAAGCTTGAAGATGAGCTTTGTGTTTCTAGGTAGTGTACCTCATGTTTCATGTTTCTTTATTTGACATCCACATTAAAGCTTCCGATGCGCATTGTAGTGATATTTGAATAACTATCATTCTTTATAATGCAGTCACACTCGGCACCGAGTCCCAATGCCAGTGCTCCCCAGTGTCTTCAGAGCCATACGGGACCCCCGCACCAGCCGAGGTACACAGAATACCCATATCCATCCGACTGAACATAATACCCACACCAACAGAGACGTGCAAACCCAACACACTAATTAATCCAGTGGAAACCCCTACAACTATCAATCCAGCGGGAACCCCGGCACCAACCAAGCGAGACGGAATCCCCATATCTTTACGACTGAACCTTATCCCCACACCAACAGAGCCAGGCAAACCCTCCACACCAATCAATCCAGTGGGAATCCCTACCCCAACCAATCTAGTGGGAACTCCTACAGCAATTGATCCATCAGGAACCCCTGCACCAACTGTGCTAGACAGAATCCCCACATCCATCAGCCTGAACAAAATCGCCACACTAACAGAGCCAGGCATATACTCCACATCAACCAATCCTGTGGGAACCCCTTCACCAATTAATTCAGTGGGGACCCCTGCACCAGCCGAGCTAGACGGACTCCCCACATCAACAGACCCAGGAAAACCCTCCACATCAACCAAGCTAGACGGAATCCCCACATCCATCTGCATGAACAGAACCCCACATCAATACAGCCCAAAATCCCCAGACTTATACAGCCAAAATTCCCCACACCAGTACAGCCAGGCAAACCCTCCACACAAAATAATCTAGTGGGAACCCCTATACCAATTGATGAGACATCTGACTCCTCTGAGCACCAGGACCAAGAAATACAAAGGCCAAAAATAAAAATGTGGTTGGTAAGCATTAGGAGCCGGTTTCCCTGACAGAGTAGTCCGGGCCTTTAAAAAAAAAAAAAAAAAAATGTTGAAAGATAAAATAATCTGTGTCACAACATATTGTATATTTGCAGTTTCTTTGCAGTTCTCATGTGTTTGCCATTTATCACAGACGGAGATCTAATCGATGCTGAAGACGGTGCAACCATTCAAACACAAAAGAGAATCAAAACAACAGGTATAACTGATATTTCAATTCACTTATTTAGGCTTAAGGTTCTGTACAATCAATCTACATTTTTGTATTGCGTCACAATAATGCAAAATGCATCATATGTTGCAAAACACATCATCATGATGTGGCACAATACACTTTGCATCTTGAAGTGCTATATCTTGAAATCTTGATTGCTGACATGTAAAACATTTTGGAACTGGATCAACAGTGCACTAATGAAGAAAACAAAACATTTTTGAGTGGATTATTTCATTAATACTATAAATGGAGCTGAAACATAAAATAAGGATTGTATCAATAATTTGCTGTCATATAGCATTGAGACAAAAATATTAAATAGTTTTACGATCCTGCGTTTTTAAGCTTTCAAATGATATTAAAGACAAACGTATTATCTTTATTAGTGACAGGGCTATGGGTATTTCATGATAGAGTGGGGGGTCCAAAATGAGCCAACTGAGCACCTCTATCCCCTGAATGGTTGGTCATTCAGGTCCAAGATTCACATCCTCATCATTTCTACCATCGGCATGTATAGAAAGTTTGATTTCAATAAAACAGGTGAATCATTTAATATGGAATAACCTCACGGCTACTTAATGACTTTCACTCTCAAAAGTATCACCACAGACAAAATATACTAGATGCATCATTGGTGATATAAATCTGAAGCATCGGTTTAGAACTTCCACTCACCCGCAAATATATTGTGAAGAACATGCAGTATGTTGAGCGCAGAACATTTTTTGCTCACACTACAGACTGCTATATCGATCTGCTAATACATGACTAGTAAAGGACCTTTTTTTTAACCTTTTATTTATAAAAAAATTTATTCCGATTTTTCAGGGGGTGCTGTATGACAGACTCCATGAAATGATGACCTCTTCCTAAATATTTTGTAAAATATAAAATATTTTGGTATGTTTTCCTAGAAGCAAGGGTGGCTCATATAATCCATTTGGATCAACTTACCCCACTCTCCCCTGCACCAAATGTTGTAGACTTGACACTTTGTCAAAGTTTCAAAAAATGTTGTTGTTTAGGAGTTCAAGGGTGAATTGAGTTCTTGCACACACAGACTATTTGATCTGTTCGTAGAAGAGTGGCTGAACATGGATACGGATCGGCCCACGGTGTCAAGACATGCAGAGGTGGACACCGAAATATTAGATCAACTAGAAAAACACAAAGGTAATTGATTTAATATGGAATAGCCTCATGGCTACCTCATCCCTTTCACTATAAAAAGGTATCATTGTGAATTATTTACGTTCTGCAACTTTGTAAAGGCGTCTGCATGCTTCCCAGCCAAAACAGTTCGGAAAAGTTCGTGCATGGTGACATTTAGTGACGTTTTTGTTCGTTTTGGACTTCGGTGAGGGTTTTTTCGGCTGTTCGGGTACACTATATATGTTTTTCTTAAGGCAAGCTGAAGTTCGGAACTGAAGTCTACGCCCCTTCGGTGATTGGTCAACAATAGGGATTCTTCAATAAAGTGTTTTTTTGTCATTCAACGAGAGATGACTCGTTTTGATGCAAATCTTTTTATTAAGAAATACTGCACCAAACATCTTAGTCTCGCAATTGTACATCTAACTAAGATCTCCTCTACAAAAACGTCTAAATTAATAACAGATTTCTTGAGTTGTTTTAGATCAATTCTGACTGTTTTGAGGAGGCGTATACTGGCTACGGCGTATCAAAATGGACCAACAGTACTATTGCCATGTTCTCGTTTTTCAAGCAAAGGTCTTTTGAAGGGAGTAGGGGAGGACACTCGTTCGGGTTCGCCTAGCCGCCAGCCGAACTGAAGCATGCTGACGCCTTAACAAAACATTGTCACAGTTATCCCAAGGATCAATTTACAAACATAACATTTTATCTGTTCATAGAAGAGTGTCTGAACATGGATACGGATAGGCCCATGGTGTCAAGACATGCAGAGGTAGACGCTGAAGTATTAGATCAATTAGAAAAGAGCAGCATTGTACAAGCAACCAACAAGCAAACTTTGTCGGCTATAAACTGCTTGAAGGACTGGCTGGCAGAGAAACAGATGATAGTGGATTTTTCAACCATTGAGAAATCTGAAATGAATGTCCTCTTGCGAGATTTTTACTGTTCTGTTCGAAGGGGTAAAGGTGGGGAGTATTGCATCCCAAGCTATATCGGAATCCGGGCTGGTGTGAACAGATTCATTAACCTCCCTCCCCTTAGCAGATCCTGGTGCTTGATGAAGGACAGTGAGTTTACCTCCTCTAATAATGTATTTATTGGGGTACTAAAGAAACTCAGACGAGAGGGCAGGGACAAAACTACCCATCCTAAGGTGATTACAGCACAAGACCTTGAGATTCTTCAGAACTCGACTGTGCTAAGCCCCAGAGGACTAGTGAACAAAGTGTGGTTTGATATCCAGTTACACTTTGGCCCCAGAGGAAAAGAGGGCAATAGACGGCTAACGCCACAGTCGTTTGTAATAAGGTAGGATGAAAACGGAGCAAAATATGCAACGCTGACTTCCAAAGAAGAAAGACCGAACCACAAAGATGCAGAAGAGCAGAACTGGCAGAATCGCTGTGGAATCATGTTTCAGAACCCTTGTCACCTCTGTCCCGTCGCCTCCTTGGAGAAGTATCTGAGCAAGATCCCGTCAGATGCCACCGCCTTCTACCTCCATCCTAAGAAGATGGTCATCACCAGTGACAGCATATGGTATAGCCAGGAGCCAATGGGGTTCAACTACCTTTCATCAATGCTGCCCTGACTGTGCCAGGTTTGCTTTTTTTCTAGCAAATTTCGTAACATTTTAAATTCGCTAAATAGATAAGTTGTACTCATAACTCAACCCGTTGTTGCTTCTTGGCTCACTCACTCTTTTTCTCTAGGAGGCTGGTACATTGGAAAAGTACACAAACAATTGCTTCCGATCTTTGAGTGAGATCATGTCTGTCAGCTGACTGATAGTTCCTTGAAAAGTTATTGAAAACCATCAATGGACAACAGAAAGAGATGTCAAATAGGCACTATGTGAGTCAAGGCAGTGACACGCTTCAGTTTTACTTCCTACCAGCAACATTGTCTTGGTCTTATACACAAAGAGAGAGCTTGACAAGATGCAGACAGTCCTCACCATATGTATTTGGACACTGAAGCTAAGGTTTACATTTTTTTTTGCTCTATATTCCAGCATTTTGTATTTAAGATGAATATGCGGTGACAGTCCAGAATGTAACCTTTAAATTGAGGTTATATTTTAGGTATAGATTTTGTTTTGCGCTGTGACTTTACTATTCAGAATTGTAAGCTTTTTAAGCTTTCTTTTCACCAACAAGTTGTACTCTACTGGAAACTGTTTAACCATAATCATCCATTTAGAAAATGTAAAGTTTAGGAAACAAATCTCGGCACTACGAAGAATGGATGTATAAGAGGATATAGTTGCTTCTGATGGATAATAGGGGGAATTCATTTTTGTATTGGATTTTTTTTGTATTTTGTATTTTTGTATTGGATTTCTAAAATATACTTTTGTTTGTGACTGGAAGCAATTTGAGGTTAAACTTCCTAGATCTGTTTTTAAACTGGTAAAAAAAAAACATGTCTACACCACTTTGTATACCATCTCTTGTGGCAAATGGTCATACTTACAGCTGTTTAACAAATTAATTGTACCCTTCACATAGAAATGATATTTCCCTAATTTACAATTTATATTGTTTAAAGGTTATGTACCAACTATCTAAAATTACCTGTAACCCCTTAAATTCAAGATTTAACTATATATCTTTTCCTCGGAAAGAAATAGAACTAACAAAACAATTGTGCAAGCTATAAGAGTGCTTGAGAGTTAAGGTAGTAACAAGAAGCATGGAAAACCAGATGAGCCAAACATATGTTGCGGGAAGGAACAAAAGGCCCAAGAGAAGTTGTAAACCATAGGGAACCAGGAATAAGGATGCATCGAGAGAACATTTGATGTATAATATGAGTAATAACAAGTACATGCATTCTAAAGTTTGTAAGCATAGTGCACTTGATTACATTATAATTTTGGTCTACATGCATAATTGTAGCCTACTTCTCCTTCCCGGCACTAGGGCTGCTGAATCAAGTGCACCTACGCTTAACAGCGCGAAACAAATAAATAAAAAATAGGAAAGCAAGGCTTTATCAGTTTATAAACCATGTCTTTGGGCTTATCGTTGTTTTTTACAGATATGCTTGGAGATCACGATAGACCTGTTGGTAACCACTGTTGTAGTCTTTTACTTACGAAGCACATTGGAGCATAAATTGAAATAACTTTCCCCACTATAGATTGACCGTTTATCAGTAAGGAAGGGCAAAGGCCTGCAAATGACTACATTTAACATTTAAGTCATTTAGCAGACGCTCTTATCCAGAGCGACTTACAAATTGGTGCATTCACCTTATGATATCCAGTGGAACAACCACTTTACAATAGTGCATCTAACTCTTTTAAGGGGGGGGGGGGGGGGTTAGAAGGATTACTTTATCCTATCCTAGGTATTCCTTAAAGAGGTGGCGTTTCAGGTGTCTCCGGAAGGTGGTGATTGACTCCGCTGACCTGGCGTCGTGAGGGAGTTTGTTCCACCATTGGGGTGCCAGAGCAGCGAACAGTTTTGACTGGGCTGAGCGGGAACTGTACTTCCTCAGAGGTAGGGAGGCGAGCAGGCCAGAGGTGGATGAACGCAGTGCCCTTGTTTGGGTGTAGGGCCTGATCAGAGCCTGAAGGTACGGAGGTGCCGTTCCCCTCACAGCTCCGTAGGCAAGCACCATGGTCTTGTAGCGGATGCGAGCTTCAACTGGAAGCCAGTGGAGAGAGCGGAGGAGCGGGGTGACGTGAGAGAACTTGGGAAAGTTGAACACCAGACGAGCTGCAGCGTTCTGGATGAGTTGTAGGGGTTTAATGGCACAGGCAGGGAGCCCAGCCAACAGCGAGTTGCAGTAATCCAGACGGGAGATGACAAGTGCCTGGATTAGGACCTGCGCCGCTTCCTGCGTGAGGCAGGGTCGTACTCTGCGAATGTTGTAGAGCATGAACCTACAGGAACGGGTCACCGCCTTGATGTTAGTTGAGAACGACAGGGTGTTGTCCAGGATCACGCCAAGGTTCTTAGCACTCTGGGAGGAGGACACAATGGAGTTGTCAACCGTGATGGCGAGATCATGGAACGGGCAGTCCTTCCCCGGGAGGAAGAGCAGCTCCGTCTTGCCGAGGTTCAGCTTGAGGTGGTGATCCGTCATCCACACTGATATGTCTGCCAGACATGCAGAGATGCGATTCACCACCTGGTTATCAGAGGGGGGAAAGGAGAAGATTAATTGTGTGTCGTCTGCATAGCAATGATAGGAGAGACCATGTGAGGATATGACAGAGCCAAGTGACTTGGTGTATAGCGAGAATAGGAGAGGGCCTAGAACAGAGCCCTGGGGGACACCAGTGGTGAGAGCACGTGGTGCGGAGACAGATTCTCGCCACGCCACCTGGTAGGAGCGACCTGTCAGGTAGGACGCAATCCAAGCGTGGGCCGCGCCGGAGATGCCCAGCTCGGAGAGGGTGGAGAGGAGGATATAATGGTTCACAGTATCAAAGGCAGCCGATAGGTCTAGAAGGATGAGAGCAGAGGAGAGAGAGTTAGCTTTAGCAGTGCGGAGCGCCTCCGTGACACAGAGAAGAGCAGTCTCAGTTGAATGACTAGTCTTGAAACCTGACTGATTTGGATCAAGAAGGTCATTCTGAGAGAGATAGCAGGAGAGCTGGCCAAGGACGGCACGTTCAAGAGTTTTGGAGAGAAAAGAAAGAAGGGATACTGGTCTGTAGTTGTTGACATCGGAGGGATCGAGTGTAGGTTTTTTCAGAAGGGGTGCAACTCTCGCTCTCTTGAAGACGGAAGGGACGTAGCCAGCGGTCAAGGATGAGTTGATGAGCGAGGTGAGGTAAGGGAGAAGGTCTCCGGAAATGGTCTGGAGAAGAGAGGAGGGGATAGGGTCAAGCGGGCAGGTTGTTGGGCGGCCGGCCGTCACAAGACGCGAGATTTCATCTGGAGAGAGAGGGGAGAAAGAGGTCAAAGCACAGGGTAGGGCAGTGTGAGCAGAACCAGCGGTGTCGTTTGACTTAGCAAACGAGGATCGGATGTCGTCGACCTTCTTTTCAAAATGGTTGACGAAGTCATCAGCAGAGAGGGAGGAGGGGGGAGGAGGGGGAGGAGGATTCAGGAGGGAGGAGAAGGTGGCAAAGAGCTTCCTAGGGTTAGAGGCAGATGCTTGGAATTTAGAGTGGTAGAAATTGGCTTTAGCAGCAGAGACAGAAGAGGAGAATGTAGAGAGGAGGGAGTGAAAGGATGCCAGGTCCGCAGGGAGGCGAGTTTTCCTCCATTTCCGCTCGGCTGCCCGGAGCCCTGTTCTGTGAGCTCGCAATGAGTCGTCGAGCCACGGAGCAGGAGGGGAGGACCGAGCCGGCCTGGAGGATAGGGGACATAGAGAGTCAAAGGATGCAGAAAGGGAGGAGAGGAGGGTTGAGGAGGCAGAATCAGGAGATAGGTTGGAGAAGGTTTGAGCAGAGGGAAGAGATGATAGGATGGAAGAGGAGAGAGTAGCGGGGGAGAGAGAGCGAAGGTTGGGACGGCGCGATACCATCCGAGTAGGGGCAGTGTGGGAAGTGTTGGATGAGAGCGAGAGGGAAAAGGATACAAGGTAGTGGTCGGAGACTTGGAGGGGAGTTGCAATGAGATTAGTGGAAGAACAGCATCTAGTAAAGATGAGGTCAAGCGTATTGCCTGCCTTGTGAGTAGGGGGGGAAGGTGAGAGGTTGAGGTCAAAAGAGGAGAGGAGTGGAAAGAAGGAGGCAGAGAGGAATGAGTCAAAGGTAGACGTGGGGAGGTTAAAGTCACCCAGAACTGTGAGAGGTGAGCCATCCTCAGGAAAGGAACTTATCAGGGCGTCAAGCTCATTGATGAACTCTCCAAGGGAACCTGGAGGGCGATAAATGATAAGGATGTTAAGCTTGAAAGGGCTGGTAACTGTGACAGCATGGAATTCAAAGGAGGCGATAGACAGATGGGTCAGGGGAGAAAGAGAGAATGTCCACTTGGGAGAGATGAGGATCCCAGTGCCACCACCCCGCTGACCAGAAGCTCTCGGGGTGTGCGAGAACACGTGGGCAGACGAGGAGAGAGCAGTAGGAGTAGCAGTGTTATCAGTGGTAATCCATGTTTCCGTCAGTGCCAAGAAGTCGAGGGACTGGAGGGAAGCATAGGCTGAGATGAACTCTGCCTTGTTGGCCGCAGATCGGCAGTTCCAGAGGCTGCCTGAGACCTGGAACTCCACGTGGGTCGTGCGCGCTGGGACCACCAGGTTAGAGTAGCAGCGGCCACGCGGTGTGAAGCGTTTGTATGGTCTGTGCAGAGAGGAGAGAACAGGGATAGACAGACACATAGTTGACAGGCTACAGAAGAGGCTACGCTAATGCAAAGGAGATTGGAATGACAAGTGGACTACACGTCTCGAATGTTCAGAAAGTTAAGCTTACGTTGCAAAAAATCTTATTGACTAAAATGATATAGTACTGCTGGCTGGTGAAATAGGCTAGCTAGCAGTGGCTGCGTTGTTGACTTTGTTTGAAAGTGTAGCTGGCTAGGTAACCTCGACAATTACTCTAGACTACACAATTATCTTGGATACAAAGACGGCTATGTAGCCAGCTAAGATCAAACAAATCAAACTGTTGTACTGTAATACTAAACCTGATATTTGCCCAAAGGTACACTGGTGAGAAGAATCTGTAGTAAAACCCTGACTCAGAGAATAAACTGTCTAACAAAATGAATAATTAGACGTTTGAAACCACCTGGAACCATTTACAAAATTATTGGAATGACCACACAAACTGAAATTGTCATTCATGGGCTGCGGGCAACCATAACTTGAAGCTGAAAACCACAAATCAGAATTTATATATTGCAGTCGATGACCACCCTGCCACTTGGAGGAGAATATAACCATTCAACACTGAACCATTATACAAGATGGAACTGTGACTGCAAGGATTGACCTAACATGTCAAAGTTGTTTGTAGAAATGTTATGAGAATGAATGAAATACCTAGAGTGATGAGTTATGCAGTCATAGGTATACTGAGCTCAAAGCATGGATAAAAACAATCATTGAAGAATCATTTGATAAAACGGCAGTATATTGCAAAGTAGACTACGATTATGCATGTAGGCCAACATAATGTAAAATCTGAATGGCTACGCCTATAGACTTTAGGATACTTGTTTTACTATACAATACTGGTCCATGCTTGCTGGCAATGGAGTGTCAGGAAATGTAGAAACTGAAATTCCAAATTCAAGTGTTGTAGTTATCCATCTGACTAGCTTTTGCACTCAACATGGAAATATAATTGTTGTATTGAAGAATACAAGGCTTATCAAGAGACTACGCATGATTATTCATGTAACACACCAACAGTGTTATAATACGATGAGCTATAATATAATCACTAGGCCTATGCATTGCATGCAGAATGTGATGAATTACTATGAATGTCATCAGATCGATATAAGCATTAATTAATTACATAAAGATTTGGATATATCTCTGTTCACTTCCTGCAAAACTAAGTTTGACACAAGACAACATTTTGTTTTATTATATCATTTACAAAAATAAATTAAAACATATCTACTTGCAGTGAAGCAGCTCAACATTTACATTACATTCAGTCATGTAACAGACTCCCATCCATAGCGACCCACAGAAGCAACCAGCTTCAACACCCTGCTCAAGAGCACGTCGACAGCTCTCCCACAAGGTCAAAAACGGGGACCCGAACCAGCGACCTATCAGCCACCGGCCCAAGCTCCCAACCAGCCCTCCAATATCCACAGTTCCCCGAGAGCTGCCCCTCAACCATCCAAGACCCTGCCCTCCCATATTTAAAATGTGTGTGTATGTGCACGTGTGTGGGTTTGAATGCAAGTGTGTGTATATGCATGTTGTAACGGTTTTGACTTGAGGTTATTATTTATAGGGGTGCCAGGTAGGTTGTGCCTTCCAGAGAAAACATTGGTTTCTCCTTTTGGTTTGGGAGGGAATGAGTCCCATCTGGTCCGTCAAGTCTACACCAATACAAAGGACTTATGTAAAAGTCAGGATGGAAATACACTTTTCATAAACCCTTAAAACATTGGAAAGAACTTCAAAAACTGTATTCTTTTGCGTGGGTTGTATTACAAACATAAATGATCACACATACACATTACAATATAACAAATAATGAGCTCTGGTTGTCCTGTACCTCGGGCCTAAAAGAGTCCAGCCCGGTAAAGGAGTTCAGGGAACTCAAGTGACCTTAGTCACGCAATGTTTGTCCGTTCATACAAGTGTAGCGTAAAGCCAGTATCAAATCATACAATCAAAATAACAATTATTTTACCACACAACCATCAAGCGTATCAACTCTTAATAAGTCCTCAACTACAACTAACTACATAAATCATCGCGGTATACATCACCGAAACAAGTGAAATACAGTATACAAAAAGGTTGTAGTCAGTCGGTCAGACAATCCAATCTGCCAACAGATATCCAGCGGAGAAAGGCCACGAAGAACAACGGAGAGGTGTATTCCAAGGACGCAAAGAGTGGATCAGATCCTGGGCAAACTTGCTATTAGGCTACAAAACAAACGGAATAGAGACGCTTCGGAACTGAGGGTTGACCACATCCTCTTTCACGTCTCCATCACAACCCCACTTTTGAGCAGTTGATGCTGGCTATTTAATTGGGAATTAAAGGGGAACCACTATTTAATTGGGAATTAAAGGGGAAGCGCCCTATTGGAAGGAGAAGCACTATTTAATTGGGAATTAAAGGGGAAGCGCCCTATTGGAAGGAGAAGCACTGAGACTGTTCAGAAAAATTCAGGGCCGTCACAATGTGTACACACCTACAAAACCTGCGCGGCATCAGCCTCAGGCAAACAGGCATTACTTGTAACAACGTTGCCCCTCAGTGTTATTCAAACTTTATGTATTTTTTCTAAACTTAAAAAAAAACGTTTATCTTTGATGATCATTCTGTCCCCCGCCCAGCAACTCTACTCCCACTTGTCTCCAATTCCACATTACAACCCATCTCTGCTGGCCACTCTCTTCTGATTTCTACGTGCCATATATCTTTCAAATATGCTGTGATGTTTAACATACCATTCGAATCTATCTAATTGAATAGAATCCACAGATTGCGTGTTGAAGATAAATACTTTTACTAAGAGTATTAGTAATTGACTGACCAGGTCTCTCCAGATCTCCCAACTCCCAACAACATCTATTTCTATAGTCAATTTTAGATTAATATTGTAATGACCTGACTAGATCATAAAGGAACAATTGTCCAGACAGAGGGTTGAGTTTACGAATTGACGGTTTATTAACCCAACTTTACACTGGCTACTGTTTGGCCGTAGCCCACGCCAAATAAACGAAAGATACCCCACAAGCCAACCGTGACCTTCTCTTGTGAAGCCCAGACGTAAGAGAGAGAACATTGGCTAAACCTGGTCTTAACTTCCAATGCTCAATCCCCCTGCCCAGCCCCCCTCCACGCCACTCCGCCAAACACCAGGATGCCCGGCATCAGAACATTCCAGGCATCCCCGTGATTGGCAGATAGCAGGTTGATTGGCGGACCCCGCGAACACTGGTAAGTACAACACAACCCACTAATAGCCTACCACATAACACACCTCTGTCTGTGCAGGTTGCTACACAGCCCCTCCACCACAAAGTCCCTCGTCCCTGAGGGAACAAACAAAGTCTCTGAAGCGACCCGGAGGTCTCCTTTACTTGCGTGGCCGTGATGGTTGCGGAGTGTCCAGATGTGAAACAGGGGGCTCCATCCGTGGCAGGGGGCTGCCTCTCTGGGACCCAGGGGATGAAGGAAGGGATATGGGGGACAAGGAAGCAGGAACAGGAAATACAGTCCGTGGCTCTGGGGAACCACGCTGTGACACAGGGAGGGAGACAGGGGGAGTGGGCTGTCTGGAGCCTTGTCTGCGGCACCTGGGGGTAGGTGCCTGGAGAATGTCATTGCCAGAGAGGGGAATTGTGGGGGTCCCTGGGGTTTGGGGAGCAGAGGCCCCTCTGTATGGGGCTAACCTGTCCCGGTGCAGTGCCACCTTTCTCCTCATGGGGGGCATGAGTACTCTGGAGCACAGCCTCCCGCAATGCTTTTGGGACCACCACCTGCCACCTCTCCTCTCCCGTAGCTGGCTCCTTCCATGCCCGCTGTAGCACGCCATCAGCCAGCCGCGGTCGCTCAAACTTTGACCACAACCCTTTGGTCGTGAGTGAGAGCGCTATCACCTCTTCCCATGGTGGCCTCATCTGCGCCTCTACCCACTGTAGCACTGGCTGTAGGTTTGTGTCCCGTCCCTGCTGCTGCCCCCATTCAGCCATGTTGACAGTCTGCAGCTCACAGCAGACAGGCCCGCTCGCCCGACACACTGTGGCAAAGACTGATCTTCTTTCTTTATAATCTGCTAAGCTGTTACAATTAAAACTGGCTATACTTATTTCACCCCTTACCATAACGATAACATAACTATTCTCAGTCTACATTTTCCATAATTAGTGCTTGTAAAGTTACTGCCATTTGAGGTATTATGAGATTTCAAATGTCTGATGTTTAGAATTGAAGAAACAGGTTCTAGCTATATACATGTATATGTTGTATTTCCTTGCCTGTTTGCCTTTGAGCCAATGCCACAGATGTTAGAAAATTAAGTCAAGATATTATGTGTGTAGTAGATCTGAGTAGGTTGATGTGTGATATTGGATGTGATTTAGTGAGAATGTATATGATGTCTGGATAAGAGTAAGACTATAATGTGTGATGCCTAAATAAATAATAACCCAGCCAATTTGCATGGTTGAGTGTCTGTGTGTAACATGAAATGAGTATAGCCTTGTAATCCATATCATATCACCATCATAGTTGCATCTTTACATTAAACATCATTTTCATAGAACAACACATCCCAGCATTTCCATAGCAATTGATGATGATGATTATGAGAGACCTTGCATTACTATAGAGACAGCTTCACCACAGTACAAATGTATCCCGGACAATATGTTATTATTCCCCAACGTCCCTGTTCTGATATCTTCCCATTGCTTGTTGTTGTGCAAACAAGCCAAGTGAGTCTAAATATTTATGATAGTGATTAAGAATCCCTAATGTAAAGAAACCCATTAGCCTATTAAGTGTGCCCCGAGAAATGCCTCGGAGACTACGTAAACGTGCATTTACAAGAAGTGGCAGCATGATTGACTGAATCAAAATGCCAGGGACATGCTAAGCAGTAATGAGAAACAAAAGTCTGCTACAGCAGGGGCCTAGGCACGGGTGGGCTCAGGCCCACCCAATCAGATTGAGCTCTACTTGTTGTTCCCACCGGGACATTAATTGTCTTTTTACCTAAGCACAGTACTTGACTTGGGCAGGAGCTCACCATAACTGAGTTCTTGCTCCTCCTGTAGAATATTAGCTCCAAAGTAATTAGGAGTTCCTGCACCTAAATATAACTGGTACCGGCACCCAAAATGAGTACTGGCACCTATTTCAGTCCAAGTCAAGCACTGGCCTAAATATGCATACACCATCAGATTTCATAGCAAGCATTACACCTCAACCTGAGCACTCTGTTCTACCACATCTGGTCTCTTCGCCCTCCCACTCTTACAGGAGGGCAGCTCCCGCTCAGCCCAGTCCAAGCTCTTCTCTCTCCTGGCACCCCAATGGCAATGGTGGAAAGAGTACCCAATTGTCATACTTGAGTTAAAGTTAAGATACCTTAATAGAAAATGACTAAAGTAAAAGTGAAAGTCACCCAGTAAAATACTACTTGAGTAAAAGTCTAAAATGATTTGGTTTTAAATATACTTAAGTATCACAAGTAAATGTAACTGCTAAAAATATACTTAAGTATCAACAAAAAAAAGTATAAATCATTTCAAATTCCTTATATTAAGCAAATCAGACAGCACCAAATGAAGCATGTGAAGCATTTACAAATGAAGCATGTGTTTAGTGAGTCTGTCAGGTCAGAGGCAGTAGGGATGACCAGTGATGTTCTCTTAATAAGTGTGTGAATTGGACCATTTTCCTCTCTGCTAAGCATTCAAAATGTAACGAGTACTTTTGGGTGTCAGGGAAAATGAATGGAGTAAAAATAATACAATTTTCTTTAGGAATGTTGTGAAGGAAAAGTAGTCAAAAGTATAAATAGTTAAGTAAAGTTTAGATACCCAAAATAATTGCTTAAGTAGTACTTTCAAGTACTTTACACCCCTGTCCAATGGTGGAACCACCTTCCCCCTGAAGCCATCTTCCGAAATCACCTGAAACCCTACATCTTGCACTTGACCCCCCCCCCCCCCCTTCTAGTCTCAGTCTATTAATTATAGGCCCATGGTTTATTATGTGAGCCGTATGTTAAAGCTAGAATATGTAACTTTTTATTAGGCGACCTATTATACTTTTAGCAACCAGGAAATGAGGGAGCAATTTCTGCATAGTGCTTCTTTAAATGCAAGAGTCATGGATTTACGTACACCTAAAAGACCATTTGATCTGTAATGTGAAATCACATTTTAGATGGTTGGTTGTGTGCAATCGATTACAGTAGGGTAGGCTTTTATAATTTACAGTGCATTTGGAAAGTATACAGACCCCTTGACTTTTTCCAAATTTTATTACATTAGCCTTATTCTAAAATTGATTAAATCGTTTTTTCCCCCTCAATCTACACACAATACCCAATAATGACAAAGCAAAAACAGGTTTAGAAATGTTGCACTTTTATTACAAATAAAAAACTGAAATATCACATTTACATAGTAAGTATTCAGATCCTTTACTCAGTACTTTATTGAAACACCTTGGTCAGCGACTACAGCCTCGAGTCTTCTTTGGGTATGATGCTACAAGCTTGGCACACCTGTATTTGGGGAGTTTCTCCCATTCTTCTTTGCAAATCCTCTCAAGCTCTGTCAGGTTGGATGGGGAGCATCGCTGCACATATATTTTCAGGTCTCTCCAGAGATGTTCGATCGGGTTCAAGTCCGTGGTCTGGCTGGGCCACTGAACGACATTCAGAGACTTGTCCTGAAGCCATTCATGCGTTGTCTTGGCTGTGTGCTTAGGCTCGTTGTCATGTTGGAAGTTGAACCGTCGCCCCAGTCTGAGCGCTCTGGAGCAGGTGTTCATCAAGTATCTCACTGTACTTTGCTCCGTTCATCTTTCCCTCGATCCTGACTAGTCTCCCAGTCCCTGCCACTGGAAAACATCCCCACAGCATAATGCTGCCACCAACATGCTTCACCGTAGGGATGGTGCCAGGTTTCCTCCAGACGTGTGGCATTCAGGCAAAATAGTTCAATCTTGGTTTCATCAGACCAGAGAATCTTGTTTCTCATGGTCTGAGAGTCCTGGATCTGACTTTTGGCTGTCATGTGGCTTTTACTGAAGAGTGGCTTCCGTCTGGCCACTCTACCATAAAGGCCTGATTGGTGGAGTGCTGCAGAGATGGTTGTCTTTCTGCAAGGTTCTCCCATCTCCACATCTCAAAGTGACCATCAGGTTCTTGGTAACCTCCCTGACCAAGGTCCTTCTCCCCGATTGCTCAGTTTGGCTGGGCAGCCAGCTCTAGGAAGAGTCTTGGTGGTTCCAATGTTTTGGAACCCTTCCCCAGATCTATGCCTCGACACAATCCTGTCTCGGAGCACATTGTGTGGTAATCTACACAATTTCCATGATAGGCAAAGGCATTATAATGTATACTGAAAAAACATATAAACACATCATGTAAAGTGTTGGTCCCATGTTTCATGAGCTGAAAAAAAAAATGCTCGAATTTACCAAACGCACAAAAAGCTTATCTCTCCAATTTTGTACACAAATTTGTTTACATCCCTGTTGGTGAGCATTTCTCCTTTGCCAAGAAAATCCATCCACCTGACAGGTGTGGAATATGAAGAAGCTGATTAAACAGCATAATCATTACACAGGTGCACCTTGTGCTGGGGACAATAAAAGGCCGCTCTAAGCTGTGCAGTTTTGTGACACAACACATTGCCACATATGTCTCAAGTTTTGAGGGAGCATGCAATTGGTTTGCTGACTGCAGGAATGTGTGAGAGAAAAATTACGTATTTACCTTTTTTGTTTAATATTAATATTTAACTATTAATATGCTTATCAACAGTAAAGACATTTATTTAGTGCCAATGCTGTGCTTCTGAGAAAGGATGGTTAATCTCTTCCACATTCAATCCCCGCAGCTGGTCTAGGCGTGTAGTCAAGTACATGGGATAGAAATAAACTTGAGGAACAGATAGACCTGTACTGTTTTCAATCATCTTTGCTTCTGAGTAACCTGGTCACATGGCATAAGACAAAGAGCCTCTGAGAGTGACCACAGTTCTTCAGTCCATCCTGTTCTTTTACTATCTTCCAAGGGCACAGCTGTCGGGAGATACAAGAGATAGAAGTCTAGCTTGGTAGAGGAAGGAGTAAACGGAACTGCCGTTATCACTTGTTTGTCCGCTATGACCTCACACACCCGATACACCTGGCCACAAGAAGAAAACAAGGTAGCTTATGATGCCCTCATCTGCCGGGGAGGGGTGGAACCTACCATGACCAAGAAATGTTGGGGTTTCTATATAAACCCCTTGCGTTTCTGTATTATTCGAGCACTCTATCGATTCACCATATATGTGTGTGTTGTATTGAACTGCTCCCTTGTTAACAAGAATCTCCTGATTCTTTAGAACTTCCACGACAAATGTCTACTGGAGCTGTTGCTAGAGAATTTAATGTTCATTTCTCTACCATAAGCCACCTCCAACGTTGTTTTAGAGAATTTGGCAGTACGTCCAACCGACCTCACAACCACAGACCACATGTAACCACGCCAGCCCAGGACCTCCACATCCGGCTTATTCTTCTTCTTTTTTGGGGGCGGCAGGTAGCCTAGTGGTAAGAGTGTTGGGCCAGTAACTGAAAGGTACAAATCTGCCGTTCTGCCCCTGAAAAAGGCAGTTAACCCACTGTTCCTAGGCCGTCATTGTAAATATGAATTTGTTCTTAACTGACTTGCCTCGTTAAATAAAGGATAAATACATTTAAAAAAAATGTATACTGTGAGGAGATCCTGAGGCCCATTGTCGTACCATTCATCCGCTGCCATTACCTCGTGTTTTAGCATGATCATGCACGGGCTCATGTTGCAAGGTTCTGTACACAATTCCTGGAAGCTGAAAATGTCCCATGTCTTCCATGGCCTGCATACTCACCCGACATGTCACCTATTAAGCATTTTTGGGATGCTCTGGATCGAGGTGTACAACAGCGTGTTCCAGTTCCTGCCAATATCCAGCAACTTTGCACAGCCATGGAAGAGGAGTACAACTGTGAAGGACCTCGGCGTTACTCTGGACCCTGATCTCTCTTTTGACGAACATATCAAGACTGTTTCAAGGACAGCTTTTTTCCATCTACGTAACATTGCAAAAATCAGACATTTTCTGTCCAAAAATTATGCAGAAAAATGTATCCATGCTTTTGCAACCTCTAGGTTAGACTACTGCAATGCTCTACTTTCCGGCTACCTGGATAAAGCACTAAATAAACTTAAATTAGTGCTAAATACGGCTGCTAGAATCCTGGCTAGAACCCAAAAATGTGATCATATTACTCCAGTGCTAGCCTCCCTACACTGGCTTCCTGTTAAGGCAAGGGCTGATTTCAAGGTTTTACTGCTAACCTACAAAGCATTACATGGGCTTGCTCCTACCTATCTTTCCGATTTGGTCCTGCCGTACATACCTACACGCTCGCTACGGTCACAAGAGGCAGGCCTCCTAATAGTCCCTAGAATTTCTAAGCAAACAGCTGGAGGCAGGGCTTTCTCCTATAGAGCTCCATTTCTATGGAATGGTCTGCCTACCCATGTGAGAGACGCAGACTCGGTCTCAACCTTTAAGTTTTTATTGAAGACTCATCTCTTCAGTAGGTCCTATGATTGAGTGTAGTCTGGCCCAGGAGTGTGAAGGTGAACGGAAAGGCACTGGAGCAACGAACCGCCCTTGCTGTCTCTGCCTGGCCGGTTCCCCTCTCTCCACTGCGATTCTCTGCCTCTAACCCTATTACAGGGGCTGAGTGACTGGCCTACTGGTGCTCTTCCATGCTGTCCCTAGGAGGGGTGCGTCACTTGAGTGGGTTGAGTCACTGACGTGATCTTCCTGTCTGGGTTGGCGCCCCCCCCTTGGGTTGTGCCGTGGCGGAGATCTTTGTGGGCTATACTCGGCCTTGAAGATATCCCTCTAGTGGTGTGGGGGCTGTGCTTTCGCAAAGTGGGTGGGGTTATATCCTGCCTGTTTGGCCCTGTCCGGGGGTATCATCGGATGGGGCCACAGTGTCTCCTGACCCCTCCTGTCTCAGGCTCCAGTATTTATGCTGCAGTAGTTTATGTGTCGGGGGGCTATGGTTAGTCTGTTATATCTGGAGTATTTCTCCTGTCTTATCCGGGGTCCTGTGTGAATTTAAGTATGCTCTCTCTAATTCTCTCTTTCTCTCTTTCTTTCTTTCTCTCTCTCGGAGGACCTTAGCCCTAGGACCATGCCTCAGGACTACCTGGCCTGATGACTCCTTGCTGTCCCCAGTCCACCTGGCCGTGCTGCTGTTCCAGTTTCAACTGTTCTGCCTGCGGCTATGGAACCCTGACCTGTTCACCGGACGTGCTGACCTGTCCCAGACCTGCTGTTTTCAACTCTCTAGAGACAGCAAGAGCGGTAGAGATACTCTCAATGATCGGCTATGAAAAGCCAACTGACATTTACTCCTGAGGTGCTGACCTGTTGCACCCTCGACAACCACAGTGATTATTATTATTTGACCATGCTGGTCATTTATGAACATTTGAACATCTTGTCCATGTTCTGTTATAACCTCCACCCGGCACAGCCAGAAGAGGACTGGCCACCCCTCATAGCCTGGTTCCTCTCTAGGTTTCTTCCTAGGTTTTGGCCTTTCTAGGGAGTTTTTCCTAGCCACCGTGCTTCTACACCTGCATTGCTTGCTGTTTGGGGTTTTAGGCTGCGTTTCTGTACAGCACTTTGAGATATCAGCTGATGTAAGAAGGGCTATATAAATACATTTGATTTGATTTGACTCTCTGCTACCGCATGGAAAGCGATACCGGAGCACCATGTCAAAAGCCTCTTTAGAAGCTTCTACTCCCAAGCCATATGAATGCTGAACAACTAATCAAATGGCTACCTGGACTATTTGCATTGACACCCCTGTTTATTATCTATGCATAGTCACTTTACACCTACCTACATGTACATATTACCTTAATTACCTCGACTAAACTGTACCCCCGCACATTGACTCGGTCCAGTACCCGCTGTATATATAGCCTCGTTATTGTTATTTTATTGTGTTAGTTTTTTAAAACTTTTGTTTATTTAGTCAATCTTTTCTTAACTCTTATTTTTCTTAAAACTGCATTGTTGGTTAAGGGCTTGTAAGTAAGCATTTCACGTTAAGGTCTACCTACACCTGTTGTATTCGGCGCATACAAATACAATTTGATTTGATTTGTCACATCAACACCTTAAGGTGAAACGCTTACTTACAAGCCCTTAACCAACAATTACGTTTTAAGAAAAAAAGTGAGTTAAGAAAAATTTGTTTGACTAAATAAACTAAAGTTAAAAATAAAAACAACAATACAATAACAATAAAATTACAACAAATAAGATTTGATTTGATTTTGGTTTGGTCGCCCAAAAGTCTTACATAACCATATATACCAAACGTAACATATCATACTCATTTGAGTGAACTTTACTATGTTATGGCTAGTCTTTAAAACTAGGCTGCTATAACAGCATTTTCAGCAGTTAAATGCAACAATAAACATTATTAATATGGTTTTTGAAGTCTGATTTGTTTACGAGCATGATAGCTCTACTTTTAATTGATGGTTGACGCAGCTTGTTTGCCATTAGCCAATCAGCGTTTCTCAACGAGTTGAATGCATGTGAATGTACACAACTCCTATTTACCGCTTCACAACTGATGATTACCACCTTTCCACTTGGTTAGGAACGCCGCATTATTATATTCGCAGAACGCCTCACTCGCTTTTGGGTTGGGTTGCCGACGTTTGTAAATTCAACCGATACCTTTCCTAGTGGGCAAGTACACTTCTAGATACACATTGTCTAAAAATGAAAGTCTTTAATAGATAGGGATAAAGATGGATTGAAAATTGGATTTAACAATGGACGTACAGTTGGCTATTTCTGCCGTTCTATTATTCATGGTTGCACATTTGCACATTGTTGGGCCAAATAACCATGTCGATCAGGTGGCCACCGGACTAATCGTGAGAAATTATTTCAAGGGATAGATCGTTGTCATTGAGAAGGGCCTTGTTACAGTACCATTGCAACAGGTCTCCAGTAAAGACAACATCAATAATTGTGGAACGGGAGAATGTAAAATTAGAGAGGCTCGTGCGTATAATAGACGGGCGACAGAAAAAAGGAATAAACTAGATCTGATGTCACTGCTCTGTTGGATTATCGAATACGTGAAGGATTTAATATCCTCGAATCGAAGATAGCAGTAGCCAACGTTGCATGCGATACGTTGCCAATATGATGCCGGTGAGTTATTGTAACAGACTACATGTTCCTTTTATGTTCGTGTTATGATTGAGATTTCGATTAGACAAGACAGAATTGTTTAGCATGTGATCTTACTCCTTAGGCTATGTTGTATCTCGTTCCTCAGCCTATACCATCCCTATTTCTGTTATATTGAGACAAAGGAAGGATAACCACACAAAATATGAACATGTTTTTAGCACACTGACAGTCAACGTAACGAATAGCAGGTTCTTTAAATACTGTATATTTTTGTCATGTAGCAGATTTATAGGAGCAATTGCCGTTAAGTACTGGGTACGTTGACAGATTTTTGACCTAGTCAAATCGTGATTTGAACCAGCGACGTTTCGGTTACTAGCCCAACGCTCTAGGCTACCTGCAGCCTTCCATTTCCAATTGATCACTGGCAGCATCAATGACACTCAGTAAACCCAGTCTTCCAATCCAGAGTAATAATAATGCACAGTGGGCTATTAACTGTTTGTAACCTTACTAATAAAGTCTGAATAACCCACATCTTGGCCAATTATGGGCTTCCTTGACCAGAGTGTTGTATACAACATTAGCGTGATTAACAATAGTGGAATCGGCGGTTTGCCTTCAAAATAAAAGTTCCCTATTGAAACTGATGCAAACAGATACACATTGTGGACTCATGACACAATTGTACTAGATACTGCTAAACAAGGTTGGAGTGTTGTTTTCATTCAACAAAAGACAATAACTAATTCATCTGACACAAAGTAAAAATCTGTTGAAATTGCACTGTGGATGTATAGACTTCAGAATTGCAATGGTGGCATACATATATTGCAATGTACAGCCTTACCTATGGATCTTGGGTCCATTAAAATTGGGGTATCAGCCTACTCGGTGACACTCAGAGAACAGAACTGTAAAGAGTTTTCACAAATATTAGCTGTCGTAGTTTATTGCGGGACTCTGAAACCACTGTGAAATTAGCAACATATTAAAGGAAAGGTTCACCCATTTTGAATGTTATATTGTTTTTGTGCATCTCTGGGTGATGTTCTATTAATTCCCTGGGTTATTTCATGTGCATCTGAGTTATTGGCAATCAAGCAGGCAGAAATCCGTCTGGCATCCTTTAGCACAGTGATAGTCGCTCTCACTACACTGGAAGTTAATAGGAATACGAGTTTTAGATCGCGAAATGTCTATCATACATGTCAGATTTCAATACTGGCCGATGTCATAACTCGAGAGTATGTCTCCTCTCGAATGTGTCATTGATCATCTGTTTGTGATATTCCTACCTCGAGAAATGTGTCATTTGTAATGGAGGGTCTAGCTCATTTTTCCTGTTTGTCTGCCTCTTAAGTCCAGGGTGCATTGCATGGTGCAGTTGACCAATATATGGATTACAATGACTGAAGGAACGTATAGCACCCCACGCAGCAGACTGTCGACCAATCGCATTCACGTTGTCATGACGCTTCACGCGGGTTGCTAAGCTAATCGTCACGCAATCCCGATAGTACGATTCCAAAGCTATACAATACTACAGGTAGATATTGCCCCCCTAGGCACAACTATGACAACATAACCAACAAAAACGGGTCACAACTCCTGCAGCTCTGTCGCACGCTGGGTATGTACATAGTCAATGGTAGGCTTCGAGGGGACTCCTATGGTAGGTTCACCTATAGCTAATCTCTTGGCAGTAGCACTGTAGACTACTTTATCACTGACCTCAACCCAGAGTCTCTCAGAGCGTTCACAGTCAGCCCACTGACACCCCTATCAGACCACAGCAAAATCACAGTCTACTTGAACAGAGCAATACTCAATCATGAGGCATCAAAGCCAAAGGAACTGAGTAACATTAAGAAATGCTATAGATGGAAGGAATGCAGTTTGGAAACCTACCAAAAAACAATTAGGCAACAGCAAATTCAATCCCTTTTAGACAACTTCCTGGGTAAAATGTTCCACTGCAATAGTGAAGGTGTAAACTTGGCAGTAGAAAATCTTAACAGTATATTTGACCTCTCAGCTTCCCTATCAAATCTAAAAATCTCAAATAGAAAACCGAAGAAAATGAACAACAATGACAAATGGTTTGATAAAGAATGCAAAAATCTAAGAAATAAATTGAGGAACCTGTCCAACCAAAAACATAGAGACCCGGAAAACCTGAGTCTACGCCTTCACTATGGCGAATCACTAAAACAATACAGAAATACACTACGGAAAAAGAAGGAACAGCACGTCAGAAATCAGCTCAATGTAATTGAAGACTCCATAGACTCTAACCAATTCTGGGAAAATTGGAAAACACTAAACAAACAACAACACGAAGAATTATCTATCCAAAATGGAGATGTATGGGTAAACCACTTCTCCAATCTTTTTGGCTCTATAACAAAGACTAAAGAACAAAAACATATACATGATCAAATACAAATCCTAGAATCAACTATTAAAGACTACCAGAACCCATTGGATTCTCCAATTACCTTGAATGAGTTACAGGACAAAATAAAAACCCTCAAACCCAAAAAGGCCTGTGGTGTTGATGGTATCCTTAATGAAATGATCAAATATACAGACAACAAATTCCAATTGGCTATACTAAAACTCTTTAACATCGTCCTTAGCTCTGGCATCTTCCCCAATATTTGGAACCAAGGACTGATCACCCCAATCCACAAAAGTGGAGACAAATTTGACCCCAATAACTACCGTGGAATATGCGTCAACAGTAACCTTGGGAAAATACTCTGCATTATCATTAACAGCAGACTCGTACATTTCCTCAATGAAAACAATGTACTGAGCAAATGTCAAATTGGCTTTTTACCAAATTACCGTACAACAGACCATGTATTCACCCTACACACCCTAATTGACAACCAAACAAACCAAAACAAAGGCAAAGTCTTCTCATGCTTTGTTGATTTCAAAAAAGCCTTCGACTCAATTTGGCATGAGGGTCTGCTATACAAATTGATGGAAAGTGGTGTTGGGGGTAAAACATACGACATTATAAAATCCATGTACACAAACAACAAGTGTGCGGTTAAAATTGGCAAAAAACACACACATTTCTTCACACAGGGTCGTGGGGTGAGACAGGGATGCAGCTTAAGCCCCACCCTCTTCAACATATATATCAACGAATTGGCGCGGGCACTAGAACAGTCTGCAGCACCCGGTCTCACCCTACTAGAATCCGAAGTCAAATGTCTACTGTTTGCTGATGATCTGGTGCTTCTGTCACCAACCAAGGAGGGCCTACAGCAGCACCTAGATCTTCTGCACAGATTCTGTCAGACCTGGGCCCTGACAGTAAATCTCAGTAAGACCAAAATAATGGTGTTCCAAAAAAGGTCCAGTCACCAGGACCACAAATTCCATCTAGACACCGTTGCCCTAGAGCACACAAAAAACTATACATACCTCGGCCTAAACATCAGCACCACAGGTAACTTCCACAAAGCTGTGAACGATCTGAGAGACAAGGCAAGAAGGGCCTTCTATGCCATCAAAAGGAACATAAATTTCAACATACCAATTAGGATCTGGCTAAAAATACTTGAATCAGTCATAGAGCCCATTGCCCTTTATGGTTGTGAGGTCTGGGGTCCGCTCACCAACCAAGATTTCACAAAATGGGACAAACACCAAATTGAGACTCTGCATGCAGAATTCTGCAAAAATATCCTCCGTGTACAACGTAGAACACCAAATAATGCATGCAGAGCAGAATTAGGCCGATACCCACTAATTATCAAAATCCAGAAAAGAGCCGTTAAATTCTACAACCACCTAAAAGGAAGCGATTCCCAAACCTTCCATAACAAAGCCATCACCTACAGAGAGATGAACCTGGAGAAGAGTCCCCTAAGCAAGCTGGTCCTAGGGCTCTGTTCACAAACACAAACACACCCCACAGAGCCCCAGGACAACAGCACAATTAGACCCAACCAAATCATGAGAAAACAAAAAGATAATTACTTGACACATTGGAAAGAATTAACAAAAAAACAGAGCAAACTAGAATGCTATTTGGCCCTAAACAGAGAGTACACAGTGGCAGAATACCTGACCACTGTGACTGACCCAAACTTAAGGAAAGCTTTGACTATGTACAGACTCAGTGAGCATAGCCTTGCTATTGAGAAAGGCCGCCGTAGGCAGACATGGCTCTCAAGAGAAGACAGGCTATGTGCACACTGCCCACAAAATGAGGTGGAAACTGAGCTGCACTTCCTAACCTCCTGCCCAATGTATGACCATATTAGAGAGACATATTTCCCTCAGATTACACAGATCCACAAAGAATTCGAAAACAAATCCAATTTTGATAAACTCCCATATCTACTGGGTGAAATTCCACAGTGTGCCATCACAGCAGCAAGATTTGTGACCTGTTGCCACAAGAAAAGGGCAACCAGTGAAGAACAAACACCACTGTAAATACAACCCATATTTATGTTTATTTATTTTAACTTGTGTGCTTTAACCATTTGTACATTGTTACAACACTGCATATATATAATATGACATTTGTAATGTCTTTATTGTTTTGAAACTTCTGTATGTGTAATGTTTACTGTTCATTTTTATTGTTTATTTGACTTTTGTATATTACCTACCTCACTTGCTTTGGCAATGTTAACACATGTTTCCCATGCCAATAAAGCCCCTTGAATTGAATTGAATTGAATTGATATACAGATGATCTAACATCTCGTAAAAGATTTGTAATGTTGTACTTCTTGTTGACGAAATTCGTGCTAATGTTGGGTTTTTGAGCTACCGCCCAATAGACTCATTCACTCCATTGACTCAGAGCACTCCTTGTCCCAGAATGCACCCCACGGCCCATTGACGTAGCATGTGCAACGTTTCCCATCACAAAAGTATATCTGCCGTTGCGAATGTCAGACTCTGCTCTGTGAGGCACATCGATCTGCAGGTTGAGATTGTAGACTTCTAAATTGATAGCTGTAAAATTGCCTAAACAAAATACACTAATACACTAACTATCTACGTTACATGCTGATATTTCTTTGGTATTATTGAGTGTAGCTATGTTTGCTGGTTAGTTAGCCAGCCAGCCAGCCAGCCCATGGAGAGCATTGCATTGTGGATTTTGTAATTGACTTGAGATGCAACAGATCTACACAACAATTTTCATTATTGCTACCAACCTTTGTAATGCCAAAATGAAACATTTGTTCACAAAAAATATTCTTCTCACATTCGTATTTTTTAACACTGTAAATTCAAGAAATTAGTGGTTTTGGGTGGATTTTTCCTTTTAAACTCACCAGTCAACCTAGTGTATGTGTATTGAGCATGTACAACCTTACCTATGGATCCTGGTGTTACGCACGCCTCTGAGAAGAAGGAACGCAACACCCTGCTGCAACTCAACTCCCCGTGAAGCAAAAGAGGTATGAACTGTAGGTGCGAGAAAGGACGACAAAGGCAGAATTTACCGTTTACTAGGATTTATTTCCTACACGGTAATATGGGGAAAAGGGGCTGGACGGAACCAAAGCAAAGAAAGTAAATATCAAAGCTCCCCCTCTCCTATCTAACCTGCCTACCCACTACTACCTATCTTAGCACCACCTGGTGCCCTAACCAAAATACAGGGGGTGGTCCGCCCAGGTCTTACCTAGTGTGCCTAGACAGTGAATATACTACGGGTATATGTATGCCCGCGGGAACAAATGAAACAGAATAATTATTAACAATTTCACAAACACTCAGAAACACAGGACATCAATGAGGCTCTGTCTGACTGAGCAACAAACTCACAGAATATACCAACTGCTCCCAGCAACAACTAACACAGTAAATTACCCCAAAGCCATCAGCCTCCTCTCTCAGCAAATATCTCTCTCACAATCAAACTCTCTGCATTCCTCAGCCTTCAATCATCTCACCCTGCCTATTCTCTCTCTCTCTCTCTCTCTCTCTCTCTCTCGCGCCGTAGTTCTTATTGCGGGACTTTATTTTCACTGGTTTCATCTGTTTGCAATAGTTTCAATGGCAGACTTTTATTTTGAAGGTGACCTGCAGATTCCGCTATTGTTGCTCATGCTAATGTGGTCCAGAAATTCCACGTTTCTCTGAATGTCTAGCTAGCAGGTTTTGCTTTCCTTAAATCATATCTCATGACCAATGACATTTCAGAAATTAAAGAATGGTTTAAAATCATGCGGCATGCATATGAGGTTAACTGCCAATTAGGCTACTACACCATATTTAGCAAGAAAAGCTTCAATGGACCACACACAAGTAAAATCCCAATTTAAAGGTTTGTGGTTGTCTAACAAACTAAGTGTACGCTATTCTGTCCGTACACAACATTGTTGGATGACATGGTGATAATGTTTTTGACCATTGCCTTTTTGTGTGTAAATCCAATGAGTGTCAAATTGATTGATTGGGATCTCGTAAAAAAACAACAGCCTCCCGAGTGGTGCAGGGGTCTAAGGCACAGCATCGCAGTGCTTGAGGCGTTACTACAGCCCCGGGTTCGATCTTAGGCTGTGTCACAGCCGGCCGTGACCGGGAGACCCATGATGCGGCGCACAATTGGCCCAGCGTTGTCCGAGTTAGGGGAGGGTTTGGCCGGCCAGGATTTCCTTGTCCCATCGCGCTCTAGCGACTCCCTGTGGCAGGCCGGGCGCCTGCAAGCTGACGACGGTCGCCAGTTGGACGGTGTTTCCTCCGACAAATTGGTGCGGCTGGCTTCCGTGTTAAGCGAGCAGTGTGTCAAGAAGCACTGTGGCTTGGCAGGGTCGTGTTTTGGAGGACGCATGGCTCTTGACCTTTGCATCTCCCGAGTCCGTAGGGGAGTTGCAGCGATGAGACAAGACTGTGACTACCAATTGGGGAGAACAAAAGTACAATATTATTATTTTATTTTTTTAAATAACAGTTTGTGCCTAGTGGGAATAGCCTATTTCACTTATGGAAAGTCATAATTCATCATCGGACGTGATTGGGAGTCCCATAGGGCGGCGCACAATCGTCCGGGTTTTGCTGGTGTAGGCCTTCATTGTAAATAAGATTTTGTTCTTAACTGACTTGCCTAGTTAAATAAAGGTTACATTAAAAAAAAAAAATATATATATACACACACACACACACACACAATTAGGCTTTGGTGATTACGTTTGCAATGGCAAAATCGGGAACAACCTCCAGAATCTTAATCTGTCAGATTTTCTTGTGTTTCCAAGTGAGTCTGGTCTGGTGTTTCCAAGTGAGTCTGGTCTGGTGTTTCCAAGTGAGGAAACACCAGACGGTTTGTTCCTCTTGGGAGCCCTATGGTGTTGGCCCAACATCTTGTATTTCTTTATATATGTCGAGATCCTGGAAGATTATTGTTAGCCCTGGTAGAATTCATAAATGTTGTGCTAAGGCTAAATCTATTTCAGGCTGTTCCATCGTGTGGTTATGTGAACTGAGCATTGATTTTTACTCAACTTGAAAAGGACATCCTATCTATAAGTGAGGTATGAGCCACGGTTGGCACCAAAAAGTGACACCAGTTATATGGGGGACACATTTTGTGGAAACAACGCAAATATTTAGCAGGGTCAGGGGTGACACAGATAGTAAATAATCGATGAGTTGATAGGCTCCACCTAACTCTGTTATCTGGTTCCAAATGTCATTGATTACCGTTGTTAAACTCATCCCACACCCGAGGTTACGGAGTGCCTTTGCAACTGGTACCAGTAACAGTAAGTGGCCAGTAAGTAAGCACACAGACAGACATACACACAATCTTCCTGCTGTCACATTTAGGCTATTTATAAATTCATTAGGCGATTAGTCAAAAGTACTGCTCCGTGGCTGTGGTGGAGATTGTCAATGACATTTCCCATTGTCCCAAATGCCATTTGAAAATGTCAACTTTTCAGTGACTGGGTTGTGTTTGTTTTCACCCAGTACTGTTTTTCTGCTGCCAGAGTAATGCTCAGCACAGTGGGGGTTGGGAACGGGGGAGGGTTGCTACTGCTACGCTGATTCAATAGTAAAGTCACGTGAGCCTGGCCATATGGCCTGGGTCCAGGCCGCAGCTTAAAAACATTGGGAGCTGACCAGCGGTAACGGATTGCAAACCAATCTGCCAACATTTATTAAAGATCCACACAACCACAAGTCAAGAGTTAGTGCTAATGTATTTTTTTAAACACGTAATGGAGAAAATGATTACCGCTTTAACTGAAAAGGTCCCCGTTTCAAGAGGAAACACAACAGTTCTTTGAAGTTGGACTCTGTAGGATGGCTTTGCCCGGATGATGCATGTATCGAACAGATGCTCATTTGCTGTATGCTGTTATTGGCATGAATAATGAATGACAGCAGTGGATTGGATTACTCCTGTAGCTTGTCACTGCCGTCACAGCAAACTTAATCAATATTCACTCTATTCCAATTAATTAGCTTTCAATTGGAGTCCGTCATGGTATATCGACAATCCACTCGACCTGTTTATTAACCAAATGTAATGGTCAGTCCTATAACAACTTGTGTGTGTCATTTCAACTTGTTCTCCTTCCACGTCTACTTTTGAACGCTCTAGCATTTTTACCACCACAGCACAATAATTCACCAACAATGAATGTCACAAAAAAGGTTACTTTGATTTCCTCAAGGCTTCTCATGCAATATTTTTATTTATATATTTTTCTTTTTGTGTGTGGGGGGGGGGGGGGGGGGTGAATTTGCAGGCACAAGAAGGGCCTGCAAATTACTTTGTCAGTAATTAGATTTTTGGATGAAGACCACAATCCATCATTCATTTAGTCTATCCCTATCAACAGTGATTTAGTCATGGTTACATGATGAAATACAGAACCTTTTAGTTGTCAAATGCCCATCTCACCTAATAACAGAGGAACAATTTGCAATTACAGCAAACATTTCCGAAGATCTCATAGCACTTAGCTCATCGCCTTATCCTCCACCAAATAAGAATCCCTATTGCTAATGAGGTTTGTTCTCAGTCACACTGATGCTCCATTAATGAGAAGCTTAGCCTAACCGATCTCATTAGATGCCCCACACTGTGAAACTTTATTAAATTTTTTTACCACAGACTAGGCTAATGTCTAATCGGAGGAGGGTTAAGTTGCCCCAGACGCTCATCATGGGTTAGTTTAGCATTTTTTCGGGATTGGGGGAGGAGAAGCTGATCCTAGATGTGTACTTAGGGGAAACTTCACCCCGGAGCTGTCTGATCTGTCTGAAGAGAAGGGCAGTGTTGTGTTATTAGGGCTGCACCCACATGCAAAATCAAAGTGCTCTGCCTTTCCCCAGCTGTGTGAATCAGGGGAATTGTATTCAATCAAGCCACCTGCCATAAGTGTTCTATATAGAACCTATCCATAGAATAAGAATTTATTGTTTTCAATTATATCATGGCTTTGTTTATACAACTACTGCCTCCGCACGTCTATATTCTGAAAACTGGAATGATCTGTATGTGGGGGCTACCTGGAATACAATGTAGCCTATAGGACACATTCTCTCAAAAGCAGTAAAGTATTCTATTCTACTTCTCCAAAATATACATTGGGGTCCAAAATTATTGACACCCTTGATAAAGATTAGCAATAATGACTGTAAAAAATAAAGAATTCAAATACTGAGCTTATACAATATTGTATTGCAAAAAAAATGAGACATTTGGGAAATTATATACTAATACAATTCGTTAGAGAAAGCGATATATTATCTTTTTCTCAAAGGTAGGGGTCAAAATTCTTGACACCCCTAAAGATTCTTATAAATAAAATGGTAAAACGTTTAATATTTGGTCCCATATTCCTATCACGCAGGGACTACATCAAGCTCGTGACTACAAACATGTTGGATGCATTTGCAGTTTGTTTTAGTTGTTTCTGATTAGTTTGTGCCCAATATAAATGAATGGTCAATAATGTATTGTCACTTTTATTATAAATAAGAATAGAATATGTTTCTAAACACTTCTGCATTAATGTGGATTCTACCATGATTATGGATAATCCTGAATAATGAGTGAGAAAATGTAAAGGGTCAAAGATCATACCCTCAACCTCTCACCATTACCAATAACGGGAGGTTACCATGTTTTGGCAGCATGATCTTTGGTCCTCTAACTTTCTCAGTCATCATTATTCACGATTCATTCAGGATTGTTCGTAACAATGGTAGCATCCACACTAATGTAGAAGTGTTTAGAAACATATTCTATTCTTATTTACAACGCTAGTGGCGTCATCCCAGGATGAGCCTGCAGGAAGGGTACCACATGAGGGAGGAGGATGTCTTCCCTGTAACGCACAGTGTTGAAATTGCCTGCAATGACAACAAGCTCAGTCCGATGATGCTGTGACACACCGCCCCAGACCATGACGGACCCTCCACCTCCAAATTGATCCCGCTCTGTAGTACAGGCCTCGGTGTAACGCTCATTCCTTCGACGATAAACGCGAATCCGACCATCACCCCTGGTGAGACAAAACCGCGACTCGTCGGTGAAAATCACTTTTTGCCAGTCCAGTCTGGTCCAGCGACAGTGGGTTTGTGCCCATAGGACGACGTTGTTGCCGGTGATGTCTGGTGAGGACCTGCCTTACAACAGGCCTACAAGCCCACAGTCCAGCCTCTCTCAGCCTATTGCAGACAGTCTGAGCACTGATGGAGGGATTGTGCGTTCCTGGTGTAACTCAAATCAAATCAAACGTATTTATATAGCCCTTCGTACATCAGCTGATATCTCAAAATGCTGTACAGAAACCCAGCCTAAAACCCCAAACAGCAAGCAATGCAGGTGTAGAAGCATGGTGTAACTGCAGGTGTAGGTGTAATGCAGGTGTAACTCAGGCAGTTGTTGTTGACATCCTGTACCTGTCCCCCAAGTGTGATGTTCGGATGTAACGATCCTGTGCAGGTGTTGTTACACGTGGTCTGCCACTGCGAGGACGATCAGCTGTCCGTTCTGTCTCCCTGTAGTGCTGTCTTAGGCGTCTCGCAGTACGGACATTGCAATTTATTGCCCTGGCCACATCTGCAGTCCTCATGCCTCCTTGCAGCATGCCTAAGGCACGTTCACGCAGATGAGCAGGGACCCTGTGCATCTTTCTTTTGGTGTTTTTCAGAGTCAGTAGAAAGGCCTCTTTAGTGTCCTAAGTTTTCATAACTGCGACCTTAATTGCCTACCGTCTGTAAGCTGTTAGTGTCTTGACGACCGTTCCACAGTTGCATGTTCATTAATTGTTTATGATTCATTGAACAAGCATGGGAAACAGTGTTTAAACCCTTTACAATGAAGATCTGTGAAGTTATTTGTATTTTTACGAATTACCTTTGAAAGACAGGGTCCTAAAAAAGGGACGTTTCTTTTTTTTTGCGGAGTTTACGTCCAACAACTTTGAAGAGTCACAAGCTTGATGTAGTCATATCTTGCTAGGAATATGGGACCAAATACTACACTTCTGACTACTTTATTTATAAGAATCTTTAGGGGTGTCAATAATTTTAACCCCTACCTTTTTGAGACTTTTTTTTATATTACTTGTTAAACAAAATCTCTTTCTCTAATCAAATGTATAAAATTATATAGTTTCACCCAAAAATATTTTGTTGCATACAATATAACTCAGTATTTGAATTATTTTATACAGTCATTATTGCTCATCTTTATCAAGGGTGTTAATAATTTCGGACCCCACTTTTACATACAGTACAAGATCAATGGAACGTCGACCGTGGGGGATAGCACAAGGACATAGTCATTAGCACTCGTAAAAATAAAAAAAAGCCAAATTTCCATACGGACTGATTATTCTCTGAGGGGAAAATAAGATTTCCCCAATTCTGTTTAAGACTTGGTCATCCACTGCAAGGGTGCATCCAAAATGGTAACCTTTTCCCTACATAGTGCACTACTTTTGACCATATCCCTATGGGTCCTGGTCAAAAGTATTACACTGCATAGGGAAAAGGGTGCAATTTGGGACGCAGGCCAAGAGCCAGCAATGATAGCTCACCTATACGTTTGTGTATGGAAATACAAGTGTGCTACTTGGCATGTAATTTGATGTTCGGTCGATTTGTATTCGACAAGTCTTACAAAAGCACAACAGATCTCTTTACATGCCACGCATTCAGTGAGTGGTGCCAAGCAAACAGGGACATGCCAAGGAATTAGCAAAAGCCCCCAATGTCTGCGTCCCCTTTGAAAAAACAAACAAATAAGAACTAGAAAATGGAAAACCTAATTATTTCAAAATTGTAGTTGTAAATAAAGCTCATTCTGTTTGGGCATTTTTACTGCATTTTCAGTCCTTTTAGATGTCAACTGTCAAAGGAGCCTTAACAAGTAGTGTCCAGTTAATCTCTGATTGTCCTAGATGGCCTCAAGGCTCACTCAGATCTCCAAATGTGCCTACTGGTTCCCATAGCCCTTGCCCTATGTGATGAAATGAAGGCCCAGTGCAGTGAAATAGAAAATGACAGCCTACTTCTCTTCACTTTATCAACCTCTGACACCATCCCCCACTTCTGTATTGGTTCAAGCATGGGCTTCCTTCAGATGTGTATTTAGTCCAACATTTTCTTATTACCACTCAATAAATTAATACATTAGTATAAGTTTGGTTTGGTTGATGAACAGCGTTAGTTTAAATACATTTGCTGTTGAGAAGTGTGCTGTATACAGAGAAACAAGCTGGGGTCTATTAGATGTCGACCGATTTTAATTGGAATGGCCGATTTAATTAGGGCCGATTTCAAGTTTTCATAACAATCGGTAATCTGCATTTTTGGACACCGATCATGGCCGATTACATTGTACTCCATGAGGAGACTGCGTGGCAGGCTGACTACCTGTTATGCGAGTGCAGCAAGCAGCCAAGGTAAGGTGCTAGCTAGCATTAAACGTATCTTATAAAAAACAATCAATCTTAACATAATCACTAGTTAACTACACATGGTTGATGATATTACTAGTTTATCTAGCTTGTCCTGCGTTGCATATAATAGATGCGGTGCCTGTTAATTTATCATTGAATCATAGCCTACTTCGCCAAACGGGTGATTTAACAAGTGCATTCGCGAAAAAAGCACCTTCGTTGCACCAATGTGTACCTAACCATAAACATCAATGCCTTTCTTAAAATCAATACATAAGTATATATTTTTTAACCTGCATATTTAGTTAATATTGCCTGCTAACATGACATTCTTTTAACTAGGGAAATTGTGTCACTTCTCTTGCGTTCTGTGCAACAGAGTCAGGGTATACGCAGTAGTTTGGGCCGCCTGGCTCGTTGCGAACTGTGTGAAGACAACTTCGCCAACTTCGCCAAACGGGGGATGATTTAACAAAAGCGCATTTGCGAAAAAAGCACAATCGTTGCACGAATGTACCTAACCATAAACATCAATGCCTTTCTTTAAAATCAATACACAGAAGTATATTTTCTTAAACCTGCATATTTAGTTAAAAGAAATCCAGGTTAGCAGGCAATATTAAACTAGGGAAATTGTGTCACTTCTCTTGAGTTCATTGCACGCAGAGTCAGGGTATATGCAACAGTTTGGGCCGCCTGGCTCGTTGCGAACTAATTTGCCAGAATTTTACGTAATTATGACATAACATTGAATGTTGTGCAATGTAACAGGAATATTTAGACTTATGGATGCCACCCGTTAGATAAAATACGGAACAGTTCTGTGTTTCACTGAAAGAATAAACGTTTTGTTTTCGAAATGATAGTTTCCGGATTTGACCATATTAATGACCTAAGGCTCGTATTTCTGTGTGTTATTATGTTATAATTAAGTCTATGATTTGATAGAGCAGTCTGACTGAGCGGTGGTAGGCAACAGCAGGCTCGTAAGCATTCATTCAAACAGCACTTTCGTCTGTTTGCCAGCAGCTCTTCGCTGTGCTTCAAGCATTGAGCTGTTTATGACTTCAAGCGTATCAACTCCCGAGATTAGGCTGGTGTAACCGATGTGAAATGGCTAGCTAGTTAGCGGGGTGCGCGTTAATAACGTTTCAATCGGTGACGTCACTCGCTCTGGGACCTTGAAGTAGTTGTTCCCCTTGCTCTGCAAGGGCCGCGGCTTTGGTGGAGCGATGGGTAACGATGCTTCGAGGGTGGCTGTTGTCGATGTGTTCCTGATTCGAGCCCAGGTAGGGGCGAGGAGAGGGACGGAAGCTATACTGTTACACTGGCAATACTAAAGTGCCTATAAGAACATCCAATAGTCAAAGGTATATGAAATACAAATGGTATAGAGAGAAATAGTCCTATAATAACTACAACCTAAAACTTCTTACCTGGGCATATTGAAGACTCATGTTAAAAGGATAAAAGGAACCTCCAGCTTTCATATGTTCTCATGTTCTGAGCAAGGAACTTAAACATTAGCTTTTTTACATGGCACATATTGCACTTTTACTTTCTTCTGCAACACTTTGTTTTTGCATTATTTAAACCAAATTGAACATGTTTCATTATTTATTTGAGGCTAAATTGATTATTGATGTATTATATTAAGTTAAAATACACGTGTTCATTCAGTAGTGTTGTAATTGTCATTATTATAAATACATTAAAAAAAGAAATCGGTCGATTTAATCGGTATCGGCTTTTTTGGTCCTCCAATAATCGGTATCGGCGTTGAAAAATCATAATCGGTCGACCTCTAAATAAATAAATAAATAAATAAATAAATATATATATGTGTATGTATGTGTATATATATATCCTCCTCCCCCTCCTCCCCCCTCCTCCCTCTCTGCTGATGACTTCGTCAACCATTTTGAAAAGAAGGTCGACGACATCCGATCCTCGTTTGCTAAGTCAAACGACACCGCTGGTTCTGCTCACACTGCCCTACCCTGTGCTTTGTCCTCTTTCTCCCCTCTCTCTCCAGATGAAATCTCGCGTCTTGTGACGGCCGGCCGCCCAACAACCTGCCCGCTTGACCCTATCCCCTCCTCTCTTCTCCAGACCATTTCCGGAGACCTTCTCCCTTACCTCACCTCGCTCATCAACTCATCCTTGACCGCTGGCTACGTCCCTTCCGTCTTCAAGAGAGCGAGAGTTGCACCCCTTCTGAAAAAACCTACACTCGATCCCTCCGATGTCAACAACTACAGACCAGTATCCCTTCTTTCTTTTCTCTCCAAAACTCTTGAACGTGCCGTCCTTGGCCAGCTCTCCTGCTATCTCTCTCAGAATGACCTTCTTGATCCAAATCAGTCAGGTTTCAAGACTAGTCATTCAACTGAGACTGCTCTTCTCTGTGTCACGGAGGCGCTCCGCACTGCTAAAGCTAACTCTCTCTCCTCTGCTCTCATCCTTCTAGACCTATCGGCTGCCTTTGATACTGTGAACCATCAGATCCTCCTCTCCACCCTCTCCGAGCTGGGCATCTCCGGCGCGGCCCACGCTTGGATTGCGTCCTACCTGACAGGTCGCTCCTACCAGGTGGCGTGGCGAGAATCTGTCTCCGCACCACGTGCTCTCACCACTGGTGTCCCCCAGGGCTCTGTTCTAGGCCCTCTCCTATTCTCGCTATACACCAAGTTACTTGGCTCTGTCATATCCTCACATGGTCTCTCCTATCATTGCTATGCAGACGACACACAATTAATCTTCTCCTTTCCCCCCTCTGATAACCAGGTGGTGAATCGCATCTCTGCATGTCTGGCAGACATATCAGTGTGGATGACGGATCACCACCTCAAGCTGAACCTCGGCAAGACGGAGCTGCTCTTCCTCCCGGGGAAGGACTGCCCGTTCCATGCCCGTTCCGTTGACAACTCCATTGTGTCCTCCTCCCAGAGTGCTAAGAACCTTGGCGTGATCCTGGACAACACCCTGTCGTTCTCAACTAACATCAAGGCGGTGACCCGTTCCTGTAGGTTCATGCTCTACAACATTCGCAGAGTACGACCCTGCCTCACGCAGGAAGCGGCGCAGGTCCTAATCCAGGCACTTGTCATCTCCCGTCTGGATTACTGCAACTCGCTGTTGGCTGGGCTCCCTGCCTGTGCCATTAAACCCCTACAACTCATCCAGAACGCCGCAGCCCGTCTGGTGTTCAACTTTCCCAAGTTCTCTCACGTCACCCCGCTCCTCCGCTCTCTCCACTGGCTTCCAGTTGAAGCTCGCATCCGCTACAAGACCATGGTGCTTGCCTACGGAGCTGTGAGGGGAACGGCACCTCCGTACCTTCAGGCTCTGATCAGGCCCTACACCCAAACAAGGGCACTGCGTTCATCCACCTCTGGCCTGCTCGCCTCCCTACCTCTGAGGAAGTACAGTTCCCGCTCAGCCCAGTCAAAACTGTTCGCTGCTCTGGCACCCCAATGGTGGAACAAACTCCCTCACGACGCCAGGTCAGCGGAGTCAATCACCACCTTCCGGAGACACCTGAAACCCCACCTCTTTAAGGAATACCTAGGATAGGATAAAGTAATCCTTCTAACCCCCCCCCCCCCTTAAAAGAGTTAGATGCACTATTGTAAAGTGGTTGTTCCACTGGATATCATAAGGTGAATGCACCAATTTGTAAGTCGCTCTGGATAAGAGCGTCTGCTAAATGACTTAAATGTAAATGTACATACATACATACATACATACATACATACATACATACACAGTTGAAGTTGGAAGTTCACATACACTTAGGTTGGAGTCATTAAAACTCGTTTTTCAACCACTCCAGTAATTTCTTGTTAACAAACTATAGTTTTGGCAAACCTTATAGGACATCTACTTTTTGCATGACATAATTTTTCCAACAATTGTTTACAGACAGATTATTTCGCTTATAATTCACTGTATCACAATTTCAGTGGGTCAGAAGTTAACATACACTAAGTTGACTGTGCCTTTAAATAGCTTGGACAATTCCAGAAAATGATGTCATGGATTTAGAAGCTCCTGATAGGCTAATTCACATCAAGATTGAAAACAGAAAAACACACGTGCCAATCGGTGTGTTCAGCGGCTCTTTAAAGACAGACCCTTCAGAGAAACTGGGAAAGTCAGCTGTGCAGAGAGGTAATGTAGTCTCACCTAGGCTAAGTGTCACTTGATCATTGAATAAAATAAAAATACAATGCAACGGTGAAATGTCAGAGGTTAGCTTTACTTCTGGAGAGAGGAATGCATTTAAAGTGTTGTAGGTAGACTTAGGAAAATTACATTGTCATGCAAAGTGGGGTGACTTCCTTAATCAACAACAACAAACTGAGAATTGGCCTCTATTTGCCACTCCCCAATGTGGGCATTCTCAAGAGAGGCCGAAAGTTGGGAAGTAGTATTCTTTTTGCAGATATTAATGATCTTGTTTTCTGCATGCAGGAAGTCGCCTGGCTTTCCACGATGACGTCATATGGCGGAGTCTACCTTTTTAAGAGGGCACATGGCCATGATGTTATCCTAACTCTAATTGCCAGTCTGGTTTTCTTGTACTCCTACTGTGACTAGGACAGAAAGGCAGTCAGTTATATCGCCAGCTGTAGTCCGATCCAATGCCCAGATTGAGAGCATATTTTAAAAGGACAAAAAAGCCTCTTTAAATTTTTTAAATTATTTTTTAAAACCTATAGTGCACAGCTGCTTTAAACCGGTACTTGAATTGGTGCGTGGAGTATCAGCTGGCAAGCTTGTGCCTCAGTTTCACAAATGTCGGGTCAGTCGGCATTGCGAGTGGTTTAGCATTGTTACGCGTCTCTCAGCCACTTCTGTGAAATGCCAGATGTTTGTGGCGGATGTGGAAGGCTTTATTATTTTATACTGTTGCCTCAACATAATGACGTTTCTTTCCATAATCCACCTGTACTTGACATCATAGATTTATCACGAATGGCTTCAGGGTTGAAAACCTTCCACAATTTCAGGAAATTGGTAGACCGCTCAGTCTGACAAAGAATTTGAAAACCACTCAGATCGATAGCTCAGTCAATTCTAAATCTCCTGATTTTATATGGATTATCTCCAAATTATAACTGGTTTTAGGCAGATGTTTTCTGAATGGTAGGTTCTGTAGGTTGTTCGTGGGAATTAAGTGCTGCAGCAGTGGCAGAGTCTACAGGACAGCTTCCATCTTACAATCAGGATATGTCCCAAATTGAATTTTGGTGCCATTTGGGAAAGCATCTTCAGTCTAAAGCCCATCTGTTATCTCAGTGGTATAGCCCTTTCAGGCCCCATGCCAGACCACCTCTACGAAGCAACAAGTCAATGATTGCTTTTTGCATCCTCTATACCTTTGGGCAGCGGAGCGTGTTTGGCTTGGCCTGCTATTTATGGTGCGAAGAAATTGCTGACTTGCACGTTTGCGCATTTGAAATGAAACCATTGACCTATGTATAATCTAGTGAAAGGTCAAATTCACAGAGGAATTTGACCACTTTCAAGGACCAGTGTGTTTTCATTTTCAGAGATTGGGGCTTGGCTCTATTGGAATTTGAGACCCAGTTTTCTCTTTGAGAAAGTTTTCAGAACTGCATTCGCCCCTTCATAATTCCAGAAGGGGTTCTGGAGTAGGTCCCAGACTGTCCCCATTTTGTCTTTGGCCTGGCTCACTCCAGATGTTGAAGCAACACCATTATTATTTGTGGAATTTCCTATGGTAATTTCTATGAAATGAAAGCTACGAGTCTATTTTTGAGAAATTAAGGCATGTTTACATTTCAACCATTTTCCATCCTCAAAATTAGGAATAAGCAAAGGCTTTGATTTATTGTCAAACAGATGGAAAAGGGGTCTTACAAAACATCTGCCAGAAAAAGTCTTAAAAGGTATTAGAAATGCATCAAAATATAATAATGTTGAATTAGACCCCTGACAACTAATATCACCACAAAAATATAAACGCAACAGGCAACAATTTCAACAACTTTATGAGTTACAGTTCATAAAAGGAAATCAGTCAATTTAAATGAATTTGTTAGGCCCTAATCTATGGATTTCACATCACTGGGGAGCCAGGCCCAGCCAATCAGAATGAGGTTTTCCCCACAAAGGGCTTTATTACAGACAGAAAAACTCCTCAGCTGTCCGGGTGGCTGGCATCAGATGATCCCACAGGTGAAGAAGCCAGATGTGGAGGTCCTGGGCTGGCATGGTTACATGTGGTCTGTGGTTGTGAGGACGGTTGGACGTACTGCCAAATTCTCTAAAACAACATTGGAGGCGGTTTATGGTAGACAAATGAACATTAAATTCTCTAGCAACAGCTCTGGTGGACATTCCTGCAGTCAGCATGCCAATTGCACACTACCCCAAAATTGAGACATCTATGGCATTGTGTTGTGTGACAACTGCACATTTAAGTGGCCTTTTATTGTCCCCAGCACAAGGTGTACCTGTATAATGATCATGCTGTTTAATCAGCTTCTTGATATGCCATACCTGTCAGGTGGATGGATTATTTTAGCAAAGGAGAAATGCTCGCTAACAGGGATGTAAACAAATTTGTGCACAAAATTTGAGAAAAAATATTTTTTGAGTATGGAACATTTCTGGGATCTTTTATTTCTGCTCATGAAACATGGGACCAACACTTTACATGTTGCGTTTATTTTTGTTCAGTATAGTTTAGGATTTAACCTTTTCTGCCTTGTGTAAGTTTAAGAAACATTGCCATGTGCCTTAAAATTCAGTTACCAAAAACCCACATATCTTTAAGATATCTTCACATTTCTCTCCCTCATGAGCCGCGGCGGATTAAGAAATCATAGGCCCCGGGGCTTAGTTCTTTCTATATAGGCCCCGTCAGTTAATTCGTGTTTTTATAGATGTCAATTTTATTTTCATGAATTATTAAATGATTCAAACTAAATTCTGTTACCAGATCGGTAACAGAGTTTCAAAAAAATTGTTAACGGAATGTCTGCAATTTAATTGGCTACAATGGGAAATCATAGTAGTCACAAACAACAATAGTATGCCAGCGGAAGGGAGAACAGTAGCAGGCGACCCAACTATGTTCAGCGACCCAACTATGTTTCCTTTCTGTCATCTGGTTGTCAAAGCAAGAGTGTGAAAAGTCTAGACAACCTAGACAAGCAGAAAAGTCTAGACAAGCATTAGTTAGAGAGAGAGAAGAGAAGAGAGATCTTCTCTTCTCTCTATTGTCTATCTCTAATTAATGCAACCTCTCCTGGCTCTTACTGACACCTACCCATGTGCCCCCTCCCTTTAAATGTTTTATTTGGTCAGTCCGCCCTGGCCTTGATTTCAACGTCCACAGACGTCATGTCTTGGTCCGGGCCAGTCTTGATTTCAGCTTCCATAGACATCTGGACCGGCCCAAACATAGACGTCCACGATTAGTTCAGATTTGGTCCAGACGCCTATGTTTCATTAGTTTGGACAACACAGTACAGTAAACAAAAGTAGAGTATAATTCAGCATAGTACAGTAAATAAAAGTAGAATATAGTACAGTAAGATACAGTACATTACACTTGTGTACTGTGCTATACTCTACTGTACTGAACTATACTTACTGTTCTGTGCTATATTACATAGCTCTACTGTGCTGTAATTTGATGTCCAAACTTGTGAAAAATAGACGTCTATGATTGGTTCCGATTTGGTCTTGTTTGGTGGTGGAGCTCATTAAAATAATAGCCAGTGTGTAGAGTAATACATAAATATGCAAAGGATGATATTGCACCTTTGTGTATGGATTTAGGATTTATGCATTTCTGTACAGCATAGATCAAGGACCCATGATGGAATTCTGTTACCGGGTGTAGATTTACTTCACTTAATGTATACAGTTCAATAACCAAAATACTTTTTTTTTTTACTCTGTGTCATGTCATAGCTGACATACCATTTTTTTCTGCAGACATCTTTGAATCTTAATTTGGAGCAGATTTTTGAGACCACGTTTTCCAAGTGTTTGGAAAACGTGGTCACAAACTGAGGGAGATTTAACTGAAATTCTGTTACCAACCTTTGCATCTGCACAGTTCTTTCAGTAAATAATTTTCAGTATGTAAATTGTTAAAAGTAGTCCTTGTGCATAGAGTTGTGTGGTTTGTTTTTAAATCAATGGTTTTCGTTTGGCATACATTTTAAGTAAAAAATATCAGTCTCAGCGCAATTCCATTATCGTGGAATTGCCCCTATTAGAAAAAAGACCACATTGACAAATGACTCCCCGTAAGATTTTTGGATCCAAAATAGACATTGACCATCTGTTTGTTTCAAATAGAACAGGGACCTAATGTGCTACTTATTCTGTTCTCACTAAAACCCATTGCAGTGGGGGTTTCTGAATTGGCTCAGTCTTTGTCTGGGGTTGGACCCCAATCTTCTCTAACACTGTTCTAATGGTCTATTTTCCACTGTCTGTCTTAGATGTTCCTCACCGTGTACCTCAGCAACAATGACCAGCATTTCACAGAGGTGCCCATTACCCCGGAAACCCTGTGTCGTGATGTGGTGGAGCTGTGCAAGGAGCCGGGGGAGGGAGAATGCTACCTAGCTGAAATGTGGCGAGGCTCAGGTGAGTTTCAGAACGGTTGTGACTCAGTCTTCTCAATTTTATGCCTTTTAAACTTGTCGTAAAGTGACAACTACTTAAGGATCAAGTTTATTGGACAGTAAAACGAGACAGTAAAGTAGGAGAGGTGCTAGAAGGGCATGGGCCAGATTCAAACCCATGCCGACACCGTAGTCATGTGTGAGGCTGTGGTATCACTGCTAGACCAGCCAGGACACTTCCTGGCTAACTTTTGATGTCAGTGTTTACTCTAGGTTGATGTTATGCGGGGCTGCACTCATCCAAGTGTTGAACTGAATGAAGCCAATCAAAGGTTTTCAGTGGTGGGTAGGAGGAACCCCCAAAAATCTTGTTCAATGTCAACTTTGGCCCAGTTCCATTTCACTCCCTAGCCCCTACAACTTTGGTGTTCACTAATCTTAAAGGTGACATAATAGGTGAAAGCAGTATCACTATCCCGTCAGATGTGAATACCTGAGGGGTAGGTTGGGGGTAAGAGGCAAGGGACCAAAATGGAACCGTGCCTTGGACTCAAGAACCGCTTACTCAGGCATCTTTCTTTGTCACACCAGAGCGCGCCATTGGCGACGGAGAGCGAATGCTGGACGTGCTCCAGTGTTGGGGACAGCAGAGGGGGGAGGTGCGCTTCCTCCTGCGCCATGACCGGGCACCCTGCAGAGAGTCAGGTGAGAGCCACAAACACACATTTATCGATGCCCATCCACCACCAGTACCCTGGATGGTAAATAGTGTGGTAACTGAATGTGTCAAGCGTAGCCTGAAAAATGGGAAAGCCTGGGTAGGCAGGTGTGTTTACTGGCCGTTACACAATGTTCTATTCCATTACAGTTGAGCCAAAGTCAATACAGCCAGCTACTATTCTAACTGGCAGACACACTTCCTAGTCCCCATTGTTGGGATGATGAATTTCAATACAATTGTTACCATCTTAGAGTTGTTACATGGTCACAATTGGATTTTACTTTTTTTCTCCAAATCAATTCAATCATTTTGCTTTGTATATGGATTAGAATAACTGTCGCGTGAAGTAAAAACTCAAAATGATAAAGAAAATGAGTGATAAGATTGTATATCTTCATGTTATTTGGTGATGCATGCGGTTTTGACCATGGCACAGTGCCAAGCATTCTAAACATCGCTGAGATAATTAAAATCGCCATGATGTTTTGCGGCTGCTGGGAACATAGTTATTTAAGAACAGGGTACACTCTAATTTTCTGTCTTGCCTGCATTCTCTCAGGCCCAAAGGTAACTCAGGATTTTTCTGACTGGCTGCGTCCCAAATGGCCAATGGGCCCTGGTCACTGTGTAGTACACAATAAGGAATAGGATGCCATTCATGATGCAGCCTGTGTGTGGTGGTGATGATATGCCACAGGCAATGCCATGCCACCCTATGTGCCACATGGCCCACACATACTAAGGCTTATGTAAATGCGTGGCAGAAAGATTCTTTAGCCATCCTTAATCCTTCTTTTGCTGCTTTTGCGTTTTCTTCTATATTTTGTATATTTTATATGAACTTGCCATAAACCAGTGGCACTTGTCATAGGATCCGTTGTGGTTGTAATAACACAATCCAGTTTTTGAACACACCCCCATATGATGTACAATATTTAACACTTTAAAGGTGCTTTTCAGTAATTAATTAATTAATGTAATTTCAGAAATATTATGTACATTATCTGCAGTAATAGTGTAATGATAGTGTTTCACAGTATTACTTACCGCCAGTGTTGTGATTGGCTGTGATATTCGCCTATTGATATTCGCCTATCCTGCTAGGCCGGCATCTGTTGTCAAAATGGGGAAAGCTGTTTTGATTTTGTGGCTGTGTTTAGGGGAAATCAGGTCAAGTGGCCAATGTAGAAGTTGCTCTGTCATTTCCTGGGTGCTAAAATTCTACACTTTTCACTCAATTTCAGTTTATGTGAGAAAGCAAACACTGAATAGTGTAGGGAATCATTGTAGTGTCTAAATCGCTGTGAAATATATTTTCAATAACAAAAAATAAAGTTGTTACTGCTGTTTGAAGGTGGTGGACCAAAACCGAAAGTAAAAGGTTCAAGCGCGAATCTCCACCATGTTATGGGGAAATGGGATGCGGGGTCGGGGGTATTTGTTTTGAATGCGGCCTAGTCCTGTTGCAATTCACCAAGCTTCCACATGTGTAAGCACCTTTAACCTTTCTAGCCCAGGGGTTCCGCTAGCGGAACACCCACAACATTCCGCTGAAAAGGCAGCGCGTGAAATTCAAAAATATTTTTTTGAAATATGTAACTTTCACACATTAACAAGTCCAATACAGCAAATGAAAGATAAACATCTTGTTAATCTACCCATCATGTCCGATTTTTCAAAAATGTTTTACAGCGAAAACACAACATATATTTATGTTAGATCACCACCAAATCCAAAAAACACACAGCCATTTTTCCCAGCCAAAGATAGTCACACAAAAGCAGAAATAGAGATAAAATTAATCACTAACCTTTGATAATCTTCATCAGATGACACTCATAGGACATCATGTTACACAATACATTTATGTTTTGTTCGATAATGTGCATATTTATATCCACAAATCTCGGTTTACATTGGCGCCATGTTCAGAAATGCCTCCAAAATATCCGGAGTAATTACAGAGAGCCTCGTCAAATAACAGAAATACTCATCATAAACTTTGATGAAAGATACATGTTTTACATATAATTAAAGATACACTGGTTCTTAATGCAACCGCTGTGTCAGATTTTTTTTAAACTTTAGGAAAAAGCATACCATGCAATAATCTGAGACGGCGCTCAGAAATACACAACATTTCTCCGCCATGTTGGAGTCAACAGAAATACGAAATTACATCATAAATATTCCCTTACCTTTGATGATCTTTCATCAGAATGCAGTGCCAGGAATCCTAGTTCCACAATAAATCGTTGTTTTGTTCGATAATGTCCATTACTAGTGTCCAATTAGCTACTTTTGCTAGCACTTTTAGTTCACATGTCCAAACGCTGGCGCCGGTCCAGGCGAACTCGGACGAAAACTTCAAAAAGTTATATTCCAGGTCGAATAAACTGGTCAAATTAAGTAGAGAATCAATCTTCAGGATGTTGTTATCATATATATCCAATAACGTTCCAACCGGAGCATTTCTTTATGTCTGTATAAGTAATGGAACACATGGCCATATCATGACTAGCGCGCATGACCAGGAACTAGCATTCTGCCAGACCACTGACTCAAATAGCTGCCATCCGGCCCCACATCACACTAGAGGCTTCATTCCACGTTCTACAGACTGTTGACATCTAGTGGAAGGTGTAGGAAGTGCAAACAGATCCATATATTACAGGGAATTGAATAGGCGATGACTTTAACATCGACCCTTCTCAGAATTCTCACTTCCTGTTTGGAAGTTTGCCTGCCATATGAGTTCTGTTATACTCACAGACATAATTCAAACAGTTTTAGAAACTTCAGAGTGTTTTCTATCCAATAGTAATAATAATATGCATATATTAGCATCTGGGACAGAGTAGGAGGCAGTTCACTATGGGCACACGATTCATCCAAAGTGAAAATGCTGCCCCCTATCCCAAACAGATTTTTAACAACTTCACCTTGTAGTCTTAGGTACTGTAGCATGCTAACCATTAACCGCCCTCTCAGCTGGGTTGTATACATTACGGAAACCGTTTACCGTTTAAGAACCAAACGGAAGCAAACAAAGCAAAACAGCGGCCTTTTACATCTCTATACACAGCCATCATCACATGACCATATTTCACTGTTTGATCATTTCACTTTTATATTGACAAATTCAGGTAGGTCCCTCTCCGTTTTTGTTCCATTTGCTTCCGTTTAAGAAACGTTTTGCAACAGAATCGGTGTAATGAATATGCCCGTGTTAATGGTTAAAGTGAGCCCATAGGGAACAGTACACTACTTTCATTGCTGTGATTTTAGTTTTGTGCTTGTAATTTCTTCTGCGAATATCCGCATTACGTTTTCATGAGACGATTAGCTAAGGACATGTTCTTTTCAATGGTATCACTATGTGATGCCCCCGCATAACTTAGTCCTTTATGCAACTTGAAAACAACAGAAAACCATGTCTTTCTTAACCAAAGCTCTCTGGTCACTTGAGAACCTTGTGTAGTTCCATGTGTTTGGGTTTCTAGTTGCTTGGAACGGCCCCCTACGCAGGACAAAGCCATATTACGCAACAGAACAGTGCAAGGGGTATCACAGCACAAAGGCTTTATTATTTGTTCTTGGGACACGATTGTAGTCAATTACAACCAGTCTGGCTTGGCTCCCTGTTTAGCTTGTGCCGTTATTACCATATAAGGTGTAGAATTTGGGTTGTATAACTCATAAGCCTGAGTTGTGACCCCCAAAGAGCTTATTAAAGGGATCAGCCTTTTTGGGTTACCCATATAAGGAGTTCGCAAAACAGCATTGCATAACTGTCAGACACTGGCACGGGAAGAGCAGCTGTGTGGAAGAGGCCTGGTTCTTTGGCTGCTCTACCAGTTATTACATAATGAGCAGTTCTACAACTCATGCTTGTCCTTTTCATCCCGTATCCTCAGAGTATGACCCCTATTAATGGTGCAGTGCTCGGGTCTTGTGTCGGTTTTCCGGTCACGTTTGTTCCAACTTTGGTCATGAACAGACTGTAATACACAAACAAATTGGAGCCCCCTTTTAGCAGAGATGCCTCCGAATGTGGAATTTTCCCCAAATAGCAATTAGCTTCTTACCTCTTTATACTTCCCATGATCAGTTGTGAAGCATAATGCACGTCCCTCTCCAACAGTTAGATATAAACACACACACTCACAAGACCGCTGTATTTTGTCTTGTGTAGGCGGATCAAGGGTCTCCGATCACTCCGCTAAAAGGAACATGGTCAAGGTCCCTGTGGACCGATGCGTGGAGAATGGGGTGAGTGCAACAACGGTACTACAGTAAAATGAAGGAAGATAGAAGCAGATGGTTAAATGGTATGGTGCGACACATTCTTTGTCATCATTGACCCCCCCCCCCCCAGGTGGCACCACCTTGCATGGACATCACCCTCTCGGAGCTGCAGGAGTTGGCGTCACGGCAACAGCAGCAGATCAATTTGCAGCAGCAGCTCCTGGCCTCAAAGGTAGGGCAAGACATTGGCCATGTTGGAGAGCATGATACGTTGTGGGTAATTTGTGACTGACAGACTTGGCTATAAATCATAATCAGTAGTTAATTATGATGCAAGGGTGCAGTCGATGTCAAACAAGCCCGTTGACTCGTTTGGCAGAGGAGTACAGCCACTAAATAAGGTCAAGACATCTAATTCTTCACCTTGTCTCATGTTTAGGCCAGCGTGAGGCAGATGGGCCTATATGGCAGGGGTCTAGATGAGACAATGTCCAATAAAAACAAGTTGTTTCTTTCCCTTTCTTATTAGCTTGACATAGGCCTGCTCTAGAGTCTGGTTCCTGTCAAGGTTTCTTCCTAGACAGTTCCACTGTCTTCTCTGCCTTCTCTTTTTATTAAGCTCAATTAATAAAGACAAGTATTTTTCTTTAAAGGCACGGGAAGGGCTGTGTGTTCTCCTACACTGAGTTAGAAGGTTACAAAGGCTACATTAAAGGATGCTAACCTCTCACCATTACCAGTAACAGGGAAGGTTACCATTTGACATTTGAGTCATTAAGCTGACGCTCTTATTCAGAGAGGGGGGAAATCATCGTTGTGCTTCTGACTTTCTCACTCATCATTATTCATGCTTCATTTAGGATTCATTCATAATCATGGCACCATCCATGTGAATATAGAAGTGTTCAGAAACATCTTCTATTCTCACATGCATGAAAAGTGACTCCAAAATGACAATACATTATTCCGTATTTAGTTACTATTGGGCAAGACATGATACAAAAGATACCCAAAACAAACTGAAAATGCTGAGTTTGTGTAGTCATTGTGTGCCAGGGATATGGGACCAAATACTACTACTTTGACTACATTTAATACACCATGTGGGTATTATTAAAAACTTTAATCTGAAAATGTTTTCTTGTTTGGTCGGCTAGGAACAACGTCTGCGCTACGTGAAGCTGCAGGAGCAGCAGCAGCAGGCGTCAGAGCATGAGAGACTACGGCAGCTTCGTGAGAACGCTGAGAACCAGGAGACCAAGCTGCGGCGGGTGCGGGCCCTCAAGGGTCAAGTGGAGCAGAAACGCCTCAGCAACAGCAAACTGGGTCAGTGCCAATGGGAGAGCGAGGAGTCAAGACACTCAATGAAGAGGGGTTTGGGGAAGGAGCTGAGTAGGACTTTCTGGGTGACATTTTTTTTTTCCTACTTGACACACTTGACATTTTCTTTTAGCTGATTGGCTTAGGCCTACAGTGTACAACCAGCTAACTACTTTTGGTTCAAAAGAAGATTCCAGGTTTAGGTATCCAGAATATTATTTTGTCCAGTTATCTGTGTGTTCCCGAGAATGTACACCTGACGGTTATGGGAACCTGAAGGTGCAATTTGGTGGAATGTTAGCAAAAACATTTCTCAAATGTTTATTTTTTTATCTACCACACCAGACGTTCACAGAACATGTTTAGGTTTAAGATAAAATATTGGCGTTGACGGAACATTCGATTTTGGTTTGACCTAACACATCATTAGCATTCTATAAATGTTACTTTTCAAATTTGACTAACGTGCATGTCTGTCTGTGTCTGTCTGTGCTTGCGTGTGTTTGTTGATTTGCGTGTGTGTGTGTGTGTGTGCCTGGCTGTATAGTGGAGGAGATAGAGCAGATGAACAGGCTGTTTAAGAGTAAGCAGTGCGAGCTCCTGGTGGCCGTCTCGAGAGTGGAGGAGCTGAGCAGGCAGCTGGAGACCCTGAAAAGCGTCAAGATGGAGCCCTCTCATGACGGCCCGAGCTCCGCCGGCGAGCTGGAGCGTCTTTACAAGGAGCTGCAGGTAAGAGAAGATCAGATTTGTCTGCTTCCACAGAAGTTTCTTTTTGTGGCATTTACAGGTAGACTCTGCAAAATAACATCATAACCACAGCACTGATGTTGGGTGATTAGGCCTGGTTCACAGTCGGCATTCCAATTCCCAAAGGTGTTCGATGGGGTTGAGGTCATGGCTCTGTGCAGGCCAGTCAAGTTCTTCCACACCGATCTCGACAAACCATTTCTGTATAGTCCTCGCATTGTGCATGGGGGCATTGTCATGCTGAAACAGGAAAGTGCCTTCCCCAAACTGTTGCTACAAAGTTGGAAGCACCGAATTGTCTAGATTGTCATTGTATGCTGTAGCATTAAGATTTCCCTTCACTGAAACTAAGGGGCCTAGCCCAAATCATGAAAAAGAGCCCCAGACCATTATTCTTCCTCCAACAGACTTTACAGTTGGCACTATGCATTCAGGCAGGTAGCGTTCTCCTGGCATCTGCAAATTGCAGATTCGTTGGTCGGACTGCCAGATGGTGAAGCGTGATTCATCACTCCAGAGAACGCGTTTCCACTGCTCCAGATACCAGTGTGCAGCTGCTCGGCAATGGAAACCCATTTCAGGAATCTTCCAACGAACAGTTCTTGTGCTGACGTTGCTTCCAGAGGCAGTTTGGAACTCGGTAGTGAGTGTTGCAACCAAGGACAGACGATTTTTATGCATGGCTGTGTGCTCAATTTTATGCACCTGTCAGCAACCGGTGTGGCCTAAATAGCCGAATCCACTCATTTGAAGGGGTGTCCACATACTTTTGTGTGTATATATTGTGTATAACCCCCAGAACAAAACTGCTGGCTCTGAAGTTTTCTTTTCACACTGTCCTTTTCAGCACGGTTCCAGCAACTATGGTGGGTATGTAACCAGGCAAACTCAGTAGAGATTGGTTTGGCTCGGCTCAGTAGTGGGAAAATCGCTATACACACATAACGCTGACTCGAGCTCTTTCTCCCTTCTCCCCCCGATTTTAAGCTGAGGAATAAGCTGAACCAGGACCAGAGTGCCAAGCTGCAACAGCAGCGTGAGAACCTGAGCAAGCGCAACCTGGAGGTGGCCACCATGGACAAGCGAGTGGCCGAACTCCGCGAACGCCTGTGGAAGAAGAAGGCAGCGCTACAGCAGAAGGCGAACTTGCCCGTGAGTCAGGTCGAGGTTCAAAAGCTTTATTTGTTCCCTTAGGGCAGTGTTTCATCAGACCACATTTTTTGGAACTAAGCTTAGGAATGGGGCCAGGGAAATGTACCACCACTCCAATTCATAGATGGGGCTATCGATGCGAGACCTCACAGTCCATGAGATACATGCAATGTGTGCAGGAGTAATATTTTGTTGCCCCCCCCCCCCCCCCCACCACCATGCAAGTTAAACATTTTAGCAGCCCCCTCTTGACAGCGGCGACAGCAGATAGTTGAGACCCCAACTGAGTTCCTAAAAACATTATTATTCTATTAATATTTTTATGGATATTGATCCGCGGGCCGCCAGTTGCCCATCCCTGGCCTACATAGGGTGACATAACATATAAGGCTCATAATAAGATATTATAAAGGCTCATACATGCTTATAACAACTAATAAAGCATCATACCTGCTAACTTTAGATAATGTGTTACGCAAACATTCTCTCCAGGTCCCCACAAAGAGCCAGGCCCTGCAGCCATGTGGCCCTTCCAGGGTGGCGGCCGTGGGCCCTTACATCCTGTCCTCCACTGCGGCCCCAGGGCCTCCGGTGCCCAGCCGACAGGAGCTGCTGATCAAGCCTGCCTACCCCGACGGCACCACCACCTTACCCATGCCAGACTCCTCCATGAAGGCCCCTCCTAGACCGCTTAAACCCTACTCAGGTAAGAATGTTGTTTCGTTATGGATGATTTTACTTTGTGTGTGTTCAATTGTGATTGTATGTGTGCGCTTGTGGCTGTGTTGGTGTGCATGTGTGTAACTGTGTAGTAGTAGATTGTGTATATCTGCCTTTGCAATTCAAGTGCTCTTTCCATGTGTTAACACTTCTCCTAGCTCTGACAGGTTTTCAGTCATCCAAGACGTCTAAGCTGTCCGACTGGTCCAGCTCCAGTGCAGAGTCCAGCGGCAGTCATCATGGCATGTCCTCTACTCTGCCTCGCATGTCCAGCCTCTCCTCACAGGGCTCAGGTAACCATCTTCCTTCGACTTGGCTTGGAAACAGGGTTGGGGTCAGTTCCACTGCATGAATGAACAAATCCTAATAGAAATTTGCACAATTTTGAATTAATGAAGGGAATTCTTGCTAAGGCCATATTATTTCATTAATTTAGAAATGAATGTCAGGTCACCCCCTGAGATGTAGTATAGTGTTTTATTAAACTGATGCTGGGAATATATTCAAAATAAAGACTGGCTCCAGGTTACAGTGATTTGTGATGTGTATATGGTTCTGATCATCTTGATGTTTGATGGACGTCATATGGTTTGGATAATGTTCTAATAATGTTCTGATTTGGATGTCCTATGGTTTTAATAATGTAAATGTCATACGGTTCAGATAATGTTCTGATGTGGTTTCCTCTGCGGTTGCAGGAGATGCCGAGACCCTCAAGGACCAAAAGGGGCGTCACATTTCTATGTCTGACGCCCCGGCTCCCCTCCACTCACAGAACAATCAGAGCAGCGAGGACCTCTTGAGGGATACCCAGGTACTGCACTGATTTTCAGAAGCATTTTTAGGAACGTTCATACAATATACTTAAAAGATGCTCCCTTGACATGTTCCTCCCTCCCGACTTCCATTCTTCCTAGAAATGATCACAGACCCACAGAGAATGTGGTCAGAGATATAGATTATTCTGCTTTCCATTTTTTTTGTCTTTTTCCATAAATGCCCGATAAGTCAATGAAGCAGCTTCAATGTATTTTTGATATACAGGGTTGTATTGTTTTTTGGTTGGAGCTTGGTACTTGCAACACCATTTGTAGGTTTGATTCCCTCGTGGCCCTCATACTTAATACTGGATATGTGTTTGAACAGTTGCATTGGATAAAACCATCTGTTAACTGACATTGTTGCAGTTATATTATTATGCATTTAATTTATCATACTATGTATGTTACCGTCTTCTTGACTTGATAGGCGGGTGGTAAGGCTCTCGGCAAGGTGCCACCTCCTATCCCTACCAAGCCCCCGACCTTCGGCAAACCGCCCTACAGCACGGGCACCTTCCCGGGCAAGGCAAAACCGTCCGCCTCCCTCCATCTGTGTGCACCTTTGCCCATCCCCATCCACAACCACACCCTGCCTCTGCCCCCCAAGCAGGAGGCTCCTCCAGCGGCTACGGTGCGCCCCTTCACCCCGGATCCTCCAGAGTCCACAGCGGCAGTGCCTGTTCTCCAGAAGCCACAGACGGTGGCGGCCTCCTCCATCTACTCCATGTACACCCAACAGCCCAGGACAGGCGGGGGCACTCTGACACGCACGCAGCCCAGAGGTGAGAGAAAGAGCCATGGGCTACTGTAGTGTCTTGGCTACTCCTGTGACTCCTGGATCTTTACTATGTTACTAAACTAAGTAATTTGTTAAAATCATTCTGAATTTTCTGTTATTGTTTTGGAAAATACCTGCCTTAAATTTCCCTACTTAACAAACTTACATTGTTTTAAAAGATGTTAATGGTGATTGTGTTAGCATGCTAGATTGACCATTCACACTCTCTCTGATAGTGTATGGAAAGCCAGTCATCTTAGGCAGTGGGGGGCAGCAGTCGCTCCTCCAGGACTCCACCTATTCGGGGGCTGGCGATTTCGAGGTGGACCAGGGGGGTCCCGGCTTGGCGTCTCCGGCCCCTGAGAGCCAGTGGGGCCAGGAGACGGAGCGGGCCCCTCGTCCCCTCAGCCCCACCAAGCTACTCCCCTTCATCTCGCACCCTCACCGGCACCCCAGCGATGCCGACCTGGAAGCCCTGCGCCGCCGACTGCACCATGCCCCGCGACCCCTCAAGAAGCGCAGCTCCATCACAGAGCCTGAGGGCCCCGCGGGGCCCAACATCCAAAAGCTTCTCTACCAGAAGACCACACTGGCCGCCATGGAGACTGTTGTGGGGTCCCCCTACGAGGGTGAAGGTGGAGGAACATGGAAGGAGGGGGCCAGTGCCGGTGGAGCCCCAGACCGCACTGGTACGTCCCAAGTTTTCACCGCTGCAGCGTCCCTCGCTGAGACCGAGGAAGACGCACAGGTGCCCCCTCGCTCGCCCATCCCAGAGCCCTCTTCCTCCTCCAGCCACACCATGCCCCCATCGCTGGAGGAAGAGGAGCCGGAGCCCTGCCACCCGCCCCCCCATCAGCCAGAAGCCTACTTGGAGGAGTACCCGCCCTACCCGCCCCCTCCATACCCCAGCGCGGGGGAGCAGGACTTGGGGGAGGACACCCTCGACATGAAGGCTCCGGAGGTCACGGGACAGGTCACTCTGCCACCGGTATGTAGCCACAGCAAATACCCCATACTAGCGTACTACATAGTATGAGGTCATGTTTTAGCCAAACATACTAAAAGTTGTGCTGGTATGGATATTGGGGTACATGGATGGTGAGATATTTGGTATTGGGAAACCATTTTGATTGATGTATTGTTCGTGTGACATACAGTCAGAAGTTTACATACACCTTAGCCAAATACATTTAAACTCAGTTTTTCACTATTCCTGACATTTAATCGTAGTAAAAATTCTGTCAGTTAGGATCACCACTTTATTTTAAGAATGTGAAATGTCAGAATAATAGTTGAGAGAATGATTTATTTCAGCTTTATTTCTTTCATCACATTCCCAGTGGTCAGAAGTTTACATACACTCAATTAGTATTTGGTAGCATTGCCTTTAAATTGTTTAACTTGGGTCAAATGTTTCCTTCCACAAGCTTCCCACAATAAGTTGGGTGAATTTTGCCCCATCCCTCCTGACAGAGCTGGTGTAAACTGATTCAGGTTTGTAGGCCTCCTTGCTCGCACACGCTTTTTCAGTTCTGCCCACAAATTCTCTATAGGATTGAGCTCAGGGCTTTGTGATGGCCACTCCAATACCTTGACTTTGTTGTCCTTAAGCCATTTGCCACAACTTTGGAAGTATACTTGGGGTCATTGTCCATTTGGAAGACCCATTTGTGACCAAGCTTTAACTTCCTGACTGATGTCTTGAGATGTTGCTTCAATATATCCACATAATTTTCTTTCCTCATGATGCGATCTATTTTGTGAAGTGCACCAGTCCCTCCTGCAGCAAAGCACCCCCACAACATGATGCTGCCACCCCCACAACATGATGCTGCCACCCCCATGCTTCACAGTTGGGATGGTGTTCTTCGGCTTGCAAGCCTTCCGCTTTTTCCTCCAAACATAACGATGGTCATTATGGCCAAACAATTCTATTGTTGTTTCATCAGACCCGAGGAAATTTCTCCAAAAAGTACAATCTTTGTCCCCATGTGCAGTTGCAAAATTGATTTTTTTATGGCGGTTTTGGAGCAGTGGCTTCTTCCTTGCTGAGCGGCCTTTCAGGTTATGTCGATATAGGACTCATTTTACTGTGGGTATAGATACTTTTGTACCTGTTTCCTCCATTATCTTCACAAGGTCCTTTGTTGTTGTTCTGGGATTGATTTGCACTTTTCACACCAAAGTACGTTCATCTCTAGGAGACAGAATGCGTCTCCTCCCTGAGCGGTATGACAGCTGCGTGATCCCATGCTGCTTATACTTGCGTACTATTGTTTGTACAGATGAACGTGGTACCTTCAAGCATTTGGAAATTGCTCCCAAGGATGAAACAGACTTGTGGAGGTCTACATTTTTTTTTCTGAGGTCTTGGCTGATTTCTTTTGATTTTCCCATGATGTCAAGCAAAGAGGCAGTGAGTTTGAAGGTAGGCCTTGAAATACATCCACAGGTACACCTCCAATTGACTCAAATGATGTCATGGATTTACAAGCTTCTGATAGGCTAATTGACATAATTTATCAGAAGCTTGTAAATCCATGACATCATTTTCTGGAATTGTCCAAGCTGTTTAAAGGCACATTCAACTTAGTGTATGTACACTTCTGACCCACTGGAATTGTGATACAGTGAATTATAAGCGAAATAATCTGTCTGTAAACAATTGTTGAAAAAATTACTTGTGTCATGCACAAAGTAGATATCCTAACCGACTTGCCAAAACTATAGTTTGTTAACAAGAAATTTGTGGAGTGGTTGATAAACGAGTTTTAATGACTCCAACCTAAGTGTATGTAAACTTCCGACTTCAACTGTATACAACATATATGGCCACCTGAGGATCTGTCTTTTTCAGCCATCTGTGTTTGAAGGGTGTCAAATTCACTTGTCAGTATGGCTGTTGCGGTGACCATATTACCTCCACAGCGGCAGTCACGAGTCATGACCGCAGTAAAATTCCATGTAACCGTTGAGTCACGGTCATCTCCTCTTATGCACTCTGGACATGCGTTGGGGGTACCCAACTCGCCTGGTACTCAGCGCTCTATTGTCCCTCTAGTCTAACCACTCTGACATAAATGCAGTGGAAAATCACATCCAACGTTTATCAGAACAGTATCATGCTTTTAAAACTCACCGCACTGTGATTGGTCAATTTGAAGAAAGAAGTTCAGCAACAGCTTAAAACTCACTGGAAAACATGCTCATTGTGGATGTTGTTTCAAAGCCTAACACAACAAAATGGACAGCGCTTTCTGAGGTGATGATTCTTTCAAAACCCCAATACGCATATTAGAGCTTATGTATACGCATAGGCCTGTATATGAAATGCGTGTTCTTATAAGCCCAGACTTTTCTATATGTAATCCAGTGGGAACGCAGGGTTTTGATGGTTGCCACTAAAGAGGATACTGCTACTATATTTTATTTCCAGCTGCTCATATTAAGCACATGCTCCACTATAAATCTGGAGTAGCCTACCAGTCCGCCATGGCAGGAAAGCGGCCTCCATTCACTATTCGAGTGCAGATGTTTTTTGCCCCTGTTCCTGGCCATTTGATAAGGCCATTTGATTGATTCTAAATCGATACTAATTTGACAAAGTACATTTTACACTTTTTTGGTTACTACATGATTCCATATGTGTTATTTCATAGTTTTGATGTCTTCACTATTATTCTACAATGTAAAAAATAGTACAAATAAAGAAAAACCCTGGAATGAGTAGGTGTGTCCAAACCTTTGACTGGTACTGTATTAGTCAAGACGAGATTAAATTGATAATAGTCTGATGGGTGAAAATATGATCGCTTGATGAGAGGACAGCATGTGCAGTCTGAGGCAAGGAACAAGAGCGCAAGCTTTATTTGCGACTTTCTCAAATCATCAATCGCTTATCATGCAGCCCATATACAGTGGGGAGAACAAGGTAAACAGGTAACTAACAGGTCTGTGAGAGCCGGAATTCTTACTGGTTGGTAGGTTTTCAAATACTTATGTCATGCAATAAAATGCAAATGAATTACTTAAAAATCATACAATTGGATTTTTGTTTTAGATTCCGTCTCTCACAGTTGAAGTGTACCTATGATAACAATTACAGACCTCTACATGCTTTGTAAGTAGGAAAACCTGCAAAATCGGCAGTGTATCAAATACTTGTTCTCCCCACTGTATGTTTTGATTTCTGAGACATTCTAAGGTTTGTATCATTCACAACTAAAGTTGTCAAATAACGCTAAATCTAGTGTATAGGACCTGTTTCAAATGATCACTTTTACGCTCAACATAGCCACTTCATATGTGCACTCGCTCCGTAATAGGAAAAATATCCTTTGCTTTATTCAGCTACAGTGCATTCGGAACTATTCTGACCCCTTGACTTTTTCCACATTTTGTTACTTTACAGCCTTATTCTAAGATGGACTACATTGGTTTCCATTTTCTCATCAATCTACATGCAATACCCCATCATTTCATTTCATTACAGTACAACGGTTTGATTTGTTTGATCTTAGCAATTTCTTCTTAGCTAGCTACATAGCCGTCTTTGTATCAAAGATAATTGTGTAGTTTAGAGTAATTATCGAGGTTAGCTAGCCAGCTATTTTCGTCCTTCTAACGTAGTCAACACTGCTAGCTGCTAGCCAGCTAGCTAACTTCTACCGAATAGCAGCACTGTAGGAACTATTAGGAACTATTACATTACAACGGGACGACTTGATTAGTGTAGTGTTAGCTAGCTACATAGTTGTCTTTGCTGTCTTTGTATCTAAGATAATTGTGTAGTTTAGAGTAATTATCGAGGTTAGCTAGCGCCGCCGTTAGCTAGCGCCGCCGTTCTCCTACCTAGTCAACACTGCTAGCTAGCCCGCTAGCCAACTCCTACCGAATAGCAGCGCTGTAGAAACTATTACATTACAACGGAATGACTTGATTAGTGTAGTGTTAGCTAGCTACATAGTTGTCTTTGCTGTCTTTGTATCCAAGATAATTGTGTAGTTTAGAGTAATTATCGAGGTTACCTAGCCAGTTATCGAGGTTACCTAGCCAGCTACACTTTCAAACAAAGTCAACAACGCAGCCACTGCTAGCTAGCCTACTTCACCATCTAGCAGTACTGTATCATTTTAGTCAATAAGATTTCTTGCAACGTAAGCTTAACTTTCTGAACATTCGAGACGTGTAGTCCACTTGTCATTCCAATCTCCTTTGCATTAGCGTAGCCTCTTCTGTAGCCTGTCAACTATGTGTCTGTCTATCCCTCTTCTCTCCTCTCTGCACAGACCATACAAACACTTCACACTGCGTGGCCGCTGCCACTCTAACCTGGTGGTCCCAGCGCGCACGACCCACGTGGAGTTCCAGGTCTCCGGCAGCCTCTGGAACTGCCGATCTGCGGCCAACAAGGCAGAGTTCATCTCAGCCTATGCTTCCCTCCAGTCCCTCGACTTCTTGGCACTGACGGAAACATGGATTACCACAGATAACACTGCTACTCCTACTGCTCTCTCCTCGTCTGCCCACGTGTTCTCGCACACCCCGAGAGCTTCTGGTCAGCGGGGTGGTGGCACTGGGATCCTCATCTCTCCCAAGTGGACATTCTCTCTTTCTCCCCTGACCCATCTGTCTATCGCCTCCTTTGAATTCCATGCTGTCACAGTTACCAGCCCTTTCAAGCTTAACATCCTTATCATTTATCGCCCTCCAGGTTCCCTTGGAGAGTTCATCAATGAGCTTGACGCCTTGATAAGTTCCTTTCCTGAGGATGGCTCACCTCTCACAGTTCTGGGTGACTAACCTCCCCACGTCTACCTTTGACTCATTCCTCTCTGCCTCCTTCTTTCCACTCCTCTCCTCTTTTGACCTCACCCTCTCACCTTCCCCCCCTACTCACAAGGCAGGCAATACGCTTGACCTCATCTTTACTAGATGCTGTTCTTCCACTAATCTCATTGCAACTCCCCTCCAAGTCTCCGACCACTACCTTGTTTCCTTCTCCCTCTCGCTCTCATCCAACACTTCCCACACTGCCCCCACTCGGATGGTATCGCGCCGTCCCAACCTTCGCTCTCTCTCCCCCGCTACTCTCTCCTCTTCCATACTGTCATCTCTTCCCTCTGCTCAAACCTTCTCCAACCTATCTCCTGATTCTGCCTCCTCAACCCTCCTCTCCTCCCTTTCTGCATCCTTTGACTCTATGTCCCCTATCCTCCAGGCCGGCTCGGTCCTCCCCTCCTGCTCCGTGGCTCGACGACTCATTGCGAGCTCACAGAACCGGGCTCTGGGCAGCCGAGCGGAAATGGAGGAAAAACTCGCCTCCCTGCGGACCTGCCATCCTTTCACTCCCTCCTCTCTACATTCTCCTCTTCTGTCTCTGCTGCTAAAGCTACTTTCTACCACTCTAAATTCCAAGCATCTGCCTCTAACCCTAGGAAGCTCTTTGCCACCTTCTCCTCCCTCCTGAATCCTCCTCCCCCTCCCCCCCCTCCTCCCTCTCTGCGGATGACTTCGTCAACCATTTTGAAAAGAAGGTCGACGACATCCGATCCTCGTTTGCTAAGTCAAACGACACCGCTGGTTCTGCTCACACTGCCCTACCCTGTGCTTTGACCTCTTTCTCCCCTCTCTCTCCAGATGAAATCTCGCGTCTTGTGACGGCCGGCCGCCCAACAACCTGCCCGCTTGACCCTATCCCCTCCTCTCTTCTCCAGACCATCTCCGGAGACCTTCTCCCTTACCTCACCTCGCTCATCAACTCATCCTTGACCGCTGGCTACGTCCCTTCCGTCTTCAAGAGAGCGAGAGTTGCACCCCTTCTGAAAAAACCTACACTCGATCCCTCCGATGTCAACAACTACAGACCAGTATCCCTTCTTTCTTTTCTCTCCAAAACTCTTGAACGTGCCGTTCTTGGCCAGCTCTCCTGCTATCTCTCTCAGAATGACCTTCTTGATCCAAATCAGTCAGGTTTCAAGACTAGTCATTCAACTGAGACTGCTCTTCTCTGTGTCACGGAGGCGCTCCGCACTGCTAAAGCTAACTCTTTCTCCTCTGCTCTCATCCTTCTAGACCTATCGGCTGCCTTTGATACTGTGAACCATCAGATCCTCCTCTCCACCCTCTCCGAGTTGGGCATCTCCGGCGCGGCCCACGCTTGGATTGCGTCCTACCTGACAGGTCGCTCCTACCAGGTGGCGTGGCAGGAATCTGTCTCCGCACCACGTGCTCTCACCACTGGTGTCCCCCAGGGCTCTGTTCTAGGCCCTCTCCTATTCTCGCTATACACCAAGTCACTTGGCTCTGTCATATCCTCACATGGTCTCTCCTATCATTGCTATGCAGACGACACACAATTAATCTTCTCCTTTCCCCCTTCTGATAACCAGGTGGCGAATCGCATCTCTGCATTTCTGGCAGACATATCAGTGTGGATGACGGATCACCACCTCAAGCTGAACCTCGGCAAGACGGAGCTGCTCTTCCTCCCAGGGAAGGACTGCCCGTTCCATGATCTCGCCATCACGGTTGACAACTCCATTGTGTCCTCCTCCCAGAGTGCTAAGAACCTTGGCGTGATCCTGGACAACACCCTGTCGTTCTCAACTAACATCAAGGCGGTGACCCGTTCCTGTAGGTTCATGCTCTACAACATTCGCAGAGTACGACCCTGCCTCACACAGGAAGCGGCGCAGGTCCTTATCCAGGCACTTGTCATCTCCCGTCTGGATTACTGCAACTCGCTGTTGGCTGGGCTCCCTGCCTGTGCCATTAAACCCCTACAACTCATCCAGAACGCCGCAGCCCGTCTGGTGTTCAACCTTCCCAAGTTCTCTCACGTCACCCCGCTCCTCCGCTCTCTCCACTGGCTTCCAGTTGAAGCTCGCATCCGCTACAAGACCATGGTGCTTGCCTACGGAGCTGTGAGGGGAACGGCACCTCCGTACCTTCAGGCTCTGATCAGGCCCTACACCCAAACAAGGGCACTGCGTTCATCCACCTCTGGCCTGCTCGCCTCCCTACCTCTGAGGAAGTACAGTTCCCGCTCAGCCCAGTCAAAACTGTTCGCTGCTCTGGCACCCCAATGGTGGAACAAACTCCCTCACGACGCCAGGTCAGCGGAGTCAATCACCACCTTCCGGAGACACCTGAAACCCCACCTCTTTAAGGAATACCTAGGATAGGATAAAGTAATCCTTCTAACCCCCCCCCCCTTAAAAGAGTTAGATGCACTATTGTAAAGTGGTTGTTCCACTGGATATCATAAGGTGAATGTACCAATTTGTAAGTCGCTCTGGATAAGAGCGTCTGCTAAATGACTTAAATGTAAATGTAAATATACAATTAAATCATAACTTAATCACAAATTACGTCATACAGAAAAACGTCCCTGGCGGGCGGAATAGATATGACAGCTTGTTACACAAAGGAGATGGGGCTGTCTCTTAGTGAAAGAGCGGGAGACTGGAACATAGGCGAGCTGTGCTATCGTAAATACAGTATCTTATGCATTCTAAATTACCGCCCATTTGAAAAGGAAAATGCAATACATATTTACTCTGAGCTGCGCTTCAGTAGGTTGGTGGTAGATGGAAGGCCGTATCGCCAACCCGAGTCCTCTGTCCTTTGGAGAATGTCTCGTAGTCACGGGATACGTTGTAGTAACGTTGTGTGTGGAAGACGGGATACTCGGACTGTCCTTCCTAACCTGCGTTTGTAGCAGCTGTTGCCAACTCAACGGCTAGGAGATATCACTTCTGTAGTGAACACGAGTTCAAAGTTCATACCATTCACAATCAAAGTCCATGCTGATGTTGGCCTAGTTCTGTAGTTATTGTCTGAACCATTCTGACACAGGACCGTCATCCTGGTGTACCCGGAACAGGAAGTTATATTCTTGTCAATGGATTTATATAGTGGAGGGAGAGGGGTGTGTCTGAAAAGTTTCTAACCCATGCCTCTTCACAGGGGCGGGCCACTGTGAGCAGAGGAAAACTTATGAAAGCACAGATCTCTCATTTGGAAGCTAAAATTACATTTCACCTCTTCACAAATAATGTCATATTCAAACATTTCAATTAAACAACAATTCCATGTGAATCCGATACCTCTGACATTTAGACTTTCCACAGTAGAGTTTATGTCATTCTATCATTGATGAGAATGTGTCAGAGGGCAACCGAACTGACATAATATACCTTAAGTACCACCGCATATGTTCAGTTGGTCGGATTACCAGAATATAGTTCATTTCCCCCCCACCTTCTGATGTCCCCAGAATCTCTATGTTAACCAAGGGGTTTTCTTATGTCACATCAGTAGGGAAGGGGAACGGGGGAGGGGGGAAAGAGGTATTTATGACTGTCATAAACCTACCCCCACTGCCAACGTCATGACACCTGTATTTGGGGGTTTTCTCCTATTCCTCTTTGCAGATCCTCTCAAGCTCTGTTAGGTTGGATGGGGAGCATTGCTGCACAGCTATTTTTCAGATCTCTCCAGACATATTCGATTTGGTTCAAGTCCGGGCTCTGGCTGGCTGGGCCCCTCAAAGACATTCAGAGACTTGTCCAGAAGCCACTCCTGCGTTGTCTTGGCTGTGTGCTTAGGGTCGTTGACCTGTTGAAAGGTGAACCTTCGCCCCGGTCTGAGGTCCTGAGTGCACTGGAGCAGGTTTTCACCAAGGATCTCTCTGTATTTTGCTACATTCAACTTTCCCTCGATCCTGGCTAATCTCCTAGTCCCTGGTCTGAATACTTATGTAAATGTGATATTTTAGTTTTTTAATAAATTGGCAACAATTTCTAAAAACACTTTTCGCTTTGTCATTATTGTGTGTAGATTGCTGAGGGGAAAAATTATATTTAATACATTTTAGAATAAGGCTGTAACATAAAAAAATATGGAAATAGTCAAGGGGTCTGAATACTTTCCGAAGGCGCACTAAGTTAAATTCCATTCTTATTACTATAAAACCATGTAATACTGTATAAAATAATAGCATAGGAATCAGACCGGTAGTCTTTTGAATGACAATAACTGGCTCACAACATTTCATGACCGCCACAGCCCTACTCGTCACTTAAATCTAGTTGATTGATGGTTTTCATTTTACTCCTGCGACTCTTTCACACTCTTGCTTGTGCCTGTAATTTTTTCCCCGTTAACATTACGACTGTGGAAATGTTTGTAATGACCTGTCAAACACACCCCGGTAATGGCTGAAATGGGCTCAATGGAATACATTGGCTTTCTGTTGACTAGAAGGCTAAAGCTTTGTCTGGGATTTAACACAGTCTCATCACTTACGTCACAAGAAAGTGAATAAATATAACTTTATTTTGATGGGTGTTAGTTTTTTGTGGAATTGAAAAGTAATAATTTAATCCAGTTGAGGAAAAAAGATAACAAAATGTTAACGAATTAGATTTCCCTGAAATAAAGCAATTTACGAAAATAAACACTCGGATTATAGTGATATTGTTTGCGAAATCGGACATAATGTAAAGTATGTTTAGACGGGTGTATTCTAAAGCAAGCGTGTTTATTTTTTTATCCGAGGGTATCCTGCTATTGACACACTTGTTGAATTATGCAAGAGAATGTGACAACAGTAATTAATGAAGCAGTCTAGACAGTGCAGGTGGTTGCAACCCTGTTCCACCCCTTTATGTTAATGTGTCATATATGCAAGTACATCCAGTGTATTTATGCATATGATGCACATATAATTCTATTTTTTAACACACACCCCCAAAAAAATACCTGATACAATATTAAAATGTATATATTGGACAAATTGAATACCTGCATTTCCACCAAAGTCCCTGAACTGCATTAATTATTTGTCTGAGCCAGTAAAATGTTTTATGTGCTATAATTTAGTCCAATATCTGATGGATAATACAAATTCTAAAAGTTTGGAGGATCTTTATCCATTGTCCAACTGTTGCATTTATTATAATTCATTTTAAAACCTTTTAACAATTTCGATGACCATAGCTAGCAGATGTCACTGCATTTATATTCTAATTGTGAAACATCTACACCCCTCACTCCTCTACTCCAACTCCACTCCTGCAGGGTAAGAGGACCAACCTGCGGAAGGTCGGCTCGGAGCGCATCGACCACGGCATGCGGGTCAAGTTTAACCCCCTGGCCCTGCTGCTGGACTCATCTCTGGAGGGCGAGTATGATCTGGTGCAGAGGGTCATCTATGACGTGAGTAGTCCCACTCCTTTTAATTGAAGAGATAGTATAGCGTTGGGAAGAAAAGGGGGGTGGGAAGTCAAAGGGCTGTTGGTCAGATTCTCAGTGATGTGAGTTTTACATCATTAGCCCTGCTAATTTCGGCTGTTTCAATGTTAATACCACAGACGACTCTTCCACGTAGACATCCCATAAGCAAAGGCTTTGCAATGCCGCTGCAAGTAATGCTTAAGTAGTACTCTTTAAGCAACAAGAAATGCTGGTCTATGGCCATCAAAATGCTTAGCTTAGAAGTTGCCCTTAGGCACAGTTATAGGACCTGCTAAAACCTCCCCAAATCCTAACCTCAACCATGTTGCCCTTAGGGGACAGATCTAAGATCAGCTAATCCCTCCCCAAATCCTAACATCAACCGTAAGGGGTAAAGACCGATAACTGACCGCTTTCTAGGAAATGTCTTGAAGCCTATTAACTTTCCGCCTTATAGGTGGATGACCCCAGCCTACCCAATGACGAGGGCATCACAGCCCTGCACAACGCCGTCTGCGCCGGCCACACCGAGATCGTCAAGTTCCTGGTGCAGTTTGGCGTGAACTCCAACGCTGCCGACAGCGATGGCTGGTGAGCCATTGTCACTTTACAGTGGCCATTGTCACGTTAGTTGCCGTTGTCCCTTTACAGTGGCTTTCTAAAAGCTGTCATCACCCCCAGCAACCAGTAGCACGTCACATCCAATGTTTTCATGTGGCTGATGTTATCCAGTCGCCCACTATTATTAAAAAGTTATTGTTTTTTTATCTCTCCCCTCCTTCACTCCCCTCACCCATCCTCTTGCTCTCATCTCCTCCAACTCTCCCGCCTTATCTCCTTCTCCCTCTGCCCTCCTCTCTACCTCCTTCCCTTTCTTTCTTCCATCCATCCCTACCTCACTCTACCTCTCCGTGTCTGTCTTTCTCCCAGGACTCCACTGCACTGTGCGGCCTCCTGTAACAATGTGCAGGTGTGTAAGTTCCTGGTGGAGTCCGGGGCTGCTGTGTTCGCCACCACCTACAGTGACATGCAGACAGCGGCAGACAAGTGCGAGGAGATGGAGGAGGGCTACGCACAGTGCTCCCAGTTCCTCTACGGTGAGACCGCTAGTGTTCTCTGACTGGAGACAAAGCACAAACATTATTTGCTCAAAACAATCAGTGTGCCTATTACTCTTTTCCCGTTTTGCACTCGACCCCTCCGCTTGTTTACAAAATGTAGCTACCCTCATCTACTCTAACATTCTGCCCTCCATAACATGTTTTAGCGGAAATGGAATCTTAACGGCTTGTTCCTGACGAGGTGGGTGTGACTTTGTGTCGATGCAGGTGTACAGGAGAAGATGGGCATCATGAACCGTGGGGTGGTGTACGCCCTGTGGGACTACGAGGCTGAGGACGATGACGAGCTGGCCTTCCAGGAAGGCGACTGCATGACGGTGCTGCGGCGCGAGGACAAGGACGAGATCGAGTGGTGGTGGGCCCGCTGCGGAGACCGAGAGGGCTACATTCCAAGGAACCTGCTAGGGGTGAGCAGGAGAGAGAGTAGGGACACTAGCCTGGCCACACATATGCTTTACCCCTAGTTCCTAAGCCCTAGGCACTCCTGTAGATCTGAAATGATTGGATAGGTGTAGAAATGTGGCAAAAATCATAGGCAGGGTGAAGAGCAGTCAATTTGGAATCCAGCAATAGTGTCTGTCTGTGGGCTGCAGCTCCATATTGTATTCAGAGCAGTGGTTTAGTATAGGAAAAGTGGACATGCACATATCTAGTGGTTTTGACCAAGGGCCATTTCCACAAAGTGTCTAAGAGGAGGAATGCTGATTTAGGATCTGTCCATATACCGTAAAACTTCCATTAAACGGCGAGCCTCCAACAAACTCGGGTCACTTCTAATGGCCGGGCATCGCAAAATAAATGCCAGTCTGTATTAAGTGTAGGGTCAAAACAGGGTAATTACCAGTAGGTTATGCATACACTGCTCCAGTGGAATTTCACAGCATCTCTACCAAAGAGTTCATAATTGTTTTTCAATCCTCTCTCTCTACCTCGCCCTGGATGATTGATCCCTATCTGCCAAAATGCAATAATTTTGTCTGTGTAGCCAGCAAAAGAAACTGACAACCGTGTTTTTATTTATTTAACCTAAGGCAAGTCAGTTAAGAACAAATTCTTATTTACAATGACGGCCTACATAGAGGTTGGATATTCGACAGACATTCGGCTCTATGGGGCTAGTTAGAGATATATCTCTAACTTCCAACCTCAAACTAACTTTACCATAATCCACTTTGCCGGCCTTTGTAGCCTAACATTTGTAGTGCGTTCTAAATGTAAGTGTTTTAATTAGCAAACGGAACTGTTGGTGTAATTATTAATGACAGTAGCTGTTTTTATCAACTTGTAGAGCTAGAAACCCGATTTATAACAGGGTGAGCTCTGCGTATAAAGCAAATAATCGACCGGTTGCTTAAAGTGATCAATTTTGGCAAATGAAATGTGAAAAGTTCTACTCTGAGATGTTGTGAATACTGGCCCCGGTGCTGGAGGTTCGAAGAACATGTTCAGTGAAAAGCAGGGGTGCAACTTTCACTGGGGACGGGGGGTACAAAACGAGGCAACGGTGTGCTTTATGACCATGCGGACGCCTCCAAGTGGTCGGGTAGACTGCTTAGAGTGTTTATCCAACTGGAGAAAAATGTATAAGAATAATTATGTCACCCCCACTTCTAAAACCAAAATTGTGCCCCTGTGAAAAGTGCAACTTGCAATCTATTTGGGAAGAAATTACCCTCGGGGGGTCTACTTCTCTGATTAGAAGACTGGGGAAAATCTAACTGTTGTGTTGATATTCTAGTTTGTCCCTTTAGGGCACCTGTATCACCCCCCTGCTTACCTACGTTGGAATGCTGGGAATGTTTTGTCCTGTGAAACGCATTAAACAATGCCCGCGTTAGTTTCTACTCCCGTCTCATGTCCAGTCCTTATATTAGTTGTATAAGTAATACAGTGTGCTATGCAACGCTAACATTTCTTAGTCACGCATGCCTTGTAAAGACCTACCAGCTCTATGCGTAACCTCCTTGACAAAAACTCGTCTGCCATTTCACATATGGAGATCATCCCACATCTGGCAATGATTAATAGATTTCTTTAACTAGAGGGGGAAATCCTGTCACTTAAGAATATTATGTAATAATGCTGAATCTAAATTGAGACATGTAAATGAGAATCTCAGCCCCCTGCTTACCATAGTTCTATGATCGTTAAAGTTGTACTTTCTTATTTTTAGCTGTATCTGAGGATCAAGCCACGGCAGAGGAGCTTGGCTTAAATTATACGTTCCACCCTACTCGCTGAAAACTACTCCGACTTGAAGTTCAACAAGAAGTTACTTTTGAAAGGCGAATGAAGAACCTAAAAGTCCAGTGCTACATTTCACGCTTCTGGTCTTTTTGGATGTCAAAGTCAAGCATTCCACTTCAAGCTTTTGGACCTGTCTGTGAAAGACCATATCATGCTAAAGGGTTTTCAACCTATGTATGGATAATATTCACATGGCCATGCTGTTTCCTTTTCACTGGAGGAATGTATACACCGCGCAACATTTGTATTGGAGACTTCTGAACAGTGTTTTTTTTGTAGACGTGTGATTTTCTGAGCAGAATCCATTTGTAAGGGTTTGTAACTGTGGCAGTTGGAAATGTAAAGCGTTTTCTACGTCATGGCAAGAGGCACGCTTATATCCACACAATATACAGTATATAAAAACATTGGTTGTGTATTTGACAATCCTGCTGTGGGTATACAGTGCCTTCAGAAAGTATTCATACCACTTGACTTATTCCATATTTTGTGTTACAGCCTGAATTCAAAATGGATTAAATGAGTTTTTTTCTCACCAATCTACACACAATAGCCCATAATGACAAACTGAAAACATGGTTTAGAAATGTTTGCAAATGTATTGAAAATGAAATACAGAAATATCTAATTAACAAGTATTCACACCCCTGAGTCATTACATGTTAGAATCACCTTTCGCAGCGATTACAGCTGAGTCTTTCTGGATTAGTCTCTCTAAGAGCTTTACAAACCTGGGTTGTACAATATTTGCACATTTATAATTTAAAAAATTCTTCAAGCACTGTCAAATTGATTGATCATTGTTAGACAGCCGTTATCAATTCTTGCCATAGATTTTGAATCCGAAGTCAAAACTGTTACTAGGCCACTCAGGAACATTCAATGTCATCTTGGTAAGCAACTCCAGTGTATATTTGGCCTTGTATTTTAGGTTATTGTCATGTTGAAATGTGAATTTGTCTCCCAGCATCTGTTGGAAAGCAGACTCAACCAGGGTTTCCTCTAGGATTTTGCCTGTGCTTAGCTCTATTCTGTTTTATTTTATCTACAAAAAAACTCCCTAGTCTTTGCCGATGACAAGCATACCCATAACATGATGCAGCCACCACCATGCTTGAAAATATGATGAGTGGTACTCAGTGATGTGTTGTGTTGGATTTCCCCCAAACCTAACAATATTCAGGACATAAAGTTAATTTGTTTGCCACAATTTTTTGCAGTTTTAGTTTAGTGCCTTATTGCAAACAGGATGCATGTTTTGGAATATTTTTTTTCTGTACAGGCTTTCTTTTTTTCACTCTGTCATTTAGGTTAGTATTGTGAAGTAACTATAATGTTGTTGAACCATCCTCAGTTTCTCCTATCACAGCCGTTAATCTCTAACTGTTTTAAAGTCACTGTTGACCTCATGGTGAAATCCTTGAGCGGTTTCCTTCCTCTCCGTCAACTGAGTTAGGAAGGACGCCTGAATCTTTGTAGTGACTGGGTGTATTGATACACCATCCAAAGTGCAATAACTTCACCACGTGCAAAGGGATATTCAATGTCTGTTTTTAAATGTTTTACCAAGTATCATGGCCATTCTTTGTGAGGCATTGGAAAACCTCCCTGGTCTTTGTGGTTGAATCTGTGTTTAAAATCACTGCTCGACTGAGGGACCTTGCAGATGATTGTATTTGTGGGGTACAGAGATGAGGTAGTCATTAAAAAATCATGTTAAACACTATTGCACATAGTGAGTCCATGCAACTAATGTGACTTGTTAAGCAAAAAATATATATACTTATTTAGGCTTGCCTTAAGAAAGGGGTTGAATACCTATTGACTCAAGACATTTCAGCTTTTCATTTTTAATTAATTTGTAAAAATAAAAAAACACTGACGTTATGGGGCATTGTGTGTAGACCCATGACACAATCTGTTTTAATCCATTTTAAATTCAAGCTGTAACGCAACAATGTGGGAAAAGTCAAGGGGTGCCTTTGAACACTTTCCAAAGGCACTGTAGTTCCACCTAGATTTGAAGCTCTGCAATGTTGTGTTACTTTCAGTTTTCCTATACATGTTTATTTTTCAATATTTTGTGTGTGTACTGTATGTAGCCTGACATTCTGTGCTAATAATGTTGAATGCACAAGCTTCAACGGCCTTGCTCAACATCACGTCCTTATTCCAATCCTTCATATCTTAGAGATGCTCAACGTTGTTCGTGGAAAGGTATCGTCCTGTAGGTTTTTGCTCCAACCATAATCTAGCCCACCCTATTTATAACAATTAGGTGGTTGATAAAGTGAATCAGGTCAGTTACAACTGCGGTTGGAGCGAAAACCTACATGGACCAGACAGAATATGACCAGCATTTTTTGGTTACACAACTTTCATGATTAAGCCATTATAAATGCTTTTTAATCCTTTATAAATACCTAATTTCAATGTAAATGATGAAATACTCATATTAATAGTATGTAGACCCTTAACTATTTATACATGTTTAGCCTATTCATGAAAGTCATTATAAAAGTGTAAACACATTTTATTAATGGAATTGAGTAATTTAAACCAGTGACATTTCAAAAACTTTGCTTTCAGCCAAAACTGCAAAATTCACATTAAATGTGTTCTGTGAACAATCGGTGTTGACCATCAAGCCAAATAAGTTCAGCTTTTAAAAAGTCAATAAAAATATGCAAAAAGATTGTCTTTTGATTTTTCTACGGAAGTCATGATAAAACATGTTTAATATTTACACAACCTTGATGCAATACATAGACATACTGCAAACTTGCCACTTGTCTCAACAGAATAGAAGCTAATAATACCTGTAATATTTAATATATAATCTAAAAGAAAAGTGCTCTGCATGCTTTCTGTACTCAATTTGTATATTTCTTATGACAGTAAACATTTAAGATACTGTAAAGATCAGCTGATACTTTAATAAACGGCATACATCAGTGGTCACCAAGACCTCAATATGCATCAACACCGTGATAAATTGAATCCCGTGTTTCACTACTGCACACCTTAAAGCTCTCCCGGACTATATTCGGTAACCTCTGGCATACACACAAACATGCAGAAGCTATTTCAAAAAATACAAAGTGCAAAATCGACAACTCTCACGACAATTTTAGTGCTTCAATATGGTATTCAGAAGTTCAGAACGGGTTTGCAATCCAACAGTCTCTTGACTACGCCAAGAGTCTTGACTCTGCTCATTCTCAACCCTCACACAGTACTGCTGCCCTACACAGACTTAGTTGAATTTGACATTTAGAAAATTAGCATGGCAGCATTTACGGTTGGTGCTAGTGCCACTTGTGCCACCAAAATGTGCGGCACGTAGTCTACTTTGCACTTCATTCGTCTTGGTTAGTATTAATGAAGAGTAAACCACGTAATAAGGAAGCTTTCATTCAAAAGCATGGTAAAAGAGCTCTTTGATTTGCAGACAGGACCACCACTGGTCAACTCCCCTGCTTTGCTCATGCTTTTGAAAGCAATGCTAACTGATACAACCTTTTTACACTAGCATTGCTACATGCTAGCCATTCTGGATGTTGGTAAATAACAAGCTAACAAACTTAAAAACGACAACACCTTAGGTCAGGGTTTCCCAAACTCGGTCCTGGGGCCGCCCCTGGGTGCGCACTTTGTTTTTTGCCCTAACACTACACAGCTGATTCAAATGATCAAAGCTCGATGGTGAGTTGGTTAATTGTATTGCTAGGGCAAAAACCAAAACTTGCACCAAGGGGAGGGGGGCCCAGGACCGAGTTTGGGAAACCCTGCCTTAGGTAAGTCGACAATGACCTAATACTTTTAAAAAGCCAACTATCCCTTTAAACCTCCAAAGGATGGGTATGCTGAGTATGTTCTACATCGTCCAGTATAGTAAAACAGGGAGAGCAGGCATTTGATCTATTGTATCTGTTATGAAATGACAAAGAGAGGGATGGGAATGGTTCCTTCAAGCAATCCACAGCAGATTAGATGAAAGCTTAGCCTGTCTTCGAAGAGGTCACCCGACTTTGATTTAAGACGCCGACCTTTGCCGAACCCACACTCATCAAAGCGTCGTTCCAGAATCCACCACTGAGAAATATCAAGTGTTTCAATAGGGCTTCACATCTCTACATGGCACGAAGGGCAGATGTGGAAAGTGCAGTACAGACACACTTAGATACACACAAATGGGGATTAAAATACCAGTGTGTGGTTCAATAACAATCTACTGGGATGACGTCCGGCGCCGGCAGTTCACACAAACTTACTCTGAGAGGGGGGGACATGTTCAGGAGAGCTTATCATTTCCTCTCCTTCCCTCCTTTCTCCTCCTCTCTATTTCTCCATCTCCCTCTGGTTCTGGTCAGGCAGGAGGCTGGTGACGTGGCCGACGCCCTTGGTCATGCCCTCCCTGAAGAGCAGCTTGGCGCCCATGCGGAGGTACTCGGGGGTGTTTCATGAAGCGGAAGCAGACCACAGCCCTCTCTCCTGTGCGCAGCTCCTCCTGGTGGTGAAAACAGGGAAGGGGACATAAAACGGTTCGTGTTGACTCAATAATCAGCAGGGCCACAATCAGTAGGCAGACGTTGTGGAACGTTGCAGATAGAAATGTCATGGATAGAGCTGACCTGATTCCTCTTTCTCTATATGGCAGAGAGGCATGTTTGTTCTATATAATAAAATCTCTATCTGAACATTGCACAAAGTTGTGTCCTACTGAACGCGGCCATATTGAGGCAGTGTATACTTAAGCGATAAGGCCCGAGGGGGTGTGGTATATGGCCAGTATATCATGGCTAAGGGCTGGTCTTGTGCACGACGCAACACAGAGTGCCTGGATACAGCCCTTAGCTGTGGTATATTGGCCATATACCACAAACCCCTGCGGTGGCTTACTGTTATTATAAATAGGTTACCGAGGTAATTAGAACAGTAAACAAGTAGTTTGGTCTGATATACCAGGGCTTTCAGTCAATCAGCATTCAGGACTCTAACTACCCAGTTTATAATTATTATCACTAACTTTTCTATGCAGGCACTCCACGGTAGCCGCCTGTCTTACGTTCCCCACGTGCACAGTCACTTGGAAGCCCCGACGGAATGTTTTGGCGTGGAAGAGAAGGACGATGGCCGCCTCAAACTACCAGCAGATGGTGAGGTTCATCTTCGGGCTGACCATCACCATACCCTATTCAACACACACGCACCAATAAGTACTTTGGGAGATGGGAAAGGAACAACCATTGTGGGACTGGTTTTATAACAACAGTGGAATACATTTTGACTGCATATGATTTGTGAGTTGTTTGTGCATGTACAGTTGAAGTCGGAAGTTTATATACACTTAGGTTGGAGTCATTAAAACTCGTTTTTCAACCACTCCACAAATTTCTTGTTAACAAACTATAGTTTTGGCAAGTCGGTTAGGACATCTACTTTGTGCATGACAAGTCATTTTTTCAACAATTGTTTACAGACAGATTATTTCACTTATAATTCACTGTATCACAATTCCAGTGGGTCAGGAGTTTACATACAAGTTTACAAATTGACTGTGCCTTTAAACAGCTTGCAAAATTCCAGAAAATTATGTCATGGCTTTAGAAGCTTCTGATAGGCTAATTGACATCATTTGAGTCAATTGGAGGTGTACCTGTGGATGTATTTCAAGGCCTACCTTCAAACTCAGTGCCTCTTTGCTTGACATCATGGGAAAATCAAAAGAAATCAGCCAAAATCCCCCCCCAAAAAAATTGTAGACCTAGTTCATCCTTGGGAGCAATTCCCAAACGCCCGAAGGTACCACGTTCATCTGTACAAACAATAGTATGCAAGTATAAACACCATGGGACCAAGCAGCTGTCATACCGCTCAGGAAGGAGACGCGTTCTGTCTCCTAGAGATGAACATACTTTGGTGTGAAAAGTGCAAATCAATCCCAGAACAACAGCAAAGGATCTTGTGAAGATAATGGAGGAAACAGGTACAAAAGTATCAATATCCACAGTAAAACGAGTCCTATATCGACATAAACTGAAAGGCCGCTCAGCAAGGAAGAAGCCACTGCTCCAAAACTGCCATTAAAAGGCCACACTACGGTTTGCAACTGCACATGGGGACAAAGATCGTACTTTTTGGAGAAATTTCCTCTGGTCTGATGAAACAAAAATAGAACTGTTAGGCCAAAATTACCATCGTTATGTTTGGAGGAAAATGGGGGAGGCTTGCAAGCCGAAGAACACCATCCCAACTGTGAAGCACAGGGGTGGCAGAATCATGTTGTGGGGGTGCTTTGCTGCAGGAGGGACTGGTGCACTTCACAAAATAGATGGCATCAAGAGTCAGGAAAATTGTGTGAATATATTGAAGCAACATCTCAAGACTGATTGACATAATTTGAGTCAATTGGAGGTGTACCTGTGGATGTATTTCAAGGCCTACCTTCAAACTCAGTGCCTCTTTGCTTGACATCATGGGAAAATCTAAAGAAATCAGCCAAGACCTCAGAAAAAAATTACCTCCACAAGTCTGGTTCATCCTTGGGCGCAATTTCCAAACACCAGAAGGTACCACGTTCATCTGCACACACAATGGTACATTGTTTGGTGCACTTCACAAAATAGATGGCATCATGAGGGAGAAAAATTCTGTGGATATATTGAAGCAACATCTCAAGACATCAGTCAGGAAGTTAAAGCTTGGTCGCAAATGGGTCTTCCAAATGGACAATGACCCCAAGCATACTTCCAAAGTTGTGGCAAAATGGCTTAAAGACAACAATGTCAAGGTATTGGAGTGGCCATCACAAAGCCCTGACCTCAATCCCATAGAAAATTTGTGGGTAGAACTGAAAAAGCATGTGCGAGCAAGGAGGCCTACAAACCTGACTCAGTTACACCAGCTCTGTCAGGAGGAATGGGCCAAAATTCACCCAACTTATTGTGGGTGGAAGGCTACCCGAAATGTTTGACCCAAGTTAAACAATTTAAAGGCAATGCTACCAAAAACGAATTGAGTGTATGTAAACTTCTGACCCACTGGGAATGTGATGAAAGAAATAAAAGCTGAAAGAAATCATTCTCTCTACTATAATTCTACTATAATCCTACATTTCACATTCTTTAAAATAAAGTGGTGATCCTAACTGACCTAAGACAGGGAACTTTTACTAGGATTAAATTGTGAAAAACTGAGTTTGAATGTATTATATTGTGTTATGAGTGTGCATGGACACAGATTGGACAAAAACATGTTTTTCACTGATAGCGATCAATTTTAGAATTACTTTATTTATAGAAGAGATTTATATTTCCCATGAGGGAACTTCTTGTCTGTAGTGCTTCAAAAAGAAACTAACAAAAACATAGTAGTAGTCATGCCAGTTCCACAGATACTGCGTTTTGGAAGTGTCAATGGGGGAATGATATTTGGTTTTGATTTGGTACTAATCGGTCAGCAGGTGTCGCTATTTTAAAAGGCAACTTGATTGAGTCATGAAGCAGATAATACAGAGAGATGGATTATACTATTGGTAGATGTCAACCACATTCAATTCATTGTTTTCAATACCTATGCTTCCAATAACAAGTCAAGTAACTGATTTTATTTAGATACATTGAGAGGAAAACAAGTCAAATTATGTCTAAATTTCCATTGGCCAAAGTAATATGGGGTGGAGATTTTAATACAGTATTACATGATCATCTAGATAGATGGCCTCCTAAGGATAGAAATTCTGTTTGTGAGATAAGGAATATATGTCTAAGGTTAGGTGTTCTAGATATTTGGAGACATAAGAACCCAGATAAGATTATGTTTACATGGAGTACCAAAGATTTATCTATACAATCCCGTATTGATTTCTGACGGATATCTGAAGATATGGCTGACAAGGTTGATACAGTCTCGATTGAACCATCAATTTGAACAGACCACAAAGGGATCTCAATAGAGATAAATATGCATGGTTTGTCAACAAAAAAGTTAGTAAAGGTTACTGTAAAACGAATAAGACTTTACTAGAGAATGAAGTATTTAAGAAGGAAGTAGCAGGAATTATTGATAAATACTGAAATTGTGCCTGTGTTATGAATACGTTTGGAAGTTACTGGGAGCTAATGAAATTTGATATAAGGCTTTTGGCTATTTCAATGGGGAAAGAAATTGCTCATGCCAAGAGAGAGAAAGAATATGACATCATAAAGGGAATAATGGTTTATACTAAAAAAAACTGAACTAACTAATCAGGAATTACTGGAGCTATCATCATTGCAAATGCAGTTAGACTCTATCTACGAGGAAAAGGCCCGGGGAGCATGTGTAAGATCAAGATGAAAATGGATGGAAGAGGGAGAGAAAAATACAAAATATTTTTTTTATTTAGAAAAAAGGGCAGACGAAAATACTTCCATATGTAAATTAATGAATAATAATACTTCCAATAAAAATCCAAAAGAAATCTCAGCATGTTGCCCAGTTTCATCAGAATCTGTATACATCAGCCCAGTCAACTTCCAATATGGATCTTTTCTTAGACAATGTAGCAAACATTGCTAAGAAGATAGATAATGATTTCAGGGATTTTTGTGATGAGTTATCTGAAATTGAGATAAAAGACTGTATTAAAAGCCTTAAGGACAATAGGTCCCCTGGAAATGATGGTTTAATAGGCATGTTTTATAAAGCATTCAATGATAAATTGATTCCTTTCATTCTTGCTATGTTCCAAGAATCAATGGAGTTGCCGGCTATAATGTAATTACTTTGATTCCCAAACCTAATAAGGATAGCCTTTATATAGACAACTGGAGACCCATTAGCCTTTTGAATAATGATGTGAAATGATTTGCCCTTGTATTTGCTAATAGGTTGAAACAAGGCTTGCATCATATAATTGATGAAGAACAATCTGGTTTTATGCATGGTCGACACATTAGTAATAACATCAGGTTGATCTTAGATATGATTGACTATAATGACCTCATCCTTGATGATAGCTTTCTTATGTTTGTTGATTTTTATAAAGCTTTTGACACAGTAGAACACAGTAGAACATGAGTTTATGTTCAAAGTTTTGGGGTTTGGTGACTTTTTAAAACTTTGTATAGTGGTTGTACTAGCTCTGTAAAATTAGCTCACTGGACATCCCAAAGATTTGATGTTGGCTGTGGCATTAGGCAGGGCTGCCCAATTAGTCCATTTGTATTTTTATTGGTTACTCAAATGATGGCTTTTCATATCAAGAAAGGGAATTTTCAAGGTGTTTCAGCACTTGGCAATGAATTTAAACTATGTCAACTGGCTGATGATACCACCATATTTTTGAGAGACAGGAATGAGGTTTCTAAAGCAGTTTCCTGTATTGAAGACTTTCTCTTCGTTTCGGGTTTGAAAATCTATATCAATAAGTCAGTCTTATTTCCACTCAAGTATTGTGTTTTACAGAAAGTTTAGGGTACCCCAATTATAGATAAGATTACTTATCTTGGAATTGTTATATGCAAGCATGAAAAACAAAGGAGTGAATTAAACTTTAACTCCATTATTGAGAAAGCAAAGAAGAAATTGAACCTCTGGTTGCTGAGAGATAATTCGTTATACGGTCGGGTGTTATTGTCCAAAGCTGAAGGGTTATCCAGCTCGGTTTATGTCTCGTTATCACTTGAATTATCCCTTAAAATTGTAAAGGACTTAGATAAGATTCTTCATAATTTTATTTGGAGGAACAAGCCTCACTATCTACGGAAAGATATTCTCACTAATACCCAAGAACAAGGAGGTCTTGATGTTTTAGATTTCAATACTCTAAATAATAATTTTAAAATAAATTGGATTCTGAAGTAGAACCAGAAGAGTATTTGGAATGTCTTCCCTAAGTATTTATTTGACTCTGTTGGTGGTTTAGAATTTTTGCTTCGATGTATGTAATTGTCCAAATTCCATAAGCAGGCAATTTTTGCTTGGATGTTAGTGTATAAACACAATTTTTCCCCTCACAAATACTTTCTATGGAACAACAAAGATATACGATTTAAAAATAAGTCAATTTTTTTAGAATAAAATTATTTTGGTGGGTCAGTTACTGAATGAGGATGGAGATCCGGGAATTTCTTGATAAGTTTTAAATCACAATAACCCCGAAAGAATATGCAATTGTTTTTGATGCGATTTCAAGGGGGGTTGTATCTCTTTTAAATTCCTCTGTGGTACATGAAAATATATTAATTGGCAATATTACCATCAAAGATAAATGTAGTAATAAATAGACTAGGAATATTGTTTGTGATACTACAATTCCCTCAGCAAGATTATTTTGGTCAAATCAATGGTGATATACAATGGGGGACAGCATGGAAAATTGCTAACAAATATTGTATCAGTAACAAGGTAAAGGAAGTTTCATTTAAAATGTTACATATAATTTATTGACTATAAATGTGATTTCTGTGGAATGGAGGAGACCATTTTGCATTTGTTTTTTGCCTGTATTTATAGTATAATTTTTTGGATTGACATACAGAATTTTGTTACAAAAAAATAGAACCGGTTGTACTATTTAATGGTTTTGATATAATGATTTATTTCAGAAATTCTGACATTGATAAAGATGTAGCATATTTAATTCAACTGCTAATAATATTAGGTACATTTCATATTCACAAATGCAAATGGTCTAATTCAAAACCTAACTTTTTTGTGTTTACCAGTTGGCTCACCAATAGGATATTATTTCGGAACCAATATTCTAAAAACAAAGAAGTATTTTTATACAATATATCCCGATTATTCCATATATAATATCTGTGTGGAGAAAAATGACGCTTATAAATTAAGGACCATGACAAGAAAACCTGCCGATGAAAAGCAGAAAGTTTCACTGGAACTTGGTCAATATTATAATTGCAAACCAACATGAAGTTAAGGCCACCAAAAGTAGAGAAGACATGATGAGGAATAAAATTCCACATAGAAGTGGGTCTTCTTAGGAATTCTTTTATCCAATTGATCTTAAAAGTATTATTTAAGGTAGTAAAGTCCAGAAAATTCAGCCCACCATGCTCATACATGTTCATTACAACAGTTTTCCTAATGTAATGGGTAATAATCTCTTCAACTTTGATGGGTTCATCACACTGTTAAGATTCTATATCACTGATAGAGTGAACATTATTTGGTGAGTCAAAAAACATCTGTGGATTCCTGACAGTACGTAGAGCTATACAATTTTCTGTAAAAATTGTTACAGTATTTAGCAAATCATTTTTGGTCATCTGTAATAACACCATCAATGTTTAACTTATGGATAGTGTTATTTGTAGAGTGAAATTTCTCAAGCCTAAAAAATAGGATGAATTATGTTCTCCCTCCTCAATCCATTTTTTCCTAGATCTAATAAAGGCTCCTTCTGCTTTTAATCTATATATATTATCCAGTTTATTTTGTAACTCCATCAGTTCCATCTTCTCCTCCCCCGAGAGGCCGGCTGGGGACCTCTGAGAAAGGGAAGTTATCTTAATGATCACCTTTTCCTCCTCAGCTCTTCTGGTCTTAGCAAGATTACTACCATATTTTCTAAGGTATTTGGACACCTCAAATGTAAAGAGCTCCCAGTTCTTGCAATAAGATTTTTCTTCACAAGCCCTTTCCCAAAAGTGTGAAAGCAGATCTTTAACCTCAAACTTAACTAAATCATTATTTAATAACGAGCTATTTAGCTTCCAGTAGGATGCTCTACCAAGGTTAGTATCAGGGGTAAATATTTTGATATCAATGTAAATGGCCCTATGGTCTGTGAGGGGAGTAGTACAAATATTTGTAGTAACACACTCACTATCAATACATTTGGATATAAGCCCAAAATCTATTCTGGATTGTCTGGAACCTGTTTTGTTACTCCAAGTAAATGATCTGTCAGCCGAAAACCTCTCTCTCCATATATCAGTAAGATCAAACTTTTCCATTAAAAGTATTAAAGCCAAATTCTGATTGGTTGGCCTACCTGGGGGCCATCTATCAGTTGAATTATCTATGGTAATGTTAAAGTCCCCTCCTATCAATAATAACGAATTTGGAAATGTAGATAACCAATGAAGTATATGTTTCTCTATAGATTCAAGCAACTCACCATTCTCATGTTTGGTGTTGTACCCGTAGAAGTGTACAGTAATGAGCGTAATGTCATTGTAACTGATCACAAGACAAATAAAGTGACCAAAGGGGTCACATTCCGAGTGTAGAATATTACCACCAAAGGTATTTTTCATTGTAGTGACACCAGCGTTCAGATCCATGGGAAAGCCAAATATCGTTGCCCCACTGTGACCTCCAGAAGTTGGCATGAGCCGAAATTGAGTGACTCTTGAAAAAAGCAAAAATCTGTTAGAAATTATTTTGCAAATAAAAATAAGGCCTTGCGCTTTACATTGTTTCGTAACCCCCTAGCATTAAGAGAAACTATAGACAAAGACAAAACAACAAAGATTATATAAAAGTATAAACTGTACAGTCGTGGCCAAAAGTTGAGAATGACACAAATATTAATTTTCACAAAGTCTGCTGCCTCAGTTTGTATGATGGTAATTTGCATATACTCCAGAATGTTATGAAGAGTGATCAAATTAATTGCAATTAATTGCAAAGTCCCTCTTTGCCATGCAAATGAACTGAATCCCCCCAAAACATTTCCACTGCATTTCAGCCCTGCCAACACTGTAGGTTACACCTCAGTATGATATTTTATTGAATGGAGCAGCTGCCTCTATTCTTAAAACTCTTGGATGCCGTTTTTCATAGCACCCTTCATTTTATCACAGGAGACAGTTGTATTACTCATCACTGTATTCTTACCAAAAGGTTGGCTGGACCTCTTTGAAGTCACATAGATCACATCATAAAGCTCCTTTTTTTCCCACACAAAGCCCTGCTCAACAAACTTCTGATTTACCTAACATCAAAGGTTAAGATTAAAAATTACAAGTTATCAAACCCGTTCTGGAGACTCCTTTAGTGTCCAGAGAGTTAGGTAAATCAGCTTTTAATTTCCTTGCACCTTTTCGTGTGGAATGTGGTTGTTAGGGGACATTTTTACTGAAGAATGTGTCTGTTTTTTTATGATTTTGTTTTTCGTGTATTGTGTATAATAACGTGTATTTTATTGTATTTCTATGTGTATTGTACTGCTATAAAGGGCTCATCTGGAAGAGAAACCTCGGTCTCAACATTGACTCCCTATCAAAATAAAGGTTAAATAAATATAAAACAACGGATGTTGTGTACCGCTACATTCCAGATAATTTTTGGGACATTTGAGCAGTAGTAGGACCAATCTACCTTGTTTTATTTGGGCTCTAAATCAATACTTTAAATCCCCCCCCCCCCCCATGGATTTAAAATGCCCCCTAAGGCATGTAATCCTGGAGGCAGGCCTGGTCTCCACTCTACAATAGCAAGCATCAACCTATATCACTAGTGTTCAATAATGCCTGGGGCCATTTATTGATAAAAAACATTTAAAACAATGCTGAAAAAAAAGACTCCTACAATGTTTAAACAACACTAACCTAACGTAGCAGCCGTAAAACTATTTTGTTTTTCCCCTGAAAACCGGATGCTTCTGGTTTCCTAGAACCCTCTGAGGGTGAAACAATCCCCCCGCCCACCCCCACAAATACAGTTTATTACCCAATGTTCAATATTTTGTAACTCTTAATAAAGGCTGACAAGTTTTGAGAGGGCTGGCACTTTGTTGACCGTGCATTAGATCACACTGATGAAGGCCACAATAATGCACTTTAAGAAAGCTTGAGGTAGCAAAACTCCCACCAGTCACAGTAAGGCACGGCTTTGTGTGTCCGCTGGTCTACCATCAACTTGCTTGTGCTAACAAAAGTGGGAAGGTTACGCACCAGTGTTGTGTTTTTCTCTTGTGTTCAGCCAGGCTTCTTGCCTGAGTGAATCTCTTCCCACCTGATCATAACCATAAGGCTTTTCTCCAGTTGCTGAGATTGAGCAAATCGCTTCCCGTAGTCAGAGCAGTGGTAAGGCTTCTCTCCTGTGTGTATTCTCTTGTGTTTAATCAGGATTCCTGATTGAGTGAATCTCTTCCCACACTGATCACAACTACAAGGCTTCTCTCTGGTGTGTATTCGTTGGTGAACTACTAAATTCTTAGAAGTACAGATCATCCTACAGTCTGAGCAGTGGTAAGGCTTTTCTCCAGTGTGTATTCTCTTATGTTTAACCAGGGTTCCTGAGTGAATCACTTCCCGCAGTCAGAACAGTGATATGGCTTCTCTCCCATGTGTGCTCTGTGGTGTATGGTCAGGGTTTTTGAGAAAGTAAAGCGCATCCCACAGTCAGAGCAGTGGTACAGCTTCTCTCCTGTGTGTTTACTGGTGGCTGTTTAAGTTGCTTGCCAGAGTAAAACTCATCCCACATTCAGAGCAGTAGTAAGGCTTCTCTCCTGTGTATATTCTTTGGTGCAATTTTAAATGTGCCAACCTAACGAAACAATTCCCACATTCAGAGCAATGGAAAGGCCTCTCTCCAGTGTGGGTTTGCTTGTGTTTAATCAGAGATCCTGAATTAACAAAACTCTTCCCACATTCATCACAGCCATAAGGCTTCTCTCCTGTATGTATTCTCTGATGTGCTGCCAGGTGGCTTGAGTTAGTAAAGCTCATCCCACAGTCTGAGCAGTGATAAGGCTTTTCCCCTGTGTGTATTCTCTTGTGTAGAGCCTGATGTGCTGACTGAGTGTCTTCCCACATTGATCACAGCTAAAAGGTTTCTCTGCTCTGTGTATTCGCTGGTGTACCATCAATCCATCTAATCTAGCAAAACTTTTCCCCGTCAGAGCAGCTGTAAGGTTTCTCTCCTGTGTGTGTGTGTTCGCTGGTGAATTGTTTTATTCCCTAGAAGTAGTAAAACTCATTCCACAATTTGAGCAGTGATGAAGCTTCTGTCCTGAGTCTCTCCGCTGGTGTGATTTCAGGTTGCTTTGTTGATTAAAACTCTTCCCACAGACAGAGCAGTGGTAAGGCTTCTCTCCAGTGTGTATTCGCTGATGGTTTATCAGGGAGTTGAATGGAGTAAAACTCTTCCCACATTGATCACAGCTGTAATACTTCTTTCCCGTGTGTGCCAATTGGTGTCTTTTCAAATTACCTGGCAGCGCAAACTTCATCCCACAGTCAGAGCAGTGGTAAAGTTTTGCACCTGTGTATACTCTCTGGTACAATTGTAATGACTGTGATGTTGAAACTCACTTTTCACACTGAGAGCAGTGGTAAAGGTTTTCTCCTGTGTGTATACTCTTATGCCTTTTCAGGTCCACTAACCAAGTAAAACTATTTCCGCAGTGGGAGCATTGATGTGGTCTGGCTGGTTTGGGCTTCTCTAGGTCTGGTTCCTCTGAAGGACTCTTCCCACTCTCAGAGCGAGAGTCTAGTCTCTCTCCTGCCAAAGACAGAGTATTCAGTTAAACAACGAGACCTGAATGAAACCTCCACATGATAAATCCAACATCCTATTAGGTTCAATCCAAATCAGATCCCTTAATAACCTGTCTTTTCAGAACATTTAGGCTCATCTTTTTTTCTTTTTTTTTTACTTTGTGGCCATCAACACAATTGAGAATGAAAAAACAAATTATGTAGAGCTTCAAATCTAATCGTTCTCTCATGAAATGTCATGTATTTAGGCTGAGCAGAAATAGATATTGAGAACTACAATTAGGGATGCACTATATATCGGTGAACATATCGGAATCGGACGATATTAGCTAAAAATGCCAGCATCGGCCCGATGTCTAGTTTAACGCCGATGTGCAAAACCGATGTCAAAGCTGACGTGCATACCTATATAACCTAGGTACATGACGTAATGAAACCACATAAAAATTTGCGCTACACGTGCAACACATCATTCCTAACCTAGCCCACAATGTCTGCTGTGTGGATCGAGCAGTCACTTGAAAGAGTAAGAACATTTCCGAGAGACAACTCAAAGGTGATCCATTAATGGCAAGAATTTTTATTTTATTTATTTCACCTTTATTTAACCAGGTAGGCCAGTTGAGAACAAGTTCTCATTTACAACTGCGACTTGGCCAAGATAGAGCAAAGCAGTGCGACACAAACAACACAGAGTTACACATGGGATAAACAAACGTACAGTCAATGACACTATAGAGAAGTCTATATACAGTGTGTGCAAATGTAGTAAGATTAGGGAAGTAAGGCAAATAGGCCATAGTGGCAAAATAATTACAATTTAACAATTAAACACCGGAGTGATAGATGTTCAGAAAATGAATGTGCACGTAGAGATACTGGGGTGCAAAGGAGCAAAAATAAAAAAATTACAATATGGGGATGGGGTAGTTGGGTGGGCAATTTACAGATGGTCTATGCACAGGTGCAATGATCGATAAGCTGCTCTGACGGCTGATGCTTAAAGTTTGTGAGGGAGATATAAGCCTCCAGCTTCAGTGATTTTCGCAATTCGTTCCAGTCATTGGCAGCAGAGAACTGGAAGGAAAGGTGGCCAAAGGAGGAGTTGGACTTGGGGGTGACCAGTGAAAGATACCTTCTGGATCGCCTGCTACGGGTGGGTGCTGCTATGGTGACCAGTGAGGTGAGATAAGGTGGGGCTTTACCTAGCAAAGACTTATAGATGACCTGGAGCCAGTGGGTTTTGCGACGAATATGAAGCGAGGGCCAGCCAACGAGAGCATACAGGTCGCAGTGGTGGGTAGTATATGGGGGTTTGGTGACAAAACGGATGGCACTGTGATAGACTGCATCCAATTTGTTGAGTAGAGTCTTGGAGGCTATTTTGTAAATGACATCGCCGAAGTCAAGGATCGGTAGGATAGTCCGTTTTACGAGGGTATGTTTGGCAGCATGAGCGAAGGATGCTTTGTTGCAAAATAGGAAGCAGATTCTAGATTTAATTTTGGATTGGAGATGCTTAATGTGAGTCTGGAAGGAGAGTTTACAGTCTAACCAGACACATAGGTATTTGTATTTCACATATTCTAAGTCAGAACCGTCCAGAGTAGTGATGCTAGACGGGCGGGCAGGTGTGGGCAGCGATCGGTTGAAGAGCATGCATTTAGTTTTACTTGCATTTAAGAACAGTTGGAGGCCACGGAAGGAGTGTTGTATGGCATTGCAGCTCGTCTGGAGGTTTGTTAACACAGTGTCCAAAGAAGGGCCAGAAGTATACAGAATGGTGTCGTCTGCGTAGAGGTGGATCAAAGAATCGTCATCAGCAAGAGCGACATCATTGATGTATACAGAGAAGTTAGTCGGCCTGAGAATTGAACCCTGTGGCACCCCCATAGAGACTGCCAGAGGTCCGGACAACAGGCCCTCCGATTTGACACACTGAACTCTATCTGAGAAGTAGTTGGTGAACCAGTTGAGGCAGTCATTTGTGAAACCAAGGCTGTTGAGTCTGCCGATAAGAATGCCATGATTGACAGAGTCGAAAGCCTTGGCCAGGTCGATGAATACGGCTGCACAGTATTGTATTTTATTGATGGCGGTTATGATATCATTTAGAACCTTGAGCGTGGCTGAGGTGCACCTATGACCAGCTCGGAAACCAGATTGCATAGCGGAGAAGGTACGGTGGGATTCAAAATGGTCTGTGATCTGTTTGTTAACTTGGCTTTCGAAGACTTTAGAAAGGCAGGGTAGGATAGATATAGGTCTGTAACAGTTTGGGTCTAGAGTGTCAACCCCTTTGAAGAGGGGGATGACCGCGGCTTTCCAATCTTTAGGGATCTCAGACGATACGAAAGAGAGGTTGAAGAGGCTAGTTATCGGGGTTGCAACAATTGCGGCGGATAATTTTAGAAAGAGATTGTCCAGATTGTCTAGCCCAGCTGATTTGTAAGAGTCCAGATTTTGCAGCTCTTTCAGAACATCAGCTATCTGGATTTGGGTGAAGGAGAAATTTCAGAATTTTTGGTGGCCTTCCTAAGCCAGGATTCAGACACGGCTAGAACATCAGGGTTGGTGGAGTGTGCTAAAGCAGTGAATAAAACAAACTTAGGGAGGAGGCTTCTGATGTTAACATGCATGAAACCAAGGCTTTTACGGTTACAGAAGTCAACAAATGATAGCGCCTGGGGAATAGGAGTGGAACTGGGGGCTACAGGGCCTGGTTTAACCTCTACATCACCAGAGAAACAGAGGAGGATAATGGTACGGCTAACGGCTATAAGAACTGGTCGTCTAGTGCGTTGGGGACAGAGAATAAAAGGAGCAGATTGCTGGGTGTGGTAGAATAGATTCAAGGCATAATGTACAGACAAGGGTATGGTAGGATGTGAGTACAGTGGAGAGAACCTAGGCGTTGAGTGACGATGAGAGAGGTTTCGTCTTTGGAGGGACAAGTTAAGCCAGGTGATGTCTCCGCATGTGTGTGGGGTGGGACGAAAGAGCTATCTAAGGCATTTTGAGCGGGACTGAAGGCTCTACAGTGAAATAAAACAGTAAAGACTAGCCAAGACAGCAGTAGACAAGGCATATTGACATTAGAGAGAGGCATAAAGCAATCACAGGTGTTGATCAGGAGAGCTAAGACAACAATGGGTAAATGCGATGAATGGGCAGAGCGGGTCAGTTAGATACATACAGGACCTGAGTTCGAGGCTGGGGCCGACAGGTAAACAAAATGAGGTACCGTGTTACTGAAACATAATTGAATTCATTGCCCTTGACAATCAACTGTTCTCTGTCGTGGGTGATGTTGGCTTTCGCCAACTGGTCGAGCACCGGCACACACTACCAAGTGCGCTTTTTTTCAGATGTTGCCCTACCAGAGTTACACAGTAATAGCGTCACTGCTATTAGCTTCACAACTGACATTTGGAACAGCGATATCAGCCCCATGAGCATGCTGAGTCTGACAGCACAGTGGGTCGTCGAGGATTTCGTACTGAGGAAAGTCGTATTGCATGATCATGAATGTGCTGGTTGTCATATCGCTGCTGCTATTTCAATGGCATTTGAGAACAGGTTTGAAACTTGGAAACATGAACACACTAGCTAGCTCCATTCGAACAACTGACTCGAGAAATAAGCTCATCAACTGCGCCTGCAGCAGGCGTGATACCCTCTGTCTTGGCATTGAAGCGCCTGCTCAACAAAACTGCCGACACAGGCTGTGATCAAGCGATTCGGTGGCATTCTCTCTTTAATGTGTCGCCACCATGCCCGATGCTATGTACTACGACTGCTACATCGATGCAGACAAGAAACAGGGTTTACGTGAAATGTTACATACACAGCTGGACAAGATGGAAACGGACACAGTGACAGTGCGCACAGAGGAAGAGAGGCCACGGACAGACAGAGCTGAAACTTAACTGCTTGACATGTATGATGAAATCCTGGTTGAGAATGAACCGACTGAACAAATGAACAACGAAACAGCACAGCAAGTAAGTGAAAGAAATAGGTTTTGATTATGTTTTACTGGTAATGGGGACATACGTAAATGCAAACAAAATAACTTTTTGGTCAATGTGGTGTGTGTATGTAACCTTTATTTAACTAGGCAAGTCAGTTAAGAACAAATTCTTATTTACAATGACGGCCTACCCCGGCCAAACCCGGACGACGCTGGGCCAATTGTGCGCCGCCCTAAGGGACTCCCAATCACAGCCAGATGTGATACAGTCTGGATTCGAACCAGGGACTGTAGTGACACTGCACTGCGATGCAGTGCCTTAGACCGCTGCGTCCACGTGTGTGTGTTAACTATTTAACTGTACTAAAATGCTTAAAAGGCTGCTAAAATTGTAAATACTGTTTACTGGTATCGTTTTTTTTGGCAAAGAAAATATCAGACATCTGTATTGTCCAAAAATGTAATATCTAACTACAATATTTACATCAATGGCATAGGATGCATTTGATCCATTGTTAATATTTTGTTGGTAGCCCTCTTTGATGCTATAGGCTAAACATCTTACAGAGTGTGGATTTAACAGTTCCTACAGTACAGAACAACATATTCAAGTGTAGAACTTCAGTGGGATGCCACTTTAAAATCACACATCAGTTTAAGTCTCTGCCCGTTTTAAGACTGTACTCACTGGTGTTAAGATCTCCAGTCTCCTCTTCGTCACCCTCCTCTTCTTTCAATGAGACAGTCATCTCACCCTCCTCCTCTTTCACGCCAACCACTGCATCCTCCTCATTCTCTTCCTCCTCTTTCACTCTAAAAGCTTCCTCTTCTTTCATTGTAACTTCCTCAAAAAATATTTTTACTGGGACAGCCTCCTCTTCCTTCTCCAATTTTTCACGAGAGCGTGTCTGTCCAGTCGACGTCCTTTTCTTTAGCAAGGGGGAAGTAGCTCAGTGAGCTCATGGTCGGGGATGTTAGCTAGCTAGCTAGCTATCATTAGCGACTAGGCTAGTGCTAATCTAGGTTGAAGATAACCTATAGGTGTCAGCCAGCTTGCTGATTAATATGAAAATATGAAATTTATGAGGTAACTACTAGATATGATACAAGTGTATTTAAAACACACAGTGACTAGTATACCGAAAAGGTCTAAAAAGCTTCAATGTTCCGGAAATGCCGGATAGCAGCAAGCTACAAGAGGTGGGATCTGTTGTTGTATTTTAAACAGCCAAAAGAACTGTGCCGTCCACTGTTAGACACACATCGCCATCTGCTGACTTGAGTGCATAACGCAGTTGAGGAAAATATTCGTTTTATTTTCAGACAGAAAAGTGCATTGCTTTCAAACACTTAGATTAATATGACATTATGAATCATACTGCGTACATATAGGCAAAGATGCATGTGTTGATTAATGCAAATTCGATTGAAACATTTAAACACACATTACATTCTTAAAACATATGAAATTAATATAAGATGATGATACATTAAATAAGATTCAAAAAAGGTACACATATTAGCCTCTATTTTCTCATTTGCAAGTGTGTATATAGCTAATAAGGCTTTTATTATGTATTATTAGTAGACCTAAATTAAGTGTTTCTTATTCAAACATTGTAAGTCATGTATTTACTGGTCAATCCGTAATAAACTCATAGCCATAATAAAGGTGTATAGTTAATAATAGTTAATAAAGGGCAAGTTTCACAAAAAAACAGATTCTTAGTATGTTGTCTCAATGTTAGATTAATAAGGGCATACATAGTACCTTAAAATGTGTTCCCTATACAAAATGTGACTGAATATGTATGAACTTTCCAATTTGTAAGTCGCTCTGGATAAGAGCGTCTGCTAAATGACGTAAATGTAAATGTAAATGTGACCATATTTTTACTTGTACAAATATTGTCCAGAAATTACCTCTGGATAGAAACGGCACACCTCTGATGCTATACAGCCCAACAATCAAGTCCAAATTTGACAGAAACAAATAGCAACTAAACTTCCATATGAATAGCCTACTTCCAGCAATTGGTTTTTGATTTTAACCAATACCAATGTATTCTGGATCTAGTGTATGACTACCATAATGTATGCTTGAAATATTTTGTCATTTGTGATGGAATTATATAATTCTTTTGTCATTTGTGTAGGCCTATCTCATAGAGATGGAAAGAGGTCTCATCTTTGTATCTGTGCCATTATGGCATCTGTGACAGCATGGGCAGCGCCATTGAGTCTATCTCCATTTTAAAGGCCCAGTGCAGTCAAAAATGTGATTATCCTGTGTTTTGTATACATTTCCACAATATGAGGTTGGAATAATACTGTTAAATTGTAAAAAGTATGATGATGCCCTTTTAGTGTAAGAGCTGTTTGAAAAGACAACCTGAAATTTCTGCCTGTTTTGGTGGGATGTGGTTTTGGCCTGCCCGGTGACGTCACCAGGCGGTAAATTAGTTAATAGACCAATAAGAAAGAGAGTTCCAAACCTCTCTGCCAATAACAGCTGGTTTTCAGTTTCCCCCTCCCCCCTCAGACCACTACCAGACAGTCCTAGCAAAATATTTGCTTGAGAAATTGCTCTTTGCTAAGAAGCTGTTTTTTTTCTCTTTTTGACCATTTTATTTGAAAACACTCACAGTACGGTACTTAATTGTTGCCTCGAAATGATTGGATATTGAAATGAAAGCGGCTGCATTGGACCTTTAAAGTAGTACATTTTCTCCTTCTTTAGTGTTTGAAAAAAAAAAGTGATTTAAGGCCACCTGCTGTGCTGGAGTCCTGAACCAAATATTGTGTGGCATTCATTTATTGTGGCCACAAGATGGCGTTGATATAGCTTAAATCCATTTACAAACCATAGCATCCTATTTGAACACTACCATTCACTGCGCAACATTAACGCACTCGAACATGCACTGATGAAAGTCATTTGACTACTCACAGGCAGCATAATTTAGGGGAATTGTATTCAAACGTCGACAGAAGACAACGTCGATAAGAGAAAATTCCATTGACGATAGCGATAATTGTCCCAGGAAATGGAGCTGGAGATGTAGAGCGGTGCAATTGGTATTGCTGGGCTAAAAAAACAGATAAATAAGGTGCGCACTGGTAATGTATAGGAAAGTCTAACAGCTTGCGCCTGCATGCTCCCCACACGATATGCAATAATGTGGCTCCTATGATTTTGAAAACGTTTTAATGTGACGTTATTGATTACTCTGCATGTTACATACATTTTGGGACTTTTAGAGTAATGTTATGTAAACACCAAGAATAATATAACTTATATAAATGCCTCATGAACTTAACTCTAGGAACCACTTGTTTTACTTTAACCAGAAGATACCTGATCCTACCTTTACACTAGTTTACACTGAGCTTTAATGGGGTCAGAACGCTATCATGGTTACATTAAGACGGCATGGAGCCAGTGCGAGAGATGGTACATCGAGAAGATTTAAATACTTATATTTTTCCTGAAAAACTGCCCTTTTTTCCCTCATGCTAGCCAGCAGAAGCCACAGCAGCAATTATGGAATGGCAAGGTGGCTTTGAACAACAAAGGATCTGATTGTCTGACATTGCTATTCCAAAATGGCTGCAGTGGCTACTGCTAGCTAGCATGATGACAAAGCGCATTTTTCCAGGAACACTAGCACTATTTCAATATTCTCGATGGAGCAGTGTGGATAAAGGTCAGATTTGGAGTACAGCTGTATATGCCATCTCTGCATTGAAGTACGTTTTCCGACCCATATCTCACCCTGGCCCCACAGTGTCTTAATGTAACCATGATTGCGTTCCGACCCCAGTGCAGCTCAGTGTTAACAAGCATAACTGTAGAGTCAGTATCTTCTGGCAAGTTTTACTCCAATGTTTGTAGGCTAAGCAATGTAATGTAAACACTGTACAGCTTCAAAAACATAGTTAAAATAATTATTTTGTTCTCATGGATGGTCAGCCCAATTCCTGATTTTTGTTTTTAACAGTGGCGGGGTCTGCTTTGTTTGAACTGCAGACTGCCCCTAATATGCGCATAAATTGACAGGATACTGCACAGATTATCATTGCCTGGGCTCACTCAGTTCGAATCCCGAGCCGAAAAGGTCTGTCTGTGCCCTTGAGCAAGGCCCTGAACCCTAATTGCCGCAGGGGCGTTGGACAATGGTGACCCCACTCTCTGAGGGTGTCTCGTGGAGTTGGGATTTAAAAAATAATAATCAAATTCACACGTGTATAAAATACACACCAAATCATTTTTTATTATATTCAGTGACAGATTACCACTAATGCCTATATTCCTCACATATCACATTATAAACTAGCCTAGATTCCTCAGATATCACATCATAAGCTAGCTCTATACAGAGCCCTGCATTTTGGATGAGTGGATATCCTCCATACAGGGTTCTAATTGACAAGTGCAATGCAGGGAAGACTCTGATTGTTCTGGCAATTATCCCATAGAAACTTCATTGGGAGGAAGAATGTTTGATACAAGAATGTTTGATGCTTTTTACATTTGTATGACAAATCATTTCTGAGAATTATATGATGGAAGAGTATGATGGACTATGTCTAGATTTGGAAATAAAACATTTCACATGAATTTATTAAACATTAAAAATATTAATGTGAATATCTCAAAAGTACCCTTTTTGATTTTGTACATTTTTAGACAAAACTTTTTAAGCAATATACTCTACAAGTACATCACATTTTCACTGGGTGCTCTGCTACTTTTGAAGTTATGACACATTGAATGGGGAAAATGGATTCAAAGGGAACTTCCTCTGCTGGTGATTTGCTGAAATATGACATGTCAATTTCTATGGGTCATATCTTCAAAAGTAGCAAAGCACCCACTCTGGAAATGTGACGTGTTTGAAGAATATATTGTTCCAAACAATGTCTAACAATAAGCTATATCAAAAAGGGTACTTTTGAGATATTCATATTAATATTTTCAATGTTGAATAAATGTATGTGAAAAATGTAATTTCGAAATTTTGACATACTCCATGTTTTAGAGCACACTACGGAGTATAATGAAACCAAGATAGCTGTATCATGTGCGGCTCACAGATCATAGGGTCTTACAAGAGGTATAGGTCTAAAAAAGGGCCTAAAAATGCCACTTTCATCATGCTTTTCTCAGAAATGGTTTGTGATGCAAATGTAAAAATCCTATCAAACATCCCTCCTCCCAAAGAAGTTTCTATGTGAGAATTGCCATAACAATCTGAAATACCAATTTTTTGGGGTGCTATCCTGGCGTGGAATCGCCCACTTTCAACCTTTACTTACTTATACTTCATTAGGTATTAATAGTTAACTTGCTGTCCTGTAGATTCTGGATATGACCTGCCTGTTGAGAAACATGCCTGACCCAGGTTTGTAGAATGAAGTTCAGGATTTAAACCCATTCATTTTGGGCCTCCAGTTTCATTACTGTGAGGTGCTAGTACTGTATTTAATTTTTTTTAGTGACTACCAGAGAGAGCATTTGGCTGCCATTCATGCAGGAGGAGCTCGAATGTGATGAGGAGACTGTCATCATTGGCCACAGCTCTGGGGCAGCTGCAGCTATGAGGTAGGATAGATATTACAAAGAATTTGAGGATATTCCTCATGCAAAAAACTCTTCCTTTTTGTTTGTTTGAAGTGACTATACCTAACTTTGAGGTACTATGCAGGTATGCAGAAACGCACAAAGTGTTTGGCCTCATTCTGTTGGGTGCCTATACTTCCGACCTGGGAGATGAGAATGAGAGAGAGAGTGGTGAGTTTACAGATTTCAGATTACCAGTGTCACTTCCAATTAACTGCAACAACCACTTTTCTAATTGGATTCCATTCAGGTTGGATTAAATCTTAGAATTGGGTATTTCAAAACTGAAAAATGTGATTCTGATCATTCGGTGTGTAGTGATGGAAAATCTGGATAATCTTGATCCCACTGGAAGGGTGGATTTATAAAGGTATTATAATGGAGACATTTCAGAGAAATTAAAATAGGTTAGGGTTAAATATTCCAGTATGTTAAATTGACTGCAGTACAGGTATATGGTCAGTTGTTGTATTGAGAAGTGTCAAATAAAAGCATGTACTTACAAGTGACAAGAGAAGCAAGCTCCATTTATATTAATATCTTTATACATGTAGTTTAGTAATCTGTAGTAACATTACCTGTCCAGTGCATGGCAAGGTGTAGGCCTTTTCAAAGCACTGAAAATACAGATTTTGTGATGTTGAGATTTTAATGCCTGGATCAGAATGACCCTATCCAACTATTTTCTTGCTCAAAATTACCCAGGTTGATCTGATCCTGGATTGTAAAATAGGGGGTTACAGAATCCAGATCATTATAAAAAACTGGACCCAGGTGTTTAGACTAGCCTAGTGTTCATTGCTGAATTGGGATACAAGAGCGCCACAGAAAAGCTGCAGTCAATAGTGTTCCTAAATCCAGTTTAATGTAAATCACCAGTCGTTTATCCATCCCCCACCTCGAGTCACTGAAACAGTGGACGCATCCCAGGCTGCCTACATTGCAGTCAGGTTGTGCAGATTATCATATCGTAAATCATATTGAAGTAATTGGTTTAATGTACAACTCCATTTCCTCATTTGTAGAGATCTGAGACCAATCAGATCTGTATCCGATCCCTGCAAATGTGGAAATAGTGTTTGATATAATTTAACGATCTGATAATCTGCGACTGCAATGTAAGCAGTTTGGAACACGCCCGTTAGGTCTCCCTGTGTATCTCTTCACTCAGGATATTTTAGCCGGCACTGGGAGTGGGAGCAAATGAGAAGAAACGTTGGGCACATTGTTCAGTTTGGCTCCAAGGATGACCCCTTCCTGCCTTGGGAGGAGCAGCAAGTTGTGGCCGAGGGCTTGGGCGCGGAGCTGCACAAGTACATAGAACGAGGACACTTCCAGAACACAATTCCCTGAGCTCATTGACACAGTGAGAAAGCTGAGGGCAGCTGCTTAAAAAGCAGCAGAGTTGTCCGCCATTGGAATATGACACACAATGAGGACAATAGCCCAATTACGATTCTCTGTTCAGTTGCTCCCTTCATTCTGTGTCCCTCTGGGGAATCCTCATGTGGACCTTTATGATTACGATATGGATATTCCAATTGATCAAGTGTAGCTCATTGTCATCAACGTGCTTATCTTTTGCTCCATTACTTTGAGTGCTCTATGGAAGACTCGCCAGTTTCGATTCACCTGTGTTTCCGTCAGTTTGAAAGAGTTAAGCAAATATTTTAAGATTCACCCATATGCACATTTTACTGACAGCCGTGAGTTTCCATCGAACTGCGAATAAAATGCTGTGTAAAGATGTTTTTATAACTAATAAACAGAATGTATTTCCATCCCTTAACTATGTTGATGGTTTTGGCACAAAAAATCTGCGACAAACAGCATGTGTGCCCAATCTGGCCTTGGCGCTTGCGCTCTAACAGAATACACAGACAAATCAACTCAGGTATAAAAACACATGCTATTGGGACCCTTCAATCCAACACTGCCAAACAGGAATACAACTGATTACAGTGATCTAGTGTACCCAAATTATCTACATCATACTACTCCTTTTCTTCAATCAGATTGAGATCCACATAAGGCCTTCAGAGTCATGAAGGAACATACCACAGTCAGCCTTACCAGATCCCTGTGGATCTGAGCCAAAAGCCCTCTAAGATACTTCATATTCCCAACAATCTTCCAAGATTACAAGCATGGGACTGTCTGAAGCACTACCCTTCAATCTGTAAGCAAGGGTTTTGTAACATCGTCATAACGCTCATGTCTATTTAAGAGTTGCCTCGAGTGATCTGTTCTTGCAAACACATTTTGATTGCAAACAAATTACACTAACAGCTTTAGTTTGAGATATTTGACCTTTTTCAGTGTTTTTGGTGAGACTTTGCTCGTGTTTTTTCTCTTACATTACATCACGCAAGATTTTAGTTCTGGGCTAGATTTTGCAGATATTGCAGGTAAAACCTTGAATTTGTGATTTAGTTTTACTTAAAATGTCCTATAGTTGCTATAGATAATGGTGTCTACTAAATGACTGACTTGACGTTTGAAGCTAAGAAGGTTCATTTTGAAACGCTGTCTGACAAAAAGATTTAGGCTATTGCAATGCTGTGCTTTATCATGTGTGCTGAAGAAGTAAAACAATCTTGTTTATTTCCAGCGCAAAAGGAATGCTTTTGCAAAACGTGTCCATCTTCAACACTTTCATAAGTGCTAGATTAAAATGTAGCGGCAGGATACAATTGAGCTTGTTACATTTCCCAAGGAGAGTAGACATTCTCAATCAGGTCTTAAAATATTTATTAAGCCCTGTATAAATAAAAAATATATTCAGATGCATCAAAGGTTGCTAGAAAAAAAATACACATGAAACTTTCTCCACAGAGAAACTAAACAAGCTAAGTCACTGGTCAAAAGTCCAACCACTCTGCCATATACACACAGTTGGAGGGGGATATCTCGCCTCCTTCGTGACAGTCATCAAACACCTAAGAAAAGAGACGTAAATAAATGTACACTCCTGGAAGAATCCTGCATCATCAAACCTACATAATACTTAATTTCCCTTTTTCTAGCACTTCCTGCTGGCTATCTGGCTACAGGTGAAGTACCTTTTAATAGAATTGGTAAAACACTTAGGATCAGAAATATGCAGGTCTCCTTCCTTTCCTTCTTTCTGCCCAGCCCTAGGTCAAAACATGCCGTTCTAGTATTTGACGAGTGACTGGGCTCTCCAATGTCCACACTAGCATACCACTTACGGCCAAACTATACAGGGCATGTGTGTTTACATGTTTTCTACATGCGTCTCTGAAGCGTTCTCAACTGATAAAGTGGCTGGCGTTTTAATTTGTGCCTCTGTTTGCTGCTTTTGGTGCAGCAAACTATAAACAACGCTAATGAAGGAAACCACAACACTACTGATGTAGTTTGGGTGTTAGACACAGTGTACAAAATATTAGGAACACCTTCCTAATACTGTTGCACCCCCCTTTTGCCCTCAGAACAGCCTCAATTAATCTGGTCATGGACTCTACAAGGTGTCAAACGCGCTCCACAGAGAGCCATGTTGATTCCAATGCTTTCCCACAGTTGTCGAGATGTCCTTTGGGTGGTGGACCATTCTTAATACACACAGGAAACTGTTGAGCGTGAAAAACCTAGCAGTGTTGCAGTTCTTGACACAAACCAGCGCGCCTGGCACTTACTACCATAACCCGTTCAAAGGCTCTTCAATATTTTGTCTTGCCCATTTACTCTCTGAATGGCACACATAAACAATCCATGTCTCAATTGTCTCAAGGCTTGGAAATCCTTCTTTAACCTGTCTCCTTCCCTTCATTGACACTGATTGAAGTGAATTTAACAAGTCATATCAATAAGGGATCATAGCTTTTACCTGGTCAGTCGGTCATGGATAACGGTGGTCCTAATGTTTTGTACACTCAGTGTATATCCCGATTGCAATGTTTAATACCAAGTGATATGCTGGTATGGATATTGAAACGGAGCCACTTGGCTGCTGTTGCCTGTGAAGGAGGGCTCACCGGACAGAGGCCACAGGGCGCCTTGACCAGGCCTGTGGGCTGGATGATAGGGTTGACCCCTCTGTACAGCTTCATCTGGCCGTCCACACTGCCCACAGTCCCCTCCTTGGCCGCGATGATGGTCATCTCCACCTTGCCGTCGTAGATGAGCGTGTTCAGAATAGTCTCAATGTCCTCCATAGACAGGTCCACCTGCACAAAGTGCAATATTCAGACTTTCAACCTCCATAGGAAATACAGTTGAAGTCGGAAGTTTACATACACTTAGGTTGGAGTCATTAAAACTCGTTTTTCAACCACCAAATTTCTTGTTAACAAACTATAGTTTTGGCAAGTCGTTTAGAACATCTACTTTGCATGACACAAGTAATTTTTCCAACAATTGTTTACAGACAGATTATTTCACTTATAATTCACTGTATCACAATTCCAGTGGGTCAGAAGTTTACATACACTGCCTTTAAACAGTTTGTAAAATTCCAGAAAATTATGTCATGGTTTTAGAAGCTTCTGATAGACTAATTGACATAATTTGAGTCAATTTGAGGTGTACCTGTGGATTTATTTCAAGGCCTACCTTCAAACTCAGTGCCTCTTTGCTTGACATCATGGGAAAATCAAAAGAAATCAGCCAAAAATTGTCAACATCCACAAGTCTAGTTCATCATTGGGAGCAATTTCCAAACACCTGAAGGTACCACATTCATCTGTACAAACAATAGTACGCAAGTATAAACACCATGGGACCACACAGCCGTCATACCGCTCAGGAAGGAGACGCGTTCTGTCTCCTAGAGATGAACGTACTTTGGTGCAAAAATCAATCTCAGAACAACAGCAAAGGGCCTTGTGAAGATGCTGGAGGAAACAGGTACAAAAGTATCTATCCACAGTAAAATGAGTCCTAAATCGACATAACCTGAAAGGCCGCTCAGCAAGGAAGAAGCCACTGCTCCAAAACCGCCATAAAAAAGTCAGACTACGGTTTGCAACTGCACATGGGGACAAAGATCGTACTTTTTGGAGAAATGTCCTCTGGTCTGATGAAACAACAATGGAACTGTTTGGCCATGATGACCATCGTTATGTTTGGAGGAAAAAGGGGGAGGCTTGCAAGCCGAAGAACACCATCCCAACCGTGAAGCACGGGGGTTGCAGCATCATGTTGTGGGGGTGCTTTGCTGCAGGAGGGTCTGGTGCACTTCACAAAATAGATGGCATCATGAGGGAGAAAAATTATGTGGATATATTGAAGCAACATCTCAAGACATCAGTCAGGAAGTTAAAGCTTGGTCGCAAATGGGTCTTCCAAATGGACAATGACCCCAAGCATACATCCAAAGTTGTGGCAAAATGGCTTAAGGACAACAATGTCAAGGTATTGGAGTGACCATCAAAGCCCTGACCTCAATCCTATAGAACATTTGTGGGCAGAACTGAAAAAGTGTGTGCGAGCAATGAGGCCTACAAACCTGACTCAGTTACACCAGCTCTGTCAAGAGGCATGGGCCAAAATTCACCCAACTTATTGTGGGAAGCTTGTGGAAGCCTACCCGAAATGTTTGACCCAAGTTAAACAATTTAAAGGCAATGCTAGCAAATACTAATTGAGTGTATGTAAACTTCTGACCCACTGGGAATGTGATGAAAGAAATAAAAGCTGAAATAAATCACTCTCTACTATTATTCTGACATTTCACATTCTTAAAATGAAGTGGTAATCCTAACTGACCTAAGACAGGGAATTTTTACTAGAATTAAATGTCAGGAATTGTGAAAAACTGAGTTTAAATGTATTTGGCTCAGGTGTATGTAAACTTCCGACTTCAACTGTACACAGCAACTGTATGCTGAAAGGTGAGACTGTTACAGTTGTTACATTTGACCCCCTCACATTGTACCCTTTTCACCGTATTTGTACAGAGTACCAACCATACTGTAATGAAACCGCAGGGAGCAGGTCTCGAACCCTCAACCTTCTAGTCCGAAGTCCACCGCGCTATCGACTGTGCCGCAAAAGCATGCTCGAGCGGCAGAGTCGATATCCGCGCTTATAAACCCAGGGTCGTTACAATACTTTGTTGGCTCGGATATTTTCTTTTCGCATGGACCTTTCCGGCCCATTACCTGCAACTATGGCAGATTCATAACCAGGCCAGCGCAGACAGTACAGCTCTGTTTGGTCAATAGTGTGAAAATAGTCATGTGGACGATTATGTCCCGGTCCTCACCAACCAGTGGAGGATTCCACCCTGGTCTTGACAACTTTGGCCGTTATTGGCAAGAACGTGACAAAATTGCGGTCAAAACCGAACAGAATGTCGCCAGCAGCAGTCTCACCTTGCTGATGCCGAGTTCACAAATATACTTCCACACTTCGTGAGAGGTGGCAAAGGAGCTGTTTCTTTGCACCATGGGGTTCTGCTTGCTGTCCCTCGCCACCTCGGCCTAGAGGGTGACAAATAAACCAACATGGCCGTCGATATTATGTCCTAATAAACTCTTGGTTACCAGATAGCCTATAACTAGGAGCCAGAGTTGTTTCTGGCTATGTCAACCAGCCCTGCATTTAGAATTGGAAGAATTTTAGGGTGCATTCCAAAACAAATGCTAGTGCCCCAGAAGCCGTATAGATTGTCTTTATGGCATAATCTATTAGATTGAAGCATGCTTCACACTGTTCCCAACATTGATGTGCTCATATCAGTTAATTAGTAACTTATTTCCAAACATTTACACGACAGAACACACCCATTTCATTTCTGTGACTTGTACATTGTAAGACATTTGTCCCACTCCCATTCGGTGGACCCTTCACCTTACTCTGAAGGAATTTGAAACACTGCTGATTGAGAACCTCCACAAACTCAGACTCAAAGTCCTGGTCACTGTACCAGGCTCCCCCAGTCACCGAGCGGTCTGGCTGCAGGTTGTACAGCATGTAAACCTTCTTCTTTGACGCCTGGACAAACAACAACTCATTATAGGTAAGACTAAACACTTACAGAGTTTGTATAGCATGACTGCTGATGCATTCATTTTATTAAGTTATTATTATTATTATAAAATTATTAAGTGGTACTTTTTTTGATTCAACCATATCTCTGGTTTTTAAAACATGCATTTTAGAATATCTTAGTGTTTGGAGCTCGACTCACAGCCACTGATTTCACAGCCTTGATCAGCTTCTTGCTCTCTAGGTTCTTGAGGATCTTGTTGATCTCTGTCAGAGGAAGGTTGCTCTTATATCTAATGTCCCTACTCCAGATCCCTGTGTGAAAGCAAGGGGACAGTTCATGAATATACAAAATGGAAAGAACATTTCAAAGAAATACAACAACGGAAAATAATGTTGTGGTGGATACTGTGAAGTGTCAAGTGTGAACTGTGTGAGTTGGCCAGGTTTGAATGGACTTGATGGCCCCATCCAAAGACAACACCCATCTCTTACCCCCATAGCACTTGAGTAGATCGGAGAGGATCGGATAGATGTAAACAATATGCGGAAAATGTCACCTAGCCTATCAGAGGGAAAGGTGAAGCATTTGCTTATACCCTGTCTGATCTACCCAAGTAGGCTACCTAAGGGTGTAGGGGCTAGGGGTTGTCTGGACAGGACGCCTCTGAAATCCCTACCTTTGTTTCCTGCATCCTCAATGACCTGATAGACCAGCTTCTCTTGATTGTCGGAGCCTTTCATTTTGCTTTGGGACATAACAAACACAGCTGAAGTTCCGAATCATCCAGAAATAAAAGTCCTTCCTGAAGGCTTCCTTCAAAAAAACAAAAAACATTGTTAAATGTTGAATGACGATGCTGACATTTACCTTGCTGCCTGGGCATCCTTCATGCGGTATAGAAGTCCTGAGCTGTTTCGTAGAAGGTCCAACTGACCCTGTGTGCACAAGATTAAACTCGGTTACAACATTCCCATCCTCAGCATTGCGCTGTCAACCAGAACTATTGAGCCAATGTTTGGGAAAGGTGATCATTGATGAACACATGGATCTATCGTGCATCATGTTCTTTACCCTCACGTTTTTGCTACTGACCAACATGAACACGAGGTCATGACAACATTATCGTCCAACGCATATTACGGTAGTATCATTTATTGAGGAGAATTGACGGTTATCGTCGCTGGTGACAACATTGTGATGTGACAGACGATAGCCTAATCTATTTCAACTTGACTGGCAGTAAAGCGCAGAGTCAGGCAGCCCTCAGCAGGAAAGCGCATTGGTGGACATTCTGAGTAAACTGCCTATATTCCTATTTGCTAATGCACACTCCTTAACTAACCTGTGTCTACCCGCTTTTAAAAAACGAATTTTTCCCTTCAATAGGAATACAACTTTAGGCTATAGGCGTACATACACTTTCAGTTTTATGCATTCTGGCTTTCATGCAATGGAACAGTGAATTAATCGAACGGAGTTCCCTTTCAGAAAGTTGTTTGAATTGCTTCAAAACATAATGTAGGGGATTCATAGTTTGAAAGACAAACAATAGTGGTCTATAGAAAAACTGTTTAAAAAAATCCATAGGCCTACAGTTGAGCAACGCTTACTAAGAAATAAGTTATCCATGCCAGGCCAGCTTAATCGCTCCATGCGAATTGGCCCAACAGTCCTCCTACCAGGCCAATCACAAAAGCTTTAAGACAAGTTAGTTTTAAACAGTGTATAGCCTAAGAAATTGTCCTAAAAAGTTGCCACTTTCAAAAATACACAAATTTAAGTCGTAGGCATGTTCTAAGTACATAATCACGATGGAACAAAGGCTGATATCGCCCAACCCTAATGTACAAATCCACTCAACGTACCCATGACAGTGAGATCACAAACTCCTCTGTTTGTGATCTTGTCAACACCATTCTCATTGTCAAGCCAAACATGTTTGGCATGACAATTACATAAGGAGTCGTTAAGAGAGCAGAAACGGACGGGCACCCAGGCTACACCTGTGCCACTTACCAATGACAGTAGTCTGTTGATGGCCATGGCTCTCTGTTGAGCCTCCAAATTAGGCATGTCATTCTGGATCACCTGGTCTGTTATTCCACGAGGGAACTGTTGACAGAGCGCCTTTATCCTTTATAATATCAGAGTATAATATAACGTTACATTAACGTTAGTTAGCAACCTAGCTAGTCAGGACATCAGATTTACCATAAACTCAACTATAAATATCTTACTGCTTACTCAAATTATGATTGATGTAGCTAGATAGCTAGTCTAACTAGTAGATGAAGATCATTACAGTAGCTAGTTCATGTATTACACAGTCATGGCCAAAAGTTTTGAGAATGACACGAATATACATTTTCAAAAAGTCTGCTGCCTCAGTTTGTATGATGGCAATTTGCATATACTCCAGAATATTATGAAGAGTGATCAGATGAATTGCAATTAATTGCAAAGTCCCTCTTTGCCATGCAAATGAACTGAATCCCCCAAAAACATTTCCACTGCATTTCAGCCCTGCCACAAAAGGACCAGCCGACATGTCAGTGATTCTCTCGTTAACACAGGTGTGAGTGTTGACGAGGACAAGGCTGGAGATCACTCTGTCATGCTGATTGAGTTCGAATAACAGACTGGAAGCTTCAAAAGGAGGGTGGTGTTTGGAATCATTGTTCTTCCTCTGTCAACCATGGTTACCTGCAAGGAAACACGTGCCGTCATCATTGCTTTGCACAAAAAGGGCTTCACAGGCAAGGATATTGCTGCCAGTAAGATTGCACCTAAATCAACCATTTATCGGATCATCATGAACTCCAAGGAGAGCGGTTCAATTGTTGTGAAGAAGGCTTCAGGGCGCCCAAGAAAGTCCAGCAAGCGCCAGAACCGTCTCCTAAAGTTGATTCAGCTGCTGAGGACTGGGGTAAAGTCATTTTCTCTGATCCCCTTTCCGATTGTTTGGGGCATCCGGAAAAAAGCTTGTCCGGAGAAGACAAGGTGAGCGCTACCATCAGTCCTGTGTCATGCCAACAGTAAAGCATCCTGAGACCATTCATGTGTGAGGTTGCTTCTCAGCCAAGGGAGTGGGCTCACTCACAATTTTGCCTAAGAACACAGCCATGAATAAAGAATGGTACCAACACATCCTCCGAGAGCAACTTCTCCCAACCATCCAGGAAGATTTTGGTAACGAACAATGCCTTTTCCAGCATGATAGTTATCACTTTTGCCTTATGGCAAGGTGCTCTAAGTGGCTCGGGGAACAAAACATCGATATTTTGGCTCCATGGCCAGGAAACTCCTCAGACCAGAAGGGTCAACACTGCAAATATTGACTCTTTGCATCAACTTCATGTAATTGTCAATAAAAGCCTTTAACACTTATGAAATGCTTGTAATTATACTTCAGTATTCTGTAACATCTGACAAAAATATCTAAAGACACTGGAGGCAGCAGACTTTGTGAAAATGTATATTTGTGTTATTCTCAACTTTTGGCCACGACTGTACAGTAACGTTAGTTAGCTCACTATAGCTACATGCATCAAACTGTCATTGTCAAACTTGTGGGACTAGAAGTCAAGGGTTGAAAACATTGGCTGAAAGAATTGAAACGCCTTCTTTAGCAGATTTGTTTAGTTTTATAAGGCAGATTTAAAAGTATCTAAGTCCCTTGGTCTATGTCTTGCTAGCTAGCGTTAGTTGGCCAGATGTATCCAATTGGAGCAAGTGAAAATAGACAGCTAAGTTACCTAACTAGATTGCGTGCTAGCCTATGCTAGGGACTTCTTGACAGCGACAAACCTGTTTTCAATGTCTACAGGATCTGTGGATTCTTTCTTTACTTTCTTTACATCCGCCATCGTGGACAGTTGTACAATATTATATAGGTAACGCTAGCTAGCTAACAATGCAATTCATCAACAATTGAACATGTGACTCTGAGTCCAAGTCGCATTTAGGTGGCTATATAGAAGCCCGGAAATTGCATTTTAAAAACGTAGAAAATACCTTTCACTGTAGTAGTTCAATTCATTTATAATTTTATTTCTTTTCTAAGCCTATTGTCATCAGTATTTTAGTATTTAGTGAGTGATTTGGTGCATTTTGTAACAATAACACATATTCTTTGATAATGGTTTATTATAATGAAAGAGCGTGCGAGACATGCATAGAACGCAGTGGATTACATTTCTATGGCGCGAGCATTCAACGTTTTCCAGGTATTTCAGGAATAGCAAAATGATAGCTAATATAATAAAAGTTGAGAATAAACGATGAAAACATCGTGAATCCTGCCATTGGCTGTGGTGGTTGCTAAGGTGTAACGTTATGTTTCTCCGTTGCTGCATCGCATCTGCTTTGTAACATCAGCGGAAACTGTTCAAAGCAGCTATAGCAGGTTAAAAACTTTATCCGTCTTAAACACTTTATAATAACACATGTCACTTTTGCAATGGTCTGATGAAAATGTTTTTATCGCTGCATTTTTATTATAGGACCGAACATGACAGCCGGTTGCATTGTGGTGCCTCATCATATCGATTCGAATCCCCCCTCCTGGTAAAGCCAAGGATGAGATAGACACCACAACTCCTCTTGAGATCAAATCATGCGTGTATCCATAATGTGTGGAGGATGCATTAATATATTGTATGTACCGCATTTATGTTTGAATATTGTTTTCACATTGTTTCATAGTTTTTTGTGTGTGATATCCACAATGCACTGATAGATTACATCTACCCTAGATTCAACGGTTTTTGACAAACAACATATATTGCTGCCTAGATATCCCAGATGTCACTATCTACTACACTCTGGATGGTACTAAACCAGAGGCGATGAAGAGACCAGGGTTTGGAGAGAACAGCACTTTGAAGTATAGCGGACCAATATGCTTACCTGAGGACAAAGTGTCAGTCATAGCTCTGGCTATTACCAGGTTGAATTGTGAAAGGATTCTACAAAAATATATCACACAAAGACATTTATTGTTTCATTGCCATTCAGTCCTGGGTTAAATCAGATTTTGTTTTCCCTGTACCATGGAATTAACATAAGTCCAAGCAGGGATACCCTAAATACTTGACTTATTTGATCCATGTCTGGTGCTGTTATATTATTATAATTGCTATTATGGATAATAGATGACTGAAACTGACCTTATGTTTATCAGCCTTGTCACCAAGCTATTTCTGGTGGAGTATGTGCCCTCAGACGAGCCACCTTCCATTGAGGACAAGGAAGAGAACTTTCTGAAGGAGTATGAAGGAGGCCTCCCTAGACAGGTATAGTCAGGCATATTTGCATGCGAACTACTTCATTTCATGTAACATGTAATGACAACTTATGATAAGATATGTCACATTGCCGGTTTGCATCACAGTTGCTATAAAGCTAAAGAACTTTACTAAAATGTCATGCTTCTTCACAGATTTGTTGCAGAAGCCTAGCAATGGCGTGACATAACTGACACAACAGTTATTACATGTTAGGCTACACCAGGCATTCTCTTGAAAACTGTATACATCACAATGATGGAGCATTCAAACAAATGTGTTACCATCTGCATCAATATCTGTTCTGAACAAGCTGAGGTGAAGCTGAGTATACTGTTACTGTGGATCTATTGTATTGCTCTGTTTCTCACAGGAGATGGGGACAGAGAACGGTTCTGGAGATGCCTCACTGAAGCTTCAAGGTATGTCTAATTTAATAACTTTTACTAATGAGCAATTTACACTGCCTAAACAACATGACAAAGATAGCCCTTTAGGGAAATTAGTATTGAGCTATTTCCCAATGCCCTATAAAAGTATTAGTGTCACAAAAATATTTGTGTATACTTGACCATACTGCGGTCATGCTGTAATGTAAGTACTAAATATCATATTCATATGCAATGCACAACACTGTTAGAAACTCAATATCAGTATTTATAAATGCTTGTCTCAATAAGTGCAAGCTGCTGTGTCAGTGCATACCATTGAATTAAGAATTAGAATAGGATCTCTGGTGCAAACACTGTCAAACTGACATTTACTATATATATATATATATATATATATATATATGGAGATTCATATAATACTTATAAACTTTATAACATTCATAAGCTATCAATAATACCCTTTATAATATGAAGGGGATTATTGATTGTTTATGAATGTTATGCAGTGTAAGAGCGTGTACGTTTTGGTAATAGCTGTGTGTGTCTTCTTTAGTCCCAAAGACCTGCAGGCCCCCTTAAGGTCCATGGTTCCTCAGCAGCCGTCTAGGGCTTATGTCCCATGTCTTCACATCGTTCTCAGACACTGGTACATTCACCAAAAATATATTGTGAATATTATTTAAGCAATAAGGCCCGAGGGGGTGTGGTATATGGCCAATATACTACGGCTATGGGCTGTTCTTAGGCACAACGCAACGCCCGGTTTATAATTCTATTTATATTATCAATTATATTATATCATTATTACGGTGATGATGGTGACTGGTAGTAATATGGTCAATTATCAGAATCTGCTAAGAGTTAACAAATACATTCATGTGACCCATGTGGGAATCAAACCCACAACTCTGGTGTTCCAAATTAGCCTATTCTACCAACAAAAAATTCTGCATGGACATTCAACATGAGATCACAAACAGGCTGCCATGCAAAGATGATCAAATCATATGAGCAAATACAGCTCCTTACTTAGAACGCCACAGAACATGAATTATTTATTGTTGAATGCTCTTTCAGACTGCAAGCTTGGAAGACAGTCCTTTCAAAAACCTAACCAGCACTCAAATGTCAAGGATCCAAAGGGAGACAGACTTTCTGAGGTGAGTGAACAGAAAGTGAGAGAAAGAAAGAGAAAAAGCATGAGACAAAGATGCAGAGAGATTGTTTCTAATGGAGAAGCGAATGATACCAGGTATCACCCCAGTCCTAAAACCACCTTCTACTATTAATACTGCTACTATTGTTAACATTTTGTTGATGGCCTACTCTTTGATTGTATGCACATTTTACAGTGTGGCATTTAACATTAGGTCAATCTTACTGTGTTTGTTTTTCCCTATTAAGATGCAAAAAAATGCCACCACAAAATAATAGGAATTCAGGGAAAATCCCGAAAAGTATTTGGAGATATTTAGCATATTGCAGTATATAGCTGCAAAATGGAAATGCAGTTTTGTTTCATGCAGTGTTTTAAGTCGTTTTTCCACTTTGTCACCCAAGGCTAACGGGTCTGTGTATTCTTTCAGGCCTTTCAATTCAATGTTCAATTTGGCCTGTGTGTTCATTCTGGCATTTCAATTCAATGTTCGTCAGCCCAGGTTTGGGTTTCTCTTTTGTCTTTAGATGGGCTTGTGTGTCCACTGTAAAACAATGGTGCGTGTCAACACCCCCACATGTGTGGTATGTGAGGCCTCCAGCTCCAGCCTCAGGCCAGCTTAAGACTCCAGGTAAATATGAAGTTTACTGCCACAAACACTCCGCTTTCAAACATCTTGTGACTTTGCACATCTACACGTTTGAATATAGAATACTTTATTTGGGGGTGTGTTAACATTTACCTTTTCAATCCAAAGCAGTGTAAATGTATTGGTTTTCTCTCTTGCAGTGTGTGTGTGTATGTGTACACCTGTCCACTCACTTTCTTTTTCTGTGCTGTAGAACAAGGTGATCTGTCAGTCAAGTGTGGAACCCGAAAACCCTCCTCATATCTCAAATTGTGTCACCTGTGAAACTAAACTACTGCGGCCACCCACTGTAAGAGCTCATTGATTGTATTAGAGTAGCCTAATTATCCTTATTATGCTTAGTTTAGACTTGTATAAATGCCTAGGTTTTTGTTGTGGTATGTAATTAGTCAGAAAGCAAGTGATGGTCAATTTCTTCAACAAATGATCAGGTCTATATACACTGCTCAAAAAAATAAAGGGAACACTTAAACAACACAATGTAACTCCAAGTCAATCACACTTCTGTGAAATCAAACTGTCCACTTAGGAAGCAACACTGATTGACAATAAATTTCACATGCTGTTGTGCAAATGGAATAGACAAAAGGTGGAAATTATAGGCAATTAGCAAGACACCCCCAATAAAGGAGTGGTTCTGCAGGTGGTGACCACAGACCACTTCTCAGTTCCTATGCTTCCTGGCTGATGTTTTGGTCACTTTTGAATGCTGGCGGTGCTTTCACTCTAGTGGTAGCATGAGACGGAGTCTACAACCCACACAAGTGGCTCAGGTAGTGCAGCTCATCCAGGATGGCACATCAATGCGAGCTGTGGCAAGAATGTTTGCTGTGTCTGTCAGCGTAGTGTCCAGAGCATGGAGGCGCTACCAGGAGACAGGCCAGTACATCAGGAGACGTGGAGGAGGCCGTAGGAGGGCAACAACCCAGCAGCAGGACCGCTACCTCCGCCTTTGTGCAAGGAGGAGCACTGCCAGAGCCCTGCAAAATGACCTCCAGCAGGCCACAAATGTGCCGTTGCAGTAGAGAACCTTGTGCATTTCAGGTAAAATAACAACTCAATATTTATATCCCAGAACAAATTAGCTAGCAACAGCAAGCTAGCTAAATCGGAAAATTAGCTAGCAAGTGCAAGCTAACTAGCTAAATTGCCATACATGTTTAATGCTTTTCGACCTGTCCCCAAATTAATGTAATTGGTTCAGAGTTTGTTTTGATATTTTAACCTTTGTGTAGTGATCGCGTTTGGTGTGGGGGGACAAAATAAATGTATGCACGATGGCGCACACGCCATTCCGTGTAAGAATACATTTTTTGAGAAGTCAAGGTGCTACCATAGGTTTTTTAACATTTTTCTCTCTAGGTTGTTTTGGGCAGTCAGAGTGCCCCGCCACTTCCATCTGGAGAAGGCAAGATGGTGTCCTGTTCTAAGTGCAGTATTGGTTGTAGCCAAACTGACACTCACAAAAATGGCTGACCAATGGAGAACCATCATCCACACCTCCCACTAAAGCCCGCCCACAGCGGTGGGGTCAAAAGTGCAAACGAGGAACTAGTGTTTCAATCAACAAAAGGTTTCAAAAGCAAAAAATAAAAAAAGATGCACTGCAAGCAAAGGGGGCAAAATGGAGGGTGGTTGATAGCGAAATGAAATTGGAGTTTTGTTTTCAAATACATTTTTTGTTCTCAAAATCTTTTTGGGGGAATAAAATGCATAACGTTTTGCGCTCTATTACAAAATATTTTATTGCAAATTGTATTCATTTTTTAATTTTTTTACTTTTGAAGCCTCTTTTTTGCTTTCAGAACAATTCTTTTTGATTGAAAATAAAAAAGTTTTGCTCTAGACAAATGTACCTCCATAGTTTTGGCTCTGTACTCCAGAACTTTGAAATTAAACAATAACTATGAGGTTAAAGTACAGACGGTCAGCTTTAATTTTAGGGTATTCTCATCCATAGAAATTACGGCACTTTTTGTACATAGTCCCCCCCAGTTTAGGGAACCAAGAGTATTTGGACAAATTCACATAATCAGAAAGCATTCATACCCCTTGACTTATTCCAAATTTTGTTGTCTTACACCCTGAATTTAAAATGGATTTACATAATTGTTCTCTCTTACCCAACTACAAACAATACCGCATAATGACAAAGTGAAAACATGTTTTTAGAATCAGAAGTATCTCATTTACATAAGTATCCACACCCCTGAGTCAATACATGTTAGAATCACCTTTGGCAGCAATTACTGCTTGGAATCTTTCTGGGTAAGTCTCTAAGAGCTTTGCACACCTGCATTGTACAATATTTTCCCATTATTCTTTATACAAGTCTTCAAGCTCTGTTAAATGGGTTGTTGGTCATTGCAAGACAACCATTTTCAAGGCTTGCCATAGATCTTCAAGCATATCTAAGTCAAAACTGTAACTCTGCCATTCAGGAACATTCACTCTCTTCTTGGTAAGCAACTTCAGTGTAGATTTGACCTTGTGTTTTAGCCTATTGTCCTGAAAGGTAAATTCATCTCCCAGTGTCTGGTGGAAAGCAAACTGAACCAATTTTCCCTCTAGGATTTTACCTTTAGCTTCATTCCATTTTTTTTCTTCTTGAAACTCCCAAGTCTGTGATGATAACAAGCATACCCATAACATGATGCAGCCACCACTATGCTTAAAAATATGGAGAGTGCTACTCAGTCATGTGTTGTATTGGATTTGCCCCAAACATAATACTTTGTATTCAGGACAAAACATGTATTGCTTTGACACATTTTTTGCAGTATACTTTTTTATTCTGTACAGGCATCCTTTTCACTGTCAATTGCGTTAGTATTATGGAGTAAAAGTACTGTAATTTCTAAACGGTTCACCCAATATGGATGACAATACCCTCAAATTAAAACTTTAACCTCAGTCATTGTATCATTTCAAATCCAAAGTGCTGGAGTACAGAACCAAAAGAACAAAGAATGTGTCACTGTCCAAATACTTTTGGATCTCACTGTACAGTATATTCCAGCAAGCAAATGAAGACAGAATTTGCAATGTGAGTGAGTTTTTCTTTAAATAATTGCCACTTGGACTGCAGAATTTTTTAGAAATGCAAGTGTACAAAATTACAATAAAATATCGTCCTTCAGTCACACCTCACCATAGGTTCTCACAAATATAATGACCACAAAGAAACGGTGTAACATAAAATGGATACACTGAATAGCACAGGCATTTCCAGATGTATTTTTTCCTCCTTCTGACTGGTTGCCTGTATAGAAATATAAACTCTACAACAGACAAAGCTCCACAGACAACGACAATTTGACTAGTACACTCAATATGGCTACCAGTTCACCAATGGAACGTTAACTTACATGGGAATGTCCATTCTAGTAATTATATTTCTATGGCCTGAATACTGTCCTATCCCGTTTCCTGTCTCACCGCCGTAGCCGCAGGAAGAAGGCGTGTCGGCACTCCTTGCTATCCAGCGGGTAGTATTTGTCGTAAAAGTCCAAGATGTACTCCTCAGTCTTGAAGCCAAACTTCTGGTATAGGAGCATGGCGGGGTTACTGGCAGAGACGTGTAGAGTGACGTCTTTTCCCATGCAGGTCTGTGGGGGAAAGAGAACCTTGCTTGAAAAGACACCTTCCCTTTTCTCAACCACTTAACCGGTGCTGTTGTAGATCGATCCAAACAATTTAAGTGACTTTCATGGTTATTTATTTATAGTTATTTCTAGCAGTCTCGAGCTGACTCGACTAATTCTAATGTAGCCGTTGGGTCAAGTTAGTCCCTGGTCTAAAAAGCACTAACCACCAGTACAGTGACTTTACACAGTGTACAAAACACCTTCCTAATATTGAGTTGCACCCCCTTTTGCCCTCAGAACAACCTCAATTTGTCAGGGCATGGACTCTTCGAGGTGTTGAAAGTGTTCCACAGGGATGCTGGCCCATGTCGACTTCAATGCTTCAATGTTGTGTCAAGTTGGCTGAAAGTCCTTCGGGTGGTGGACCATCCTTGACACACATGGGAAACTGTTGTGTGAAAAACCCAGCAGCATTGCAGTTCTTGACCGACTGAAATCGGTGCGCCTGGCACCTACTACCATACCCCATTCAAAGGCACTTACATTTTTTGCCTTGCCCATTCACCCTCTGAATGGCACACATACACAATCAATGTCGTAATTGTCTCAAGGCTTAAACATTATTCCTTAACCTGTCTCCTCCAATTCATCTACACTGATTGAAGTAGATTTAACAGGTGACATCCTTAAGGGATCATAGCTTTCAACTGGTCAGTCTGTCATAGAAAGTGCAGGTGTTCCTAATGTTTTATACACTCAGTGTCTATTACAATGACGTGTATATGATGGCAATATGGCTCTATACAATGTGGTTTAGAGACTATTAAAGCTGCACTTCACCACTTTATGTAGACGCCAGTATAGTGCCCCTTTAATTGCTGCTTGCAACTGTAGTATTGTTGTTTTAATAATCATTATTATGATTTTGTTACCATACCTGAATGAGATGGTAGATCATGAATGTAGCGATCCCAGCCCTCCTCCACTCGGGATGCACCAGCAGGAAGGAAATGTAGGCCTCGTTGTACTTCACATCCGGCACCATGAACCCAAAGCCGATCACCACCTTCTTATAAAGGACCACTACGCTGAAGTCTGGGTACTGGAGACACTCAGAGAGATCCACGCCTGATAGGAGATTCAGAGAGAAAATCAGCCATCAATCTAAAACTGAGGGAAATATGTCTCAACCCCAAATGAATGGAAAAGATAAGAACTGACTAAAATCAGGAAATTAGATGATGCTCATCTTTTCCATTCATTTGGAATTGAGGCATATAGCTGGATCTACACAACGGATGGCCTGGAATATAACTCGACACAAGGATACTTTTGAGGTCTGGAACATCTGACAGATTTTTTTTTTTTTTATTAAATGTCCCTTTTAAGTTCCCAGTCTGACATGTAAAAATGATCAAGTAAAATCAAAATGTGATAGTATGGCCCTGTTCAGTCTCCTACCTGGCCAGAAGATGTCGTGGCACATGGAGTTAACGGAGGGGATGTGGTTGGGCCGGACGTAACAGTAGTCGATGGGGGCCTCTGGCTTGGGGACCCAGCAGGGGTCCTTCCTGTGGGGGTAGGCACGGATCTCCGCCAACAGCTTCAGCTTCATAGGCTTGTTCTCGTAGTCTCTCCTGGTGATGGATTCATTAGTGCACACCGTAGCAAAACGTTTTGCAATGGGAAACATTTCGCAACCAAAACGAGAGTTTCTTATTGGAGAAGTTCAAATAGTCACTCTGTTTCAGTCCATTTTTTTCTCGCTCGATTTGGTGTCTAGTGAATATAACCAAGGAGATGGGATAGAAAATAAATGCCATGAATAGAGCCAACATGATTTCTTAATTTATGTGTCAGAGAGGAATGACTATTCTTCATAATGTATTTCAATCTGAATGTAACAAAGATATTGGCCACGTTCAGGAGGGCTACATACTGCACGTAATAGATTAGAAACGGCATGAATTGAGCCACAATAATATTGATTCCTTCCATGCTGTGATTGTTATACCTCACCTTGAGTATCAGGGTTTAATTACAGGTTAATGTCATAGGTCAGTTGGTCACAAATGTCTCTTACCATATTAGGGGTATAAAGGCTGCATGTGGTGTGCCTCATGAAGGAGGTAAGGGCGTGTGGCATACCTTATGAAGGGTTTGAGGATGCGGGAGGTGTACGGGCTCTTGATGCCTTGGTCTATGCTGGCGTCGGAGCCCATGAGGCGGTGCCAGAAGGACACTGTGGGCTGGTGGTACCCTCTTCTGCTGGACACCGTTGTCTAAAGGGATCAAATGCATTCCATAGACGTGTGATTGAAGCAAAAGACGTATCACGCATGTGATATAATGTGTTTGGAAATATTCAAACCATTCCTCTCGTTCGTGACCATTCATAACAAATCTGAATTTTATCATAAATCCACATAGCAGAGTTTTTATCCAAAGCGACCAACAGTACAGAGAGTGCATATATTTGTGTATGTGTGTGATTTGTGCACAAATTTGACATCTGTGCTTGTGGTAGTGAAGGTGTACCTGGAAGCGGTCGAGGATTCGGAGGTCCTGGCTGGTGGTGCGGTACTTCCCCGCGCCGGAGCCCTCGTAGCGGCCCTGTCCCCCCTCCTGGGCCCCGTACAACCCTCCCACCAGACTGAGGGTGGCACTGACCGCCTGGTCAATGTCCAGCAGGGGGAGCCCTCTCTGGCGCTTGGCCTTCCTCACCAGTAGCTTCCGGTGCAGCCGCTTGGCATGCGCAGTCACCGCCAGCGCTTGCGGACAAGCCTCCAGGCGCTGCAGCAGCACACGCTCCTCATACAGGCTGAGGGGGGCAAACCGGGGCTCTGAAGGGGGGGAACCCTTCCCCTTCTCTGTTAAGGCCCCCCTCCTCCTCTCCCCGCCACCCCGGGCCCCCCTGGCCACATTGGATTGGCCATCGCCGTGCCCCCGCCTCTCGTCGTCTTCATCATTCCGGCCGCGGCCCTCCTCGTCGTCACTCTCTGCTTCCTGCTTGATGTGCGCCCCTGCCACCCCAGGCCGCAGCTTCTTGCGAATGACAAGGGCGCCAGTGCCCAGGGACATACTGGGTGAGGGGATGTACTCGATGCCGGGATCGATGACGCCTTCGCCGTCCAGCTCCTCGTCATCTGGAGTTTCAAATCAGAAAGGGGAAATATTAACGATACATTCTGTGAGATTTCCAGCCATTCACTGATAATTTCAACTAATTAAATACCACTTTTGAGTGGTATTCATTCCTATAGCACTACAGACAGATACTGTATATCATAGAAATCAATTGATATTGGCATGTAATGCACCTTGGAATATTGCTTCATTGTTGACGTTTTTTGTTGACGTTCATTGTGCCATTAAATGCTATCAGACACCATTTCTCATCTTGCCTTTTCTATCTAGACTAAAAACTCCAAGATCAAAGGGGACCCCGACTTCTTACCGTGAAAGAGCGCCATCGGTGGCATGACGTCAGGGATGAGGTCAGCCTCCGACAGCAGGCTGGGCGTGGCTGAGTGGGAGGCGGGGGTGCCGGGTGCAGAGAAGTCCGGAGAGGGCGATGGCGAGGGGCTGGTGAGTGGCGTTCGGTCCGATGAGCTCATTGAGGAGAAGTCCACCACCTCACCTTTCTCCAGGACCAAGTCGGGTCTCCGCCCGCCGCCACGGCCGCTGAACTTGACAGGCGTGGAGGAGGCGCTGTGATCCATGTACCCTGCCGCCTCCTTCTGCGCCCGCCGGATGTCCTTCGCCTCGTGGGTGCGTGAGCGCTTTTCTTTCAGCTGCATGGCGCTTTCCACCGGATTCCGGCCCACGCGCTTCCGTAAGCCTTCCACCGTGATGATGGGGTCCAGGGTTGGCTTGGAGGCGGCTGAGAAAGTAACAAACGCCAGCTAAGCAAATTGTTAAACAAAAAGGGCTCTAAATGCTCAATCAAAAACACATGCATGTACAGTCGCCTGGAGGGGTGAATTTATTTTATACAACAGTAGCTGCTTATCCCTCAAAAGCATATAATTGATTCACACAACAGACTTTGCACAATTCTGCAAACTGCTTAGGGTTAACTACCTCTAACAATAGAAGTGTGAATTTATCCCTGTCATTTTTAAAGTCATATCCCTCCTTGACTTTTCCTAAATAAGTCTATTTAACACACTGACGTTATTATAATTTCTTTATCACCAAATAATATTTTGGTTGTGTCTGAAAATGTGAAAACTTAAGGTTATTTATGAGTGTTCTGCAGTTCACCTTTAGACTTTAGGGAGGCCACCGAGGACTTGTCTCCATCTGGGCGCAGGGTGGGGGGACGGTTCTGCACCAGCTTCCACCAGCCCGGCTCGCCAAACTCCTGGGCCCCTGAGCGGAAGAACGTGGGGCTCCCCACCGACAAACAGCCCGCCACTGTGCTCCACCATGTGGAAGTCTTCTTTCTGCAGGTGAAGGTGAGGCGTCAAAAACACTAACCATTTACAAAATACTAGACTGGAAAAGAATAATTCAAACATAGCTCTTCTTTCCACAAAGGTTGGGTCAAGTTCCAAGTCTGTCCGCTCTTGATATTCTGATAATTGACTGAACGATTATCAGGTTTTCTGTTTACATTTTTAAGGTTGTATGCAAACTTATCAAAACCTTACCAACTGACAACCAAATGAATGTTGTTCTCTTTCTAACCTGGTGCCCAGTAGGAAGGTCCAGTGTCTCCCAATAAAGGCACAGATGTCCTCCTTCCATCTAAAGTAGCCTTGACGCCCCGTGCCCTCCAACGAAAGGTTGTACATGGCCAACATAACCACCTGAAATAAAACAGAAAACACACCGAACTGCAATGAAAACCAGGAAAATAAAATATGACATTTGTCCAGTACTCATTTCAGAGTGCTGTTGCCCAGAACAAATATAATCACTGAAATAAAGTCTACAGCATTATACCATACTTTGCAACTTTATACTTGTTCATACTGTAGATAAGGATCTTGCCCCATATGTTTTTATTAAGGTGTTCCCTCTTTTGACCCTGTTCATGTTCTTATTATCTTATGTAAGCTGCACTACAAATCAGTTCTTTATTGTAAACATTGTGGCACATATACCTGTTGCCAGGTGAGTCTCATCCTCTCAAAGGTCTCCTTGACATCTTCCGTACAGTCATAGCAGGTGAACTTGAAGAAGTTGTCTCCTTTCAGGTAGCTGGGTTGCTCTCCGTGCAGCTGTGCTGAATGGTGGGGATGAGAATAAATAGACCGCTAAGAGACAAAGCATTCTGTTCATTTCATTCTCATTCTTTATTTGAAAAGCATGTACGGTGCAACAGGACACGACATCCAAATATAGACTTGTGCGAATTTATAGAGAAAAGCAGCAGCCCATTTTAATATCTATGGATGGACAGATAAGGCCAACCCCACTGAAATTACTGAGGAAATAACTGCGCAAAATATACTCCAAATCGTTGTGATTTGCAATTGTTATGTGATATTGAGAAAGAATGACGCCCCGTCACAGGGAGAGGTCGCTCTCCCTCCCTGCTTTCGGTGCGCCCCCAGGGACTGCCTGGCCTTCCTCTCACCGATGGGGATCCACTTGTGGCACTTGTCGCAGTAAAAGGCCATGTCCTCGTTCCAGCCACCCTCGGTGTCCTCCCCCAGATCGCTGTTGAGCGAGTCACCGCTCTGGTCGTGCGAGAGATCCACCGAGGCTTGGTCTTCCGACTCCACGATGAGCAGCGTCTCACCCTCCACCTCACCCTCCTCCAGCCCCTCCGAGGCAGAGTTGCACATGGCCTCATCTTCCACTTGGCCCCTCTGCTCACCACCGCTTTCCATCATCACCAGGTGGAGTCAGACAGTCTAATCCTGTGCAAAGAGTCAAGAGTCACAATTGTGTAAGGACATAACATTACCTACTACCTAACTAAACACTATGTATAGCCAACCTTTAGGGAACTAACTGCATGCTACGCATAGGCCTACATGTTTTTCAAAACCAGTGACAATCAATAGCTATCCAGAAGGGTGGCAATGGCTTCTGCAGTGTCAGCTAGTTTACTCCAAACCTGTAATTGATAAATCATTGGCCAGAGAATCTACAAATATGTCTATTGTAAAAGGCATGGGTGCTCATTTGCACAAAGACAGCCCAGTTTGAAAGAAAACTGCGGTGTACTACATCGCTTTATCAATATTCTAACACGAACATTAGCCATAGCTACACTACATGTCGCTACATAACAATTGTGAAGGCTGTTGTCAAAGTAGTTGTTGTTATGCCTGTGGTTGGTCGGAGCCCTACTGCCCTGATTCTCCTGTCGCACTCTGCCTTGAGCTCCTTGGTCAGACTTCGTTGCTCGAGCACTCGCAGATTCTCTCTCTGCTCTGTCTAAAATTATGGCTAGATGTGCTGTTGCTAGCTAGCTACCGTTAGCTGTCTGCTAGCAGAAAAGCATGCAGATGCTAACTCTAGTGTTAGCTAACGTAGGCTAAGCAAAAGGTAATGTTTCTCCCGACAACGTTCTCAATGTAGCTAGCTAAGTTGCAACGGACTTTTGCATGGGAAATACTGTACCCTACTAAGACACATGGCTAGATAGCTAACGTTGTCTGGGAATTGAAGCATACAGTAATTGAGCTGGTCCGCAGGCGAGCTAATTGTTTACCTCTTGGTCCCAGTTTTGCTTGAGATGCACTCCTGCAACGGTGCTCACCGTAAGTATCTCAGAAACGCCTAGTACAACTTTAGAGGTTGTATACATAGCTAGCTATCTAGTATTGCATGTAGTTTGGAGACACAGGGAATTGCTAAACAAGGAGTTGGATAACGTTAGCACAGCACAGGCCATCTCAGAAATGTGTCGATGAGTTTAGGCTGTGGAGTAGAGTACCGAGCAGGGTACCGACTCTGGAGACAGTAGAACAAATCGATGTAATCAACTTTGTAAACAATTATGCAATTCATAATAGTAATAATAATTTGCAAATATTCTGGACATAAAACACGAATTAAATCATGTAAAACATACAAAATGTGTTTAAAGTCTAAAATATAAGTGGCTAAATGAGATGCATACAAAGCTCTCCCTCCATTTGGCAAATCTGACCATAATACCATCCTCCTGATTCCTGCTTACAAGCAAAAACTAAAGCAGGAAGCACCGGTGACTAGATCAATAAAAAAGTGGTCAGATGAAGCAGATGCTAAGCTACAGGACTGTTTTGCTAGCACAGACTCGAATATGTTCCGGGATTCCTGCAATGGCATTGAGGAGTACACCACATCTGTCATTGGCTTCATCAATAAGCACATCATCGATGACGTCGTCCCCACAGTGACCGTACGTACATACCCCAACCAGAAGCCACGGATTACAGGAAGCATCCGCACTGAGCTACAGGCTAGAGCTGCCGCTTTCAAAGAGCGGGACTCTAACCCGGAAGCTTATAAGAAATATCGCTATGCCCTTCGATGAACCATCAAACAGGCAAAGCATGAATACAGGACTAAGATCGAGTCGTATTACACCGGCTCTGACGCTTGTTGAATGTGGCAAGGCCTGCAAACCATTACAGAGTACTGGGAAGCACAGCCGAGAGCTGCCCAGTGACACGAGTCTACCGGACGAGCTAAACTACTTCTATGCTCGCTTCGAGGCAAATAACACTGAAACATGCATGAGAGCACCAGCTGTACCCGGAAGACATATGTGTGATCACGCTCTCCGCAGCCGATGTGAGTAAGACCTTTAGACAGGTCAACATTCACAAGGCCGCAGGGCCGATGGATTACCAGGACGTGTACTGCGAGCATGCGCTGACCAACTAGCAAGTGTCTTCACTGACATTTTCAACCTCTCCCTGTCCGAGTCTGTAATACCAACATGTTTCAAGCAGACCACCAAAGTCCCTGTGCCCAAGAACACAAAGGCAACCTGCCTAAATGACTACAGACCTGTAGCACTCACGTCCGTAGCCATGAAGTGCTTTGAAAGGTTGGTAATGGCTCACATCAACACCATTATCCCAGAAACCGTAGACCCACTCCAATTTGCATACCGCCCAAACAGATCCACAGATGATGCAATCTCTATTGCACTCCACACTGCCCTTTCCCACCTGGACAAAAGGAACACTTATGTGAGAATGCTATTCATTGACTACAGCTCAGCGTTCAACACCATAGTGCCCTCATAGCTCATCACTAAGCTAAGGACCCTGGGACTAAACACCTCCCTCTGCAACTGGATACCTGACTTCCTGACGGGCCGCCCCCAAGTGGTAAGGGTAGGTAACAACACATCCGCCACACTGATCCTCGGCACAGGGGCCCCTCGGGTGAGTGCTCAGCCCCCTCCTGTACTCCCTGTTCACTCATGACTGCATGGCCAGGCATGACTCCAACACTATCATTACATTTGCTGATGACACAACAGTGGTAGGTCTGATCACCGACAACAACGAGACAGCCTATAGGGAGGAGATCAGAGATCTGGCCGTGTGGTGCAAGGACAACAACCTCTCCCTCAACGTGATCAAAACAAAGGAGATGATTGTGGACTACAGGAAAAAGAGGACCGAGCACGCCCCCATTCTCATCGACGGGGCTGCAGTGGAGCAGGTTGAGAGCTCCAAGTTCCTTGGTGTCCACATCACCAACAAACTAACATGGTCCAAGCACAACATGACAGTCATGAAGTGGGCACGACAAAACCCTATTCCCCCTTAGGAGACTGAAAAGATTTGGCATGGGTCCTCAGATCCTCAAAAGGTTCTACAGCTGCACCATCAAGAGCATCCTGACTGGTTGCATCACTGCCTGGTATGGCAACTGCTCAGCCTCCGACCGCAAGGCACTAGAGAGGGTAGTGCAAATGGCCCAGTATATCACTGGGCCAAGCTTCCTGCCATCCAGGACCTCTATACCAGGCGGTGTCAGAGGAAGGCCCTAAAAATTTGTCAAAGACTCCAGCCACCCTAGTCATAGACTGTTTTTGCAAACGGTACTGGAGCGCCAAGTCTAGGTCCAAGAGGCTTCTAAACAGCTTCTACCCCCAAGCCATAAGACTCCTGAACATCTAGTCAAATGGCTACCCAGACTGTTCACATTGCCCCACCACCTCCCCTCTCCACACCACTGCCACTCTCTGTTATCATCTATACATTGTCACTTTAATTAACTCTACCTACATGTACATGTCTGTATTTTTTTTAACTGCACTGTCGGTTAGGGGCTCGTAGGTAAGCATTTCACTGTAACGTCAAAACCTGTTGTATTCGGCGCATGTGACAAATACATTTTTTATTTGATTTGATCTTAAACTGTGACCTGTGCAAAAACACACCTGACAAAGGCCACCATCAATGAGGTCACCCAATGACTGGGGTATTTTGACAAAGGGGGTGTCAGGGGCAAAGTCAATCCTTGCCTTTTCTCCTTCCCGTGAATATTCAATCAGGTATAAATTGCAGTGGTTTAATCACTGGAAGGTAATCTGCTCCCTTTGTATCTTTGCTGATAGAAAATGTACAGTGCATGCAAAAGTATTCATCCTCTTTTCTTATTTTGTTGCATGACAACCTGTAATTTAAATGGATTTTTATTTGGATTTCATGTAATGGACATAAACAAAATAGTCCAAATTGGTGAAGTGAAATGAAAAAATTACTTGGTTCAAAAAAAATTATAATATTTCAAACGGAAAAGTGGTGCGTACATATGCATTCACACTCTTTGCTATGAAGCCCCTAAATAAGATCTGGTGCAACTAATTACCTTCAGAAGTAACATAACTTGTCAAATAAAGTCCACCTGTGTGCAATCTAAGTGTCACATGATCTGTCACATGTTCTCAGTATATATACACCTGTTCTGAAAGGCCCCAGTCTGCAACACCACTAAGCAAGGGGCACCACCAAGCAAGCGGCACCATGAAGACCAAGGAGCTCTCCAAAGAGGTCAGGGACAAAGTTGTGGAGAAGTACAGATCAGGGTTGGGTTATAAAAAATATCAGAAACTTTGAACATCTGACGGCGCAAAAAATGTCAAGAATATAGCATTGCAACAAACCTGCCAAGAGAGGGCTGCCCACCAAAACACATGGACCAGGCAAGGAGGGCATTAATCAGAGAGGCAACAAAGAGACCAAAGATAGCCCTGAAGGAGCTGCAAAGTTCCACAGCGGAGATTGGAGTATCTGTCCATTGGACCACTTTAAGCCGTACACTCCACAGAGCTGGGCTTTACGGAAGAGTGGCCAGAAAAAAAGCCATTGCTTTAAGAAAAAACTAAGAATACACATTCGGTGTTCGCCAAAAGGCATGTGGGAGATTCCCAAACATATGGAAGAAGGTACTCTGGTCAGATGAGACAAATCTTGCTTTTTGGCCATCAAGGAAAACGCTGTGTCTGGCACAAATCCAACACCTCTCATCACCCCGAGAACACTATCCCCACAGTGAAGCATGGTGGTGACAGCATCATGCTGTGGGGATGTTTTTTCATTGGCAGGGACTGGGTACCTGGTCAGAATTGAAGGAAAGATGGATGGTGCTAAATACAGGGAATTTCTTGAGGGAAACCTGTTTCAGTCTTCCAGAGATTTGAGACTGGGACGGAGGTTCACCTTCCAGCAGGACAATGACCCTAAGCATACTGCTAAAGCAACACTCAGGTGGTTTAACAGGGAACATTTAAATGTCTTGGAATGGCCTAGTCAAAGCCCAGACCTCAATCCAATTGAGAATCTGTGGTATGACTTAAAGATTGCTGTACACCATCCAACTTGAAGGAGCCGGGGCAGTTTTGCCTTGACAAATGGGCAAAAATCCCAGTGACTAGATGTTCCAAGCTTATAGAGACATACCCCAAGAGACTTGCAACTGTAATGGCTGCAAAAGGTGGCTCGACAAAGTATTGACTTTGGGGGGGTGAATAGTTATGCATGCTCAAGTTTTCTGTTTATATTGTCTTGTTTCTTGTTTCACAATAAAAAATATTTTGCATCTTCAAAGTGGTGGGCATGTTGTGTAAATCAAATGATCCAAACCCCCAAAAATATATTTTTAATTCCAGGTTGTAAGGCAACAACAGGCAAAAAAAAATTGGTGGTGTGGTTGAGAAAGGCAAATTATTTTTTACAGTCAAATATTTGCTTTTCACTATTCCGTACATTCTTGGGTGCTAACTTTAACCCTGCGATATAAATCGTGTACACATACAGTAGCTATGTTTGTAGTACATTTTCCTTCTAAAGGGGTACAGAAAAGCAAGGCCTTGAGTTATTTCTCTCTTCCAACCAAAATGTAGTTTAACAAGTGCCCTGAAAGCACCCCCTTTTGCTGACAGAACTGCCTCCATTCGTCGGGGCACGGATTCTACAAGGTGTCAAAAGCGTTCCACAGGGACGTTGGCCCATTTTGACTCCAGTGCTTCCCACAGTTGTGTCAAGTTGGCTGGATGTCCTTTGGGTGGTGGACCATTCTTGATACACACAGGAAACTGTTGAGCGTGAAAAGCCCGTCAATGTTGTAGTTTGACACACTCACCTACTAGCATACCCTGTTCAAAGGCACATACGTCTTTTATCTTGCCCATTCACCCCTCTGAATGGCACACATACACAATCCATGTCTTAATTGTCTCAAGGCTTAAAAATCCTTATTTAACCTGTCTCTTCAACTTCATCTACACTGATTGAAGTAGATTTTACAGGTGACATCAATAAGGGACCATAGATTCACCTGGGCAGTTTATGTCATGTTTTGTGCACTCAGTGTATATAAAAACATGTCCATGCATCTAAATCTACAGTTGTCTGGATTTAAGCGCAATTAAGTCCAGGACTCTGCTCTATGTCTATGAAACATACAGTTAATGTAATATAGAACAATATAGGATGCATCTAACCACATGTCAGCTAGATAAAACCTAATAATGAAACCTATACATGGTGATGTTAGAGTAATGGAACTAGAGAAAATGCAAAACGGCACAACAGAAGGTATAGGCAGATGAGAAAGCATACAGACAACAAGCACAATGCAGCTGTTAGTATTCTGAAAGCTTGTAGGCCAACTTGGTCTCAGAGCATTTTGTATTATTCTGTACGTAAACCGAAACACTCTTTTATTTGTATTTATTTTATTTAACCTTTATTTAACTAGGAAAGTCAGTTAAAAACAAATTCTTATGTACAATGATGGCCTACCAGAAGGCAAAAGGCCTCCTGCAGGGACGGGGGCTGGGATAAAATAAAATAAATAATATAGGACAAAACACATCACAACAAGAGAGATACCATAACACTACATAAAGAGAGACCTAAGACAACAACATAGCATGGCAGCAACACATGAAAACACAGCATGGTAGCAACACAACATGACAACAACATGGTAGCAACACAACATGGCAGCAACACAACAAAATAGCAGCACAAAACATGGTACAAACATTATTGGACACAGACAACAGCACAGAGGGCAAGAAGTTAGAGACAACAATACATCACATGAAGCAGCCACAACTGTCAGTAAGAGTGTCCATGATTGAGTCTTTGAATGAAGAAATGGAGATAAAACGGTCCAATTTGAGTGTTTTTTACAGCTCGTTCCAGTCGCTAGCTGCAGAAAACTGAAAAGAGGAGCGAACCAGGGATGTGTGTGCCTTGGGGACCTTTAACAGAATGTGACTGGCAAAACAGGTGTTGTATGTGGAGGATGAGGGCTGCAGTAGGTATCTCAGAGAGGGGGAGTGAGGCCTTAGAGGGTTTTATAAATAAGCATCAACCAGTGGGTATTGCAATGTGTATACAGAGATGACCAGTTTACAGAGGAGTATAGAGTGCAGTGATGTGTCCTATAAGGAGCATTGGTGACCAATCTGATGGCCGAATGGTAAAGAACATCTAGCCCGCTCGAGAGCACTCTTACCTGACAATCTATAAATTACGTCTCCGTAATCTAGCATGGGTAGGATGGTCATCTGAATCAGGGTGAGTTTGGCTGCTGTGGTGAAAGAGGAGCGATTACGATAGAGGAAACCAAGTCTAGAATTAACCTTAGCCTGCAGCTTTGATATGTGCTGAGAGAAGGACAGTGCACCGTCCAGCCATACTCCCAAGTACTTTAGTGTGATATGTTACATTTTTTATGGTGTGTATTCACTTGTGGATGTCCAGCACCCATTTCGTATGTTATGTTACGAATTACAATTGTTATTATATGGTTACAAATTAAAAAAATGTACTATATTTTACGATTTAGCAAAACGTACAATATGTTATGAATTCTAGCTAGGTGGCTAACGGTAGCTAGGCTAAACGGTTAAGGCTAGGGAAAGGGTTAGCTAAAAGGGTTAAGATTAGGGGAAGGGTTAGCTAACACACTAAGTAGTTGCAAAGTATCTAAAAAGTAGTAGAAGTTGAAAGTTGCTAAGTAGCTAAAATGCTAAAGTTGTCCATGATGAGATTCGAACTTGCAACTTTTAGGTTCGCTAGACATTAGCATTATACGCCTACCCATCCACCCCTACCAACCACCATACTTTTATTTTTGCCTTAAGTAATGAAGTCTTATTTAACCATACTAAATTGAGTATCCCGGATTTAGCTTCATTATGTTACGTCTAGTCTATGAGACCAGGCTGTGTAGGCACAGGACAATGTCTTTAAGCCCAGTGTAATCAATCCCTATTAAAGAACTACAACATTTGAGCAACTGTAGCAACACAACCATATCCAGTTCTGGGATGTAATTGTACTGGATTTCAAAGTTAATTTGGTCCCACTTCCTTTGGATAGTGCCCCACAAATGATTTGTGAATGCCCAAAACTGACTATCAACAGACTTGCAGATTTCCTGTACGTGGTGATAACCGATGGCTTATGATCCTTATGGTGCAATGGACCAAAATTGGTAAAGTAAATGCAAGTCTGATGACATGCAGGAATTTATGTCACAGACATGTCACAGACATCTTAGAGATATTTTACCACTCAAAAAGTAGTTGTTGTGTTGTCTTTTGTTGTGTTATGTTGTTTTGTGTTTGTTTAGTAGGCCTACAGTAGTCTCATTTATCTTTTTAAAATCTGATTTTAACCCTAACCTAATGTTTTAGTATATATATATATTTTTACGATATATTGACTTTGTGGCTGTGGTAACTAGTTGAAACCTTTAAAAAGATAAATGGTAGAAATAGGCGTTTTTTTTTTTTACTTTGTGGCTGTGGTAATGAAGACACAGTTTTAGGATGCACGAGACAGAGGAGGTGTGACTGTCCAATAAAGCCCGACTTTTGGGATTTGTAGTCTCAAATTTAGGTCTCCATATCTATTTCTGTTGGACTGTTCCAGCAGTATCTATTTATCTCTCCCTCTCACTTCACTTTGTTCCCTCCCATTTAAGTGAACCCGAATTAGGTTCACTTAAATGGGAGGGTACTATGCATATCCACATAGCACACATGCATTAGTTTATTAAATGCCTTTGACTGATCTCCCTCTACCCAATGAAATCGCTCTTTGAAATTCGTTTTTTGGGCAACGGGATGGCTTTTCGCCAGCTCAGAGAAAGTGCCACGACTCCACACTCAGCGGCTATTCAGAAACAGTGAATATTGGTGGTCGGGGTAAGAGTTTCTTTGTAAAACAATTTGAGTAATTTAAAAAAAGAATAGGACATTGTCTTAACTGAGCGTAGTGTAAGGAACAGTTGTAACTCAGCCTCGTACGAATAGACAAATGCATGTCGGAAAATGAACTGATTATATTTCACGTTGAAAAAAATATATTCTTAACTTTGATTTCGGAACTATCGATGATACAATGTTGATTGATCTTTATATATATATATATTACATAGTCAAACCAAGTGACGATGTATTTTAATGGCTGTATTGATGGTATCGGGAAAGCCTTATTTCCTCGCTCATATACTTGAGTTAAAGGACTCAACATCAAACAAATTGAGATGCTGCGGTCAATGAGTGATCAATCAACGGGCTCTAATGATTGTTGTGGGCCGTCTCTGGGGGACACGTAGCTAAAGATACTACTGTACACTGGAGTTAAGTTTTCTTAACTAGGGCCAACGAAAACAAATTTCCCAGTTAAATGTATTTCGTGTGGAGGTGATGCCTGATGTTTTAAAATGAACAACTTTACAGAATGAGACTAGTATATAAAGTACGCTATTGTAGGCCTGCCTGTGGTGAAACGCCACATAAACCTATTCTGAATAATATTCTCAAACTTTTTTAAATTATTAATTGTCTAACTCTAATGGGTAGCATATTTGAGGTACTGTATGTTGTATGATGCCAATAAACTTTGTGAAACTGGCAAGTGGTCAAGTAAACTATGTGTAGAAACGTGAAAGCAACTGTACTCTTCTTGTTACATAACAAGGGGTTAATTGTCTGTAGACACGTAAGCCCTTCTACACACTCTGGAATTCAGCATTATCTACAGTTAGGGTAAATGTATGTAACGTTAGTGTATTTTGATACATTAGGCATTTTTACATTAGAATGATTAGCTACAGATTGTTACACCAGAATGTGATTTATCCAACAATTGTTGATATCCATTACTGGGAGTTCCAGGTTAGGTACTGTTTGGTGCAGTACAGGTCATTTTCGACCATTGATTGAAACAGGTAGGTCCACTCCCTAAGTGTCATGGGACTCAATTGTCTTGATCTAATGGAAGAATTGAAGTAATAAATATGGCGGCGTACGTATTGTTGGATTACTTCATGGAGCAACATTTTTATTTTAATAAGGGAGCATTTTCTAAATTCAACCCGACCATATGCAACTGGACAATGACATTTTAAAAGATGCATGTTTGATCGTGTCGAGAACGAAAATAGTATCGTTAAGGTTGGTCGAAAATTCTCTGTCCTACACGACACAGTACCTAAGCTGTAGCTCCCAGTAATGGATACCAACAATATTTGGTTAAATCGCATTATCTGGTGTAACAATCTGTAGCTAGAGAACGATGTGAAGGCTTTGGATACTTTTATTTACAGTTTTTTGTTGACATTTTACCTCATCAATATGGGCTACTGCATAATCACTGCACACCCACATTTTTGTTTTGTTTTAAAGCATCATTGGAGGAGTAGTTGCCCATTGCAAAACCAATTGTTTAGTGACCCTATTTATCTATAGGATAATGTTGATATAAATCAACTGTTTGCTCCTTTAGGAGTTTATTTCAGTTTGATTGAATGTCTCCCAATCACCTTGTCAAGTAATTTAAATTCAACACTAAAGCATTTTATCCTTAAGTATCTGTTTCAGAATGGATACCCAAATGCTTGTGTTCCATAAGATTGATACTATTGCTTTCTGATCTATTATGAGTATTTGACTATTGAAGAGAGGGAGAAAGCGTGTGTCTTTCACTCCTTTAGAGTCAGCATTTTTTCTTCACCTGAGGTCTTGTTTACGTCCCAAATGGAACCCTATTTCCTATGTAGTGCACTACTTTTGAACAGAGGGCCCTGGTCAACAGAGCACTACATAAGAACTAGGGTACCATTTGGTAGGCAGCCCTTATCTACTGTATTGAGTCAGCATTGCCTATGAGTGGCTGAAAGCTGACTCTTGAAGGAGTCCTTCTCTGGAATGGTTCCTAGTCTAGTAACTCATAGGGAATTTGTGCAGAGCAACTGCATACAGGTGTATCAAATGTATTTATATAGCCCTTCGTACATCAGCTGATATCTCAAAGTGCTGTACAGAAACCCAGCCTAAAACCCCAAACAGCAAGCAATGCAGGTGTAGAAGCACGGTGGCTAGGAAAAACTACCTAGAAAGGCCAAAACCTAGGAAGAAACCTAGAGAGGAACCAGGCTATGAGGGGTGGCCAGTCCTCTTCTGGCTGTGCCGGGTGGAGGTTATAACAGAACATGGCCAAGATGTTCAAATGTTCATAAATGACCAGCATGGTCAAATAATAATAATCACAGTAGTTGTCGAGGGTGCAGCAAGTCAGCACCTCAGGAGTAAATGTCAGTTGGCTTTTCATAGCCGATCATTAAGAGTATCTCTACCGCTCCTGCGGTCTCTGGAGAGTTGAAAACAGCAGGTCAGCACGTCCGGTGAACAGGTCAGGGTTCCATAGCCGCAGGCAGAAGAGTTGAAACTGGAGCAGCAGCACGGCCAGGTGGACTGGGGACGGCAAGGAGTCATCATGCCAGGTAGTCCTGAGGCATGATCCTAGGGCTCAGGTCCCCCAAGAGAGAATTAGAGAGAGCATACTTAAATTCACACAGGACACTGGGGAAATACTCCACATATAACAGATTGACCCTAGCCCCCCGACACAAACTACTGCAGCATAAATACTGGAGGCTGAGACAGGAGTGGTCAGGAGACACTGTGGCCCCATCCGATGATACCCCCGGACAGGGCCAAACAGGAAGAATATAACTCCACCCACTTTGCCAAAGCACAGCCCCCACACCACTAGAGGGGTAACTTCAACCACCAACTTACCATCCTGAAACAAGGCCGAGTATAGCCCACAAAGATCTCCGCCACAGCACAAACCATCCTCTGCAAACTGGAGACTGAGTGTGTGTTTTTTACATGAACGTAGATGGGGCGTGGGTATATGTGTCTTTTGAGGGGTTGCGTAACATGAGTTCTCTTGTGGGTGAAATGTTGCATGCTGAACTCTCAGTCCTCTGTGAGAAGAGCTTTTCTCAGACATCTGTTTTTCTTTAACCCTACTAGAAGTGCCATGCTACCAGCTCCTGAAATGGAGAGATTGTTATTTTTACCCAGCAACATTTGGTCCATCTTTACCAATGTAGTGACCGGAATGTGTGAGACGCATAGGCACGAGTGCATAGGCACTGGGCAAAAAAAATGTTTCCCTTTCCTCAAAGACTCTGACCAAAGCTGGGCCACTAAAACAAGAAAGCCTAACCCTAAACGATAAGAATCTGGTTACTGTTAGAAAATCCCAATAAATTAATCAATTGATAGATGACCATTAGTTTAGGTTGATAATCAATTACTTAAGTTTCAATAGTACGCAAATTGTTACAGATTCAGTAAAATGTATGATTATTGTAATTAGTGCCTTTCGTGTGTCAGTCTTCTCCTGTACCGCAGGGGACGAATAGCCTACTGGTATGAACTTCTCAAGTTCTGCGAGACACTCATGCGTGCCATCTCTACCCCTGCCTGTAATTTTCCTATTTGACTGATCATTGTAATATATTAGATCAGTGAGCCAGCCAACACATTTTTCTAAATGAATAAAGGCTTTTAAACATTATTGCACATGAAAGAAAAGGTCCCAGAAATGTTCTACATGCACAACTTTTTTCTCTCAAATTTTGTGCACTAATTTGTTGACAACACTGATAGTGAAGATGTTATCCTTTGCCAAGGTAATCCATATCAAGAAGCTGATTTAAACAGCCTTATCGTTACACAGGTGCACCTTGTGCTGTGGACAGAAAGGCCACTCTAAAATGTGCAGTTTTGTCACATAACACATAACAGATGTCTCAAGTTGAGGGAGCGTGCAATTGGCATGCTGACTGTGGGAATGTCCACCAGAGCTGTTGCCAGAGAATTGAATGTTCATTTCTCTACCATAAGCCGCCTCCAATGTCATTTTAGAGAATTTGGCATTACGTACAACCGCAGACCACCTGTAACCACGCCAGCCCAGGACCTCCACATCTGGCTTCTTCACCTGTGGAATCAACATAGGGGTGCACCCATGGCTGCGCCCCTGCCCAGTCATGTGAAATACGTAGATTAGGGCCTAATTCATTTATCTAAATTGACTGATTTCCTTATGAACTGTAACATGTTGCATTATTTTTGTTCAGTATAGAATTAAAGATCACATGGCCCTTCATTCTCCCAAGACCTCCCCCTCTAACCATCCCCCAACTTATTTTTTGTTTATTACTAGTTTAGTCATACAAGTAAGAAACAATTAAGTCATTCATCAAAGTTATAGTAAAGTATGTTTACTATTCAATTTCTAAACTAGTAAGTCAACCAAATGATACTCGAGTACTACATCCTGTAACCCCTGACATAGTGAACTCCCTGGCAGACTTATCATCTAACTCGCTCTCCTTGTAGTGGTTGCTGACGTTGACTCTGCGACTGCTCCCCTCCTGCCATACAAGACTCTGTCTGCTGTGAGCAGCATGACATTCAGCGAGGGAGAGACCCAAAGGCTCATCGAAGTGCTCAGTGACAAGGCTGGCCTCGACTCCTGGCAACTGGTACAGTATTCCTCTACAGAATGAGAGACTGACACACGCAAGCATTACAAACAGTGGCCTGTGGCCGAGTCACCTCTGCATTCCCTTTAGAAGAAATGCAGGCATACAGTGCATTCGGAAAGTATTCAGACCCATTGAATTTTTCCACATTTTGTTATTTCTAAAATGTATTAAATGTTTTTCTCATCAATCTATACACAGTACCCCATAATGACAGTGAAAATAGGTTTGTAGAAATGTTTGCAAATAAACATACCTTATTTACGTAAGTATTCAGACCATTTGCTATTATTCTTGAAATTGAGCTCAGGTACACCCTGTTTCCACAACTTGATTGGAGTCCACCTGTGGTAGATTCAATTGATTGGACATGATTTGGAAAGGCACACATCTGTCTATATAAGATCCCACAGTTGACAGTGCATGTCAGAGCAAAAACCAAGCCTTGAGGTTGAAGGAATTGTCCGTAGAGCTCCGAGACAGGATTGTCGAGGCACAGATCTGGGGAAGGGTGACACAATTCTGCAGCATTGAAGGTCCCCAAGCACACAGTGGCCTCCATCATTCTTAAATGGAAGAGGTTTGGAACCACCAAGACTCTTCCTAGAGCTGGCATCCCGGCCAAACTGAGCAATCGGGGAAGAAGAGTCTTGGTCAGGGAGGTGACTGAGAACCCGATGTTCATTCTGACAGAGCTCCAGAGTTCCTTAGTGAAGATGGGAGAACCTTCCAGGACAACCATCTCTGCAGCACGCCACCAATCAGGCCTTTATGGTAGTGGCCAGACAGAAGCCACTCCTCAGTAAAAGGCACATGACAGCCCGCTTGGAGTTTGCCAAAATAACCTAAAGGACTAATACCATGAGGAACACGATTCTCTGGTCTGATGAAACCAAGATTGAACTCTTTGGCCTGAATGCTAAGCGTCACATCTGGAGGAAACCTGGTGGTGGCAGCATCATGCTGTGGGGATGTTTTTCAGTGGCAGGGAGTGCGAGACTAGTCAGGATCGAGGGAAAGATGAACAAAGCATAGTACAGAGAGATCCTTGATGAAAACCTGCTCAGGACCTCAGACTGGGGCGACGGTTCAGCTTCCAACAGGACAACAACCATAAGCACACAGCCAAGTCAACGCCGGAGTGGCTTCAGACAAGTCTCTAAATGTCCTTGAGTGGCCCAGACTTGAACCTGATCAAACATCTTTGGAGAGACCTGAAAATATCAATGCTCAGGATGGAGTACTCCATCCTGAGAGACGCCCTCAATCCAACCTGACAGAGTTTGAGAGGATCTGCAGAGAAGAATGGGAGAAACTCCCCAAATACAGGTGTGCCAAGCTTGTGGCGTCATACCCAAGGAGACTCAAGGCTGTAATCGCTACCAAAGGTGCTTCAACAAAGTACTGAGTAAAGGGTTTGAATACTTATGTAAGTAATATTTCAGTTTTTTTGTTTTTGCATATAGGTAAGAAAGAAAAAAAATGTGTAATACAATTTAGAATAAGGCTGTAACGTAACACAATGTGGAAAAAGTCAAGGGGTCTGAATACATTCCCAATGCACTGTATACATGCATAAATAAAGAGGACCAGGCGTTTTCTGAGACAAGATTGAGAAACCTTGGTTACGGTTAAAATGACTCGGACATGATTGTGCATGATGGAATATTTTTTTGGTCAAACAGTCATACACACACTTCTAAACTGCAGACACCTTTGAATTATTTAAGCACAGCAACAAGTAATAAAGAACACTAGCATTTCACACTTGTTAACAAATTAATTTAATATTGTAAGTTTTACACCCTTAACATTGAATCATTCTAGTAGTTTTGGAAACGCCTTTGTTCTGATATTTCCCAACAGAGGTTATTTTGTCCGTAAAAGCCCAAGGGTCCATCCCAATAAAATCGTATTTTTCCTGAAGTGTACACAAATCTAAAAGCATTGGATTGTTGGAGGGATGGGCTACTGGGTATTTCCACTTTATTTCTTATACCAGTAATGTCCTTTCAAATCAGTGAAAGGAAATAAACAAGTGCACACTTTGGGAGGAAGGAGAGATCATTGGGTAAACCAACATCCTACTGACTTCCAGGCACAGGGTACAAACAATGCCATAATACGCTTTGTTCGACTAATGAAATGCATGATGATAAGTTGATGAATTGAATTGTTGGGCTAGGTAGCATCTTAAACAGGTCTTGGCCTCAGTGCAGTAGGCCAGGATTTGGTAGCTGGTGCTTACAGTAAGTATCTCCCTGCGGTATTTATGCCACTGGCTCACACTGCCTGTTGGAACACTCAGGAGAAACAGATTAACAAAACAAAAAAAAGGGTAAAACAAAAATGTGCACCACAGGATTGGTGGAACACCAACTTTAGCCAAGTGTTTTTCACTGTCACTAACAATCCCCGATGCCAACACAGGAGCTGAGCGCAGAGAAATCGAAGATGGCGACGGTCAAGAGAAATCGAAGATGGCGACGGTCAAGACCCATCTGAGCTCGGAGTTGAGTGCTCACACTCAGGAGATAACTGCCCTCCAGGCTCGCATGCAGGCCTCTTACCAGGACCACGTGGCTGAGAGCCAGCAGCTCAATCTCAAGGTCAGAGTTCACTACCCCATAAACGTCAGGGTTGTGTTCAGGAGGGGTGATTTAACGTACTGAACAGTCCAGACAGAAATTCAATGAATAGAGCTGACTTGAGTCCTGACTCCGCATCAGAGGCATGTGTTTCCATCTGAACGTTCCACAATGTTCTCGTGCCTGACTGAATGTGGAGCTGCTGCTACCACTACTTCCTTTTTGTGATATTGACAGCAGCCTCTGAATTTGACAGTAGTAAGGTATTGTGACCCCTAGGTAAAAATGTGTTGGACTTGTTTATAAAAGTACAAGGCAGACAAGACGATAAAAATAAACTTAACGGTCAGCACAAAAATGAACTTTTTCTTTGTTAACACCCCCATACAGATAGCGAGACTGCAGGAACAGCTGGACAATGGCCCCGTTGTTCAGATGGCCTGCTTGCAGTAGGAGAACTCCATCCTGAGAGACGCCCTCAACCAGGCCACCAGCCTGTCCGAGAGCAAGTAGATGGGGAAATAAACAATACTACTCCTATTCTCTATTCTATGGGGAAATCTTGAGTTTTGTTCATTGGGCACCCAATGTAATTTTTTAAATTTATTTATAATAATTTTGAAATGGAGTGGAACTGCCTGGGCTTTCCCCAATAAGAAATAGGAATTTTCTTTTGTTGAAACATTCTGCTATGGTGTGCCCTAATGAACACAACCCAGGTGTGGTCTACTCTTTAAAATGCCCTTTTCCCAATTCGACTTAACTTGATTCCTTATCTCCTCTCTCCCTGCCACCATCTTCTTAGTCTTGAGGAGGCGGAAAGGAGACAGGACTTGAGGAATCAAGGAAATCTGAATTGAGAGAGGCGAAAAAATGTCAGTGTCTTTGGATGCTGTAGCCTCAGTAGTAATCCAACTTGAATAACACATTCAAGATGTCCAGCACTCACAAGTAGACTGTTAGACTGCTTTCATTACAAAGAACTCTAAGAGATATTGTACCTGCAAGCTCTGGCCATAATTTTCATTCAAGTACAGGGTTTCCCAGAGTGTGCACATGTTTGATTTAGCCCAAGATTAAAACACCTGATTCAACTCATCAAGGGGTGAGAATTAGTTCATTTCTAGCATTTAATTCCCTAATACAACTGAAACATGAAGTAATAGGTTTGTTGTTTTTTTGTTCATAAGACAGTTATAAACTCATTAAGATATATAATTGTCTTTGGGTTGTAAAATCATAGATTGTGTCTGAAAATCTACACTTGAAGCTGTGTTGAGACAGGACTGAAGCCCTGCAGACTGACAATGAGCACAGGAAGGCCCTGGAGGCCAAAGTGGCAGCTGCAGAGGAGCAACTTGCCCAGTTCCAGGTGAGCGGAGGAGGATGAAGTTGCCCCCCCCCTTTTGCTTTAGTCAATTCAGTTCTACTGTACCAGTGCACTACATAAGAACATGGGTGTCCATTTATTTGGGACTAAGGTCAGTCAGTTTTAATCATGAACAGATGTGGACAACTGAGGTGTGTTCAGTAGGGAGAAAATGTAGTGAAATATGGAGGTAATACCTAAAATGTGTTGCATAAGAACAGATATTTGTGTTTTCTGTTCTCTGTTTTGCTACAGTGTGCCTTACTAACTTTATTCATACATCTTTTAGAATTTCACTTGCCCTGTTTCTATACTTGTAAAATTATGGCTTGGATTCCAGTCTTTGTGCTTTAGCCAACTCCTATCGTTGTAATGCCAAACACAACAACTGAGTTGACTGAGCAGGCACAGGCTACCAACTAATCTACTACTACAATCTACTTAACCCCCCAGAGTCGATTTCCGTGCCCCCGCGGAAATCAAATTAGCATAATAAAAAGATCTGGTAACACTTGTCATAACAGCTGACATAACTTGTCATAACAGCTGACATAATATTGTCATAACACCGTCATGACCCATATATTTACACCTGTTGTGACATATATTGTTATTTAATGCATGGTTATGACACCTAATTAAATGTCAGTTTCTGCCAATAAGTTTCCTTTCATTTGAAAGTTTGTTAAATCCTTTGTTGTAATGAATTCTTTAGTTTTTTTCCATTCATATTTTAAATAATTTGTAGATAAAACTGACACTGTCATGAAATATTATGACCATTCTGTGTCACTTTACTTTGTCATAAAGTGTATTTTCTTAAACCATGTCAAGAAGCATTATGACCATCATAGGCCTATCTGGCATATATGATTATCACGTACATGCTCTTATATCAGTCATCAGTCAAAAAGAGGGTGTCTTGTCCTGCTCCTGAAATCTACTCCTGCATTCATTCCAGTCATCAGCAACAGAACATTGGGATAGATGCATGTCTGACCCCAATGTGTGCGCAATTACAATGATAATTTAATATGGTACATTTTATTTAAATGTTGTGTGTGTGTGTGTATATATAACAAACATACTGTTGACACGTAGACTATGGTGTAATGCCATGTTTTGCCTTGTGTGGTAGGTTTTGTGGGTTGTGACACTCATAACCAGCCATAAAATAACACTATGTATGTCACAACAGGTCTAAATATGTTATGACCATTATTATAACAGGTTGTCAGCTGTCATGACATACAACGGGTGGGTCTAATCTGGAATGCTGATTGAAACCGCATTAAATCCGGTGTCTTGTCCACAAATTACCACAGGCATTTTAACGTCATAGATTTAGCCGATCTACTCTGTTCCATCTGACTGCGCAATCCACTGTCTCATCAATTAATCCGCTACAAGACCATGGTGCTTGCCTACGGAGCTGTGAGGGGAACGGTACCTTCAGGCTCTGATCAGGCCCTACACCCAAACAAGGGCACTGCGTTCATCCACCTCTGGCCTGCTCGCCTCCCTACCTCTGAGGAAGTACAGTTCCCGCTCAGCCCAGTCAAAACTGTTCGCTGCTCTGGCACCCCAATGGTGGAACAAACTCCCTCACGACGCCAGGTCAGCGGAGTCAATCACCACCTTCCGGAGACACCTGAAACCCCACCTCTTTAAGGAAGACCTAGGATAGGAGAAAGTAATCCTTCTAACCCCCCCCCCCCCCCCCTTAAAAGAGTTAGATGCACTATTGTAAAGTGGTTGTTCCACTGGATATCATAAGGTGAATGCACCAATTTGTAAGTCGCTCTGGATAAGAGCGTCTGCTAAATGACTTAAATGTAATGTTAAATGTCATCAGCCCAGCCAGGCAATTTATAAAATTGATCTCCACTATAAAAGCATCTAGGCATTATCTCAACGGCCAGCTGCTGTCTCATCTCTTCCTCCAGTTTGCAACTTGTTTGTAGCCTGCTCCAGCTGGGTTTGGACCTGAGAAAATACACACGCACACTGGTCAGTCGAATCAGCCTGACAGGATGCTCTCGATTGTGCATCTGTAGAAGTTTGTGTGCTTTTGGTGACAAGCCGAATTTCTTCAGCCTCCTGAGGTTGAAAAGGCGCTGCTGCGCCTTCACAACGCTGTCTGTGTGGATGGACCAATTCAGTTTGTCCGTGATGTGTACGCCGAGGAACTTAAAACTTACTACCCTCTCCACTACTGTCCCATCGATGTGGGTAGGGGGGTGCTCCCTCTGCTGTTTCCTGAAGTCCACAATCATCTCCTTTGTTTTGTTGCAAATTAACTTGTTCTCAACTAGCCTACCTGGTTAAATAAAGGTGAAGTTAAAAAAAATTGGCTTATGAAAAATATCTGATCTTGTATCAGTGGTTAGTGGTCACTTCTACCAACTGTATTGCGCCCTTAGTGTGGGCAATGATCAACAAGGCTCTTTGGCCTCTTTGAACAGCAGTCTGAGTTCAGAAGGGCACAACGATATGGAATATTCTGATAGGACATTGTGTAGAGTTAATGCAATGTTCAGTATACCAAGTGAAGCACCCTCCTGAGTGCGACCCAGGGCTTTGGGTGCGTCCCAATATTTCTTTCTACCTGAAGTGCGCATTTGTTCACTACATCCTACAAATCTAAAAGCATTGGCTAGTGGTAGTATCTACCATATTTCTTATTCCAGTCATTTCAAATCAGTGAAGGGAAGTGAACAAGTGTACACTTTAGGAGAAAGGAGAGATAATTGGAGCATTGGGACAATGTCTGTGTGTTGAGCAGCAGATTGCTTCCTGTTGTAGGTCAGACAGCAGCTGATCGAGATGACAGCGCATGTGCAGAGCCAGGAGGCCTCCGAGTCCACACAGGTCATGGTGCCTGGCCGACGGGGTGCACCCTGCAGAAGCTTGCCGAGAACTATCAGACTCAGAATGTATTCATCGAATTGACTAAAAGCCGCAATCCGAATGGAAACGATAAGCACTGCGTAATTTTCTAATTTGTGGTGCTCCATCTTAATTTGAGTGTAATATCCCTTTAAGCACTAGGCTAGGGCACCCTACCAATTTAGTGTTCACTCGCAAACCGTTCAGTTACATATTAGAGACCAATCTGTATATAAATAATGGTCTGCATGGCACACTAATTATGCCCTTATACAATTAAATAATATTTCATATTTTCAGTTATTTATTATGCCAAATATTTGACTTCATTCAAATCCGAGGCAGCAGAATCCAGTGTAAAAACTATTCCACACCTGATCTATTCAGTCTGATACTTCTCAAAGGCAGCAGCTTTTGCTATACGCTAACCACATTATGTGCGTTATAAAATGTTTTATAGCAACTAAAAGCCTATTTTTAACTCTAGTTCACTTCTTTGCACGAACCTGTATGCGTGTGTGTTTGCAAGTCCCTCGCTTATTGAGTTGACATTGGAGATGTGCTATGCTCTGAAGCGCTGCACCAGTGGCTGTTGTAATATAATTTTGGGGTGGAACGGCAAAACGCTAACACCCTTCTAATGTATTTTTCAAATATCCAGAGCTCAGTAGTGAGTGAGGTTGATGCTTGTTTGGTACATTGCGTGACGGACCACTTTGGAAGACCAGCGCAGCTTGTTTCACCTGAACCAGAAACTGCCCTTTAGGTGTCTACATGTTCTAACCTAACTGTTTGGGAGACCCTCTGCACACTTTGGATGGGTAGCCATTTGATTAGGTGTTCAGGAGTTGTATGGCTTGGGGGTAGAAACTCTTAAGAATCCTCTTGGACCTAGACTTGGCGCTCCAGTACAGCTTGCGTGCAGTAGCTGAGAGAACAGTCTGACTAGGGTGGCTGGAGTCTTTGACAATTTTTAGGGCCTTCCTCTGACACTGCCTGGTGGAAAGCCTTCCCAGAAGAGTGGAGGCTGTTATCGCAGCAAGGGGGGACGACAAACTCCACATTAATATTAATGAACATACTGTTCATGTAGTGTACCTTTTTTAAGGTGCATAGAGGGCTTTGCAGGTGTGGTTCCCTTGCGCACGCTGAATAAATGTAATTCAACCGCTGAACCCCCCCCCCCCCCCACTTGCTCGCCAACAGATTTTCTCATGGAGTTTTCATTCAATAGGTTTTTCAGTACATTTATCTTAAGCCATCCCTTTAAATATAGTGTACCTTTTTTTAGTTTGAATTTGAGAGAATGGGTTCAAAATATTTGGGTTCAATGAAAGAAAGACCTCTAAATATATGCATTTTCATTTCTGTTTCTGCACCAATTGGTGATTAAATAATACTCTGATCTTGCGGCTTATTTAGGTTTATGAGTCAAATGTGTTTGGAGACCCTTTACGCAAGAAAGAAATACTGGTTTGATTCATTCTAAAAATGTTCCGTTCTTTAACCCATGGTTATGTTTGAAGATTAGTGTACAAAGAATTATAATGGGGAGAATAGAGTAAAACAGTATCTATTGCCTGCACTAGCCATGGAATTATGTGATAATACAGCCAAGTATTGCGCCATGCGTCGGTTTCAGACTGTTATGACTTGGTCTGCGCTCCTCCATAATGATTGAATTAGCCCATCCCTTTATTTTTATATATGATTTAACTATTACTCATGATCCTCAGCAACAACCACATGGCCATGACGCCATTGACAGAGGAAGCAAATGAAGTATAACAAAACAATGTAATTAAATGGAATGTGGTCTATACAAAAAAAAGGTAGTTCCCTAAGACGAGGCGGCGAGTTCGCCTGTAGTTCCCTCCAGGCGAGCTTCAATGCCATACAACTCTCCTTCCGTGGCCTCCAACTGCTCTTAAATACAAGTAAAACCAAATGCATGCTCTTCAACCGATCGCTGCCTGCTCCTGCCCGCCTGTCCAACATCACTACTTTGGACGGCTCTGACTTAGAATATGTGGACACCTACAAATACCTAGGTGTCTGGTTAGACTGTAAACTCTCCTTCCAGACTCACATCAAACATCTCCAATCCAAAGTCAAATCTAGAATTGGCTTCCTATTCCGCAACAAAGCATCCTTTACTCATGCTGCCAAACATACCCTTGTAAAACTGACCATCCTACCAATCCTCGACTTCGGTGATGTCATTTACAAAATAGCCTCCAAAACCCTACTCAATAAATTGGATGCAGTCTATCACAGTGCCATCCGTTTTGTCACCAAAGCCCCATATACTACCCACCACTGCGACCTGTACACTCTCGTTGGCTGGCCCTCGCTTCATACTCGTCGCCAAACCCACTGGTTCCAGGTCATCTACAAGACCCTGCTAGGTAAAGTCCCCCCTTATCTCAGCTCGCTGGTCACCATAGCAGCACCTACCTGTAGCACGCGCTCCAGCAGGTATATCTCTCTAGTCACCCCCAAAACCAATTCTTCTTTTGGACGCCTCTCCTTCCAGTTCTCTGCTGCCAATGACTGGAACGAACTACAAAAATCTCTGAAACTGGAAACACCTATCTCCCTCACTAGCTTTAAGCACCAGCTGTCAGAGCAGCTCATAGATTACTGCACCTGTATATAACCCATCTACAATTTAGCCCAAACAACTACCTCTTTACCTACTGTATTTATTTATTAATTTATTTTGCTCCTTTGCACCCCATTATTTCTGTCTCTACTTTGCACTTTCTTCCACTGCAAACCAACCATTCCATTGTTTTTTTAGTTTTTATTTTACTTGCTGTGTTGTACTCACTTCGCCTCCATGGCCTTTTATATTTTTATTTATTTATACATATATTTGTTTGCCTTCACCTCCCTTATCTCACCTCACTTGCTCACATTGTATATAGACTTATTTTTTTTTCCACTGTATTATTGACTATATGTTTGTTTTACTCCATGTGTAACTATGTGTTGTTGTATGTGTCGAACTGCTTTGCTTTATCTTGGCCAGGTCGCAATTGTAAATGAGAACGTGTTCTCAATTTGCCTACCTGGTTAAATAAAGGTTAAATAAATAAATAAATAAATAAATAAAAAAGACCTTATACATGTTTCCTTGGCGTAAAGGGGGTGGGATTAAGGTAAGGTCAGAATATGGTGTATCTGTAGACACACCTCTGCCACACCACCATTTATTCGAAAAGTTCCCCTAAAAAGGGAAATGCAATCCATTTACGCACACTTAACTCTGATCGGAATCGGGGCCCTAGGTGATTAGGAAGGGCTGAAGTAGCACTTGAATAGATTGAGACACGTTATGGGGTGTTTCCCGGACCCAGAACAAGCCCCTGTCCTGGACTAAAAGGCACTTTCAATGGAGATTCTCAATTGGGAATATTATTTAGACACAGGACTCGGCATAATCTGTTTCTGGCAAACTGACCTCAAGGGTTGGATAATTTCAACATAAAACAACTTTTTTTTGCTGCACATTTCAATTTCGATATCATACCAAGTATTTATCAGGCTACTATTGCCGATATCAATACCATTGGATTAAAAATGCATGAATACTGAAGAAACACACCTGCAAATACACCAATGCTTAAATCAAGAGAAAGTGAGCAGAGTATCGATACCAGAACATATCAGTTTGATTTGGCAGTATCGATATTTTGGTATACTGTACATACGCCCATCCCTAGTTGTCGGAATTCAAGCAGTGGTTTAGACTTGTTATTTCCCTCGTTAATATTTATCAGATGGTCTGTATATGTTTCTGGACAGTGATTATTCAAAGTGCTATTTGTTTTTGGTACTTTCTCTCCACCAGGAGGAGCCCGAGCAACCAAAGGAAGGGACATTCGTCGAAGACCGAATGAATATCCCACAACTTGCCAAAATGCTTTAATTATTTTACTTATTCCTTTTTTCCACTCTTTTCTCATGTACAGTAGTTTGTAGTCAAATTATAGTTTTGTAAATGGATGTGGATTTCAGAAACGTTTAATATTGTATGCCTTTTTGTTATGTTGGAACCAACAATTAATTGAGTCTCTGGCTGTGTCAAACTTCAGTTTATTTGTCCTGACATTCCTAGAACACCCAGTGGTTCAGTGTTATTGATAAGGGGAATTGTCTGTGCGTTAAATGTGCAGCAACTAGTGCAATAACTTTCTTGTCCTTTTGCCTGTCCTTTGTATGACATTGAAAAGGGAGGTGATTTCATGGTACGCAGATGCAAAACAATGTAGGGGGCTGCTGACAAATGTGAGAATTTGTAACAAATGAACTGTAGATCTATTTGGGTTGGTGGGTGTATTACTGTTTTTAGCACAAATGCATTATTGAGAAGAGGAGTTATTTGTGACAAACACAATATGCAGTTGTACTATATGTTCAAGGGGAAGTTGAGGATTTTACAACTTGATGTTAGATCAGAGGTGTTGGATCTGGCCCATGGGGAGGGGTCCAATCTGGACTGCAGGTGATCTGAGAAATCATTAAAACATTTTACACCTAAAATAATGGAGACTGTAGTTCCCACAGATGGGTAGTAATGGATTAAGTGTAACATGATTTTAAATGTACTGTAATGATCAAACCAGATTCCCCCAAAAATGTAATGTAATTTGCTTAGTTACATTCTTACATGTTGGATTACTTTGAAACAAATTTGATAACTATCATTGAGTGGACCCTCAAGACTTCTCACATGTTCTCAACTCAGATTCTATTGTCTTGCTGATCATCCACCAAGGGTGGATGATGTCTTTTTGTATTCAAACTGGTTGAGTGAATAGATAAGGCTTCCAAAACAAGTACACCTGGCACACTGGTCAATCAGACAGTTGTCTAGACTCCACATGGGATTGTTAACTATGCTTAGAACAATGGTTTAAACCAGTGTTGATTTTTAGCATGTAAATCTTGGTGGGTCAAAAACATAACTGTGGGATGCATGTCAGCAAAGCCACTAAACTATACATTAATTGCACTATACCACTGCTACACCTGGCTATCAGCGAAGCCTTGTCTGGCAGCAAAACAGTTAATTCAGCCTCTTTAACTACCTTGTAAGAAAAACAGCTGATATGGCTGACTTACCTAAACAAATGTGGTTTCTACTGACAATTGATGTGCAAACTTGCTATGTATAATAAGGGGACGACAAGTGGATAAGAGGCAATCCGTAATTTCAATTAAGACATGGGGAAACAGTGTTTAAACACTTTACAATGAAGATCTGTGAAGTTAATTGGATTTTTACGAATTATCTTTGAAAGACAGGGTCCTGAAAAAGGGTCGTACATTTTTTTTGCTGAGTTTAGATAATTTTTGGTATCGATCTAATGGTATCGAATGGTTGTGTTCCAAGCGGAAGTGTCTGCAATTTGTCTTTTTTTAAAGTTGTGCTGACAATATCTGAGAACTTAGACAAAAAATACAACTTTTTATAAATGTTATTACAACTACATGTCAGAAAAGTATATTTTCATGAGTTGGATTGGAGTGTATATAGTTTTCTACCAGTACATGAACATATTTTCAGAATAAAAATGATTAAGCAATTACCATGTTTACATAAGTCAAAATTGACAGCACAAATATCTACTCTATGCGACAATCTGGTGCTTTTAGCCTCCATCCAGTACTTCGTCATCAGAGTCATTTGTCATGACTAGGGTCGTAAAATTACAGTGACTTTCCCAAAATGTGGAAGATTCCCAGAGGAATCAGGAGGGAATAAGCAGGAAATCCTCCAACTAGGGTTTTTGGAAAACCTGAGAAATTTGGAAAAGCTACCAGAATTTTGCAACCCTAGTCATGATACTAATCAGAGAACCTTGGCCTCCAGTTGGCCTTAGTAATGCCTCTATATCGAGATTTGGGACATCGTTTGGTAATCCCCAGAATATTATATTTATTGTTATTTACTTATTCAGCAATAAAGTCTACATTTTAGCCCCCAACAAAACCTTAACTACAGTATGAGAAGACTACACATTTTACATAGAAATGTACAAAAGCATTGCAGAGGAAAATACATAGGTGTACACCTTGTATTTGTTCTGATGTTGGACTATTTTAAAGAGAGAGACATCCTTCTTCCTAGCCACCTTCTTTTCCACATCTTTCTCTCTTGTTTCCAAACTCTCTTCTTCTCCAGCATCTCTTTCTCAAGACTGTTGTTTTTCTTCTCCACTTCTTCTCCAACCCTTTATCCTTTTCCCCAAACTTTTGTGTCTCCATTTTATTTCCTGTCCATTTCTTCCTTTCTCTCATCTCCTTTCTGTCCACCATTTTTCTCTCCAACTCTTTCTCCTTTATGTCCAAATTATGCCTCTTCTTCTCCAGCATCTCTTTCTCCTTCCCCAAGGCTGTTGTTTTTTTCTCCTCTGTCTCTATCTTCTTGTTCAACTATCCTCCTCTCTCTCTCCCTCACCACCTCCTTCTTTTTCTTATCTACCTCCTCCTTATCCAATTCCTTGTTCGCCATCTTCATCTACTATTTCTCTTCCCTTCAATTGTTTTCTTTCTTTTACAAATTCTTTACCTTCAAACTCATCTTTCTCTCTCTTGCAGGTCTTACAGATCTCATTCTTCACCTCTGCACCTAAGCTTTCCTTGACTGTCTCTCCATCTCTCTTTTCCACTCCTGTCTTTCTGCCTTCCTTTCTCTTTGAACTCTGTCCATGGCCCTGGCCATTCTGCTCATCTTCGGTTGTTGGGTGGTGTGAGCTGCGTGTGGAACAGCTGACTCCACGCTCAGCTTGGACTCCTCTAATCACATCATCCTGTGGACACAGAGTTACAATGGACATGCACATACGCCACACACACTCTTTCTCTCTCTCTCTTCAGAAAAGGCCCACTGGAAGGTTCATGTTCTTACTTGCTATCACTTTGCTCAAAAGACTCATACTATATCAAGATACCAGTACCAGGAATGATGATAGGCTTTTGCTCCTGATCAGTGATTCTCAAACCCCTCCTCGGGTACCCCCAGACGTTTCACAATTTTTTTTTGTAGCCCTGAACTAGCTCACCTGATTCACCTAATCAAGGGCTTGATAATTAGTTGACAAATTTGAATCAGGTGTGCTAGCTCTAGAATAGATCAAACACATGGAACGGCTGGGGGTCCCTGACGATAGCTTTGAGAACCCCGTAGTTAGTCAACCACAGACCAATCAATCATAACACCCTCACAAAATGTGATAAATAATTACAATTACTGTAGAAAAAAAAGTAAAGTACAGAGAAAGAAAATACCTCTCTCTTTCCGTTGACATACACAGTTCCCTTTGCCACAGCTCTTTCTCCCTCTTGAGTCTTCACATGCTTGTCCTCCATCTCTGCAGTCACAGTTGAAGTCGGAAGTTTACATACACCTTAGCCAAATACAGTTGAACTCAGTTTTTCACAATTCCTGACATTTAATCCTAGTAAAAATTCCCTGTTTTAGGTCAGTTAGGATCACCACTTTATTTTAAGAATGTGAAATGTCAGAATAATAGTAGAGAATAATTTATTTCAGCTTTTATTTCTTTCATCACATTCCCAGTGGGCTAGAAGTTTACATACACTCAATTAGTATTTGGTAGCATTGCCTTTAAATTGTTTAACTTGGGTCAAACGTTTTGGGTAGCCTTCCACAAGCTTCCAACAATAAGTTGGGTGAATTTTGGCCCATTCCTCCTGACAGAGCTGGTATAACTGAGTCAGGTTTGTAGGCCTCCTTGCTCACGCACACCTTTTCAGTCCTGCCCACAAACTTTCTATAGAATTGAGGTCAGGACTTTGTGATGGCCACTCTAATACCTTGACTTTGTTGTCCTTAAGCCATTCTGCCACAACTTTGGAAGTATGCTTGGGGTCATTGTTCATTTGGAAGACCCATTTGTGACCAAGCTTTAACTTCCTGACTGATGTCTTGAGATGTTGTTTCAATATATCCACACTTTTCTTTCCTCATGATGCCATCTATTTTGTGAAGTGCACCAGTCCCTCCTGCAGCAAAGCACCCCCACAACATGATGTTACTCCCGTGCTTCACGGTTGGGATGGTGTTCTTTGGCTTGCAAGCCTCCCCCTTTTTCCTCCTAACATAACAATGATCATTATGGCCAAACAGTTTTATTTTTGTTTCATCAGACCAGAGGACATTTCTCCAAAAAGTACAATCTTTGTTCCCCTGTGCAGTTACAAACCGTAGTCTTTTTTATGGCGGTTTTGGAGCAGTGGCTTCTTCCTTGCTGAGCGGCCTTTCAGGTTATGTCGATATAGGATTCATTTTACTGTGAATATAGATACTTTTGTACCTATTTCCTCCAGCATCTTCACAAGGTCCTTCGCTGTTGTTCTGGGATTGATTTGCACTTTTCGCACCAAAGTACGTTCATCTCTAGGAGACAGAACGCGTCTCCTTCCTGAGCGGTATGACGGCTGCGTGGTCCCATGGTGTTTATACTTGCGTACTATTGTTTGTACAGATGAACGTGGTACCTTCAAGCATTTGGAAATTGCTCCCAAGGATGAATCAGACTTGTGGAGGTCTACAATTGTTTTTCTGAAGTCTTGGCTGATTTCTTTTGATTTTCTCATGAGGTCAAGCAAAGAAGCACTGAGTTTGAAGGTAGGCCTTGAAATACATCTACAGGTACACCTCAAATTGACTCATTATGTCAATTAGCCTATCAGAAGCTTCTAAAGCCATGACATTTTCTGGAATTTTCCAAGCGGTTTAAAGGCACAGTCAACTTAGTGTACCGGTATGTAAACTTCTGACCCACTGGAATTGTGATACAGTGAAATAATCTGTAAACAATTGTTGGAAAAAGTAGATGTCCTAAAAAACTTGCCAAAACTATAGTTTGTTAACAAGAAATTTGTGGAGTGGTTGAAAAATGAGTTTTAATGACTCCAACCTAAGTGTATGTAAACTTCCGACTTCAACTGTAGGTACATCGAGTCATTATTTTGAACCCTGGACTCAACTAATCATGGATCTGATTAATCGATTCAATGCAATTCCTGGCAGGCAGGCAGGCAACAAAAAAAATATATTGTCACATAGGTAATTTTACAGAATTACTGTAAGCCCCCAAACAACAAGCCTGATGTGGCACGTAATAAACAGCATTTGTGTTTTCGAAAGTAGGACAACTCTCACGCTGTTGCACACATTGCCATTTACCCTTAATAAGTTGCTTTTTTGGTTTGCTTCTGCCCTTGAAATCAGATAAAATTAAGTCTATGCCAAATGGCTGCTGTAATGTTTAACACAGGAATACCTTTGCATAGCTACAGCACTCATGGATAATAGTTAAGAGTAAAACATTTTGATTGCACAAATTGAATTAGACAAATGCTTTTAGAGTAAATCGTGTTTTAGGCTCACTAAAAATGATGGATAGAATTAACAGGGTATCTCTATTCGGCAGTTCAGCACTCCATCAGCATTTAGCAAGCACTTTATTTTCCTCTACATTTTAATATACATGACCTTGAACAGCAATCTTCTGTTCACTATACAGAGAATGGAATACATATGCTCCGTTGTATGATGTATTTGTACATATTTGAGAGGCCTAAAACAGGACTAAAATATGGTCCCTGACTAAAATTGCTTCGGGTGGCAAGTTCAGAGCAAAATATCCATAGGCTATCTATCACCTTTCCTTACTGTGGTTATAAATAATATATATTTAAAGTTAAAGAAACATGATTAGGAAGACAAATCAAACAGTTCAGAACAATATATTTAGCTAGATAAGCAATCTGAGCCACCAAAGACCTCTGGATTAAGAATGACATGGTAAAAAATACCAGGACTCAAACTCAGTTCCTGCGACTATCAGTCAAACCCCTCAAATATTACACCAGAGGTCCAAAACCATTAGGCTAACAAGGTTGGTAGTGGTGGCACTATGGTCGCTACCCTTACCCCAATTGTAGGCCGACAAAATATCATTCCTCTATTTATCTGAAACCTACAGCATGAATGACCCACACTTATTTTGCTTTTCTTTGTGTTTTCCTAGGAGTGTTGTCCTGTCCACATACTGCCTTTTTAATCTGACAAAAGATCTTTCTCCTAATTTCTTATTTCCTGTTTTCGTCCCGTTTCCTTTCTTTGTGGACGTTATTTATATGTCTCACCAGATGAGCCTTCTGAGTGAATCCTTTACCACATACTGAGCAGACATGTTGTTTCTCTCCTGTGTGAGTCCGAATATGTTCATTCAGGTGTCCCTTCTGATAGAAGCTTTTCCCGCAATCACCACAGCTAAATGGTTTCACTCCTGTGTGAGTCAGTATGTGTGTCTTTAGGGCTGCCTTCTGATTGAAGCTTTTCCCACAGTCACCACAGCTAAATGGTTTCACTCCTGTGTGAGTCAATATATGCTTCCTTAGGTGCCCCTTATGATTGAAACATCTTCCGCAGTCACCACAGCTAAATGGTTTCTCTCCTGTGTGAGTCAGCATATGCCTCCTTAAGTCCCCCTTGTAACTAAAGCTTTTCCCGCAGTCACTACAGTTAAATGGTTTCTCCCCTGTATGAGTCCGTATATGTTCGGTTAGGAGCCACTTCTGATTAAAGCTTTTTTTCCCACAGTCATCACAGCTAAATGGTTTCTCTCCTGTATGGGTTCGAATATGTTCGGTTAGATGTCCCTTCTGAATGAAGCTTTTACCACAGTCTCCACAGCTGAATGGTTTTTCTCCTGTGTGAGTCCGTACATGGTTGGTTAGATGCTGCTTGCGTTTGAAGCTTTTCCCGCAGTCACCACAACTAAATGGTTTCTCTCCTGTCTCTCCTGTATGAGTCCTCATGTGCCTGGACAGAACCCCTTTGTATTTGAAGGTCTTGCCACAAATGGAGCAGGGTTTATCCACGTGACAGAGTCGGACATGGGCCTTCAGTTTACAGGTGGAGTTGTAGTGTTTTTTGCAGAATCTGCATTCCTTGGGTCTCATCTTAGTGAGAGTCAAATGCCTCTGCAGGTCAGCTTTCAAAGCAAATGTTTCACCACAGTCACGGCAGCGTTGAGTTTTTATAGACGTGGTGTGGCTGGAGTCATTGTTTTGATTATTTGGTTGAGTCACATTGCCAAAAGGTTTGAGATCCACTAGTTTAGAGTCACTATCTCTGTTCTCCACAGTTTGGGTTTGGGGAAGAGTCAAGGACTGAAGTGTGTCCTCCTGATCACATTCACTTTTCACACAAGGAGTGAATTTGAACTCTATGATATCAGCCTCCATCCCTTGAAGCGTCTCTTTCTCCTGACTGGTACAGACTTCCTCCTGTTCCTCTTTAATCTGTGTGGGCTCTGGATCCTCCTGCCCCAGTCTTGTGCTCCACTCCTGCTCACAGTGCTGCTGCTCAAAGGGAACCTCTTCAGAGACAGCAAGCGAGAGCTGCAGGGAGTCTGGAGGGAAGGAGAAAGGAGCAGATATTATCTATACAAATTGGGGTCAATTTGAATTGAAGTCAGTAAATTCAGGAAGTAAACAGAAATTCAAAAAAAAAAAAAAAAAAATTGAATCCATTTTCAATTACTTCTTTGCATCTCTTCTTAGTCTTACACGTACCCCCAAATCATGTCTCAAAGCAACTTCAAAAGTCCACTATCACAAGATACTTGTATTCGGAAAGTATTCAGACCCCTTCACTTTTTCCACATTTTGTTACGTTACAGCCTTATTCTAAAATGTATCAAATGAATGTTTCCTCAATCTATACACAATACCCCATAATGACAAAGCGAAAACAGGTTTTTAGAAATTTTAGCAAATGTATTCAAAATAAAAAAACATACCTTATTTACATAAGTATTCAGACCCTTGACTATGAGACTCGAAATTGAGCTCGGGTGCATCCTGTTTCTATTGATTATCCTTGATGTTTCTAAAATTTAGAGTCCATCTGTGGTAATTTCAATTGATTGGACATGATTTGGAAAGGCACACTCCTGTCTATATAAGGTGCATGTCAGAGCAAAAACAAAGTTATGAGGTCGAAGGAATTATCCGTAGAGCTCCGAGACAGGATTGTGTCGAGGCACAGATCTGGGGAAGGGTACCAAAAAATGTCTGCAGCATTGAAGGTCCCCAAGAACACAGTGGCCTCCATCATTCTTAACTGGAAGTTTGGAAGCACCAAGACTCTTCCTAGTCAGGATCGAGGGAAAGATGAATGGAGCGAAGTACAGAGAGATCCTTGATGAAAATCTGCTCCAGAGCGCTCAGGACCTCAGACTGGGGGCGAAGGTTCACCTTCCAACAGGAAAAAGACCCTAATCACACAGCCAAGACAATGCAGGAGTGGCTTCAGGACATGTCTCTAAATGTCCTTGAGTGGCCCAGCCAGAGCCCGGACTTAAACCTGCTCTAACATCTCTGGAGAGACCTGAAAATAGCTGTGCAGCAACGCTCCCCATCCAACCTGACAGAGCTTGAGAGGATCTACAGAGAAGAATAGGAGAAACTCCCCAAATACAGGTGTGCCAAGTTTGTAGCGTCATACCCAAGAAGACTCGAGGTTGTAGTCGCTGCCAAAGGTGCTTCAACAAAGTACTGAGTCAAGGGTCTGAATACTTATGTTTCCATTTGCTACAATTTCTAAAAACCTGTTTTTTCTTTGTCATTATGGGGTATTGTGTATACAGTGGGGCAAAAAAGTATTTAGTCAGCCACCAATTGTGCAAGTTCTCCCACTTAAAAAGATGAGGCCTGTAATTTATCATAGGTACACTTCAACTATGACAGACAAAATGAGATTTTTTTTCTCCAGAAAATCACATTGTAGGATTTTTAATGAATTTATTTGCAAATGATGGTGGAAAATAAGTATTTGGTCAATAACAAAAGTTTCTCAATACTTTGTTATATACCCTTTGTTGGCAATGACAGAGGTCAAACGTTTTCTGTAAGTCTTCACAAGGTTCACACACTGTTGCCGGTATTTTGGCCCATTCCTCCATGCAGATCTCCTCTAGAGCAGTGATGTTTTGGGGCTGTTGCTGGGCAACACGGACTTTCAACTCCCTCCAAAGATTTCTACGGGGTTGAGATCTGGAGACTGGCTAGGCCACTCCAGGACCTTAATGCTTCTTACGAAGCCACTCCTTCGTTGCCCGGGCGGTGTGTTTGGGATCATTGTCATGCTGAAAGACCCAGCCACATTTCATCTTCAATGCCCTTGCTGATGGAAGGAGGTTTTCACTCAAAATCTCACGATACATGGCCCCATTCTTTCCTTTACACGGATCAGTCGTCCTGGTCCCTTTGCAGAAAAACAGCCCCAAAGCATGATGTTTCCACCCCCATGCTTCACAGTAGGTATGGTGTTCTTTGGATGCAACTCAACATTCTTTGTCCTCCAAACACGACGAGTTGAGTTTTTACCAAAAAGTTATATTTTGGTTTCATCTGACCATATGACATTCTCCCAATCTTCTTCTGGATCATCCAAATGCTCTCTAGCAAACTTCAGACGGGCCTGGACATGTATTGGCTTAAGCAGGGGAACACGTCTGGCACTGCAGGATTTGAGTCCCTGGCGGCGTAGTGTGTTACTGATGGTAGGCTTTGTTACTTTGGTCCCAGCTCTCTGCAGGTCATTCACTAGGTCCCCCCGTGTGGTTCTGGGATTTTTGCTCACCGTTCTTGTGATCATTTTGACCCCACGGGGTGAGATCTTGCGTGGAGCCCCAGATCGAGGGAGATTATCAGTGGTCTTGTATGTCTTCCATTTCCTAATAATTGCTCCCACAGTTGATTTCTTCAAACCAAGCTGCTTACCTATTGCAGATTCAGTCTTCCCAGCCTGGTGCAGGTCTACAATTTTGTTTCTGGTGTCCTTTGACAGCTCTTTGGTCTTGGCCATAGTGGAGTTTGGAGTGTGACTGTTTGAGGTTGTGGACAGGTGTCTTTTATACTGATAACAAGTTCAAACAGGTGCCATTAATACAGGTAACGAGTGGAGGACAGAGGAGCCTCTTAAAGAAGAAGTTACAGGTCTGTGAGAGCCAGAAATCTTGCTTGTTTGTAGGTGACCAAATACTTATTTTCCACCATAATTTGCAAATAAATTCATAAAAAATCCTACAAATGTGATTTTCTGGATTTTTCCCCCTCATTTTGTCTGTCATAGTTGAAGTGTACCTATGATGAAAATTACAGGCCTCTCTCATCTTTAAGTGGGAGAACTTGCACAATTGGTGGCTGACTAAATACTTTTTTGCCCCACTGTAGATTGATGAGGGGAAAAAATGACTTAATCAATTTTAGAATACTATAATGAAGTCTGGTTTAACAGCAATGCATCAGTGTCTTTTATCCTGGCCATGCATTAGCCAAGTAGCCCATCAATGGAAGGTTTTTAAATGGTGTACTCGTAAGAATGCCTTGAAATATGAGGTTTTTGCATAAATCACATAGTTACCTGCATACATCATTTTGCTTGTTCAAGTATCCATCCCATTTTCAAAGAGTGAGTCTTGTCTGATTACCAAATAAGCACTCCTCCAAACTTATTTAAATTATTCAGTCCTATAATTCCATATCAACGGCAAATAGATCTTTGCTATTGAAAACGTGCTGTTAGGTTCTAAATAAACGGAGTAAAAACTCAGACGATTAGTAAAGCTTAAACCAAGTTTATTCACCCACTGGGTCACACAGCTGATCAGACAAAGACATGCTCCCACCAGCAGCAGTATTTATACCCACCTTAAGGTATACATTTTTATCAACTTTTCTCTAAACATGACATCTTTGTTGCCAAGCAGGACGTGGGTAATAAACTGTTCCTTGTCCCTTCATGTGACCTGACCTCTGCTGCCATTCCTCGCTATCCACCCTTATCAGTGACCACAACCATGTGATTTACTAAGTAAGGGAAAAGGCACTCTCCAAGCCCATGGCTCATATCCACCCTTAATTGACCCCAACATATACATTCCCCCTATATATAAACATTAACTTCTGGTGTAGCAAGTATTTCAAATTACAACCCAACAGTGCCAAATTTCTAGATTGCAAAAGCATTTAGGCCTACATGTTGAAGCCAAATAGAACATTGTAGACTGCAAACATGACAAACATATTAAGCAAAACTGGATTCATTTAACTGTTGCTATTATTCGTTACTGCATGCTATGTAATAAACGCTATCAATTTACAATGGGCTATGAAGAGAATATTCTGTGCCCTCCAGCCGAATTGGAGTGGATGATAACGCAAAGACCATCAAAAACCTACACAACTTGAGACAACAGCATGCAGTACTAAGCCAAGGAGAACGTTGATTGGCCAGTGAGTGATCAAGCCCTCGTCACACCCTCAACTTATTTATTCATCAACTTTTGAGCCACCACCAGCCAGAGACAGTATAGACATCTTCGGTTGTGTTCCCTTGCTCAGACATTGCATGCATCAACCAATGGTTGCGTGACCAGCTTTGACTGTGTCATAGGGCAGCAGATTGCTATAACATATAGGGTGCTCTATTCGTAAATTCACTCTCGAGTGTCAGAGTGTGTTCAGAGTGTGTTCTGGGCAATCAGTAAATTCAGAGCGTGGTCAGATTGTCCGTTCGTAAATTCAGAGCGTTTCGGTCTCAGAGTGCACACTGGAACCTCTGGCTGAGGAGTAGGATTGATCCGAGCGTCCGTACCTCAAAACGTCAGTCAAACACCCAAGCTAACAGCTACTTCCAGGCACAAATAAGAGAATACCTCACTCTGACCATTTTACTCGTCCTAGCAGATCTGGTTAGAGTGTTTTCATGTTATCAAGAGGGTTAGTGGGTAACTATGAAACTTGACAATGTTGCGACGGGTTGAGCCACACAAAGGTATCTATTGGATGGCTCCATCCAGGATATTTCAAGCTGGCTGTGGAGTGAGCTTACGGCACATTCTTAACTGCGTTACACTGGCAACAATTTAATTACGTTTTTTTTGCCGATGTTTACTGACACCTGTCATAACTGGGTACTAGGTCGTTCATATATTCCTCAATTATTCTGCGCTCTGGCACCCTCAAACCACAGTATTCTTATATTGGAGTAGATTGCCAGTGCTGATACGTAAAATACCTATCCAGGCATCTGACATGCATCAGCAACATCTGACCAGGGAAACACTAGCATTAACCAATTTTTTTGCGACAGCTATACGAGCAGAGATGTAGAGGCGAAGTGAGAGGGTTCGACTCCGCCCAAAATCTATCTGTGCGAAATCAAGCGTTAAGCAGACCAAGAGTGTCAAATTTGGTCAAGATAATATTTGATCGAATATAAGTTTCATAATGCTTATAGGTTGTTACGCATGTACTGATATAAGTGTAATGCACGTGACATTCCAGCAACTTTGCGCAAAAATATTTTATATCGGAGTTGCACCTGTTGTTCACACGCATATCTGGCCTCTCATTGGCTAGAATGTTCCCACCTGACCTCGCCGCCTGCCTTTTGCGGACATGCATTTCCATTGTTAGAGCGGTTAGCCGACCATCTTGTCAATATAATCGCAAATCTTTGGTGAAAGTGATGACCCTTCTGTTTCACTTCCATATCCTTTCCCATAATGTTGTGAATTGGCTGCAAGATAACGAAATTCATGAAAACGCGCAGAGGTCATTTAAGATCAAATTATATTTATTTTTATGGATGAATTTACGTCTATCAAATGCCTTTTTTGAAGATTTTCGATTGCGTTTTCATTTTCTTATGACAAATCTTCATAAAAGGCATCTGGTAAAGTAAATTAAAGAGCTAGGGTCTATTTTCCTGAATTTCCGCATGACTGATGTGCCCAAAGTAAACTGCCTGTTGCTCAGGCCCAGAAGCCAGGATATGCATATAATTGGTAGTATTGGATAGAAAACACTTTGAAGTTTCTAGAAATGTTAAAATAATGTCAGACTAGAACACAATTGATATGGCAGGCGAATTCCCCCCCCCCCCCAATTTTTTTTTTGGAGCTCCCAGGCTCTTATAATGGAAAGCTATGGGTTCTATGTAATTCCAGCTCCCAGATTGCAATTCCCATGGCTTACACTAGATGCCAACAGTCTTTGTTCATTGTCTTAGGCTTGTATCTTCAAAATGAGCAAGAAATTTACGTTTTTGTACAAAGACTCCTGGTTCAAAATCATTGTTGGCACGCGGTGAAGAGCACGCCAATAGACTGCGCGCTTACTAATTTTACTTTTCTATTGAACATACTTCTTTCCGTATGAAATATTATAGTTTATTTACATTTTAGGATACCTGAGGATTAAATAGAAACACAATTTTCAACTGTGCTCCAAATAGTTTTTGAAATCGGACCATGCGATCTCATCTGCGCCGGCAACTTAACATCACGAGCGAAACCTCTAATTGGCCTGTCTTGCCACGGCACTTTGAACCCGTGGCACATTGAAGCATTTCATTGGTCTAGGGGCGGCAGGTGCCTAGTGGTTAGAGCATTGGGCCAGTAACCGAAAAGTTGCTAGATCGAATTCCAGAGCTGACAAGGTGTAAATCTGTTGTTCTGTCCCTGAACAAGGCAGTAAACCCACTGTTCCTAGACTGTCATTGTAAATAAAAATTTGTTCCTTACTGACTTGCCTAGTTAAATGAAGGTTAACATTCTTTTTTCTATAGTTATGAAAGGGATCAACAGGATTGGATGCATGTTTTAAAGAAACACACCTCAAGATTAGAGTGGAGCTGAATGGAGAGAGAGAATGTTCTCCGCTGAATTTATTTAACTAAAAGGAGCATGTACAATGTTGTCAACTAAATTAGGTTGCTGGTACTCCCATCCTTATTGCAGAATGCAGCCTTTTGACAGCATGTACAAAAGTCGATGTAATCACATTAGTCCCCTCATTTGGTGCTTGTCATTTAGGCTGTGACAACTTAAAAGCAGCAGACAGATCTACAGTGTGTTTTAGCAGGGAAGTTTTGTAAGGTGACCTGATTTGTAACTATACAAATAATTGTGTTGAACAGATTGTGAACCTAAAAGTGTCAATTTCACCCCCCAAAAAATCTACAAGTAACAAAGTCGTCGAAGTTCGAGTGTTCATTTAAATGTTCAAAGCACCCTGAATACACCTGACCTATGGTTTTTATTGCCCACTCTGGTCATAGTTTAGGCCTGTGTCAAAATACGTAGAATGGCATGAAATTCGCTTTAAATATATTCCCCAGTCCCCCGCCTAGGGGTTGTGCCAGGGGGCAAAGAAATTCACATCGCAAATCTCAAGCTTTTTTCAAAAGTTGGCAGCCCTGACAAAGCAAACTATTCTAGCTATGCAAGGAAACATCGGGCAACATCCGCTAGTTGGTATGGATGTATCCAAATTAATGTCAATAGAAAGCAGCTTAAACACACGCAAATGTAGCTACTGTCTGCAGAGGTCGTGACTGTATTAGCCGTAGCTAGTTGGCTAGCTAGCAAGCAAGGGGCAAGAACGTTGCCTTGCTAGCTATAGAACGAACTGGGCAGCGTCCATGAATATCGAACTAAACGAACGACTGGGTCGCGTCTAGCAACCAAAAGATTAAAGTATTCATCTTGTAAAAAAAATATTCATTTTTTCCCCTGGTAAGTGTACTTTAGTATTGTTTTATTTGGCAACTGTGGTATATAAGCGGGATAAAGGCCTGAGTTCTGTACATTACCAGCTTGGGGAAAATTTGTCGGGCGTTTATCCATTACATAATTACATAACCCTAGATCCCCTGGTAGATATCTACTAGCTACATACTAACCAATTCTACTTAGTTTTATCTTCGGTGTGATCCGCAGCAGTCTCCGTAGCCGATCATTCTCCTCCTTGTACTCTGCCACCGTTTTCTCAACTGCCACGAAAATCTCCAGGGCAGCCGCCGTTAAACGCTCATTTAAAAACACACGAAACGACTGCAGTTTAGACATTTTCGACTGAGTGAGGTGGGTAGTCGGCCTATTCCGTCCAGTCAGTAGGTATTGAATCCGCAAGGAATGTTCATAACCAAAACAAATTAGTCTCCAAATCTACTTCCTCTTTCTTCTTTGGGTTTCATGGCGAAATACACGCAAAAGGCGTATTGTCGCCACCAAATGGACGGGGGTGAAACATTTACAAAACAAACTCCATAGGGGAAGGGGAAATTAAGATGAATCCACACAAACTCCCCAAAAAGTATGAATAAAAAATATATACATTCCCATTCCCATTCCTTCAGTCATTCGCAAACTCAAATACCCTGCTCAGTCTCTGGGGCCTGAGTGGGTGGGACTGCACAGGACAGTAACACACATGCATACTCCCAGATGTTGTTCGTGTACCAGGCAATCAACTATTAACAAGTTTACCTTGGCAGACAACCGTTTCTCTTAACACAAATACACATAAACTGTTCATGTGATGTCACCATTACTCACTCGTTACAACATATGCTTTTACCATATTTATAAAAAAAACTCATATTTTCTTTCTCCTAGGAATCATCTTTTATGCAGTGCAAGTGAAATGGATAATCAAACACATCCTCTGTTGCTGCATTGAATAATACAATTGCCATGCAATCTGATATCTTGTGCTTTCTGTCCATTCCTTTGAAAGAAAGTAGATTATCATACAGGAAATTCTCTCTGAAGGATGAGGAAGGGATCCTGCAGGTTGTCCAGAGGAAAATGGCCCTGAAAATCTTGTGGAATTACCTACAGGAATCTTACCTACAGGATATCCCACTGTATTTTGGGGCCAATTCCTGCAGGAAAAAATACTGCAAGATTTATTTGACGACTATCTGCAGGATTGTTTTCCTGCGGGACTTTTTTTGTAAGGGCAATTTAAAAAAAATTCTCCTTGGCCATTCTCTTCTTCTAAACTAAATCTAGTTTTGTGGTTTTCTTCTTCTTTTGTGTTTAACAGCGGCTGGCGCACCCGGAAATGTGCAACAGCGCCGCCAGTTGGATTGGGTTTACTAATGTACAAAGCAGCCAGACCAGTAGTAAAGGAAAACGATAACTAATTAAATGCAGGCAAACAGTGGTTATCATAAGATCATAGACTGGCTAGTCAGTTGGTTTGCTAAGACAACTAAGAGGCTAGTTAACTAGCTAGTTAGCTATTGTTTTTATTTTAACAAGAACAGAAGAATTGGCTTGGAAATGGCACAGATCTCCCGAGTGGTTACTCCAAGGTGGACTTTTCCTGTAACTGAGGTGCAGCGACCCTTTGGCGCCCTATCCGGCATCTCTCAGGTGGGTGCTACATGATGTTTGAGGAGTACCTTACCACAGAGCCTACAAAGAGGCTGGGGATGGTAATTCAACCACTTGAACTCAACTAGTGAACACACACTGTCAGGACGAGGCCAGTAAGCTGTGGTCCACCTTATCTCCCACAGTGATTAGCCAACCCTTACCATCATGGCTCCCATTTCTCAGTACCGGGCCCGGCTGAGTTATGTAGGTGAAGGCAAGGCCCCTAACAGAGTGCCTTCGGAAATTATTCAGACCACGTGACTTTTTCCACATTTTGTTACATTACACCCTTATTCTAAAATTGATTAAATTGTTTTTCCCCCTCATCAATCTACACACAATACCTCATAATGACAAAGCAGAAACAGGTTTTTATAAATGTTCGCTAATTTATAAAAATAAAAACCTGAAATATCCCATTTATATAAGTATTCAGACCCTTTGCTTTGTTGAAGCACCTTTGGCACCGATTACAGCATTAAGTCTTCTTGAGTATGACGCTACAAGGTTGGCACACCTATATTTGAGGAGTTTCTCCCATTCTTCTCTGCAGATCCTCTCAAGCTCTGTCAGGTTCGATGGGGAGCGTTGCTGCACAGCTATTTTCAGGTCTCTCCAGAGATGTTAGATCGGGTTCAAGTCCAGGCTCTGGCTGGGCTACTCAAGGGCATTCAGAGACTTATCCCAAAGCCATTCCTGCATTGTCTTGGCTGTGTGCTTAGGGTTGTTGTCCTGTTGGAAGGTGAACGTTCACCTCAGGTCCTGAGCAAGTTTTCATCAATGATCTCTCTGTACTTTGCTCCGTTCATCTTTCCATCGATCCTGACTAGTCTCCCAGTCCCTGCCACTGAAAAACACCTCCACAGCACGATGCTGCCACATCCATGCTTCAACGTAGGGATAGTGCCATGTTTCCTCCAGACGTGATGCTTGGCATTCAGGCCAAAGAGTTCAATCTTGATTTCATTAGACCAGAGAATCTTGTTTCTTTAGGTGCCTTTTGGCAAACTCCAAACGGGCTGTCATGTGCCTTTTACTGAAGATTGGCTTCCGTTCGGCCACTCTAACATAAATGCCTGATTGGTGGAGTTTTGCTGGACACAGTTAAAAAGTTGCTATTTAAAAGCATTTTGTTGTGTTAAAGCCTGAATTTAAAATGGATTAAATTGCGATTTTGTTAGATTGCATCATCTGGGGATCTGTTGGGGAGGTATGCGAATTGGAGTGGGTCTACAGTGTCTGGGATGATGGTGTTATGTAATAGTATTCCACGGTGTAATAGGATTCCACCATCCTCCTATATTGTCCTTTTGATGTCTCGTCGGAGGTCGTAGCAGGCTTTCTTGTATGCATCCATGTCCCTGTCCCATATTGAAAGGTGTCCAGGTGATCCTGGAACCTGTGGCGCTGTGAAATGATGGATGAGGATTTGAGGGAGCACCTAAAGTACATAAATGAGTAAGTGTTCTTTTCACTTTAATTTGACGTGTCGACAGACACGCAACACACAGATGTAAGGTGGCTTAGTAGAGGTAAATTCCTGCAGAAATTTAGGGATCTGTTATTTGAAATCGAGGAGTTTCTGGTCTCAAAAGATGCAGAATATGAGCAGTTGCAAGACAAAGTGTGGCTGTTAAATTTAGCTTTTTTGACCAATGTAACTGTTCGGCTGAATGAGCTTAATTTTGAGCTGCAAGGAAAATACACAAATATTGTTTAAATTATTAGCTTTGTGACAGCTTTTAAACAAAAATTGAAATTGCTGTCCTCACAATCGCAGTGACATGAACTGAGGAATTTCAAAAATATGTCAGAGCTTGAAAGTCAGGGAAAAGCACTAGCACTTTGTGACTGTGGTCGATACGTTGAACATTATCGCAGACTTTGACCGACGCTTTCAAGACTTTGCGATCTTGGAACATGTGGCAACATTTATGTGCTTTATGTTTGGTGTGGAAGTTGATGTTGACGAAATTGCAAAAGAAATTGCATAGTTTTTTCACATGACGGCATCAGCCGCCGAGAGTGAAATTTTGACTCTGCAAAGCGACCTCCAAATCAAATTGAGGGCATCAGGGGAACACTTTCGGAACCTTATCATGGAGGAAAAATATCCAAACATGAGAAAAGTTGCCATGTACTTGACAGCGTTTTTTGGATCTATTTTCAGACATGAAGATCATCAAGTCAAAATACCGGTCCACTCTAACAGATGATCACCTGGACACCTGCTTGAAGATAGCAATCAGTAGCTACAACCCAGACTATACAAAGCTTGCTGACAGCATGCAGTGCAAATCATCCAATCAATAAGGTGAAATGTTATTTAATATTGGCTAGGGGAGGGGGCGGGGGGTAGACCGCGTTAGGAAGAGGGTGGAAAAAGTAGATCCTATCTAACTAAAGTCTGGGCACCCTTGCTCTAGCCTTTAGACGGATATTTCCTGTAAACCATGGTTTTTGGCTTGGATACGTTCTTATAGTCACTGTGGGGATGACATCATCTATGCACTTATTGATGGAGCCCGTGACTGTTGTGGTAAACTCCTAAATGCAATCGGATGAATCCCGCAACATATCCCAGTCTGTACTAGCAAAACAGTCTTGTAGCATCTGCTTCCTCCGACCACCTCAGTATTTTGTGCATCTTTGTAAACAGGAAGCAGGAGAATGGAGTAGGGATGGGTACCGAAACCCGGTATTAAACGGGCCCCGGGGCTAAATTATGAAAGACCGTAGTATCGATAAGCTCCGACGTTATCGGTTCTGCTTTCAGTACTGGAGAAATTAATAAAATACATGTCCTATTTATTATTGCTAACCTAAACGTTATCTTGCACATTTTATCTCACCAATCGTTTCTAATTTGCAATAAGATTAAGACATTCGTCTATGATGCATTTTAGCTATTCCCAAGCCAGAAGAGAGATCTCTCGCGCGGAGCCTGTGTCTCTCACATGCTACAGCACACACACACACACACACACACACACACACACACACACACACACGAAAGACCCTGCTCTTAATTAGTGACGATGGCGGAGAGAACTAAACGTTCAAAAGTGTGGTTACACGTCACCAGAGTCGATGCTGATAATGCTCGTTGCCACAAGTGCAACAACACTTTTGCTTGTAAGGGTGGAAACACGAGCAATCTGTCCAAACATCTATCGAAAGTGCTTCATGTACAGGCAGAGAAATGCAGTTTGGCTGCATAGCTCATAGTTCATCTCTCATTGCCCGATCTACGTTAGGTATGTATGCTAGGAGCCTAGAGCCCACACAGAGTTAACTAAATTATGTGAACATGGGTTTATGATCAAAGTAACCATTAACCAGCTGATTGTTTAGCTATGGGTGCGTTCATAAATTCAATCACCCATTTAAAGATTTTGCTACTTTTTTGTCAAAGTTGCAGCTACAATGAACCAACCCACGCCTCCCTCTAATAGCGCTGGTCCAAGCCAGACAAGCCCAAAGCCCCTTCACACTGGCAGCTAGTGGGAGGATGACTGAGGAGAGGGTGAATGAGTGCCACCTAGCCGTGACCAAGTTCATAGTGAAAGACCTACACCCCTTTGCAACAGTGGAGTCCAAGGGCTTTAGGTAACAGTCTGTCAGTATTTATTGAGTTGTATTAATTTTTAGGATATAGTAGTATAAAAGGGTTGTATGTTAGTCCCATCACTCCACAATACACAACACAATAATGATAATTCAACACATGAAAACTATATATTTTTTACTGTAGGGAGATGAGCAAGGCACTCACCCCCAAATATATCTCTCCCCCAAGCAATTACATCAGTGACACATTAATTCCTACCTGCTATGGTGTAGAAAAGGCCAATGTGATCACTGAGCTGAAGGACGTGCCAAAGCTGGCCATCACATCAGACGGGTGGACCAGCCTCTGGCAGGACCACTATCTCACTGTTACAGTGCACTACACAAGCCAGGGCAGTGTAAAAATCGCAAACTGGCGAAGTAGTGGCAGGAGATCTCAGACATTCTGGAAGAGTTTGAGATAGAGCTGAGCAAAGATTGTAGCTGTGACTGTTGATAATGCTGGCATTATGGATGTTGCCATCAAGAGGCTACACATCCTAAAAATAGGATGCTTTGAGCACACATTGAATCTGGCAGACCAGAAAATCTACAAAATGACTTCCATTGATAAATGGGCAGCCCGAATCAGCAGTGGTCGTGTGGTTCAAGAGATCCTCAATGTCCAAAACAGTCTTGAAGGAAAAGCAGCAGCTCCTTGGTAAGAAGCCAGTTCAATATATTAAAGTATTATTTATTTAGAAATCCGTGACTCCGCCCCTAAAACCCAGCATACCACGAGGAAGACGTGGTCTATGCTCAGAAATGCCAGGGATGCACCCTGTACGGTTTCGGCGGTTAAACGCACTGTTTTCGGCACTTCAACATCCTAACTTGAAACTAAAGGCTCTTAAGAGCCACCCACATCTGCTTCAAAAGGGCCAATTCCATATAGTGGTTGGTATGTTATTGGAATATTGTTTAGGTATGCTATTTGGTAGGAAAGCATGAGCCACTCCGAGTGGACAGGATGTATTAATGACAGGACTCTGTTCAGTGCAGTCATTGCGCACAGAGTGAGGCCTATTTGTGACAGTGTCAAAGAGGGCAATTCTAGGATCAGCGTTATTTGGAGCAGCAATCGTGCCCCCCACACACTTTTTGAAACACACAATTCCACATCCGCCACAGAATGTAGGCTATAGAGAAGGTGGAGGGGAGGAGAAGGCATTGCACGCAATTGTCTTTGTTTGGGAAGCCCGCCTCTGAGTGGAAGGCTCTTTTGAGTGCTAGAGCTTCACTGGGCCTATGAGAAAGCAGGCAGCTGAATTTGCTTAGCTTCCCCTTCATAAGACAGGTCCTCCACCCCCTCATTCGTTTCTGAGAAGCAACGAGACATCAACATCATGCCCGAGCCAGCAAAGTCCGCGCCAAAGAAGGGCTCCAAGAAAGCTGTCACCAAGACCGCAGGGAAGGGCGGCAAGAAGTGCCGAAAGTCCAGGAAGGAGAGCTACGCCATTTACATGTACAAAGTCCTGAAGCAGGTCCAACCATGACACCAGCATCTCCTCCAAGGCCATGGGAATCATATTAAGCTGAATGAACTCAGATCCATGTTATTTGACATGAATGAATTCTGTACAGCACTTTGTGACATCAGCTGATGTAAGAAGGGCTTTATAAATACATTTAGACCCAGTCACAAAGGTACACATTTTACCTTTGGATTTACTAGATCAGAGTTCCCTGAAAAGAAAAGGTATTAGGACAGCAGGAATCCATTGATTTAAACATCAACGGTTTGCAAAACAGCTCTTATTAAACAGTACAAAAGCAGCAGCAACGACGGTCAAATTATTACTTGACAAATTACAGAATTGCTATCAACATTGCAGGTACGTCCTGGTTGCTGCATAGACTTCATAAGGAACTAAATATTCTCATAGTAACCGTGGTGGTGAAATGGCCACCACCTCTGCCCAGTTGGCAAGGGCTATTTCCCGTTTGAGGGAATTTTGACATGCTATAGGCACAGTTCAGTACACCCCTCATCCAATAGACCCCAGCATCTATATAACCCCCCCCCTGTAATTCTCACAGAAGCCACTTTATTTCCTCCACTTTCCCTGGTCATCTGTGGAATCTCCACTTTTTAAGTCACTGCAACAAAATGATTGTGGAGGTGCATTGATGTAATATATAGTCCTCGAGAAGAAGTTATACAGGATATATAATGTAATGTCATCTCAAACGTTTTTTTACAATCCATATACCAGTAGGAGAGCGTACAGAAAAATAATGCACTAGGTTAGAGAGAACAGTTGCAATCCATTTTTAATCAAGTAGTACCATTTGAAGTGACCCTCATTTTATACTTCACAAACATACGTAGTGTCATGACGTAGTGTTCCAAATCTGCAGTAGATAAAAACCAGCTGAAAATGTGCAGGTCAACACCAAACGGTTAAGTAATTCGGATTTCAGAGCAGTCAGATTAAGTAATAGTGAAATACATTTTAACAAATGAAATAGAATATCATATCAAAAGTAATGTGAGCATTGCATTGTGGAAGCAATGCCTTTATAAAAACATGTATTGCAATGTGCAGCATATATTTGTAGATGAAACACTGATTAAGTTGGGTGAAAAAGTAACTATGATTTGGTGTACTCTACTTGAAAATGTATTTGGAGTTTTGAAAGCACTGCCTATTTGATCTGTTGTTGTTATTTTATTTTTTTTACCACATAAATGAGGGGAAATGGCACCAGTTGAGCGATGATGGCTCTCTGTGGCCATTGTGAATAGTACTTCAGATCCAGCAGGTGGTGCTCAAATGCCTCCCCCCGTGGCTTGAATGATGAGTAGACTTATTCCTTATAGCTCCTAATGCATTTAAGGCCAGTGTTGGCAATATGACTTCTGATCCAGCAGGTGGCAATGAAATCCCTCCCTATATGACTTGACTGACCAGTTAGTTGACTGACTCCTTATAGCTCCTAATGATTTTAAGCAGAGTGTTGGCCACATGACTTCTGGTCCAGTAGGTGGCGGTGAAATCCCTCCCTACATGAGTTTACTTATTCCTTTGAGCTCCTAAATGAGGCATAGGGTGTCAACAGTGCATCTCGGCTGAACCCTGTCCTGAGCCCTTTTCTTCACTTAATTCGAGATAATTCCGGCCTTCTTCATGTCCTCTTCATTAGTCCCTCTGCATGTCTTCCTCCCTGTCTTGCCACGTGGGTTCCACTAAGGTGTGTGTTTTTTCTCTCGGCAATCACTAGCCACTCATAATGGAACAGCAGCCACTTGAATAATGTTTCCATATTTTGCATTACTCATGTCATATGTATATACTGTATTCTACTCTATTGTACTGTATCTTAGTCTATGCCGCTCTGACATTGCTCGCCCGTACATGTGTATATTGTAATTCCATTGCCTTTGTTAGATTGGTGTGTCTTGTGTGTGTTGTTGTGAAATTGTTAGATATTACTTGTTAGACATTACTGCACGGTTGGAGCTAGAAACACAAGCATTTCACTACACCCGCAATAACATCTGCTAAACACGTGTATGTGGCAAATAGGATTTGATTTGATTTGATGGGTGATTGGATTAGATTTGATGTTGGTAGGCGTTTTCCTCAGTGTGTGTCCACCTTCCATTTCCACTTCATGTCCTAGTTGGGGAGCTATCCATTATACTGTAGGCTACTTACTAGCAATGTCACTGTAGTCAAAGTAGATTTCCTAGGCTATAGGGTGTGGTAACAGGCCCTCTGTCATTTGTTGTTGTACTGTGCATGTGAAGTATCTGCACTCTAGCCTATAGAAGAGCAGGGCTGTTGAGAATAGGGGAATGCAAGCAGTTGAGGGGAACTAGTGAAAGACTCTCACCTGCTGTTCAACACAAGGCCCCAAACACCTCTGCAGACAGAGTATTATTCACTCCCAGTCCTATGATCTTGCTCTGTGAAGGAGGTTTGCTTTTCAGCATCCAATTCATGGCAGCCTTCTCCCTAGTTGATTTGGGCATGCGAGTGATTCGAGAATGTTTGGCTTTGGTATCCAAGGTGTTTGAGAATGTTGGGGGCCAGTGTTCTGAGGGGCTGACTGTAACATCATAAAGTGGAATGTAGTTAGTGTGCTGTTTGAGGGATTCCAATTCAGTCCGATGCAGTCTTCCAGACAGTGCAGTTGTGCTTCAAGTCTGCTCTCTGTGTGATGACTTGTAAGTTGATTGTGACTAGATGGAGTACAGCTACGACCAGAAGGGACATTTTCGGTAACCCTAACCCTTTTCATAACCTTAACCTAATTCTCCTAACCTGCTAGGAAAAAGTCACTTCATGACACTAGCTGTAGCCCACCTAGTCAAAACCTTGTCAGCCCTTATCCTAAAAATCAAACTCTTTTCATTGATGTACTATGTACTATTTATTTATTTATATTATATATATATATATATATATTTTACTAAACTAAGGGCTGGCAGACAGTAAGTACAGGTAAGAGACCAGTATGGCAATAATAATTTGCTAGATTATAGCTAGTCACATCTGAGATGTTAGACTGCACTGAATGATAAGTGCCAGTATGTGCTCTTGGACCCTTATGGCGTCAATGGGTCCGTCCCATTTGTCCCTTTTGAAATGAACAGTTGAGATGGACCCTACTTCTGTGGCCGTCGTTTTATGCTACATCTGAGGCCATCTTGTGGGCATAGTGTCATCTGGGCCAGAAATGAGCAACATCATATCGACAATGTTTTTCCCATAATAAGACACTTTGTTATTGGTTAGCAAAGAAAAGTACAATACAATATTTGCACATCCCTATCACCTCTGTATGGATAGGAAAACAATCTGTTCATTGTGTGGGTGTCTGAGGAATGTTTTACTGCGTTTCAGCTTACAGAGGTATCACCACCCATCCTATCGGCACCTCAGGTCCTCTTGGCCCCCTGACTGTTAGGCTGGATCCTGTCTAGGGAAGAAAGAAGAAAAATGATGTTATTAAGGACAGTCAATATACTACCGCTGCAAGATGACATGGCCTTCCACAAGGTGACATGATGGGGCCCATTTGCCTTTATGGCATCCCATGTGTATTTGTTTCCCTGTAGCCTATATCTTCGGCGTTTGGATTTGACGGTGTACCGTGTATGGAAAAAGTGGGCATTTTTTCCAATGGAGGTTTGGTGTGTGAGTTGTTATTTTGTGTGTGGGAGAGTCACCTTGTTTTCTCCTCTCTATTTGGGACCTCTTCGAGTTCTTTAGGCCTATCCCTATTAGAGGGTTTCCACGTGTGAGGGGCAACTGCAGTGGGGTGAATCATACTAGTTCAGTGTTTCCCAACTCCAGTGGTAAGAGTAGCCTACCCCCAACAATACCCATTTGTGTTGTAGCCCTGGACAGGCACACCTGATTCAACATACTTGTCAACTAATCACCAAGTTCTCAAAGAGTCAAATCAGGTGCAACAACAATGTTGATCCCCCAGTTGTCACAGTTTGGCCTTGTGTTCCACATAGCCTATATGAGTATTTGAGTATGTTCCCTGTGCATGTCAGTTGATTTCATTTCTTCTTTTCTGAACCCCTAGTGCTCCTCCCTAGTTCCCTAGAACGAGTGCACTCCCCTTTGCAACAGAGGCCAGGCAAAAGTGTGCGCTTGCTGTGCCACTGGCCTCAATCAGGTCCACCAAACACAGATAACGGCATCTTAGAATGTTATCGGTAGCTGATCTTGTTCTTCTGAAGCCAGCTTGGTGGATTCCAAGGAGGCCCATTTCCTCAGTGTGGCTCCTCAGTCTTTGGGTGAGTGCTCCCTCAAACAGCTTCCCAACATGACTGTGGAGGCTGATTGGTCTTTAACGTGTGACGTTGTGTGGGTCTTTAACAGGTTTGTGACTCATTGTGACAACTGCAGATTTCCAAGGTAGGGGAACGTGGCCGTACGTGAGACACGTGGAGAAGAGGTTAGAAAGGAGGTGCAGGTGTTTGTCAGGTGCTTGCTTGATGAGTGTGCTGTCAATGTTGTCTTCCCCAGATGCTTTGTTTTTCATTTTCTTTCAGATGAGTCTTAATTTCTTCAATTTTAGTTTAGTTTATTAATTCGACCATTTAAAAAAACAAGCACACATAAAACTTAAAAGCCATACAAGCACATGAATAAAATCATTGAGGATAACACACAATAAAGTCTGGGACTTATTTCCATTGTGGTCCTCTTGAGACAAGATGGCTATACAAGATCGAACACAGTACGGCAGTGAAATAGTCAATAGTAACAAAGTGGGTGAGGGGATGGTCTACTGGTGTCAGATTTGAAGTATATGCTGTTTTCTATATTTCTCTGTCGACAATGTTTTTCCCATTCTTTGTCATAGAGGGATTAATTGCGACGAGAATGAACATTTTGTAGGTGGTTTCTAAATAATATAGCTTTTGTTTTGTTGTCTTCAATGAATTGGTCTTGAGACTTTAGCACAGGTATGATATTATTGGTTTTGTCTCCGTTAATTGCTTTGATTTTTTTTGCCAGAAGGTCCGGGGGTTAGTGTCTGTATTTAGCTGGTGATAAAAGGCAGTCGTCTGTTTCTATTTGTGGAGGGTGAATTGATATCTGATATGATTCTGTAACCAATTAACTGTTTTCAAGTTTGGTGCTCTTGTTCTTATAAAATCTCTCCGGACCTTTCTCTTCTGCTTGATGAGACTGAGGATATGTGGTGGGAGTTGTTTTTGTGGTGGTCTGATACATCCTTCGGAACTTCAAGAAAAAATTACTTTGATATAGAAAAAGCATTTGATAAGATGTGGCACAATGGGTTGTGCCAACGGCTTGCAGACGCCAATCTCAAACTACCACTCGCCATCAGAAACATTATCACTAGCTTTCTCCACAACCGTACAATTAAAGTGAAGGTCTCCACAGCAATATCCCCACCATTTACCCCTGACACAGGGGGCATTCCTAAGCCCACTACTTTTTCTACTATACATATCAGACATTTGTTACCCACCATAGGCCAAGTCTCACAGTTTGCCGATGACCTTTGCTACTGGTCCAGCTCCAAATGTCCTCAACTTGCTGCAAAAAAACTCCAGCAGTCTATTGAAAAGATTGAGACATGGTCTTAACATGTGGCGAGTAAAACTGATCCCACAAAAGACTCAATGTGTCCTCTTTACAAGAAGCGCCAGCAAAAAAAACAGGAAACCCATAGATCTCAGACTTTACGGCGAAACAATGAAAGTAGAAAAATAAGCAAAATTCTTTGGATTCACCTTCCAGAAGAACATGCACGGGACAACCCATATAGCGAACATAGAGAGAGAGGGACGAAAAAATACTAAACCACTTAAAAACGCTGTGCGGAAGAAAATACGGAGCTTCACCTCAGACAGTGTTGAAAGTCTCAACTACATCCGATCTCTCTTTGGATACGCCCTACCAGCCTGGATAACAGCTTCACCACAGCAGATGAATCGGCTACAGATCATCCGAAACATGGCAATAAAAATGGCTTACAGACTACCAAGATACATCAGCAATCGCTACATTCACAGCATATCCGGACTCACATCAATCAACAATAGACAGTCAATCATTGGACAGAAGTTGATCAACAGAGCCACTCATAATCCATAATTGAAGGAAGCTGGGCCACAGACACACCCATGTACATAATGCTGAAACTGACCTAAAATATCCCCCTATCTAAAACATAATCATGCAAGACTGACTTTAATTACACAAAGTTTATTTTCCAACATAAAAAGAGCACAAAAAAAATAAATAAGAAATTATAAACATTTGCATAATACAAATAAAAATGTGTGTATATATGTGGTGGCATTCCTTTGCCCCCCCCTCCATTTCCCCCCGTACAGCTATGAGCTGTAATTGTAATACATTTGGTTTTAGGTACAGTAAATTCATGTCGGGAAAGGAAAATAGAGCAACGAATCTATGCCTGGAAGAGTCAAAGAGGCAAAGAGGCAAAGGCGACAAGGAACTCGGAAAAGGGGGCGCCAAGCGCCATCGCAAAGTTCTCTGTGAAAGCATCCAGGGAATCACCAAGCCCACTATCGGTGTGAAGTGTATCTCCGGTCTGATCTACGAGGAGACCCGCCGTGTCCTGAAGGTGTTCCTGGAGAACGTGATCTGTGACGCCATCACCTACACCGAGCATGCCAAGAGGAAGACCGTTACCGCCATGGACGTGGTCTTCGCTCTGAAATGCCAGGGACGCACCCTGTACGGTTTCGGCGGTTAAACGCACTGTTTTCGGAACTTCGACATCCCGACTTGAAACAAAAGGCCTCTTTTAAGAGCCACCCACATCCGCTTCAAAAGGGCCAATTCCATATAGTGGTTGGTATGATATTGGAATATTGTTTAGGTATGCTATTTGGCAGGAAAGCATGAGCCACTCCGAGTGGACAGGAAGTATTAATGACAGGACTCTGTTCAGTGCAGCCATTGCGCACAGAGTGAGGCCTATGTGTGACAGTGCCAAAGTGGGCAATTCTACGATCAGTGTTATTTGGAGCAGCAATCGTGCCCCCCCCCACACACACAGTTTTTGAAACACACAGTTCCCCATCCGTCCCAGAATGTAGGCAATAGAGAAGGGTTAGGGGAGGGGAGAGAAAGGCATCGCACGCAATTGTCTTTGTTCGGGAAGCCCGCCTCTGAGTGGAAGGCTCTTTTGAGTGCTAGAGCTCCACTGGGCCTATGAGAAAGCAGGGGTGTGTCCACAGCCGCTGAATTTGGTTAGCTTCCTCTTCATAAGACGAGTAAGCGCCCTCCACCCCCTCATTCGTTTCTGAGAAGCAACGAGACATCAACATCATGCCGGAGCCAGCAAAGTCCGCGCCCAAGAAGGACTCCAAGAAAGCCATCACCAAGACCGCAGGGAAGGGCGGCAAGAAGCGCCGAAAGTCCAGGAAGGAGAGCTACGCCATTTACGTGTACAAAGTCCTGAAGCAGGTCCACTCCGACACCGGCATCTCCTCCAAGGCCAGGGGAATCATGAACTCGTTCGTGAACGACATCTTCGAGCGTATCGCCGGAGAGTCCTCACGCCTGGCCCACCACAATAAGCGTTCTACCATCACCTCCAGGGAGATCCTGACCGCCGTGCGTCTGCTGCTCCCTGGTGAGCTGGCCAAGCACGCAGTGTCTGAGGGCAGCAAGGCCATAACCAAGTACACCAGCTCCCAGTAAGCAGCGCATTTGGACTGCTCTACTAACCCAAAGGATATTTTAAGAGCCACCCACCCTGTCAGTGAAAAAGCAATTCCATCGCAACCGAATGAATGTGTATGTAGGTAGGCTGTACATTGTAGGACTGTTCCATTGTGGGCCGGCGCTTTGGGCCGAGTTGGAGAGTGGCTACTTTGTATCCGTTTCAAGTGTGGGGGTTTTGCATGCTGTCTTTGTCTGCCGAATGTAAGATAGCGACAGACGTTTCTCTGAACGACATGACAAACAGGGTTGGCCTCCATACCAGCTGAAGGCCGTCCATAGTGGAATAAGTGAGTGTAATGTGAAATGGCAAAGGGTGAAGACAGGGCCGAAATGGCCGTTGTTTGAGGTGACTTCCTGAATAAGTAGGAGACGGATAGAGTCCCATTTATTCACTGAATCTTAATGATGCAACATGCTACCCGATGATGAAAAGAGGAATGGCATGAATAAAAGGGCGATGAATAATCCAGTGTAGGAAGAATAGGAGTTGGCCTATATGAATGTGTGTAGGCCCCAAGTCCCAGTAGAACACAGTGAGTGAGTGTGTGGGCCTTGTCACTGGAGCAGTAGTGGAATCCCCTTCCAATAACTACATTGGGAAGAAAATAAGCGGCAATGAGCCTTCTGAACTACATGCATCTGCCGGGATTCTTCTCCCGGTCCAAGCAGATGAGATGTATACAGCCCTTGAGATATTTCCTAATGAGTTAAAACCTGTTATGGCTGCAGGGGGCGTATTGGAAAAACTGGAAAATATGTGCCAATTTTCAAACGGCCTCTTAATCAATTTTTGCTCTTACAATATGCATATTAATATTAATATTGGATAGAAAACAATCTCTAGTTTCTAAAACCGTTCTAATTTTTTCTCTGAGTGGTACAGAAGTCATTTGGTAGCACTTTCCCTGACCAAGAAGTAGAATGTCAGAAATCTATGCTCGCTTCAACGTTATGCCTATACATGGTCATTATACGTAAGACCCTACGTACACTCCGTACGCCTTGCTCTGGGTGTCAAGAGGGTATGAGAGAAGAAATTGACTGAATATCTTGTTCAGAGGTTGAATAAGAGCTATTTCTTTGACGTGACCGACCACTTCCGGAAGTCTGAAGCGCGCGACTTGGGAGTGAAATTGCGTTCTGTTTTGCTGCTGTTTTGGACGGGAACAATCTCCGGCTGGGTTTTTATTTGATAAATGAGACCATATCATCGTAATGTATGTTTTTTCAATATAGTTTAATCAGATTATTTGAATTTTTTTCGGGAGTTTTGCCGTGTTCCGTTCTCTGACTTTTTTAACGTTGGACAAATCCGTGCCAGTCGACCAGTGCCAATGCTAAGTGAGAAGGGAAAGTTGCCATCCTGACTCCAAACAACGACTCATCTGGACAAAGGACACCCTGATCAACATTCTGATGAAAGATCAGCCAAAGTAAGACCCAATTTATAATGTTATTTCATATATCTGTCGTGCATGTCAACTGGTCGCGGGCGCCCAAGTGTGTCTGGCTATTGTGGCTATGCTAACATAGCGCTACATTTTGTTTTCGCTGTAAAACATTTAATAAATCGGAAATATTGTCTGGAATCACAAGAATCCTGTCTTTCAATTGCTGCACAGTATGTATTTCTCAGATATGTTTTATGATGAGTAATTAGTTATTTGACGTTGGTGTCTGTAAATGTTATGGCTGCTTTCGGTGCAATTTCTGATTGTAGCTGAAATGTAATTTATGATTTATACCATAAATATGCACATTTTTCAAAAAAAACATATGCTATACAATAAATATGTTATCAGACTGTCCTCTTATGAAGTTGTTTCTTGGTTAGTGGCTATATATATCTTTATTTGGTCGAATTAGTGATAGCTAGTGACGGAGTAAAAAACTGATGGAGTTAGAAAAGTGCTCTCTTTTGCTGACGTGGTTAGCTAATAGATTTACATATTTTGTCTTCCCTGTAAAACATTTTAAAAATCGGACATGTTGGCTTGATTCACAAGATGTCTACCTTTCATATGCTGTATTGGACTTGTTAATGTGTGAAAGTTAAATATTTTAACAAACTAGATTTTGAATTTCGCGCCTTGCACTTGAGCTGGATGTTGTCATAAGTGTACCTGTGTCGGGATTGCAGCCCAAACAAGTTTTAAAGCAACCATCTACCACCAAAATGTATTCTCACCATAACTGAGTCAGGTTTGTAAGCCTCCTTGCTCGCACACGCTTTTTCAGTTCTGCCCACAAATTGCCTATAGGATTGAGGTCAGGGCTTTGTGATGGCCACTCCAATACCTTGACTTTGTTGTCCTTAAGCCATTTTGACACAACTTTGGAAGTATGCTTGGGGTCATTGTACATTTGGAAGAACCATTTACGACCAAGCTTTAACTTCCTGATTGATGTCTTGAGATGTTGCTTTAATATATACACATAATTTTCTTTCCTCATCTATGCAATCTATTTTGTGAAGTGCACCAGTCCCTCCTGCAGCAAAGCACCCCACAACATGATGCTGCCACCCCCGTGCTTCACGGTAGGGATGGTGGTCTTCGGCTTGCAAGCCTCCCCCTTTTTCCTCCAAACACAACAATGGTCATTATGGCCAAACAGTTCTATTTTTGTTTCATCAGACCAGAGGACATTTCTCCAAAAACTACAATTTTTTGGGATCTTTTTGCAGTTGCAAACCGTAGTCTGGCTTTTTTATGGCAGTTTTGGAGTAGTGGCTTCTTCCTTGCTGAGCGGCCTTTCAGGTTATGTCAATATAGGACTCGTTTTACTGTGGATATAGATACTTTAGTACCTGTTTCCTCCAGCATCTTCACAAGGTCTTTTGCTGTTGTTCTGGGATTGATTTGCACTTTTCGCACCAAAGTACGTTCATCTCTAAGAGACAGAATGCGTCTCCTTCCTGAGCGGTATGACGGCTGCGTGGTCCCATGGTGTTTATACTTGCATACTATTGTTTGTACAGATGAACGTGGTACCTTCAGGCGTTTGGAAATTGCTCCCAAGGATGAACCAGACTTGTGGAGGTCTACAATTTTTTGCTGAAATCTTGGCTGATTTTCTATTGATTATCCCATGATGTCAAGCATAGAGGCACTGAGTTTGAAGGGAGGCCTTGAAATACATCCATAGGTACACCTACAATTGACTCAAATGATGTCAATTAGCCTATCAGAAGCTTCTAAAGCCATGACATAATTTTCTGGAATTTTCCAAGCTGTTTAAAGGCACAGTCAATTTGTAAACTTGTATGTAAACTTCTGACCCACTGGAATTGTGATACAGTGAATTATAGGTGAAATAATCCGTCTGTAAAAAATTGTTGGAAAAATTATTTGTCATGCACAAAGTAGATGTCCTAACCGACTTGCCAAAACTATAGTTTGTTAACAAGAAATTTGTGGTTGAAAAACGAGTTTTAATGACTCCAACCTAAGTGTATGTAAACTTCTGACAACTGTATATATAAATATATATTAGCCCTATATCTACTATTCTTATTGTTGTTTTCGCTGTTCATAATTGATCACTTGGCAACATTGACCTTGTCATTCATGCCTTTACAGCATATAAAATGAGAGGGAGATGGAGAGACAGGATTAGGGGCAGCATATTCATATGATTTAGAATTTTCTGGGGAGGAATTTTAAAGAGCACACAGCAGGAAAAAAGGAGAGGTTAATGAGACGCAGAGCAATGAGTCGCTCACCATTATGCAGGTGCCGTACCAGAGAAGGAATTCTTAATTGAACCATGGAAAACCACAGGTGTCAATTCGGCAAATCATAAGCCAAGTGGCCACCTCTACTGCGCTGTGCAGAAGATGAGTAATCCAAAGAGATGAGTTGGCTATGTAAGTAAAAGTAATGTGAAATGAAATCACTGAATGATCCATACACATTGCGTCTCACAACAATGCTTAACACTTTGGAGAAGTCAATGGGTTCTCAAATGGGATTCTCAAGTGAGAGACCACAGTTGACATCAACTATTTGCCCATTTCACTCGTCTACACGTTTTTAAATAATCATGCAAATCCTAAAACTACTAAAATATGCTGTGATGCCAAATTGCTTAAAATAAATATATCTAATCAATGAACAAGTAGGCTATATTCAGACATCAAAGATTGTTGTTCTCTATAATATATAAGTGGGTTAGGGTATAGGCCTACATGAGGGGATTTGATGGAGGAAGACATTTCATCAATAAATGGGGAGATTTGGACTAGGATTAATATACTGTAGCAATTTTACGAAATAGGCTTGAATTACAAACTGACCCAGCATAGCACGCATGCAGCCACCACTTCAAATGAATTAATGAAATAAAAATAATTTAGGGCTGTTAAAGCTAATGCGTGAGACTAGCGTTATGTGGATCATAGTAAGCACGCAAATCCTTAATCGAACCCATCATGCGCACACTGTCAAGGCTCAGAACTAATTGCATGTTAAGCATCGTTAAATATCCAAGCTGTGTCCCAAAACTCTCATTACTAAAGTTGCACTTAAACTCTTGTTATTTACCGACTGCCTCAGACCACTCGTAGAACAGCTAAGCGCGTGGTTAGATGCGTTTTTCCCTACCATATCACTTTATACACAGAAGATATTCGCTAAACATAGAAACATATTCATCAGTCTCTCTGTGACCGCCGCAGACAACTTCACAACCATTAAACTATGTAACTGTTTTAAAGTCACTATTGGCCTCATGGTGAAATCCCTGAGCGGTTTCCTTCCTCTCCGGCAAGTGAGTTAGGAAGGACGCCTGTATCTTTGTAGTGACTGGGTTTATTGACACACCATCCAAAGTGTAGTGAATAACTTCACTATGCTCAAAGGGATATTCAATGTCTGCTTCTTTTTTTTTACCCATCTGCCGTTCTTTGCGAGGCATTGGAAAACCTCCCTGATCTTTGGTTGAATCTGTGTTTGAAATTCACTGTTCGACTGAGGGACCTTACAGATAATGAATCGTCTGTGTGGGGTACAGAGATGAGGTAGTCATTCAAAAATGATGTTAAACACTATTGTTCCACACAGAGTGAGTCCATGCAGCGTATTATGTGACTTCTTAAGCACATTTTGAATCCTGAACTACCATAACAAAGGGCTTGAATACTTATTGACTCATGACACTTCAGCTTTTCTTTTTTACTTGATTTGCAAACATTTCTAAAAATATCATTCCACTTTGACATTATGGGGTATTGTGTGTAGGCCAGTGACAAACTAAATTTACATTTAATAAATTTTTTATTCAGGATATAATCCCTTTAAGGATGGCCATTCTGCTTACTGATATAAGGTACAGAGATGGGTAAATGTTGGTCACAAATCGTAGAGCAGCATCATAAAGTGTGCCTAGTGAATCCACTTGAGTTGTGAGATTACCTCTTCACAAGGATTTACCAGACAGGGTAGAATGATGGCTACATAAAGCTCAAAATACTATGGAATGCAGAATGTATCATATCTTGCAAGAAATACTTTGTTTTGGGGATAATATTAATGCTAAATAAAATGGAGGTGCACATGATCAAATAATCGATCCTGAGAGTTGAAGTTGCTATTTGAATCTGATTATGAAAACCCTGTGGTTGACAAATGATGGACTGTGAGAACAGTGCAAAGAAGAAACAGGACAGAAGCAGGGACATAAAGAGAAGGGAGTAATTTGACTGTCATTTCCTGTGTGTTTTCTCTCCTCTCTGCATTGCCCTAGCCTGGGTGCACCCTCACCATCAGTTCCAGGAAATGTGGAGATTTGTCTCAGGAGAATAATTACGGCTGAGCCAGAGCTTGCTTAGAGAAGCAATGTGCGCCATGATGGCACAGCATAAAATATGCCACAGCCACCTCCCCACGTCCATGAATCCACCAATCAAAAGTTTTCTGTACTTCAATTACAGTTGAGTTTACATTCATGATTTATTAAAATACACTAGCTTCACCCCAGTCTATGGGCACTAAATCAATGGACCTGGTTCATTCGATTCAATGCAATTTCATCTTTGCGGACGTCAACCGTCAGAGAATCATAAATTCAAAGCACAAATTCATGCTGCTAAAAAGCTATTCGCAACATCCCGTTGATTTACAATGTTATGATTATTGTGCTCGCTGCCAATTGTGCACGCAAAATGTCACCCTATGTGTGCAATATTGAAAAAGTATTTGGTTCCGAAAATGTTTATTGGCCGTGCTGAGCTGTGGCTGAGTGGTAACTCAGCAAATATACCACTTCCAACTTACTCACCATAGACCGAGGTTCAATCCAACTTTCTCTCCTCTTTAACCGCTGTATCCCCTTGTAATGTGTAATCTGTCTAAATAAAAGCTTGAAAATATGTGAGAGTGGAATTCCCCTTTAATTTAGTAAAATAATTAAGCTACTCATTTTGAATTTACAGGTGGCACTTTGTGTGACCATAAAAGTCTCTGCGACCGGGTCAGTAAAATCACAGTGGATTAATGATCCCATCTATGACTCCTGAACTGTCTTGAATTGCTTAACTTAAAAATGATGGCAAAACTTACTAGTCTGCCCTACACAATATAAATAGAATTACTAGTGTGATGCAAAATTGCTACGGTTTACTATTGTGATGAATAATTGCCATGGTAATTTGGAATGTCCGGTCAATGAGCATTATGGATAATGTAACCATTCTACATTTTCTAAGTTGGTCTACAAATGCATACATCATATGCATTGTGACAGTATAGTTGCCCGGAATTACAGTCATTCTGACAGAAAATGAATGTGTTGGCAGGTTGTGAGGGGCTTTTAACCTTCTCCATCTCCTGGTGGGCACATAACAGATGGCCTTTTGCAGGGTGATTCTGCTTCTACTGCCATGTCCCTATGAATCAACTCCTGATGTCACTATGAATCAACTTCTGCCATCACACTGTGACAAATTTAGCTTGGCCCTGCCATCCAAAACATTCTGTATATAGGATGTGATGGGTGATCTTCAAACCTTTTGGCTTTTCACAAGCAAGGGCCTGGTGCTCATATGAGTAAAAATGTATTTAAAGGGATAATTCATCCAAATGACAAAATTCAATATTAAATTCCTTACCCTGTATGCGGTCTATGGACAAGGTATGACATGGTATTCAATGCTGCACTAGGCAAGCTTAAGTGTTTCAAATTATTTAACTTATATAGTGTTTGAAAGCAGGTCTGGTTGACACAGCCCTCACATACTTAGTGTGATTTGTTTTGTAAAGGAAATTATTTAAAAAAAAATGTTGTTTACTTTTTGATAATTCCCTTTGGAACAGTTGGGCAGCATGAACCTGAGATAAACTGTCATGTAAATCAAAGCCTGTCACTTCTCTCCTGGCTGTCAATCATTTGCTAATGTTTAAAAGGTAAGAAAGTCTGACCCCCAGTCTAATCTAAACAACTGTTCACCTAAACCAGAGATACAGCAACTGGAGATGTGCACTCAAACAGTCATTTGTACATCTGGGAACTCTGTCCACAAAAGGGAAATGTGAAATAGAATTGGATTTGCTGTCTTGAGTCCTGTAATGTGATTGGACCTGATGACTTGTGTGCTCTGGGATTCTGTCTTTCTGTAGCATAAATAATTACTGTGCTATGATCCACTTAAATGTCAATCGTGGTACTAAAGCATTGCGGTGAATGCGAATAAATCATATTTAATTAGCTGTGCTGACTAAGACCAAAAACAGGCTGTTTTGTCTTTTTGAACATACACTGAGTGTACAAAACATTAGGAACACCTGCTTTCTATGACAGACTGACCAGTTGAATCCAGGTGAAGGATATGATCCTTTATTGATGTAACTTGTTAAATCCACTTTAATCAGTGTAGATGAAGGGAAGGAGACAGGTTAAAGAAGGATTTTTAAGCCTTGAGACAACTGAGACATGGATTATGTATGTGTACCATTCAGAGGATGAATGGGCAAGACAAAAGATTTAAGTGCCTTTGAACGGGGTATGGTAGTAGGTGCCAGGTGCACCGGGTTGAGTGTGTCAAGAACTGCAACGCTGCTGGGTTTTTCATGCTCAACAGTTTCCCGTGTTTGTAGAAAAAAAGAGGAGGAAGGGAAGCGCTGCTAAGGGACACAATAGTAGATTTTGGTAGACAGAAGGTGCTCTTTGCTAAAAGGGGTAAATTGGTTATCAAAAAAAAAGGAGGACCAAGGCACTCTTCATATAATTAATTAAAATGCCTTTATTTGTATGGCATGTTCAATGGAAACAAAGTTTTAAAAATCCGACGCGTTTCGGCTGCATGGCCTTCGTCAGGGAGTACAAAGAAATGATAATACAATGTCCTCTTTTGTACAGCTTTATCCAATCATCCCTAATTTGAAGAGGGAGTGGTTACAACATTGATTGGACAACACCTAGCAAGCAATACTATACACATTAAAAAGTTAAATACTGTAGATGTGTTATCAAAAAATTTAACTCCAAGCTAGAAGCATCAGAATGCCTAGAAAGGTAGGTCTAACCTTAAATATGACTGGGCAAAGTGCCAAGAATAGGAAAGCAATCTATTCCATAGTACACTAGAACACAGCAAACATGGACAACAACAGTTTAAACATGGCTGAGGGCAATAGAGCAAAATGTCCACTAGATGACAGAAAATGGACCTGTCATGACCCTACAGGGAAAGTGTGAAATCCATATCTTAATTTAAACCAGGGTACTTAGTGGCCTGTAGTTTGTAAATCCATATCTTCAGTTCAACCAGGGTTCTTAGTGGCCTGTAGTTTGTAAATCCATATCTTCAGTTCAACCAGGGTTCTTAGTGGCCTGTAGTTTGTAAATCCATATCTTCAGTTCAACCAGGGTTCTTAGTGGCCTGTAGTTTGTAAATCCCAAAACTTTCCCTTTGGTTTAGCTATTTAAGACGGCCCCCTTTCCTAATTGAGGCCGGAACCTGATCAATACCTATAGCTTGTAGGGAGGCCATGGTGTAAGGACTTCTAGTGCCTTGCCATGGGATGGTCTTCATTGCCTACCCCGTATGGCGTACTTGTGTTCCGCTAAGCGGTCTTGAAGGCGTCTCTTTGTCCGTCCAATGTAGAACACCTTGCGCTGTGGACATTCCAATCTGTAGATGACATGAGTGGTTTTACAGTTAATGAAATGCTTGACGTGATACTCCATTTTAGAAACAAAATACTTTTTCTTTGCAATATTTCTGCAATGGTTGCACTGGTTGCATTTAAGAGCCCTTGGGTTTATGGTCCGGACAATTTTTTTGAGAGTCAGCAGGAAGATAACTGTGGACTAATTTGTCATTTAGGGTAGGACATCTCTTAAAGCTTATGACTGGTGGCTCTGGGAAGACTTGGCGTAGTAGCGTATCGCTTTCGATGATTCCGCGATTATTTTTTATGATTATTTTAATGTGCTCTGCTTCAGCGCTGTATTTTGTAACAAAGTACACTCTCTTGGATGTATCACGAGGCACTCCCAATCACGACAAGTTCTCTGTCAAGTCGTCTGACCCTTATACCTGCATCTTTCAGGACCTCAACGCTGTAGCCCCGATTCAAGAAGCGATTCTCCAATTCAGCAGATTTGATACTGTAGTCTGTTTCCTGATCGCAAATTCTGCGGACTCTTTGGAATTGGCCATATGGAATGTTTTCTTTTAGCCTTTTGGGGTGAAAGCTGTCTACCCTCAGAATGGTATTCTCATCTGTAGGCTTCCTAAAGATTGATGTGTGCAAACAACCTTTGTCATCTTTACTGATGTCAAGGTCCAAAAAATTAATGTTATCCTTGCTGTACTCCATAGTTAGTTTGATGTTAGGGTTAATTCTGTTAAGGTATTGGTGGAAGGAAATAAGTTCATCTTCTGAGTCGTACCAGAACAGGCAAACATCATCAATATATTGCGTCCCCACCACATAATCCAGTCAAAGAACTGGTTATTAGAAGGATCCAAAATGAAGTCATTTTCCCATTTACCCAAGTACAAACCAGCGTAGGAAGGGCTGTAGGAATGCTTCCATGGCACATCCTTTGACTTGTTTAAAAATACGGTCCTGTAAGACAAAGATGTTTTTTTAAGAGTCCATTTAGTCAGTGAGACAATGAATTCTGTAGGAGGCATTTCAGTCTCAGGCCGGGTACTCAAGAAATGGTGCATACCTGCCAATCCTTGATCATGTTCAATGGTGGTGTATAGAGACTCCACGTCCATGGTGACTAAAAAGGAAGCTGTACCTATATTGCTCAATCCCTTAATTTTGTTCAGAACATCTGTGGTATCTTGAAGATAGGCTGGGAGTGATGGCAGAAAAAGCTTAATGAAGTAATCAATGTACTTAGAGATGGGTTCTGTCAGACTTTCATTACCACTAATGACTGGTCTGCCTGGGGGATTTTCAAGATTTTGTGGACTTTTGGAAGAAGGTAAAAAGAAGCCATATGCCGGACTGCCATTGAAAATAAATTTGAACTCTGAAATGTAGCCATTCTCCTTAGCTTCTGTGAGGATCCCTTTCAATTCAGTTTTTAGGTCCTCTGTAGGGTTGAAGGTAAGAGATTGGTAGAATTCGTCATTGTCTAATTGATGGTAGGCTTCTGTCACATATTTGTCTTTCCTCCACACTACTGTAGCGCCAGCTTTGTCTGCTTTTTTTTAACCCCAATCCATCCAATTTTGGACAATGATTGAACTGTATCCCTCTCTGTCTGAGTTTCCCGTGTTTATCAAGAATGGTCCACCACCCAAACGACATCCAGCCAACTTGACACAACTGTGGGAAGCATTGCAGTCAACATGGGCCAGCATCCCTGTGGAATGCTTTCGACACCTTGTAGAGTCCATGCACCGACAAATTGAGGCTGTTCTGAGGGCAAAAGGGGGTTTAACGCAATAGTAGGAAGGTGTTCCTAATGTTTTGTACACTCAGTGCAACAATAAGCCTCCCACTGGGCACAGACAACATCTATTCCACGTTGGTTCAACATCATTTCATTGAAATTACGTGGAAAGAACGTTGATTCAATCAGTGTGTGCCCAGTGGGCTCCATTATGGAACATTTTGAAGACAATTAAACAGAATGAATTTTGACAATACTAATATCAGAAGGGCCATCATCATCATATCACATTTAGCCCTGCCTTCTGTAATAATCTGACCTTTTTGGCTCGTGATATCAGGGCCAACTACGAAGTCCGGACTGTCCGTTCTTAATAAGCCTGCGACGAGCGCATTGGGAATTGTTATGATGACGTATCGTCACTACTGTGATTGCGTTCCATACTTAGAAAGCAAGGAAATAATAGATACAGAGTCAGTGAAAGGTGGTGGTTCATTTGACCAGATCCAAACCACGGCTTGAATAATACAGAAACTTTTCTTTCAGCACTGTGGACAGCAACCCAGCCGACCCACGGTGATTGTTGATGCATGTGAGTCTATTGCATTGTGCAATATATACAACCTGATTTACTTAAAGAAATACAAGACGGCGTATTTTAATTTAATTTAGTTTAAATGTTAAGCTTAACAGCAATGATAAAGTAATTGTCTCAATGGTGATCAAGAAGGAGAAAAATACAATGCTATTATTCTGTCTCTGCATGTGCAGAGCGTTATGGCACAGACGAACAGCTTTCATCGACTTTTTTTGATGGCACTATGCAGTATGCTGTGTACCAGGACCATGAGTCTACCTGCTGTCGCCGCATACTCAGTCAGGTAACGGTATTTTATGATTTTGTTCTGACTTCTGTTCTGAGATACTCTTACTGATCATTTAAAGAAAAGCTGACTTGAAAAGCATCTTGTTACAGTCGCTGATAGATAGACACATTTGCTATATGGTTACATGGTTATCATAAACAAGCTATCTGACTGTCGGTACTAAAACAATGTTTAAATGATTCTGGTCTTGCTAAATTATTCTGATTGGAAATTGTTGGTGCGTATTAAATATAGTGTATGTTTAGATTCATTTCTGCCATCCGAAGGGAACTTTTAAGAAGAAACTCAAAAGAAAAACGTTATCACATAAAACATTTGGTGAATTCGACTATGTAGCAATTGAGAAATTAAATAATAATGTAATTGGTCAATTATGTATATTGAATTTCATGTGACGATGGACTCACTTATTGCTTCCATTCTATAGGTCAGGGACTGTTGAGACAGATGGAAAGGGTGACTGGGAGCAGAGTCTGTCAATAAATGACATGGAAACCCTTAAACTTCTCTATGATATAATTGCAAGGTAATGGTCACATTCACTTAGTTACATGGTTTGTGATGAAATCAGTCCCTCACTTATGTTTCTCAGCACAGAATCGAATGAAATTGGTTCCTCCTATGGATTTTAATGCACGTCTGTCATACAGGTATCTGTTGATATCTGTTTTCTGATGGGCCAAGTCTGTATTACAATAAAAAATGTAATGTGTTGTGTTGTTAGCCAATGATAATAATAAGGCAACATTGACCTCACATCAGGGTCCACCAACATATTCAGGTTCCCACAGTTTAACTTTTGCACACTAAATAGTGGATACCACCTGATGAGGCTAAAGTTCTTAGCAGTAAATGTCGAACGTCCTAAAGTGCCCGTCACCAGCAATTAATACTTTGTGACTATGACATTTTGCTGAATAATCTGCTCTTGACATCCTGTCTGCAACAATCAAAAGTTAATTCATGTAACTATTGACACTTAACAGAATTTGTCCTGAATCTCAATCTGAAAGCATTTTATTAATCTTTTTTTTTTAGACCAAAAAGACACGCAGATGGTCTCTTCACAAGTGGCTACAGCAAACTTTTAGGTCAGCTTTCGGCCAAGGACTACCTTGAATCCTTGATTGCAAAGCGAGTCAGGTACAACTTTCATATGGTAACCATAAATTGTGCTCTGAGGGACTCTAATTTATCTTGGTCTATACCTCTATTTCTAACATTCATTATGTAGTCAATCAGTACGTTAAATTTCAAATAGGGACGCCGGGGCAGCGCTAAGGTAGGTTGCCCGAAATCAACACCCATGGTGTGAATTGAAGTTTTACAGCTGAGAAGTTCATAGAAGTTTATCATAACAATGTCGCATTTGCGATCCTGCCAGTTCATCCTGGCGATTGAATCACTCTACCGATGTAATACCACCACAATTTGGCTTGACTGACTCGTCAAATGTGTTTATGAGGCCTTAGTAGTATGTGAGGTACTATGTTTGACACGTTATATCTCACTTATATTGCCACATTTCTCTTATTACCGCAACATGATTTGGATTAAAGAACGTTACAATGGGTCGTAACTCAATGTTATATTAATGTCGAAGATTCCCTATTTGTGTTTTTAGCAACCATGCCATGGTTCCCCCAAAAAGTATCTAGTGCTGCCTCAAATCTCCCAGTAGTCAATCAGAAGGGCCTTCGGGGGGAAATGATTCCTGTGTAGTGACCATCGGTTGGTCCTTGTGGTAATGCCCAAGTTGCAGTTCCCCTTAAACTGAATATTTTGAGTCCTTATGGATTGGAATCTCCATGAATATGGCAGAGATCCCTGAAACAATGCCCTGTGCAGGTCCGTACTGCCCGGTCAGAAGTGGCACCAAACTTACGCATGGTTGCATATTTTCAGAGATCACATAGAGCCCCGAGTTGATTATCATGACCATACTGCGATTATATTTTAACACACACAACTCACGCAAATTTGCCCGGTAGAAATGTGTTCAACATTCACTGAAGTTGCTAGGAAGTTTACTACTACAGCTACAGTAAAGTGTAGTAACAGAATAAATAGACTTGGTGACTAACCAAACCACTTGTCCTCCTTAATATTAGCTAGCTAACTATTTATAAAAATGGAATTCAACAATGCCAATAGTGTTTTCAATTTGGCTTGAAAGATCAACTGAAATATGGAACACGTAAGAATGTTGGTTTCGCCACTTGGCATCATTCTATCAGCTATAGTTACAGCACAGACCATACTCTGCAGCAAATACCTGTTAACAGTTCCATCTGAATTATTAGTGCACCCTCCAAGAAATAATGCATATCCTAGAATGTCCTTCAAGCCGATCAGAAATTAGTAGAATTCTTAGCTAATGTTTTTGTTTAGCAAACAGGTAAAAAGAACGACTAATGTGTCGCTGAAACTACTTCATTGCCGTTGGTTATTGCCGTGCATTACTGAGAAATAATGCACACTCTATAATGCTCTTCAAGTCAATCAGAAACTAGTATTCAATAATGCCATAGTATTAATGTTTCAACAACAATTCATAAAGTCTTGTATATCATGGTACAACAATATGTAAACCAGTGAACAAGTAAAACTTGCTTTGAGAAGATGTTATTGTAATAATTTTTTGTTGACTAATTATATTTTCATCTGTAGTAATGACCTCCTGGAGGACCAGTTGCCAGTAAAACACCAGTCAGACACTGTGTTTACAGACAACTACAGTCGCTATGGAAAACAGATGGCCATCAAGAAATACTTGAAATCAGCGCTGTCAAACAAGAGGAGGTAGGAACCAGGACAGGCCTAGTTTTTTAACATAAAAGACTGGACAATATAATTTAAACAGTGTATTTATTTTACCTTTATTTAACCTTTATTTAACTAGGCAAGTCAGTTAAGAACAAATTCTTATTTTCAATGACGGCCTAGGAACAGTGGGTTAACTGCCTTGTTCAGGGGCAGAACGACAGATTTGGGGGATTTGAACTTGCAACCTTTCGGTTACTAGCCCAATGCTCTAACCACTATGCTACCCTGCCGCCCCAAAGCCTGAATGTATAAAGCCTGAATGTAGGTCCAATGTCTATTAAAACTAATTTGTTCTCCAAAACAAATTGAATACTGATGGTTTTACTTTTTGAATTCTAGCTTGGAGGAACCTACTATTCCAGAATTATCCATTAGGAGCGAGCCTTCCTCACAGCAAACCAATGAAGACATCTCAATTCATGAACTCCTCAATAGTCTTTCATTGGTACAGTAGGTCCTGCTTGGATATTAGCATGTTAGTTTCATGCGTTTTTAACTGATGTACAGTACAACGTTTTTATGCTAATTTCTAACAAAACAATTGTGAGTTATTGGTATTTTAAGATACTGTATATTAGCCTCAGTTGATGTACTTTAAATATTCATGAATTATTAATAATATGATACTCAGTTGATATGGTCCCCAATTTCTGTGATTTTTCTGACACAGGGAGACAGGCTGACATCATACACACATCATGCTATTGTGTTTTTATATTATGATGCAAACATTTCTGTTCTTTTTTTCAGACCCTCTAAGGAATATCTTCTAAAGTGAACAAACGGCAAAGCCAGACCAAATTATATTTGACCATTATTATATGTCATGTCATGTAATGTAATTTTTGTTTTAAATCGTTATTTTGCCTCGTGGTACATTTCATGAAATAGCTGTGTAGCTGAGTGATAATCCCAAAAACATGGATGCATCTTCATGGGAGTATTGCAAACTCAACGCATCCTAAATGATTTGACAGTAAAGCATCATCTTTTGCCGATACACTGGAGATTTGCAATGTTGTTTAAATGCATTCACCAGTATTATAATACATAGTACACATGCCAAATAATGTGTTATGCATTACATTTTATTTATGTATCCAGTATTATGTATTTACTTGTCAGTGTTGCAATGTGTGAAACTACAGACATTCTTAATACATTGAGATAACAACGGAGATGGGTGTGTTCAGAAATCTCAGCCTGAGCACAGAAAGGAGTTAAGGAGAGTCGTTTGAAAACATTTGAGTGAGGACGATACAGACTAAAACTCTTAGTAGGTGGCACTGCGGATTTATTTATTCTATTGTAGCATCAGAATAGTCTATTGTTATTTCAAGAAAAAATTATAATAACATGGATGTTTGTTTTTGTGTCAATAAAATGTACGTTTAAGACGGTCAATATTCACCCCTTTCTGCTTCCGTTGGATTTTTCCCCCCAAACTGCAACCCCGTGGGATTTCCCGGTAATAACAATGTTAAATGTTACTATACCCTGGCTGCATCGAACTCATTTGACTTGCCTGCGGGAGGATTTCTGTCACCGCTCGCCAATGGTAACAGGTCTCCGACCCTAGTCGATCCTAGTTGACCCTAGTCGACCCTAGTGTTGATCTAGCATCAGGACCCCCTAGGGCCCTGGTTTTATCATTTGCTCTTATTTGAATTCTGGCGACCAAACAGAACACAAGTGTCAACATGATTATATTCAGAATTTGGTCCAAGGGCAAAGCTGGCGGGATAAGTCACCAAAATGGCATGAGTGTGTCACAGCATCCCGCTGGATGATTCACATTCCTGGAAGAGGGTAATATATATCACTGAGCAGCACACTGACATTTTGTGATGGTGGGCTGAGTGGTGGTGACCAGGACGTGGTGGTTGGCACAACATGGAGGAGTAAAAGGACCCAGGGTTTGACAACAAGCAGGCTTGGCCTATAGGTAGTCCATATGAGAGGCACACTGCATCAATTTAAAAGTATAGATAATGATTATCTGGACATCCAGATTTAAAGATCTGTTTGCCACAAGTTTCTGTTTGCACTCTCAGAAATAAAGGGTTAGATTTGTTATTAAAGGGTTACACACTCTTGTCACTGGATTGGTCAGTGGCAAACCGTGGCTATTGGACCTGTGGGGAAAATAACCTTCCAACACATTGTACCGAACCCAAAAAATCGAGAAAAACAACAACAAAAATTGCATCACTTAATGCACCCAACTGAATCGAACAAGCCTGAGCCACCCCATTGGGGTAAAACAAGTTGAATCAACATTGTTTACACGACATTTGAACCACAAAAAATATATGTGATGACGTTGAATCAACACGGAAAACGAATTGGATTTACAAAATTCATCAACATAAGGGCATTTCATTTTCTTTCTTTTTTTACACAACTTAACCTAAATCCAATGACGTGATTTTTGGGGGGATTTCATGTTGAATTCACATTTTTTGACAACTCAACCAAATATAAAATCAAAACTAGACGTTGAACTGACGGGATGCCTAATGCCATCACTATCACACAATCACCAAAAGCGACAACAGTGACACATCAAAGAATGTGTGTGACAGGCTCATGATGCCGAAAGGACTGCGACCTTAATATTCAGCACACTCCATGTAATGTAGTATACTGTAGGAGAGCACACTTTTTGTATAACATATACGGCCGATATTCTTGGACATCAGGCTAAGCATTCCCCAATCAAAATGTACAATTATTACAATCCATTGCATACATATTTTTCACGTTCATCACACAAAGCAACCGGTGATCTAAAGTTTAACTGCAACAATGTTTCACACGCATAATAATTTGAAAGTTAATCTTGAGTTGGGCGAAGCTAACAAATTAGGGACAACATCCTCTTCAATAAAACCTGCTGCAGCCGCTGTAAACTAGCCTACATCTAGCTAGCTAGACCTTGGGGAAACTACTGCTCGCTATTGCGCAGTGACCTGTCAGCCTTAGAGAAGGCAGAAGTTTCCATAAATTCTACCTTGTATCACCCATTCAATGGCGAGAGATTGTTGCACAAGCATCCATTCACATGATACAGATTGTACAACCCAACAACCCAGGTTGCCCAGATTGTTGAAAAAAAGCCTATTCAATGGTCCACATTCACTCACTAATGTTAAACAAGCATATGCAGTACGACCAAAAGCAGGACAACTGAAAATAAAGTGTGCACTAGCGACTACTACTTCCTCTTACTTACAAAATAAACAAGAGGTAAGCCACATTGTAGGTAATGTCAACAGTTATAATATTAAAGATGTATCGTATGCCAAAACATTATAATGTGTCTCTTATCATTTTTATATTTTTTTGAAACTGGTCTGGTTTTAAAGTTGCCGCCATGCCGCACACGCCTTTATGGGTAATGTATTATTTGGGTTAAAATCTATTACAAGTTCCTTTTTAGCTTGTAAAGCACTTTGAACTGCTGCATAAACAAGATAATTATTACTATTGTTATTATTATTACTCCCTAGTAGCAGTGGTATCAGTAGCAGTAACGTTAGTAGTAGCCTTTGATCATGAAAGCCAAGTCAACAAACAGATTACCGGCAATTTCGAATCCCACCGCACCTTCTCCGCTATGCACCTCAGCCACGCTCAAGGTCCTAAACGATATCTTAACCGCCATCGATAAGAAACAATACTGTGCAGCCGTATTCATTGACGTGGCCAAGGCTTTTGACTGTCAATCACCACATCCTCATCGGCAGACTCAATAGCCTTGGTTTCTCAAATGATTGCCTCGCCTGGTTCACCAACTACTTCTCTGATAGAGTTCAGTGTGTCAAATCGGAGGGCCTGTTGTCCGGGCCTCTGGCAGTCTCTATGGGGGTGCCACAGGGTTCAATTCTTGGGCCGACTCTCTTCTCTGTATACATCAATGATGTCGCTCTTGCTGCTGGTGAGTCTCTGATCCACCTCTACGCAGACGACACCATTCTGTATACTTCTGGCCCTTCTTTGGACACTGTGTTAACAACCCTCCAGACGAGCTTCAATGCCATACAACTCTCCTTCCGTGGCCTCCAACTGCTCTTAAATACAAGTAAAACTAAATGCATGCTCTTCAACCAATCGCTGCCTGCACCTGCCCGCCCGTCCAGCATCACCACTCTGGACGGTTCTGACTTAGAATATGTGGACAACAACAAATACCTAGGTGTCTGGTTAGACTGTAAACTCTCCTTCCAGACTCACATCAAACATCTCCAATCCAAAGTCAAATCTAGAATTGGCTTCCTATTTCGCAACAAAGCATCCTTCACTCATGCTGCCAAACATACCCTCGTAAAACTGACCATCCTACCAATCCTCGACTTTGGCGATGTCATTGTCGTGTCTTTGGCTATGCCGGATTAAGTGTTATGACATGCTATTCTATAAAATACTTTCTCCGTAATTAATATTACCTGATTGAGCTAATCATGTAAATGTTTGGGATAGACCCCCCTTTTCTCAATTTCCGCCTGAAAACATACCCTAATCTAACTGCTTGTAGCTCAGGCCTAGAAGGAAGGATATGCATATTCTTGGTATCATTTGAAAGGAAACACTCTGAAGTTTGTGTAAATGTGAATTGAATGTAGGAGAATATAACACAATAGATCTGGTAGAAGAAAATACAAGGAAATCAACAGACGTTTTTTGTTCTTTTACTGTTGTTGCATCTTTAAAATCAACAAGGGCCAAACATTCAGTTATGATACTGGGGATCATTTCAAATCAGAACATAAGTAGGCAACAGTATTTGACCAAAGTTTCAGATAGATACCTTCAGGAATGAGTGAGGTACATGCCATTGAGCATGAAGTCACCCAGGTGTCCCTCACAAGTTTCCCAAATGTACCCAAGTGGCCGAATTGGTACAATGATACAAATAACTATATACAAAATACAAAACAATTATTCTAACATACCCCAAAACATATATATTTGAAAAATTCAAGAAAAAAAAAATGAATATTTCAACAACAAAAAAACCATAAGACCATAAAAAAAAGAACAAGGGTAACTATTTACACTTCAATGTTCAATCATGTGAAGACTCTCAGTCCTCTACACAATGTTGCACTCCTGATGCCATAGCCCATAGCAGTCTCTCTCTGGTGTGAAACAGAGGGTCACAGCACAGGTGGTGCAGGTGACAGGGGACTTCTTATGGCACAGGGCACAACGAAGCCGCCCTACTGAGCCCCTTTTTCCCTTAGGCACATTCCTGCCTGCAATGATGAATTTCAGCATGTGCGTACCACTGGTTGGAGCAGAAGGGACAGAGGTAGAGGGGACAGAAGGTGCTACAGTGTTCTTGCTGTAGTTAGCAAGCTCCTGGATGAGCAGCTCCCTGAAGGCTAGCTGTGAGATGGGGGGCTGTCCACAGTTCTTGGCCATTTCCTTCTGGAGGATGAAGGAATTCACCACAGCAATGTCAATAAAATGATAAAACAAAGTCTTGTACCATTTCATGGTCTTGTGAAGAACATTGTAGTGTCCTATCAGCGCATCCGATAGGTCTACACCTCCCATGCTCTTATTGTAATCCTTCACAGCAGCTGGAATGGGGACATTTTTGGCGGTCCAAGCGCCTGTAGGACCTTTCAAACGTCAAACAACGTGATCCCCACCGAAGGACTTGTGAATAGTGGAGCACATGACTACTTCTCTGGTGTCCATCCACTTCACAAAGAGCAGGCCATCTTCACGGATCCATCTCATGGTACCCCGCTCAGGCATGTCGTTCACCCTGGTTTTTGGAAAGCCCACTCTGTTGGTCCGAATGGTGCCACAGGCCCACATCTCCAGCTTCCTCAGGTCTGTGAACAGGGTAGGGCTTGTGTAGAAGTTGTCTACAAATAGTTTGTAGCCCTTCCCTAGCAGCTGGAAATCTAATAACTGCATCACAGAGTCATAACTGAGTCCCTTACCGTTCGCACAACTGTTCTTCCCCTCATAGACAAAAAAATTGCACGTGTATCCACACGCAGAATCGGCCAAAACAAACAGTTTGTAACCCCATTTTGTCGGTTTGTTACGCATGTACTGTTTTAGGCCAATTCTGGCCTTTGAGGCTACCATTCTCTCATCTATGGAAAGGTTCTGGGCGGGCTGAAAATAAGTCTTGCATGCCTCAACGATATCGTGGTAGAGAGGTTTAATCTTCCAGAGCTTATCAAACGCTGCCGTGCCTCGTTTCGTCTCGTTGTCCTTATCAACTTCTGGGTCACTGATGTAAAGCGCCCGTGAAATTGTCAGAAACCTTTTGCAAGACATGACCGTTGAGGGGAAAGGCAGTTGATAGAGTGGTGCAGTTTTCCAGTAGTCTTTCAGGGTTTTCAACTTCACCAGCCCCATGTAGATGACCATAGAAAGGTAGCAAAACAGATCTGAAATGGAAATGGCCTTCCATGTCTCTGTCTTGCCTTCCTGCTTCTTAGCGCCGTACTTATTCGTGTTCATCACCAGGGTATCAACAACTGCCGAGGTGAATAACAACTGGAAAAGTTGCATGGGGCTGTATTTGGAAGTTAGGTCCAATTGAGGGCCTACTGGGCGTTTTGGTCGGAAAAGTGGAGGTGGTGGGGCCACATCCTCCTCCAGAACAGAGTGCCAACAGTCCTCCTCCGCTCTGGCAGGTTCCACGCTGGACGCTCTGGACGGTTCCACGCTGCCCTTCCTCCGCTTCTTTGCCGCCGGCTTACCACCCCTTGATGGCCGGGCGGGGGTAGGTGTGGTGCCGGAAACAGCAGGGGTCCAGCTGGATGGACCAGCTTCAGTGGGGGATTTGCACCTTGGCTCCCAATCAGAATCGCTGGGACTGTGAAATAAAGACACAGACACATATTATATATACAATAAGTGACTATGGTGAGGTGTTGTCCATTCCATTTTAGATATAAAATACATGTAAACAATTAGGTAATAATTATACAGACACAGACATACACCCACAATGTAGAGCAATATGTACTTTCTACATTTCAATATACTTGTGTACTTTATATTTCATGTCCTAGTCATATTTTTATATAAGGCAAATAAAATACAAATATCTCAAACAACTCAAATGAATAATATTTGATATTATTAATTTCAAACAACGTTACTCACCGATCCAAAACTGCGTCTTCCCCGTAGAGGAACATCTCCTCAAATTCAGAATCAAAGGATTCATTCTCACTTGATTCATTTTGGTGTTCACTTTCACTATCTCTATCTATTTCGTCAATTATATCGTGTAGGTCCGTGTATTTAGTCTTCGTCTTCGATTTGACTGATTTATTTGCCATTATTCTGCTCTGGAAATGCTCTAAAAAAAACTGAAATGCTGCGCGTAACCTGCGTGGCTGCTTCTTGTAGAATTTTCAATGGCGAATAGCTGTGTGTACGCATGAGTTTCCAACAAAGGCTATTCTTCCCGGGTCGAACCATTACATGTTCCCATTTACCTCAGTTCATTGGCTATCCACCCAGCTAGATTTCAAGAAGATCAGTGGTCATTGGTCCGAAATACAGTCAATCAACGAAGAACAAGTCATTTCATTGGCGCGTAATGAGGTCGTTGTTTGGTGTGTTCAAATCAGTTCCTTTCGGTCAATATGTCCCGGGAAAAGAACCATGAAGTTTGGTTGTTTTACTAACTAACAGAGGATTGCAATGAAACCGAACATGACTGGATAAACGTCCGTTTAGAGTGAGTAATTACAATGAATGTTACGTCCAAAGTTGAAGGACGCTGAATTTTCCCCCCAAGCCGTTTACAAAATGATTCGTGTTAGGCTATAAAAATGGATTATATCGAACAAAACGCCACTTTATTGTTTCGTCGTGACCTTTAGGATTGCCAAAAGAAGAAAATTTCCTAAGGTAATTGATGAATTGTATTGCAATTTCTGACTTTCGTGACTAATCTACTTTGCTGTAACTGTACCTAATGTGTTGTTTACTGATTGATAATCGCTTTTGCAGTGAAGCTTTTCGAAATCGGACATGGTGGCTAGATTAACAAGAGGTATAGCTTTGATTTGGTGTATAACACTTCTGATTTAATTGAAGTTAAATATTTATAATAATGTCATTTCGCCAATTTTTGTGAAACGTTCCGCTAGCGGAACCCCAGTCCTAGACAGGTTAACTAGAGAGGAGAGGCACCACGAAATAATGTTTATAGAGCTGTTATCTTCCGAATAAATTCTTAAAGACCTAGTAATATTTTACATCAACAGCAGTCAATATTAATCTTCACCTTATTTCAGTCTCATCTGAAAGTTGTAAATTCTTGGTTATCTTCACGAACCCTGTCTAACAAGTTGAATCAGCAATACAAAATTGGGTTTCATTATTTATTTACTAAATACCTAACTAAATCACACAATTACATATACACAGAATAAATCATACCTTGATTACAAATTACGTCATAAAGGAAAACGTCCCTAGCGGGCGGAACAGATATGACAGCTTGTTACACAAAAGAAAAGGGGCTGGGTTTGAGTGAAAGAGCGGGAAGACTGAGGAACAAAGGGCGAAGCTGTGCTATCGTAAATACAATATCTTATGCATTCTAAATTTCCGCCCATTTGGAAAAGGAAAATGCAATAAATATTTACTCTGAGCTGTGCTTCGGTAGGTTGGTGGTAGATGGAAGGCCGTGTTGCCCAACCGGGTCCTTTGTCCTTTGAAGAATGTCTCTGCTGCTACTGCTGAGTGGTAGACTGGATACTCTGTCTGTCCTTCCTAACCTGCGTTTGCAGCAGCTGTTGCTAACTCAACGGCTAGGAGGTATCACTTCTGTAGTGAATAAGAGTTCAAAGTTCATACCATTCGCAACCAAAGCTCGTGCTGAGGTTGGCTAAGTTCTGTAGTTGAAATGTTATCTGAACCATTCTGACATAGGACCGTCGTTGTAACGGCAGCCTTCCTCCTCTTCGTCTGAAGAGGGATCGGACCAAGACGCAGCGTAGTTTGTGTTCAACATGTTTAATAAAAGACGATAAACGTGAACACTACACAAATACAAAATAACAAACGTGGCAAAAACCGAAACAGTCCTATCTGGTGCAGCGAATACAAAGACAGAAGACAACCACCCACAAAACCCAACACAAAACAGGCTACCTAAATATGGCTCCCAATCAGAGACAATGACTAACACCTGCCTCTGATTGAGAACCATATCAGGCCAAACATAGAAACAGGAAAACTAGACACACAACATAGAATGCCCACTCAGCTCACGTCCTGACCAACACTAAAACAAAGAAAACACAAAAGAACTATGGTCAGAACGTGACAGTCGTCCTCACATCCTCGGAACAGAAGGTTACATTTTCGTCAATGGCTTATATAGTGGAGGGAGAGGGGTGTGTCTGAAAGGTTTAGAACCCATGTCTCTTCACAGGGGCGGGCAACTGGTTGAGCAGAGCCCTAAACTTATGAAAACCCAAATCTCTCATTTGGAAGCTAAAATTACATTTAATCTCTTCACAAATAAATTAATATTCAAACATTTGAATTAAACAACAATTCCATGTGAATCTGATACCTCTGATGAGCAGACTTTCCACAGTAGAGTTTATGTCATTCTATCATTGATGAGAATGTGGTGGATGACAACCGAACTGACATAATATACCTTAACCTGTCTGGCTCCGGGGTTCCGCTAGCGGAACTCCTCCCACATTCCACTGAAAAGGCAGAGTGCGAAATTCATTTTTTTTTTTTTTGAAATATTTAACTTTCACACATTAACAAGTCCAATACAGCAAATGAAAGATACACATCTTGTGAATCCAGCCAACATGTCCGATTTTTTAAATGTTTTACAGCGAAAACACCACGTATATTTATGTTAGCCCCCCACCAAATACAAAAAAGGACAGACATTTTTCACAGCACAGGTAGCATGCACATAACCAACATAACTAACCAAGATCCAACCAAACTAACCAAGAAACAACTTCATCAGATGACAGTCCTATAACATGTTACACAATAAATCTATGTTTTGTTCGAAAAATTTGCATATTTGAGGTATAAATCAGTTTTACATTGCAGCTACCATCACAGCTACCGTCAAAAATAGCACCGAAGCAGCCAGAGTAATTATAGAGACCAACGTGAAATACCTAAATACTCGTCATAAAACATTTCTGAAAAATCGATGGTGTACAGCAAATTAAAGACAAACATCTTGTGAATCCAGCCAATATTTCCGATTTTTTAAGTGTTTTACAGCGAAAACACAATATAGCATTATATTAGCTTACTACAATATCCTACCACACTACCGCATTCATTCATCAAGGCACGTTAGCGATAGCAATAGGCACGTTAGCGATAGCGAATAAACCAGCAAAATATATTAATTTTCACTAACCTTCATAAACCTTCATCAGATGACAGTCCTATAACATCAGGTTATACATACACTTATGTTTTGTTCGAAAATGTGCATATTTAGAGCTGAAATCAGTGGTTATACATTGTGCTAACGTAGCATCTTTTTCCCAGAATGTGCTGATATTTTTCTAAAACTCACCTATTCTGACCAAATAACTATTCATAAACATGACTACAAAATACATGTTGTATAGGAAATGATAGATACACTAGTTCTTAATGCAATCGCCGTGTTAGAATTCTAAAAATAACTTCATTACGACATCCAGCTTATGTTATAGCGAGAGCGTGCCCAAAATCTGGGCGCTACCTAATAGTACACATGTTCGACAGATATATGAAATAGCATCATAAAATGGGTCCTACTTTTGACGATCTTCCATCAGAATGTTGTACAAGGGGTCCTTTGTCGTGAACAATCGTTGTTTGGTTTTAGAACGTCCTCTTCTCCAGTCAATTAGCACAGAAAGCTAGCAAAGTAGCGCGAAGCTCTCCTTCCTGAACAAAGGCACACAACGCAACACGCCTAACGTCCCGAAAAAATTTCAATAATCTAATAAAACTATATTGAAAAAACATACTTTACGATGATATTGTCACATTTATCAAATAAAATCAAAGCCGGAGATATTAGTGGTCTATAACGACAGCTTTCCAGAAGGCAATCCCAGGCTCCTTCTCGCGCTTTCCAGAAAACAGGAAATGTGTGACACGTCATGCCAAGAGCTTTTATTCCACCTCAGACCAAGATAAACACTCCATTTCTTCTCTCACTGCCTATTGACATCTAGTGGAAGGTGTATGACGTGCATGTATACTTATACGTATCAAGCCCATTTATAGGCAGGCCCTAGAACAGAGCATCGTTTTCAGATTTTCCACTTCCTGATCAGGAGGTTTGCTGCAAAATGAGTTCTGTTTTACTCACAGATATAATTCAAACGGTTTTAGAAACTAGAGAGTGTTTTCTATCCAATAGTAATAATAATATGCATATTGTACGAGCAAGAATTGAGTACGAGGCCGTTTAAATTGGGCACAATTTTCCCCCAAAGTGAAAACAGCGCCCTCTGTCCTCATTAAGTACCACCGCATATGTTCAAATGGTCGGATTACCAGAATATAGTTCATTTCCCCCCAACTTCTGATGTTCCCAGAATCTCTATGTTAACCAAAGGGTTTTCTAATGTCACATCAGTAGAGTAGGGAGAGGAAAGGGGGGGGAAGAGGTATTTATGACTGTCATTAACCTACCCCCAGGCCAACGTCATGACATCATTTACAAAATAGCCTCCAATACCCTACTCAATAAATTGGATGCAGTCTATCACAGTGCACTCCGTTTTGTCACCAAAGCCCCATATACTACCCACCACTGCGACCTGTACACTCTCGTTGGCTGGCCCTCGCTTCATACTCGTCGCCAAACCCACTGGCTCCAGGTCATCTACGAGACCCTGCTAGGTAAAGTCCCCCCTTATCTCAGCTCGCTGGTGACCATAGCAGCACCCACCTGTAGCACGCGCTCCAGCAGGTATATCTCTCTGGTCACCCCCAAAACCAATTCTTCCTTTGGCCGCCTCTCCTTCCAGTTCTCTGCTGCCAATGACTGGAACGAACTACAAAAATCTCTGAAACTGGAAACACTTATCTCCCTCACTAGCTTTAAGCACCAGCTGTCAGAGCAGCTCACAGATTACTGCACCTGTACATAGCCCATCTATAATTTAGCCCAAACAACTACCTCTGTCCCTACTGTATTTATTTATTTAGCTCCTTTGCACCCCATTATTTCTATCTCTACTTTGCACATTCTTCCACTGCAAATCTACCATTCCAGTGTTTTACTTGCTATATTGTATTTACTTCGCCACCATGGCCTTTTTTTGCCTTCACCTCCCTTATCTCACCTCACTTGCTCACATTGTATATAGACTTATTTTTCTACTGTATTATTGACTGTATGTTTGTTTTACTCCATGTGTAACTCTGTGTTGTTGTATGTGTCGAACTGCTTTGCTTTATCTTGGCCAGGTCGCAATTGTAAATGAGAACTTGTTCTCAACTTGCCTACCTGGTTAAATAAAGGTGAAATAAAAAAATAAAAAATGTAGAATTACATTTATTGTGATGGTGTGTTGCAAAGTGTGGCCAAAACCCAAATTAAGATTATACATTTTTTCTAATGATCAATTAGCCTTTTAAAATGATAAACTTGGATTAGCTAACAAAACGTGCCATTGGAACACAGGAGTGATGGTTGCTGATAATGGTCCTCTGTACGCCTATGTAGATATTCCATAAAAAATCTGCCGTTTCCAGCTACAATAGTCATTTATAACATTAACAATGTCTACACTGTATTTCTGATCAATTTGATGTTATTTTAATGGACAAAAAAATTGCATTTCTTTCAAAAACAAGGACATTTCTAAGTGACCCCAAACTTTTGAACAGTAGTGTATTTAATGAGGAGCTTCTTGGAGTCCCTACTGCAGACCAACACGTAAGCTTCTGCTACAGTGGTGTAACGTTATTGCTGACGGAGCGCACCGAAGCTACGCTTCTCAGAATGGTGCTTGTTTAATAAAGTTTAGATCAAAGCTGAATCAATGTCTCACAAGATCACCTATAGTATGTCCATTGTTTCCAGGTTTCTATGAAATTCTATGAAATTTCTATGAAATATGACCTATAATTACTTACAATACAAAGTTTAAACTTTACTTTTTACTACTCTGTTTTCAAGGATCTCACGTCAAAACTGATGGATTTAGCCTCGAGACCTGTCGTCACATCATCAGTCTGTTGGATGTATCCTTTCCTACAGTAGCATGAGTCATTAACTCTCGATATGATATGGAAAAATACACATTTTACTATTCAACATGTGGTATTAGGATATTGTTCTTGTGTGGCACAGTTGGTAGAGCATGGCGCTTGCAACTCCAAAGTTGTGGGCTCGGTTCCCATTGGATAAAAGTGTCTGCTAAATGGCATACATTATGATATGTTCTGCCTTGACCACAATGGCACTGCAAAGTTGGGCCTGGTTGAGTTCCATACTTTGTGGACTAAGATCCAGAAGTATTTGGTAAGATTAAAGGCAGAGGCTATGCTGAGTGTACAATACTGAAACTTTATTTGCATTGAAACTTATCACTGGCATTTGAGTCTGACAATAATTTTAATGTCCTGTAGGAAATCTTCAAAAGTCACGACTCTGACAACTCTGGCACGATGAGCACCCACGAGATGAGGGGGGCATTGACTGAAGCAGGTATTATGGAGAAACGTAGATTTTTTTAACCATTTAATTTACAGAGTGTACAAAACATGCTCTTTCCATGAAGTAGACTGTATGTTTATGGGGCAGTGTCTAGTCTAGGTGTATGTATGTCTATGGTTGCCTAGATTGGTTCTCAATTAGAGACAGCTGTCTATCGTTGTCTCTGATTGGGAACCATATTTAGGCAGCCATATTCATTGGGTAGTTCGTGGGTTATTGTCCATGTCATTACGTAAGTTGCCTGTGTCTGCACTTGTCGTAGTATAGCTTCACGTTCGTTTGTTTGTTGTTTTGTTAGTTTGTCAAGTGTTCTTCGTTTCGTGTCATTAAACGTAGAATGTATTCACTTCACGCTGCGCCTTGGTCCTCCTCTCTTCCACCATACGACGATCGTGACAGACAGTTTAAAGAAGGATTTTAAGCCTTGAGACAATTGAGACATGGTTTGTGTATGTGTGCCATTCAGAGGGTGAATGGGCAAGAAAAAAGATTTACAGTAGGTATCAGTAGGGCTATGGTAGTAGGTGCAGGCGCCAGGTCTCGGGAACATGTTTGGGGGGTATTTTTCTCCCCACTCTGCTGACAACAATTTTTCTCTGCTCATACAGGAGTAATAAAGACCTAGTGCAATAATGATGATTCCCCTCCCCCATTATTATTATAAAAAAATATATATATTGTTTTAATTGGAATTTATCAGAGGGTCCTACCCGTGGCTATGCCAAGCGCACCGGTTTGAATGAGTCAAGAACTGCAACGCTGCTGGGTTTTTCACGTATGTTTCAAGAATGGTCCACCACCCAAAGGACATCTAGCAAACTTGACACAACTGTGGGATGCATTGGAGTCAACATGGGTCAGCATCCCTGTGAAACACTTTCGACACCAATTGAGGCTGTTTTGAGGGCACATGTGTGTGGTTCCCGAATGGCGCAGCAGTCTAAGGCACTGCATCGCAGTGTTGAGGCGTCACTACCGGCTGTGGCTGTGACTGGGAGTCCCATAGGGCGACGCACAATTGGCCTAGCGTCGTCCGGGTGAGGGGAGGGTTTGGCCGGGGGTCTTCCTTGGCTCATTGCGCTCTAGCGCCTCCTTGTGGCGGGCCCGGGCACCTGCAAGCTGACTTCAGTCGTCAGTTGAATGGTGTTTCCTCTGACACATTGGTGTGGCTGGCTTCCGGGTTAAGCGAGCTGGTGTTAAGAAGCAGCGCGGTTTGGCGGGTGATGTTTCGGAGGATGCATGACTTGACCTTTGCCTATCCCGAGCTTGTTGGGGAGTTGCAGTGATGAGACAAGATCATAGCTAACAATTGGAAATTACGAAAAAGGGAGTAAAATTACAACAAAAAAAGACATCTACCTACATGTAACGGAGTATTGCCCTGCATGAAAACATTGCCAACTGTACAGTAACACAGACATATCAGGGTCAGTCAGTAGAACAAATAGCATCATTGCAACACAATGCACTCTTCCTTTATGGAGAGTTGGAGAACCTCTTTAAACACATTTAAAGGGATATTGCGAGATTCCGACAATTAGTGGTAGTTTCGCAAGCCAATGCTAACTAGTGTTTGCGCAATGACTGGAAGTCTACAGGTACGAGAGTGTATGCCAGTGATTCTCAACGGTCACTTGAAGGATTTGAAGGGGTAGTGGGACTTATATAGAATATATTTAAAAATATATATAATTTTGAATGGTAACCGCCACACCTAAACTTTTATTTTGAAAGGATACCGCTCCACCGCTTATTGTTGCTGACTTTACACAACGTTACTGCTACACACAGGCGTGCGTGCGCTGCACTGCTTATTGTTGCTGACTTTACACGTGCAGCATGTCTGCAGTGATGAAATGCTTAGCTACATGACATCAACACAGTAAAACATGATTTGTTGTTTCAACTCATTTCCAGTGATCTAGTTGCGTGGCCTTTTTGAAGCTCAGAGTACTTCACAATAACCAGGCAGGCCACACTGTCACGACTTCCGCCAAAGTCCTTGTTCGGGCGGCGGTCGACGTCACCGGCCTTCTAGCCATCGCCGATCCACTTTTCATTTTCCATTTGTTTTGTCTGTCTTACACACCTGGTTTCAATTCCCCAATTACTTGTTCATGATTTAACCCTCTGTCCAGAACGCCGCAGCCCGTCTGGTGTTCAACTTTCCCAAGTTCTCTCACGTCACCCCGCTCCTCCGCTCTCTCCACTGGCTTCCAGTTGAAGCTCGCATCCGCTACAAGACCATGGTGCTTGCCTACGGAGCTGTGAGGGGAACGGCACCTCCGTACCTTCAGGCTCTGATCAGGCCCTACACCCAAACAAGGGCACTGCGTTCATCCACCTCTGGCCTGCTCGCCTCCCTACCTCTGAGGAAGTACAGTTCCCGCTCAGCCCAGTCAAAACTGTTCGCTGCTCTGGCACCCCAATGGTGGAACAAACTCCCTCACGACGCCAGGTCAGCGGAGTCAATCACCACCTTCCGGAGACACCTGAAACCCCACCTCTTTAAGGAATACCTAGGATAGGATAAAGTAATCCTTCTAACCCTCCCCCCCTTAAAAGAGTTAGATGCACTATTGTAAAGTGGTTGTTCCACTGGATATCATAAGGTGAATGCACCAATTTGTAAGTCGCTCTGGATAAGAGCGTCTGCTAAATGACTTAAATGTAATGTAAATGTCCCCCCATGTCTGTTTGTGAGTAATTGTTTGTATGTAGTAAGGTCCGTTAATGTGGGCTCTCTTTTTTTGTATTGCATTTATATATGTTGAGTAAAGTACGTTTATTTACTCATATCTGCTGTCCTGCGCCTGACTCCTCTACACCAGCTACACACAGATAAATAACTATACTATTAATGACATAACAGACAAGCTTGCCACAGGCTGCAAGTTGAGAATCACTATTCTAACTCAACAACATGACTTTGACTAATAGAACATGTAAACTTAATATAACCCAGTATGTACAGTTGAACAAAGTTCAGATTTAGTAAAGCTTATCTCCGTTTTAAAATGCCTTTATATTTACAATAATTGATTTACTATCAAGAGTACATTGATCGATTCAACAACTTACATTGAAATCAATTAATTCCATCTAGATTGTAATGGCAACAAAATAGTCCTATTGTGTATTTCAGAACATGTATTACACTATGTATTAACAAACAAATACATTTGCAACAATGTACTGTTCCCTAGAATGCATTTTGATAGTCATGAGAAAAAAAAATCTAACAATGCATATTTGTAGATGGGGTTCGGCAGGTAGCCTAGTGGTTAGAGCATTGGGCCTGTAACCAAAAGGTTGCTAGATCAAATCCCCGAGCTGATAAGGTAAAAATCTGTCATTCTGCTCCCGAACAAAGCAGTTTTCTTAGGTCGTCATTGTAAATAAGAATTTGTTCTTAACTGACTTGCCTTGTTAAATATAAAGTTTTTTTTTTTTAAGTATTTGGGTGCATTTACATGGGCTCCCACTAATTGGTCTTTTGACCAATATCAGCTAAGAACATTATTTTCTTAAGATAAATGTTTTGTCAAAAAAAAATATATATTCCACTGTCCAATAAACCCATACACATTTGTAAATGACACCATTGAAAATGGTTTTATGGCATGGTAAAAACAAAATCAAACAATGAACAAAGACAACCATCAGAATGGTTTCTAGTTGGTGTTGAGTGTGAAAAATTCTAACATGCTGTAAACATTTTCAGAATGCACTGTAGTTAATAATGGGAAGAGATGATAGCAAATCAATGGTCTCTAACAAAAAGACGGTTGTAGTTTGTAGACTGAGGGTCACACGTAAAAATAGGGTAACTTAAATCTTCCCAAAAACAGAGATTTGTAAGATTTAGGCAAATAACAGCATCGTTGTACGAGAAATTAACTCAACTACTGCGAGTAAAACAAAAACACACCAATTAGTTGTCTTAACGAAGAAGACGGTTCTTCAGCCCATGCACTTTTGCTGTACAGTTTTCTGCACCAATCTTCAAGAATATTTTCTGGACTACCTCAAACATTTTGGGTAATCCATGTTCAGACAATAAAGAAGTCCAATCAAAGTGGCAAAGGCATTTGGGACATTGTGAAGTTCATGTATGATCACCTGCTCTTCTATCACAAGGGCAACGTCCACATTGTCAACTGGCATTGGGTCATCTGCTGCAGCTCCATCCACAACTACAAGGATACCGATTTTCACTCCGCTGGGGAATTCCTCAGAATCAGTTGTCTTCTGAAAAGCAGAACAAAAATAGGCAAATGTTAGAGGCATTGCCCTACAAAACATCCTCCAATAGAATTTTTCTTTGAAACTGTCTGCAAATGTACTGTTGCATATTGAAGCGTTAAACAAGCATGGTCCTTAAGCACATCAGTCAACCATGATTGCTCCCAGGTCTAGATAGAATGCGTTCTTAGTTGAGGTATAACATGGTCTGTTCTTTTCCTATTTGCAAAAAACATGGGTCGTCCATCACTGAAAATGAGGGGGAAACCCATGTAAAGCCTCATCTACAGTGGGGCAAAAAAGTATTTAGTCAGCCACCAATTGTGCAAGTTCTCCCACTTAAAAAGATGAGAGAGGCCTGTAATTTTCATCATAGGTACACTTCAACTATGACAGACAAAATGAGAAAAAAAAATCCAGAAGATCACATTGTAGGATTTTTAATTAATTTATTTATTTGCAAATTATGGTGGAAAATAAGTATTTGGTCAATAACAAAAGTTTCTCAATACTTTGTTATATACCCTTTGTTGGCAATGACAGAGGTCAAACGTTTTCTGTAAGTCTTCACAAGGTTTTCCCACACTGTTGCTGGTATTTTGGCCCATTCCTCCATGCAGATCTCCTCTAGAGCAGTGATGTTTTGGGGCTGTTGCTGGGCAACATGGACTTTCAACTCCCTCCAAAGATTTTCTATGGGGTTGAGATCTGGAGACTGGCTAGGCCACTCCAGGACCTTGAAATGCTTCTTACGAAGCCACTCCTTCGTTGCCCGGGCGGTGTGTTTGGGATCATTGTCATGCTGAAAGACCCAGCCACATTTCATCTTTAATGCCCTTGCTGATGGAAGGAGGTTTTCACTCAAAATCTCACGATACATGGCCCCATTCATTCTTTCCTTTACACGGATCAGTCGTCCTGGTCCCTTTGTAGAAAAACAGCCCCAAAGCATGATGTTTCCACCCCCATGCTTCACAGTAGGTATGGTGTTCTTTGGATGCAACTCAGCATTCTTTGTCCTCCAAACACGACGAGTTGAGTTTTTACCAAAAAGTTATATTTTGGTTTCATCTGACCATATGACATTCTCCCAATCTTCTTCGGGATCATACAAATGCTCTCTAGCAAACTTCAGACGGGCCTGGACATGTACTGGCTTAAGCAGGGGGACACGTCTGGCACTGCAGGATTTGAGTCCCTGGCGGCGTAGTGTGTTACTGATGGTAGGCTTTGTTACTTTGGTCCCAGCTCTCTGCAGGTCATTCACTAGGTCCCCCCGTGTGGTTCTGGGATTTTTGCTCACCGTTCTTGTGATCGTTTTGACCCCACGGGGTGAGATCTTGCGTGGAGCCACAGATCGAGGGAGATTATCAGTGGTCTTGTATGTCTTCCATTTCCAAATAATTGCTCCCACAGTTGATTTCTTCAAACCAAGCTGCTTACCTATTGCAGATTCAGTCTTCCCAGCCTGGTGCAGGTCTACAATTTTGTTTCTGGTGTCCTTTGACAGCTCTTTGGTCTTGGCCATAGTGGAGTTTGGAGTGTGACTGTTTGAGGTTGTGGACAGGTGTCTTTTATACTGATAACAAGTTCAAACAGGTGCCATTAATACAGGTAACGAGTGGAGGACAGAGGAGCCTCTTAAAGAAGAAGTTACAGGTCTGTGAGAGCCAGAAATCTTGCTTGTTTGTAGGTGACCAAATACTTATTTTCCACCACAATTTGCAAATAAATTCATTAAAAATCCTACAATGTGATTTTCTGGAATTTTTTTTCTCATTTTGTCTGCCATACTTGAAGTGTACCTATGATGAAAATTACAGGCCTCTCTCATCTTTTTAAGTGGGAGAACTTGCACAATTGGTGGCTGACTAAATACTTTTTTGCCCCACTGTATCTATGTTTTAGCAATTAGCTCCTTAGACAACATTCATTATATTAAACGTGCACTGTGTACAATTCCGCCTCTTCTACTTCCTTTTTAAATGATCAGCTTACATTTATTTAAAAAATATAAAAAGTTATTTAGATAGGACAATGATTCCCTATAATAAGCAATTCAGTTGTTACGCACAGCCTAAAATGCTAAGTTTATATTGAAGACGGACCGGCGCGAGCCCACTGACGAACAATGTTGAAGCTAAACTGATTGCAATTCCTGTTCAAATGGCAAAATCAGCTCTGCATGGTGTAGGGATTAATTGTCCTATCAAAATCGCTTTTTATATTTTTTAAATGACAAGAAATATAGTTTTTACAGCTTTTAATTCTGTTAATTGTCAAACAATAGGGAATTTGACATATCACACTGCATTGCAGTATTGTGTGCTGCCATACACCAGGGATGTGTTATACGTTCAAATATGCTAAAACTTGAGCATACTTACATTTCACAAACGTCAACAACAGCTATCAATAGTTGTTTACATGGTAGTTAGGTATTATCGCCCAAACCTAGTATTGTGTTTGATGTATGGTCCAGACTGTTGCTTTGCAGTCCAAGATAACGTTGTCCAAGATAAAGATTTTGTTTCTTCTTGACAAAAAGCATGCTAAATCACTATTCTCAACTGAATGTCTGGCAAGGGAGAAAGGTTGAGTAAAAGTAGAACAAATAAAACATTGCTAAAAGAGATGTCCTTATATACTGTAGTTGGTTCACATTTGATTTGGCCTGTATGTTATAATCACTTCAGATGGCGACAGACATTCAACTTGACTCCATTGAACGTTACAGTGCATCATAATTCATAGGAAATTTCACTCCTGGGAGAAAGCATACGTTTATGTTGTAGGGTTGTATACCCCACATGTCTTCAAAAAATTGGTTGGGTCTTCTCGGTAGGAAGTATGGCAAGCCTCGGAGCACAGCCTCTCTCTTCCTTTGATTGGAACTCTTAACAACAAAAGCACAATTGACTGTTTTATGACATTGTTATTGTGGTTGTCAATGATAAGGTCTCATCCCCAATATTGATGTGTATTTAAAAAGGTAGCAATTATCAATACACCAAAACGTAGGTAATAACTGTACAGAAGACTTTAATGTCAATATAATCTAACCTACAGCTTTGTCAAGACCGTCCATAAGGTGTTTTAGCTCCGTCCCTCCACCACTATTGGCTCGGTAGAATTCAAGGAGCTTGGAAAGATGACTGTTCAGGCCTTCATAAAATGTCTTCTTGAGGTCCACAGACACCAGTCTCATGAACTCCAGAGCAACCTGTTTGAAGAGCACAACATACCAGGGAAGGAATTTTAGGGACGAGGCCATTATGCCTTAAGGGGGTGCCTAATCCGCCAGTGCACCAAAACAATCAGCCAGGCTATCAAGCAAAATAGCCAATTACATTGCTACAAAAAAAATAAAACACTTGTTAAAAAACACTATAAGCAGTTAATGTAGGAAAGTGATTAAAATGATCCGCTGCCACTTTCAGACCAAAGGGTTACCATGTTAATGGGGCTACAGTACTTATACTGATTGGGGGGAAATATATTTTGATTATGCAGTTTAAACTGAAAACAACACTGAAAAACCAGGAAGCATGTGATTAAAATATACATAGCTAGGAAACATGGAAACTAGCTAAGTCTCAGTTGGGATCATTTAAAATGTATCTATGACAGCCTGTGACTGCCACTGCACTCATTGTTAAATAAAGTTAAGGGATTCAGAGTCAAGCTATGAAACTAAATGACAGAAATACTTTGAGAACAATAGTTTATAGCCATAATTGACTTCAGAAAATGTGAGTGAAACGTTTACACTGTATAGAGCCCTGCATTTGTGTGACCTATAAACAGTCAGAGAATTTTTAAACCCAGCCTAAGACCACTACAGATAAAATGAATACATTTTTGGAAAGTGTATTACATTGATAAACTTATGTAGTTCCTTGTGTCCTCTAATCACCATCTCAAAATGCACAAAGTGTCACATCTGCTCCTGCTACGCCCTCTGTTGGTCGTCCGGTGTCTCCTTGACCTACAGTTCTTTCCCTGTACTCTCTCTCTCCCTCTCTGTTTAATTGTGTGGTTGGAGACAGGTGTGCTGGAGTCAGAGCAGATCCCTACCAGCTGCAACTCATCCATAAATCAAGACCTCTACATATACCCATTCCTGCCACTTCCACTCTGCCAGATCGTAATCTCTGCTCAGTCAGTTATTATTCTAGCCTTTTGTCTTTTCTCAAGAGCCCGTTGCTCTGCTGTGCTCTGCTTGTTTCCCTGCCGTACACCATTTTTTGTCCTCTCCTTGCAGTACCGCTCTGTCTCCTGTTCCACATCTCACCACCAACCACCTTGCTCTGGCTTTCACTCCCCACCATTTTACCTTGGATTCCCCTCAGGACCTGTTTCCCTGTTCTGCTCAGCCAACCTCACTCTACACTCCTGGTTTTTACAACTCATCTGAGCAACCCTGGTTCTGCACTTCATATTTCTGTGTTCAATAAACATTTTTGGTGCATTCATCCCGGCTTCCTCTTCTGAGTCCGCTCTTGGGTTCCCCCCCTTCGCTCCTCGTGACACAAAGGTCTGAAGGGAGACAAGCTCTTGAAGTATGAGAAACTGTGTATATTATTAATTTCAACAATCACCGAAAATCTTATTGAACCTGTTGCAGATTTTAAATAAGCACTTGTCTTTCTGTGAACAGCGCTGGCCATCTAGATTTAATGTCAATCACAAGGGGCTCATCTTCCCCAATCTCCTTTCTTCTTAATGAGAAAGTAGTCATCATTGTTGCGTCAACAGTTACCCATTCAAGACTTATTTTCTGAATCTCTTCTTGCATATACTCCTTGTTGTTGAAATGACATCTCAAATGAGAAAAGTACTGCTTAACATTACAGGGCTCAGAAAAATTTCAGAGTTCACATTTTATACAAGCAGTAACTGTTTCATGAACATTTCTTTGGTGTTGAGTCAAATGCTTCTTGAGTGCTGTTTCTGTTTCAAAGGTAGTCTTGATTGATAAATGGTAATGGACAGGTTCTTGCATAATGTCCATGCTTCAATTTGTAATGTCTAATAGAGGTCGACCGATTACTCGGAATGGCCGATTAATTAGGGCCGATTTCAAGTTTTCATAACATTCGGAAATCGGTAATTTTGGATGCTGATTTTGCATTTTTTTTATTTATTTTTTACCCCTTTGTTTAACTAGGCAAGTCAGTTAAGAACCCATTCTTATTTTCAATGACGGCCTAGGAACAGTGGGTTAACTGACTTGTTCAGGGGCAGAACGACAGATTTTTACCTTGTCACCTCAGGGATTCAATCTTGCAACCTTACGGTTAACTAGTCCAACGCTCTTACCACCTGCCTCACAAGGAGCCAGCCTGTTACGCGAATGCAGTAAGAAGCCAAAGTAAGTTGCTAGCTAGCATTAAACTTATCTTATAAAAAACAATCAATCAATAATAATCACTAGTTATAACTTCACATGGTTGATGATATTAGTAGTTTGTCTAGCGTGTCCTGCGTTGCATATAATCGATGCAGTGCGCATTCGCGAAAAAGGACTGTCGTTGCTCCAACGTGTACCTAACCATAAACATCAATGCCTTTCTTAAAATCAATACACAGAAGTATATATTTTTAAACCTGCATATTTAGCTAAAAGTAATTCAGGTTAGCTGGAAATATTAACCAGGTGAAATTGTGTCACTTTTATTGCGTTCATTGCACGCAGAGTCAGGGTATACGCAACAGTTTGGGCCGCCTGGCTCATTGTGAACTAATTTGCCAGAATTTTACGTAATTATGACATAACATTGAAGGTTGTGCAATGTAACAGGAATATTTAGACTTATGGATGCCACCCATTAGATAAAAACGGAACGGTTCCGTATTTCACTGAAAGAATAAACGTTTTGTTTTTGAGATTATAGTTTCCGCATTCGACTATATTAATGACCTAAGGCTCGTATTTCTGTGTGTTATTATGTTATAATTAAGTCTATGATTTGATAGAGCAGTCTGACTGAGCGGTGGTAGGCAGCAGCAGGCTCGTAAGCATTCATTCAAACAGCACTTTTGTGCGTTTGCCAGCAGCTATTGTGCTGTTTATGACTTCAAGCCTATCAACTCCCGAGATTAGGCTGGTGTAACCGATGTTAAATGGCTAGCTAGTTAGCGGGGTGCGCGCTAATAGCATTTCAAACATCACTCGCTCTGAGACTTTGAGTAGTTGTTCCCCTTGCTCTGCATGGGTAACGCTGCTTCGAGGGTGGCTGTTGTCGATGTGTTCCTGGTTCGAGCCCAGGTAGCGGTGAGGAGAGGGATGGAAGCTATACTGTTACACTGGCAATACTAAAGTGCCTATATGAACATCCAATAGTCAATGGTATATAAAATACAAATCGTATATAGAGAAATAGTCCTATAATTCCTATAATAACTACAACCTAAAACTTCTTACCTGGGAATATTGAAGACACATGTTAAAAGGAACCACCAGCTTTCATATGTTCTCATGTTCTGAGCAAGGAACTTAAACGTTAGCTTTCTTACATGGCACATATTGCACTTTTACTTTCTTCTCCAACACTTTGTTTTTGCATTATTTAAACCAAAATGAACATGTTTCATTATTTATTTGAGGCTAAATTGATTTTATTGATGTATTATATTAAGTTAAAATAAGTGTTCATTCAGTATTGTTGTAATTGTCATTATTACAAATACATTTAAAAAAAATCTAAAATCTAAATCAAAGGCTTTTTTGGTCCTCCAATAATCGGTATTGGTATCGGCGTTGAAAAATCATAATCGGTCGACCTTAAATGTCTAATAAGGATGTGTTGATTTGATGTGTCAAATCTGCAGTACTTACAGTTCCAGTTTATCCATTGAAGGAATGCTTTTGGATTTCCAAGAATCAAAACAATTATGTTGCCTTAACACTTTAGTTAATATGTTAATAATTAACAAATTATTCTGAATTTGATTAACAAATTCAAGATATAAGTGCTTTCTAGGTAAACCTATTTACTAACTGCAAAATTCATTTTTATAACATGGTTTGTTTAACGTAACATCTCATTACACTCAAACTAACAATTGTAAAATAACAAAATATATGCTAACGTTACTACTTGCAAGATTAGGCTAATTAATCATTAGAATACTCTTAGCTAGGTTTTTAAATCATATATTTTTGAAAAAACAAGGGTTTAAAACCCAATACTAATTAGAAGCATGGCTAGCAAACATCTTTCCATTGTACTATTATGCAGGTGTCACGATCGTGTGGAGGAGAGACGGACCAAAACGCAGCATGTGGAAAATAAGCCATCTTCTTTTATTATAACGACGAAGATGAACATGAAACGAAACACTTATACAAACTATACAAAAACAACAAACGACCGTGAAGCTACCAACGCAAGTGCACACACAAACTACTTACGTTCAACATAGACAATTCCCCACAAACAGCTAAAGCCTATGGTTGCCTTAAATATGGCTCCCAATCAGAGACAACAATAACCAGCTGTCTCTAATTGAGACCCAATTCAGGCAACCATAGACTTTCCTAGATACCTACACTCAACCATAGACACAGCTAGACTACTATACTAAACATAAACCCAACTACTCTAATAAACCCCCTAAACCTTACAACCACCCTAGACACTACAAAAAACACATACATTCCCCATGTCACACCCTGACCTAACTAAAATAATTAAGAAAACAAAGAATACTAAGGCCAGGGCGTGACATAACCCCCCCTTAAGGTGCGAACTCCGGGCGCACCAGCACATAGTCTAGGGGAGGGTCTGGGTGGGCGTCCGTCCACGGCGGCGGCTCCGGCACTGGTCGTGGTCCCCACCCCACCATAGTCACTACCCGCTTTCTTAACCCCACTGGAATAAGGGGCAGCACCGGACTAAGAGGCAGCACCGGACTAAGGGGCAGCACCGGACTAAGGGGCAGCACCGGACTAAGGGGCAGCACCGGACTAAGGGGCAGCACCAGGATAAGGGACAGCACCAGGATAAGGGACAGCACCAGGATAAGGGGCAGCACCAGGATAAGGGGCAGCCCCAGGATAATGGGCAGCCCCAGGATAATGGGCAGCCCCAGGATAATGGGCAGCTCCGGACTGAGGTACGGCAGCTCCGGACTGAAGGGCAGCACCGGACTGAAGGGCAGCACCGGACTGAGGGGCAGCACCGGACTGAGGGGCAGCACCGGACTAAGGGGCAGCACCGGACTAAGGGGCAGCCCCAGGATAAGGGGCAGCCCCAGGATAAGGGGCAGCCCCAGGATAAGGGGCAGCCCCAGGATAAGGGGCAGCCCCAGGATAAGGGGCAGCTCCAGACTGAGGTACGGCAGCTCCGGACTGAAGGGCAGCACCGGACTGAATGGCGGATCCTGGCTGGCTGGCTCTGGCGGATCCTGGCTGGCTGGCGGATCCTGGCTGGCCGGCTCTGGCGGATCCTGGCTGGACGGCTCTGGCGGATCCTGGCTGGACGGCTCATGGCTGGCTGACGGATCTGGCTGCTCATGGCTGGCTGACGGATCTGGCTGCTCATGGCTGGCTGACGGATCTGGCTGCTCATGGCTGGCTGACGGATCTGGCTGCTCATGGCTGGCTGACGGATCTGGCTGCTCATGGCTGGCTGACGGATCTGGCTGCTCATGGCTGGCTGACGGCTCTGGCAGATCCTGTCTGGTTGGCGGCTCTGGCAGATCCTGTCTGGTTGGCGGCTCTGGCAGATCCTGTCTGGTTGGCGGCTCTGGCAGATCCTGTCTGGTTGGCGGCTCTGGCAGATCCTGTCTGGTTGGCGGCTCTGGCAGATCCTGTCTGGTTGGCGGCTCTGGCAGATCCTGTCTGGTTGGCGGCTCTGGCAGATCCTGTCTGACGAATGGCTCTAGCGGCTCCTGACTGACTAACGGCTCTGACGGCTCGGGACAGACGGGCGGCTCTAATGGCTCGGGACAGACGGATGGCTCAGACGGCGCTGGGCAGACGGATGGCTCAGATGGCGCTGGGGAGACGGATGGCTCAGATGGCGCTGGGGAGACGGACGGCTCAGATGGCGCTGGGGAGACGGACGGCTCAGATGGCGCTGGGGAGACGGATGGCTCAGATGGCGCTGGGGAGACGGATGGCTCAGATGGCGCTGGGGAGACGGATGGCTCTGGCCGGATGAGGCGCACTGTAGGCCTGGTGCGTGGTGCCGGAACTGGAGGCACCGGGCTAAGGACACGCATCTCAGGGCTAGTGCGGGGAGAAGGAACAGGGCATACTGGACCCTGGGGACGCACATTAGGCCTAGTGCGTGGTGCCGGAACTGGTGGTACCGGGCTGGGGACACGCATCTCAGGGCTAGTGCGGGGAGCAGCAACAGGACGCACAGGACTCTGGGAACACACAGGAAGCTTGGTGCGTGGTACCGGACTGGAGACACGCACCATAGGGCTAGTACGTGGAGGAGGAACAGGGCACACTGGACTCTCGAGGCGCACTATAGGCCTGGTGCGTGGTACCGGTACTGGTGGTACCAGGCTGAGGGCACGCACCTCAGGAAGAGTGCGGGAAGAAGGAACAGTGCGTACAGGGCTCAGGAGACGCACAGGAGGCTTCCCAACCTTACCTGGTTGTATGCTCCCCCATATCAACATCTCTCTCTCTTCGCTCTCCTCCAATAACACCAACAACTCCTCAAATGTCTCATAATCTCCCATCCTTTCACTTTCCTCCAATCTGTCCAATAACTCCTCCACATTCTCCGACTCATACCTTCGTTTAGCCAACTGCTCCTGATGGTAAGCACGGGGAACTGGCTCAATTCTCCCACTTGACCCAGCCACACTCCCCGTGTGCCCTCCCCCAAGAAATTTTTGGGGTAGCCTCTCGGGCTTCCAGCCACTCTGCCTTGATTTACGCTGCTTGGTCCCATGTTGGTGGGGAATTCTGTCACGATCGTGTGGAGGAGAGACGGACCAAAACGCAGCATGTGGAAAATAAGCCATCTTCTTTTATTATAACGACGAAGATGAACATGAAACGAAACACTTATACAAACTATACAAAAACAACAAACGACCGTGAAGCTACCAACGCAAGTGCACACACAAACTACTTACGTTCAACATAGACAATTCCCCACAAACAGCTAAAGCCTATGGTTGCCTTAAATATGGCTCCCAATCAGAGACAACAATAACCAGCTGTCTCTAATTGAGACCCAATTCAGGCAACCATAGACTTTCCTAGATACCTACACTCAACCATAGACACAGCTAGACTACTATACTAAACATAAACCCAACTACTCTAATAAACCCCCTAAACCTTACAACCACCCTAGACACTACAAAAAACACATACATTCCCCATGTCACACCCTGACCTAACTAAAATAATTAAGAAAACAAAGAATACTAAGGCCAGGGCGTGACAGCAGGTTATCAAACTATTTCCAAGCTAGCTAAACGCACTTTAACCAGCATATGTGCAAGTTCGGCAACGTGTTCAAACGGTCCTAACTAATACTATGCTAGCTAACACCATGCTAGATAGTGCGATTCTATCTAAAAGCATACTAGCTAAATGCCACAACATACCCTGTCAAATTTACTTAGCTATACATGCCTATATTTGATGTTTGGCTAGCAAGTCACTGAATACAACCACAATAGTAAAATAAACTGATAACAGCTCATTACCACCCAATCTATTAGTAATTATAACTACAAGCATAGCTACAGTTGGCTTTTGTAGATAGCTACTGTTATACAGGTTATCAAACAAATGACAAGTTAGTCAGCATGTCTGCAATTTGGCGCCATGTATGCTGCTGGCTAGAGCGGTACTATTTAACAGTATGATAACAGCAAGCTTAGCTACAATTATACTACAGGACACGTAGCAGAATTGCACAAGTAATCTGATTTAAACTTGCCAAACGTAGCCAAATATCTGTTTTTCTTCTAGCCAAATTACCATTTTAACCTTGAGCGTGTGCGGTGCTAACCAGTTAGCTATCATGTAACATAGTGGCTAATGTCCTTGCTATTCTTGTGCTGAAAAGTTATCATAATTGTTTATAAAGGCACTTGTTAACTTACCCAATAAATATTTATACCGTGTAGGTTACCAAGTAGGTAAATAACATGCTAGTGGTTGTATTGTTTTAAAGGAGATACTCAACTTTTTCCAAGCTTCTCACTCCAGCTTGGAAAGCTGTTGAATGCAGGAGTTGCCGAAGCGCGGTCTTGATCAAGCCACTTCCTGAAATGACGCCGCCGCCTATAAATTACCACTGAGTTATAAAATAAATTGTGCTAGTATGACAACATTATACACTTTTGTTGATTACTATTGATTTGAATTGATTACTAGAATTACAAGGAGCAAGTGCTAAACCAAATTAAGTTTGATCTATATCCCCTATCAATACGCAAACAAGGAGCAAGCTCTACACAAACATCACACAATGGGATAGGTGATCTGATGCATTCCAAGTGTTTTTTTGTAGTTAATCTCATTTATAACCAATTGTAACATTACACATATTACTTTCACTATATTGGCCTCACCAAACATGAATTGCTAGATGGCTAGCCATGAAAGTTTAGGCCCAATATTAGGATCACTAATACATGTGCATGCATAGAGAAATAGTATATGTAAATCATTCTCCTACAGTTAAGTCAGTTACCAGACGCTCTTATCCAGAGCGACTTACAGTTAGTCTTACAGGAATAAGCAATAGGCCTCCTTGCTAAGCAAGCAGCTTGGCCTTAGTTACACATGTGTAGACCTTCACGCAGTAAAAACCTGTAACCCTCAGCTAACACAATATGAAACCATAGCCCATACAATTGACACAGTTCATGCTGTGGCTACATATTCTTTAACATTTGTGGCATTGGTGTCAGAAATAAGAAAATTAGATATTGCATGTTGTTATATTTGTTCCTTATATAATGACAAACCGGGGCGTAGGTTTAACTACTTTTAATGAACATATACTTCAGCTAGAAAACTCCATGTTTAGCCATGCAAGGCATTCTTTAACCATCTGCCTCCCGCATAGCCTGCTGGGTAATGTAGTCTAAATGTTATTAACACATAACAACACACATGTGACCTTTGCCCTCACAGACAAAACATGCATTTATTGGCTACAAGGAATATGGTGGAAGTCACTCCAGCAAAGTTGCACCAATCAAATTCCATTTAAAACAAACCGATCCACAAAATGACAATTGTTGGCACCCCATAGGGATTCTTACTTGGTGGGAGCTGTATGGTGGCCTTCCATGGCTCCCTTTAACTGGGGTATAAAAAGAAGGTGCATGGATTATGCATTTTTCATCAATCACAATCACAAGGATTTGTAGTTATCCTAACTTGACATTTAAAGTCAAAGCAACTGTTGTCTTTATTTAGTTCATTTGACTTATTGGATCTAATTTGAAAGTTGAGGGAACACATAGTTCATAGCCGACTCAACTTGATTTTATAAGTTAAGACAATGTAATGACTGGTAGTTATTATAACTTGCCATGTTTCGTCAGCACAACTAGGATCTTGTTTTAGTTTATTTGACTTGTTAGTTCTGATTTGAAAGTTGACTGAGCAAATTGTTCTTTGCTAACTGAACTTGATTTTATATGTTTATAGCTTTTATTGAGTTGAAGTCAACTTAACATGATTTGTCAAATCAACACATTTTGCAAATGTAGTTGACTTGAATAGATAAAATAAGTTATTTTGACTTTTTTTTACAGTGAATAAATGTCTCAAACTGAAGAAACACCCCCAGTTTTCCCACTGATGAGTTATTGTGCAGTATGTTAATTATTATTGTTAATTAATTCTGACATTAATATTACATTTTATTGAACTGGTTAAAAATGTACACCTTTTCAAGGTTGAAATAACTGATTATGAAATCCTAATGATTGTTATTTTTTTCTATTTTAAACACTGCTATGTGTTACTGTTCATTAACATTACTGGACTGGTTTCGATGTCATGTTCTGAATCTGATAATTTATTACACCCACTCCTGAACTGGTCGCCTAATTAAATGGCTTATTCTCTTGAATTGATATTTTCTCAGTTAATATGGCTGTGTAACGACTTTCTTTAATGCCATAATAGTAACCCATTGAGATGGTCTATTTTGCAAGTGAGGCCTGCCCAAGAAGGCAGATGCAATACAACATTACAAAATATAGCTGCAATACAACATAATATTGGGTCACTACTCAATTGTTATTGTCAATTTTGGGTCCCCAAGCTAAACCAGTTGAAAACCACTGGTGTATGCTAGCTGCTTGTGTATGCTATCTCGCAGTATCCCTTTAAAGTTGCAATAATGCGGCTTACTGTATGTTGCTCCTAACACAACTACTACTGCCACAACACTCCTACTTTTGTAATATTATCAATTCAAATGCATTTGTTTGTTAATTGCAAAAAGTTATTCGAATGCAGCATCATGCTGGTTAATTTACCCCCATGTCACACAACAACATTTACATGGGTCAGTACATAACTAATTGTGGGATTAGGACTTGGTTGAAATGCTGGGCCAGGTTTTAATTATTATGCTTATTATTATCGCAGGGTTTCAGCTTCACAGCGAGGTGCTCCAGCTAATTGTGTCCCGCTATGCTAACTCAGAGTACGCCATTGATTTTGACTGCTTCATGGGCTGCCTGATACGACTGGAAATGCTATTTAGTGAGTGGTTTTTGACTTCATAATGCCTTCTAATATAGGTGGTTCCAATCACTCAATCCAGAGCATGGTGCTTGCATCTCTGGATATTGTACACTGTAAATTGCCTTGGATAAAAGTGTCTGTTACATGACCATTATTATTATTATTTGTTGATAATTATTTAAAAAAATGTACAGAACTATCTTGGGAAAGCCCAGGAACTGAGGATATTGTTTTAACATTTATAAAAGTTACTACAATAAAATGAAAAGGTATTAGCAATACCTGTTATGGGCAGGCAGATTCTCAGTCAGAATCACATTGTATTTCTCTCTCGCTACTAGAAATGTTCAAAACGCTTGATAAACATGACAGCGGGAAGATCGAACTGGATGTATTGCAGGTATGTCTTCACAACTAACCTTTAATTCATTAATTTAAAAAATATTTTCCTGAAATTGGGTCTAAGCAATTCTGAATGATTTGTGATTGTGTTCATGTTTTTTAGTGGGTCAGCCTGGTACTCAATTAAGATTCCAGAGATAATAATCTATTATAGGGACAGATGAAGACATACAACACACAATTGCATTGGACTCTATGGCTAAAATTTCTCGATTTGTTATTTTACTGTTGCTTTTATTGAATTAGACGTGGACAAAATATTTTATAGGGCTATTGTCTATAAATTATATTATATTGAGTTGTGAGACTCTGCTGTAGAGCTCATCACTCCCCCTAACTGGGAGGGGGCCAGAGACAATTACTCGATGCCGACACATCTTTCTAGCTGATTTACACGCTGAAGCTATGTTGCGCTTGGTGACTGTTTCATCCTAACATCGTTGGTGCTGACGTGGATAACAATATCTCTATACACTCGACAGTTTTAGCTTTAGCTTTAGCCAGCACCATCTTCAGATTAGCCTTAACTTCGGTAGCCCTGCCCCCTGGTAAACAGTGTATGATCGCTGGATGATTCGTTTTAAGTCTAATACTACGGGTAATGGAGTCGCCAATGACTAGGGTTTTAAATTTGTCAGAGCTAATGGTGGGAAGCTTCGGCGTCTCAGACCCCGTAACTGGAGGAGTAGAGACCAGAGAAGGCTCGGCCTCTGACTCCGACTCGCTGCTTAATGGGGAGAACCGGTTGAAAGTTTCTGTCGGCTGAATGAGCGACACCGGTTGAGCATTCCTACAGCATTTCCCTCCAGAAGCCACGAGAAAGTTACTATCTGTACTTACTGGTGGCACAGATGCTGTTTACTCCTTTCCTACACTGAAATTACCCTTGCCTAACGATTGCGTCTGAAGCTGGGCTTACAGCACAGCTATCCTCGCCGTGGCGATCATTCTCCTGTATATTATGAGTACAGCGACGGCAATTAGAAGGCATCATGTTAATGTTACTACTTAGCTTCGGCTGTTGGAGGTCCTGGCGAAACATGTCCAGATAAAGCGTCCGGAGTGAAAAAGTTGAATGAAAAAAAGTTGAGTGAGGGAAAAACTAAAAATATAAACGGTAATTAAAAAGTAAAAACCGTAAAGTTGTCAGGTAGCAAAGTAAGGTTGGCAACAAAACGCACAGCAGCACGTAAACAAGTCTGCAAGTTGTGACCGAAAATGACGCAAACATCACAATTCACCCATAAAAACAGTTACATTCCTACACAATTAAGTCCCCAATCAATACTCTAAACTGCCCGAACAGCACCAGAACATTAAGATGACATTTAGAATTTTGCTCCAGCAATACGGTGCTTTAAACGTAAAAACATATTTACCTAGCTCGGTGGCGACCCTAGGAACCTCAAGAGTTAACCAATCCTGTGAACAAGTTAGGCAACTCATGTGTCCATAGTTCAACAGCAAAGTTAGATAAATTGGAAGTTTATGAAGTGGGGCCTTGTAAACAAAAAGGGAGTAATGTAGAGATCTACGGGTCTTAAATCGAAATCCAGCCAACCTTCTGATACAGGATGCAGTGATGAGTATCAAAACTGTCACCTCTAACAAACCGAAGGGCACTATGGTCGATGGCATCCAAAGGTTTAAGAGTAGAGGCAGCTGCACTGTGATAAATAATATCACCATAATCAAGAACAGATAAAAGGGTTGACTGAATAATCTGCCTCCTACTAGAAAGGCACGATCTTTTTCTGTAGGAAAAGCCAATTTTAAATCTTATATTCTTAACCAGCTCATCTATATGTTTTTTAAACGTCAAATCCATATCAATACAAATGCTTAAGTATTTATATGCGGGAACACATTCAATTGGAGAACCTTCTAATGAGTGAACATGTAGTCAATTTGAAACATTCTTACTAGAGTATAAAAACAACTCGATCCAACTCAGAATTGAAATTGAAATTTGAATTGATTGAAACATGAAAAGTCTCATTCATATTACTAAAAGCATCTGCCACTAGTCATATCACTGCAAACATTGAATATAACATTTCAAATAATAACTTGATTATCACTTAAATATGTTTTTTTATGTTTTGTTTTTTAGATGTTAGGCTACCATACATTCTGGAGTGCTTGACATAAAGCATTCTGGGAAATCTGTTTGTCAGGCTGATCAACATAATTTAACTGGTACGATATTCATGATATACAGTGAGCTCCAACAGTATTGGGACCGTGACAATTTGTTTTGTACTACAGCACATTGGTTTTGAAATGATGCAATGACTACGAGGTTGAAGTGCAGACTGTCAGCTTTAATTTGAGGGTATTTTCATCCATATCGGGTGAACCGTTAAGAAATTACAGCACTTGTTGCACATACATTGTATTGGGACAAATTCACATATACTGTATGTGTATTAAAGTAGTCAAAAGTTTAGTATTGGGTACCATATTCCTAGCACGCAATGATTACATCAAGCTTATGACTCTACAAACTTGTTGGATGCATTTGCTGTTTGTTTTGGTCGTGTTCCAGATTATTTTGTGCCCAATAGAAATGAATGGTAAATAATGTATTGTGTCATTTGAGTCACTTTTAATGTAAAACTCTTCTACATTAATGTGGATGCTACCATGATTAAGGATAGTCCATAATGAATAGGGAATAATGATGAGTGAGAAAGTTAGATGTGCAAATACAGGCATGCTAACCTTTCACCATTACAATAAGGAGGTTAGCATTTTTTAGGGCGGGGTATGATATTTGTGCGTCTGTAACTTTCACATTCATCATTATTCATGATTCATTTATAACTATCTGTAATCATGGTAGCATCCACATTCATGTTAAAAAAAACAGACGCACAAGTATCCTACCCCCCAGTCCACCTGGCCGTGCTGCTGCTCCAGTTTCAACTGTTCTGCCTGCGGCTATGGAACCCTGACCTGTTCATCGGACGTGCTACCTGTCCCAGACCTGCTGTTTTCAACTCTCTAGAGACTGCAGGAGCGGTAGAGATACTCTTAATGATCGGCTATGAAAAGCCAACTGACATTTACTCTGCTGACTTGCTGCACCCTCGTGTGACAACTCCTGTGATTATTATCATTTGACCATGCTGGTAATTTATGAACATTTTAACATCTTGGCCATGTTCTGTTATAATCTCCACCCGGCACAGCCAGAAGAGAGCTGGCCACCCCTCATAGCCTGGTTCCTCTCTAGGTTTCTTCCTAGGTTTTGGCCTTTCTAGGGAGTTTTTCCTAGCCACCGTGCTTCTACACCTGCATTGCTTAATGTTTGGGGTTTTAGGCTGGGTTTCTGTACAGCACTTTGAGATATCAGCTGATGTAAGAAGGGCTATATGAATAAATTAGATTTAGATTTGAATTCACAAATACATTTCACATAACACATTTAAAGGGGGAAATAGTGTGCTAGTGAAGATGGCATTATATGACACTACCTCCCGTACAGATTTCCTTAATACTATAGAAACGACTCCCCTTACTATTCGAATCCCATTGTCTCTGCCAGCATTCCAACCCTGTCTTTTTGAAGAAAAGTTTTTACCTCACGTCTACCCAGCTAATCCACTATTATTATTTTTCACTACACCCTTCGCGATTAGATCTACTCTATCATTTCTCTTTACTCCCGCAGTGGCAGGAATCCAACAAACTGAACCACAATACCATTCCTTTGCAAACCCCTCACAACCTCCTTGTACAAGAGCATTGATTTCAGCTAGGTGCTGCACAGTTTGAGTAATATTCTAAAGGCCATTGCAGTCAAAAACATTTTTTCATTATTGTACAACTGATGATGAAACTAACACTGTAAAAGTGTGACAGAATTTGATCACTGTTATTTCCTGATAGTTGATAGTTGAAAATGCAATATACACAGGACCTTCTAACCAGCATGTTTGCATGTGCAGGTTATAATTGGAATTTTAATGTTTGTGCTTTTCTTATAACTAATTTCTGTGTTCAATTGATGTGCTGTTATATAAACCAATTTATGTGCTCATGCAAGTGACTGATTTAACGAATCATCAGTATCTGCAATTTGGTAGAATGTCCAGACCTTGTTTTGAGAAAAAATATATCTCAGTTTCAAGGTCTCAGCTTAGAGAGAAGAAGCCTCATGAGGTATTGGTCTGTCACATGTTATGAACCAGTATTGGTCGGTCACATTAATGAAACAAAACGGTAATGATTCATTAATTATGCTAAATCGTGCAAATATAACTTGTCTGTGTATAGCTGTATATATGACAACTGCTGGGATTATCCAAGCAAGCAGAGCTCCTGATTGACATGTGTACTATGGTGGTGCATTGAGTTGGTTGGAACCTCTTCAGCGCGCTGACAAATAAACAATGATTCATATTAAGATTGACTTTGAGTGTCCCTGTGTAAGAATTTCCACAACAAGGAGTTTCGGCTTTCCATGGTGAGATCACCATGCAGTAAATTGGTTAATAGACCAATAACATAGAGAGTTCCAAACCTCTCTGCCAATAACAGCTAGTTTTCAGTTTTTCACTCAGACCCCTCCCAGACACTCCTAGCAAAATTATTGCTTAAGAAATAGCTATTTTTGCCCATTTCAGTGGAAATCTATTACAGTAAGGTACTTAACTATTACAGTAAGGTACAGAAATTATTTGATATTGATATAAAAATGTCTGTTTTGGGTCTTTAAACTGAAAATGGTCTTATTCTTATTTGATTGTTTTGTATGGAAGCCCATTCCCTTGTCAAATTATTATACTTTTTTGTGACATCGAGTTATGAGATATTAGGTATCTACATTTTTTGATAGCATCTAAATATTTTTTGAAATCTCAAAATAATTTTGATTGTATCGCATAAACTAATAAATGGTGGAGGGAATAGATTGTTGATCAGATACTTTCTTTTTACTTTCGGCAAATGCACATGACCAAATATTTTTGTCCCGACTCCCGCATCAACTGCGCAGGAATAGTTCAGGCCTGCCCTCGTGTGTCAAAATGGCTTATTTTAAGATTGATAGGCTAATTTGCTCCTCACGAGTCATATATCCACATAGGTAATTGCAGTCAAGATAAATTGCCATCATAATATTGTAGGGACCCCAAGTGTGTAAATCCCATTCAGGAGACCTGGTTTCGAGACACGTATAGGACTTTGCACTGTCGCCATTTACAAAATCGGTGTAAGAAGTGGGATGGCCCCCGGTTGTGGCCCTCTTGAGGTACGTGGAGCAGTGAAGCACAAGGATGCATTCTCCGAAGAACCCATCGTATAGTGAAGAAATATAGATCTCTTGGCGTAACTGCTAAGGTTTTGGGTTGACAGGCTCAAGGGCCTAGGTTCAAGCCCTAGTTGGGACATGACTTCATTACAATAAAAACACTTTTTTTTAAACACAGGCCATATATACTGTAAACTTGAAAAATGATATACGTTATTTACTTCTGTATGACTCGACTTGACTTATTTGATTTATTTACCTTGTTTCAAAAGAGCGCTGTGTAAATCTCTTATCTCCATTTATCACTCTCTCCACAATACAAATTGTCGATATTCTGGAGTCAGTGAAACCCAGTGCAGCAGGTATGTCCGCAAAACCATATAGGCCTATTATAGGAATCGTAAATGGCTGACTGGTTTGTGTTTTTGTTGTTGTTGTTGTGTATAAAAGACTAAAAATATCCACTGAAAAAATAAAAATATTAGAAATGTCTATTGATGTGTGTGGGTTATTATATTTGTATAGTGCCTCAAATTCATGCTCAAGCAACAGACTCTAATCCGTACCTACTAATAAGAAAACAGAAGATTCCCTCCCAACGTCTCAACATTGGATCTTCCTCTAATAGACACAGTACTGGTAATACTGATAAGTGAAAGTATACTGTAGCCTATTTATGTTTTCAACAACATGTTGGAACATGTTCAAAGCTATGAGTTGAGAATGATGTACAGTACTGTACAATATGCATTCAAATATAGTGTGAAATTACTCACATTTAGTGACCTTATAAATTAAAATATAAAATGTAAATTCATTAAATCAGGATTTTGTTTCACTGATCTACAGAACCAACTGTACCTTCAAAAAATTATAGTAAACATTCTTATCCAGAGCAATTTACAGTAGTAAGTGCATACATTTTCATGCTTGTCCCCCATGGAAGTTGAACCCACAGCCCTTGTATTGCAAGTGCCATGCTCTACCAACTGAGCCAACCAGAACCCTAATGCATAAAGAATAAAGATCTTAATCAAATATTTTCAATAGTTTTATTGCGACTTAATCTACAGATCATTTTGTACCGTCCAATATGTATGCTAAATCAATGTATCTCAAACCTTTTCTACCACGGACCAGCAGCTGGGGTGCTTCTGACATGGGGGACCTCTTACATTAAACCTTGAGCACTTGAGTACAAAATCAGTGTAAGCTAAACGTCAGCTAAACATCAGAATAAGGGAATGCAGGTAGCCTTGAGGTTATAGTGTTGAGCCAGTAATTGTAAAGGTTGCTGGTTTCAAAACCGGACCTGACAAGGTAAAACATATATATAGATATTTTGCTACATTTGAGCATGGCCCTTAGCTCTAATTGCCCCAAGGGGACTTGGGATATGCAAAACAATACATTTCCATTATGCACTTGTGTGTAACAGGACAATTATAAGCCCTCCCCTACAAGGAATTACTATCACAGGGTTTAATCTCTCGTGGACAGACGGTATGGAGGATCTGACGCAATTACGCACGATTTTAGATCGGGTTTTCCGAGATTAGGCAGGCTTTCGACCTTCTCTGTCTGGTCCAGTAGGTGGTAGTAATTCACCATTAAAGTTGGTTAAATTAGAAGAAGAAGAAAAATGGTGGCAGTGTTCAGGGTATAGCTCAGGCGTATCTTTGAGAAAAGCAACTAAAGTAGCTAAATCTGTTAGCCGGGAGAGGGCCTGGCTTTATTGCATGGGTTGTGTGGAAAGCCTATATAGTTTTATTTAGTTTTATTCTAAGTGGTTCTTATACTTGCCATGTCTACCAACGTTAATAGTGGAGGTGAAAAGCTTGCCTCTGTAGATTTCGAGATATTCGGGATGTCTAGGGTAGGTGGGCTTACTAGGCTACCCTGCGCATGTTCAGCAGTTTTTTTTTTATTTTTTATTGAACCTTTCTTCACTAGGCAAGTCAGTTAAGAACAAATTCTTATTTACAATGACGGCCTACCCCGTCCAAACCCGGACACGCTCGGCCAAATGTGCGCAGCCTTATGGGACTCCCAATAACACCTGGATGTGATACAGCCTGGATTCAAACCAGGGACTGTAGTGATGCCTCTTGCACTGAGATGCAGTGCCTTAGACAGCTGTCTGCCTTGGGGATGAGCCTGTGCCTGTATATAAAAACTTTAACTCACACAATGCACACTGCCTGAAGTACAAGTTTGGTAACAATTTTCACTGTGCAACCGAAACATAGCATGCTGCTATGGCATGGTGCAAGTTTGCCCTTCTAATGCATTGGAGTCATTCAATATTGCTGAGGGGAATTGATCTAGGCATGAATTGCTCTATCTAAAAACAATTTATCCTTGATTGCGAACTTAGTTATCATCCCAAAATAACTTTACAAAAGAAACGCAAAAGACCAGGGGAAGAAGTGTAATAGCTTTGAGACAATGTTATAATTTTGTTTTGCTGTCTTAGATTCCAGTAGCTCAGGAAGTGTCATAGTGAAGGTAAATGTGCAACGCAAAACACCTCTGTTGGAATCTGTGTTAAGTCAGTTAATAATAATTCAGAAATATAATATATAATTCAGAAGTTGTTCACTGTTTTCACAGAGACAGACTGACACACATTTTCTGTTTTGACTGAGATAAATAACAAGGAAGCAATTTCAGGTCTGATCATCAACAAAAAGCTTTGCTTTCTACTACATACGATAACAAACTTCTATATTCACACTAAAATCAAACACTAATGTTCTAAACGTCATTTGGATTGGACGATGAGTGAACAGTAGAACAGAGCATCCATCCGGTCTCCTGTGGGTATTACATGTTGATTCTTCAAATACCGCCCTCGTTAGAAATTAAGCAAGATTGGCATGCTTCTACTGATCATTGTGGAGGAGGAAAACTTTGTTTTAATTTCTGGTTTAAATAAATAAATGTATCTTTTGTATCTAAATGTATCTTTTGTATTGCACATTTTTTGTTGAGGTGATGTGAAAGTAGAATTTCGGATGTTTCCAAAACTGTATTTCACGCATGGGGAATGTTGTACACATCGGCCATGCTGTGGTCAATGGTTTGAATGAGAACCAAATAGGGCTCGGTATGGCCCCTTGGATTCTCGAGAGTTTCTAGTCTCTGAAAGCATACAAGATCAGTGCTTCAAGTCAATAAAGCAAGATATAATTAGTCTGGGAAATGTGGATATGAATTACCCATATTTCTTTTAATGTTTGTTTTGTTCTTACAGGTGTTTGTGCTTCAGAATGGTAAGCAACTTAACTTACATTTTCCTCAACATGCAAAAGGCTATTTAAAAAAATGCATATATATATACTAATTGAAAATAGAAGTAGAACAAAATATATATTTTAAAAACCATCACATTCCATTTTGATTTGCAACATGTGTTAGTATTTCCCCCTCTTTCATCTAACTTTATTCTTCTTTTTAATTGTGTTCTTTTTAAATTTTGTGTTCCATACGTATTGATCAATTGAAGTGTGCTAGCATTTTCATATAGCCTACATACAGTGTAGAGAATCTTTGGTTCTGATTCTAAGATACATTGTACAGTGTTATCTTTATAAGAAGGTAACCCCAGTTAGTGCACTAACATTACACCCCTGTGCCATTTTTCCCTTCCTTTCCTTTGGTCCTGTGGTTTCCAATACACAGAAGACCAGGGGAAGGGGCTGGGTGTTAATGGCTGGGTGAAGAACACAAGAGAAGGGACAGTGGTAAGCCAGGTACAGGGGTCCCATGACAAGGTCAATGGAATGTAAGTCCACTCTGAGATAGACAATGCAATTCATTAGATAGGACACGATTCAATGAACCATTCCATTGCAATGTCTTGGTTTACAAACTACTGCACACCAGAAGAGGCTGGTGGGAGGAGCTATAGGATGAGGGGCTCATTGAAATGTCTGGAAAAGATTCATGGAACGGAGTCAAACCAGCCTCCTCTGCTGCACACATCTTATTCTGTAAACTGTAATCAGCAACGTGAGGGGCGCGTCTACCTGTTTATTTTTTTTATTTTTACAGCACCACAATCTGTTGTGGTCATTTTTACATGATACTGTGTCAATACTGCCATGCTGGTTCAATGGAATTTAGCCCTCTGCATCACAACACTCAATCAATATTTGTATTTTACATGACCATTTAAAGACAGTTTTTGAGTTGGTTGAAGTAAGGTGTTTAATGATGCGTATGCTACATGTATCAAATTGTATTTGTCACATGCGCCACATACAACAAGTGTAGACATTGCTGTGAAATGCTTACTTTTGAGCCCTTAGCCAACAATGCAAAGTTTTTAAAAAGTAAGAAATATTTGCTAAAAGGTCAAATATAACACAATCAAATAACAATTATGAGGCTATATCCAGGGGGTACCGGTACCGAGTCAATGTGCAGGGGTACGGGGTTAGTCAAGGCAATTGTGGTAATATGTATATGTATATGTAGGTAGGGGTAAAGTGACGGTAGATAATAAACAGAGTAGCAGCAGCGTATGTGAAGAGTGTGAATGTGTGTGTGTGTGGCATCAAGATGTGTGTGTGTGTGTGTGTGTGTGTGTGTGTGTGTGTGTGTGTGTGTGTGTGTGTGTGTGTGTGTGTGTGTGTGTGTGTGTGTGTGTGTGTGTGTGTGTGTGTGTGTGTGTGTGTGTGTGTGTGTGTTGGAGTGTCAGTGTAGTATGTGTGAGTGTGTGGTTAAAGTCCAGTAAGTGTACATCGAGCCTCTGCAAAAGTCAGTGCAAAAAATAGTAATAAAATGTAGTCGTACCTCAGAGCAGTTACTTTGGTTGAAACCAGGCAAGAGTGTCACTGACACCATGCAGCTACTGTAATATCATGACACTTGTGAGAGCTTAACAGAGGACATACATTTTACTTACTTTCTGTCTTTACTCGTATATTGAAAATGCAATACACTACTTTGCCAATAGGTGTCGTCATATGACCAGACTATTACCAAATGCCAGGGTTCCCCAAATGGTGGCTTTTTCGAGCAAAAAAATAAATGTTTTATTGTTGGATATAAAAGACTGTAAAAAAACCCCCAGCAAATCAGCTCTAAGTGATTATTATTTAGAAAATCTGTTCGAAAGTATTACCACACATAATAGAGATATGTGATCAAATCAAATCAAATTAGTCACATGCGCCGAACACAACAGATGTAGTAGACCTTACAGTGAAATACTTACTTACGAGCCCCTAACCAACAATGCGGTTAAAAAATTTAATAATAATAATAAATAAAGTGTATACAAATGTAAGAAAGGTGTGAAATGATTATGTTTTAGTCAAATGTTATATCTGTTTGTGCTTCTTGCGATCAATTTGCAGTCAAAAAATTATTGTTTATTATGTTCGGACACCCTGACCATCCGCTCAAGAAGGAATTGGCACGCGTCTGAATCTAGTTGATCATCCCTGCCCCATAGAATACTCTAGAATAGAGCTCCCCATGCCTAGTCACAGGCTGTGGCCTGATTCTCTATCCCCTAAAGTGTGCGCTCGCAAACTCCCCCTCATGGATTTAAAAGGAATGGACTGGTGTATGGTAGAAACTCCCCCTTGAAGAAAAGGAGGGTGATATGCAAATCCTAAACTACCGAATACCGGTGCTGGACTAAAGAACATTACTGAGAAAAAGGAATGAGATGGCCTCATACAGAATATGGCTGCTCCCCAGTGCATTATTGCTGCACCCAAATTCATTGTGTATTTGGGTGCACAAATAAAGCACTGGGGAGCAGCTATATTCCGTGTGCCAGCCTCTCATCTCAGGGAACTCCCTTTTGCCCTTGCTTGCTCCAATCCAATGCTTTTAAAACCTTGAGAGTGAGTGGATGAGTGCACACTTCAGAAGAAAGGGTCATTGACCAGCGGATGTGGTAGAGTGAGAGAGAAGGAGTATGTTTTCAAAGCTTTTACTCTCACCTCTATAGAAAACGCAAAGGGGAATGAGAGGTCATGGACATCCAATAAAGATCTTCCTCTGCCAACTACTCAGAGATGCGAGATAGGGATTTGTAAACAAGCAAGGGTGGATGTTCTTAAAGGATTCATTTGGCTAAATACTTCCCTCCCTTGGCAGCCAGCAAGTGCAATTATTTTCCATTTTCCCTGTTTTCTTTTGTTAGGGTTTGGTTTCCTGAAAAACTGGGTAGATATATGCACTTAATGCATTGTTTATAATACTATAATGGCCTGTGTCCGAATGTAGTACCTATTTAAAATTATCTGTGTATGTGTGTGGTCTGTGATTCAGAAATGTGCTATAGTAGTTTGTCAATGTATACTGAACAAAAATATAAACGCAACAATTAAAAATCCAGGTGGCTGGTCTCAGATGATCCCGCAGGTGAAGAAGCCGGGTGTGGAGGTCCTGGGCTGGCGTGGTTACACGAGGTGTGCGGTTGTGAGGCCGGTTGGACGTACAGTACTGTCAAAGTCTCTAAAACAACTTTGGAGGCAGCTTAACCCTTGTGTAGTCTTAAAATTCTGTATACTCCGCTTGTCCTAAGGGTAAAAAAATGACTCGCCTTCTAAACCCCTAAAAAAAGCAGCTTAATTGAATTTGAACCCTAAATCCATTTTGCATGAGGAAACAACCTGTCATTAATCACAAACTTTGTGAAAATCTGAGTTTTCCCTCTTCACAATGCAGAAAGACTGCATTTAATCTGTGGACACCACTCATTTCTATTACAACACACCTGTCATAATTGTTTTCTTTACTAAAGAAGAGGCTTATTATTATTATTGCTAAAGGTACTTTTGAATGTGATTTTTTTATTTCACCTTGATTTAACCAGGTAGGCTGGTTGAGAACAAGTTCTCATTTGCAACTGCGACCTGGCCAAGATAAAGCAAAGCAGTTCGACACAAACAACAACACAGAGTTACACATGGAATAATCAAACATACAATCAATAATACAGTAGGAAAATCTATGTACAGCATGTGCAAATGAGGTAGGATAAGAGATGTAAGGCAATAAATAGGCCATGGCAAAGTAATTACAATGTAGCAATTAAACACTGGAATGGTAGGATGTGCAGAGGATGAATGTGCAAGTTGAGATACCTGGGTGCAAAGGAGCAAGATAAATAAATACAGTATGGGGATGAGGTAGATTGGATGGGCTATTTACAGATGAGCTATGTACAGGTGCAGTGATCTGTGAGCTGCTCTGACAGCTGGTGCTTAAAGCTAGTGAGGGAGGTAAGTCTCCAGCTTCAGAGATTTTTGCAGTTCGTTCCAGTCATTGGCAGCAGAGAACTGGAAGGAGAGGCGGCCAAAAGAAGAATTGGCTTTGGGGGTGACCAGTGAGATATACCTGCTGAAGTGCGTGCTACGGTGGGTGCTGCTATGGTGACCAGTGAGGTGAGATAAGGCGGGGCTTTACCTAGCAGAGACTTGTAGATGACCTGGAGCCAGTGGGTTTGGCGACGAGTATGAAGCGAGGGCCAGCCAACGAGAGCATACAGGTCGCAGTGGTGGGTAGGATATGGGGCTTTGGTGACAAAACGGATGGCACTGTGATAGACTGCATCCAATTTGTTGAGTAGGGTGTTGGAGGCTATTTTGTAAATGACATCGCCGAAGTCGAGGATCGGTAGGATGATCAGTTTTACGAGGGTATGTTTGGCAGCATGAGTGAAGGATGCTTTGTTGCGAAATAGGAAGCCGATTCTAGATTTAATTTCTAACCAGACACCTAGGTATTTGTAGTTGTCCACATATTGTAAGTCAGAACCGTCCAGAAAAGTGATGCTGGACGGGCAGGCAGGTGCGGGCAGCAATCGGTTGAAGAGCATGCATTTAGTTTTACTTGCATTTAAGAGCAGTTGGAGGCCACAGAAGGAGAGTTGTATGACATTGAAGCTCATCTAGAGGTTGATTAACACAGTGTCCAACGAAGGGCCAGAGGTATACAGAATGGTGTTGTCAGCGTAGAGGTGGATCAAAAGTATCACCAGCAGTGAGAGCGACATCATTGATGCATACAGAGAAGAGAGTCGGCCCGAGAATTGAACCCTGTGGCAACCCCATAGAGACTGCCAGAGGTCCGGACAACAGGCCCTCCGATTTGACACACTGAACTCTATCGGAGAAGTAGTTGGTGAACCAAGCGAGGCAGTCATTTGAGAAACCAAGGCTGTTGAGTCTGCCAATAAGAATGTTGTGATTGACAGATTTGAAAGCCTTAGCCAGGTCGATGAATACGGCTGCACAGTAATGTCTCTTATCGATGGCGGTTATGATATCGTTTAGGACCTTGAGTGTGGTTGAGGTGCACCCATGACCAGCTCTGAAACCAGATTGCATAGCGGAGAAGGTACGGTGAGATTCGAAATGGTCGGTAATCTGTTTGTTACCTTGGCTTTCATAGACCTTAGAAAGGCAGGGTAGAATAGATATTGGTCTGTAGCAGTTTGGGTCTAGAGTGTCTCACCCTTTGAAGAGGGGGATAACTGCGGCAGCTTTCCAATCTATGGGAATCTCAGACGATATGAAAGAGAGGTTGAATAGGCTAGTAAAAGGGGTTGCAACAATTTCGGCTGATAATTTTAGAAAGAGAGGGTCCAGATTGTCTAGCCAGGCTTATTTGTAGGGTTACAGATTTTGCAGCTCTTTCAGAACATCAGCTATCTGGATTTGGGTGAAGGAGAAGTGGGGGAGGTTTGGGCGACTTGCTGTGGGGAGCGCAGGGCTGTTGACCGGGGTAGGGGTAGCCAGGTGAAAAGCATGGCCAGCTGTAGAAAAATGCTTATTGAAATTCTCAATTATTGTGGATTCATCGGTAGTGACGTTCGGAACAAAGAGTAAAGGGAGCAGGTTTCTAGGCACGATAGCATAGATTCAAGGCATAATGTACAGACAAAGGTATGGTAGGAAGAGAGTACATTGGAGGTAAACCTAGGCATTGAGTAATGATGAGAGAGATATAGTCTCTAGAGACGTTTAAACCAGGTGATGTCATCGCATATGTGGGAGGTGGAACAACATGGTTGGTTAAGGCATATTGAGCAGGGCTAGAGGCTCTACAGTGAAATAAGACAGTAATCACTTACCAGGACAGTAATGGACAAGGCATATTGATATTAGGGTGAGGCATGCATAGCCAAGTGATCTTATGGGTCCAGTGAGTGGTTGGGCTGGCTGGGGACACAGCGATTCAGACAGTTAGCAGGCCAGGGTTAGCAGTTAGCAGGCCGGGGATAGCAAGCTAGCATAAGGGCCTTAGAGGGACGTCGAGATGGGGGAAAGTCTGTTTTCGCCTCCTCGTGCGGTGACGTCGATAGACCAGTCGTGGAATTAGTAGGGTTCAAAGTAGCAGAGGGGTCCATGTCCAGTTGGCAAAATGGGTATAGTGGTCCAAGAAACTGACCGATGGATCAGCTATCAGTCCAATATGCTCTAGATAGCTAGCAGGCCGCGGTTAGCAGAATGGGCCTTCAGGGGATGTCGTGCCTGAGGGGCCTGTTGGGATCCTCGGGCAGATGTCAGTATTCCAGTCGTGAAGGATCAGCGGGGTTCCGTCCTCCGTACCGGCAGTAGAAGGGGTCCGGATATTGTAGGAGTGGGCTTCAGGAGTAGCCCAGGAGCCTTAGCCGGGAGATGGGTCTAGCATGGGCTAGCTCCAGGCTAGTTGGTGCTAGCTCCGGGACGGAAACGTTAGCCAGGAGTAGTCAACCCGGGTTGCGGTTAGCTAGCTGCGATGATCCAGATGAAAAGGTTCAGAGTTTGCGGTAGGAATCCGGGGATATGGAGAGAAAAATAGGTCCGGTATGCTCTGGTTTGAAACGCGTTGTACGAACTGGCGAGAGCTTTCTGAGCTAAAGGTTAGCTGATGACCGCCAGCAGTGGTTAGCTGACTGATAGCTGGTAGCTAGTTAGCTAGCTAGCTTCAGTTGAGGTATTCCAGTTCGGAGGAAAATAGAAATACTTTAGAAAAAAAACTGATCCACACCACATTGGGTGAGGCGGTTTGCATTAGAGTATTTTGAAGTTGAGGTTTAGGAAAAATATTAAAAAGAATGCGAAGAAAAATATATAGAAATATACATACATAAGACAAGATAAAGACAAAGACGTCTGACTGCTACGCCATCTTGGAAGAAAGTGATAGCACTTGTATAGCCTAAGAAAGTAGAAGAAATGTGCAGAAAGTAGTTTTGAATGCATTTTATTGAAGGGAAACAATAACAGTCTTGAACTGTTTTGGCAAAAAAATTATATTCTTATATACTGTACAATGAGGAATTCAGCTACAAAATACTAGTCTTCTCCCGTTTTTTGAACCATTGCCCCCATCCAGAAGGTGTATAAACAACAACAATAAATAAGATAATAGATACAAAAACATGAAGGACATAAATCAATCAGTACGCAAATGTGTGTGCATGGACTTTGAAGTTGTATTTCTCACATGTGCAGCACATAGTATTTGTTTTACAGTCCTTCTTTGTAGGGCAGAATTGGCATCTCCTCTTGCCTGCCCCAGCTGCAACCGCAGGTGGATCAGGACAAGATTCAGCCCCCTGAACAGCTTTCACAAGCGTTGCAGAGGCTGCTGTGCGAGGGAGGCGCTCCTTTTGAATGTGTGGAGTTACAAGTGCCTTTCCCAGCTGCTCCAGGAACACCTTCCTCTTGTTCCACTTATCAGGCATTCAGGTAGGGTTGATCTTGTTCCATATCAAGATGGCATTGTATGAGGACACATCAATGATGTTATGGAAGATGACCAGGGGCCAGTGGGCAGTCATCCTCCTGCAGCTGTAAGTTCCAATTACCTTGTCCGGGTTCTCCACGCGTCCTTTGCTGTGGTTTTAGTCCAGGATAATGGCTGGCTTCTTGTCCTCACGATCACTGATCTCAGCCATTTTTTGCAGTGTGCTCAGGAGGACCACATTCTTGTTCCTTTTTGGGAGGTAAGAAGCTAGAGTGGTGGTGGTGGCTGAAGTCAAACTTTGATGAGAAGGCCTCTCTCCCTCTTGTTGCGAGGAGTGCAGGGGGGAGCTCAGGCTTGTTCTTTCTAACTGTCATCAAATTTCAAGTAGAAAAAATATCATTTAGGGTGTTTTCTCTACTATTAAACATAGTGGTGGGTCATTTTTGACCCTTAAGACAACACAAGGGGTTAACCTGATGAGGACCAGAGGGCGCTGTTTTCACTTTGGGGGAAAATTGTATCCAATTTAAACGGCCTCGTACTCAATTCTTTCTCGTACAATATGCATATTATTATTACTATTGGATAGAAAACACTCTCTAGTTTCTAAAACCGTTTGAATTTTGTCTGTGGGTAAAACACAGCTCATTTGGCAGCACACTTTCTGACCAGGAAGTGGAAAGTCTGAAATCGATGCTGTGTTCAAGGGTCTGCCTATAAATGGGCATTATATGTATGACTATACGTGCACGTCATACACCTTCACCCGGATGTCAAGAGGAAGTGAGAGGAAAAATGAGTTGATTATCTCTGTCTGACGTTGAATGAGCCCTCTTGGAACAACGTGTCCCCCATTTTCTGTTTTCTGCAAGACGAGTGGAGGGACCTGTTATTGCCTACTGGAAAGCAGTCGTTATGGACGAATATGATCTCCGGCTTTGATTTTATTTGATACATGTTACAATATCATCCTAAAGTATGTTTTTTCAATATAGTTTCATTAGATTATTGAAATTTATTCGGGACGTTAGTCATGTTGCGTTGTTTGACTTTGTTGACGTTGGAGAGCTTAGCGCCGCATGGCCAGTGTGCTTGCTAATTCAAGAGGGAAAAAGAACGTTCTGAATCCAAACAAAGACGGTTCTGGACAAAGGACCAAAGGTACAACATTCTGATAGAAGATCAGCAAAAGTAGGAACCATTTTGTGATGCTATTTCATATATATCTGTCGAACTGTGTACTAGTAGCTTTGCGCTCAGGTTTTGGTTATTCCCTTACCATAACTAAGTCTTATGTCCTAATGAAGATATTTTTAGAATTCTAACACTGCGATTGCATTAAGAACTAATGGATCTATCGTTTCCTATACAACATGTATTTTTTTGTAATGTTTATGAATAGCTATTTGGTCAGAATAGGTAAGAGTCTAATAGAAATATCCGCACATTCTGGGAAAAAGATGCTATGTTAGCACGTTATGCTACGTTATGCTACGTTGTATAACCACGGATTTCAGCTCTAAATATGCACATTTTCGAACAGAACATAAGTGTATGGATAACCTGATGTTATAGGACTGTCATCTGAGGAAGGTTTATGAAGGTTAGTGAAATTTAATATATTCTGCTGGTTTATTCGCTAACGCTAACGTGCCTATTGCTATCGCTAACGTGCCTTGATGAATGAATGCGGTAGTGTGGTAGGCTATTGTAGTAAGCTAATATAATGCTATATTGTGTTTTCGCTGTAAAACACTTAAAAAATCGGAAATATTGGCTGTATTCACAAGATCTTTGTCTTTCATTTGCTATACACCATGTATTTTTCAGAAATGTTTTATGATGAGTATTTCGGTATGTCACGTTGGTGTCTGTAATTATTCTGGCTGCTTTCGGTGCAATTTCTGATTGTAGCCGCAATGTAAACTATGATTTATACCTGAAATATGCACATTTTTCGAACAAAACATAGATTTATTGAATAACATGTTATAAGACTGTCATCTGATTAAGTTGTTTCTTGGTTTCTTTGGTTTGTTCTAGGTTAGTTTGGTTGATTTTGTGCATGCTACCTGTGCTGTGAAAAATGTCTGTGCTTTTTTCTATTTGTTGGTGAGCTAACATAAATATATATTGTGTATTCCCTGTAAAACATTTAAAAAATCCGACATGTTGGCTGGATTCACAAGATGTGTATCTTTCATTAGCTGTATTGGACATGTTAATGTGTGAAAGTTAAATATTTCTAAAAAATATTTTTTGAATTTTGCACTCTGGCTTTTCAGTGGAATGTGGGAGGAGTTCCGCTAGCGGAACGCCGGGGTGGTAAAGGGGTAGAAAAATTAACATCAAATTCTATGGCAACAGCTCTGGTGCATATTTATGCAGTCAGCATGCCAATTGCGTGCTCCCTCAAAAGTTGAGACATCTGTGTCAGAAAGCTCCCTCAAAAGTTGAGACATTATATGCGCAGAAATCTCCATTTGTGTGTGTTCGTCTACAAAGCCCTCTGTAGTCTGGTCTCAATCCCCACAAGCAGCTACCATACCCAGTCTGCTAGGTGGTAGCTACTTAAAGTCACCAGGACATGTACAGTAGTACAAGATGAGAAGGCAGTAAACCAGAGGCATGAAATAGTCTACAATCCATGCTTCATCTAGATATGTTAGTGCCACTGAATTAATTTAAAATATTGATAGGAGACTCTGTCACAGAGGTGTGTAAGTGTGTATGGTGTGTAAGTGTGTATGTTTTAATTCTGTAATGTATTGATTGTTGTTGCCTTCTTGGCCAGGACTCCCTTGAAAAAGAGACTGGGACTCAATGGGCTTTTCCTGGTTAAATTAAAAAAAAGTGTGTTGTATGACACAACTGCACATTTTACAGTGGCCTTTTATTTCCCCCAGCACAAGGTGCACCTGTGTAATGACCATGCTGTTTAATCAGCTTCTTGATATGCCACACCTATCAGGTGGATGGATTATCTTGACAAGGGAGAAATGCTTACTAACAAACTTGTGCACATTTGAGAGAAATAATATTTTTGTGCATATGGAACCTTTCTTGGATCTTTTATTTCAGCTTATGAAACATGGTGTTCTGTTAATTACTGATGTCCCCTTTAAAAATGGTCATGCGCAGTGTTGTTCTGTGTTATTCTGGTACTAACTCATTTTAGTAAATGTGAAGCTCCAGTTCAATTTCTTGTATTCAGAGTCTTTCTTATTATATAAATAAGTAATAAGAGCTAAGACACTACACATGGGACCAACACTTTACATGTTGCGCTTATATTTTTATTTAGTAGATTTGTAACTTTGTGTTTTTTCTGTTTCATACACTTTGGTGTGTATCCCATATTTACAATGTCAGTATTGATAACATTTTAGTTATTTATATAGTTTGTCAGGGACAATGCACAATAATCAACATATTTGACAGCACTGAGGTGTAACAGTGTCAGAGTTAACTAGGCAGCAATGTTTTTTTAATTAGTCGGTCATCTGTATTTTCTAGGCTTTTTTAAATCCTGTATTCCCAAAGCTCAGACACTCTCTGTGCTCAATTTGATAATGCATAGTTTAGTGTACTAGTAGAATTACTTGTATTTCATTGAAAGGGAAAACAGTAGGGAAATATCAATGTACCCTCGCAAAAGAGAATGAGACATCTCTTCCATGGCAATGATACATGCATCTCTCTTTTGTTGTTAGTCAATTTCCTCCATCCTAGCCTCCAACGCAAGATGTTTTCCCGGCAGTCTCAACATGAACTTACCTTGAAAAAAAGCTTCCGACTGCCAACTGGTGCGCCTTCCTGCTTGCACTCATCCAATAAGAATGGAGTGATGGGCCCTCAGTGAAACATAATGCATTTAGTAACCTCTTGATTCACTAGAATACAGCATGAGGGATTTAGCATACAGACTGACAGGAAAGGGAATATAGGTCCTCTGGTGTTAGCTCATCGCTTGCAGCCATGAAATGATTACCACCAACATGAATTGATCTCATTGTGTTTGCGTTATGCTGGGGACTCAAAACATGTGGCCTGTTACAGCCAAGATGTAGCTGGCAATATTTATTGTTGTGTCTGTCAGTGCATTGACACCAGACCTGGGTCAAATAGATTATGTTTAATACATTGCCTGGCCTTTTTTGTTTAGTCCAGTAAAATGCCGTCGGGGGTACGCCAAATAAAAATGTGATTCACATTTAAAAACAAAAAAAATGTCATCACATTTAAACAGTATTTTCCGTCGGAGCAATACATTTGGGTGAGGTTTTTTTCTCGCCTGAGTGGCCTTGTTTTTTATTTTTTATTTTTTTATTTCACCTTTATTTAACCAGGTAGGCTAGTTGAGAACAAGTTCTCATTTGCAACTGCGACCTGGCCAAGATAAAGCATAGCAGTGTGAACAGACAACACAGAGTTACACATGGAGTAAACAATAAACAAGTCAATAACATGGTAGAAAAAAAAGAGAATCTATATACAATGTGTGCAAAAGGCATGAGGTAGGCAATAAATCGAATAATTACAATTTAGCAGATTAACACTGGAGTGATAAATCATCAGATGATCATGTGCAAGAAGAGATACTGGTGTGCAAAAGAGCAGAAAAGTAAATAAATAAAAGCAGTATGGGGGGTGAGGTAGGTAAATTGGGTGGGTAGTTTACAGATGGACTATGTACAGCTGCAGCGATCGGTTAGCTGCTCGGATAGCAGATTTTTAAAGTTGTTGAGGGAGATAAAAGTCTCCAACTTCAGAGATTTTTGCAATTCGTTCCAGTCGCAGGCAGCAGAGAACTGGAAGGAAAGGCGTCCAAATTAGGTTTTGGCTTTAGGGATGATCAGTGAGATACACCTGCTGGAGCGCGTGCTGCGGGTGGGTGTAGCCATCGTGACCAGTGAACTGAGATAAGGCGGCACTTTACCTAGCATAGCCTTGTAGATGACCTGGAGCCAGTGGGTCTGACGACGAACATGTAGCGAGGGCCAGCCGACTAGGGCATACAGGTCGCAGTGGTGGGTCGTATAAGGTGCTTTAGTAACAAAACGAATGGCACTGTGATAAACTGCATCCAGTTTGCTGAGTAGAGTGTTGGAAGCTATTTTGTAGATGACATCGCCGAAGTCGAGGATCGGTAGGATAGTCAGTTTTACTAGGGTAAGTTTGGCGGCGTGAGTGAAGGAGGCTTTGTTGCGGAATAGAAAGCCGATTCTTGATTTGATTTTGGATTGGAGATGTTTGATATGAGTCTGGAAGGAGAGTTTGCAGTCTAGCCAGACACCTAGGTACTTATAGATGTCCACATATTCTAGTTCGGAACCGTCCAGGGTGGTGATGCTAGTCGGGCGTGCGGGTGCAGGCAGCGAACGGTTGAAAAGCATGCATTTGGTTTTACTAGCGTTTAAGAGCAGTTGGAGGCCACGGAAGGAGTGTTGTATGGCATTGAAGCTCGTTTGGAGGTTAGATAGCACAGTGTCCAAGGAAGGGCCGGAAGTATATAGAATGGTGTCGTCTGCGTAGAGGTGGATCAGGGAATCGCCCGCAGCAAGAGCAACATCATTGATGTATACAGAGAAAAGAGTCGGCCCGAGAATTTAACCCTGTGGTACCCCCATAGAGACTGCCAGAGGACCGGACAACATGCCCTCCGATTTGACACACTGAACTCTGTCTGCAAAGTAGTTGGTGAACCAGGCAAGGCAGTCATTAGAAAAACCGAGGCTACTGAGTCTGCCGATAAGAATATGGTGATTGACAGAGTCGAAAGCCTTGGCCAGGTCGATGAAGACGGCTGCACAGTAATGTCTTTTATCGATGGCGGTTATGATATCGTTTAGTACCTTGAGCGTGGCTGAGGTGCACCCGTGACCGGCTCGGAAACCGGATTGCACAGCGGAGAAGGTACGGTGGGATTCGAGATGGTCAGTGATCTGTTTGTTGACTTGGCTTTCGAAGACCTTAGATAGGCAGGGCAGGATGGATATAGGTCTGTAACAGTTTGGGTCCAGGGTGTCTCCCCCTTTGAAGAGGGGGATGACCGCGGCAGCTTTCCAATCCTTGGGGATCTCAGATGATACGAAGGAGAGGTTGAACAGGCTGGTAATAGGGGGTGCGACAATGGCGGCGGACAGTTTCAGAAATAGGGGGTCCAGATTGTCAAGCCCAGCTGATTTGTATGGGTCCAGGTTTTCCAGCTCTTTCAGAACATCTGCTATCTGGATATGGGTAAAGGAGAAGCTGGGGAGGCTTGGGCGAGTAGCAGCGGGGGGGGGGCGGGGCTGTTGGCCAAGGTTGGAGTCGCCAGGAGGAAGGCATGGCCAGCCATTGAGAAATGTTTGTTGAAGTTTTCGATTATCACGGACTTATCAGTGGTGACCGTGTTACCTAGCCTCAGTGCAGTGGGCAGCTGGGAGGAGGTGCTCTTGTTTTCCATGGACTTTACAGTATCCCAGAACTTTTTGGAGTTAGAGCTACAGGATGCAAATTTCTGCTTGAAAAAGCTGGCCTTTGCTTTCCTGACTGACTGCGTGTATTGGTTCCTGACTTCCCTGAACAGTTGCATATCGCGGGGGCTCTTCGATGCTATTGCAGTTCGCCACAGGATGTTTTTGTGCTGGTCGAGGGCAGTCAGGTCTGGAGTGAACCAAGGGCTATATCTGTTCTTGGTTCTGCATTTTTTGAACGGAGCATGCTTGTCTAATATGGTGAGGAAGTAACTTTTAAAGAATGACCAGGCATCCTCAACTGACGGGATGAGGTCAATATCCTTCCAGGGTACCCGGGCCAGGTCGATTAGAAAGGCCTGCTCGCAGAAGTGTTTTAGGGAGCGTTTGACAGTGATGAGGGGTGGTCGTTTGACCGCGGACCCGTGGCAGATACAGGCAATGAGGCAGTGATCGCTGAGATCTTGATTGAAGACAGCAGAGGTGTATTTGGAGGGCAGGTTGGTCAGGATAATGTCTATTAGGGTGCCCATGTTTACGGATTTAGGGTTGTACCTGGTGGGTTCCTTGATGATTTGTGTGAGATTGAGGGCATCAAGCTTGGATTGTAGGACTGCCGGGGTGTTAAGCATATCCCAGTTTAGGTCACCTAACAGAACAAACTCTGAAGCTAGATGGGGAGCGATCAATTCACAGATGGTGTCCAGGGCACAGCTGGGAGCTGAGGGGGGTCGGTAGCAGGCGGCAACAGTGAGAGACTTATTTCTGGAGAGATTAATTTTTAAAATTAGAAGTTCGAACTGTTTGGGCATAGACCTGGAAAGTATGACAGAACTTTGCAGGCTATCTCTGCAGTAGATTGCAACTCCTCCCCCTTTGGCAGTTCTATCTTGACGGAAAGTGTTATAGTTGGGTATGGAAATCCCAGAATTTTTGGTGGCCTTCCTAAGCCAGGATTCGGACACGGCAAGGACATCAGGGTTGGCAGAGTGTGCTAAAGCGGTGAGTAAGGCAAACTTAGGGAGGAGGCTTCTGATGTTGACATGCATGAGGCCAAGGCTTTTTCGATCACAGAAGTCAACAAATGAGGGTGACTGGGGACATGCAGGGCCTGGGTTTACCTCCACATCACCCGAGGAACAGAGGAGTAGTAGGATGAGGGTGCGGCTAAAGGCTATCAAAACTGGTCGCCTAGAGCGTTGGGGACAAAGAATAAAAGGAGCAGATTTATGGGCGTGGTAGAATAGATTCTGGGCATAATGTGCAGACAGGGGTATGGTGGGGCACGGGTACAGCGGAGGCAAGCCCAGGCACTGGGTGATGATAAGAGAGGTTGTATCTCTGGACATGCTGGTCTCAATGGGTGAGGTCACCGCATGTGTGGGGGGTGGGACAAAGGAGGTATCAGAGGTACGGAGAGTGGAACTACGGGGTCCATTGCAAACCAAAACAATGATAATGATAACTAGCCTGAACAACAGTATGCAAGGCATATTGATATTTGAGAGAGACATACAATAAGGCATAAAGTGATTGCAGGTCTTGATTGGGAGAGCTAGCTAAAACAACAGGTAAGATAACAGCAGCAATAACAGGGTGCTAGTCTAACACAGCAACAACAGGTAAAAATGGCGACGACTAGGCAGAGAGGGTCGGATTAACTACACACAGATCCTGAGTTAAAGCACAGAGCCGACAGATAAAACACAAATAAACAGAATGGAGTACCGTGAATTAATGGACAGTCAAGCAGGCATCAGCTATGTAGCCAAGTGATCATAGTGTCCAGGGGGCAGCCGTAGATGGAGCAGGGAGGCCTCCACTAAGCTAGCACGCGGCGTTTAAAGTTAGTAGCCCGGGGGGTGGTCTGCTCAGACGGAGGGGGTCTGCTCAGACGTGGTCGTGTCGACAGAGAATCCAAGCCGGATGGCGATGGCGAAAGAGAGGTTGTGAATTGTAGAATTGTGTTTGCTAACTGGTGCTAGCTTCGTGGCAGTGGCGCTAGCTGCGCTAGCTGCAAGCTAGCTGTGAGGATCAGAAGTAGTGGCTCAGGGATTACGGCAGGAATCCGGCGTTGTTGTCGAGAGACAGTCCGATGCTGGTAAATTGGTGAGTAATATCCAGGCTAATAACAGGGCTGGTGTCTGTGCAGAAGGTAAAAGCTGCTAGCAGCGGCAAAAAATGGCTAAATTAGCTTGTAGCTGATTTAGACCAGTTGTGATGGATTGGCAGGGCTCTGTGTCGGCAAAAAAAGGTCCAGTCCAATTGGCAAAAGAGGTATTGTAGCCCAAGAATTCGCTGGTAGACCTCTTCGGCTAGCCGGCAGATGGGCCTAGCTCGAGGCTAGCTCAAGGCTAACTGGTGCTTGCTTCGGGACAGAGGTGTTAGCCAGTAGTAGCCACTCGGTTGCAGCTAGCTAGCTGTGATGATACGGTGTAATTGTCCAGAGCTTGCGTCAGGAATCCGGTGATGTGGTAGAGAAAAAGCAGTCCTATATGCTCTGGGTTGATATCGCGCTTGCAGACTGGCAGGTATTGGCCCGAGCTGAAGCTGGCTGTGTCCGAGTTAAGGGTGAAGACCGCAGCAGTGGCTAACTGACTACTAGCTAGTAGCTAGTTATCTGGCTAGCTTCTGATTGGGGTTACGGTTCTAAAGTATAAAAAATAGCAGGTCCGTACCACATTGGGTGAGGCGGAATGTAGGAATGTATATTCAGTTCCTAGATGGAAAGTGAAATTAAAATATATACGAAATGTATACGAAAAATACGAGGACTATTTACACGGGACAAGACAAACACACGTCCGACTGCTACGCCATCTTGGATTTCACTGCCCAATTTTTTTAAAACCATCTAGTGTTCAGCTAAATAACAACACAATGTCAAATACAGGTAGCCTAGTCAAATGATTAACATCCAATCACATGAACTGTTACGCTCTCGCGGGAATTCCTCTAATGGTCCATATGTAGCCAAACGTAGCTGCTGCTCATTCCATTTGCTCGAAAATTGATGAATGGTAAAAAAAAGGCCTGCGTCTATAGAGAGACATACCAGCTCTACTGGTAGTACTGCTACTGCCAGCAGTACTACACCTGCACCTGTCGACGACAAAAGTTTTTCTGCTTCCATGAGCATATCCAATGCAAGCATCAGTAATTCTACATTTGTTGTTAGCCCAGCTAGCATGGACACTGACAGTTGTGTTGTTTGGTTGTCGGTAGCTAGCTAGCAATATAATCTCTCTTTTAACCGAGGCAGTGTTGTTCAGTACAATTGTGATCGGTTTGGCCATAACACGGCTTGTTAGAACCACTACAAGTCAAGCTAGCCAAGTTAAGCTAGCGAGCTGTGTTGTTTGCTATACCTAAAATGTACTGTGGTCTAACGTTGTAGCTAGCTAACTAGCCTCAGTGCCTCTCATTATGAGCAAAACTGGAGAAATGTTTTGATGATGACACTGGAGAATCAAGGAATGAGCTAGCTAACCTGTGTCTGTGAGATGTCTCATATTCTACACTATGCTGCTACAGTAGGAATTCAGACAGTACACAACGATTGCCCATGAATGTGTAATAGCGTTTTCTTCTTTCTCTCACAGATATTGCTGGGATACAAAGAAGTTGACTCAAGACAAGATGTGAAAGGTCCCACAACAGCAAACTCCCATTGTATCAAAATGACTCTGAACGCCCACGACCAGCTGGCGCAACTGGGGACGGCTATGGATGAGGTCCTCTGCATTCTTCAACGTCTAGATCTTCCTCAAGGGGCGTCACCACCACCAGCCAGCACCCCAGCCCATTCAGCAGCTTGTCCAGGTCAGCGATGCCGATTTGTCCGTCTCGGACAAATATGACAGGACTCCATCCAAATGCCGTGGTTTCCTCCTCCTGTGCTCCCTCTATTTTGCTCATCAAATGGGAGCCCCCAAATGGGAGCCCCCAGAGAGGTTCTGTGGCGCTGTTGGCAGGGATGTTAGGTTTGGGGGGGCTGTGACTCTGGCGGCAGGTAGCCTAGTGGCAAGAGCGTTGGGCAACCGAAAGGTTGCGAGATCGGTAAAAAGGTACAAATCTGTCATTCTGCCCCTGAACAAGGCAGTTAACCCACTGTTCCTAGGCTGTCATTGTAAATAAGAATTTGTTCTTAATTGACTCGCCTAGGTAAATAAAGGTCTCACCAACCACTGCTTTGACCTCATGCAGAAGATTTGTTTGTTCTGCAAGTCTCCTGGAAAGACATGAAGACTGACCATGAGGATGGGGTAAACCATTCAATAAACCATGTTCAAATGTCAACAAAAAAGGGTGCAGTAGACTGGTATGTGTTTTGTTACATTCAATAGTCAATAATGGGGCATTGAGATGGACTGTTAACAAAGCTAGCTTTGCTATGGAGAGAACTACATTTTGAAGATGAGGACTCCCCCCCCCCCCCTCCTGACTGACTTGCCATCTGCTAATTCAGTTGTATGTGTATGCAAAAGCCTGCGCTGTTTAGCCAAGCTGACAGCAGCTAGCTAGCATAGCTTGGTGATAGCTGCAGCTGGCTAGCCTCTCTAGCTGATATTTCTCTGTCAAATCAGTTATAGCTAGATAGCAAGAGCCAGTGTCTGGAATGTGTTTCCTAAGACACTCGTTCTACAACACCTTGCTACGAAAGTATCTTGCAACTTAGTTTCAACATTTCATCACCATGAACTGTGAGTTGAATGTCCAGTCTTGAATCAGCTCAGCTGTTCTACAACATAATTGTCAGGTTTTGGCCAGGACTGTTTAGGTTTTGTTCACTAGATGTCCCCCTTGCACCTTTTTTGTACCTTTTTGTTTTTCTTGCTCCAATTATTGTTTGCACCTGTAAGTCATTCCCTTGTTAGTATTTAAACCCTGTGTGTTCCTTAGTTCCTTGCTCAGTGTTTGTAAGTTAGCACCCAGCCCCAGCCCAAGCCTTGTTTTATATAGACTTTTCTCTTGTTGGATTTTCCAGAGGTTCTCTGGTTTTGTTCTTGTTTATTATTTGAGTAGTCTTTTGAGGTTTGTTTTTCCCTGCTGTTTTTTACCACTTTGTGGATTTTTAGTTGTATTTTGGAGGATATCCATTTTTCATTAAACCACCATCTCTAGTACTGCTGTGTCTGCCTCATCTTCTGGGTTCTGCCAATTATTAAGTGACTGTTTCTCGCACCGGGTCCTGACAGAAACACTGAGCCATTATTATGAACCCAGAGGCAGCCAGTACCCAGGACTTTTTTCCCATGCTGTCCCACCACGAGGGGACTGTCCAACGTCACGAAGCTGCTCTGGTTCAGCAAGAGGCCTTACTGGCTGGACATTCTCAACTTCTGTCGGAGATGATGACTTCCATAAAGCAGATTTCTGATCAACTTTCTCCTGCAACCGCTTCTGCTCCAGTTCATCAGATTCAAGTGCCCGTGGCAGTTAACCCCCTGGCTGAACCTCGTCTGCCGCCTCCCCAACGGTTCTCAGGTGATCCGAGTGTTTGTAAGGGGTTTTTCACCCAATGTTCTCTCTCCTTCGAGCTGCAACCCTCGTCGTTTCCCACCGACCGGTCCAAGATAGCATATATCATCACCCTGCTGTCGGAAAAAGCCCTAGCCTGGGCTACTGCTGTGTGGGATGCCCAAAGTCCCTGCTGTGCCAGCTACTCTACCTTTGCTGAAGAATTCAAGCGAGTGTTTCACGGTCCTACCAGCGGTCCTGACTCAGCCAAACAGCTCCTGACTCTCCGCCAAGGTCGGCGCAGCGTGACGGACTATGCCATCCAGTTCCACACGGTGGCAGCAGCGAGTGGCTGGAACGACGAGGCGCTCACAGTGTGCTTTTTGAAGGGTCTTTCCGACACCATCCAAGATGAACTGGCCACTCGGGAACCACCAGACAACCTCGAGTCCCTGATCAAGTTGGCTTCACGCATAGACCAGCGTCTGAGAGAGAGAGAGCTCAACCGTAGATCTCTCACCCTAGCTCCTATCGGTTCCAGCTCCGAGTCTCCACCTTTATCCTCGCTGACTCCACCGGAACCCATGCAGGTTGGACGCATCTCCCAGGCTGAGAGAGACCGCCGGATGAGGGAGCGATGCTGTCTATATTGCAGCAAACCGGGCCATTTCCTCTCCACGTGTTCCGGGCTCCAGGGAAAACGCACTCTCCCGTGCAGGCCTGGGAGGACTGTAACGGGAAACATAACCTCCTCCCATCCATCCAACTCCCGCCTGCTCATTCCAGTTACCCTTTCCTGGGACAACCACGAGCTTCCCCTTCAAGCCTTGGTAGACTCTGGAGCCGCAGGTAACTTCATGGATGGTGTCTGGGCGAAGGAGAATGGCGTTCCCTCTGAACCTCTAAGTGACCCCATAAGGGTTACTACGTTGGATGGAAGCCCTTTGGGATCTGGACTTGTCACTCGTGTCACTACCCCCTTGCGACTTTCAGTTTCCCAACACCAGGAAGTGATGAACTTTCATCTGACCTCGTGTTCCGAGTTCCCTCTCGTCCTTGGATACCCCTGGCTTCACAGCCATAACCCTCACATCGACTGGTCTGTGGGCACTATCAAGCAGTGGGGTCCTACGTGCCAAGCCACTTGTATCTTCCCAAGTTCCCCGAGTTCCCCTCCCGAGTCTCTAGAATCCATCGACCTGTCCCGAGTTCCCGAGTGTTACCATGACCTCAAACCGGTATTTAGCAAACAGAGGGCAACCAAACTACCACCCCATAGACCTTACGATTGCCCCATCGACCTGTTTCCGGGCACCTGCCCCCCCAGGGGTCGGATCTTTTCCCTATCTCCTCCCGAACGAGCTGCTATGGATACCTACATCAAGGACTCTCTGGCAGCAGGCCTCATGCGTCCATCCACCTCGCCGGCGGGAGCAGGGTTTTTCTTTGTGGCCAAAAAAGACGGGGGATTACGTCCTTGCATCGATTACCGGGGACTTAATGCCATAACCGTCCGTAACCGCTACCCGCTACCCCTTATGGCCACAGCCTTTGAGCTGCTCCAGGAAGCAGTGGTCTTCACTAAGCTTGACCTGCGGAACGCATACCATCTTGTGCGGATCAAACCCGGTGACGAGTGGAAGACCGCTTTCAACACGCCTACTGGTCACTACGAATACTTGGTGATGCCCTTCGGCTTGACCAACGCCCCGGCTGTGTTCCAAGCGCTCATAAACGATGTGCTTAGGGATATGCTTAACATTTTCGTGTTTGTTTACTTGGATGACATCCTCATCTTTTCGAGCTCCCTTCAAGAACACACCAAGCATGTCAGACAAGTGCTCAAACGCCTCCTAGACAGCCATTTGTACGTTAAGCCGGAAAAGTGTGAATTCCATTCCTCTCGAGTACAATTCCTGGGATTTATAGTGGAACCCGGTCGAGTCCAGATGGACCCCAAGAAGGTAGGGGCGGTAGCGGATTGGCCCACCCCCAAGTCCGTTAAGGAAGTTCAGCGTTTCCTGGGCTTCACCAACTTTTACCGCAAGTTCATCAAGAACTTCAGCTCGGTGGCAGCCCCTCTCTCAGCTGTAACCAAGGGTGGCAACACAAGGTTTCTGTGGGGAAGAGAAACTGAGACGGCCTTCCAAGGACTCAAGCAGCGCATCCTCTCTGCTCCCATCCTGACACTACCAACGGCGGATGAACCTTTTGTGGTGGAGGTAGACGCATCAGAGGTTGGGGTTGGAGCTGTCCTGTCTCAGAGGGGTGAAGACAAGAAGCTTCATCCTTGCGCTTTCTTCTCTCACCGGCTTACCCCGGCCGAGAGGAATTACGATGTGGGGGATCGTGAACTCCTAGCAGTTAAGATGGCATTGAAGGAATGGAGACACTGGCTCGAGGGGGCTTCTCAACCGTTTCAAGTGCTTACGGACCACAAAAATCTGGAGTATATCCAGCAGGCGAAGCGGTTGAACTCCAGACAAGCTCGATGGTCTCTTTTCTTCAGCCGATTTCAGTTTATCCTCACCTATAGACCCGGGTCGAAGAATCTCAAACCGGACGCCTTGTCACGAATCTACTCTCCTGCCATTCGAGAAGATACTGACATGACTGTCCTTCCGGCCGCTAAGATCGTGGCTCCGATCTCGTGGCAAGTGGAGGATACCGTGAAACAAGCTCAAGCCATCGAACCGGGCCCTGGAGGAGGTCCTGCTAATCGGTTGTTTGTTCCCAAGGCAGCAAGATCCCAAGTCCTTCTGTGGGGGCACTCCTCTCGCCTCACCTGTCACCCGGGCGTAGGTCGCACCTTGGAGTTCATTCAGCGTAAGTTCTGGTGGCCCACCATAAAAGAAGACGTTGCCACTTTCGTCAAGGCCTGTCCCGTGTGCTGCCAGGGCAAATCTTCTCACCTCCGCCCTCAAGGACTCCTTCACCCTTTATCTATTCCCCACCGACCCTGGTCCCATATCTCGTTGGACTTTATTACTGGCCTTCCTCCGTCCCATGGTAATACTACTATCCTAGTCATCATCGACAGGTTTTCTAAGGCGGCCAGGTTTGTTCCCTTGACCAAATTACCTTCTGCCAAGGAAACAGCTGAGTTGGTGATTAACCATGTGTTCCGAGTCTTTGGTATCCCGCAAGATATGGTTTCCGACAGAGGTCCCCAGTTCGCCTCAAGGTTTTGGAAGGCCTTCTGCCAACTCATAGGGGCCACGGCCAGTTTATCTTCAGGGTACCATCCGGAGTCCAACGGCCAAACTGAGAGGATGAATCAGGAGCTGGAAACCACCCTCAGATGTATGGTTTCCAACAACCCGTCCACATGGTCATCCTTCATTGTTTGGGCCGAGTACGCGCACAACACCTTGTGCTCCTCCTCCACTGGTATGTCTCCGCATGAGTGTCAGTTTGGCTATGCTCCGCTATTGTTCCCGGACCAGGAGGCAGAAGTCAGAGTGCCTTCAGCCTCGAGGTTCATCAGACGCTGTCGGCTTACTTGGAAGAAGGCCCGTCTTAATCTTCTGCGTTCCTCACAGCAGTACCAGCGACAAGCCAACAGACGTCGCCGTCCCGGTCCTACCCTGTACCCCGGCCAGAGAGTATGGCTCTCAACAAAAGACTTACCGCTAAGGGTGGAGTCTCGCAAGCTGTCCCAGAGATTCATCGGTCCCTTTAAGATTGCCAGGAGAGTCAATCCCGTTACTTTTCGCCTGCACTTACCCAGATCCCTTAAGATCAATCCCACATTTCACATTTCCTTATTAAAACCTGTTGTTTTTTCTCCCCTTATCCCGGCAGGCAGACCTCCCCCTCCGCCCCGTGTCATCGGAGGCCAGTCGGCTTATACCGTCCACCGGATACTGGATTCCCGCCGGGTGCAGCGGTCCTGGCAGTATCTGGTGGACTGGGAAGGCTACGGTCCCGAGGAGCGCTCCTGGGTTCCTGCCAAGGACATACTGGACCCTGACCTCATTCGTCAGTTCAGGGTCCTCCACCCTGAGAAGGCTGGTAGGAACGTCAGGAGCCGTTCCTAGGGGGGGGATTCTGTCAGGTTTTGGCCAGGACTGTTTAGGTTTTGTTCACTAGATGTCCCCCTTGCACCTTTTTTGTACCTTTTTGTTTTTCTTGCTCCAATTATTGTTTGCACCTGTAAGTCATTCCCTTGTTAGTATTTAAACCCTGTGTGTTCCTTAGTTCCTTGCTCAGTGTTTGTAAGTTAGCACCCAGCCCCAGCCCAAGCCTTGTTTTATATAGACTTTTCTCTTGTTGGATTTTCCAGAGGTTCTCTGGTTTTGTTCTTGTTTATTATTTGAGTAGTCTTTTGAGGTTTGTTTTTCCCTGCTGTTTTTTACCACTTTGTGGATTTTTAGTTGTATTTTGGAGGATATCCATTTTTCATTAAACCACCATCTCTAGTACTGCTGTGTCTGCCTCATCTTCTGGGTTCTGCCAATTATTAAGTGACTGTTTCTCGCACCGGGTCCTGACAATAATATTCTATAACTGGCTAGTTTTGCCTCGTCTCTCCTTATATCCGCTGTTAGATTTTTCCGGGGGACAAATCCCAGGCCCACTGGACACAGATGTCAATTCAACGTCTATTTAAAAAGCTATTTTTAGATCACAAGGCCCGCACTGGAAACAAATGTGTGTCCATTTATCTATATGCCAACAGTATGCAACAATGCCTAATTTATCATAACCTTTACTGATAACGAATCCTAATTGCGAAATCTTTCCGTGACATAAACTGGCCAGGTGAATCCAGGAGAAACCTATGATCCCTTATTGATGTCACCTGTTAAATCCACTTGAATAAGTGTAGCTGAAAGCGGAGGAGACAGGTTAAAGAAGGGCTTTTAAGCCTTGAGACAATTGAGACATAGATTGTGTATGTGTGCCATTAAGAGGGTGAATAGGCAAGACCAAGTATTTAGGTGCCTGTGAAGAGGGTATGGTAGTAGGTGCCAGGCAAACCGGTTTGAGTGTGTCAAGAACTGTAACGCTGCTGGGTTTCCTGTGTGTATCAAAAATGGTCCACCACCCAAAGGACATCCAGCCAACTTGACACAACTGTGGGAAGCATTGGAGTCAACATGGGCCAGCATCCCTGTGGAACTCTTTCGACACCTTGTACAGTCCATGCCCCGATGAATTGAGGCCGTTCTGAGGGCAAAAGGGGATTTAACTCAATTTTAGGAAGGTGTTCCTAATGTTTTGTACACTCTATATTCAGTCAATAAAAAAACAAGTGCTATTTAAGATGAATTTATTGAAACAATAATATCAACTGGTTATATTATGGAACACAATATTCAAAAAGGTGGCCCTTCCTTGTACAAGCCTATGGCTGTGCAATGGTACAGCCTTGTTTTGTTAATTTAGCAGACAAGACACTCTTATGTCCTGAGCCCATATCACAGTCAAGACACACCTATTTTATAGTAAAAAACTTGATGTAATATAACAGAATAAAATATAACAGAACAGTGAGAAGTGATGCGTATCTCGCGTCAGGAATGAGTGATCATTTGAAACAGGGATCAATTTGGTGATTTGGCGAGTGGAAATACAATTTTGTTCAGGTTACAAAAAAGTTGGAACCGGTTCAGGTAACCGAAAACCGGAAAATAACTACACTTTTCAACAAACAGAAACAGAAACGGAATGAAAGTGATCCATGCTGTTCTGGAACATAAGCATTATTTTAAAAGCATGGGAACCAGTTAATAACTTTCTTTTACATTTAGCAATTTTTTTCTAGTCCCACAAAACCTGACCCTCCCTCCTTAGCATAAGCTAATGTACTGACGTTACGAGTGTGATTCAGAAGATTGGGATAGATTTAGCTAGAGTTTGTTAATTAGCTAGAAAATAATGGATTCACTTTTTCGATGCTAGTTAAGGATACTATAGGCCTAGTTATCACGTTTCACTTTGGATTTATTAACTACAAAAAGTGAAGACGTGTTTTTAATTCTGGTGCACCTCTGCACACACAAGCTTGTTAGCTAGCTATCTCAAATGACATTCAAAGTTCATCTATAGAAGCTGCTCCTCCTAGGTGTAAATCTGTGGAACTAATTCAGATAATGCATGTCATACCAACATGCCCAGCGCTTCAAGCCTCCTCAACCCTCTCTTGCTCTCTCCACATCTCAAAATTTCAGTTGCATCTTGTGCCATATAGGCTACACTTGTCTGTCATCACGCAGGTAAACAACTACCTTACTTGCTCTATCCACACTGATTGGTAAAGTAATTTCATGAGTCAACTGTAAAAACAAAACGATTGATTTCACAGGTTAAAAGGAACAGAAAGGAACGATATAAACCGGTACAGGTCGGCACAGTGGAATGGAACGAAAAAAATAGTAGTTCTGTTCAGAACAAAGAGATTGGAAAAAAAATTCGGTTCCAACCTGTTTACAAATCAAAATCTGTCATCTTTTCAATATACAGACATTCGATTTAGTTTATTCTGTCTGTTCTTTGGAATTTTCTAAATGGATTAACAATTCCACATTGAACACTGCATAGGAAAAATTACGGTCACAACATCTGTTTGGTAAGTAGGCCTAAGCTTAATGATTCTGATGAAAATACTCTCTCTTTATCAAACTAATGCTTTTGCATATTTTCAGTGTGGAACCTGTCTGTCTTTAGGAGGGTTATAGCCTAGGCTAACCAATTCTAAATGGCACAAGCAGTTTGCAAAGTTGGGTCGTCACTTGAAACTTAACCCTAACCTTAACCACACTGCTAACCTTATGCCTAACCCTAACATTAAATTAATACCAACAAGTTTAATGCAAAAGCATACATTTTTTTGTTTTCATGAATTTTTACAATATAGCCAATTTTGACTTTGTGGCTGTGGTAACTAGCTACAACCGTAAAGTACCCGAAGAAGAAAATAGTCGTGACACAATTATTTCAAAACTGCAGCTCATTGTTGCAACACATATTTCCCTACGTCAGTCAAGCAGTTCATTTTTAATTTGTGATAAAACTGTCGTAATTTGGCAAGGAATGTAGCTTTTGTATGCCAACAGTTAGATACGTTGTTATAGGCATTTATTTCTGTATGCCTAATAGGCGATTTATGCTAGATCCGAAATTGCGGGGCCAGAGGCTCCATATGGAGGATGTGACGCAATTGCAGAGCCTCTTGGAGGTTTTTAGAGGCCAAATCGAGCTCTGTACTGCGAGCACAGCAATGGCATGCGCCTCTCAAATCTCTTGACTGGTTTGATTGGTTAACGGTAAGTGGGGGGTGCTACATCCAGAAACACAAACTCACTTCCTTGACAACAAACATGGAGAACTTTGACAAAAGGCTATCAGAACAAGTTCACAAATTAAATACACATTTATGATACATTGCGTACGAATTTCAAAGACACAAAAATTGGTTTGAACTCCTGGAAAGAGATTGGGGAGGTAATGGGGATAGATGCCGTAAAGAAGTCAATGGAATGCAGACCGTGGGGGATAGAAAGACGCTGGATTGGCGTACATTCAGCAAATCTGATCTAACAAAGTAGATATTTGTCAAATCCGCCATGATTGATTGTAAAAGGCCCACAATGGGGTTACTAAAATAAGATTTTGATATATTTGGCTGTTTTCGCTGCATAACATTTAGAAGTTGTCCCTTTTCAGATTTAGAAAAAGTGGCTGCTAAATGCTAACTCCAGTTCGTATAAACTGGTAGCATAGCTAGCATACAGAAATAGGTGGTGGTAGGGAATCATTTTTAACTCAAATCAAATCAAATCAAATTTTATTTGTCACATACACATGGTTAGCAGATGTTAATGCGAGTGTAGCGAAATGCTTGTGCTTCTAGTTCCGACAATGCAGTAATAACCAACAAGTAATCTAACCTATCAATTCCACAACTACTACCTTATACACACAAGTGTAAAGGGATAAAGAATATGTACATAAAGATATATGAATGAGTGATGGTACAGAACGGCATAGGCAAGATGCAGTAGATGGTATAGAGTACAGTATATACATATGAGATGAGTAATGTAGGGTATGTAAACATAAAGTGGCATAGTTTAAAGTGGCTAGTGATACATGTATTACATAAAGATGGCAAGATGCAGTAGATTATATAGAGTACAGTATATACATATACATATGAGATGAGTAATGTAGGGTATGTAAACATTATATTAAGTGGCATTGTTTAAAGTGGCTAGTGGTACATTTTTACATAATTCCCATTATTAAAGTGGCTGGAGTTGAGTCAGTATGTTGGCAGCGGCCGCTAAATGTTAGTGGTGGCTGTTTAACAGTCTGATGGCCTTGAGATAGAAGCTGTTTTTCAGTCTCTCGGTCCCTGCTTTGATGCACCTGTACTGACCTCGCCTTCTGGATGATAGCGGGGTGAACAGGCAGTGGCTTGGGTGGTTGTTGTCCTTGATGATCTTTATGGCCTTCCTGTGACATCGGGTGGTGTAGGTGTCCTGGAGGGCAGGTAGTTTGCCCCCGGTGATGCGTTGTGCAGACCTCACTACCCTCTGGAGAGCCTTACGGTTGTGGGCGGAGCAGTTGCCGTACCAGGCGGTGATACAGCCCGACAGGATGCTCTCGATTGTGCATCTGTAGAAGTTTGTGAGTGCTTTTGGTGACAAGCCGAATTTCTTCAGCCTCCTGAGGTTGAAGAGGCGCTGCTGCGCCTTCTTCACAACGCTGTCTGTGTGGGTGGACCAATTCAGTTTGTCCGTGATGTGTACACCGAGGAACTTAAAACTTTCCACCTTCTCCACTACTGACCCGTCGATGTGGATAGGGGGGTGCTCCCTCTGCTGTTTCCTGAAGTACACAATCATCTCCTTTGTTTTGTTGACGTTGAGTGTGAGGTTATTTTCCTGACACCACACTCCGAGGGCCCTCACCTCCTCCCTGTAGGCCGTCTCGTCGTTGTTGGTAATCAAGCCTACCACTGTAGTGTCATCCGCAAACTTGATGATTGAGTTGGAGGCGTGTATGGCCACGCAGTCGTGGGTGAACAGGGAGTACAGGAGAGGGCTCAGAATGCACCCTTGTGGGGCCCCAGTGTTGAGGATCAGCGGGGTGGAGATGTTGTTACCTACCCTCACCACCTGGGGGGCGGCCCGTCAGGAAGTCCAGGACCCAGTTGCACAGGGCGGGGTCGAGACCCAGGGTCTCGAGCTTGATTACGAGTTTGGAGGGTACTATGGTGTTAAATGCTGAGCTGTAGTCGATGAACAGCATTCTCACATAGGTATTCCTCTTGTCCAGATGGGTTAGGGCAGTGTGCAGTGTGGTTGCGATTGCGTCGTCTGTGGACCTATTGGGTCGGTAAGCAAATTGGAGTGGGTCTAGGGTGTCCGGTAGGGTGGAGGTGATATGGTCCTTGACTAGTCTCTCAAAGCACTTCATGATGACGGAAGTGAGTGCTACGGGGCGGTAGTCGTTTAGCTCAGTTACCTTAGCTTTCTTGGGAACAGGAACAATGGTGGCCCTCTTGAAGCATGTGGGAACAGCAGACTGGGATAAGGATTGATTGAATATGTCCGTAAACACACCAGCCAGCTGGTCTGCGCATGCTCTGAGGACGCGGCTGGGAATGCCGTCTGGGCCTGCAGCCTTGCGAGGGTTAACACGTTTAAATGTTTTACTCATCTCGGCTGCAGTGAAGGAGAGCCCGCAGGTTTTGGTAGCGGGCCGTGTCAGTGGCACTGTATTGTCCTCAAAGCGAGCAAAAAAGTTATTTAGCCTGTCTGGGAGCAAGACATCCTGGTCCGCGACGGGGCTGGTTTTCTTTTTGTAATCCGTGATTGACTGTAGACCCTGCCACATACCTCTTGTGTCTGAGCTGTTGAATTGCGACTCTATTTTGTCTCTATACTGGGACTTAGCTTGTTTGATTGCCTTGCGGAGAGAATAGCTACACTGTTTGTATTCGGTCATGTTTCCGGTCACCTTGCCCTGGTTAAAAGCAGTGGTTCGCGCTTTCAGTTTCACGCGAATGCTGCCTTCAATCCACAGTTTCTGGTTTGGGAATGTTTTAATCGTTGCTGTGGGTACGACATCGTCAATGCACTTTCTAATGAACTCGCTCACCGAATCAGCGTATTCGTCAATATTGTTGTTGGACGCAATGCGGAACATATTCCAATCCGCGTGATCGAAGCAGTCTTGAAGCGTGGAATCAGATTGGTCGGACCAGCGTTGAACAGACCTGAGCGAGGGAGCTTGTTGTTTTAGTTTCTGTTTGTAGGCTGGAAGCAACAAAATGGAGTCGTGGTCAGCTTTTCCGAAAGGAGGGCGGGGGAGGGCCTTATATACGTCGCGGAAGTTAGTATAACAATGATCCAAGGTTTTACCAGCCCTGGTAGCACAATCGATATGCTGATAGAATTTAGGGAGTTTTGTTTTCAGATTAGCCTTGTTAAAATCCCCAGCTACGATGAATGCAGCCTCAGGGTGTGTGGTTTCCAGTTTACAAAGAGTCAGATAAAGTTCGTTCAGGGCCATCGATGTGTCTGCTTGGGGGGGAATATATACGGCTGTGATTATAATCGAAGAGAATTCCCTTGGTAGATAATGCGGTCGACATTTGATTGTGAGGAATTCTAGATCAGGTGAATAGAATGACTTGAGTTCCTGTATGTTGTTATGATCACACCACGTCTCGTTAATCATAAGGCATACACCCCCGCCCCTCTTCTTACCAGAAAGATGTATGTTTCTGTCGGCGCGATGCGTGAAGAAACCAGCTGGCTGCACCGACTCCGTTAGCGTCTCTTGAGTTAGCCATGTTTCCGTGAAGCAGAGAACGTTACAATCTCTGATGTCTCTCTGGAATGTTACCCTTGCTCGGATTTCATCAACCTTATTGTCAAGAGACTGGACATTGGCGAGTAGTATGCTAGGGAGTGGAGCGCGATGTGCCCGTCTCCGAAGCCTGACCAGGAGACCGCTACGTTTGCCCCTTTTACGGCGCATAGGGTCGCCGGCTGGGATCAGATCCATTGTATTGGGTGGAAGGCAAAACACTGGATCCGTTTTGGGATAGTCATATTCCTGGTCGTAACGATGGTGAGTTGACGTTGCTCTTATATTCAGTAGTTCCTCCCGACTGTATGTAATGAAACCTAAGATTACCTGGGGTACCAATGTAAGGAATAACACATAAAAAAACAAAATACTGCATATTTTCCAAGGAACGCGAAGCGAGGCGGCCATCTCGGTCGGCGCCGGAAGTAAGATAACTGTGATGCAGTCGATTGATGACAGTGATATGAACATGTATTGGTGTTGACATCCATACAAGCATTATACTCAGATTTTTTACCTCAACATATTGTGAAATACATATAAACAATAGCCTAAAAGTAGGCTAAATTTGCTGGCAATGGGGAGATTCGGGATGGAGATGCAGGTAGGAAAACAGTGCAGCCTTTTTACTTCATGTTATCTTGGCTGAGCTCCTATGTCAAACACGGGAAACGGACACCAGTATCTCTGAAGAGGTAAGGTCTTTTCGTTTAGCCAGTGTCTAGTAATTAGCTGTTTCTGGTTTTGAGGCTTGGGCAGCTGGTGACTGTAGTTCATATGTCTAATCCCCTGCACAGAGAGAGAAAAGCATCAATAATATCAATAATGCTGTATTAATTTCATTGAATATATATTCCTGTTCGATATGCATTTATTTAATTATATTGTAATCTTTTAGCTCATGCCAGTATTTGTTTTGGATCCGATGCATTTAGCTTAAATTAGGATGAAGTAGTTTTAGGCCTTCAGTGGGCCTACACATTGCACACCCTTTAGTTTGTCCATTTTCATCTCACATGATTTTACATAAATTTTTCCAAATGTTAAATTTCAATAGCTCCTTGGTCATGTGACCTAGTGACTTCAAACAAGGTTCAGAATGTCCACTCAGTGGGCCTACACATTGCACACCCTTTGTTTGTAAATGTTCATCTCACACGTTTTTACATGAATTTTTCCAAATGTAAAATTTCAATAGCTCCTTGGTCATGACTTCAAACAAGGTTCAGAATGTCCACTCAGTGGGCCTACACATTGCACACCCTGTAGTTTGTCCATTTTCATCTCACATGATTTTACATACATTTTTCCATTCAATTTACATTGAATTAAATGTCATTACGTACCAGACATTTTTAGTATATCCTCAGCCATTTCTTTTTGCAGTTGCTCCATGTGTTTTTGTGAAGGTTCTCTATCAATTTGGGAGGGGATGTTGGGGAAGTTCTGTGCAACTTCCTTGGCCATCTACAGCAAAAAATAAAATAGAGTTTTTGACCTAATTGTCACATAACAGCTAACCATTCATTATTGAAAATATAACTATCAAACCTGCATTACAAAGACCCCGCAGCTGAAGGTGTCCTGATGCATGGTGTGAGTTATTTCCCCTCCTTTCCACTTTATGTCCACCCAGTCGTCTTTTCCATGGCAGGATCTTCTCATTTTGAAGTATTCTCTTTTTTATGTAAGCATAATGGAATTCTGATTAGTTATAGGCAAATGAATACACAGGCCAAAATTGTATGCTGTTTTCCTTATCACTATAATCTAGTAGAGGTCATTTCCTTTATGCCCCATTCTACACACAGCCTAAATTATAGGCACTGAACCATTTAAAGGACAATAATAAAAGTAGCATATAGGATCCAACCCTATCACAGAGTGAATAAATGTAGAGCGTTTGTAGACTTTAAGAAAAAAATATTAAGTGACAGTTTCGTCAGTACGTGCTTAAAGAAAGTCATATCACTAAGATCACAGATGACAATGCCCACCAAATCTATTACAATAGAGAATGAATTGTAAGCACCAAAGTGTGTTAAAGTGTGTTTGTCAAAATAATATCTGAAAATGTCAGTTGTTGAACATAATACTTCTATTTGCAATAACAATTTATGATATATGCAGTTGAGGAATATTCAATGTACCAACACTACATGTAGGACGGACATTCCCACATACAGTGTACACATACATAGAGGCATTTTCCAGATATGATTTTACCACTCAGAATCCAGAATGGATATGACAATGGGGCCAGCACAGGACATAATGCACCCTTACAACAATCTAGTTTTTGATCTTCTTGACTTCTTATCTGGTAAACTTCTACTGTGTGTCAAGAAAAGAGCCCCAATTAGGGGTTAGTGTACTCCAGTAAGAAAGGTCTGGTTTAGATTAAAAACTATTGCCCTGTGTCCCCGTTCATAGGGGCATGAGAGACTAGTCAGTGGTAGAATTGAGTTGGCACTTTATTGGCCCAAACACCCACAGACCCACAAGGTTGAGGTTACTCATGGACAGTAATTATTGATGCATTGTGTCTTCTAACTGTCCAAGAATAGGATCCAAAGTGTTAGGAAATATTTGTTCCCATAAATGCAAAGGAGGATGTCTCTCCTCATACCTCTGGCACTTGAGTCAGACTGCCAGACTGTGTAAAAACGTTATGACGGGGCCGGCAACAGAGTTCCCATTGACTAAGCACCACAGAGCCAATCGGGAGAGAATACACAGGTCAAGGGTGCCAATTGAAAGCCAAGGGGTGTGTCTGTGCCTTTTGGATTACTCTCTCTCTTTCTGTGGTTCAAGTCAAGAGCTATCCTTCCCCGTTCAGTCTGCTCTGCGCATGTCTGAAAGTGACAGAGCCAGCAGCCAAGAGAGTTTTTCACAGTATGTCATAAAAAAATGATTACACTTATTAATGTATGTAAAATGTTAATATGTATTAGATCCAGTACAATGGAATAATTAAGACCTGATTTTGAATGCAGCGTGTTCCGATTCCTCCTTCTCTTTCTGTCCAGCAGGTCAACCAAAAACACTGGGCCTGATGGTTCATGCAGATACTGGGGAAGCAATATAGAAATGTATTGATCCCTTAAATGATTTTACTATTAAATGACCCATATCACAACCCTCATACCCCTTCACAAAAATGTATTTTGGAAAAAGGATTTTACTCACAATGAACTTCCAGTGGTTCTGGTTCACATTCAAGAAACTCATGACAGCATTGTAGTTACTCAAGTTCACCTGAAAAAAACATTTGTAGACCTCCACAAGTCTGGTTCATCCTTGGGAGCAATTTTCAAACGCCTGAAGGTACCACATTAATCTGTACAAACCGCTCAGGAAGGAGATGTGTTCTGTTTCCTAGAGATGAATGTACTTTGGTGCGAAAAGTGCAAATCAATCCCAGAACAACAGCAAAGGACCTTGTGAAGATGTTAGAGGAAACAGGTACTAAAGTATCTATATCTCACAGTAAAACGAGTCCTATATCGACATAACCTGAAAGGCCGCTCAGCAAGGAAGAAGCCACTGCTCCAAAACCGCCATAAAAAAAGCCAGACTACGGTTTGCAACTGCACTTGGGGACAAATATTGTGCTTTTTGGAGAAATGTCCTCTTGTCTGATGAAACAAAAATAGAACTGTTTGGCCATAATGACCATCGTTATGTTTGGAGGAAAAAGGGGGAGGCTTGCAAGCCAAAGAACACAATCCCAACTGTGAAGCACAGGGGTGGCAGCATCATGTTGTGGGGGTGCTTTGCTGCAGGAGGGACTGGTGCACTTCACAAAATAGATGGCATCATGAGGTAGGACAATTATGTGGATATATTGAAGCAAAATGGGTCTTTGAAGCAAAAAAAGTTTACTTTGTTTACGCTCCCTAACTAATTCAACTCGGAATACAAAAAGCTGCTTACATTTCCACATGTTTATTAGCTTTGGAAAGTGAATGAATGTCCAAATCGTGAAAATATGACCTGTGCAATGTTGTGCTAAAGTTTTCCAACATATTGACACTTATTTGGAGTCTGTAGCTCAAGTGGTTTTAAAGCTATTGAGGTTTGAAAGCGTGAATATCCGTTGAATATCCAACTTGAAACTGTCTTTACCTCCGTAGTATTTCCGATTGTAAAAGGCCTAGATCTCAGCAAACTGGATGCAGTTTATCACAGTGCCATTCGTTTTGTTACTAAAGCACCTTATACGACCCACCACTGCGACCTGTATGCCCTAGTCGGCTGGCCCTCGCTACATGTTCGTCGTCAGACCCACTGGCTCCAGGTCATCTACAAGGCTATGCTAGGTAAAGTGCCGCCTTATCTCAGTTCACTGGTCACGATGGCTACACCCACCCGCAGCACGCGCTCCAGCAGGTGTATCTCACTGATCATCCCTAAAGCTAAAACCTCATTTGGACGCCTTTCCTTCCAGTTCTCTGCTGCCTGCGACTGGAACGAATTGCAAAAATCTCTGAAGTTGGAGACTTTTATCTCCCTCAACAACTTTAAAAATCTGCTATCCGAGCAGCTAACCGATCGCTGCAGCTGTACATAGTCCATCTGTAAACTACCCACCCAATTTACCTACCTCACCCCCCATACTGCTTTTATTTATTTACTTTTCTGCTCTTTTGCACACCAGTACCAATATCTCTTCTTGCACATGATCATCTGATGATTTATCACTCCAGTGTTAATCTGCTAAATTGTAATTATTCGATTTATTGCCTACCTCATGCCTTTTGCACACATTGTAGATAGATTCTCTTTTTTTCTACCATGTTATTGACTTGTTTATTGTTTACTCCATGTGTAACTCTGTGTTGTCTGTTCACACTGCTATGCTTTATCTTGGCCAGGTCGCAGTTGCAAATGAGAACTTGTTCTCAACTAGCCTACCTGGTTAAATAAAGGTGAAATAAAAAAATAAAAATAAAAAGATCAATGTTCAGAAGACTTATGATTAATGATTGAGTGCATATTGATTCAATAAACTTTCTTCACAATTATTGTGTGCACGCTTGCAAGTATTCCACCAGGTATTTTAATGAATATTTAAATTATTTTAAATTTGTGTTGTTGTTTTTAAAGGTTTCTATGGCAGACGATTATTTACAACCCAATGCCATACAGTTCCATGCGAATTGTTTCTATTTGTTAGGCTATGACTTATTGCAACAACAGCCATGTATTTGTTGTTGCAAACTTTAAGTATATTGCCTCTTTCCCTCTGTCTTAGCTCAAATACATACAGGATATTTGATGAGAAGATACCTGACAGATTGGACCCTGATAAAGTCCATTCATATGCTAAGAGAGATCCCAATGAATATGATCAGCTTAAAATACACAATACCCCACAAATGTATACAATGTCAAGTTCATAAAAACCATTGTCAAGTTCATGAGTGGACCCATTACTCACATGGAGACAGAGAGAACAATGGCTGAGCAGGTATGTTCCATGAAATGTTATTCATAATTGCAACAATTCTGCAATGACCAGTTTAGTTACATGCCGCGGACAAACAAAATAACTGCCAGTTTAGTTACATTTCATTCCATGATAATTCATTTTCTCTCCATGAGACTTATAACAGTGTCACTGGTGGCCCGATACATCGTGTCACGATGTGAGCACCCAAGCACCTTACAGAAAGCACAGCGCTCAGAGACAAGACTACAAGGCCATTCAACAAACACACGCCCTGGTCAGACATGGGAGGAACAACAACAGAGTGCCTGCTTCAGGAAACCGGTGAGCTGTGTGTGTCTGTCTGTGTGTGTGTTTGCGCAAGCACTTTATTGATTGTTTGTGTTATACAATTAAGCCTCTATTCTTTATATTCACTTGCATTCGATTCAAATCAAGGCATTGCTATTATGTCAGGTCAGCACTTGTGGTTGAAGGAGTGTATGGATTAGAACAAATAGATTTGTATTGCTTAGTTGCATCTAAAAAGTGATCTGTGCAATAAAACGTAACTAACTGCAGTGAGTGACATTTTACTTCATGGCTTATGGTTCACAGTTCCCATACTGAGCTCTATTGGGAGCCCAAAAGTGTTGCTGGAGCACATGTCTTTCATTCACCAATATGATTCAAGGAAATTACAGGACCAACCATACCAAGGAATGGTAAGATTTATACAATTTCTCAGCAGAGTAATTTTGCTGCTTTCTATCCTCTGCAGCTAACATTTAATAAAATCTTCTTCAATCGTGTTCCTGGAAACTCATAGGGCAGGTTTCCCAGACTCAGATTAAGCCTAGTCTCTATTGAAAGCATTTTTTTTGTCCAGGACTAGGATTAATCTGTGTCTGGGAGACCAGCCCATGGGTTCAGTGTTAAATCATGTGTATTAGTAATGGCCTGGAATGTATAGTATTTTTCCAAAATCAAATGTAATTTTGCAATGTTACAAATGTTATTCCGTAAAGGTATTTTAAGAATTCTCAGAATGTAGAAATACAACGAAATGGTATTCAAAGCAAATTAATATTAGCCTTCAAACGTTTTCAGAATTTTTCTTTGATCGATCGGGGAGTCAACTTTGGACAGGGTTTGAACCATGCGATGAACTCAACTCTCAGCCACAGCTGCATTCCCCCATCTCTTCCTCCCTCCCTTCCCCCTCCCCACCCTCTGCTTCCCTCCAGTTATGCTCATGTCTGTTTCCCCTTTCTCCAGCAACACGAAGCTTTAGTGTGGAGCGAAGCTGTGCCGTGGTCTCCCGGCGGGGAGAGCATGTACCTCAACTCCGAGGGGTCATGTTCGCCAGCAGTGCGGGGAGGAAGAGGGGGGAAAGAGGTAACCTCTCCCCAGCAGCAGGTTTTCAATGATGGCAGGGTCCACTCCGGAGAGGTGGGCCCCAGAGCTAAAGGCCCCAAGGCCATAGCCCGCCACTCGACAACCCATCCCTCCAGCCAGATGTTTCACAGCTTCTACAGCTTCTACACTCCTGTGACACGTAGGGAGGAGGTTATACCCCAGAGAGGGGTTGAGGGGATCTCCTCAGTCCCTGACAGGGCTGCGGAGGGTCGGAGAGCTATGCATGCGGACAGCGAGGGGACTGTTGCAAAGGCAGGGTTCCAACAGTCAACAGGTGGAGGTTCAAGTCCCAGCCCAAATAGCGAGCCTAACAACTGATGGCACTGATGGCATTTTAACCCTTTGGGGGCTGCATTTAGTAAAGATCTGAGTAGACATCGTTTGCAATTGTGTTCCATTTTTGGCCAGAAGTCATCTGAAGATAAAGATTCAAATAATAAAAGGTTCAACCTGCAAAAGTAACTGCTGTTTAAATGGTATTTTCAACAACAACAAAAATTACAGTATAAGTTATGTACAACTGTCATACCCAATTCTAACCCCAAATCAGGGACGGTGCTAGCTTTTTGGGTGCCCTAAGCAAGATTTGGTTGGTCCCCCCCCTCCCTACCTAGCAGCAAAACATTTTAGTGGCTCCCCTCTTGATGGCGGAGAGATTTTTTTTTTTTTAAAGCAAATGTCCTGCAATTATACACATTTTGCCATGGGGCATAGAGAAAATGTTGTAATTTTAAAGCAAGTTTTCTGCAATTTTACAAATTTTGCCATGACTTTTGCCCTGTTAGTATGATATTTGAGTGAGAATGACTAACAAAATCAATGGGGCCACACTGGAGATCAGGGCCCTGGGCACGTGCCCAGAAAAGCTTCCAAATGTTACACAACCAAATTTCAAAATTGCACCTGGTGTATTCTACTATTCTTACGCTCAATAGTAAATTGAGACCCTGACTGAGTTTTAAAAACAAAATAGGAGCTCAGAAATGTTGGGTTGAGGGCCACCTAGTGGCCGGGGGCCCTAAGCGACTGCTGATGTCTTCTGGCTTCCTGTTAAGGCAAGGGCTGATTTCAAGGTTTTTACTGCTAACCTACAAAGCATTAAATGGGCTTGCTCCTACCTATCTTTCCGATTTGGTCCTGCCATACATACCTACACTTATGCTACGGTCACGACACAGGCCTCCTAATTGTCCCTAGAATTTCTAAGCAAACAGCTGGAGGCAGGGCTTTCTCCTATAGAGCGCCATTTTTATGGAATGGTCTGCCTACCCATGTGAGAGACACAGACTCGGTCTCAACCTTGAAGTCTTTATTGAAGACTCATCTCTTCAGTAGGTCATATGATTGAGTGTAGTCTGGCCCAGGAGTGTGAAGGTGAACGGAAAGGCACTGGAGCAACGAACCGCCCTTACTGTCTCTGCCTAGCTGGTTCCCCTCTCTCCACTGGGATTCTCTGCCTCTAACACTATTACAGGGGCCGAGTCACTGGCTTACTGGTGCTCTTCCATGCCGTCCCTAGGAGGGGTGCGTCACTTGAGTGGGTTGAGTCACTTGAGTGGTCTTCCTGTCTGGGTTGGCGCTCCCCCTTGGGTTGTGCCGTGGCGGAGATCTTTGTGGGGTATACTCGGCCTTGTCTCAGGATGGTAAGTTGGTGGTTGAAGATATCCCTCTAGTGGTGTGGGGGCTGTGCTTTGGCAAAGTGGGTGGGGTTATATCCTGCCTGTTTGGCCCTGTCCGGGGTTATCATTGGATGCGGCCACAGTGTCTCCTGACCCCTCCTGTCTCAGCCTCCAGTATTTATGCTGCAGTAGTTTGTGTCGGGGGGCTAGGGTCAATCTGTTATATGTGGAGTATTTCTCCAGTGTCCTGTGTGAATTTAAGTATGCTCTCTCTAATTCTCTCTTTCTTTCTCTATCTCGGGGGACCTGAGCCCTAGGACCACCTGGCATGATGACGCATGATGACGCCTTGCTGTCCCCAGTCCACCTGGCCGTGCTGCTGCTCCAGTTTCAACTGTTCTACCTGCAGCTATGGAACCCTGGCCTGTTCACCGGACGTGCTACCTGTCCCAGACCTGCTGTTTTCAACTCTCTAGAGACAGCAGGAGCGGTAGAGATACTTTCAATGATCGGCTATGAAAAGCCAACTGACATTTACTCCTGAGGTGCTGACCTGTTGCACCCTCGACAACTACTGTGATTATTATTATTTGACCATGCTTGTCATTTATGAACATTTGAACATCTTGGCCATGTTCTGTTCTCCACCCGGCACAGCCTGGTTCATCTCTAGGTTTCTTCCTAGGTTTTGGACTTTCTAGGGAGTTTTCCCTAGCCACCGTGCTTCTACACCTGCATTGCTTGCTGTTTGGGGTTTTAGGCTGGGTTTCTGTACAGCACTTTGAGATATCAGCTGATGTAAGAAGGGCTATATAAATTGATTTGATTTGATGTCGCTTATGCCGGCACTATCCAAAGTTTAAGGTTGTTTGACTTTAGAATGTTTGTCTGAAAAACTAATTAAAATGTGACTACTGTGGCTATTGGGGCTATAGATTGTGACTGATGTACTGGAGTGTTAAAATTAACAGACTATATTTACAACATTTAGCAAATTGAATATACTTTGCCAGAACCCAATTTATGAAAAAAAGAGCACGTTGAAACTAGAGAATACAGCTTTTGTGAGCTATCTAATCGCTTTTCATAGTCCTCATGATGAAGCCCACACCAGTTTTCTGCATTTAGATAGAATGATGGATCTGCATCAGGTGATGGATCTATATCAGGTTTCAGTACACTTGTATAGAATAGAGGAATAAGTATTTTATTGTACATTTGGTTAGAAGATTAATGTATACCTTTTCCCCAATACCCCAGACACACACACATGTTGAGAGGCCCAGGGTCAGCGCACCTGGATGGAGAGCAATTTTGGTGTGAAGTGCCTTGCTCAAGGGCACAAAGTTGGTGGTTTGTACCTGGGATTAAGAGATCAGCAGCTCTCCAGCTGCTGGTTCAGTTCCCAGTTCCCATTTTCTATTGATGCCCATCTTCACCCTAAAGTACAGTGCCTTCAGAAAGTAATCACACCCCTTTACGTTTTCCACATTTTGTTGTGTTACAGCCTGAATTTAAAATGTTTTAATTTTAGATTTTGTGTCACTGATCTACACACAATACTCCATAATGTCAAAGTGGAATTTATATATTTTTGAAATTAAGAAAAAAATGAATACTTGAAATGTCTTGAGTAAATAAGTATTCAACCCCTTTGTTATGGCAAGCCTAAATAAGTTCAGTAGTAAAAATGTGCTTAACACATTGCATAATAAGTTGCATGGACTCATTCAGTGTTCAATGACTACCCCATCTCTGTACCCCACACATACAGATAATTGTAAGGTCCCTCAATTTTCAATGCCTCACAAAGAAAGACACAAAATGTGTAATAATAGAAAAAGCAGACGCTGAATATCCCTTTGAGCAAGTTATGAATTATACTTTGGATGGTGTACAGGCGTCCATCCTAACTCAGTTGCTGGAGAGGAAAGAAACTGCTCAGGGATTTCACCATAAGGCCAATGGTGATTCTTCATATTTTCAAGCATGGTGGTAGCTGTTTCATGTTATGGGTATGCTGGTCATTGGCAAGGACTAGAGAGTTTTTTAGGAAAAAAAGAGACTGAATACAGCTATAAACACAGGCAAAATCCTAGAGGAAAACCTGGTTCAGTCTGCTTTCCAACAGACACTAGCAGGTGAAATCATCTTTCAGCAGGACAATAACCTAAAACACAGGGCCAAATCTACACTGGAGTTGCTTACCAATTGACATTGAATGTTCCTGAGTGACCTAGTTATAGTTTTGTCTTAAATCGACTTGAAAATGGCTGTCTAGCAATGAACAACAATAAACTTGACAGAGCTTGAAGAATTTTCAATAGAATAATGGGCAAATATTGCACAATCTAGGTGTGCAAAGCTCAGCTGTAATCGCCACCAAAGGTGATTCTACAAACTATTGACTCGGGGGTGTGAATACCTACTGTATGTATATGAGATATTTCTGTATTTCATTTTCAAGAAATTTACTAAAATGTCAAAAAACATGTTTTCACTTTGTGAATATGGGATATTGTGTATAGATGGGTGAGAGAAAAAAAATCGGATTTAATCAATTTTGATTTCAGGCTGTAACACAAAAACATAAGTTAAGGGGTATGAATACTTTCTGAAGGGACTGTAGATCAGAGTTCCTTCTGAAGATCCATTATGACCTCCTGTATATGGCTGCAATGCACTATTGATAAGTGTTCACAATGGATGAACGAAATGAGGGCCTGTCAGAATCATGACATACCCTGTCCATCTACAAGCAATGACTGAAATGAGAATATTTCAGGTAAACTTTTCACATGTACAATTGTAGTGTAGAAAATTGAGATTGAGTTCACGTCTTTGTGATCGCCACTCCAATACCTTGACTTTGTTGTCCTTAAGCCATTTCACCACAACTTTGAAAGTATGCTTGGGGTCATTGTCCAATTGGAAGACCCATTTGCGACCAAGCTTTAACTTCCTGACTGATGTCTTGAGATGTTGCTTCATTATATCCACATAATTTTCTTTCCTCATGATGCCATCTATTTTGTGAAGTGCACCAGTCCCTCCTGCAGCAAAGCACCCCCTCAACATGATGCTGCCACCCCTGTGCTTCACAGTTGGGATGGTGTTCTTCAGCTTGCAAGCCTCCCCCTTTTTCCTCCAAACATAACGATGGTCATTATGGCCAAACAGTTCTATTTTTGTTTCATCAGACAAGAGGACATTTCTCCAAAAAGCACAATATTTGTCCCCATGTGCAGTTGCAAACCGTAGTCTGTCTTTTTTATGGCGGTTTTGGAGCAGTGGCTTCTTCCTTGCAGAGCAGCCTTTCAGGTTATGTCGATATAGGACTCGTTTTACTGTGAATATAGATACTTTAGTACCTGTTTCCTCCAGCATCTTCACAAGGTCCTTTGCTGTTGTTCTGGGATCGATTTGCACTTTTCGCACCAAAGTATGTTCATCTCTAGGAGACAGAACGTGTCTCCTTCCTGAGAGGTATGACAGCTGCGTGGTCCCATGGTGTTTATACTTGCAAACTATTGTTTGTATAGATTAACGTGGTACCTTCAGGCATTTGGAAATTGCTCCCAAGGATGAACCAGACTTGGAGGTCTACAAATGTTTTGTCTGAGGTCTTGGCTGATTTCTTTTGATTTCCCCATGATGTCAAGCAAAGAGGCAGTGAGTTTGAAGGTAGACCTTGTAATACATCCATAGGTACATCTCCGATTGACACAAATTATGTCAATTAGCCTATGAAGCTTCTAAATCCATGACATCATTTTCTGGAATTTTCCAAGCTGTTTAAAGGCACAGTCAATTTAGTGTAGTTAAAATTCTGACCCACTGGAATTATGATACAGTGAATTATAAGTGAAATAATCTGTCTGTAAACAATTGTTTGAAAAATTACCTATGTCATGTACAAAGTAGATGTCCTAACCGATTTGCCAAAACTATAGTTTGTTAACAACATATTTGTGGAGTGGTTGAAAAACAAGTTTTAAATGACTGCAACCTAAGTGTATGTAAACTTCCAACTTCAACTGTATGTTGATGTAGGCTAGACTATGTCATATTTAATTTATGTTTTTAATATAATCTATAACAAATATTCCAATTGTTGTATTTAGTGTAGCCTCTGATAGGCTTACTTCAGTCTCTATAATCCCGCCCCTTCGAAATTCAGTGCAGCGTTACAGTTTTTGGTGGACTGTGGGCGGCAGTGCGGATTCCCAGCTCTTATTGCCCAGCCTCTCGTTTGCCCGTTGCGGACTCTCCAGGCAGTGAAGTTCGTTCCTTATTATTTTATTGGTAAGTCAAATAAATGTGTTGTTTCAAACAGACGAGTTTATCTCATCACATTGCCAGTTATAATGTAATTAGGGCCGAGGTTAGACACTCTCCGTTCCACGGGTTGGCTACAAAGCAAATAGGTTACCTACATTTACTGTGAGGTGATGGGAAATTGTGAAATTAAGAAAATATGAAATCGTGAATCACATATATAGACATACGATTGAAATTATGTTTTAGTCGGTCTTTGTTTTTTTATAATCCTATGCTATTAAAATCATTAGACATGTTGATGTTGTAGGCCTACTGCTCATATCAGAAATACCTTTATTTAAAAGCCTATCTTATACATTATGCGCAATTTGGATAATATTTCATTTGTATAGTGTCTGATATCAATTTCCATGTTGTTCTGTGACTTCTATTATGGGTGGAATAACAGTACAGTAGAATGGACGCAAACAGGCGTGGTCGTGCGGATCTGTGGCGCTGCGCGGAAGGTAGCCCGTGGTGATGCTGCTAGGGCAATGATTAGCTGGTTTGTTTATTCTGTACAGTTCAAAAGACAGGCTAACTGTGGCATTAACAGGATGTGAGTGTTAGGTCGTGCACAATAACAACAAATCCACTATTTTATGGTCCTTGTTTTACGTGGTGCGTAGTTGGTAATGATAGATGATTTTGGGTTATTGATATAGACAACATTACTCCTTTTAGGTGAAGTGTATCGGTAGTTGAAATGGCCGCTGTTGGCTAATGTTACATTGGCAGCTAAAATCTGTCATTGCTTGATGCGATGATGATACAGTAACTAGCAATACGCAAGTGTTCGGCTCCTCCTCAAAACATAACTTCAAAGACATGAAGCATCACCTACATGGTTTTCTTTAGTATGTGCTAATGACCAAATACTTTACATGTATCTCATCAACATGTTGTTTGTGTCTCCAATATAGTTTTTATTTGGTGGACTGTACATCTTTGCGGTTGATGCTACATGTGGCCTTCTTGTCGTGATGCAGAGGACTCTTCAGCATAAAACCAGTCCAGCGTTGCAGCACTAATGCGACCTGGTCGAGTCGAGTCCTCAATGTCCTAGTCACAGAAGGACTCAAACAACATTTAAAATGGGAGCAATGAGGGAGATGAGTAAGTTAAACAAAGGGATTCTGCTGAGCCAAATACTCGGTTCCATGGTAGTGAAGCTATAGGCCGAAGTTACTACAAGCATCTATTTTTCAAGCAACCAGTCCAATGAATGAAGTCAATAACTTCCTAGTTCCAGTGGTGGCATGTTAGCTTACCTGGTAGGCCTATCTATCCTACCTAACAAAAGTTATGTCAGCCACAGTGGGAACTGAAGTTGTGAAATATCCATTGTGAAAATCAAAGGAACACATGCACGGTTAAAGGTGGCATAGGATTTAAAGGATTTTTAATAACTCTAAAGACCTGCAATTTAGTTACACTGTGGGTATTCTATGGGACTTGATATTACTGAATCAATACTTTTTCTAAACAACAAGGCTTGAGGGATATGTTTGGTTCAAGTTATTTGGGGTTTTAATGGTTCTCCGGAAGTGTGTTTGATCAGGCTTTCTATGGCATAGTGGCATTTAAGTTTGGCACTCTGGTGCATTTCCCTATTAGGTTTTGCTTGATGGATCAGGCTCTTTTCTTAAGACCATTTTCTGTATGCAGACCTAGTGTCTGCCTTCCCCTCTCAGTCTCTGTGCAGTTACACCAACCTTGTTTCATTAACAGCCTTTGAGCGCATGACTGCATTAGCTTCTCATGTCAATTGAGTTCACTGTGTAGCAGGTGCATAAAACCAAGGTAGCCCTTTCAATGAGTATCATCTGTTCAGCGAGCAGTGGAACAGTTATTTATATGTGCCCTGATGGTTTCAAAATAAATAAATCAGTTGTGTTAAGGAGAGATTATTTTCAGAATTCTGCCTTGAATTGAATTTCTCTGACCTTCAGGCTCCATTTTCCCTAAACTCTTCTTACATTATCTGCTCATCCAGTCAAATGACTGATAAAACAGTCATGCTCAAACTGCACAGATACTGTAAGCAACCAGCCATTTTAACTCCAAACTGCTTTTAAAATCTTCTATTTGTTTGAGATAGATATCTCATATTTTATAAGTCCGGTCTGAGAGGCATCTTAAGAATCAATTATTAAAAAGACAATGAATGTCATCACATAAACTGATGCCTGGTGTGTTTGGGGCTGGTATTTGAAATTGACACAACAGCATGTGTTATAGTGAAATAGGTGGTGGAGAGGGTGGCATCCTGTTTTCTATCAGGGCAGGCAATGGTCAGTAAAAGAGGAGGGGGGGTGGAAGGGTGTGGAACAGCTGCCACCACTGGGGTTTTACAGGTGAGGACCACACGGCCTCGCTGTGTGTGTGTGTGCATGTTATCATGCATGTGTGCGCATGTGGCTGGTAGCCTAGCAGTTTAAGAGCATTGGGCCAGTAACCGAAAGATTGCTGGTTTGAATCTCTGAGCCGACTAGGTGAAAAATCGGCTGATGTGCCCTTGAGCATAATTGCTCCTGTAAGTCGCTCTGGATATGAGTGTTGACTAAAATGTAAATGTGCAAAAAAAAATGGTTTGGTCGATGGTATGTACATTGTTTTGGGAGTGGTCAGCCAACTTGGACATGCTTGGGCCATCTCCCCTTCAGTAGGACCATCAAACATCGCAGCCATTGCAAGCAAGTTTCCACAGCTGTGTCTTTTAGGCTAAAAGGAAATGACACTCTTGTTTTAGGGACCAAAGTCTGAGAATGCCTAGAGACTGAGCCATTTGTCTTGCAGCCTCCCCAGTGCAAGACAAATGTGCAAGACAAAGACTAGGCCATTTAAGCTGATGTAATTTATTTGTTATTTTATTTATTTTTATTTCACCTTTATTTAACCAGGTAAGCTAGTTGAGAACAAGTTCTCATTTACAACTGCGACCTGGCCAAGATAAAGCAAAGCAGTGCGACACAAACAACAACACAGAGTTACACATGGAATAAACAAGCGTACAGTCAATAACACAATAGAAAAAAAGAAAGTCTATATACAGTGTGTGCAAATGGCATGAGGAGGTAAGGCAATAAATAGGCCATAGTAGCGAAGTAACTACAGTTTGGCAAATTAGCAAAGGAGTGATAGATGAGCAGATGATGATGTGCAAGTAGAAATACTGGGGCGCAAAAGAGCAGAAAAGTAAATAAAAACAATATGGGGATGAGGTAGGTAGATTGGGTGGGCTATTTACAGATGGGCTATGTACAGCTGCAGCGATCGGTTAGCTGCTCAGATAGCTGATATTTAAAGTTAGTGAGGGAAATATTAGTCTCCAGCTTCAGCGATTTTTGCAATTAGTTCCAGTCATTTGCAGCAGAGAACTGGAAGGAAAGGCGGCCAAAGAAGGTGTTGGCTTTGGGGATGACCAGTGAGATATACCTGCTGGAACGTGTGCTATGGGTGGGTGTTGTTATCGTGACCAGTGAGCTGAGATAAGGTGGAGCTTTACCTCGCATAGACTTATAAATGACCTGGAGCCAGTGGGTCTGGCGACGAATATGTAGCGAGGGCCAGCCGACTAGTGCATACAGGTCGCAGTGGTGGGTGGTATAAGGGGCTTTGGTGATAAAACGGATGGCACTGTGATAGACTGCATCCAGTTTGTTGAGTATAGTGTTGGAGGCTATTTTGTAAATGACATCGCCGAAGTTGAGGATTGGTAGGATGGTCAGTTTTACGAGGGTATGTTTGGCAGCATGAGTGAAGGATGCTTTGTTGCGAAATAGGAAGCCGATTCTAGATTTAATTTGGGATTGGAGATGTTTAATGTGAGTCTGGAAGGAGAGTTTACAGTCTAACCAGACACCTAGGTATTTGGTAGTTGTCCACATATTCTAAGTCAGAACCGTCCAGAGTAGTGATGCTAGTCAGGCGGGAGGGTGCGGGCAGCGAATGGTTGAAAAGCATGCATTTGGTTTTACTAGCGTTTAAGAGCAGTTGGAGGCCACAGAAGGAGTGTTGTATGGCACTGAAGCTCGTTTGGAGGTTAGTTAACACCGTGTCCAAAGAAGGGCCAGATGTATACAGAATGGGGTCGTCTGCGTAGAGGTGGATTAGGGAATCACCTGCAGCAAGAGCAACATCATTGATATATACAGAGAAAATAGTCGGCCCGAGAATTGAACCCTGTGGTACCCCCATAGAGACTGCCAGAGATTCGGACAACAGGCCCTCCGATTTGACACACTGAACTCTGTCTGAGAAGTAGTTGTTGAACCAGGTGAGGCAGTCATTTGAGAAACCAAGGCTGTTGAGTCTGCCGATAAGAAAGGCGGCTGCACAGTACTGTCTTTTATCGATGGCGGTTATGACATCGTTTAGTACCTTGAGCGTGGCTGAGGTGCACCTGTGACCAGCTCGGAAACTGGATTGCACAGCGGAGAAGGTACAGTGGGATTCGAAATGGTCAGTGATCTGTTTATTAAAACCTGTTGAGGATAGGGGGTGCTGTTTTCACTTTTGGGGAAAGTCGTTCAAAATTTAAACAGCCTCGTACTCAATTCTTGCTCGTACAATATGCATATTATTATTACTATTGGATAGAAAACACTCTCTAGTTTCTAAAACCGTTTGAATTTTGTCTGTGGGTCAAACACAACTCATTTGGCAGCACACTTTGTGACCAGGAAGTGGAAAGTCTGAAATCGATGCTGTGTTCAAGTCGCTGCCTATAAATGGGCATGATACGTATGACTATACGTGCACGTCATACACCTTCCCCTGGATGTCAAGAGGAAGTGAGAGGAAAAAGGAGTTGATTATCTCTGTCTGACGTTGAATGAGCCCTCTTGGAACAACGTGTCCCCCATTTTCTGTTGTCTGCAAGGCGCGTGGGGGGACCTGTTATTGCCTACTGGAAACCTGTCGTTATGGGCGAATATGAGCTCCGGCTTTGAATTTATTTGATACATGTTACAATATCATCCTAAAGTATGTTTTTTCAATATAGTTTCATTAGATTATTGAACTTTATTCGGGACGTTCGGCGTGTTGCGTTGTTCGACTTTGTTGACGTTGGAGAGCTTAGCGCTGCATGGCCAGTGTGCTTGCTAATTCAAGAGGGAAAAAGAACGTTCTGAATCCAAAACAACGACGGTTCTGGACAAAGGACCCATTGTACAACATTCTGATAGAAGATCAGCAAAAGTAGGAACCATTTTGTGATGCTATTTCATATATCTGTCGAACTGTGTACAAGTAGCTTTGCGCTCAGGTTTTGGTTATTCCCTTACCATAACTAAGTCTTATGTCGTAATGAAGATATTTTTAGAATTCTAACACTGCGATTGCATTAAGAACTAATGGATCTATCGTTTCCTATACAACATGTGTTTTTTTGTAATGTTTATGAATAGCTATTTGGTCAGAATAGGTGAGAGTCTAATAGAAATATCTGCACATTCTGGGAAAAAAGATTGCTACGTTATGCTACGTTGTATAACCACGGATTTCAGCTCTAAATATGCACATTTTCGAACAAAACATAAGTGTATGTATAACCTGATGTTACAGGACTGTCATCTGAGGAAGGTTTATGAAGGTTAGTGAAATTTAATATCTTTTGCTGGTTTATTCGCTAACGCTAACGTGCCTATTGCTATCGCTAACGTGCCTTGATGAATGAATGTGGTAGGCTATTGTAGTAAGCTAATATAATGCTATATTGTGTTTTCGCTGTAAAACACTTAGAAAATCTGAAATATTGGCTGTATTCACAAGATCTTTGTCTTTAATTTGCTATACACCATGTATTTTTCAGAAATGTTTTATGATGAGTATTTCGGTATGTCACGTTGGTGTCTGTAATAATTCTGGCTGCTTTCGGTGCAATTTCTGATTGTAGCCGCAATGTAAACTATGATTTATACCTGAAATATGCACATTTTTCGAACAAAACATAGATTTATTGTATAACATGTTATAAGACTGTCATCTGATTAAGTTGTTTCTTGGTTTCTTTGGTTTGTTCTAGTTTTAGTTTGGTTGATTTTGTGCATGCTACCTGTGCTGTGAAAAATGTCTGTGCTTTTTTCTATTTGTTGGTGAGCTAACATAAATATATATAGTGTTTTCACTGTAAAACATTTAAAAAATCGGACATGTTGGCTGGATTCACAAGATGTGTATCTTTCATTTGCTGTATTGGACTTGTTAATGTGTGAAAGTTAAATATTTCTAAAAAAATATTTTTTGAATTTCGCGCTCTGCCTTTTCAGTGGAATGTGGGAGGAGTTCCGCTAGCGGAACGGGGGGCGAGACAGGTTAACTTGGCTTTCGAAGACTTTAGAAAGGCAGGGCAGGATGGATATAGGTGTATAACAGTTTGGGTCTAGAGTGTCACCCCCTTTGAAATTGGTAGTAATAGTTTAGTCATTTTCATTGTGTTATTCAGTTCCATCTTTTCATCCATTTAGTGATACTATGAGTATTTAGGAAACAACAGTAGATCAAGGAAAATAGAACATAACATACGCCAATGTTTGGACTGGGGGTATGTTTAGCATAACTGAAGCCAAATAGCTGATAGCATACTGTACTCTCTGTTATCTAAGCCCAAACAGAACAAGCGGAAATGACAAAGACCCCTTGGGAGTGGGCGAGAACCATGCGCAGCAGCAGTAGTCCCAAATAGTTTTACTCTTTCCCAATTCTCCTCCCCTGGATACTTGACACACATTTGTTTCCATGATTTCTCCCTAAGTGCCCTAATTCAATATCTGTCCTGTGAGGTAGAAGCACAGCAAAGACTGTGTTGGGTTGATGTTTTGTCCTTCCTAACCTCGGTTGGGGCCTATAGCACCTTAAAAGCATTAATACTACGTATTGTTTTTGGTGAGGATGAGTTACACGGCGACACGGTTTTCTTGCATTGCTGATACGGGCTCCCAGTTGTATTTTATTCAGATCACTTACTGTTTTGACACATTAGCCATTTGCACAGCTGGCTTAGAACCAAGAGAACTGAAGGAATTCAGATGGAGTGTCCTGCCCAAGGGTGCACAGCTGGGCTGCACACCGAGATTTCACTCCTCTGACTGACCCTGCAGTAAGAAGTTGTCTTGAATGTTGGCTGTATGATTAATATACATATTGATATAATACTGTATAATCAATCAATCTCATTTGGTAGCAGTGCTCGTACAGAACCAAATAGTTAATGATGTGTCTAACTCTTGTTCAACTTTAGCTCATTTGCAATGGCTTGTCATGTCATTCAAAATTTAGTTTTGCAGCTGGGCTAGTCTCTTGGAAATGGTGTCTTTTTGTGCTTTCATTTGTGCTACAGCTGTAATGACAGCTTTTTTGTTTGTTGTCTGTGGTCTAGCTCTTGTCTAACGGCGTTAGTGCACATCCTAAAAGCACTAACGCCCTGGACCAGAGCTATCCATGGTCTATCACTCTTGCCTGGAGGGGAAAGTTGTTGAAGAGTCTCTGGAAAAGATGAGGTTATTCTAAGAGGATGCATTTCCCGTGTCATGAACCTCATATCACTTGTGTTCCCCCATTTCCCATGTCTCTTGGTGCCATGAAAGCAGGAAATCGTGACCTGGAGTTCCACTGGTGCAGTTTCCATGTCATGTGGCTTGTAGCTGCTAACACAGCTGAAGGACAGCATCCACCTTGGCTCCCTTTATTCTCTCAAACAATTTCAGTACCTGCCACTGCAGATATTCATATATCTACTTCTTGAAATGGTGTGCCCCATTTATCATATGATTAATGTGCTGAATAGATAATCCCTGATTCCTTGAAGTGCCTCACACACACAATTGTACTATGGCAAAAGAGGGACAGCAAGAGCAATGGGTAAGTAGTAGTCATAGGGGCCTTAGGTTGGCAGAAATGGGGTATGAGGCCTAGATTAGTAAGTATCTGATAAGAGTGAGAGAGAGAGAGTATAATGACAACCAGACCTTCACAGCAGACTCCCGTGTTTTGAAAGTATGCTAGTGAAATTCAGAGGAGATACAGTGCATTCGGAAAGTATTCAGACCATATTACTTTTCCCACATTTTGTTATCTACACACAATACCTCATAATGACAAAGCGAAAACAGGTTTTTAGAAAGTGATTCGATCTACACTACTGTTCAAAAGTTTGTGGTCACTTAGAAATGTCCTTGTTTTTGAAGGAAAAGCAAAAAATCTTGTCCGTTAATGTCAACGGTGGGTGTAGCTGGTGCATAGAAGTCAGGCGCAGGAGAGCAGAGATGAGTGGACAAAGCACTTTACTGAGGCAATTATTATAACAGAACGCAATTGCGTCACAAATGCCCAATGAACAAGTGAGGCAGCACAAAGTACCACAACCATGTACAAAGTACCGGCTGCCACAAAGCACGGGTAATAAAACAGAACCCGGCGCAAACCAGCCGGAAGCGTGCCAACCTGACAATAAACAATTACACACACAGACATGGGGGGAACAGAGGGTTAAATACACAACAACTAATGAGGGAAATGAAAAACCAGGTGTGTGGGAAAACAAAACAAAATGTAAAATGAAAGGTGGATCGGCGATGGCTAGAAGACTGGTGATGTCAACCGCCGAACGCCGCCCGAACAAGGAGAGGAACCGACTTCGGCCGGAAGTCGTGACAATTAAGATAACATCAAATTGATCAGAAATACAGTGTAGACATTGTTAATGTTGTAAATGACTATTGTAGCTGGAAACAGTTGATAGATCTTTTTATGGAATATCTACATAGGCGTACAGAGGCCCATTATCAGCAACCATCACTCCTGTGTTCCAATGGCACGTTGTGTTAGCTAATCCAAGTTTATAATTTTAAAAGGTTAATTGACCTTCTAGGCAGAGTTGCAAAGAAAAATACATATCTCAGACTGGCCAATAAAAATAAAAGATTAAGATGGGCAAAAGAACACAGACACTGGACAGGGGAACTCTGCCTAGAAGACCAGCATCCCGGAGTCGCCTCTTCACTGTTGATGTTGAGACTGGTGTTTTGCAGGTATTATTTAATGAAGCTGCCAGTTGAGGACTTGTGAGGCGTCTGTTTCTCAAACTAGACACTCTAATGTACTTGTACTCTTGCTCAGTTGTGCACCGGGGCCTCACACTCCTCTTTCTATTCTGGTTAGGACCAGTTTGCACTGTTCTGTGAAGGGAGTAGTACACAGCGTTGTATGAGATTTTCAGTTTCTTGGCAATTTCTCGCATGAAATAGCCTTCATTTCTCTGACCAAGAAGAGACTGATGAGTTTCAGAAGAAAGGTCTTTGTTTCTGGCCATTTTGAGCCTGTAATCGAATCCGCAAATGCTGACGCTCCAGATACTCAACTAGTCTAAAGAAGGCCAGGTTTATTGCTTCTTGAAGCAGACAACAGTTTTCAGCTGTGCTAACATAATTGCAAAAGGGTTTTTTAATGATCAATTAGCCTTTTAAAATTATAAACTTGGATTAACTAACACAATGTGCCATTGGAACACAGGAGTGATGGTTGCTGATAATGGGCCTCTGTACGCCTATGTAGATATTCCATAAAAAAAATCAGCTGTTTCCAGCTAAAATAGTCATTTACAACATTAACAATGTCTACACTGTATTTCTGATCAATTTGGTGTTATTTTAATGGACAAAAAATTTGCATTTCTTTCAAAAACAAGGACACTTCTAAGTGACCCCAAACTTTTGAACGGTAGTGTATGTATTTATGTCTACGGGAGAAACCTGTGGGATTGGGGATTGCCAGTTTGTCTTTTTTTTTCAGCCTTGACTCAAGCGTGTCTTCTAACCCCGTAGTGAGGTATCTGCCCCAGGTCAAACCGCTTTTCAGTTGTATAAACACATGATACTTGTACACAGCCTTGTTAGCGTGAATGTTTGGATCGCAAGTTATTCATCTGTTTTTCTTGAGAAGACGTCAGACACACATGCATGGTTGTGAGGATCTGGGGCTGGTTACATAAACATATATAGCCCTACAATTTTGACTAAGACAAACAGGTAGTCACTTATAGAACTTAGATTCTTAATTCCACCTGTTGCATAAAGTTGTCATGGGTCATGTTCAGATTGAAATGGTCTACCCTCCAAATACATATTTACCATATTGTTTTACTACGGGGGCTGACAGACAGCGGAAACGACTGCCGGCTAGTTAGATTTTTTTTTATGTAGGTCAGAACTTTAAATGAGGTTGTTCTAACGTATAGATAGATGCTTAATTCGTTTTTCATGTATTTGTTCAAGTCCCTTAGATATTCGTTGGCAAATTTTCATGAAGACATACAAACAAGAATATGTGGAGGAAGACACACAAAGGTTAAATGAAATGCATGGTATCCTCACTTTCCAGCTTATTAAGTAAGTAAGCCTTGTCTGAGCCAGAACGGCCCATAGGCGCAGGAGCCTACCTACTGTTTCTGCAGCAGGATGCAGATTGATGTACAAGTACACCTGCTGGACAGGATGCTAGTCTGTCGCAGGGCCTTAGCCCCAATCCATCTCCTTAAAGGGATAGTTCACACACATAAGATTTTATCTTCGTCCCCAGAGTCAGATGAACTTGTGGATATCGTTTTTATGTATCTGCGTCCAGTATGAAAGAAGTTAGAGAGAGTTTGCTAGTTGTTCCTGTAGACTTTCCCAGTCATTGTACTAATGCCTGCCGCTGAAAAACCACCATGCTTCACCGTAGGGATGGTATTGGCCAGGGGATGAGCGGTGCCTGGTTTCCTCCAGATGTGACGCTTGACATTCAGGCCAAAGAGTTCAATCTTGGTTTCATCAGACCAGAGAATCTTGTTTCTCATGGTCTGAGAGTCCTTTAGGTGCCTTTTGACGAACTCTAAGCAGGCTGTTATGTGCCTTTTACTGAGGAGTGGCTTCCGTCTGGCCACTCTACCATAATGGCCTGATTGGTGCAGGTTCTGCCATCTCCACAAAGGCACTCTGGAGCTCTGTCCGAGTGACCATCGGGTTCTTGGTAACCTCCCTGAGCAAGTCCCTTGTCCCCCAGTTGCTCAGTTTGGCCAGGCGGCCAGCTCTAGGAAGAGTCTTTGTGATTCCAAACTTTTTCCATTTAAGGATCATGGAGGCCACTGTGTTCTTGGGGACCTTCAATGCTGCAGAAATGTTTTGGTACCCTTCCCCAGATCTATGACTCGACACAATCCTGTCTCGGAGCTTTACGGACAATTCCTTCGACCTCATGGCTTGATATTTGCTCTGACATGCACTGTCAACGGTGGGACCTTATATAGACAATTGTGTGTCTTTCTAAATCATGTCCAGTCAATTGAATTTACCACAGGTGGACTCTAATCAAGTTGTAGCAAATATGGCCCACAGGCCCGCAAACCCATTCAGTCTGGCCCATGGGAGATTTGAGTGAGGATTTTTGGAGGTGGGGGAATTATTATTTTGGGACTCCAGGCCACACTTGAACTTCTAAAACTAGTTAGAAAGTATGTAGAAATTATAATGGACCTATATATTTTCAAATAACTGCCCTTTTTCTGTCCCGCAAATTGAATTGTTTTACCCTTTACCGATGTGGCCCTTCCTCATGGCTACCCATGTATTTCCTTGGAAATATAAAGTTGATTTGGAAAGTAATAAATATATTTTTTAAAGCATTCATGATTTGCGTAAATGTAATATACTAACTCTTACTCTTGCTAAAAATATGAAATTGTATTACATTTGGTGAAGAGAACATTATGACTTGTTTAGGACTCAAAACTCAAAGTTTAGGACATGAGACTTGACTTATTAGGACATGAGACTTGACTCAAAGTTTACGGACGACACTACAGTGGAGAGGGCTTCCAAAAGTCCAGTTTCAGCCTTGATCTTTTAGAAGGTCACTTCAACTACACCCTGCAAGGTCCATAAAGCCTTCCTCTAGCATCGCCCTCCAGTGGCAGAGATACAGTACATGGAGGGCGATGCAGACATTGCTGTTACTGTACGTCATCATGATGTTTCAGTCCCAGTTTTAATGTAGATACTGTCGTCTCACATTGTCTTGGTGTAAGAGACTTTTAACAGTATACCGTCTTTCCGTTAGTTAAGTGTTGTTGCCTTGATCTAGGCCTACAGTAGGATATATGATTGTAATGATGGGCATATGATGAACAAAGAATGACAATAGTAATACTGTGACTACTAGTCTCACTCTCCACATGAATTGGTTAGTGTACTTAGACTTCAATCAATTTGATTGAAATTCTTTTTTAACTGTGCCTCGTTTTGGCACAAATCTACACAATTTATAAACAATCGAGTTTCAAATCCTACTCTGAGCAATTTTATCTCTTACAGCACATATGCAGTAGAATATAAATGAGTGCCTTCTGTAGGGCCTTGTTCTATGTGTGTCATGCTAAAAAGATGTAGCACTGCTGAAGTAAGCACTTGCGCTAACACACATTCCATGCATGTGTGTCCAGTTAGTAGGAGACCCTCCCAAATATAATTGCCTGGTATGCTAGTGATGCGTTACAAAAAGCAAGTCATACAGTAATATGGTCAGCTGCAAACTACATGCCTTGGATAGCATACATGTTTGAATGCACAAAGACTGAGTGGCATGATGTCTCTGCTGTCGCATTAAACAGAGGTAGTGAAGGGGGGCTTAACAATAGATGCAATCCGTTACCATAGCACCAATATGCGATGCGAGGTGTAGAGCAGCGTCTGTGTGGGTGTGTGGAGACACAAAATCAGATTTGTTGTGTGTGTGTTTGGGAAGGGGAGGTGTGACGTAACAAGGATTGTCTGGTACCTTTATACATTGCAAAAGGGGGAACGTGTACATATTGTATGCTCTAGTAGAATGTCCTGCTTGCAAAGTAAATCATGTGTTTTGTGATTGCCATGTGGATTTTAAACATGCTGTCACATCTGCTCCTGCTCCTCCCCTCCGGCATATGACGTCGCCAGAGTACTAACCACCGGTCCTGGGATTCATCATTACGCACACCTGGCACTCATCATTACGTGCACCTGTGAATCATTATCATAATTATGATCATTATGATTCACACCTGGACTCCATCTCTTCATCATATCCTCCCCTTTATATGTCACTCTCCCATGTTCACTCACCAGCTGGTATTGTTCTTGTGTATCGGTGTACTGCCTTATGTTAGTGTCGTTGTTTTATTAAAATGTTTCACCTGCTTCCGACTCACCGCCCCATCATTACACATGCATACCCTCAGCTTAGCATTAGTTTAGAAACATGCAGCACTGTCATGGTGAGTGATGCCAGACGGTTGCTATATCAGGAAAGTATGGCCATCATTCCCCTCTTGTCCAGACAGCTTTACATGACGGACATTGTGAAGAGTAGATGGTAAACGATAGCTTCAGACTGAACGGGTCCACACAACCGCAAACTGTTAGATAGCACAAAGGTTGCTGGGTGTATAGCACTCCATGGTGATTTGCCAAGCTAGTATCCAAGCTGTTGCAATTTCTGCTATTGCTCAGAGTGAGGGGGTGGAAGCAGTCTAGTTTCATAGACTAGACGTAACATAGTAAATGTAAATTCGGGACACTCAAATAGTTTGGAATGGTTACAAAAGACAGAAGGTTACTTAAGGCAAAACCAAAAGTAGGGTGGTTGGTCGAGATGGATGAGTGGGCGTATATAACGTGAACCAACCCAAAGGTTGCATGTTCAAATCTAATCAAGGACAACTTTAGCATGTTAGCTAATTAGCAACTTTTCTAGCTACTTTTTTAGCTACTTTGCAACTACTTAGCATGTTAGCTTACCCTAACCTTAAAACCATTTAATCCCCTACAGTCGATGTCCGTGCCCCTGCAGAAATCGAATTAGCATAACTTAAAAATTCCCCACCAAAATCCTTCTGTTTAAAGTAGAGATATCTGTTTTTTTGCATGAGCAAAAAAGGATAGGATTAACCTTAACCTTAACCCCTAACTCCTAGATAACGTTAGCCGCAACAAATTGGAATTCATTTACATATCATAACTTTAGCAAATTCGTAACATATTGTACAAATTGCAATTAGTAACATATTGTACGAATTGCCATTCATAACATATCATACGAATTGTTATTCATAACATATCATACGGAATGGATGATGGACATCCACAAATGAATACATACCATATGAAACGTAACATATCATTGGAGTATCCCGGATTTATATTTACTGGATTTACATACCATCTGAATAGGGTGTGAATATCATGATACTTTTTCTTAGGGGAGGAGGCAGGTGGGACATTCAGATTCTGAATATACCCCATATCCGCAGTATTTGGAATGTATGTAAATAGGATGTATCCCATCAATGGAGGTGCAATGTAACTGGCATGTATCTTTTGTAGCCTGCTCTCATTCTGTGAAGTAAACATGATGAAAATGAACGAACGTAAGCCTCACTATCTGTAAAAATAAATAGAAGAAAACATTTTTGGGTTGATATTCCATGATTGCACCATCTCTGATCAATGTGGATCTCAGTTCCATAGTTGGTGAAATTATGGCTGTGAGTGAAATATCATTACATTTATAGTTTAGTCATTTAGCAGATGCTCTTATCCAGAGTGACTTACAGGAGCAATTATGGTTTAGTTCCTTACTAAATGGTACATTTGACCGATTTTTCACTTAGTTGGCTTGGGGATTCAAACCAGCGACCTTTCGTTTACCGGACCTACGTTCTTAACCGCTGAACTTAAACGCTCAATGAGGTGAAATGTTCACGCTGTTGCTCATAGAAATGCGATGTGTAGAGATGACATTATTCACCTATCCTGAACAAACCCTAGATTTAGTGGGATGAGAGAAAGGATGGCTACCCGCTGGGCACAGACGTCAGTTCAACGCCTTTTTTTGATTTACATTTGGTTGAGTTGTCAACTAATGTGAATTTAACGTCAAATCAACAAAACATGTCACCATGTCATTGGATTTAAAGTTGGGTGAAAAAAAATACGAAATTCCCTTAATTTGATGACTTTTTGCAAATCCAATCAGTTTTCCACGTTGATTCAACGGCATCACTTTGATAATTTTTTTAACATGACGTGGAAACGTTGGTTCAACCAGTTTTTGCCGAGTGGGTAGTTTCATGTTATTCCTCTCTGAAATTAGCAGATGGAAAGGTTTATAGCGAATTTTACGCTATATTGAGGGCAGGGAGTACATGTTGACTTGCCTGGAAACATCAGTACACACACCAAGGAATTTAAGAAACCCATTCAGTAATTGGCATAAGAACACACTGCAAATAATAACATTTTAACCACATAATTCAATTATAATTCAATAATTTCTTACAAGGAAAGAACAGATTAATCTACTAGCTGACCCCATACAGTCTGACCTGACCTGAAGAACGACCTTTGACCTAAACTCACCCAGCAAAAAGTATACCTGTATCGTAAAATGAACAATGCATTTGATATTTGCCATACTTTAGGTTTGACGGAAGTCTGTTTTTATATCTTAATTTTTACACAGGGTTAGGGAGTGTTTTGAGGGCTCATGTTACAAGTTCCATTAGAGAACCATTATTAGGTCTTCTTTCCTTTCAGGACAATAAACAAATGCCATTTGTAGAGCTCTATACCAACCCATATCTCCTCCTCCATTTCCTCGAGGGCTGATATCTCCTCTTACATACAGTAAATGTTAAGACCACTAATACATAATTGCTAATGAACCTTTCGCTGAATCCTAGGACTTCTTATGATGAACAAAATGTATCTCCCCTTGAATCCCCCATCTAGCTTCAGAGTTTGTTCTGTTAGGTGACCTAAACTGGGATATGCTTAACACCCCGGCAGTCCTACAATCCAAGCTTGATGCCCTCAATCTCACACAAATCATCAAGGAACCCACCAGGTACAACCCTAAATCCGTAAACATGGGCACCCTAATAGACATTATCCTGACCAACCTGCCCTCCAAATACACCTCTGCTGTCTTCAATCAAGATCTCAGCGATCACTGCCTCATTGCCTGTATCCGCCACGGGTCCGCGGTCAAACGACCACCCCTCATCACTGTCAAACGCTCCCTAGAACACTTCTGCGAGCAGGCCTTTCTAATCGACCTGGCCCGGGTACCCTGGAAGGATATTGACCTCATCCCGTCAGTTGAGGATGCCTGGTCATTCTTTAAATGTTACTTCCTCACCATATTAGACAAGCATGCTCCGTTCAAAAAATGCAGAACCAAGAACAGATATAGCCCTTGGTTCACTCCAGACCTGACTGCCCTCGACCAGCACAAAAACATCCTGTGGCGAACTGCAATAGCATCGAAGAGCCCCCGCGATATGCAACTGTTCAGGGAAGTCAGGAACCAATACACGCAGTCAGTCAGGAAAGCAAAGGCCAGCTTTTTCAAGCAGAAATTCGCATCCTGTAGCTCTAACTCCAAAAAGTTCTGGGATACTGTAAAGTCCATGGAGAACAAGAGCACCTCCTCCCAGCTGCCCACTGCACTGAGGCTAGGTAACACGGTCACCACCGATAAATCCGTGATAATCGAAGACTTCAACAAGCATTTCTCAATGGCTGGCCATGCCTTCCTCCTGGCGACTCCAACCTTGGCCAACAGCCCCGCCCCCCCCGCTGCTACTCGCCCAAGCCTCCCCAGCTTCTCCTTTACCCAAATCCAGATAGCAGATGTTCTGAAAGAGCTGGAAAACCTGGACCCATACAAATCAGCTGGGCTTGACAATCTGGACCCCCTATTTCTGAAACTGTCCGCCGCCATTGTCGCACCCCCTATTACCAGCCTGTTCAACCTCTCCTTCGTATCATCTGAGATCCCCAAGGATTGGAAAGCTGCCGCGGTCATCCCCCTCTTCAAAGGGGGAGACACCCTGGACCCAAACTGTTACAGACCTATATCCATCCTGCCCTGCCTATCTAAGGTCTTCGAAAGCCAAGTCAACAAACAGATCACTGACCATCTCGAATCCCACCGTACCTTCTCCGCTGTGCAATCCGGTTTCCGAGCCGGTCACGGGTGCACCTCAGCCACGCTCAAGGTACTAAACGACATCATAACCGCCATCGATAAAAGACATTACTGTGCAGCCGTCTTCATCGACCTGGCCAAGGCTTTCGACTCTGTCAATCACCATATTCTTATCGGCAGACTCAGTAGCCTCGGTTTTTCTAATGACTGCCTTGCCTGGTTCACCAACTACTTTGCAGACAGAGTTCAGTGTGTCAAATCGGAGGGCATGTTGTCCGGTCCTCTGGCAGTCTCTATGGGGGTACCACAGGGTTCAATTCTCGGGCCGACTCTTTTCTCTGTATACATCAATGATGTTGCTCTTGCTGCGGGCGATTCCCTGATCCACCTCTACGCAGACGACACCATTCTATATACTTCCGGCCCTTCCTTGGACACTGTGCTATCTAACCTCCAAACGAGCTTCAATGCCATACAACACTCCTTCCGTGGCCTCCAACTGCTCTTAAACGCTAGTAAAACCAAATGCATGCTTTTCAACCGTTCGCTGCCTGCACCCGCACGCCCGACTAGCATCACCACCCTGGACGGTTCCGAACTAGAATATGTGGACATCTATAAGTACCTAGGTGTCTGGCTAGACTGCAAACTCTCCTTCCAGACTCATATCAAACATCTCCAATCCAAAATCAAATCAAGAATCGGCTTTCTATTCCGCAACAAAGCCTCCTTCACTCACGCCGCCAAACTTACCCTAGTAAAACTGACTATCCTACCGATCCTCGACTTCGGCGATGTCATCTACAAAATAGCTTCCAACACTCTACTCAGCAAACTGGATGCAGTTTATCACAGTGCCATTCGTTTTGTTACTAAAGCACCTTATACGACCCACCACTGCGACCTGTATGCCCTAGTCGGCTGGCCCTCGCTACATGTTCGTCGTCAGACCCACTGGCTCCAGGTCATCTACAAGGCTATGCTAGGTAAAGTGCCGCCTTATCTCAGTTCACTGGTCACGATGGCTACACCCACCCGCAGCACGCGCTCCAGCAGGTGTATCTCACTGATCATCCCTAAAGCTAAAACCTCATTTGGACGCCTTTCCTTCCAGTTCTCTGCTGCCTGCGACTGGAACGAATTGCAAAAATCTCTGAAGTTGGAGACTTTTATCTCCCTCAACAACTTTAAAAATCTGCTATCCGAGCAGCTAACCGATCGCTGCAGCTGTACATAGTCCATCTGTAAACTACCCACCCAATTTACCTACCTCACCCCCCATACTGCTTTTATTTATTTACTTTTCTGCTCTTTTGCACACCAGTATCTCTTCTTGCACATGATCATCTGATGATTTATCACTCCAGTGTTAATCTACTAAATTGTAATTATTCGATTTATTGCCTACCTCATGCCTTTTGCACACATTGTATATAGATTCTCCTTTTTTCTACCATGTTATTGACTTGTTTATTGTTTACTCCATGTGTAACTCTGTGTTGTCTGTTCACACTGCTATGCTTTATCTTGGCCAGGTCGCAGTTGCAAATGAGAACTTGTTCTCAACTAGCCTACCTGGTTAAATAAAGGTGAAAAAAAAAAAAAAAATAAATAAATAAATCATTCCATTAAAACGGAACATTTATTTTGTATTAAGAATATGGATGGGGGCCACCCGAGTGGCGCACTACAGACCCGGGTTCGATCCCAGGCTGTGTTACAGCCGGCCATGACTGGGAAACCCATGAGGCGGCGCACAATTGGCACAGGATGTCCTTGTCTCATCACGCTCTAGTGCCTCCTTGTGGCAGGCCGGGCGCCTGCAAACTGACTTCAGTCGCCAGTTGCACGGTGTTTCCTCTGACACATTGGTGTGGCTGGCTACCGGGTTAAGCGAGCAATGTGTCAAGAAGCAGTACGGCTTGGCAGGGTCATGTTTCGGAGGACGCATGGCTCTCGACCTTCGCTTCTCCGGAGTCCGTACAGTAGTTGCAGCGACGGGACAAGACTGTAACTACCAATTGGAGAAAAAGGGATAAAAGCAGAAAAACTATTAATATTAAAGAATATGGATGGAAATGTTTTATTAAAGAAGACCTAAAAGATCAATACAGTGCAGTTGAGCAGAAGTATTATCAATGATTGTCTTAAAGCAATATTATTCAAGTAATTTGCATAATTTTAGCCAGTAGTTTTGAATGTAGTGATCAATGTGCCAAAACGGGTCCCTGAAGATTGTCCACAATTGTGTTCTACCTCATCTATGTCATCTACAGTACCTCATCTACCTCATATATGTTATGTCCTGCATTAAAAACAAAGTGTATGATATGTTGCGAACTACATCTTTTAAAATGATTTGAGTTTTTTTTTACAAAACAAAGACTGAGAACTTGAGAATTGTAATGTTTAGATAACTGGTCAAATATAGACATGAGCTGTGTTGTTAACCAGCTAATGAAATTGGCTGAGTTGAATACTCTTTGGCAGTCCTAGGCGTAGGTTATCATTTTTCGTCATGAATCTTGTTCTGTAGGCAGCTCTGCAGAGTCATCACTAGCTGGTACATCCACAAAGTCATAAAATCTGATTTTAAACCTAACCCTAACCTTAACCACACTGCTAATGCTTAACCTTAAATGAAGACCAAAAAGCTCCTTTTAGTTTTCATCAATAGTTACAATATTGCCAATTTTGACTTTGCAGCTGGCCTATCTAGCGGAAATCGCTCAGTTCTGCCTCCAAGACAAGACACATGACAATAAACGTCAACATGCGTCCTAGGTGCGTCACAAACTTCACTCTATTCCCTTTATAGTGCATTACTTTTGACCAGGGCCCATAGGGCACTAAATATGTAATATGCAAAAGGGTGCCATTTGGGACTCATCCCTAGTCAGGGGAGGGATAGAGGGGGATACACAACGTATCAGACGAGGAGGAAACGGCTGAGGCAATCTATAGACAACTACTAATGTTTACAGGAAGAGGAGAGCCCTTTGGTTGCAGTTTCTGCTGATGATAAGCACTTAGCCCTGTCTATGGCGAAGTGGGTAAAAGGCAGCCGTAGTCACTGTGGAGGCCTCTGGTTAGGGAAACAAAGTACGGCTGCTTCCAAATCAAATCAACTGTAGGAGCTGTGATGATGGTGATGATGATAATGATGCTCTCCGTCTCTCTTTATTTTATTCTTTATTATTCTTTCTTCTAGGGTATGAGGCCTATTTTCAAAAGCATCGGATGGGAGTATTATTTGTTTATTTATTATATACAGTAGCAGTCAAAAGTTTGGATACACCTACTCATTCGAGAGTTTCTTTATTTTTACTATTTTCTACATTGTAGAATAATAGTGAAGACATCACAACCATGAAATAAGACAAATGGAATCATGTAGTAACCAAAAAAGTGTTAAACAAATCAAAATATATTTTATATTCTTCAAAGTAGCCACCCTTGCCTTGATGACAGCTTTGCACGCTCTTGGTATTCTCTCAACCAGCTTCATGAGGTAGTCACCTGGAACGCAATTCAATAAACAGGTGTGCCTTGTTAAAAGTTAATTTGTGGAATTTCTTTCCTTAATGCGTTTTAGCCAATCAGTTGTGTTGTGACAAGGTAGGGGTGGTATACAGAAGATAGCCCTATTTGGTAAAAGACCAAGTCCATATTAAGGCAAGAGCAGCTCAAATAAGCAAAGAGAAACGACAGTCCATAATTACTTTAAAACATTAAAACAAGGTCAGTCAATCCGGAAAATATCAAGAACTTTTAAAGTTTCTTCAAGTGCAGTCGCAAAAACCATCAAGCGCTATGATGAAACTGGTTCCCATGAGGACCGTCACAGGAAAGGAAGACCCAGAGTTACCTCTGCTGCAGAGGATAAGTTCATTTGAGTTAACTGCACCTCAGATTGTAGCCCCAATAAATGCTTCACAGAGATCAGATAACAGACACATCTCAAAATCAACTGTTCAGAGGAGACTGCGTGAATCAGGCCTTCATGGTCGAATTGTTGCAAATAAAGCCACTACTAAAGGACACCAATAAAAAGAAGATACTTGCTTGGGCCAAGAAACACGAGCAATGAACATTTGAACGGTGGAAATCTGTCCTTTGGTCTAATGAGTTCAAATGTGAGATTTTTGGTTCCAACCGCCGTGTCTTCGTGAGATGCAGAGTAGGTAAACGGATGATCTCCATGTGTAGTTCCCACCGTGAAGCATGTTGGAGGAGGTGTGATGGTGTGGGGGTGCTTTTCTGTTGACACTGTCAGTGATTTATTTAGAATTCAAGGCACAGCATGGCTACCACTGCATTCTGCAGTGATACTCCATCCCATCTGGTTTGCGCTTAGTGGGACTATCATTTGTCTTTCAACAGGAGAATGACCCAACACACCTCCAGGCTGAGTAAGGGCTATTTGACCAAGAAGGAGAGTGATGGGGTGCTGCATCAGATGACCTGGCCTCCACAATCACCCGACCTCAACCCAATTGAGATGGTTTGGGATGAGTTAGACCGCTGAGTGAAGAAAAATCAGCCAACAAGTGCTCAGAATATGTGGGAACTCCTTCAAGACTGTTGGAAAAGCATTCCAGGTGAAGCTGGTTGAGAGAATTCCAAGGGAAGCACACTCAACAATAGAGGACTGCAAAGCTAGGAGAGGGAAAATACCTGTGGAAGAGTAAGGTTTTTGGGGAGTTTGATATACCAATATCTCGCTTTGTCAAACAGCAGTTCCTCTCCTTGTCACTATTAATGATGACTAACATGATACCATCTGGTGTCAATACATTTATTTTAAATAAAGAGCTCAGGACTTTCAGGGTAGCTATATTTAAAAATGGAAATATAATATTTTGAATCTAATGCTGCCATCAACTTTATATATCACAGAAGACTGAAATATAACAAAACTGTTTGACATAGAAACACAGAATTTTCGTTGTTTAATTTTTATTATCTTTATTAATGATGAAATTGTGAAAATATGAATAACTTTCCACCCATGACGCCAAAGAGTGTGTTTTTGCTCATTGACTGCAGGAAAGGGCTACCCTGATTGATTGTGGTATATTTGATAGAAAACATTCTGGTAGAAGTGAGTCTTGGGTTTTACCAGAAGATGGCACTGTGTGTCTTGATTAGTTTTGTCCTTAGGCATCAGCAACACATTGTTGGCTAATTCACTTTGAGTGGGGTAACACAACTTACATTTGTAACACTGTTGTCTCCATTTCACTATAATGTCATTTCTATTATGACAAAGTGTCTGTCATTCAATTTCTCACTTTTCACAAATCTAATTGTGTTAAATCCTTGACATACTTGGAAAATGTGATTAAACCAAGAGATAGACATTGTGTCCTATTGCTCCATTTGTTTACCTATGAACCATGTTTAGGCAACTAACCGAGAGTACAGCGTGATAATCAGGCTGAGATCTTACTCAAAATATCCCCATAGTTCTGCCCTTATACAATGGTTGCGTTCCAGGTCATCTTTTCTGCAGTCGTGCTGCACAGATGATCAGATCTCACAACCACATTAATATGATACAGCAATATTTTGAGATGCACAGCATGACAGCATATTGACGACTTGGAACGCCATCTACAATATGTAATTCCACTGCTGGGAGAAGTTCACCCCAGGTACAGAACTAGAATCAGCTTCCCCTCCCACAACCCTAACCACAAACCATTAGAGGGGAATATGCTAAACTGACCGGAGATCAGCATCTCGGGGCAACTTCATCCTACACCTAATACAGCCCTGTTCTCCTAACTGAATGTGGCGTGTATGTGAACATGTCTCTCTCTGTCTCTGTGATTGCAGGGCTTCATCAGAAGCCACTGATGAGGAAGTGTAATCGGTGAACAGGTCCAAGGTGAAAGGTCAGGATGACGACAGTAGCCGCGGAATATGAACACATGGAGATCACGCAGCAGTACAGTAGCGGCGACACGGTCAACAAACGCTGGGATGACGAGTGGGATAACGAGAACAGCTCGGCTCGCCTGTTCGAGCGCTCGCGCATCAAGGCCCTGGCAGGTGAGTGAGGCAGAGAGAAGAGAGAGTGTCAGGATAACTCCTGTTGTTGGCATTGCATTCACTTAACCTCATAGAATAGCAATGGTCATATGATGATGTACACCTAGACTTCGGTTCAAATACTATTCAAAATACTGTAGCTGTGCTTGCCTGATGCAATGAAACCAATAAAAATTATCCCAAAAGTGCAAACCCCACCCACCTGGCCCCCTAGGCAGGCAAAGCAAAAGCTCAAAGTAGATGTTTGCAGACGGATACAGGAAGATATGGAAGAAACCTCTTTGAAACTGCTCGGCGACCACATCATTAATTTGTATATAGATCAATGTGTGTTGAGAAATTAAACTTAGAAAATAAGAAGTGATCATTTGGTGCACATTTGTAAGCAATTATTGTTGGCGGTAATAGTAGAATGGTTGTGACTTTCTATCATTGAGCTGTTTTAAATGAGAGATTATGTACAAAATCCCCATGGCAAAGTCACCTATGCTTACTGGAACAGAGAGAGTTTCAATAGGTAAATGCCTGCACAGAACCAGCCCTGCAATTAAACAAAGTGTTTTGACAAGAGAGAAAAAATGATCAAAAATAGAAATGAGAAAGTGTTCCTTGGTTTCTCTTCTTTCTGGCCCGGAGACCACAAGCTGTTTACAGAACTCGAAAAAAAAAAGCCCTCTGCACTACGATGAGCATCCTGCTTCTCACATGATTGTGTTTTCCTGCATTCCTGCCCAGCAGAGCATACGCCTCTCCCCCACCTCCACTTGCTACAGTCAAGAGAGTCTTCAATGGCTACTTGAACACCTACCTACTAGAGGCCCTTCAAATCCAACCCAGTAACCAGGCACCCTGGGTTGAATCGAAAACTGGTCATTCTGCTATTAAACTTTGTTCTGCAATAAAACTTTGTAAAATGAGAATGAAGTCAACGGGAACAGGAATTCAAAACATTTGATTGAAGAGGGCCCGCTTGATGTTTACAGCAATGGTGTTACTATTGCATCTGAGAATCATCTCGCCCCATATGACTCAAACAGGAAGTGACATCATTACATTCCCAGTGGCTTGGTAACTCTGTAACCCCCCCCACACACACGAGCAGCCAACATACTCTGTTAAAGTTGCAATATGCAGAATGCAGAAATCGAGCCGACATTTCCTGGTTGCTAAAACTCTAATAGTTCACCTGATTTTAGTTTATGTGACAAAATAAGCTAGTATAGTGTAGAGAGTCATTGTGCCTTCTAAACCACTGTAAATTATATTTTCCATAACCAAAAATATTGTTGTTTCAGCTGTTTGAAGCTGGTGTACAAAACCGAAAGTAAAAGATGCAAAAACAAAACTTAAGAACAGAAAGCATAGAAATAGTGAACATAGAACAGATCTACCGCTTCTTAGACTTGTTTTCAAGTAGAATGATCAATCTATAACTCACATTTCTATGTCAATTTGGTCAGGTCGCCAAAAAAGTTACATATTGCCACTTTAATGTGTACCATCTGGTTCAGGATCAGGCCCCCTGACAATGAATGGCAGGTCGTCTCATTCGTTTCAGGGTTGCCAGATTGAGTTGTATTATTTTAATTCCTTCAGGTGGATCACCAGATTAAAGAATGCTGGCTATGACCTCTTACAGGTGTAGCTGAATTGCAAAGACATCACCTTTTCCTTCACGTACTGACGTGGGGTGGCAATTTTTTATTTCTTGACAACCCAGCCGCATGACCATGAGAGAGAAATACAGTACAATGCTCATCTTACAAAGATGTAGTTGTAAGTAAGGTTTAATATTTTCCAGAGATTCTACCAATTTTCCATCCTGAGAAAATTGCAAGAAATTTCTGTTCCAACCGGAAGTGCTATTTAAAAGCATAGGAAAATCTGGCACTGTAAATGGAGAAATATACACATGAATCTAAAGTGTTATTTTTGTATTTGTTGCAATTTAATCCATTTCAAATCATGTCAAATTCACAACACTATTTTGTTGTAGCTTAGTTTTAAGGTAGCCTAGGCCTATGAAGCACTGGCCGACTGGTAAAATATTATGAGGTTTAGTGAAAATTACATTCGTTTTAGCCTACCTTGTTGACTCTTTTCTCTCCCCTTGCACCTGCTATCGGGGGAATTTGGGAAGGTTGTGGCTGTTTATACTTCATGATAAGACACTTATTGTGGTGACTGTCACAGGCAACATCAGATTCTCCACTAAAGAAACAGGCCTAGGCTAGTGGAGATTCAGCACAATGAATAGCGCAGTGGGTCAATTGTCTGCGAATCTGACCAGTAGCCAACCGTGCGCCCGCTTTTGTTAACGTAACGTTGTGAATTTTTTTGGCAAATGTTTATTTCCTCAAGTGCTTTTGTGGTCATAGTGTATCAGCCGTTTTGTGATTAGCAACAGTTTATATTTGAGCCTCTGCCAGTGCCACACATTAGTGGAGATTTGAATGTGAGAGGGAGATTGAGATTGGACGTTGTCTACGTCGAGAGGTCGCTTGTAGGCTGCACATATAGTAGGCAATTCAATTTATAGAAGCCGTGTAGCTTAAGAGATGTTTTCTATTGGGGACTTGAGTAGGCCTAAATATGGTAGGGTGCTAGTGTTGTGATGACTGGTCTAATGTATGAATCGATCCAGAGAGTTGATATGTCGCACCTGCATATTTTGTATTTTTGCATTTCAGGCTAATTTACCATTCTTTCTCGGCATATCCTCTCTTCAGTTGTCATAAGATAGACGTTGATGATGGCACGGTGTATGATGATATTTCTGCCACGGCTCCTTGTTTTTGCAAGGTTGAAACCTGCCTCGTCCACATATATTAGCTCATGATGCACTGCATCTGCTTCTAGCTCCATGACTCTCTGAAAGAAAGAAGACAAAACAATGTAGCACAGTACGAAGAGGCAGGGATCAGTCAATATGATGTAGCACCATACACTTCCAGATCCAGTACCAATGATAAGATAGTGTAAAGAGACTAACGCTGACGTTTTGGAATATAGTGTTATCTGCTATTATGTGGTCCTGCAGTTCTCTGCGTCTGATGCAGTTATTTGCAATGATCATATTTACAATGTGGGGCTCCTGCTCTCAGGTGAATAGTCAACCTCTTCAACCAGATACTGGTTTTCTTGCAGTTCTGTAAAAACATTTGAATGGTTTTAGTGATAGATCCTTCTCATTTGGAAGTTACAGTACATATTACTGTACCAGTAAGACAACAGCACTTACAGTTACTTACCGGTTGTCATTTGGAAATATCCAACAACAACAGTATAGCGGCTCAGATTTGGTTGAACTCATTGCCCATTCTCCCTCATGCTCATCCCATGGCATCCCTCATGCTCATCCCATGGTTGACAACATGGTCAACCACAGTCGCTCTGATTTCATCAGTTATTATGTTCCTGACTCCTCTTCCTCTTCCCCATCCTACTTCAACTCTTCCTTCTCCTCCTCCTCTTACTTCTTCACCTCCTCGTCCTCCTCTAGTTCTCACCCCTCTTAGTCTTTGTCCAATATTGGACTCCATTGTTGTCCAAACCAAATGTTTACCTGTGGTCTATTTATAGTGCTCAAGCTCTGATTTGTAAGTGAACTCATTATCTGAAAGTGTTTCCACGTGTCAATGTGGAAAGGCAATTGGCAAAATAGTGTAGCAATGTAGACACCAATGTTTACAGTTTTGCTAGAAGTTGTTTATTAAATTACAAACTGAGTGTAAAGCAGAGAACGTGCATTCAGTTTGGCACCCTTGGTAAATGCATTGGCTACAAGTGTTAATGGTTTCAGAGATAGTACTTCAAGAATCACTGTTAGTGTCTAAACATTCAGAAAAAACTGTAAGATCCCCATTAGCTGTTGCGAAAGCAGCATTGACAATCGTGGCCAAAAGTTTTGAGAATGACACAAATATATATTTTCACAAAGTCTGCTGCCTCAGTTTGTATGATGGTAATTTTCATATACTCCAGAATGTTATGAAGAGTTATCAGATGAATTGCAATCAATTGCAAAGTCCCTCTTTGCCATGCAAATGAACTGAATCCCCCAAAAACATTTCCACTGCATTTCAGCCCTGCCACAAAAGGACCAGCTGACATCATGTCAGTGATTCTCTCGTTAACACAGGTGTGAGTGTTGACGAGGACAAGGATGGAGATCACTCTGTCATGCTGGCTGAGTTCGAATAACAGACTGGAACTTTCAAAAGGAGGGTGGTGCTTGGAATCATTGTTCTTCCTCTGTCAACCATGGTTACCTGCAAAGAAACACGTGCCATCATCATTGCTTTGCACAAAAAGGGCTTCACAGGCAAGGATATTGCTGCCAGTAAGATTGCACCTAAATCAACCATTTATTGGATCATCAAGAACTTCAAGGAGAGCAGTTCAATTGTTGTGAAGAAGGCTTCAGAGCGCCCAAGAAAGTCCAGCAAGCACCAGGACCGTCTCCTAAAGTTGATTCAGCTGTGGGTTCGGGGCACCACCAGTACAGAGCTTGCTCAGGAACGGCAGCAGGCAGGTGTGAGTGCATCTGCATGCACAGTGAGGCAAAGACTTTTGGAGGATGGCCTGGTGTCAAGAAGGGCAGCAAAGAAGCCACTTCTCTCCAGGAAAAACATCAGGGACAGACTGATATTCTGCAAAAGGTACAGAGATTGTACTGCTGAGGACTGGGGTAAAGTCATTTTCTCTGATGAATCCCATTTCCGATTGTTTGGGGCATCCGGAAAAAAGCTTGTCCGGAGAAGACAAGGTGAGCGCTACCATCAGTCCTGTGTCATGCCAACAGTACAGCATCCTGAGACCATTCATGTGTGGGGTTGCTTCTCAGCCAAGGGAGTGGGCCCACTCACAATTTTGCCTAAGAACACAGTCATGAATAAAGAATGGTACCAACACATACTCTGAGAGCAACTTCTCCCAACCATCCAGGAACAGTTTGGTGATGGACAATGCCTTTTCCAGCATGATGGAGCACCTTGCCATAAGGCAAAAGTGATAACTAAGTGGCTCTGGGAACAAAACATCAATATTTTGGGTCCATGGCCAGGAAACTCCCCAGACCTTAATCCCATTGAGAACTTGTGGTCAATCCTCAAGAGGCGGGTGGACAAACAAAAACCCACAAATTCTGGCAAACTCCAAGCATTGATTATGCAAGAATGGGCTGCCATCAGTCAGGATGTGGCCCAGAAGTTAATTGACAGCATGCCAGGGCGGATTGCAGAGGTCTTGAAAAAAATGGGCTCTTTGCATCATCTTCATGTAATTGTCATTAAAAGCCTTTGGCACTTATGAAATGCTTGTAATTATACTTCAATATTCCATAGTAACATCTGACAAAAATATCTAAAGACACTGAAGAAGCAAACTTTGTGGCAATTAATATGTGTCATTCAAAACTTTTGGCCACGACTGTACTCTTCACACACACAAACACTATCTTAATTTGTTCCTGCTTCTCTGCGACAATGGAGTGATCAAATTAAGATTGCAGATCTGTATGCAGGTGTCCTATTTCAAGGTAAGTCAGAAAAGCAAGGTTTATTTTGGTGCATACGTTTTCCACTTACTGCAAATCTGTGGGCTTGGCCATTCTCCATGAATTGTTCTGACCTCATTCTTTGTAGCATCATGTGAAACGTTTGAGAAGAGGCTACGTCATAAGCTCAGCAAAGACTATTGTTTCACATCCAACTCAAATAAAAGCATATCTACATTAACCTTGCCACAAGGAAATGGAATGGAAGACTGTGTAATTGTTATGAACAACTCAATTTGACATTTTAAAGAGATTTCACTCTCAATTTTTTGGTATTTTCAATTTGTCTGATTATCACAGAGGTTGACCATCACACAAACCCACCCAGAAACCCACACCCCTATGTCACCACCCTATTTCCTTTCTCTGTTTCATAGTAATTCCTATGAGGTGAGTCATGTGGAAGGATGTGTGTATTTTTCTTGTCTAAGAATCTAACTTAAAACCAAGCACTAGATGAGGCTTGTAATAAAGAGGTTATGGAAAAGTAGGGAGCAGAGGTGATTTGCAACTCGACTTTGACTTTTACACCAATGACTCGTGACTTAACTTGGACTTGAGCCTTTTAACTCAAACTGACTTGCTACTCTCCCCAAGCCCAAATAAAAAAAATGATGCTATTAAAAAAAGTGTGCAGTTCATCAACTCTTCATTTAACGGATTACAGTTTGAATCAGACAGCAGCCAATCAAATTGTGCCAGTGCAGAGGGACGTTGGCGGGTGAATTCAGACGGAGCCCTTGGAAAGATGATACCCAAAATTATTATTTTCGGATATAAAGACTACGCTGTATCAACAAAAAACGGATTGCAACTTGCAAAACATGCGGGAAGAAACAACTTCCAACTTTGTTCGACATTTGAAGTTGCACAAAGAACGGGAAGTCGTGGCTAATATAGCCGACAGCTATATAGTTTATAACTTTGCTAGTGTAGCATGTAGGCTAACGTAATGTTAAATCAATGAGCCTCCACACAGTCAGTCAGTGCGGGAACGGGATCATTGCACCCAAGATTGAGCTACAACTTGCTAGGCATTTGGTAGCCTAAATCCTGCCTGATGTTACTGCTGTTCCTAAAATCATTGACATACATTAGCCTACTGTATCCACACACAGAGAGGGTGTGTGTTAAGGTTGGGCGATTGTGTACAAGCCTACATCGCCCGATTGCGCCCCATAGCGATCCTCGATAGTCGATTGCTATGGGGGGGGGGTCTTCCTCATGGCTACCCATGTATTTCCATGAAATATAAAGTTGATTTGGAAAGTAATAAATATATTTTAAAAAGCAACATGATTTGCGTAAATGTAATATACTAACTCTTACTCCTGCTAAAAATATGAATTGGTATTACATTTGGTGAAGAGAACATTATGACTCGAAACTCAAAGTTTAGGACTTGAGACTTGACTTGAGACTTGTCAATCTTGACTTGAGACTTGACTCAGACTTACCTGTTTTGACTTGGGACTTGAGTGCTAAGACTTGAGACTTACTTGTGACTTGTAAAACAATAACTTGGTCCCACCTCTGGTAGGGAGGCTGTGGAAGAATAGCCCTTCGGCAGGCGATGGCCTTGTGGATACCTTGTGACCAAACCAAGGAAGACTTTAATTTGTCGTGTGTTTGTGCCATTTACAGTGCTATTTCTGACTTTCGTGACTCCTCTACTTGGCTTGAAAATGTTTGTATGCTTTTGTAAGCGGAGCGCTGTCCTCAGATAATCGCATGGTATGCTTTCGCCGTAAAGCCTTTTTGAAATCTGACACAGCGAATCCAGTTAATCTTTAAGCCGATGTATAACACTTGAATTTTTATAAATGTTTAATTTGACTATTTCTGTATTTTGAATTTGGCGCTCTGCAATTTCACCGGATGTCGGCCAGGTGGGACGCTACCGTCATCTAGGGATCTGCATCTAAGGTTGGACAGACAGTCAGACAGGCAGACAGCAGAAAGACAGACAGACGGTGTCCTTTCTTTTTTTTTCTTTTTTTTTACCCCCTTTTCTCCCCAATTTCGTGGTATCCAATTGTTAGTAATTACTATCTTGTCTCATCGCTACAACTCCCGTACGGGCTCAGGAGAGACGAAGGTCGAAAGCCATGCGTCCTCCGAAACACAACCCAACCAAGCCGCACTGCTTCTTAACACAGCGCGCCTCCAACCCGGAAGCCAGCCGCACCAATGTGTCGGAGGAAACATCTTGGTTAGCGCGCACTGCGCCCGGCCTGCCACAGGAGTCGCTGGAGCGCGATGAGACAAGGATATCCCTACCAGCCAAACCCTCCCTAACCCGGACGACGCTAGGCCAAATGTGCGTCGCCCCACGGACCTCCCGGTCGCGGCCGGCTGCGACAGGACCTGGGCGCGAACCCAGAGTCTCTGGTGGCACAACTAGCGCTGCGATGCAGTGCCCTAGACCACTGCGCAACCCGGGAGGCCTTTCTGGCCTTTTCTCATTCCCTGTGTCCATTGTTGTAATGATTTTGATTTGTCTTTTCGCACAGTTGCTGGAAAACAAATGACGGCAAGACATCGTGGTATTGAGATGAGCGTGAATTCATAACATCATGAGGAGTAGATATAAGGTAGCATATCTGTGGCCTCCTCCTTCGCCACAAGGCTTTCTCGTGAACAGGAGGAGGACAAAAGGGATATTGTTGATGGTGCTGCTACTGTATGTAGCAAAAATACACTGCGGCAGAGAACTCCTGAGCCTGCCATGAATATAAGGTAACATGGTTGAGTCAGTGGCTAAATCCAAGGGGGAATCATTATGGAAAACATTTTGTCAGAGTCTTGTATGGTATGGATTAAATTTGGTTGTATTTACTAGGATTATCTGGACTTTACAATTACTTTGTTTGTGTGACCACACTTTTTTAATGACTAGCTCAGAATATGAAACACTAACTGTTATAGAAAGTGTCTCTGCTTTGAGAGAAATCTATGTCTGTCCTTTCCCTGGCAGTGTTCGCTGAGGTACCTTGGCTATTTATGTTTGATTTGTAATCAGAATCCTTTTCGTTTTGTGATGTTCTGCCTAGTGGAAACTGGTTGATTGTGCTCCTCCTTTGTTTGGGAAGCAACCATTCACGGGCCAATATGCGGACTATTCATCCATTAGGAAGAAAGAGGGGGAGGCTTTCAGGTCACCTCTGAAACAGGATGTATGTATGGTCACTTTTTGACAGGACATTGGTCGCTCACATTATTTAAAACCAGCATTTATACATTTCTGGAATGGACAGATTTTTCCTCTGTCACTGACTGAACAACAATGCTGGGAATTGGCAGGGTTGTATCCTGGCTAGCTTCCCTCTACCCCCTCCTCTCTTCAGGCTTGGTACGACCCAACGTCCTCCCTCTTTCTCCCCACTGCATGGAAATGAGGCGGTGACATCATCACTGAGCTCCCAGGCCGTGGCTAGCCAGTGACGAAATTACAAACGCCTCTTCCCTCTCTAAACCCATCCCCTCCTCCACTTTCCCCTGCAGACTTATGAAAGGTGTGCTGTGTGTGAGGAAAACCCTTTCATTCACTTTTTTATTGGACACCTTCCTTAACTGTCTGCCAGTTGAGGATGAGGTGCAGTGATTTTTGGGGGGGGGGAAATACCACAATACCACTCAAAAGTGTGCACTCCTGAATGGGTGAGCAGCTCACAACCTAGAGGGAGAGGGGCGTGAGAGGGGGTGGGGTGGAGGCTGCTTTTGAATGGGTTGAGAGGGAAGTCAGAACAATCAAGAGAGAAGAAGAAGCATGTTGTGCCTCCTATCTGACACAGATCCAGCTTCTCCACTCCTGTTCATTCAGTGGCTGTTCTGGGAAGAGTGGTGTCCTTGAGAATATTACTTCCTTTTGTTACTTTTACTGGATTCTTTTTTGGGGCTTGTGGTGTAGCAAGGGTGGTGGTGGTAGGAGGCTAAAAGAGCCCATTGGATCCCTTCTTAACTTCCCTACGTTTTTCGCCTTGCTGTGCTTGTGTTTTTTTCTGAGGGGAAATTTTCTTTCAGCGGGTCCCAGTTTTAGTGTTGAACTATGGAAATGGACTGGGAGTTGGGTGGGAAAGATGTACAATTCACAGAGCCGGACTCTGGTTACTCTGCTCAGGTGGCTTTCAACTACAACATGTTAGAAGGGCGCTTTAAACAGCTTCAAGGTAAGTGAATGCTGGAGGCTGCAGGCGCCTTTTGTTTTGTAGGTGTTGCTATGCTATATGCTCTGTCAGCATATAGACGGTGGAGTCTAGAGAGAGAATTCTGGATCGTCTGTGTTGAATTTGGCAGTTCTTTATCAGGGTAATGTTATGTGGATGAAGAGCATTATATTTCATTGTTGTTCTTTTACTTCTTAGATAATCCTAAAGGAAACGGTAACTGTTAGTGGTGGGTATGACACGTTTAGTATGGCAGGACTATGATCTGACAAAAGGATGACTCAGACTGGATAATAAGGCTGTCTTTTTTGGGGGATATTAATTTAGTGTTGACAATAAAATACTAAATAGCTGTTTTCGAAAAAGGCCCTCTGTCTACAAACACACAATCCACAATGCTATCTAAACGGCATGCATGCTAGTTCCTAGTGGGTAGTCAGGACAACAATAGCATGAGAGGGGACAGGGAAGGTGGGAGTGGTTGTTTTGTCCAGCTATCCCATGCAAATACACTTTCAAGGAGCCAAATTCTAGGAAATGATAGCGCTTAACAACATGTTTTTACACAGTTAGTATAAGGGCCTTTTACATAAAAAGGCATATATTACTATTAGTTATACAGTATGTCATTGTGTTATATTGTGTGATATTGTTTACTCTTGTTTAGTATAATTACTATAAAATTACTTATTTTCTAAATACATTTTTTACATTCATTTTCATATTTTCATTATGATGAACCCCAGGTTAGACTGCAACAGAAAAAATTAGAAATTAACATGCTAATGTAACCATTATCATAGTAAAAAAAATGTATAGTCCTGCTGTCCTTGATGACATGTAGATGTCTTTTGTTGACATCTTTGTTGGGGTTTCTCTCATCCCAAAGAGAATGTGGTCTTTGCCACATGATAATATCAGTCAGTAACTCAGTCTCTCTATGAATAATTGTGTCTGAATGCACTATTGTGTTGTTGAATGTGTCTCTTCTATACATTTTATATGTAAGTCCCCTTTTCATTAATAGCTCTTTAAATTTACAGCAATGGTCAGAATGTGTCCAGTTTGGCTCACTTGAATGGTATAAACTGGCCACAACAACTACGTGGATACGACTGGATGAATGTGTGCCGTTTGTTAATATGTAGCTTTGTGTAGATTTTACTGACTGCTGAAACCTCGTCCAATGTTGTAAAGCAGCCAGAATGAAAAGGAAGACAGAGATATAGACTTGAACTTTCACCCTCTGGTCTATTGGCTTTTACTAAGTCATGGGATGACTGAATTGATAAAACATCAGAGTCAACGTTATTGATTACTATTCTTGTGTCATGTACTGCTAGCTTGAAATAGTTATGCTTCGTCATATTTATTTTTTAAATTGAGTGAAGATATGACTACATTTATGGATTGACCTGGTGTGCTGATAATTGAAATTGTGGAGCAACACTACTACTGTAACAGGCTCCCGAGTGGCGCAGCGGTGTAAGGCACTGCATCGCAGTGCTAGAGGCGTCACTACAGACCCTGGTTCAATCCTGGGCTGTATCACAACCGGCCGTGATCGGGTGTCCCATAGGGCGGCACACAATTGGCCCAGCGTCGTCCGGGTTAGGGGAGAGTTTGGCTGTGGTAGGTTGTCATTGTAAATAAGAATTTGTTCTTTAACTTCTCTGCGCTACGGATCCCTTTAGCGGGATCATTTTCCTAAACAACCGCTGAATTGCAGGGCGCAAAATATTACTAACAATATTTATAATCATGCAATCACAAGTGAAATATACCAAAACACAGCTTAGCTTGTTGTTAATCCACCTATCGTGTCAGATTTTGAAAATATGCTTTGCAGCGAAAGCAATCCAAGCTTTTGTGAGTGTATCAATCAATGCTACAACAGCTAGCCCCAAATTAGCATGGTCACGAAAGTCAGAAAATCAATAAAATTCATCGCTTACCTTTGATAATCTTCGGATTTTTGCACTCACGAGACTCCCAGTTACACAACAAATGTTATTTTTGTTCGATAAATATTACTTTTAACTTTTTTAACAAAAAAACCAAAGCCCCGTTCCGTTCGACGAAAATTCCCAAAAGTATCCGTAATGTTCATAGAAACATGTCAAATGTTTTTTATAATCAATCCTCAGGTTGTTTTTAACAAACATAATCAATAATATTTCAACCGGACCGTAACCTATTCAATAAAAGAGAGAAAGAAAATGGAGCGCTAACCCTCTCGCGCGCAGGAACTAATCAGAGGACACCTGACTAGTTTTGAAAAATCTCGCTCATTTTTCAAAATAAAAGCCTGAAACTATGTCTAAAGCATGGTCACAGCCCGAGGAAGCCATTGGAAAAAGAATCTGGTTGATACCCCTTTAAATGGAAGAAAGACGGGCCAGGAAACACAGATAAAAAAATAAAATAAAAAATCACTTCCGGGTTAGATTTCCTCAGGTTTTCGCCTGCAGAATCAGTTTTGTTATACTCACAGACAATATTTTGACCGTTTTGGAAACTTTGGAGTGATTTCTATCCTAATCTGTAAATTATATGCATATTCTACGCTCTGGAGCTGATAAATAGTCCGTTTACCTTGGGAACGTTATTTTAAAAAATATATATAATCTGACCCCTAGCGTCAAGAGGTTAACCTCTAACGAGCCTCTACCCCGGGTCCGGGATCACCCCCCACCCCCCCACACACTGATTAGCATAGCTAGCATAGCTTCACAAGTAGATAGTAGCATCTAAATATCATTAAATCACAAGTCCAAGACACCAGATGAAAGATACAGATCTTGTGAATAAAGCCACCATTTCAGATTTTTAAAATGTTTTACAGGGAAGACAAAATATGTAAATCTATTAGCTAAACACGTTAGCAAAATACAGCACTTTTCTAACTCCATCAGTTTCTTACTACTTCAGGTGCTATCACCAATTCGGCTAAACTAAGATATTGATAGCCACTAACCAAGAAAAAACCTCTTCAGATGACAGTCTGATAACATATTCATGGTATAGGATAGTTTTTGTTAGAAAAAAGTGCATATTTCAGGTAGAAATCACAGTTCTACATTGCAGCTGCAATCTGAAATAGCGTTGGAAGCAGCCGGAATAATTACTGAGACCGACGTCAATTACCAAAAGAATCATCCTAAAACACTTCAGAAAAATAGACAGCCTACAGCAATCGAAAGACACAGATCTTGTGAATCCAGAGAATATTTCAGATTTTCTAAGTGTTTTACAGCGAAAACACAATATAGCATTATATGAGCGTACCACAATAGCCAGAATCACAACCGCATTTACCAGCTGTAAATGTTAGCGATCGTAACAACCCAACAAAAGATATATAATTTGACTAACCTTGATATACTTCATCAGATGACAGACCTGTAACATCATATTACACAATGCATATAGCTTTTGTTCGAAAATGTGCATATTTAGCAGCACAAATCGTGGTTATACTATGTAATCACTACAAACATTGCATGTATTCTGGCCGGCGCCATTTTGGATTAGCGCCTATTCTTATAAAAATACTATTCATAAACTTGACTAAAAAATATAAGTTGGACAACAATCGAAAGATAAATTAGTTCTTAATGCAATCGCTATGTTAGATTTTTAAAATTAACGTTACTAGACATATAGTGTGCGTTGCAGCCAGACCAGTGCCTGCAAAAGTGGCGCGCAAACACTATGACATTTTTCCACATAAATACATAATAACATCATAAATAGTTCCTACTTTTGGACGAGCTTCCATCAGTATCTTGGGCAATGTGTCTTTTCTTCAAAAGAATAGTTGCTTTGTTGTAAAACGTCCTCTTCACCTTTGGAACTAGCTGCTACCATTAGCTATGTCGCACACACATGTCCAAATCCTCAAACTAGATACAAAGGAAATTCAGAAAAATAGCACTATACTCGCATAAACTGATATAAATCGGTTTCAAATAACATCGTTATGATGTTTCTAACACCTATATTTAATTAAATTACAGACGGATACATCTCTGGTCGATAACTGAGCGTTCCAAAATTTCATCCTGACTTCTTGCCAGGCGCCATGACGAACGAGACAAAGAAAGGTACTCTCGTTCCATCCGGCTTTATAACCTCGGACAGCTACGCAGACAGACCATTCCACTTCTCATTGGTTACTGACATCCAGGGGAAGGCGGGTGCAGTTCAATTCCAGCCATAGGATATACACAGGCTTTAAAACTGAACCCAGATCAGAGGATAATTCTCAGACCTTCGCAAGTCATGTCAGGATTTTTGCTGTAGAGGGAGTTCTGGGTCACCCACAGACATAATTAAAACGGTTTTAGAAACTAGACAGTGTTTTCTATCCAATATTAGTAAGGATATGCATATTGTACGATCAAGAATTGAGCAATAGGCCGTTTAATTTGGAGACCAAAATATGCTAATGCGGAACAGCACCCCCTATAGTTGCAAGAAGTTAACTTACTTGCGTAGTTAAATAAAGGTTCAATAAATAACAAATGTTGATCTAGGAACAGTAACGTTCAACTGAAAATTTCAGACCTAGTGTAAGGGGAGTAGGATTACCATTGGTTGTATCCCCGTGACCCTTGATTTTAGCCAGAGTAAGTAGTAGCCTTGTTCGACCCAGAACTGGTCATAGAACAGGAGCCTATCTCCTGTTTCTGTAGCGTGAGACAGCTTAATGTACAAATACACCCCCTGGACAGGAATCTAGTCTATCGCATGACCTGATATTAGGCAGAGCTCTCTGGTTCATAGTTCATAAAAGTGTTATATTTTCAGCATAACCACGTGGTGTCATTGTGCCAGTGACCTTTTACAAACAGACATGAACTGTGAAAAACATTTAGCAAATAATTTTGTACAGCTGTCCCGTGGCTGTATCAACCGAAAGGAAATTGAAAGTGCATTGTCAGGTCTCATGTATTTTTCTGTTTTATCTAATACATTTAAGGCTGGTTGTACTCCTGACATGGAGTCTGTTTCTGACCGTTTGAGCAGACACATGCACATTTGTGGCCTGCTGGAGGTCATTTTGCAGGGCTCTGGCAGTGCACCTCCTTGCACAAAGGCGGAGGTAGCGGTCCTGCTGCTGGGTTGTTGCCCTCCTACGGCCTCCTCCACGTCTCCTGATGTACTGGCCTGTCTCCTGGTAGCGCCTCCATGCTCTGGACACTACGCTGACAGACACAGCAAACCTTTTTGCCACAGCTCGCATTGATGTGCCATCCTGGATGAACTGCACTACCTGAGCCACTTGTGTGGGTTGTAGACTCCGTCTCATGCTACCACTAGAGTGAGAGCACCGCCAGCATTCAAAAGTGACCAAAACATCAGCCAGGAAGCATAGGAACTGAGAAGTGCTCTGTGGTCACCACCTGCAGAATCACTCCTTTTTTGGGGGTGTCTTGCTAATTGCCTATAATTTCCACCTTTTGTCTATTCCATTTGCACAACAGCATGTGAAATTTATTGTCAATCTGTGTTGCTTCCTAAGTGGACAGTTTGATTTCACAGAAGTGTGATTGACTTGGAGTTACATTGTGTTGTTTAAGTGTTCCCTTTATTTTTTTGAGCAGTGTATTTTATGATTACCCTCTGGCGCTAGGCTAGGCTATGCTAGTCAGGGTTTTTAATGACAGAAAACCCGGATCCGGGATGGGTAGCAATGAAATGTGTTAATACCAGGTAAATACCAGTGGAAACTGTACTGTAAAATATAGTGCTATCATGACTTTTGAAAATAGTAAGAATGATCTTGAGGTTTTCAAACACATCTTTACTTTAAGTAATGATAAAACATGTCAGATAATCCAAAGACATAAATAAGAGTGAGTGATACCGAAATGTAGTGAATGTTTTAACTGTGTGTAAATGGACACAAAGCCATGTTCTGTTTAGTGCTTTGTTTTCCCTTTTACCAGGCATTGACTGCCGGGGAAATGTTGATGTTGAGTCATTGATTTGAAATATATAGCTGTTGGTAGTTGCCTGTGTGATAATCTGAGGCCTTATTAAAGAACAAACAGTCCATCTGCCATAACACCATGACTTATCTGATTGATGATCTGTTTTACCCTTCTATCAATGGAGGGACTTTATCCACTTTATGAAATAGAGACATCTTGTCAAGTACGGTAGCTGGTATTTATGTTTTCCTTGTTTTCCCATGTGTTTTGTCAGCATAATGTTATTACATCAACATTGCTGGTTTGTTGGCAAAACATCATTAACACATACAGTTTTTGTATAATTTCGATTTAGTTTTCAAACAACAATCAACAATAGCATTTCAGGTTTTACATGAAGTTGACTTCCTGTCTGACAACTCAATCAAATATCAACCAAAGTTGGATGTTGATTTGACAACGCATTTTTCCTGAGGTTAGTCACCCCTAAACATGGCAGTGTGACCTCATCCATTAATCCAGCCCTTACACACAGGAAGAATTTCAATCTTCTGGCCCGCCACACACCACAGGATGTTGATTCAACAGTGAGGGAAGAAGGAAGCAAGCTTTGAACTGCTTCACTAAGATGTCCAGTCTTCCACCTTTGTTTTTCAACCTTGGATACTGATTTCTAGTCTGTTAATTTGTTAGTTTGTCAATGAATGCTATATCATATAATATGTATATCTAGGCCTAAACAAAATGGCTGTTGTTATTGTTGTCCCTCTGAATGATTGTTTTCAGTCTCTGCCAATCATTCGACTTCCCTCACAAGAGTGGTTGAGATACAGACTGCAGAATATGAGAGGAGTAAATCTTGTCAATAGGTAATTAGCTTTGAACATGAACAGTGCTTTAGAGGTGCAGAATGGAATCTTTCACCACGTTAAGTATTTCCTACCAGCTAAGGGTGGGGTAGTGATCCAAAGTGAACTCTGCAATTCCTGAGTAGTGCCCTAATCAAGATCTACCTTTCCTGCCGAAACCTGGAAAGAGGAAAAAATTGAGAGAAAAGAAACCAAACTGGAATTTGAATGAATGTGTATCCCTGTTGAGATAAGATGAGAGATTTGCTTTTGGGAACCGGAGAGTTAGCCCCCAGGATAGAGATACAAGATGCGTCAATAAATCAATAGTTTCTATTCTGTGTCAGTCATGATGACCAGACTGCTCATATCCCAGCTGGTTAGATTTGCTTCTTTGTTCCTGAACTCCAAAGACAATAGAGCTGTGGGTCAAGTCAAGGTCACAACTTGGGATGATTTTCTCTGGAAGAGAGTGATATCCAACACGATTAGGACTAAAGGACACTATTAATCAGTGCAATAGTAAGAAATTCATGAATAGCCTCCGATAAATAAGTGGATATACTTGAATATATGGGTTATTCCACAAATTAGGTTCAATTTGCATAGCCGCGGGAAGTAGGGGTGCTGAGGGTGCTGGCACCCCCTGATAAATCACAATAAAGAGATAATGAATATTTAAAAAATGAATAAAAATACATTCCCACCAAATTAGTGCCTAGGCCTTTATTACTCCTGTATAAAATGATAAACATTTCCCTCAGTTGACCTTAAAAGAGGGACAGGTTTTTGTCTGCATAAAATGTATCACTAATAGCAAGTCTTTAAAAAATCAGATAAATCAGATTTATTGAATTTTCCATGTGGTCCATATTAAAGGGCACTTCAATTAATATAACTGACTTTTAATATTCAATATTCAATATTCAATTCAATATTTGTGGACAATTTCTACTTAAGACACAGAAACTGACACAGAGTGCAAAGTGAAACAAAGTGTATTCCATGCGCTCATATAGATGAAATTTGGATTAGAACAGCGTCAAATAGGGGTAAGTACGATGTACAAAGTACAATGAATGTACCCTCCAATGAATGTACGTTCCAATGCAATTACCTTTTGCATGTTTTTTAGTGACACTAAAAAGGTTGCCATCCAACCTTTTTATGCTAGTAAAGTACATGTCACGACAGGCCTTTATCCAACCTTTTTATGCTAGTAAAATACATGTCACGACAGGCCTGTATCCAACCTTTTTATGCTAGTAAAGTACATGTCACGACAGGCCTGATGGAAACATCAAATTTGTTGTTAAACTCTCCAAATGTCGACAAAACGAAATACGCTAGACAGGGTGGGATATTTGTGTGTCAGTAAAACCTATATATAAAAAATAAAAATAAAACTACAACTTGGGAAACCATGCAGTTTATTAGGCTAAATATGAAATAACTTGTGCACATTCACCACCCTGTGAAGTTCATAGTGATCTTGATTCTCCTTTCCAATAAATATCGAGGGTCTTATTCTGGTGACACGATGATCGACGCTTGACTGCTGTTTGACAAATATAAATATTTTCACCCTTATCTATAATAATCTCTTCATCTAGACTAGCCTACCCACACTGTATTTACGAGCTGTTGGCTAGAGCGCACGTGCCAAGACCAGAGTAGGCACATATGCTGTTTTGCAGTGGTGGAAAAAGTATCCAAATGTCATACTTGAGTAAAAGTAAAGATACCTTAATAAAAAATTACTAAAGTGAAAGTCATCCAGTAAAATACTACTTGAGTAAAAGTCAAAAGTATTTGGTTTTAAATATACGTAAGTATCAAAAGTAAATGTAATTGCTAAAATATACTTAAGTATTGAAAGTAAAAGTATAAATAATTTAAAATTACTTATATTAAGCAAACCAGACGGCACCATTTTCTTTTTTTATTTACGGATAGCCAGGGGCACACTCCAACACTCAGACATAAACGAAGCATTTGTGTTTAGTGAGTCCGCCAGATCAGAGGCAATAGGGATGACCAGGGATGTTCTCTTGATACAGTAAGTGCCTGAATTTGACCAATTTCCTGTTCTGCTAGCCATTCTAAATGTAACGAGTACTTTTGGTTGTCAGGGGAAATGTATGGAGTAAAAAACACATAATTTTCTTTAGGAATGTAGTGAAGTAAAAGTAAAAGTTGTCAAATATAAATAGTAAAATAAAGTACAGATACCCCAAAAAACGACTTAAATAGTACTTTAAAGTATGTTTACTTAAGTACTTTACGTCACTGCTATTTTGTGACAAAACTATTTGTAGAGTTTGAATCACATTGAACTTTAGATCATCACGCACTGATTTTTATCCGAAAAAAGTCTGTTTTCCGGAAACACACACTGGTGGGAAAATGTGCATATTTTCTTTATGCATATTTTTGAATATTCACATTCAAATCTGTCCCCAATTGGATGGAAACCTAGCTACTTACTATAACGATTGATACTAAAACCTCTTTATACCAACAGAGCCATTTTATAGCACAAACTAAGAATCTCAATTGGTGGTACTCAACCCCCCCAAAAATATTAGTAGTATTGATTGAATTGAACTTCCTCTATTGCATAAAGGTCCTAAAGCGATCATCTGCTAAAAATGGCATTGAGATGACATTGGAATCATTTTAAAAATATGGTTGTCATTTCACATAATAAATTATGTATTTGTCTTAGCAGTATCTCGAAGGGCCATCAGCCCGAGGTCTTTGAAAAATGACAAACGACCTGACGTAGCCTTGTTTTAATGAACGACCTGAAATCGTCTTCATTGGCATCAGTTTTTTGTTGTTAAACAGCTAAAACTTACTCTTCAAGCTGTGTTAATAGTACGGGAGCTGTGTGTTTACCTAACGATAAGACCAGATGCTAGTGCAACATTCCTCTAGCTAGCCCTCCCCGGAGTTGAGCTAGGGCAGTGATGGAGGAGAGGAACACTGTTGTTCTGTCCAGCTCTGTCTTGTCCTCCTGTCTCACAGAAGACTCCTTAAAAAATCCCCACTAGCATGTACCTCTATGTAACGCTTGTGGTGATGTTACCATGTTGCAATAATGCCACAGAAATGGGTTTGGATGCATAGGAGGTTGGTGGCACCTTAATTGGCGAGGATGGGCTTGTGGTAATGGCTGGAGCAGAATAAGTGGAAATTTATGAAATAGATCAAACACATGGTTTCCATGTGTTTATGCCATTCCATTCGCTCCTTTCCTGCCATTATTATGAGCCGTCCTCTCCTCAGCAGCGTCTGTGATGATAGCTGGTTGTACCCCCGAGGGGTAGGGCAGCAGGCAGGAGGTTGGCTCTGAGTCTAGTTAGTGATGTCATACACAGTACAATTGTGGTCAGGGTTCAGTATTAACTGAGCGGTCGATTCCAAATCAATAGTGTTTATAGTCAAAGGATACCTTTTTATTTCATATGTTGATATAATGTTTCATGTTGCAGGAATGGGGGGGATGTGAGGAATAGGTTCGACCTTCTCCAATTGTTATTCTTTCGGCAAGATCGTCAAACGTGTCAAATAAATCACTCATAACAAAAAAGTCTAGAGGGCCTTGGAGTTCATCGCAAGGTGCAGCCAGCCCTGCATGCGGCAAGGTCATCTCTCTCATTCCGCCATGTGGCAAACGAACAATCAAATCACATGCTTACGTCTTTGCAGGGATAAGGAATGCAATAACAGGAAAATTGGGGAGGATTATAAATAAACCCGCCTTGTGTTCATGGATATGAACTCTGAGCCAGAGGGTGGGGCATTGTCCCTGTCAAGGGCCCCGAACATAAACAGGATTCCCACCTTCACTTTTTTTTTTACATTTTAAAGCTATGGCTGTATCTCATTAGTCTGCAGTGGCTTTCTCCCCTTGTCTCCTCACTTTCATGCACACTGTCCTGAGAACCCAGAACAGATGGCAAACAATATGGTCGACCCCCTATCAAGCATTTGCGTTCACCTGTCCATTTCCTTCATCTCAGTGGAGATGACCAGAGACCAGGAGAGGAAGCCGTAAGAAATTCTGCAATTGGTCTGAAGAGGCAAGGCCACCAGTCCCAATCCAGTCTAGTTGTTTTAATATCTGGATCATGAAAGGATGATGAGTTGCATGTGACAAAGCGGGCCAATCACCCACAATGACCAAAACCTCTCATATGACACAATTATACAATGAGTATCATTACTGTTACTGTATATAACAACACATGGGTTCCATCATTTACCACAATACTTAGCTACACAGTATTTTCTTTAGGTAAAAAGTGTTACATCTGAAGGGCAGTCTTACAAGCTTATTGACATTTTCAATCTAACCTTGGGGACCCAGGGAGTACACATTTTAAATATGCTTTAGCCCAGCACTAAAACACCTTATTCAGTTAATCAGGGGATGATTACAGTAGTTGATTAGTTAGATCACTACTCTATAGTATTTCAGACTTGAAATTAAAAGACCAGGCTGTATAGGGACAGTGTGAACTGTTAACTATACTTCAATGTCTTGTTCCAGCATTATTATCTTCCATAGCCTTAACTAAAGCTACTTTGACAAAGTAGTTCACTACATCAAAGCTTATATTGGGAGTAATTATAATATCTATATCTTAAAAGTCATAGATTACAAATTGCAAGAACAGATCCCTCTCAAACACAAAAACGATATTTCAAGTGAGATTTAGGAACGTCTGATGCCCCAAAAATTATATAATACTGAGTATTCCACCCATATTTTCTTCTCTTTTCGCCAAAAAAGTAGTGTGTAGTTCCAGTAGTTAGCTACACGGCTACATGGTCAAAAAGCAATTAACGATTGCAAACACTACCAAGATTTTAATTTAGTTGATCTACCACCAAGCTACTGCAAAATGTAGTTTAATTACTAGTTGAACTACATGTAGTTCACTGCTCCCCAACACTGCTAATTTGGCAAACATAGGTCAGCATGGTAGCCTAGCAGTTAAGAGTGTTGGGCCAGTAACCAAAAGGTCACTTGTTCAAAACCCTGAGCCGACTATGTAAAAAATCTGCCGATGTGCCCTTGAGCAACACACTTAACCCTAACTGCTCCTGTAAGTCTCTCTTGATAAGCATGTCTGCTAAAATGTTTTTTTTTTACCCCAAATCTGCTTATCCGTCATCAGGAATTCACTTGTTTCATATCCCAATTAATTGAATGACATATCACTTTGACATAGCTTCTCTTTATTTCTTCCTTCATTTTATTCCCTGTCTTATTTTCTCTCCAGATGAGCGCGAAGCGGTGCAGAAGAAGACCTTCACCAAATGGGTGAACTCTCACCTCTCCCGGGTGTCCTGCCGCATCACGGACCTGTACAGGGACCTGAGTGATGGACGCATGCTCATCAAACTGCTGGAGGTGCTGTCTGGGGAGAAACTGGTGAGTACCGTGCTACCCGGGCTTATATGGATCAGTTTAGCCTTTTAGATCACAATGAATAAGATTACATGGACAGGGAGGACCTGATCCTAGATCAGAACTTCTATTCTGAGATACTTGAGGGTCGTTCCACGAAAAGAGTGCCTTTTGCGTCCATTTTGATATTTTAAATAGCAGTTTTGCACCTATATTGCATTTTAAAAGCGTGTTATATTAAATGAAGTGCCCTTTAACCTCTAACGAGCCTCTACCCCGGGTCCGGGATCACCCCCCACCCCCCCACACACTGATTAGCATAGCTAGCATAGCTTCACAAGTAGATAGTAGCATCTAAATATCATTAAATCACAAGTCCAAGACACCAGATGAAAGATACAGATCTTGTGAATAAAGCCACCATTTCAGATTTTTAAAATGTTTTACAGGGAAGACAAAATATGTAAATCTATTAGCTAAACACGTTAGCAAAATACAGCACTTTTCTAACTCCATCAGTTTCTTACTACTTCAGGTGCTATCACCAATTCGGCTAAACTAAGATATTGATAGCCACTAACCAAGAAAAAACCTCTTCAGATGACAGTCTGATAACATATTCATGGTATAGGATAGTTTTTGTTAGAAAAAAGTGCATATTTCAGGTAGAAATCACAGTTCTACATTGCAGCTGCAATCTGAAATAGCGTTGGAAGCAGCCGGAATAATTACTGAGACCGACGTCAATTACCAAAAGAATCATCCTAAAACACTTCAGAAAAATAGACAGCCTACAGCAATCGAAAGACACAGATCTTGTGAATCCAGAGAATATTTCAGATTTTCTAAGTGTTTTACAGCGAAAACACAATATAGCATTATATGAGCGTACCACAATAGCCAGAATCACAACCGCATTTACCAGCTGTAAATGTTAGCGATCGTAACAACCCAACAAAAGATATATAATTTGACTAACCTTGATATACTTCATCAGATGACAGACCTGTAACATCATATTACACAATGCATATAGCTTTTGTTCGAAAATGTGCATATTTAGCAGCACAAATCGTGGTTATACTATGTAATCACTACAAACATTGCATGTATTCTGGCCGGCGCCATTTTGGATTAGCGCCTATTCTTATAAAAATACTATTCATAAACTTGACTAAAAAATATAAGTTGGACAACAATCGAAAGATAAATTAGTTCTTAATGCAATCGCTATGTTAGATTTTTAAAATTAACGTTACTAGACATATAGTGTGCGTTGCAGCCAGACCAGTGCCTGCAAAAGTGGCGCGCAAACACTATGACATTTTTCCACATAAATACATAATAACATCATAAATAGTTCCTACTTTTGGACGAGCTTCCATCAGTATCTTGGGCAATGTGTCTTTTCTTCAAAAGAATAGTTGCTTTGTTGTAAAACGTCCTCTTCACCTTTGGAACTAGCTGCTACCATTAGCTATGTCGCACACACATGTCCAAATCCTCAAACTAGATACAAAGGAAATTCAGAAAAATAGCACTATACTCGCATAAACTGATATAAATCGGTTTCAAATAACATCGTTATGATGTTTCTAACACCTATATTTAATTAAATTACAGACGGATACATCTCTGGTCGATAACTGAGCGTTCCAAAATTTCATCCTGACTTCTTGCCAGGCGCCATGACGAACGAGACAAAGAAAGGTACTCTCGTTCCATCCGGCTTTATAACCTCGGACAGCTACGCAGACAGACCATTCCACTTCTCATTGGTTACTGACATCCAGGGGAAGGCGGGTGCAGTTCAATTCCAGCCATAGGATATACACAGGCTTTAAAACTGAACCCAGATCAGAGGATAATTCTCAGACCTTCGCAAGTCATGTCAGGATTTTTGCTGTAGAGGGAGTTCTGGGTCACCCACAGACATAATTAAAACGGTTTTAGAAACTAGACAGTGTTTTCTATCCAATATTAGTAAGGATATGCATATTGTACGATCAAGAATTGAGCAATAGGCCGTTTAATTTGGAGACCAAAATATGCTAATGCGGAACAGCACCCCCTATAGTTGCAAGAAGTTAATACACAGTATTTATAATACACAGTAACTGAATACTTCAATTAATATGAATAAAGACATACTAAAGTGCCAAAATTCAGCATTTTGACATGTCCCTCCGTCAACCCTGTGTAATTCTAGGAAGATTTGAATCCACTTAACGACAACATTTCTCCAAGTTTCACCATCATTGTAAAGCCTTAGTTTGTCATTTCTGAAGATGATTTATTTCTTGTGATTACTGATTCGTTTACATCTGTCCCTCATTTTAAGGTCACCCCTATTACGTGAACTGAACACTCATTTTAAGGAGGTGAAACTTTTTATTTTTTTGAATATTTTTTCCTAAAGAAAGATTGAACATCTAATAGTCAAATCAGTGTAAAAGCTTGTCATTTCGTTCTACTCTTTTGCAATTTTCTGGTGTTTTGTGGTGGAAAACTGAGCGGGTTGAGCATAACACGTCAACTCTGTTTCCCATAGATAGACAGGCTAGAAAGGTTTTAACAATTCCATTTTTTTTGTGAAGTTCGCATTCAATTACTACTCCTATGGGTGGTGGACAATTCTCGATACACACGAAACAGTTGATTATGAAAAAACCAGCAGTGTTGCAATTCTTATCACACTCAAACTGATGTGCCTGGCACCTACTACCATAGACCGTTCAAAGGCACTTAAATATTTTGTCTTTCCCATTGTCGTGTCTTTGGTACCGTTAAATTGAAGACTTATAGTTTTTATCATAGATTCCTATAATTAGGGGTTACGCGATCACTTGAGTAATAGCGTAACTAATTAACTATGAATTCGAGGGCACCAGGGAAAGTTATTAGATTACAAGGTTATTATTTCCCAATATAACCTTTCAGATATTTTAATATCTGATCAATAGTCCTCTCATTAATGATTCATTTACTCTACCTTACGTCAGTCTCATTCCAAACGTCGTAAATCGCTGATCTGCACGAACCCAGTCTTCACTATGAGTCATCCATACATCAATTGTCTTAAATCATTTATTTATTACTAACTAATTAATTCACAGAAATGCATAAACAAACAAACTTAAAATAGTTACATGAAATGGTGGAAGGAATATGCCCTAGTGGGCTAAACCGGCATGGCGGCTGTTAGACAAAGGGAAAGTTGCGTTCGACTAAGAATTCACTACAGAGTCCATAACTATAACAATTAACATGCTAATCCTTACACATGAACGCTCACTCATTCGGGAACAATTGCAATCAATATATATATAGTTACGTCCAGTGTGTGTGTCCTTGGTCGTTGGAGAGAAGTTCGTTTTGGTTGGAGTGAAGTTCTGTCTCGGTTGTGGATTGTTCAGAGGGACATTCGTTATAGAATGATTGTTTCGGCGGTTGTCTTTCTTCGCGTTCAATGATACCGAATTCCTAGCTGCAGACTAGAAGTCAATATCAAAGACTTGTTCTCATTCGTCTTAAGAGTTTAACCACGTGGTATAGAAAGTAATTCTACTCAACCTTCGTTCTCCTCCTTGGAGGATAACATGGTCTCAACCTTTGTCCTCTCGTGATTGAGAGACACATGGTCTGGATTGGTAATTTCTTAAAGTTGGCTTTTATTCAGATAGCAGAGAGGGGTGGTCCCATGGTCTCTGACCCAACTGGCTCAGGGGCGGTCCTTGGATTTAGTTCAAATACAACCAAATAGTTGTATTTTCCTTCATTAAACAGTTCAAAATCATATTACACAATTATACAAACAGTATCATGCTCACTCATTCCTTTTATACAACACACAGATGTAAACCTCATATCTGAGGTTATTATATAAACAGCGGTATGGTAATGTGGTCCCACAGTCTCACGTGATTTTCCCACGTGGTGACCAATGGACATGTTAATAGCTGGACTGTCCACCGATCATTCCTACTTGTGCAGGAATATGAAATATGTTCGTACCTCAAGTTCTGTGAGGTGGAAGAGAATTCCTTTGTCCTGAAAGTTTACCCTCTCTCTTAATACTGTTTAGCCATAAGGAGATCCTCAGGAATTTACGACATCTCTCTGTGATCACAGCATGGGTTGAAGGAGTGGAGGCAGGGAGAGGGGGATGGGGTTTGCTATACCCACGCAGGCAACGTCATGACATACCCCCCCTGGTGGTTTGGATCTTGTTTGTCCTGCAAGTTACAAATCAACATAAAATCATGAACACGTGGTGTCCTGCTTGTAGATCATCGTTGCAGTCCCCTCTGGTGGTTGAACTTGGTAGGCTTCTCTGAAAGCGGAGCAGTCCACCACAAGGATGGCAGTTGATGTCCGGTTGGTGATCGCCGTGGAGGTCCCTTCTAGTGATGTACCTTGGTAGGTTCCCTGGAAGCTGCAAAGTACCCCAGGGAGGGCCAGGGGATGTCCTGGTTGGTGATCGCCGTTGCGGTCCCCCCCTTGGTGGTTTACCTTGGTAGGCTCTCTGACAGCGGGCATGCCGCCACAAGGATGGGCCGTGGGTGTCCGGATTTGGGGTCGCCGTTCCGCACCCGTCGTCTGGTTGTCGTCCAGACTGGAAGATCTGAGCAGTAACTTAGGCAGATGTTAACAACGCACACACACTCATGAAATATATATATAATTACATTCATTCCCCAATGAGCGGCGTTGTGGCACTAAGTGAATGTTGTATGGGGAAGTTGTTTATGGCTCTATCACTTCCTAACTGTCAAAGGAACTGAACCGAAAAGGAATGAAAGCATAAACAAAAAGATACAAAATATAGTTCTCACACAAAAATCATCTAATTGGACTGTATTCTATATACGTCCAATGTTCTGGCATTGTCTCTAATGCCATATCTAGGGTTTTCCTACTTGGTGTGTTGCTTAGGCACTATCCTAAGTTGATAACTATATGATAACTTTACAGCTGTAAGGCACTAGTTTTGGGCAGTCTACAGGGATGACCTATGGACTTCTGGGAAGGAAACTGGTGAGTGCTGTAGAGACAAAGGCCTAGAAGTAAATGTTCAACTTTACTAAGGCTGGTATTTTGCTTGGACCCTTAAGTGATCCTAGCATAAATCCTAATTGGATGTTCCGTTGTGCATGTGCGTTTATGCTTAACAAGCGCGCATGTCAAGGGAAGAAAACCAAGTATCCTGGCCGATTACCACTTGTTCAGAATGAGTCTGACGTAGTCAGGTAATTTTCAGGTCGATGCCTGGAGGTCAGTCAGAATTGGTGTCGAGGGAGTCTGTAGTAGTTTTTACTAAGTCACTGTGTCTTCCACTATTGTAGTGGTGATAGGTATGAAGTCTATTTCATAGCTATGTTATCCACGGAGGAGCTGACCTCACGACGGAAGTACTCTTTAAGTATTAGACCCGTCGTACGTGGTGTGATCATGGTTGTTGATTCTAATAATTTTCCTCCTGAATGAAGGATTCTATTTATTAGTGGCATGTGTGTTAACCATTGGAAGAGTGCACTGGAGATTCCCTTCCCTGTGTTGGACTCTGAGTGACTCCTATGTCGCTATTGTCAAGGGTAATTTGATTGGTTAGGTCTCTAACCTCCTTACTGATTGTAGCTAGACTGACTGTTGCTGGTATTGGTACTGGTGCTCAAAGGGACCAGTTATCCTACCGATTTATTTTGAAATATTATACTACCGGAACACATGATTGGAGCATTTTACTAGTTGTATTGTAGTTGAACCTACGCATGGCAAGGAATGATTATTATTGCCATTTGTTTTGGAGGTGGACAAGTCCACTGGACTTCCTTTACGACCAGTGTGGTACACCTCAGTACTATTTTTAGATGTGCTCTAAGATAATCCCCGTCTAGGGGCCTGTCTGCTCCTCAATGTTCTCATAGGGGAGTTTACAACTAGATTTGATTTATGCTCTGGCGGCCTCGTACGGTGTTGTCCATAGTCTTGACCCCCCCACCGGCCTCGATGAGGCTCATCATGGGTCTGGGCTACTATTCCCCCCCTTTGTGTCTCGGGACCCCCCCACCAGCGGGTGGTGTTGGTGTCCGAGGCGCAAATGAAAAGATCGGACCCGATGTACGAGTTGTCAGCGGCCGCGTTGTTATGAGAATGGCTGTAACCTTTCAACCAAATCTCCTGGTGTTTGTGCTTCAAAACGCTCAGTGGCTGTCGAGGCATGTCAGTCCCCACCGCGTGTGGCAACCTCTTCAATAACTGCGAACTGAGACGAGGATATCGGTCTGTGATATCGCAAAGTGTTTCACCAGTGGGAATCATCGGGTCAGTTGCTGGACTGACGCCATTAGTGTCATTGTAAGGGTTGACAGTCCCCAACAAAGCGGAAGGTGTATCATCGGAAGCAGAGTATACTCTGCGCATCGATGTTTTTCTTGCTGAGACGGCCGCAGTACTTGCGGAAATGTCTGAAGGGCAAGAGGAGTTCATCTCAACTACCGTATTGCACGACTGCACGGAGGAGGGAAGTTGCTTATTAACAGAGACAGCTGGCTCGAAATCATGAAAAGAATGGTCAATCAGGTTGGCTGATGGAATGTGTCGAGATATTGTAATATCTCTTTGGATCGGATTCTGCCCCAAGAGGTTTTTAAACGTCTTTTTCCAAAGGGGTGCTTTTGACAGATATCCCTCGTGACTGACTGCGTTGCAGCTAGCGTTAGGGGAAGACAGTGTGGTCAGTGGAGAAGGCAGGGTGGCCTGTGACCATACCTGGTTGGTTTTCCAATCCATCAATGGGAGTAACCGATCCATCAAGTCTGCTCCAAGTAGCAGGGGTACAGTTTCGAGGCTAGTAACGTACACAGGGTGGACGAGCGATACGTCCTTGAAGTGTAGTTTCAGCATGACTCTCAATGTGAGAGGCGAGGTAGTCTGAGTGACCCCTCGAAGTGTAGTGTCGCATCGTTCCACTTTTAACCAACGTTTAGTTGGCTTCAAAGCCTTTTTGAGATCATCAAACAATGTTTGAGAGATGAGTGATATTGTCGCACCCGAATCAATTAGCGCATGACAAGTTAAGCAGTCCTCCAGGACTGTTTCCAGGTACGGGCGTTTAGATTCGTGTTTAGTGGACATATTCCCCACAAAGTGGAGTGATTGTTCGCAACGACGTGATGTGTCAATTCTGTTCAAGGTGGAAGCAGATCGACTTTTACGATTTTGAGTGGGCTTGGCTTTAACGAAGCGTTTGACCTTTTTCTTCGCAACCTTTGTATCAGAGTCTATAGACAAAGCCCGGGGGCTTGTTTCTTGATCAAGCGGGCCCTGGATAGGGTCTTGAATGAGAGCGGGAGAAATTTGAACTTTAACGTCCTTGCTATGGGTGTTAATTCCTGCGGACCTGGTGTCCGGTAATTCCCCGTCTAGTCCTTGTGACTTATCTTTTACCCTTTTCTCAAATTGTTCTCGCTTTAGTTCTTCCCGTAGTGGAACTGCTGGAGAACATTGGTCTACGTTTTGATTGTCCTTCAACCCTTTGTTACCCTTGTGCTCTGAGACTTTGTGTGGGTTAGGTGCAGGAACGTAGCGAACAGGTCGATTGTAGCGGTAGTCATGTTGATTGCGACGTACTTTACAGTTATTTCGACCGCGGAGGTTATTGGAATCATGGTTTCGTGGTAGAAACTGTTGTTGTGCGTCATCTCTCAATGCTCCAATACCTGATAATGCACCCTCTAGCTGGAGTGAGTGCTCCTGGTCACACTTCAAAACCGAGTGGTCAGGGCTCTTAGCGTTGTGAACTTTTGATGCCTCAAAAGCTGTGCTTGCAAGCTCTCTGAGTTGTAAGATAGGCAAGCCAACGTGGGCGGCAGGGCCCAAGTAGGTAATGAAGGTAGGATACATGTTCGACAGGAACATTTGTTTAAAAGGTAACAGGTCTTCCATGCCTGTTTCAGTGAATAGGCCAAAGTAAGCTGAACGAAGCCTATGATAGTAAGCTTGTGGGTGTTCGTTCCGAGCTTGTTTAACGGTGTTAGCCAGTGAGCTATTGTGTTTGCGAGTCGCAGAACCACTGAATTCTACTTTCAAAGCTGTGGCAAGTTTAGCGTAGTCATTTAGCACGTGTTGCTGTTGTAGACGAATGAACCTTGTCACGTGTCTATTTGACGTTCGCTTCAACAGGTAAACCCTGTCAGAAGCTGTAGCGTTCGGGTAGCCATCCAACGCGTCCTCTATGTCAGTTAGGAACGTCTCAGTATCGTTTGGCTGACCTGGAACGGGGTCAAAGGTGGGGAAATACTTGACGAGTTTGTCAAGGTATTCCGCGCCAAGCGGGCGGAGAGGGTTGGCTTCATCCTGTGGAGAGATTGGGGCCGAAAGGCCAAGAGAAGAAGCCAAGCCTTGTTGTTGTTGGCCAAGAGGTGCAATATTACTCGGTGCCGAATGGCCAAGAGGAGAAGACTGAGGGAGGCAAGGTCTGAAACCTATCGTCTTTACTCCTGTGAGTACAGGGCTCCGGTTGCTTGGATTGGTAGTCGCGCTGTAGAGCGTGACCATTCTGGACTTCATCCAGATGGTACCTAAGGGTGGTATTCTGCTGCATCGCAGAGTCCACTTGAGCGCTTAGAGTACTGATTTTGGACACGTGAGTGTCACACTTGCTCCTTTCGGTCTCAAACTTATCTGTCATGGTTTGCAAATAGAGGTCTCGAGTACGGAGCGAGAGATTCAGTGATGAGATTTCCGCTGCTTGCTTAGAAATCAATATTTCCATCTTCATCACCTGAGTTCTCTCATCATTCATTTGGTCAGCGACTTCAATGAGTTCTGCTGATTTGTCATCCAACTTTGACATTATGTTCATTAACTGATCGTCTTTGGTCTGCAGCGTTTTGAGTAGAACCGTGTTATTTTGAGTAACGTTCAACATAACTGCATGCATGTTATCAAGTTGAGCGCTCCTGTTTGTAGATAATTCTTCAGATTTATCTAGTTTGGCGTGGACATCATCGTGTTTAGTTTTGTATAAATCGAGTTGTTCCAGTAGCATTTGATTTTGTTCCTGTAGAAAACGATTTTGTTGAAGAGCTTGTGCTTGTTCATCGTCATACGTTTTTGCAATTTTATTTAATTGTTCAGTTTTCAAGCGCAGCTCCATAGCTAGCAGAATTCTTCCATTTTCTGCATTTGTCATTAGTTTCCTGGTTCTCTCCACCTGTCCCTCCATGTCTACCATCACCTGCTCGTGCTTCAGCTGTGCACTGCGGTGTTGGACAGATGCCAATCTCGGGTGGCAAGACATCAGGGCTAGACTGGAGAGAACCTTTACGAGGCTTGCGCCTGATGGTTGATTTTGGAAAGTGCTGTCTGCTTTTCCACTAAGGGCATAATTAGTGTTGGTATCGCTGCTGAGGTCAGAGATCAATACATTTGCGGCTGGAGGTTCACTAATTAGCGGGCGGGTGGGGATTACCCCCTCTGATGGCTTGCACATTATTAGAACATTTTGAAAGGAAAAATGTTTTTCCTAATTTTCCTAAATTTGGTTTTGGAATATATTGGAAGCTGCAAAGACAAGTTTAATCTATTTATAGACGTTAATGAGCGATCAGTACTGGACAGTACTGTGGAAGTTGGACGTGAATGAATTTTTAAAAGCAAATTGAATTAATTAATCAATGCCAATGATTAATCCTACCCGTGTAGGCTATCTGGGTATTAAACTTTAATTAACATGAGATGTGGCTTCATCTAGGTTATGATAAGTTTAAAAGTGTCTCATTTGATTGGAAGAACATTAAATTATGTTCAACAATTTAACTTATTAAATTGAATGAGACGATAATCCATACAATCTCTGTTGATTGGATATCATAAGTGTAACAGTAGACCAAATGTTTGGAACATTCAACACTGTGGTACACTTCCCCCTAAGGCCGAAACCACATGGGATTCCCGCTGGGGCGGGGCTTCTGTCAGTAGTGGATTACTGACTGGGTTTTGAAAAACCCAAATTTTACTGATTGATCAATTTAATGATAAATCAAACCTGTATAGGCAATTTGTGAATTAAACTTGAATTAACCTGAGAAGTGCTTAATCTAGGTTAATATGAGAAGTTTAAGATGTCTCATTTAATTGGAAGAACCTAGAAAGGTATGTCCGACAATTTAAATAAATAAATTGAATGAGACCCACACAATTGAAATTGCTGGATTATTTAACCGTGATCCACGTTTGGATATTCGCCACTTCTTTTAAGGGATGTACTTGCGGTTCTTTACCACCAGGATGCGAAATGCTGAAATCAAACGGAAGTACAAAGGGCGGGACTTCCGTCGCGCGAGGCTGAGGAATTTAAACAGCACAGAACGTGAAAAAAAAAATTCCCTCTATTTTAGCTTGCACCTCGTGGATTTCCCACCTCGTGCTTACCCTATGTTGTTCAGAAATATCACGCTTTAAGCACAAAATAGGTTTAGGTTTCGTAGGTTTACTAGTGACGTCTCACATTAAACCATTCGGCCTACTTTGCTAGCGTTATGTTGACCGGAGCGACACGGTACATAAATATAGCTATGCCTTTAGTCAGTCCACCATGTGGTAGGCAGACAAATACTTCGGCTCGGTCACCGAACGAATATCTTCTAATTTCTAACCTTATTGGCTCTAGAAGTTAATATTGACCGACAGAAATAGTACCGTTTGGCCTAACGTACTAAATCTGGAATTTACCACTCACTGCTCTGACGCTAAAAGACCGGAGGCGCAATGCAGCCTCTTCAAATAGGAATACACACGCAACCAATTTTTATAGAAAGTAGTCTGTTTTGTACGATTTCTGTTTGCACAATTGATATTTGGAATTACACAGCAGAGTCTAATTCTATCTTAGATCCTTCACAGGGGGCGTCATATATGTCGTGTCTTTGGTACCGTTAAATTGAAGACTTATAGTTTTTATCATAGATTCCTATAATTAGGGGTTACGCGATCACTTGAGTAATAGCGTAACTAATTAACTATGAATTCGAGGGCACCAGGGAAAGTTATTAGATTACAAGGTTATTATTTCCCAATATAACCTTTCAGATATTTTAATATCTGATCAATAGTCCTCTCATTAATGATTCATTTACTCTACCTTACGTCAGTCTCATTCCAAACGTCGTAAATCGCTGATCTGCACGAACCCAGTCTTCACTATGAGTCATCCATACATCAATTGTCTTAAATCATTTATTTATTACTAACTAATTAATTCACAGAAATGCATAAACAAACAAACTTAAAATAGTTACATGAAATGGTGGAAGGAATATGCCCTAGTGGGCTAAACCGGCATGGCGGCTGTTAGACAAAGGGAAAGTTGCGTTCGACTAAGAATTCACTACAGAGTCCATAACTATAACAATTAACATGCTAATCCTTACACATGAACGCTCACTCATTCGGGAACAATTGCAATCAATATATATATAGTTACGTCCAGTGTGTGTGTCCTTGGTCGTTGGAGAGAAGTTCGTTTTGGTTGGAGTGAAGTTCTGTCTCGGTTGTGGATTGTTCAGAGGGACATTCGTTATAGAATGATTGTTTCGGCGGTTGTCTTTCTTCGCGTTCAATGATACCGAATTCCTAGCTGCAGACTAGAAGTCAATATCAAAGACTTGTTCTCATTCGTCTTAAGAGTTTAACCACGTGGTATAGAAAGTAATTCTACTCAACCTTCGTTCTCCTCCTTGGAGGATAACATGGTCTCAACCTTTGTCCTCTCGTGATTGAGAGAAACATGGTCTGGATTGGTAATTTCTTAAAGTTGGCTTTTATTCAGATAGCAGAGAGGGGTGGTCCCATGGTCTCTGACCCAACTGGCTCAGGGGCGGTCCTTGGATTTAGTTCAAATACAACCAAATAGTTGTATTTTCCTTCATTAAACAGTTCAAAATCATATTACACAATTATACAAACAGTATCATGCTCACTCATTCCTTTTATACAACACACAGATGTAAACCTCATATCTGAGGTTATTATATAAACAGCGGTATGGTAATGTGGTCCCAGAGTCTCACGTGATTTTCCCACGTGGTGACCAATGGACATGTTAATAGCTGGACTGTCCACCGATCATTCCTACTTGTGCAGGAATATGAAATATGTTCGTACCTCAAGTTCTGTGAGGTGGAAGAGAATTCCTTTGTCCTGAAAGTTTACCCTCTCTCTTAATACTGTTTAGCCATGAGGAGATCCTCAGGAATTTACGACATCTCTCTGTGATCACAGCATGGGTTGAAGGAGTGGAGGCAGGGAGAGGGGGATGGGGTTTGCTATACCCACGCAGGCAACGTCATGACACCATTCAAAATCTGAATGGCACACATACGCAATTCATGTCTCAATACTTAAAAATCTTTATTTTACCTGTCTCCTCCCCTTCATCTACACTGATTTAAGTGGATTTAACAAGTGACATCAATAAGGGATCATAGCTTTCATCTGAATTCACCTGGTCAGTCTGTTTTGTACATTCAGTGTATATTACTAAAGTGCAGTTATTGAAGCAGGTGGGCTGTCTGGGATTTTTTTGTTGTTGCTGATGTCGGGAAAAGATATTCACACGGTCAGAGCCATATATCATCAAAGGGTCCAGGCTTGTTATCATGTACAAGGCGCCCGATAAGATATCTCACTCTATTAGAAAATACCCAACAAGGCACATCCCATAATGTAATCTACCAAGGATACTCTATTGCAGGGGTACGCAACTCTTACCCTATGAGGTCCGGAGCCTGCTGGTTTTCTGTTCTACCTGAATGTATTGTACACACCTGGTGTCCCTGGTCTAAATCAGTCCCTGATTAGAGGGGAACAATGAAAAAAAATGTAGTGGATATCATGACACAAGGTGAGACCCAGATGCAGATGGTTGGAGTTTACGATGTTTAATAATCCAAAAAGGAGTAGGCAAGAGAATGGTCGTGGACAGGCAAAAGGTCAAAACCAGTTCAGAGTCCAGGAGGTACAGAGTGGCAGACAGGCTCAAGGTCAAGGCAGGCATAATAGTCAGGCAGGCGGGTACAGAGTCCAGAACAGGCAAGGGTCAAAACCGGGAGGACTAGAAAAAGGAGAATAGGAAAGGCAGGAGTACGGGAAAAAGGCTGGTTGACTTGGAACATACAAGACAAACTGGCACAGAGAGACAGGAAACACAGGGATAAATACACTGGGGATAACAAGCGACACCTGGAGGGGGTGGAGACAATAACAAGGACAGGTGAAACAGATCAGGGTGTGACAGTGGAACTGACTTTGAGGTCCAGAGTTGACTTTGTGGGCGTTATGCCATGTGGCTATTGGGTTAATCCATGTGTGCAATTACGAACAGCAGTTGATGTTCAAAACTCAAAGGGCTTTTTCTTTTGTATTGTATTGTATTAAGGTAATTGGCTGTTGTAATCCCCAACTCTTATTTTTGCTTTTCCTATTGTGAAAAAGGAACTACAAGACATGAATTACTTCCTCTGGGCACGCCTTGTGCCGGGTTTAATTTGTCACTTTCCTGGTCAATGTGTAACTCGATTTGAGTTTAGGCATAGCAGGTAACAGCTATTTGCCAGGTAGAGGCATGGGACCAAATAGTATTTGGAATTGTTCAAATACTTAAGCTGCGCTTGACTGAGCTTTCTTGGCGCAATGTTAACAATGGAATAGTCCCAAAACTGCAAACCCCGCCCATCTGGCACTGCAGGCAGGCTCAAGCAAAAACTCCAGGTATTTGAAAGATTGTAAATACTATTTGAACCCAGGTCTGGTACCATATTAGGTTACCAGGATATTGTGCAACACATAGGAGGATGATTCGACTTGCATAGGCCCCATACCAATGTTCTTCTGACCCTGTTATGTGTGTCTTCAGGTATCATGATATGGAAACCAGTAAATAGATCATACACAAGTCATGTATTAATAAGCACTGAGAAGTAGTGGTGTAGTGGAGGGTAAATACACCTAAATGTCATTTACAGACCTTTTTTATTTTGTGCGAGCATTTACCCACTTACTGCGGGAAAATGTATTGAAAATATAGGGACTACTACTTTATTTACAGCTATAAGAGTTTACCCACCTATGTTTTTACCAGTACATCACTGCTCATAAGCACTGAATATCTTTTTGTCACTACCTAGCACTTTTTTTATGACATAATTCAAGATACTATACATACAGAATGTGCTTACCAGCGGTTAAGAGCATTGGACCTGTAACCGAAAGGTCACTGGTTCGAATCCCTGAGCCAACTAGGTGAAAAATCTGTTGATGTGCCCTTGAGCATGGCACTTATCCCTAGTTGCTCTGGATAAGAACGTCTGCTAAAATGTAGAATACCCAGCTGTGTGTGTACGTACATACATTGCAAATAAAATGCAAGCCATGGTCTCCCCACATTTTGTACGTCATCTTTCAGCAATGATTAAGTAAAGTGAACCTGTAGATTCTGTAGGAATGATGCTTCCTGTACATGATCTCATGGTCTGGTAGAAAAGTGCTTATGTCATTGCTACTCAGCTGGCGCTCCTACAGAGTATAAATCTGCATCTCAAAGAGCTGCGCCACCACACAGCATGCCAGTGGGTCTCCACAGAGACACACACTCAGGCATACATGTACACACACAGAGATAGAGACAAACACACATGCCTTAGAGGTCAGCAGTGTATTGTGCTGACTGACTCAGCAATAGGAGTTGAATAGGGATTTTGCTTTCACTCTCACTTGGGTGTCAATGAAATGGTGTTAAGATACAGTAAGTACATTTTTTAATTCTTCAATCCAAACCATCATCCGTTTTCGGGGATACATTTTCTTCTTTCAACACAGTGAAAAACTAGGCATGTACAGTGCTGTATTTTAAATTAAATAAGCAGTTATGTTTTTGTTTTACACTATTGCCTTTTTTTATTTTGCTGAGTACTTCAATCCAAAAGTGCCTGCTTCCAATTTTTTGCGGTTTTGATTGAATAGGGTTGACTTCCCCCTGCCTGCACAAAGGCCTGTCCCCCCTCTTCTGCTCCTCCAAAACCACACCTCAGAGTAAAGTCTCCACGCACATCAGAGGGCAGAGGGCTGCTTTATTGCCAGGTTACTCATTCACTTTCATCAGATTAACATAGTCAGCTGCATCCTCTGCTTTTAGGAGAGTGAAGAAGTGGCATGTTGTGTAAATAAAACCCTTCAAATACATGTCATATACTTAAACTTGAATGTATTTGAGGTGAGCTTGAATTAGCTTTAAGTTTGCACTTTTAGGACTTTTTTTGTCAGGTTGAATTTGCAACCATGAGTGCACTTTTGATTTCATGTAGACTACCAGGCAATTGTAAAAGTGTGATACACTATACAGTATATACAAAAGTATGTGGACACCACTTCAAATGAGGGGATTCGGCTATTTCAGCCACACCCGTTGCTGACAGGTATATAAAATGTATCACACAGCCATGCAGTCTCCATAGACAACATTGGCAGTAGAATGGCCGTACTGAAGAGCTCAGTGACTTTCAACGTGGCACCGTCATAGGATGCCATCTTTCCAACAAGTCAGTTTATCACATTTCTGCCCTGCTACAGCTGCCCCGGTCAACTGTAAGTGCTGTTATTGTGAAGTGGAAATGTCTAGGAGCAACAACGGCTCAGCCGAGAAGTGATAGGCCACACAAGCTCATAGAACAGGACTGGCGAGTGCTGACGCGCATAGGGTGTAAAAATCGTCTGTCTTCCATTGCAAAACTCACTAACGAGTACCAAACTGCCTCTGAAAGCAATGTCAGCACAAGAACTGTTTGTCGGAAGCTTAATGAAATGGGTTTCCATGGCCGAGCAGCCGCACACAAGCCTAAGATCACCATGCGCAATGCCAAGCGTCGGCTGAAGTACTGTAAAGCTCACCGACATTGGACTCTGGAGCAGTGGAAACGCTTTCTCTGGAGTGATGAATCACACTTCACCATCTGGCAGTCCGACGGACTAATCTGGGTTTGGTGGATGCCAGGAGAACGCTATCTGCTCCAATGCATAGTGCCAAATGTAAAGTTTAGTGGAGGAGTGGTCAGGGGCTGTTTTTCCTGGTTCAGGCTAGGCCCCTTAGTTCCACTGAAGGGAAATCTTAACGCTACAGCATACAATGACATTCTAGACGATTCTGTGCTTCCAACTTTGTGGCAACAGTTTGGGGAAGGCCCTTTCCTGTTTCAGCATGACAATGTGCCCGTGCACAAAGCGAGGTCCATACAGAAATGGTTTGTTGAGAGTCCTGACCTCAACCCTATTGAACATCTTTGGGATGAATTGAATAGCCGACTGCGAGCCAGGCCTAATAGCCCAACATCAGTGCCCGACCTCACTAATACTCTTGTGGCTGAATGGAAGCAAGTCCCCGGAGCAATGTTCCAACATCTAGTGGAAAGCCTTCCCAAAAGAGTGGAGGCTGTTATAGCAGCAAAGTGGGGACCAACTCCATATTAAGGCCAATGATTTTGGAATGAGATGTTTGACGAGCAGGTGTCCACATACTTTTGGTCATGTAATATACAAACAAAAACAGAACTACATATCAGTATGAACACGCTTTTTAATGGCATGGGAATAATAGTTAGTTCACCCAAATTACTAAATGACATATTGGTTTCCTTACCCTGTAAGCAGTCTATGGAAAAGGTATGGAGTGTAACTCCAGTCCTGTGTAACTATGTTGGTAGAGCTGGTTGATAGAGCATGGTGCTTGCAGCGCCAGGGTTGTGGGTTAGATTCCTATGAGGGACCAGTATGAAAAAAAATATTTAAAAGTATGAAGTCGCTCTGGATAAGAGCGTCTGTAAAATGTAAAAAAAAGTGTATGACAGCAATCCATGCTTTGGTTTAGTTTCACTGGCACTGTTTCCACATGCTAACGTGTTAGCATTTGTGGCACAATTCCCATTCAAGTCATGGGACAGATATTATCCTCACAATAAATTTCAGATACTTTTGGATGATTTGGACTTGATGTGCGAAAAATGCTAATATCGCTACCATGACTTGTATGGGATTTATGCCACAAATGCTAAAACAGTGACAGGAAAACTAAACCAAAGCATGGCTGGCTGTCATACCTTGTCCATAGACTGGAAAGCAATGTGTAATTTTCTGTAATATGGGTGAACTATCCTTTTTAACTTTAGGCCAACAAGTATAATGCATTATGATGCCATGGGCATGTATGATCCTATAATGTTTTGGGGAAGACTTATAATTAGACAGTGTTAAGGGCTCATACTGTACATGCTTATAACAAGAAATAGTGTCACCAACTTATTTTTTTAAGCTACGGCCACTCTCAAGAGTGTGAAACTCTTGTAGCTGACGTGTTCGGTGTCCTGTCCTGTCTCCCCAGCCCAAGCCCACCAGGGGACGGATGCGTATCCACTGCCTGGAGAATGTGGACAAGGCCCTGCAGTTCCTCAAGGAGCAGAGGGTCCACCTGGAAAACATGGGCTCACATGACATCGTCGACGGCAACCACCGCCTCACCCTGGGCCTCATCTGGACCATCATTCTCAGGTTCCAGGTAAGAGAGTCTTCAAACCAAAACGCATGAAACGTATGTCTGATGCAGAGGTGTGGTGGGGAGAAATGATTTGCTACAAATGCTTTTCTAGGTTTTCAATTGGGTGATGGATAAGTCTTTGCAACATATATAACGGACAGCGCAACACAACCCGAGGGCCTCCCCCAAAGCACTGCTCCCATTGAAAACCATTGAATTGCTGTGTTTTTTGTGCATCCATTTGTCTGGTTTGAACGCTCACTTAGCCAGTGTTCTATTATTATCCTGGAGACCTATTGTGTACAGCAGGGTCCCGATTATCTGAATCAGGTATGTTGTTATTGGTATGTGAGCAACAAACCCAGTTGCTCTCCATGAGGAGAGTTGGCCAGTATGCTGATTTCAATCCAACAGAGCGTCAAAAGCGTATTTACTGTAGGGCCTCATCCTTTATAACAGTGATCTAATACTAACTTGTACTTATCAGCACACATATTACACAGTCAATTATTTACATAAAGATTGTTATAACATGAATAAGATATGTAAGGCAATGTATGAGAGCACACCACTTGGTATGGCAACTGCTTGGCATCAGATCGCAAGGCGCTACAGCGGGTAATGCATAAAGCCCAGGACCACTATACCAGGCGGTGTCAGAGGAAGCCAAAGACTCCAGTCACCCATGTCATAGACTGTTCTCTCCGAAAAGTGGTAACGGAGTGCCAAGTCTGGGACCAAAAGGCTCCTGAACAGCTTCTATCCCCAAGCCATCAGACTGCTGATCAGTTAATCAAATGGCTACCCGGACTATTTGCATTGACTCCCTTTTTTTGTTGTTGCACTGACTCTCTTGCTTTGGCTCTATGCACATTCACTGGACTCTACCCACACACTCACACATACTACACTGACACTCTCAACATACACATACACACACTCACACACATTCACACTGTTTCACACTCTTCCCACACGCTGCCACTACTCTGTTTATTATCTATCCTGATCGCCTACTCACTTTTACCCCTACCCACATTTACATATTACCTCAATCCCCTCAACTACCTTGTACCCCCAGCACATTGACTCGGTACCAGTACTCCTTGTACATAGCTGTGTAATTGTTATTTTAATGTATTACTATTATTTCTTTTTTTATCACATTTTCTTACTTTTTAACTCGCCATTGTTGGGAAAGGGCTCGTAAATAGGCATTTTACAGTAAAGTCTACAACTGTTATATTTGGCGAATGTGCCAAATAAAATTCGATTTTTGATTTGAGACTGTTCACGGGTGCTGTTGTATCATTGTCTGTGTGACAGATCCAGGACATTAGTGTTGAGACTGATGGAGACAACAAAGAGAAGAGATCAGCCAAGGATGCCCTGCTCCTCTGGTGCCAGATGAAGACTGCTGGGTGAGTGATTGACTGTCACCTTGCTTTCAGACACGTTTCTTAGAGATTTGAAATAGTTAGACTTGGGTCATCTATATTACAGCTCTCAGTTCCACCACTTGACTGAAACAATCCTCCTTAAGATATACATTTATTTAGACAGCAACACCATTGTGACATTTTCATTTACTTTCAGAATAAGTCATTAAAGAAATTCCAGAAGAAGATCCACATCTTGAATTATATAGAAATTGCTTTGGGAATGAATTTGAACATTGAACACATCGTAATATCTGTTGTTCTCTGTTTTGTTCTTTATAGCTATCCAAACGTGAACATTCACAACTTCAGCACCAGTTGGCGAGACGGCATGGCATTCAATGCCCTCATCCATAAGCACAGGTAACAAGAGTCTGTTTGATCAACTATCCTTCATGCCCTTGTGGGTCACATTTTACAACGTTCCTAACATATTTCAGATAATTTTTCTCATGTAATTCAGACCAATTATCCTTTGTGATTTATGTCACAGTCTGCTATTTACTTTATATGGTCACATGTAATGACCCAATATATCTTTTTTTTATCCCACCTCCAACCCCCCGCATTTATGACGATTTATTTTCTTATTTACAATAGAGTAATGTTAAAATAACTACTTTTTGGTGTCTTTGGGATTTATTGATCCATTACTGTACGTCATTTGGTATAATTGTGTTGAATCTTTGAGATATTGGAACATAACTAACATTTCAACAGGTAAATGACATCTGGGTATTTACCTTCTGATTCTTTGGTGGTATACTGTGTGACTGGTGCTGTTGTATGATGCTTTGTCTCGTGTAAAGGCCAGACCTGATTGACTTTGACAAGCTGAAAAAGTCCAATGCCCACCACAACCTGCAGAATGCCTTCAATTTGGCTGAGCAGCATCTGGGGCTTACCAAGCTCCTGGACCCAGAGGGTGAGTTCTGGACTATGCTCTTCTATGTAATAGAGGAGTGCATATGGAAAATAGATACATCTGGTGCAACGCATCATTTCTCAGTGTACAGTCGTGGCCAACAGTTTTGAGAATGACACAAATATTAATTTTCACAAAGTCTGCTGCCTCAGTTTGTATGATGGCAATTTGCATATACTCCAGAATGTTATGAAGAGTGATCAGATGAATTGCAATTAATTGCAAAGTCCCTCTTTGCCATGCAAATGAACTGAATCCCCCCAAAAACATTTCCACTGCATTTCAGCCCTGCCACAAAAGGACCAGCTGACAACATGTCAGTGATTCTCTCGTTAACACAGGTGTGAGTGTTGACGAGGACAAGGCTGGAGATCACTCTGTCATGCTGATTGAGTTTGAATAACAGACTGGAAGCTTCAAAAGGAGGGTGGTGCTTGGAATCATTGTTCTTCCTCTATGAACCATGGTTACCTTCAAGGAAACACGTGCCGTCATCATTGCTTTGCACAAAAAGGGCTTCACAGGCAAGGATATTGCTGCCAGTAAGATTGCACCTAAATCAACCACTTCTTGGGCTTCAGGGCGCCCAAGAAAGTCCAGCAAGCGCCAGGACCGTCTCCTAAAGTTGATTCAGCTGAGGGGTCGGGGCACCACCAGTACAGAGCTTGCTCAGGAATGGCAGCAGGCAGGTGTGAGTGCATCTGCACGCACAGTGAGGCAAAGACTTTTGGAGGATGGCCTGGTGTCAAGAAGGGCAGCAAAGAAGTCACTTCTCTCCAAGAAAAACATCAGGGACAGACTGATATTCTGCAAAAGGTACAGGGATTGTACTGCTGAGGACTGGGGTAAAGTCATTTTCTCTGATGAATCCCCTTTCTGATTGTTTGGGGCATCCGGAAAAAAGCTTGTCTGGAGAAGACAAGGTGAGCGCTACCATCAGTCATGTGTCATGCCAACAGTAAAGCATCCTGAGACCATTCATGTGTGAGGTTGCTTCTCAGCCAAGGGAGTGAGCTCACTCACAATTTTGCCTAAGAACACAGCCATGAATAAAGAATGGTACCAACACATCCTCTGAGAGCAACTTTTCCCAACCATCCAGGAACAGTTTGGTGACGGACAATGCCTTTTCCAGCATTGTTGCTGTTGGCTCGGGGAACAAAACATCGATATTTTGGATCCATGGCCAGGAATCTCCCCAGACCTTAATCCCATTGAGAACTTGTGGTCAATCCTCAAGAGGCGGGTGGACAAACAAAAACCCACAAATTCTGACAAACTCCAAGCATTGATTATGCAAGAATGGGCTGCCATCAGTCAGGATGTGGCCCAGAAGTTAATTGACAGCATGCCAGGGCGGATTGCAGAGGTCTTGAAAAAGAAGGGTCAACACTGCAAATATTGACTCTTTGCATCAACTTCATGTAATTGTCAATAAAAGCCTTTGACACTTATGAAATGCTTGTAATTATACTTCAGTATTCCATAGTAACATCTGACAAAAATATCTAAAGACACTGAAGCAGCAAACTTTGTAGAAATTAATATTTGTGTCATTCTCAGAACTTTTGGCTACGACTGTACTGTTACTTATGTTTTTGTTATCCAAATAAACGTAATAAAAAAGTAATAATTCTTAACTGGAATGTATAAAATACTGTAGGGGCCAGAGTCTGGTCTCGTGATAGCGCTGCAGACTCCAGACTACATATACCCCCTGGTGATGGGGATTTGAGCCATGTCTGCCATTTTCCACTTTCTACCTGCTTTACCTTCCCACTGCCCTGTCATACAAAATAATGAAATACAAAAGGAGATCTTCTTTTAATATTTTTGTAATGTTCCAAATCATTGTCACTATGACTTACAAATTGTATTAACCAATCAGAAATGTAATTTTTGCTTCACAGATATCAGTGTGGACCACCCCGATGAGAAGTCTGTCATCACATACGTGGTGACATACTACCACTACTTCTCCAAAATGAAGGCCCTGAAAGTGGAGGGGAAACGTATTGGGAAGGTGACTCAGTGTTTATTCTTAATTTATTATCTCAAATTCCATGTTTGTTTGTTGGGTTGTTGTCAACAAGTTGCCTCAGTTGTTCGGGGCAGAGTAAGAGCTTTTCAGATTTGGATTCAAATAGTATAAAAACTTTCAAGCTGTACTTGATTGAGCTTTTAGGGCATAATGAAACCAATGGAATAGTGCCAAAAGTGCAAACTGTCAATCTGGCACTTCAGGAAGGCCAAACTAAAAGAAAGAAAACAAATACTCTTTGTTCCGCTAGGTACTAGACAATGCCATTGAGACAGAGAAGATGATTGAGAAGTACGAGTCTCTGGCCTCAGACCTGCTGGAGTGGATCGAGCAGACCATCATCATCCTCAACAATCGCAAGTTTGCCAACTCTTTAAACGGGGTGCAGCAGCAGCTTCAAGCCTTCAACACATATCGCACGGTCGAGAAACCCCCTAAGTGAGTAACCCCCGCCAGCACCCAATCCCAAATCAGCTCCTATACCCCAATGCAACCCCTATGCACTTATGGAGATCTGACAAGATGGGCAATCTTCAGCTTTTAAGACCCTCTTAAGAATATTTGTAAATGTCTAATAATATTTACTCAAGGTATAACATTGTCCAGTTACCTTGCCATTCCTTGACCCCTTTTTTGGTTACTGTTCCTGTGACATTCCCTGAACATCACAAATTCTTTGTTCCAAACTTCTGAACCAATATTTCTATGAAAAATGTATGTCACTACCTAAAGCAAAAATGTCAAGTCCTAATGTTAAATGAATGGCACAACATTCTGGGTGCACGCCTCTCTCCTGCTTGTAGTGGAATGTTCTTCAAAATTTTTGTTCTGCTATGTCCATGAATTGAAGTGATAAAGTATGCATGTTCAGTATGTAACGATGCAGAAATAAGACATGACTGTTGCATTCCAAAAACGCTTTGAAATAAGTGCAACCCTGCAAACTTGAAGTAATATGATGTGTTCAGACATTAGCCTTTTTATACGCTGTCAACATTTTCACTCCCCCAAAACCATTTCTCTTTTTATCGATCAGGTTTACTGAGAAGGGCAACCTGGAGGTGCTTCTGTTTACCATCCAGAGCAAGATGAGGGCCAACAATCAGAAAGTCTACATGCCCAGGGAGGGCAAACTCATCTCTGACATTAACAAGGTGATGCCTGTAGTCTCTGACGAATGCTTTAGGGTGACGTTTCCCTAGGTACAGATTAAGGATCAGTTTCCCTTCCCCCAATCCTAACCTTTACCATTAGCGGAGAAAATGCCAAACTGACTCAAGATCAGGGTCTAGGGACAAAGTTACCCTACTCCTTGACCAATGTTTTGTCTTCATGAAACATCAAGTTGTTCACTATCTCTCTCTCCTGTTTGTCTGTGTCAGGGTGTTTGGTAGTCTTTCTTTGGTGTGTGGTAGTATTATTATTAGTAAGTAGGCGTTTTCCTATGGTATAATTATTACAGCCAACTCATACATTTTGCATCCGGACATAAAACTGTGAGATTATGAAAGAGTTTAATCCACCATTGGCATAGTGTGTAGTACAAGACAGACTGGTGGAAAATGGTGGCAATTCAACATGTAGAATAGTCTAGAAATGAACAGACAAATAACGTCCGATGTTCATGTTGGTCTGTCTTGTCCATATGATATACCTGAGTTAATATTGTGTGTTTAACTTTGTCTATGGTAGACCTGGGAGAGACTGGAGAAGGCAGAGCATGAGCGGGAGCTGGCTCTGAGGACAGAGCTGATTCGACAGGAGAAACTGGAGCAGCTGGCTCGCCGCTTTGACCGCAAGGCTGCCATGAGGGAGACCTGGCTGAGTGAGAACCAGCGCCTCGTCTCACAGGTAAAAACAAACGCTTGCGCACAAATAGAAGAACACACATGCATATGTATGCACATACTCACACAAACACTCAAAGTAGCCATGAGGGACAACTGGCTAAATGAAATCCAACGGCTTGTCGCACAGCCATAGACACACACACACTCACACAAAGAATAATTATAAAAAGCAATTGTGACACTTTACCTCCTATTTACACAAAATACAGTACTTTACCACATCATTGTTAATACAAATGTCTCAGCTATTGTTTTCTCACAGTTTTGCACCACTTGGTGGACACACAGATTCAGTGTAATACACTGGTATGGCAGCATCTCTGTGCACATTAAGATGAAGTGCTGCAGATGTAAACGGTACATCTCATTTGCTTTCCTACTTTTGTCAAAATGAAATCAGGGCCAATCTGAAGTTGAAACAATAACAAAGCGGACACCCCGCCTCTGTTTTGGCAATATCCTGAGGGATGGGCCGGGAAAATGTAACCACTCTCAAATTCATAGACAGAGCTATGGATGCAAGGCTTGACCATCCATGATATCACAAATTATCGTTAATAAATCTTCTTCGGGATTGGTGGTGTCCCTTCCACGGGACGGTTGAGCTAAGTAACAAGAACATTTCCCAGGACATAGACATATCTGATATTGGCAGAAAGCTTACATTCTTGTTAATCTAACTGCACTGTCCAATTTACAGTAGCTATTCCAGTGAAATAATACCATACTTGTTTGAGGAGAGTGCACAATTTTGAACATGAAACGTTATTAAGAAATAAATTAGGCACATTTGGGCAGTCTTGATACAAAATGTTGAACAGAAATGCAATGGTTCATTGGATCAGTCAAACTTTGCACATACACTGCTGCCATCTAGTGGCCAAAATCTAAATTGCACCTGCGCTGGAACAATACATTATGGCCTTTCTCTTGCATTTCAAAGATGATGGTACAAAAAAATACAAAAGAACGGTTGGTTTTTTCTTTGTATTATCTTTTACCAGATCTATTGTGTTATATTATCCTACATTCCTTTCACATTCTTCAACTGGTACCAAGAATATGCATATCCTTGCTTCAGGGCCTGAGCTACAGGCAGTTAGATTTGGGTCTGTCATTTTAGGCGAAAATTGAAAAAAGGGGTGGATCCTTAACCATGTTTTGAGGCTATACAGTGTTTGTTTACATTTACAATGGAGCAAAACAAGCTTATATTTTGGGTTCTGATGTGGTGTGACAGTTGAAATAATGTCACGAGGCATAACATTTTTTTTGTTTATAGTTTTTTGATAAGACAAGGAAATCCCAGATGGCCAAACCCTCCCCTAACCCAATTGTGCGCCACCTCGTGAGTCTCCCGGTCGCGGCCGGCATCGAACCCAGATCTGTAGTGACGCAGACCACTGCACCACTCGAGAGGCCCCTCATGAGGCATTTCTAAGTTATATTCTTCAAGAATCAATGGGTACATCAATGTATAAATCCAAAAATAGCAGCTGCTGATTGCCCCTTTTAAAGGAAGCATAGTATTTTATATGTCATTGTCAAATTGTAAAGACGTTAACCTGTTATGGCTGCAGGCCGGTGTCGGTACACTTATGACAACAGCCCATCCAAGTGCAGGGCGCGAAATTCAAAATATATTTTTTAGAAATATTTAACTTTCACACATTAAAAAGTCCAATACAGCAAATGAAAGATAAACATCTTGTGAATCCAGCCAACATGTCCGATTTTTTAAATGTTTTACAGCGAAAACACCACGTATATTTATGTTAGCTCACCACCAAATACAAAAAAGCACAGACATTTTTCACAGCACAGGTAGCATGCACAAAACCAACCAAACTAACCAAGAAACAACTTCATCAGATGACAGTCTTATAACATGTTATACAATAAATCTATGTTTTGTTCGAAAAATGTGCATATTTGAGGTATAAATCATAGTTTTACATTGCAGCTACAATCGGAAATAGCACCGAAGCAGCTAGAACAATTACAGAGACCAAATTGAAATACCTAAATACTCATCATTGTCACGATCGTCAATGGGAGAGAGAGAGGACCAAGGCGCAGCGTGTGGAAAATACATCTTCTCTTTATTAGAAGAAGGACAACGAAACAAAACAACAAACAGACGAACGTGAAGCTATCAAAGACTAAGTGCAAACATGCAACATAGACACAGACAATTACCCACAAAACCCCAATGCCTATGACTGCCTTAAATATGGCTCTCAATCAGAGACAATGAACCACAGCTGCCTCTAATTGAGAACCAATCTAGGCAGCCATAGACATAACTAGACAACTACACTAGACACTACAAACACACATACATTCCCCATGTCACACCCTGACCTAACTAAAAAACATAAAGAAAACAAAGAATACTAAGGCCAGGGCGTGACAGTACCCCCCCCCCCAAAGGTGCGGACTCCGACCGCACAAACTGACATAGAAAGGGGAGGGTCCGGGGTGGGCCCCATCATGGCGGCGGCTCGGGTGCGGGACGTGGCCCCCACTCCACCATTGTCAATACCCGCTTTGGTAGCCTCCTCCAAATGGCCACCCTCCAAATTAACCCCACTGGATTAGGGGGCAGCACCGGACTGAGGGGCAACACCGGAATGAGGGGCGGCAACACCGGAATGAGGGGCGGCAGCTCCGGACTGAGGGGCGGCAGCTCCGGACTGAGGGGCGGCAGCTCCGGACTGAGGGGCGGCAGCTCCGGACTGAGGGGCGGCAGCTCCGGACTGAGGGACGGCTCTGGCTGGTCATGGCTGGCTGACGGCTCTGGCTGGTCATGGCTGGCGGACGGCTCTGGCTGGTCATGGCTGGCGGACGGCTCTGGCTGGTCATGGCTGGCGGACGGCTCTGGCTGGTCATGGCTGGCGGACGGCTCGGGCTGGTCCTGTCTGGCGGAAGGCTCGGGCTGGTCCTGTCTGGCGGAAGGCTCGGGCTGCTCCTGTCTGGCGGAAGGCTCGGGCTGCTCCTGTCTGGCGGAAGGCTCTGGCTGCTCCTGTCTGGCGGAAGGCTCTGGCTGCTCCTGTCTGGCGGAAGGCTCTGGCGGCTCCTGTCTGGCGGAAGGCTCTGGCGGCTCCTGTCTGGCGGAAGGCTCTGAAGGCTCATGGCAGACGGACGGCTCTGAAGGCTCATGGCAGACGGGCGGCTTTGAAGGCTCATGGCAGACGGGCGGCTTTGAAGGCTCATGGCAGACGGGCGGCTTTGAAGGCTCAGTCCAGACGGGCAGTTCATGCGGCGCTTGGCAGACGGACAGTTCAGACGCCGCTGGGCAGACGGGCAGTTCAGGCACCGCTGGGCAGTAGAGCAGACTCTGGCCGGCTGAGACGCACTATAGGCCTGGTGCGTGGTGCCGGAACTGGAGGTACCGGGCTAAGGACACGCACCTTCAGGCTAGTGCGGGGAGCAGCAACAGGGCACACTGGACTCTCAAGGCGTACTATAGGCCTGGTGCGTGGTACCGGCACTGGTGGTACCGGGCTGAGGGCACGCACATCAGGGCGAGTACGGGGAGAATGAACAGTGCGTACAGGACTCTGGAGACACACAGGAGGCTTGATGCGTGGTGCCGGAACTGGAGGCACTGGACTGGAGACACGCACCACAGGGAGAGTGCGTGGAGGAGGAACAGGGCTCTGGAGACGCACTGGAAGCCTGGTGCGTGGTGTAGGCACTGGTGGTACTGGGCTGGGGCGGGGAGGTGGCGCCGGAAATACCGGACCGTGCAGGCGTACTGGCTCCCTTGAGCACTGAGCCTGCCCAACCTTACCAGGTTGAATGGTCCCCGTAGCCCTGCCAGTGCGGCGAGGTGGAATAGCCCGCACTGGGCTATGCTGGCGAACCGGGGACACCATTTGTAAGGCTGGTGCCATGTAAGCCGGCCCGAGGAGACGCACTGGTGGCCAGATGCGTTGGGCCGGCTTCATGACATCCGGCTCAACGCTCAATCTAGCCCGGCCGATACGTGGAGCTGGAATGTACCGAACCGGGCTATGCACGCGTACAGGAGACACCATGCGCTTTACTGCGTAACACGGTGTCTGCCCGTACTCTCGCTCTCCACGGTAAGTACAGGGAGTATGCGCAGGTCTCCTACCTGACTTCGCCACACTCCCTTTTAGCTCCCCCCCCAAGAAAATTTTGGGTTGTACTCGCGGGCTTCCAGCCTTGCTTCCGTGCTGCATCCTCATATCGCCGCCTCTCTGCTTTCGCTGCCTCCAGCTCAGCTTTGGGGCGGCGATATTCTCCTGGTTGAGCCCAAGGTCCCTTACCATCCAATTCGTCCTCCCATGTCCAGAAATCCTGTGTAGGTGGGTCCTGTTGCCGCTTGACACGCCGCTTGGTCCGATTCTGGTGGGTAATTCTGTCACGATCGTCAATGGGAGAGAGAGAGGACCAAGGCGCAGCGTGTGGAAAATACATCTTCTCTTTATTAGAAGAAGGACAACGAAACAAAACAACAAACAGACGAACGTGAAGCTATCAAAGACTAAGTGCAAACATGCAACATAGACACAGACAATTACCCACAAAGCCCCAATGCCTATGACTGCCTTAAATATGGCTCTCAATCAGAGACAATGAACCACAGCTGCCTCTAATTGAGAACCAATCTAGGCAGCCATAGACATAACTAGACAACTACACTAGACACTACAAACACACATACATTCCCCATGTCACACCCTGACCTAACTAAAAAACATAAAGAAAACAAAGAATACTAAGGCCAGGGTGTGACAATCATAAAACATTTATGAAAAATACATGGTGTACAGCAAATGAAAGACAAACATCTTGTGAATCCAGCCAATATTTCCGATTCTTTAAGTGTTTTACAGCGAAAACACAATATAGCATTATATTAGCTTACTACAATAGCCTACCACACAACCCCATTCATTCAATTCAACGTTAGCGATGGCAAATAAACCAGCAAAAGATATACATTTTTTCACTAACCTTCATAAACTTCATCAGATGACAGTCCTATAACATCATATTACACAATACATATATGGTTTGTTCGAAAATGTGCATATTTAGAGCTGAAATCCGTGGTTAAACAATGTGACCATGTAGCAATTATTTTCCAGAATCTCCGTATATGTTTCTGACACTCACCTATTCTGACCAAATAACTATTCATAAACTTTACTAAAAAATACATGTTGTATAGGAAATGATAGATACACTAGTTCTTAATGCAATCGCCGTGTTAGAATTCTAAACATAACTTCAGTACGACATGCAGCTTACGTTATAGCGAGAGATCGCCCAAAATCTGGGCGCAAACTAATAGTAAACATGTTCGACAGATATATGAAATAACATCATAAATGGGTCCTACTTTTGATGATCTTCCATCAGAATGTTGTACAAGGGGTCCTTTATCCAGAACAATCGTTGTTTGGTTTTAGAATGGCATTTTTCCCTCTCGAATTAGCAAGCAAAACTAGCCAAGTGGCGCTAAGCTCTCCTTCGTCACCAAACGCAAAGAACGCAACATGCCTAAACTCCCGAAAAAATTTCAATAATCTAATAAAACTATATTGAAAAAACATACTTTACGATGATATTATCACATTTATCAAATAAAATCAAAGCCGGAGATATAAGACGTCTATAACGAATGCTTTTCAGAAGCCAATACTGGTGACCTTTATGCGCTTCCTGAACAAAGGAATTCTGGGGTCATGTCATTCCAAGCTCTATCTTTTGACCATAGAAATACCTAGAAACCCCATTTCACCTCTCACAGCCTATTGACATCTAGTGGAAGGCATATGAAGTGCATGTATACTAATAGATATCAAGCACATTTATAGGCAGGCCCTGGAACAGAGCCTCGATTTAAGATTTTTCACTTTCTGACAGGAAGTTTGCTGCAAAATGAGTTCTGTTTTACTCACAGATATAATTCAAACGGTTTTAGAAACTTGAGAGTGTTTTCTATCCAATAGTAATAATAATATGCATATTGTACGAGCAAGAATTGAGTACGAGGCCGTTTGAAATGGGCACCTTTTATCCAAGCTACTCAATACTGCCCCTGCAGCCCAATTAACTTTACAGAAATAGAGAGTATTTCTTCCTTGTATGCCAGTATGTTGCCAACCATACAATATAATACTGTTAGGATATACTGTATTTTATTGTATTTTAATCTATTCCATTCCCATCACTTCTATCTCGCAGGACAACTTTGGCTTCGACCTTCCAGCGGTGGACGCGGCCACCAAGAAGCATGAGGCCATCGAGACGGACATTACGGCTTACGAGGAGCGTGTGCAGGCCGTGGTGTCCGTCGCTAAGGAGCTGGAGGCAGAGAAATACCACGACATCAAACGAATCGCAGCACGCAAGGACAATGTGATCCGGCTGTGGGAGTACCTGCTGGAGCTTCTGAAGGCGAGGCGCCAGCGCCTGGAGATGAACTTGGGTCTGCAGAGGGTCTTCCAGGAGATGCTTTACATCATGGACTGGATGGACGAGATGAAGGTAAGAGAGGGAGAGAGGACCCTTCCGAAAATGTATCTGTTAAAACTGTGTTGGCAAGACAACATTTATAATTGCACATTTAATTTTTTATTTTAACAGAAATTGAATTGTTCAAAATGCATTCTACCTCATCTACCCTGCTTTCACTCTTACTCTTCAATCTCTTCATTCAAAGACTCAATCATGGACACTACTGACAGTTGTAGCATGTTTGCGTGATGTATTGTTGTCTCTACCTTCTTGCCCTTTGTGCTGTTGTCTGTGCCCAATAATGTTTGAAATCATGTTTTGTGCTGCTACCATGTTGTTGTCATGTCGCTACCATGCTGTGTTGTCATGTGTTGCTGCCTTGCTATGTTGTTGTCTTAGGCCTCTCTTTATGTAGTGTCGTGTTGTCTCTTGTCGTGATGTGTGTTTTGTCCTATATGTATATGTTAAAAAAAAAAAAAGTATCCTAGACCCTGCCCCCGCAGGAGGTCTTTTGGTAGGCCATCATTGTAAATAAGAATTTGTTCTTAACTGACTTGCCTAGTTAAATGAAGGTTAAATAAATAAAAATTCACTAACACATGAACACATTTAAAATGTGAAATTTCCGGTAGGGGGTGTCATATCATGTTACCTTGTCAGATAATATTACCCTAATGTCCCATCCCTCTTCTAAATAATAATTTTAACCAAGTATCAATGGTGAAACTAACTGGCGTATGTCAGTCCAATGCTGAATAATTCCAAATCGGCACACCTGAACCTCATCCTAGGCCCTCCTGTAGATACAAGAGGATTGGGTTGCCACTAAGTATCATCTTGCCTTTTTGATTGGCTGGGTGGAATTCTCGCATATCGCTTCCACCTATCGAATCCTCTTAGGTTTACAGGAGTCACAAGGGAGTTGATGGTAGTTGTAATGAATACTCAGGGAGAAAAAGGTATAGATTCACACGCAGAGCGTGGCAGGTGGTTTTCACCTTCACAGAAAGCAGTGGTCACAGGCAGGCAATGGTCATACACAGGGAGGCAATGGTCTTACACAGGTAGGCAAACAGGCAGGTGAATCAAAACTAGGACTGAAGGCTATAACTGGTTCTCACAAACAAGCTAGGAAAAGGCTTAGTAGAGTCAAAACAAACAATACCTCACAAAGGCACAAACAGAATGAACTGAACTAAATAAGGAGCTGATGAGACCAGGTGAAATCAATGAACAAAAATGAAAGACAGGGCTATGTTCAAGAACACAAAGAAACAGGGCTTCAAGAACCCAACGAAACAGAACACAAGGTTGACTAAGAAAATAAATACAGAACCTTACAGTAGTGGTTGATTTGGATTGATTTTGACACTTCATCTAAATTATAAAAGTTTCAAAGTTTCCTCTCCTCACCTTGAAATAAATACTCATATTGCGTTTCAAAGTGCACAACAAGTAAACGATTCATATTGGCAACTGACGAACTAAGGCCAGTGTAATTGAAGGTGCCTGTATGTTGCTAACACACATGCCTGTATGTCTTTCCTTTATGTCTCTGCCACACAGATGATGCTACTGTCCCAGGACTATGGGAAGCATCTGCTCGGAGTGGAGGATCTCTTGCAGAAACATGCCCTGGTGGAGGCTGACATCGGCATCCAGGCCGACCGAGTCAAAGCTGTCAACAACAATGCTCAGAAGTTTGCCATCGACGGCGATGGTAAGAATGACCTAAACATTCCGACTGCTATTATTCTAATTGTGAATCATATTGTTATCACTTGTGTTTGTATTATTAACTGATGATGATAATACATGTCAACACACAATTTTACGGTTCAGTTGTATAGCATAGCATTTTGCAAGATATACACAAGCAAATGGAAAAATAAACATAAAAGGAATAATCAACGGAATGATATCATAACATGTAAGTCAATACAGTACAATGTAAATCTGTGGGTGCTGCAAGATGCTAACTGGGCCTCTGTTCTGTCTCCTCTACAGTTTACAAGCCCTGTGACCCTCAGGTAATACGCGACCGCGTGGCACACATGGAGTTCTGCTATCAGGAACTGACCCAGTTGGCTGCCGAGCGACGGGCCCGCCTGGAGGAGTCCCACCGCCTCTGGAAGTTCTTATGGGAGATGGCCGAGGAGGAGGGCTGGATCCGTGAGAAGGAGCAGATCCTGTCGTTGGACGAGAGCGGCAAGGACCTGACGGGCACTGTGCGCCTGCTGAGCCAGCACCGCGCCCTGGAGGACGAGATGAGTGGCCGTGCAGGTCACCTGCAGCACACCATCACTGAGGGCCAGGCCATGGCCGACGGCGGCCACTTCGGCGCTGCCAAGATCCGTGAACGCATCACCAACCTGCGGGCACAGTGGGCAGCGTTGGAGGAGCTGGCAGCCGTGAGGAAGGCCCATCTGGAGGAAGCGTGTGCCCTGCACCAGTTCCAGGCGGACGCAGATGACGCCGACGCCTGGACCCTGGATGCCCTGCGCATCGTGTCCAGCGGCGAGGTGGGCCATGACGAGTTCTCCACACAGGCCCTGGTGCGCAAACACAAGGACGCCACCGCCGAGGTGGCCAGCTATCGGCCGGTGATCGATGCGCTCCATGAGCAGGCGGGCGCCTTGCCTGAGGAGCAGGTCCAGTCGGAAGAGGTCAAGGGCCGCCTGGCAGGCATAGAGGAGCGCTACAAGGAGGTGGCCGAGCTGACCCGGTTGAGAAAGCAGGCACTGCAGGACGCCCTGGCCCTCTACAAGATGTTCAGCGAGGCGGACGCCTGCGAGGTGTGGATCGACGAGAAGGAGCAGTGGCTCAACAGTATGGAGATCCCAGAGAAGCTGGAAGACCTAGAGGTCATTCAGCACAGGTGAGAGAACCCATATATATATAAATGCATGCTGAAGTCATAGTCGACCCCTAGCGCCTACACCTTTAGGCCTGATTTAGCTTAGTGTGCCACTCAAATACTTTCCATACAGTTCCAGTCAAAAGTTTGGACACACCTACTCATTCCAGGGGTTTTCTTTATTTTTACTATTTTCTACATTGTAGAATAATAGTGAAGACGTGAAATAACACACATGCAAGCAGTTTTTGGAACAATGTTGTTGATTTTCAAAACACTGTACAGAAGGCACGTAACTCTGGCCATTTGCAAAACATTAAAGGCCCGATTCCGACCCGAGTTAAGTGTGTGAAAATGGAACGTAATTCCTTTTTTATGCACTTTTCTCTAAATGTGTATTCTGACCTTGAATTTAAGAATGAGAATAGCGTGCTATTCACCTGCTATTTATTTTGGCGAATAAGTTAAAGTGTGGCAGAGTTGTGTCTACACATACGCCGTATTCTGACCTTGACTTCATTTCCTAATCATTCCACCACCTTTACACACGAGGAAGCAATTAATAAGGTCTAGCGAACCTATTAGTTCCAAGTGGAAAAAGTATCTACTGAATTTTCTTCCTATAAAAATAACACCATTCCCCATGCAATGTAATTTACAACTTGATAAGAGCTATTGATAACAGCTAAGTAAATGAGTCATCCATTTGAAGAAGGTAATTGTAAATATAAATAACACTTTAGATGTGTGCCACCCCTATTACTAGCCTTGACCCCTATTACTAGCCTTGACTCTGACTTTTTTTACCCTGGGGCACGTGCCCAAACTCTGTTATATTTTACGTGAATTTACACTGATAGAGCCATTTTACACTTTTGTGCACTAGTATTTACTGATTTCTGGAAACAATGGACAGATTTGCAAAATTCTCTTATGTGAACAAAACACTTCACTGTGAATTTTGTATTCATTGATGGCAGTTGTATTTCAGGTTTAGCAAAAGAGAGATGCAATCCAAGAGATGCAATCCAAGTAGAATGAAAAGAAAATGATCAGAAGATCTGCAAATGTATTTGAGCATTTGATCACTGATGTTCTGCTATAGGCACGTTTGACCACAGTTCCAAAAAACTGTTTTACGCGATTGAGAAAAACTGTAAATATACAAATGAGTTATAATGCAACAGCTCCTCCTACTGGGCGTTAGGTGCCCTATTTGTTAGGTTCCTTTCTAGAAACTGAAATTCACCTTAAAACTTCTTACGGCTGAAATCCCGTTAACGGGATCGATATGACAACAGCCAGTGAAAGTGCAGGGCGCCAAATTCAAACAACAGAAATCTCATAATAAAAATTCCTCAAACATTCAAGTATTATACACCATTTTAACTTCTTTGGGGTAGGGGGCAGTATTTTCGCATCCGTGACTTTGGATTTGTTTACCAAACGCGCTAACAAAAGTAACTATTTGGACATAAATGATGGACATTACTGAACAAAACGAACATTTCTTGTGGAAGTGGGAGTCCTGGGAGTGCATTCTGCCGAAGATCAGCTAAGGTAAGTGAAGATTTATAATGCTATTTATGACTTTTGTTGACTAATATGGCGGATATATTTGTGTCTTGATTGGGCTCTGAGCGCCGACTCAGATTATTGCATGGTTTGCTTTTTCCGTAAAGCTTTTTTGAAATCTGACACAGCGGTTGCATTAAGGAGAAGTGCATCTAAAATTCCATGCATAACAGTTGTATCTTTTAGCAATGTTTATTATGAGTATTCCTGTAAATTGATGTGGCTCTCTGCAAAATCAAAGGATGTTTTGGAACTTCTGAACTAAATACTAATAAATACTCATAATGAACATTGATAAAAGATACACGTGTTATGCAGGGAACTTTAGATAAACCGGGTCTCCCGGGTGGCGCAGTGGTCTAGGGCACTGCATCGCAGTGCTAGCTGCGCCACCAGAGTCTCTGGGTTCACGCCCAGGCTGGGCTGGGTTCGCGCCCAGGCTCTGTCGCAGCCGGCCGCAACCGGGAGATCCGTGGGGCGACGCACAATTGGCATAGCATCGTCCGGGTTAGGGAGGGTTTGGCCGGTAGGGAGGGTTTGGCCGGTAGGGATATCCTTGTCTCAGTATGTAAAAATGTAATAAAATGTATGCACTCTACTGTAAGTCGCTCTGGATAAGAGCGTCTGCTAAATGACTAAAATGTAAATGTAAACTCCTTAATGCAACCGCTGTGTCAGATTTCAAAAATACTTTACGGAAAAAGCACACCATGCAATAATCTGAGTACAGCGCTCAGAGCCCAAAAAAGCCATACAGATACCCGCCATGTTGTGGAGTCAACAGAAGTCAGAAATAGCATTATAAATATTCACTTACCTTTGATGACCTTCATCAGAATGCACTCCCAGGAATCCCAGTTCCACAGTAAATGTTTGTTTTGTTAGATAAAGTCCATTTATGTCCAAATACCTCATTTTTGTTCGCACGTTTAGTTCACAAATCCAAATTCACGAGGCGCAGGTCAGATGAAAAGTCAAAATGTTCCATTACAGTTCGTAGAAACATGTCAAACGATGTATAAAATCAATCTTTAGGATGTTTTTAACATAAATCTTCAATAATGTTTCAACCGGAGAATTCCTTTGTCTTTAGAAAGGAAAAGGAACGCAGCTACCTCTCACGGGCGCGCGCCTGACTGAGCTCATGGCATTCTGCCAGACCTCTTACTCAATCAGCTCTTATTCTCTCCTCCTTCACAGTAGAAGCCTGAAACAAGGTTCTAAAAACAAGGTTCTAAAATATGACCCCCCGTATATTGGATAGGCAAAGACTTGAAAACATACAAACCTCAGATTTCCCACTTCCTGGTTGGATTTTTTCTCAGGTTATTGCCTGCCATATGAGTTCTGTTATACTCGCAGACATCATTCAAACAGTTTTAGAAACTTCAGAGTGTTTTCTATCCAAATCTACTAATAATATGCATACCTTAGCTTCTGGGCCTGAGTAGCAGGCAGTTTACTCTGGGCACCTTATTCATCCAAGCTACTCAATACTGCCCCCAGCCATAAGAAGTTAAAAAGAAAATTATGAAATAGATTTTTGAAACAGACAGAAGAAGACAGATAATACAAGGAGAAAATTAGGTTAATCCCCAAACAGGGGAATACGTCTGAGGTGCATTCATCAGGGTACAACGTTGTGGAACGTTCAGATAAAAATATGGTATGTGGAACAAACATGCCTCTGACATGTATCTAATCAAATCCAATTTTATTGGTCACATACACGTGTTTAGCAGATGTTATTGCAGGTGTAGCGAAATGCTTGTGCTTCTAGTTCCGACAGTGCAGCAATATCTAACAATTAGTATCTAAAAATGTCAAAACAAATACCTAATACACATAAATCTAAGTAAAGGAATGGAATTAAGAATATATAAATATATGGACGAGCAATGTCAGAGCAGCATAGACTAAGATACAGTAGATAGTATAGAATACAGTATATACATATGAGATGAGTAGTGCAAGATATGTAAACATTATTAAAGAGACATTATTAAAAGTGACTCGTGTTCCATTTATTAAAGTGGCCAATGATTTCAAGTCTGTGTATGTAGGCAGCAGCCTCTCTGTGCTAGTGATGGCTATTTAACAGTCTGATGGCCTTGAGATAGAAGCTGTTTTTCAGTTTCTAAGTTCCAGTTTTGATGCAACTGTACTGACCTCGCCTTCTGGATGGTAGTGGGGTGAACAGGCAGTGGCTCGGGTGGTTGTTGTCCTTGATGATCTTTTTGGCCTTCCTGTGACATTGGGTGCTATAGGTAGTAGAAGGAATCATGTCAGCTCTATTCATGACAGTTCTATCTGCAGCGTTCCACAACATTGGCCTGAACGTGGCCAAGACATCAATGTCCGTATGCTATCTTAAAATTAGTTTTGAAGAGAAAATGGTTTGTTTTGAAGTGGAACTGATTGGTCATGACATGGCATGCTCTCTCTTTCCCAGGTTCGAGAGCCTGGAGCCTGAGATGAACAACCAGGCGTCACGCGTCGCTGTTGTGAACCAGATCGCCAGGCAGCTGATACACAATGGACACCCCAGTGAGAAGAACATCAAATCCCAGCAAGATAAGCTCAACAACAGGCAAGTTGAGCCATTCACAGACAGACGTCACACTATCTCCTGTCATACAGATGCCGTTGCATCTGTTGCAGGAAATGCAAACTTGTAGTGTATTCGAGGTTTAACATGGCTTCAAGGGGGCCTCCTGAGTGGTGCAGCGGTCTAAGGCACTGCGCTACTACAGCCTCAGGTTCGATCCCAGGCTGTGTTACAGCCGGCCGTGAACGGGAGCCCAATGGGCCGGCGCCAATTGGCCCAACGTCGTCCGGGTTAGGGGACTTGGCAGGTGGGATTTCCTTGGCTCATCGTGCTCTAGGGACTCCTTTTGGCGGGTCGGGCGCCTGCAAGCTAACTTCGGTCGTCAGTTGGAAAGTGTTTCCTCTGACACATTGGCGGCTGGCTTCCGGGTTAAGTGAGCAGTGTGTCAAGAAGCAGTGCGGCTTGGAAGACGCATGGCTCTCGACCTTCACCTCTCCCGAGTCTGTTGGGGGAGTTGCAGTGATGAGACAAGATCGTAACTACCAATTGGATATCACAACAAAGGGGGTAAAAAATGTATAATCAAAAATCACGGCTTCTAAAGTTTAACTTCCACTTAAAATGTTCAGACTTGATTTGCCCTAATTAAAAATGTATCAACCCCTACAAAAAATTTCCAGTAATTATAATCCACATTTCCTGTTGCTGTAGGATTATTTTCCTGCAGTAGCAAACAGGCTCAAATTAAGATCCTACATCTGTAGCTGATATGTCCCTCAGTGGAACGTGGATCAGCTGTTTGTTCACCCTCACCCTGCCGCAATTGCTAATAACCCATCCGCAGTTGCCCGACTATATGTGATAAAGTGAAACTCTGAGTCCCACTGTTGACCCTAACCCACTAATATAGAACATTTAGATATGTTTCTACTTAGCCTACCAAAATGTTGGAAATTATATTTGTTTGTCAACTTGTCTAGAATTAGATACATGCAGCTTCTCTTCTGTCATTATATGTTGCCCTAGAAGACTAAATAAACCCTTGCTCACCAGAATAATGTCATAAATCAATGGAATGAATGCTTCAATGTAGTTGTGAAAACTTCAGTGAAGTTTTCTGAGTGATCTCTGCTTCTTTCACGGTGCAAAGACGTTTAGGGACCGGGGAGAAAATACAATAACTATAAAATAACGTAAAAGATTTTATGTGCAAAATGTTCAAATGACGTCAGTTTGACCGGTTGTAAGGAAATATAAATATATGAAAACAACCCAACATCTTTCTGATAACATTTCAATTTGGCTTGGGTGCATATTTGTGACTGACTGGCTCAAATCGGTCTTGTTTTTTTTTTTTTACATTGGATAAAAGTAGAGAATCAGAGCTACAAAATGGTATATTATACACTATTTTTGAAGAACAATGGGAAAGTACTTCTGCTTTGAAAGTTGATACTTGTAAACTCACTTTTGAGAAAAGGGTCTTTGAATGTTTTGGTACCTACTGGAGAGCTCTCCTTGTCTACACTCATTCAGCATTGTTCACACCCTCTTAAGCCAGCCCCACCCATCTCTTTAAGGATTAACATGTGAGGTCATGTGCTAAACAGTGAGTAGTGCAGTAAAGATTACATCTAAACGTGGTAGTCGACTACAATAAGGAACAATTCTAAAGGTTAACAGAGTGTCCAGATAAAACTATTTTATAAATATTAGATGACGCTTACCCAGACAAAATCTTTAAAAAAATCTAAATTGATGGGTCATGTGAAAGAAATGCTATAATCCCCAGCCACATCCAGTGGTGGAAAAAGTTTTTTAAAAATTGTAGCAGCAACGTATTAGGAGAGAGTCATTTGAATAGAGGCACTGCAGATAGTGCTGATGACTGGTCCCTCCGAACCACACATTAACAAGGGAATCTATATTCGGAGAGCCTGTTTCTGTCCTGCCCTTGACTTTGGTGCAGTGCATGTGATGTCCATAGCCTCTATGTCACAAAACTCCCTGATCTTCTCAAAAAGATAAGTTTGTCTAGCTGTGTCCAGTCCAGGTGGTGCTTGTACAGGCATACCATCTATGGGAGGAAGAATGTCAGTGTTGCGCAGCAGCTGAAACCTGGTCCTGACAGTCCGAACGCACCTTGGCGACGACAACACCAGGCTCCAGAGCATCGAAGCTGTAAAACAGGGAATAAAAAATAAAAAACAGAAGACATTACAACCATGCACAACATCAATTCACCTCCCCAAGTTTAGATAAGAAGAATAACCTCATACAATGCAATGAAAATGATTTTCACCTGAAGTGCTGGTACTGCTTGATCTGTGGCAGCGGCCTGAAGTGCGGAGTCATGTGTTGTTGCCATCCATTGCTTTCCACCAGCACCGTATCATCTTCCAGTCCAACCAGCTGGAATGTTGGATGTTGACCCCTGTCACAGTGCTATCCTTCACAATACCAGCAATCTCAGACAAAGTGATCACTCTGGTCTTTCTGAAGCGCTGCTTGATGAGGCCGAAGCACCAGTCGGGGGCAAACTTGTGATCAGGATGTGAAGGTCCAGACTGTTTGCTGGTTCAGTAGGGGCCCCCAGCGACAGAAATAATGTGACATCAATAAAAGTAGTGCCAATCATGTTGGAGGTCAATTAAATAATCAAAACGTGTTTATGATTTACATACCGGGTTTTGTCATCGATTCCTTGTAGAGACGCCACACTGCTGCTTTTGTCACATGGGATGGCAGCAGCTTTCCACCAAAGTGTTTGTGTCCTGGGTGGCGTCCTGGTAATACTATTGCATTATCCTCTGCGTAGTTGTTGATGAAGTTCACCACTCGCTGCCACCCATCTGCCCTTCATCCACACAATATTTCATGACCCTAAATCTTCCCGCTCAACGGATATTACCACAGGTTAGGAGTCAACCCGCGCATCACTAATGTCCCTCGTATTCACAACATTTATGGTTGAAGTTAGCACTTTCAGGTTCTGATTTAATGCCATTCAATATGATTGGCAACTACAGTGCCTTGCGATAGTATTCACACCCCTTGGTATTTTTCCTATTTTGTTGCCTTATAACCTGGAAATAAAATAGATTTTTCGGGGTTTGTATCATTTGATCTACACAACATGCCTACCACTTTGCCTACCACTCAGTTACAGCTGCAAGTCTCTTGGGGTATGTCTCTATAAGCTTGGCACATCTAGCCACTGGGATTTTTGCCCATTCTTCAAGGCAAAACTGCTCCGGCTCCTTCAAGTTGAATGGGTTCCGCTGATGTACAGCAATTCTAAGTCATACCACGGATTCTCAATTGGATTGAGGTCTGGGCTTTGACTAGGCCATTCCAAGACATTTCCATTTTTCCCCTTAAACCACTCGAGTGTTGCTTTAGCAGTATGCTTAGGGCCATTGTCCTGCTGGAAGGTGAACCTCCGTCCCAGTCTCAAATCTCTGGAAGACTGAAACAGGTTTCCCTCAAGAATTTCCCTGTATTTGGAGCCATCCATCATTCCTTCAATTCTGACCAGTTTCCCAGTCCCTGCCGATGAAAAACATCGGATGGTGTTCTCGGGATGAGTTCTCGGATGGTGTTCTCGGGATGAGAGGTGTTGGATTTGCGCCAGACATAGTGTTTTCCTTGATAGCCAAAAACCTACATTTTTGTCTCATCTGCCAGAGTTCCTTCTTCCATATGTTTAGGGAGTCTCCCACATGCCTTTTGGCGAACACCAAAGGCATGTGTTTGCTTATTTTTTTCTTTAAGCAATGGCTTTTTTTCTGGCCACTCTTCCGTAAAGCCCAGCTCTGTGGAATGTACGGCTTAAAGGGGTCCTATGGACAGATACTCCAATCTCCGCTGTAGAGCTTTGCAGCTCCTTTTGGGTTATCTTTGGTCTCTGTTGCCTCGCTGATGTAATGCCCTCCTTGCCTGGTCTGTGAGTTTTGGTGGGCGGCACTCTCTTGGCAGGTTTGTTGTGGTGCTATATTCTTTAAATGTTTTAATAATGGATTTAATGGTGCTCCATGGGATGTTCAAAGTTTCAGATATTTTTTTACAACCCAACCCTGATCTGTACTTACCCACAACGTTGTCCCTGTCATGTTCTGACCATAGAGAGCCTTTATTTTCTATGGTAGGTCAGGGCGTGACTGGGGGTTAGTCTAGTTTATTATTTCTATGTGGGGTAATCGTTGTCTCTAATTGGGGATCATATTTACGTAGCTTTTTTCCACCTGTGTTTTGTGGGATATTGTTTATGTGTAGTTGCATGTTAGCAGTCCATTGTCATCACGTTTCGTTTAGTCTTTATTGTTTTGTTGTGTGGTTCACTTATTTCTAATAAAAGATGTGGAACCCAGATCACGCTGCACGTTGGTCCGAGTATGCTTCCAACGATCGTGACAGAATATCCCACCACAACAGGACTAAGCAGCGTGCCCAGGAGGAGAGGGTAACATGGACTTGGGAGGAGATTCTGGATGGGAAGGGATCCTGGACTTGGGTGGAAATCCTGTCAGGACAGGATCGCCTTCCTTGGCGGGAGACGCAAGGAGAAAACGGAGGACAGCGACGACGCCGGGGTTCGCGGCCACAGAGATAGCCCAAAAGACAGCCCAATTTTTTGGGGGGGGGAGGGGGAACATGGGGTGGTCGGCGGAGCCGAGGAGTGAACCAGAGCCAGTCTGGGAGAAGAGGGAAAAACTGGAGGAGAGTGAAAAGAGATAGTCAGAGAGTGGATGGGGGTATTGGAGGAGAAAGAGCGGAGAGAGTTGTTGAGTTGGTGGAAGATGCATGACAGTTGCCCTAAGGAGCGTGTAATCAGTTTAATGCCACCTGAGTCAGCTCTCCGTACTTGTCCTGAGGAGCGTGTTATTAGTCTGGTGAAATCTGTGCCGGATCCACGCATCAGGTCTCCAGTACGCATCCACAGCCCAGTAAGTCCTGTGCCAGCTCTCCACACTCATCTTGAGGAGCGTGTCATTTGTCTAGTGCCATGTGTGTCGGCTTTACGCACCAGGTCTCCAGTGCGCCTCCACAGCCCAGTACGTCCTGTGCCAGCTCCTCGTACTCACCGTGCTAAGTGTGTCATAGGTCCGGTACAATTGATGCCGGCTATACGCACCAGGTCTCCAGTGCGCCTTCACAGCCCAGTACGTCCTGTGCCAGCTTCTCGCACTTGCTGTGCGAGGTGTGTCATCGAACCGGTACCATTGATGCAGGCTATACGCACCAGGTCTCCAGTACTCCTCCACAGCCCGGTACGTCCTGTGCCTGCTCCTCGCACTCTCCCTGAAGTGCGTGTCCCCAGTCCGGTGCGTCCTGTGCCTGCTCCTTGCACTCTCCCTCAAGTGCGCCTTCCAAGTCAGGTACATCCTGTGCCTGCTCCTCGCACTCACCCTGAGGTGCGTGTCACCAGCCCGGTGCCACCTGTGCCGGCCCCACGCATCAGGCCTCCAGTGCGCCTCCCCAGTCCAGAGCTTCCGGCGACGGTGCCTGGTCCGGAACCTCCTGAGACGGTCCACTGTCCGGAACCTCCTGAGACGGTCCACTGTCCGGAACCTCCTGAGACGGTCCACTGTCCGGAACCTCCTGAGACGGTCCACGGTCCGGAGCCTTCCTCTGCGCCGATGCCCAGTCCGAGAACAGCGTCCAGTCCAGCTCCAAGGCAGGAGCCTTCCTCTGCGCCGATGTCCAGTCCAAACACGGCGTCCAGTCCCGCTCCATGGCAGGAGCCTTCCTCGGCATCTAGGTCCAGTCCAGGCACAGTGTTCAGCCTGGGTCCATGGCTGGATCCACGGGATGAGCGGGTTCTTCGGCCCGCACCAGAGCCGCCGCCAAAGATGGTGGATCCGCGAGCTGAGCGGGTTCTTTGTCCCGCACCAGAGCCACGCACGATTTTGCGGCCGGGGTCCGCACCTTTGGGGGGGGTACTGTCACATCCTGACCATAGAGAGCCCTTATTTTCTATGGTAGAGTAGGTCAGGGCGTGACTGGGGGTTAGTCTAGTTTATTATTTCTATGAGAGGTTCTAGTTTTGTTTTTCTATGTTGGTGATTTTGTATGATTCCCAATTAGAGGCAGCTGGTAATCATTGTCTCTAATTGGGGATCATATTTAGATAGCTTTTACCACCTGTGTTTTGTGGGATATTGTTTGTGTGTAGTTGCATGTTAGCACTCTATCGTCGTCACGTTTCGTTTAGTTTTTATTGTTTTGTTGTGTGGTTCACTTATTTCTAATAAAAGATCTGGATCCCAGATGACGCTGCACGTTGGTCCGAGTATGCTTCCAACGATCGTGACCGTCCCTGACCTGTTTGGAGAGCGCCTTGGTCTTCATGGTGCCGCTTGCTTGGTGGTGCCCCTTGCTTAGTGGTGTTGCAGACTCTGGGGCCTTTCAGAACAGGTGTGCATATATACTGAGATCATGTGACAGATCATGTGACACTTATATTGCACACAGGTGGACTTATCTAATTATGTGACTTCTGAAGGTAATTGGTTGCACCAGATCTTATTGAGGTGCTTCATAGCAAAGGGGGTGAATACATATGCATGCACCACTTCTTTATTTTTTAGAATTTTTTGAAACAATAAAATATTTTCTTTTCACTTCACTGATTTGGACTATTTTGTTTATATCCATTGCATTAAATCCAAGTAAAAATACATTTAAATTACAGGTTGTAATGCTACAAAATAGGAAAAAAACTTTTACAAGGCACTGTACCTGATGCCAAATGAAGAAACCAAAAGATGATTAGGTTATTATCATGTAGTTAAGCAGTTATGTGATTTTAAATATGCCTGACCTTTACTTTTCTCATGGTGAGTTAATAATACCTATTGACTCAAAATTGTGTTATTGTGTGTTGGATATCACTGTATCCTTTGAATTGAGCTGGACAATAATATTGGTTATCATCAAATTAATTGGCTAGTTCAGTCAATTTGAGCCTTGGTCTGGCAACAACATGGTTATGGTTGGTTTGATTCCCGTACGGGCCACAAATATTGAAATATGTGCCACTGTCTGTCAACTGGATAAAAGTGTCTGCTAAATTACCATATTTCTATTTATTAATTTGTTCCTCAGATGGAGCCAGTTCCGGGATCTGGCGGACCAGAAGAAGGAGTCTCTAATCTCGGCGCTGGGTGTGCAGAACTACCACCTGGACTGCAACGAAACCAAGTCATGGATCCGCGAGAAGACAAAGGTCATCGAGTCCACCCAGGAGCTGGGCAACGACCTGACGGGTGTCATGGCGCTGCAGCGTAAACTCACTGGCATGGAGCGTGACCTGGCTGCCATCGAGGACAAGCTGGGCGACCTGCGCGGCGAGGCAGAGCGGCTGGCCGGCGAGCACCCGGACCAGGCCAAGGCCATCAAGGACCGCCTGGCCGAGATCACCGCCGTGTGGGAGGAGATGAAGGCCACACTGCGTAATCGCGAGGAGTCCCTTGGTGAGGCCAGCAAGCTGCAGCAGTTCCTGCGCGAGCTGGATGACTTCCAGTCGTGGCTGTCGCGCACACAGACAGCCGTCGCCTCGGAGGAGACTCCCAACACGCTGGCCGAGGCAGAGAAGCTGCTAGCGCAGCACGAGGGCTTCAAGAACGAGATCCGCAACTACGAGGAGGACTACCAGAAGATGCGCGACATGGGCGAGATGGTGACCCAGGGCCAGACCGATGCCCAGTACATGTTCCTGAGGCAGCGGCTACAGGCCCTGGACACGGGCTGGAATGAGCTGCACAAGATGTGGGAGAACCGGCAGAACCTGCTGTTCCAGTCCCACGCCTACCAGCTGTTTCTCAGGGACACCACGCAGGCCGAGGCCTTCCTCAACAACCAGGTACGTTGATTGGTCGATTCATTTGAGTTTAAATTCTATTCCAAGAGTGGAAAAATCTTAGCCTAGGAATCCAAAGTGAATGGTTCCGTTTCACTATTATTTCATTTCACTGATTCCACTCATTCAAAATTAGATTTTTGGTAACAGTTTATTTTAAAGTCCTCTTTTAGCTGTTATTACCTAATTTTACTAGGCAGGGATGTGGTAAAAATGTGTCATTTTTCATGCGCAACATGCTGCTTTGCCAATCAAAAAAGTAAATTTCAGAAAGTGTTCAATGTGCTTTAGATTGAATTCCAGCATGGTTGGGTTCTATATTCTGTTTCAGTTCAGTCAATTCAAGAATTTCAGTTTACTCCCTAACTGATTTGAAATGGAATTGACCCCAACCTGGATATCCAGTCTCAGTCACAGGATTTTCTAATAATCCCACTTACTCTCTCTTTTTAATAACCCTAATCTTAGGAGTACATGCTGGCCCATACAGAGATGTCCACTATGCTTGAGGGGGCCGAAGGAGCCATCAAGCAGCAGGAGGACTTCATGACCACCATGGACGCCAACGAAGAGAAGATAAACGGTGTGGTGGAGGCTGGCAGGCGGCTGGCGAGTGATGCCAACATCAACGCCGACCGCATCCAGGAGAGAGCGACGTCTGTTGATGACAGGTTAGAAGCCTCTTCTGCTATATAGTTACAAATGACACTGGTGGACAGGTCGTAATTTTTGCGGTTACTCTGCTGCGCAGATTAGATCCCACACCTGTTGGAGTATTTAATGCCCCAGGAACCACATTAATATGATAAAGCAATCTAACTGGTAATGGGATACCTAGTCAGTTGCACAACTGAATGCATTCAACTAAAATGTGTTTTCCGTATTTAACCCAACCACTCTGAATCAGAGAGGTGCGGGGGGGCTGCCTTAATCGACATCATCAGCGCCCGGGTTAATTGTCTTGCTCAAGGGCAGAGCAGCAGATTTTTCCACCTTGGGGATTCAAACCAGCAACCTTTCAGTTACTGGCCCAAAATGCTTAACCAGTAAGGCTACGTGCACAGCTTTACTGCGAAAAAGACTACCCAGAATACAACCAATGGTTAGATATATGACCACCCAGCTATTAGGTTTACAGCTACCACAAATGCCAGTACAACACTTGATATTGATCTTTGCATTTACTTGGTATTGTGTATCATGATGTACATTTTTTTTTTTTTTATCTCCAGAAATGTACTACGGTTGAAGTTGGAAGTTTACATACACTTCGGTTGGAGTCATTAAAACTCATTTTTCAACCACTCCACAAATTTCGTGTTAACAAACTATAGTTTTGGAAAGTTGGTTAGGACATCTACTTTGTGCATGACAAGTAATTTTTTCAACAATTGTTTACAGACAGATTATTTCACTTATAATTCACTGTATCATAATTCCAGTGGGTCAGAAGTTTACACTAAGTTGACTGTGCCTTTAAACAGCTTGGAAAATTCCAGAAAATTATGTCATGGCTTTAGAAGCTTCTGATAGGCTAATTGGCATAATTTGAGTCAATTGGAGATGTACCTGTGGATGTATTTCAAGGCCTACCTTCAAACTCAGTGTGTCTTTGCTTGACATCATCGAAAAAAGAAAAAAAAATCTAATTTCTAAAAAAATCAGCCAAGACCTTAGACAAAAAATTGTAGACCTCCACAAGTCTGGTTCATCCTTGTGAGCAATTTCCAAACGCCTGAAGGTACCACGTTCAACTGTACAAACAATAATACGCAAGTATAAACACCATGGGACCACACAGCCGTCATACCGCTCAGGAAGGAGACGCGTTCTGTCTCCTAGAGATTAACTTACTTTGGTGCGAAAAGTGCAAATCAATCCCAGAACAACAGCAAAGGACCTTGTGAAGATACTAGAGGAAACAGGTACAAAAGTATCTATATCCACAGTAAAACGAGTCCTATATCGAAATAACCTGAAAGGCCGCTCAGCAAGGAAGAAGCCACTGCTCCAAAACCACCATAAAAAAGCCAGACTATGGTTTGCAACTGCACATGGGGACAAAGATCGTACTTTTTGGAGAAATATCCTCTGGTCTGAAGAAACAAAAATATAACTATTTGGCCATAATGACCATCATTATGTTTGGAGGAAAATGGGGGAGGCTTGCAAGCCGAAGAACACCATCCCAACCGTGAAGCACGTGGGTGGCAGCATCAAATCAAAGTTTATTTGTCACGTGCGCCGAATACAACAGGTGTAGTAGACCTTACAGTGAAATGCTTACTTACTAACCAATAGTGCAAAAAAGGTATTAGGTGAACAATGGGTAGGTAAAGAAATAAAACAACAGTTAAAAAGACAGGCTATATACAGTAGCGAGGCTATAAAAGTAGTGAGGCTACATACAGACACCGGTTAGTCAGGCTGATTGAGGTAGTATGTACATGTAGATATGGTTAAAGTGACTATGCATATATGATGAACAGAGAGCAGCAGTAGCGTAAAAGAGGGGTTGGCGGGTGGTGGGTGGGGACACAATGCAGATAGCACGGTTAGCCAATGTGCGGGAGCACTGGTTGGTAGGCCCAATTGAGGTAGTATGTACATGAATGTATAGTTAAAGTGACTATGCATATATGATAAACAGAGTGTAGCAGCAGTGTAAAAAGAGGGGTTGGGGGGGGCACACAATGCAAATAGTCCGGGTAGCCATTTGATTACTTGTTCAGGAGTCTTATGGCTTGGGGGTAAAAACTGTTGAGAAGCCTTTTTGTCCTAGACTTGGCACTCCGGTACCGCTTGCCATGCGGTAGTAGAGAGAATAGTCTATGACTGGGGTGGCTGGGGTCTTTGACAATTTTTAGGGCCTTCCTCTGACACCGCCTGGTGTAGAGGTCCTGGATGGCAGGCAGTTTAGCCCCAGTGATGTACTGGGCCGTACACACTACCCTCTGTAGTGCGTTGAGGTCAGAGGCCGAGCAATTGCCGTACTAGGCAGTGATGCAACCAGTCAGGATGCTCTCGATGTTGCAACTGTCGAACCTTTTGAGGATCACAGGACCCATGCCAAATCTTTTTAGTTTCCTGAGGGGGAATAGGCTTTGTCGTGCCCTCTTCACGACTGTCTTGGTGTCTTTGGACCATTCTAGTTTGTTGTTGATGTGGACACCAAGGAACTTGAAGCTCTCAACCTGCTCCACTACAGCCCCGTCGATGAGAATGGGGGCATGGTCGGTCCTCCTTTTCCTGTAGTCCACAATCATCTCCTTAGTCTTGGTTACGTTGAGGGATAGGTTGTGTGGGTGCTTTGCTGCAGGAGGGACTGGTGCACTTCACAAAATCGATGGCATCATGAAGGAACATTATCTGGATATATTGAAGCAACATCTCAAGACATCAGACAGGAAGTTAAAGCTTCGTCGCAAATATGACCCCAAGCATACTTCCAAAGTTGTGGCAAAATGGCTTAAGGACATGAAAGTCAAGGTATTGGAGTGGCCATCACAAAGCCCCGACCTCAATCCTATAGAAAATGTGTGGGCAGAACTGAAAAAGCGTGTGCGAGCAAGGAGGCCTACATACCTGACTCAGTTGCACCAGCTCTGTCAGGAGGAATGTGCCAAAATTCACCCAACTTATTGTGGGAAGCTTGTAGACGAATACCCAAAATGTTTGACCCAAGTTAAACATTTTAACGGCAATGCTACCAAATACTAATTGAGTGTATGTGAACTTCTGACCCACATACACTCAGTAAATAATTCTCTCTACTATTATTCTGACATTTCACATTCTTAAAATAAAGTGGTGATCCTAACTGAACTAAAACAGGGAATTTTTACTCAGATTAAATTTCAGGAATTGTGAAACTGAGTTTAAATGTATTTGGCTAAGGTGTATGTAAACTTACGACTTCAACTGTATATATGGTACACACAACTGGTAGCTTGCTTGTGGTAGTCACAATTAACATGGGATCTATTATCCATGATCAAATCTGTTTACCCAACATTTGCACAGGCATAAGAAGAACCGCGAAGCTGCTCTGGAGCTACTGATGAGGCTGAAGGATAACCGGGACCTTCAGAAGTTCCTACAGGATTGCCAGGAGGTCTGCTGCCTAACATGTCTTTCCCGGACCCAGATTAAGCCTACTCCTTTAAAATAGAGATTCTCCATTGAAAGTGCTTATTATTCCAGGAATATGCTTAATCTGGATGTGAGAAATCATTCATAACAGTCTAACATTGGTATCAGTCCCGATACTATGAATACTTACTTGCACTGTTTTATATTTAATACGTTGTGTGGCAATGTATGCATAGTGACAGACTGCTTTCACAGTCTAAGGCAGTCAAATACAATGACCTAGCTACCTGTGTGTGTGTGTGTGTGTGTGTGTGTGTGTGTGTGTGTGTGTGTGTGTGTGTGTGTGTGTGTGTGTGTGTGTGTGTGTGTGTGTGTGTGTGTGTGTGTGTGTGTGTGTGTGTGTGTGTGTGTGTGTGTGTGTGTGTGTGTGTGTGTGTGTGTGTGTGTGTGTGTGTGTGTGTGTGTGTGTGTGTGTGTGTGTGTGTGCGCAGCTGTCCCTGTGGATCAATGAGAAGATGCTCATGGCCCAGGACATGTCGTACGACGAGGCCAGGAACCTCCACAGCAAATGGCTCAAGCATCAGGCCTTCATGGCCGAGCTGCAGTCCAACAAGGAGTGGCTGGACAAAATTGAGAAGGTTAGCAAACCAAAATAAGATTCACTCTGTCTTGATGATTTTGCATTGGGTATTACATGAATGAACACAAGTTAATAAGCGCCTCCAATTACATGAAATTAGCGTGATCAGTTATCGAGACTTAAGTATTCTTAAGTGTATGTTGTCATTAAAATTACATTATTTTAAGAATAAAATACATATTTTATAAGTTCTTCTTTTGAGGGCCTAGTTTTACCCTTATACAGTGGCCTGAAATTCATAGTTTACAGGCCACATCAGACCTGCAAGCCACATTATGCTGGCTTGCAAAGTGGTGTAACTCCTATTGGAGTGGAGATATCCAACATTTAGAATTTTTATTCACCCGCAACCTGCATTCAGAATGACTTCCAGGGTTGGGAAGACTAAGGTATGAGACTACCTTAAACATCTAGAATTGAACAACAATTTCAGTAACGGGTACAATAAGTCCAAGTAACATATTTGAATAGTTTAGAAAATTTATGTTATTTATTTCTGAGTAGCATACGATTAATTAATCAATGTACATGCAAAAAAATATATATTGAAACAAACAATTTCAAAAATCGACCTGCAGTAGAGCATGCTGGGAAATATGATAATGATAACTGTGTTTTTTTTAAACTCTGGTTATTAACACCAACAGTGGGGTTCTTTTACACCACTGAGTGTTAATTTAACTCTTTACAGTGTCAACACTAAAATATGTTACACTGAAAAATCAACACTGGCCAATTTTCTGTGTGCTATGAAAGGGACACATCTGCAGGCTTCGTTACGTTTCAAGAACCTTTTAGAATTCTGAAGAACCATAGATGCCACATCAAGAACCCCACACTTAAAGTTTTTTATCGAGCAAGAATTCTCCAAGGAACTTTAAGAGCTAAGGAAGAGCCATTTAAGAACCACATTTGTTTAAAACCTTTACTTAATACTCAGCACACTACAGTAGCCAAACACACAACGCAATTTACTCCCCGCAAAAATAGCTTGCACAAAACCGACAAAATAGAGATAAAATGAATCACTAACCTTGAACAAATTCATCAGATGACAGTCTTATAACATCATGTTATACAATACAATTATGTTTTGTTCGAAAATGTGCATATTTAGAGCTACAAATCCTGATTATACATTGTGAATACGTAGCATCGATTCACCAGAATCTCCAGAGATATTTTGGACACTCACCTAATCTGACCAAAGAACTCATCATAAACTTTACATAAAAATACTTGTTGTATGGCAAATGAAAGATACACTGGTTCTTAATGCAACCGCTGTGTTAGATTTTTAAAAATAACTTTACCATAACATACAGCTTGCGTTATTGTGAGACAGCACTCACCAAAACGGCGCAGAATAGGACTCAACAATTTACACAGAAATACGAAATAACATCATAAATTGTTCTTACTTTTGCTGAGCTTCCATCAGAATGTTGTACAAGGAGTCCTTGGTCCAGAATAAATCGTTGTTTGGTTTTAGAATGTCCTTTTCTTCTGTCGAATTCGCGCCACAATGCTAGCCAAGGTTGGTAACGTTCCCATTCTCTCTTGACGCAAAGAATGGAAAACTCCAAAAGTCCCAATAAACGTTGAATAAACTGATAAAACTCGGTTGAAAAAACCTACGTTACGATGTTATTATCACATGTATCAAATAAAATCAGAGCCGGAGATATTCGCCGTGTAAACCGAAAGCTTTTCAGAAGCTAATGTCGAGTTCCGCCTCACGCCTTGGTAGACAAAGGAAATTCCTGACCTGCCACTCCAAAAGCTCTCATTCGACCTCAGATCAAGCTAGACACCCCATTCCACCTTCCACTGCCTGTTGACATCTAGTGGAAGGCGTATGAAGTGCATGCATATCGATAAATATAAGGCAATTGAATAGGCAGGCCCTGAAACAGAGCCCCATTTTCAGAATTTTCACTTCCTGTCTGTAAGTTTGCTGCCAAATGAGTTCTGGTTTACTCACAGATATAATTCAAACAGTTTTAGAAACTTGAGTGTTTTCTATCCAATAGTAATAATAATATGCATATTGTATGATCTAGAATAGAGTATGAGGCCGTTTAAATTGGGCACGATTTTTTCCAAAGTGAAAATAGCGCCCCCCCTATTGACAAGAAGTTTTAAGTACAGGCAGAGCACATAACGGTAAACTGTCACAATTTCCTTTAGCATTACTTTATGTAAAATATTCAACTCACTTCTTATTAGGTACACCACCCCGTTCACGAAAATGGATAGCTTGTATAGCGAAAATAGCTTGTATAGCTTCGAGAGAGGTCGAAGGAGAATGGCCAGAATCGTGCAAGCTAACAGTTGGGGCACAAACAGACAAATAACGGCACAATACAACAGTGGTGTGCAGAACGGCATCTCGGAACGCACAACTCGTTGATCCTTGTAGCGGATGGGCTATTGCAGCAGACGAACACACCGGGTTCCACTCCTATCAGCTAAAAACAAGAAGAAATGGCTCCAGTGGGCACGAGATGACCAACACTGTACAATTGAGGAGTGGAAGAACATCGCTTGGAACATGACAGCGAGTTCAGTTTACTTGAGTGGCCTGCGCAGTCCCCAGACCCCAACCCAATAGAGCATCTTTGGGATGAGACGGAATGGGCTGTTCGCAGCATGAATGTACCGCCGTCCAATCTGCAGCAACTGCGTGATGCAACTGCGTGATGCCACCGCGTCAGCATGGACCAACATCCATGTGGAATGTTTCCAACACCTTGTAGAATGGCCCAAAGAATTCAGGCTGTTCAGGAGGCAAAGGGGGGTCCAACCCGGTACTAGATGGGTGTACCTAATAAACTGTCTATTGAGTGTATGTACCCACAATAACTCCCCAACTGGTTATGACTACCCTATACTCACTAACTGCCCTATTATACCCACTCCAAAACTCATGGGGTTACCCCACCATAACTAACCGACTGTACCTGCCCACCGCACTAAATGTGTTTCACTACCATAAAATGTGTTTCAACAACTGCAGAAACACAAAGATTATCCATAAACTTTACCTTTTCTATTTTATACTGCATATTTTGTTACTGTAAGGCATGGCAGCACCACTTCACTAGGTCAAATTCCTGGTACTTGTAAAATGTACATGGCGAATAAAGGTGATTCTAATTCTTTCCTCTCCAGGATGGGATGCAGCTGGTGTTGGAGAAGCCTGAGACAGAGTCGGTGGTCAAGGAGAAGCTCTCAGCCCTCCAGAAGATGTGGGAAGTGTTGGAGTCCACCACCCAGACCAAAGCCCAGTGCCTGTTTGACGCCAACAAGGCCGAGCTGTTAACACAGAGCTGTGCTGACTTGGACAAGTGGCTGGGTGGCCTGGAGGGCCAGATTCAATCGGATGACTATGGCAAAGACCTGACCAGCGTCAACATCCTGCTCAAGAAGCAGCAGGTACTGTACATGGTGGAGCATGCGTCGTTGTAATCAAATTGATAAATCATGTTGGCATTAATAAAATAATAATGCCAAATATTAATACTAATAATAATTGAAATAAGTTGGCTTTAATTGGTTTTAAACAATACAAAATGTATGGCATCAATTGGTCTGATCTGAAAATCTTGGATACGAAACCATGGATGTGGACTTAGTGGCCTGGGCAACGCCAAGAACATCATCTAGGGGAAACATAGTGTTCAAAATGTTCTCCCCCCTCTCCCTGGTGGCCCCTAGATATTGGAGAACCAGGTGGAGGTCCGTCAGAGGGAGGTGGTGCAGCTGCAGAGCCAGGCACTGGTCCTCAGCCAGGAAGGGAATGTCACAGAGGAGGTGGATTGCCAGAGACAGATGGTGGAGCACAAGTTCAAAGAGCTGCTCGACCCGCTGAGGAAGAGAAAGAACTTCCTGGTGGCCTCCCGCGAGATCCACCAGTTCAACCGCGACGTGGAGGACGAGATAGTAAGTTGACAGTTGATTGAGCTGCCTCCTGGGGGCGTACTGTGTGTGTGTTTGTTTGTTTGTGTGTTTTTGGTTTTCCAATAGTAAAACAAGGAAAATTCAGACAAGTGGAGACATTTTGGTTTTCAGGGGAAATGTAAAGAGAGCCTGTGACGCAACTTTGGGACGTTAACAAGGCGACACTCCATCTTAACTCCCCCACATTTACTGGATTGGTTGAACGGTACAGAAGGGAATCTCCCTCAACAAATGTCTTTGTTCTCGTCAAGACCAGTATGTAGGGCATCTAGTTTCAGGCATTTTTTTTAGGTTAAGGTTAGGTTAGGGAAAATAGGATTTTGAATGGGATTCAATTGTTTGGTCTCCACAAGGATAGTAAAACAAACGTTTGTGTGTGGGCATGCATGCACATGTTCTACTGAGGCTTTATTTGTTCTGGTATTTTCATTCAATGCACTTAATAATCTATTTGGCTTGTCCATTTTAGCTTTGGGTCGAAGAGAGGATGCCAATTGCAACCTCCACAGAGCATGGTCACAACCTACAGACCGTTCAACTGCTTATCAAGAAAAATCAGGTATGTGTATTTTTCTCATGTACTGAACATGTCTGTCACGCCCTGTCCATAGAGAGCTTTTTCATTCTCTATTTTGGTTAGGTCGGGGTGTGACTAGGGTGGGTAATCTAGGTTGTTTATTTCTATGTTGGCCTGGTATGGTTCCCAATCAGAGGCAGCTGTTTATTGTTGTCTCTGATTGGGTATCATATTTAGTCAGCCATTCCCCACTGTGTTTTGTGGGATCTTGTTTATGTGCAGTTACCTGTGAGCACTTCATTTACGTCACATTTCGTTTGTTCTTTATTGTTTTTGTGCGTTTCATTCAATAAACATGTGGAACCCATATCACGCTGTGCTTTGGTCCGAATGTTATTACGACGATCGTGACAATGTCACTTTACAAGGAAGTCACACTTAGGCCCAAAATAAGCACCATTCTATTGTTGTGAATACGTTTATGCACTGATTTATAAGCAAAATTATAATTGCTAGTGTCAGTGTTTAGGGCTGTGTTGTTCATTAAATTTTGTCAGCCAGTGATTGTCAAGCAAATAACTGCTGGTCTCACTGGTAATTGCCTGGTAATTAGCATAAACACGTTTAGCATCTCCTGGCTTCCAGGCATAGCCTACAAGCCACTGATGCAGACCTTTTGGAACATCTACATTTTATAAAGTCTAATAAATCCATTTAATATAGCCTACACCATCACAATAAATCCATTATGTATTTTAGACACGTCTAAAGAAACATGATATAAAGAAAATGTAGTCTATTTCAGAAGAACAGAATAGCATACTCTCAGTTGTTCTTATGTTAGGCCCTGATATGGCTATGGCTGTGGGCTACACTAGTTAATTTAGCAGACACGATTTACTTACAATTCCGTGACATTATTTTACAGTATGAGGAATACAATTGAAAAAGTGGCAGTTGTGCCCCTGGGCTGAATATAATAGGCGATTTATAATTCCCTTCTCCCGGCTGCCGAGCTCTGTAGCACCTCTCACTCACATGGGTCTCTCAGATGTAGCCAATGCCCATCACGTGATTGGGTCCTTCTCAGGCAAGACGTAGGCTACAAGTGAATGATGACAGACGGTGACACAACTGTGAATTCCGAGGCGCATATTGAATATGTCCACATTTAGCCTGCTTTTTGTCAGCCAACGAGATGACTAGGCCTAACGAACAGCAAAAGCACTAGCCTATGTCAATCTACTATAGCCTATGTCAATCTACTATCCCCCATAGTACAAAAGTTGATCTATTCTATTGGTCAACTTGTCCTTCTGTGCAATAAATAAATATTCCTAACATAGTCTGGGAGAGTTGTGGGATGCGATAGATCCCAACCTAATACAACCACTCGCATCAACAAAACTTTTAAAAGCAATGAGGCTGATCATTTTGGTGATAAGGTGGCTGGATAGTGCCTGCCTAGATCTGTTATCCTATTCCTACCAAGTTATTTAAACAAATATATTGAATGATATCATACATAGCAAAGACTATCACTGTCTTATTGAGTTTTAATTGAGATATAGGCTACGACAGATTTGTGTCCTCTCCAGGGGGTGTACAGTACAGAAATAGGGCTCCTGCCCTTTGAGCCGTTCAGGCAAGGCTTACTTACTTACTTGAAGTGTATCTACTGTATTGTGCTCTTGGTTTTGTGTATCTAGTATTTTAATGTATTGCTAACATTACAAAATTAATTTCCATGGAAATGTGCAATAAAAGTATTGTATCCCCTTCTCAGACTTTGCAGAAGGAGATTCAGGGACACCAGCCCCGCTTCGATGACATTTTCGAGCGGAGCGAGAGCCTTCTGATGGAGGACAGCCTTGCCGTGGAGGCCATTCGCCAGCACCTGGCCGACCTGCAACAGCTGTGGGGTCTGATGATTGAGGAGACAGAGAAGCGTCACGCCCGACTGGAGCAGTCCCACAACGCCCAAAAGTACTACTTTGATGCCGCCGAGGCTGAGGCCTGGATGAGCGAGCAGGAGTTGTACATGATGTCGGAGGAGAAGGCCAAGGTACTAGGGTGTTATTTGAAAATAAAGGAGAGCCGCACACTCTAGGAGCTCAGATGCAAAAATGTAATATCCAACGTTTTCGACAGCAAAGCTGTCTTCATCAGGGTATAATCACAAACACTGCGGGATGACTCGTTTATATAGTGTCAAAAGACACACAGGTGTCTGTAATCATGGCCAAAAGTGGCCTAATATCATTGGTTAATTCTCAAATATTAAAATGGCATAAAAAGAACAGCATACAAAAAACAGCATACAAAAAACAAATGGATAGCATACGATCATAGATTCATTTTAGACTACACAAGCTTACAAACAATTACAATGGAAAAGTCACAATAATCACAAGAATGGCTTCAGATCAAAGTCTACGTTGAGACCGAAGGTAGCAAGGGTCTTTAAGTTAAAGATCCAGGCAGCCTCTCGTTTTAACAATAAATCATCAAGGTCACCCCCTCTCCTAGGGAGGTTGACATGTTCGATGCCAATATAACGCAGAGACGAAATCGAGTGGCCTGCCTCCAAAAAGTGGGCCGCAACTGGGTAAGTCAAGTTTTTGCACCTAATGGTGCTACGATGCTCTGAGATACGTACTTTTAATTTGCGCTTTGTTTTACCCACATCATTTTTACCACAAGGACAAGTTATAAGATAAATAACTGCCTTTGATTGGGATCGATTTCCCTGTTTGTGGGTGTTTGAAGGATCTGCATTTATAAGTGCCATTGCATTGAGCACAGCCATTACACTTGTAATTTCCATCCAGTAGGGGCGCAAATAGACGTTGTTCTGTAATATCTTGGGGTGGTAAATCAGAGTGTACCAATTGGTCTCTGAGATTTCTGCCCCGCAAGAATACGACCAAGGGAAGGTCCGAAAACACATTACCGAGACTGTCATCGGATTTTAGAATGTGCCAATGTTTGTGAACGATTCCCTTAATTTGTTCAGAGAGCTTTGAATAGCGGGTAGTTAGAATGCAAGAATGCGTCTTTTTGCGAGACTGCCCTTGAAAAAGGTCATGTTTTGTTTTGAATTTTCTCAATGGCAATATTAATCAGATAATTTTTGTACCCCCTCTCCTTGAACTTTCCTTGCGTCTCAGCCATATTTCTGTCGAAATCTGATAGTTTTTTGCTAATTCTTTTGATTCGACAGAATTGGCTGTAGGGCAAACTATTTTTCAAGGGAAGTGGGTGACAACTATCAGCCCTCAACAAACTGTTACGATCAGTAGGTTTCCTGTAAAGATTAGTGTATAGAACATTATTTTCACACAAGATCAGAAGATCAAGAAAATTGATTTGACGTTTATCAGATTGCATAGTAAATCCCAAATGTTCAGAACAGGAGTTAAGAAAAGCATGGAATGCCTTGGTGTTATTGACAGTGTTTTGGTGCTGTACAAATAATATTTTTGCCATGGGTGTGCCCTATTGTGAGGAATTTTGTCTGTGTGTGTCTGTATTGATAATGTTGCTTCTAACATAGAATTCCCAAAAGTGCTAAAAACAAGTGTCTTTCCCTCTTAGGATGAGCAGAGCTCTGTAGCCATGCTGAAGAAGCACCAGATTGTGGAACAGTCGGTGGAGGACTACGCTGAGACAGTCCATCAGCTCTCCAAGACCAGCAGAGGCCTGACAGCTGCAGGACATCCAGAGAGGTCAGTGAGAGAGCCCAGAGTGAAGCCATTGAAGTAGAATGTCACTTATTGCCACCCGTCAAGGAACGTTGACCTGAATATGAATGTCCGATCTAGAAACAGTATTTCTATGAGTGGAGCATTCAGTAGACCAGAGTGTGGTGTGTATGCATATTTTTGTTTCATCTTAACCCTAACAGACCTGATTTCACTAACGAAAGCCTTGATTTTTTGCAAAAAACAAAAAAGATTACTCTTGATAAACCCATCCACTGATCATTGAAGTCTTGATTTCTGTTTGTGTGGGCAGTGAGAGGATAGGCATGCGTCAGTCTCAGGTGGACAAGCTCTATGCCGGCATGAAGGACCTGTCTGAGGAGAGGCGGGGCAAACTGGATGAGAGGTTCCGCCTGTTCCAGCTCAACCGCGAGGTTGACGACTTGGAGCAGTGGATTGCCGAGCGGGAGGTGGTGGCCGGATCTCACGAGCTGGGACAGGACTACGAGCATGTCACTGTAAGCTACGTCACCTGACTTCAAACCCTACCCTTTCACTCCTGGTGCTGTCAGGGAGGAAAAACTGTCTGCAGTCCAGATCATCTAAAAAGCAGCACATTGCACAAATGTACCAATAATTGAATGCTGCATTGCAGTTGGGTATCATATCTCAATATCATATTGATATGGTTGACATGTTTAACACTTATCCAGGTGTTGTGTGCTTTGGTGTGTGACTGCTTTGCAAACAGTCTGTAACACGGCCGTAGACTGATTTCAGTACTGCCCATTTGATACCACCATTACCTTTTAGTAGGTAAGACAGGGCAGTACAATGTATATTTGTGTTAAAGGTCCTCATTCTCCTCCTCTCCATCCATCTATCCATCCACAGATGCTCCAGGAGCGCTTCCGGGAGTTTGCCCGCGACACAGGCAACATCGGCCAGGAGCGTGTGGATGCCTTCAACCGCCTGTCCGACGAGCTGATTAATGCGGGCCACGCAGATGCCGCCACGGTGGCTGAGTGGAAGGACGGCCTCAACGAGGCCTGGGCTGACCTGCTGGAGCTCATCGACACGCGCACGCAGATCCTGGCCGCCTCCTACGAGCTACACAAGTTCTACCACGACGCCAAGGAGATCCTGGGCCGCATCCTGGACAAACACAAGAAGCTTCCCGAGGAGTTGGGACGTGACCAGAACACGGTGGAGACATTGCAGCGGATGCACACCACCTTCGAGCATGACATCCAGGCCCTGGGAACACAGGTAGATATAGCTAATATCTCCCTGTAGCTCACTTCACCAGATCACTGCACTGCGGAAAATGAAATCTCATGTTATTATTAGTAGTGGGCACCAATATCGATCATTCAATGTAATATTGATATTGATAACCTACACTATTATGTAAAATAGGAAACATGACTGTTCTTGCAGACACAAAACCCTCTCACAGGCTCTCAACTTAGCATACAGTGCATTCGGAAAGTATTCGGACCCCTTGACTTTTTCCACATTTTGTTACGTTACAGTCTTATTCTAAAATGGATTAAATATTTTTTTTCCCTCATCAATCTACACACAATGCCCCATAATGACAAAGCAAAAACTGGTTTTTAGAAAATAGAAATATTACATTTTATATAAGTATTCAGACCCTTGACTCAGTCCTTTGTTGAAGCACCTTTGGCAGCGATTACAGCCTCGTGTCTTCTTGGGTATGGCGCTGCAGGCTAGGCACACCTGTATTTAGGGGGTTTCTCCTATTCTGCTCTGCAAATCCTCTCAAGCTCTGTCAGGTTGGATGGGGAGCATTGCTGCACAGCTATTTTCAGGTCTCTCCAGAGATGTTCGATCGGGTTCAAGTCCGGGCTCTGGCTGGACCACTCAAAAGCACATTCAGAGACTCGTCCCGAAGCCACTCCTGTGCTGTCGTAGTTGTGTGCTTAGGGTCATTGTCCTGTTGGAAGGTGAACCTTCGCCCAGTCTGAGGTCCTGAGCGCTCTGGAACAGGTTTTCATCAAGGATCTCTCTGTACTTTGCTCCGTTCAGCGTTCCCTTGATCCTGACTAGTCTCCCAGTCCCTGCCACTGAAAAACATCCCCACAGCATGATGCTGCCACCACCATGCTTCACTGTAGGGATGGTGCCAGGTTTCCTCCAGACGTGACACTTGGCATTCAGGCCAAAGACTTCAATCTTATTTTCATCAGATCAGAGAATCTTGTTTCTCATGGTCTGAGAGTCTTTAGGTGCCTTTTGGCAAACTCCAAGCGGGCTGTCATGTTCCTTTTACTGAGGAGTGACTTCCGTCTGGCCACTCTACCATAAAGGCTTGATTGGTGGAGTGCTGCAGAGATGGTTGTCCTTCTGAAAGCTTCTCCCATCTTCATAGAGGAACTCTGGAGCTCTGTCAGAGTGACCATCGAGTTCTTGGTCACCTCCCTGACCAAGGCTCTTCTCCCCCGATTGCTCAGTTTGACCGGGCGGCCAGCTCTAGGAAGAGTCTTGGTGGTTATAAACTTCTTCCATTTAAGAATGATGGAGGCCACTGTGTTCAATTCTACAGACATTTTTTGGTACCCTTCCCCATATCTGTGCCTCGACACAATCCTGTCTTGGAGCTCTAAGAACAATTTGTTTGATCTCATGGCTTGGTTTTTGCTCTGACATGCACTGTCAACTGTGGGACCTTATAAAGACAGTTCTGTGCCTTTCCAAATCATGTCCCATCAAATGAATTTTTCACAGGTGGATTCCAATCAAGTTATAGAAACATTTCAAGGATGATCAATGGAAACAGGGTGCACCTGAGCTCAATTTTGAGTCTCATAGCAAAGGGTCTGAATACTTATGTAAATAAAGTGTTTCTGTTTTTTGTTTTTAATAAATTTGCAAACATTTCTAGAAACCTGTTTTTGCTTTGTCATTATCAGGTATTGTGTGTAGATTGAGGTAAATGTATTGAATCCATTTTAGAATAAGGCTGTAACGTAACGAAATGTGGAAAAAGTCAAAGGGTCTGAATACTTTCAGAATGCGCTGTACTTAACTGCCTGCTGATGGGTCAACAACTGGCTTCCCATTGTATTCAAACTGGCCCCCAGATGGCAATCCAAATAGGCAATCCCAATAGGCAATAAGAAAGCAGTTGTCTGAGCTTCACAAAGCCATGGAAATGAACAGAAAATGAAACAATCACACAATGTTATTCATAAAACCGCTATGATATCGGTATCGGTTATAATTTTTTTTTACCAATATCAATATAGATTTTCCATATCGATGCACATCACTAGTAATTATTAACCTGTTAAATACACATAGCCTGTAATTTCATGTTAATACCAGGCAGCAAAAGGTAGTGTAATTGTAGAATAAAATGCATTAAAGCGACTTGTGCTTGGACCTTCAGGTGAGGCAGCTGCAGGAGGATGCCGTCCGCCTCCAGTCGGCCTACGCCGGCGACAAGGCAGACGACATCCAGCGGAGGGAGAGCGAGGTGCTGGAGGCCTGGAATACCCTGCTGGAGGCCTGCGATATCCGCAGAGTCCACCTCCTGGACACGGGCGACAAATTCCGCTTCTTCAGCATGGTGCGCGACCTCATGCTGTGGATGGAGGACGTCATCCGTCTCATCGAAGCCCAGGAGAATCCAAGGTATATTATTATTGTACTTAGCTAGGTGGGGGTCAGTTCAATTTCAATTCAGTCAATTCAGGAGGTAAACTGAAATTCCTATTCCAATCTTAGGTTTGTAAACTGAAATTCCTATTCCAATCTTAGGTTTGTATACTGATATCCTGATCTGTGTGTGTGTGTGTGTGTGTGTGTGTGTGTGTGTGTGTGTGTGTGTGTGTGTGTGTGTGTGTGTGTGTGTGTGTGTGTGTGTGTGTGTGTGTGTGTGTGTGTGTGTGCCTGTCTGCGTGCATGCGCATTTTTTTTCTCTGCACAGGGACGTGTCCTCCGTGGAGTTGTTGATGAACAACCACCAGGGTATCAAGGCTGAGATCGACGCCCGCAATGACAGCTTCACCGCCTGCATTGAGTTGGGCAAGTCTCTGCTAGCCAGAAAGCACTATGCATCAGAGGAGGTACGTTCCATTGCCGAACCAATGCTATGCTACTGCAGGGCAGCTCATGAGCCATTTGAGGACCACTGCTCTTTCTCAAAGAAATGGTCCATTTGGGTGAATTAATTTGACAGGCCGATGTTATTGGGTGGTTCCACCAATTTGGTGCCTTTTGAGATGTGTAAATTGGTGAAAATAAACTTTTGATTTCACCTAATTTTAACATTGTGTCATAAAGAGTACATGTTCAACTTAATAAAAAACATATTTTTACATCTCAAGAGGTTAAATGAAAAAAACTACAATAGTAAGTGCCTATTAACTGCCAAATAAAGTAACAGTGTTGACCAGAACATGGTTGACTATAAATCCCAGGGGAAATTGGGATTAAATGACAGGGGAAATTGAAGCTTGTTATATGCAACAGGGAGGTGCAATTGAATGCAGGTTTCATAAAAAATATTTAACATGATTGACATGTTATGCTCGACCCACTCAGATTCTCACCACAAAACACCAGAACATGCCCTAAAAGAGTAGATCCATCTCACCTGCTTTTACAGTATGATTTGACTGTTCAGATGTTTAATGTTTCTTTTGATTTGTATTTTTTTTAAGGAACAGTTTCGCCATATTAAAACGAGAGTTCAGTTCACATAACAGGGTTGACCTTCAAATGAGGGACAGGTTGTTTTTTACCTTAAAATGAATCACTAATCATATTAAATAAATAATCATCTTCAGAAATGGCTTTGTCAAAAAAAACTAATAACTAGGGCTTTACAATGATGGTGAAAACCTGGAGAAATGTTGGGGTGAAGTGGGTTCCTGGAAGTCACAGAGGGTGCAATGAGGGACGTCAAAGTTCTGAATCTTCGCACTTTAGCACGTCTTTATTGATATAAAAATCTGATTTATTAAAGGGCACCATTTCTTCTTAAAATATCAAAGGCACTCATTTTGTGGATTGACCATACTGCATCGTAGCCTCTTCAGGTTTTAGTGTATTGCATTGTTTGTATGTGATGATACCCAATGTTAAAAGATAATAACTTGCTGCTCTGTCCTCTGTTTAGATCAAAGATAAATTACTACAGCTGATGGACAGGAGGAAAGACATGATTGACAAGTGGGAGGACCGACGGGAGTGGTTAAGACTAAGTAAGGATTTTTGTTCATACTTTCCCACATGCTATTGGATGGAATCTTGTCACTACTGGGCACCAAACTGATTCAATCAACATTGTTACAACATAATTTGTCAATGTATTATGACATGCAATTAATCATATTAATTTATCACTTATCGTAAGAGTAGGGGTGTTAACCCCGGTGTCCTGGCTAAATTCCCAATCTGGCCCTCAACCATCACGGTCACCTAATAATCCCCAGTTTACAATTGGCTCATTCATCCCCCTCCTCTCCCCTGTAACTATTCCCCAGGTCGTTGCTGCAAATGAGAACGTGTTCTCAGTCAACTTACCTGGTAAAATAACGGAAAAATAAATAAAAAATATGTATTAACCCTAGATGACTGACAGGGCACTGTTTTGAAGCCACCGAGCAGCCATTTTGGTACCTCCTCCCTCCATTTAAAAAAATATTTTAGCTATATAAATCACATTTTGTATGTCTATATTCATTTTTGACAAGTCTATTCTATTACAGACACCTTAATGCTTACTTAAAAAATATATTTTCTGAACTGAACATGAAAGAGAAAATAAAAATATATATATAAATATATTACTTAAAAACATTTTGGGGGTAGAGTACTAATGTTACTGTCCCCATAACAAAGACATACTTAAATACATGTTTTTTGTCCTAGAAATGTTTTATTGAAATACTGTAGACTTCCATTCATTCCTATGGAGGCCAATGGCTTCAAAGCCTCACATTGGCCATTACATAGCAAAACCAATCCAGGGTTTATACACATCATTGCATGTGGTGAGGGTGAGGGTAGGTAACAACATCTCCACCCCGCTGATCGTCAACACTGGGGCCCCACAAGGTTGCGTTCTGAGCCCTCTCCTGTACTCCCTGTTCACCCACGACTATGTGGCCATGCACACCTCCAACTCAATCATCAAGCTTGCAGACGACACTACAGTGGTAGGCTTGATTACCAACAACGACTAGACGGCCTACAGGGAGGTGATGGCCCTTGGAGTGTGGTGTCAGGAAAATAACCTTACACTCAACATCAACAAAACAAAGGAGATGATCGTGGACTTCAGGAAACAGCAGAGGGAGCACCCCCCTATCCTCATCGACGGGACAGTAGTGGAGAGGGTAGTAAGTTCCTCGGCGTACACACCACGGACAAACTGAATTGGTACACCGACACAGACTGCGTGGTGAAGAAGGTGCAGCAGCGCCTCTTCAACCTCAGGAGGCTGAAGAAATTCGGCTTGTCACCAAAAGCACACACACTTTTACAGATGCACAATCGAGAGCATCCTGTCGGGCTGTATCACCGCCTGGTACGGCAACTGCTCCACCCACAACCGTAAGGCTCTCCAGAGGGTAGTGAGGTCTGCACAACGCATCACCGGGGGCAAACTATCTGCCCTCCAGAACACCTATACCACCCGATGTCACAGGAAGGCCATAAAGATCATCAAGGACAACAACCACCCGAGCCACTGCCTGTTCACCCCGCTATCATCCAGAAGGCGAGGTCAGTACAGGTGCATCAAAGCAGGGACCGAGAGACTGAAAAGCAGCTTCTATCTCAAGGCCATCAGACTGTTAAACAGCAACCACTAACATTGAGTGGCTGCTGCCAACATACTGACTCAACTCCAGCCACTTTAATAATGGAAAAATGTATGTAAAAAATGTATCAGTAGCCACTTTAAACAATGCCACTTAATATAATGTTTACATGCCCTACATTACTCATCTCATATATATATACTGTACTCTATACCATCTACTGCATCTTGCCATCTTTATGTAATACATGTATCACTAGCCACTTTAAACAATGCCACTTTTATATGTTTACATACCCTACATTACTCATCTCATATGTATATACTGTACTCAATCAAGTTTATTTTATATAGCCCTTCGTACATCAGCTAATATCTCGAAGTGCTGTACAAAAAACCCAGCCTAAAACCCCAAACAGCAAGCAATGCAGGTGTAGAAGCACGGTGGCTAGGAAAAACTCCCTAGAAAGGCCAAAACCTAGGAAGAAACCTAGAGAGGAACCAGGCTATGAGGGGTGGCCAGTACTCAATACCATCTACTGCATCTTGCCTATGCCGTTCTGTACCATCACTCATTCATATATTTCTATGTACATATTCTTCATCCCTTTACACTTGTGTGTGTATAAGGTAGTTGCTGTGAAATTGTTAGGTTAGATTACTCGTTGGTTATTACTGCATTGTCGGAACTAGATGCACAAGCATTTCGCTACACTCGCATTAACATCTGCTAACCATGTGTATGTGACAAATATAATTTGATTTGATTTGGAATCTATGTATAAAATACCTAGTGGCCGGGGACTCTAATGCAGGGAAACTTAAATCAGTTTTACCTCATTTCTATCAGCATGTTAAATGTGCAACCAGAGGGAAAAAAATTCTAGATCACCTTTACTCCACACACAGAGACGCTTACAAAGCTCTCCCTCGCCCTTCATTTGGCAAATCTGACCATAATGCTGTCCTCCTGATTCCTGCTTACAAGCAAAAATTAAAGCAGGAAGCACTAGTGACTAGGTCTATAAAGAAAGTGGTCAGATGAAGCAGATGCTAAATTACAGGACTGTTTTGCTTGCACAGACTGGAATATTTAATTTACCACAGTTGGACTCCAATCAAGTTGTAGAAACATGATCAATGGAAACAGGATGCACCTGAGCTAATTTTCGAGTCTCAGCAAATGGTCTGAATACTTATGTAAATAAGGTATTTGTTTTATTTTTCATACATTTACAAAAAAATCGAAAAACCTGTTTTTGCTTTGTCATTATGGGGTATTATGTGTAGATTGATGAGGGGAAGAAAAAAATATTTTACCGATTTTAGAATAAGGCTGTAACGTAACAAAAAGTATTCAAGGGGTCTGAAAACTTTCCGAATGCATTGTATGTTTAACAAATTCGTAGCATATTGTATGTTTTGCAAATTCATAACATACTGTATGAATTGCAATTCATAACATATTGTACGTTTTGCAAATTCGTAACATATAATATGTTTTGCAAATTCGTAATATATTGTACAAATTGCAATTCATAACATATCATAGAAATTGTCATTTGTAACATATATGAAATTGATGATGCAAATCAACAAATTAATACATACCACATGAAATATTATACTAAATGGATTGTCTCGGATTTACATACAGAATAATACGAAATGCTCTGAGACCATGTTGGCTCTGCTGATAACTAATGCTTGTGGGCTAAAGTGAGTGTTTCTGTTTTGGGAGGGTGGATATTAGTCATGAGTGCTCAGGTTACCTGTTCCCCCATGGCAGAGGCCATAAGTTAGCTACAACATTGTAAGGAAACAATTTCAGTTGGGCCTTCTCTCCTCCAGTTTTCCCTGCTGACTTTCTTCTCTTTGCTCTGCATGGTCTAGTTTTGGAAGTCCACCAGTTTGGGAGGGATGCAGGGGTGGCAGAGGCGTGGCTACTGGGACAGGAACCATACCTGTTTGGCCGGGAGTTGGGGCAGAGCGTGGACGAAGTGGAGAAACTGATCAAGAGGCACGAGGCATTCGAGAAGTCAGCCGCTACTTGGGAGGAGCGCTTCTCAGCGCTGGAGAGGTTGACTACGGTGAGTGTTTTGGCGGGTTGCAATTTTTCTGTCACGTGTCACGAATGTTTATGATAAAATTATTCTTAGACATTAGTCTTACTCATAGACAGTTACTTTTTCAGTTCTATTCCAGTGGGTATTTGTAATGTTCATAAAACATTGTTTAGTGAACAGCTATCTTGTGCTAGTCAATTATTTAAGTTCACATACTAACATTGACACCTAGTGTTAACTGCATGTCATTACAGTATTTACCCAATATTTCATGAAAAATTTGGTAGTAATAATATAATACAAAGTTCAAAGAATTCAACATAATTGGTACAACGTTTTGCATGTTCCAATGAATCCCAAAGAAACTACAATGTAATTAAATGAGCTACCATTTTTCACGTCTTAAGTCCCAAGTAAATAGCAAACTTTAAAATTGATGTGTGACCCATCACTCTTTGAAGGTGGCATTGCCAAATTTACTCAGATAAAGGTGGTAAAATGAGACTGAGGTTCCGTTGTGTCTTGTTCTTCCAGTTGGAGTTATTGGAAGTGAGAAGACAGCAAGAGGAAGAAGAGAGAAGGAGAAAACCCCCTTCGCCGGAGCCTTTACCGGTGCAGGACTCACCACTGCAGAGGTAAGTGTAACGGTTAGGGCTGTTGCGGTGACCATATTCCCTCCACACCGGCGGTCACGAGTCATGAATGCAGCAAATTCCACGTGACCATTTTGTCACGGTAAGCTCTGATGCTGCTTATGATCATTAGTAGCCTACCAAACTTGCTAACTGCCTTTTACTCAGCACTCTATTGTCCCTGTAATCACGCTGACATCAATGCAAATGTCTTCGAAAATCTAATCAAACACTTCATGAGAGCCCATGAGCTCATGTTGAGCAACATTTCTATAGCCTTTGCATTTTCGCCAAAAAACAGAGTGATGGCCTCTACTAAAAAGAGGAGGATCCCATCAGCTTTACATAGGCTAGGCCTACTATATTTAATTCTCAACATTCCTAATATTAACCACATTGTTTATCTTTTCAACAGGAGTATAGCCTACCTGGCTGGCATGAAAATGAACCAAGGGAAAAGCGTCCTCCATTTGTTATTTAAGTGCATAGATGACTTGTATTTTTTCCCGCTGCCCCTGTTTCGAGACAGGTGCATGATAATGGTCCATTCTATATTTAAAAAAAATCACACATATATTATTTAGTACAGTTGAAGTCGGAAGTTTACATACACCTTAGCCAAATACATTTAAACTCAGTTTTTCACAATTCCTGAAATTTTATCCTAGTAAAAATTCCCTGTCTTAGGTCAATTACGATCACCACTTTATTTTAAGAATGTGAAATGTCAGAATAATAGTAGAGAGAATTAATTATTTCAGCTTTTATTTATTTCATCACATTCCCAGTGGGTCATAAGTTTACATACACTCAATTCGTATTTGGTAGCATTACCTTTAAATTGTTTAATTTGGGTCAAACGTTTTGGGTAGCCTTCCACAAGCTTCCCACAATAAGGGCTGCATTTTGGCCCATTCCTCCTGACAGGGCTGGTGTTACTGAGTCAGGGTTTAAGACCTCCTTGCTCTCCCACGCTTTTTCAGTTCTGCCCACAAATTCTCTATAGGACTGAGGTCAGGGCTTTGTGATGGCCACTCCAATACCTTGACATTGTTGTCATTAACACTTTTTCAGGCTAGGGTCTATTTTTCTCCACTTCCTGTCTGACTGACGTGCACAAAGTAAACTGCCTGTTACTCAGGCCCAGAAGCCAGGATATGCATATCATTGGTACCATTAGATATAAAACACTTTGAATTTTGTAGAAATGTTAAAATAATGTATATGCATATATACTCCCACACAATAGATATGGGAGTAGAAAATCCAAAGAAAAACCAACCAGATTCTTTTTTTTTTGAGAGCCTATGCTCTTACAATGGAAAGTATAGGGGCATATCCAAATTCAGCTCCCATATTGCAATTCCTATGGCTTCCACTAGATATCAACAGTCTTTGTTCAAGGTTTCAGGCTTGTTTCTTCCCAAACGAGGAAGAAGTACGAGTTTTAGTACTGGGACTCAGAGTTGGAAATCAGTCTGTGCACTCGCGACGAAGAGGACGCGCATCTGTTAATATCGTTTTCCTATTGAACATACTGCTTTCCGTATGAAATATTATAGTTTAATTACATTTTAGGGTACCTGAGGATTATATAGAAATGTATTTTGACTTGTTTTAACAAAGTTTAGCGACAGCTTTTTGGATTCCTTTCTCTGCATGTTGAACGAGTGGATTACTCAAATCGATGGCGCCAACTAAACAGACTTTTTGGGATATAAAGAAGGATTTTATCTAACAAAACGACACTACATGTTGTAGCTGGGACCCTTTGGATCGCAAATAAGAGGAAGATTTAAAAAAGTAAGTGAATATTTCATCGCTATTTGTGATTTTATGAAGCCTGTGCCGGTGGAAAAATATGTTGATGTGGGGCGCCATCCTCAAACAATCGCATGACATGCTTTCGCTGTAAAGCCTATTGTAAAACAGTACAGTTAGATTACAAGAATTTAAGCTTTTAACCGATATAAGACACTTGTATGTACCTAAATGTTTAATATCCATAATTTTTATGATTATTTAATTGAATTGTGCGCACTCCAATTTCACCGGAAGCTGTCAACAGGTGTCCCGCTTGCGGGACAGCCCTGTTTTACCACAACTCTGGAAGGATGCTTGGGGTCATTGTCCATTTGGAAGACACATTTGTGACAAAGCTTTAACTTCCTGACTGATGTCTTGAGATGTTGCTTCAATATATCCACAATTTTCCTCCCTCATGATGCAATCTATTTTGTGAAGTGCACCAGTCCCTCCTTCAGCAAAGCACCCCCACAACATGATGCTGCCACCCCCATGCTTCACGGTTGGGATGGTGTTCTTCGGCTTGCAAGCCTCCCCCTTTTCCCTCCAAACATAACGATGGTCATTATGGCCAAACAGTTCTATTTTTGTTTCATCAGACCAGAGAACATTTCTCCAAAAAGTACCATCTTTGTCCCCATGTGCAGTTGCAAACCGTAATCTGGCTTTTTTATGGCGGTTTTGGAGCAGTGGCTTCTTCCTTGCTGAGCGGCCTTTCAGGTTATGTCGATATAGGACTTGTTTTACTGTGGATATAGATACTTTTGTACCTGTTTCCTCCAGCATCTTCACAAGGTCCTTTGCTGTTGATTTGTACTTTTCGCACCAAAGTACGTTCATCTCTAGGAGGCAGAACGCGTCTCCTCCTGAACGGTATGACGGCTGCGTGGTCCCATGGTGTTTATACTTGCATACTATTGTTTGTACAGATGAACGTGGTACCTTCAGGCATTTGGAAATTGCTCCCAAGGATGAACCAGACTTGTGGAGTACAATTTCTTGTCTGAGGTCTTGGCTGATTTCTTTTGATTTTCCAATGATGTCAAGCAAAGAGGCACTGAGTTTGAAGGTAGGCCTTGAAATACATCCACAGGTACACCTCCAATTTTTTATTTTTTTATTTAACCTTTATTTAACCAGGTAGGCTAGTTGAGAACAACTTCTCATTTACAACTGCGACCTGGCCAAGATAAAGCAAAGCAGTTCGACATATACATTTACATTACATTACATTTAAGTCATTTAGCAGACGCTCTTATCCAGAGCGACTTACAAATTGGTGCATTCACCTTATGATATCCAGTGGAACAACCACTTTACAATAGTGCATCTAACTCTTTTAAGGGGGGGGGGGGGTTAGAAGGATTACTTTATCCTATCCTAGGTATTCCTTAAAGAGGTGGGGTTTCAGGTGTCTCCGGAAGGTGGTGATTGACTCCGCTGACCTGGCGTCGTGAGGGAGTTTGTTCCACCATTGGGGTGCCAGAGATATACAGATATACAACAACACAGAGTTACACATGGAATAAACAAACATACATTCAATAATACAGTAGGAAAAAAAATAAGTATATATACAGTGTGTGCAAATGAGGTAAGATAAGGGAGGTAAGGCAATAAAATAGGCCATAGTGGCAAGGTAATTACAATATAGCAAATAAACACTGGAGTGGTAGATGTGCAGAAGATGAATGTGCAAGTAGAGATACTGGGGTGCAAAGGAGCAAAATAAATAAATAAATACAGTATGGAGATGAGGTAGTTGGATGGGCTATTTACAGAAGGGCTATGTACAGGTGCAATGATCTGTGAGCTGCTCTGACAGCTGGTGTTTGAAGTTAGTGAAGGATATATGAGTCTCCAGCTTCAGCGATTTTTGCAGTTCGTTCCAGTCATTGGCAGCAGAGAACTGGAAGGAAAGGCGGCCAAAGGTTGAATTGGCTTTGGCGGTGACCAGTGAAATATACCTGCTGGAGCTCGTGCTTGCTGGTGGGTGCTGCTATGGTGACCAGTGAATTGAGATAAGGCGGGGCTTTACCTAGCAAAGACTTGTAGATGACCTGGAGTCAGTGGGTTTGGCGACGAGTATGAAGCGAGGGCCAGCCAACGAGAGCATACAGGTGGCAGTGGTGGGTAGTATATGGGGCTTTGGTGACAAAACGGATGGCACTGTGATAGACTACATCCAATTTGTTGAGTAGAGTGTTGGAGGCTATTTTGTAAATTACATCACCGAAGTCGAGGATCGGTAGGATAGTCAGTTTTACGAGGGTATGTTTGGAAGCATGAGTGAAGGATGTTTTGTTGCGAAATAGGAAGCAGATTCTAGATTTAATTTGGGATTGGAGATGCTTAAAATGGGTCTGGAAAGAGAGTTTACAGTCTAACCAGACACCTAGGTATTTGTAGTTGTCCACATATTCTAGGTCAGAACCGTCCAGAGTAGTGATGCTGGATGGGCGGGCAGGTGCTGGCAGCGATCGGTTGAAGAGTATGCATTTAGTTTTACTTGCATTTAAGAGCAGTTGGAGGCCACGGAAGGAGAGTTGTATGGCATTGAAGCTCGTCACTCAGGGAGAAGGGCACAATGCAGCACTCAGGGAGAAGGGCACAATGCAGCACTCAGGGAGAAGGGCACAACGCAGCACTCCGGCCACTGGCCGCAAAAGGCATGGATTTTTTTAGAGTGCATTACGGCCACAAAGGGGATGCCACAGTGAAATCGAGGCATTATCAAGTGTTTGTCAAATTGTGAATGAAAGACTAGTGAAGTGTTTACAGCCTGTGCAAAAAACAAAGCAGAGCTCATGCTACTGTTTTCAAATCATCATTAGTCGCATCATGCAGCCTTACAATGTATTAAACATCAAAACATATAGCACAACGTTTCTAGAACAACTAAAGTTACATTAATAACTCTAAATGAAGCATATAGGAGTACCTATTTCTTTGCTAATCGCTCAATACAGAATAGCCGAATTTGCGCACTCCCTCAAATCGTTTGGAAAAAATATTTCGATTTTATTCAGCTTTGTTCAATTGTGTTCTTCATACTATAAAATAATATAAAATAATGTCACAGAATTCTAAACAAATCTTGTCTGTTAAATGAACAAGTGTAGCCCACAGCCAAGCTGTTTTTTCTCTGTGTTGGTTGGGGCGTGATGGTGACTTGGGTGGGTTATCTAGGTAAATTTGTATGTCTATGGTGGCCTGATATGGTTCCCAATCAGAGGCAGCTGTTTATCGTTGTCTCTGATTGGGGATCATATTTAGGCAGCCATTTTCCTTTTGTGTTTGTGGGATCTTGTCTACATTGAGATGCCTGAGTGCATACCAGTAGCGTCACGTTTCGGTTGTTCTTTATTGTATTGTATTGTATTGTATTGTATTGTATTGTATTGTATTGGCGAGTTTCAGTTTATTAAAATATGTGGAACTCTACTCACGCTGCGCCTTGGTCTCATCCTTATAATGAACGTGACACAAGGACATATCAGAGTATGTTATTCTGTTCTTCTGAAATAGACTACATTTTCTTCATATCATGATTTTTTAGACCTGTCTAAAATAAATAAGGGATTTATTGTGAAGGTGTAGGCTATATTACATGGATTTACTATACTTTTTAAAATGTAGATGTTCTGAAGGTCTGCATTGGTAGGCTATGTGTGAAAGCCAGGATATGAATGGTCAATTACGGTGAGACCAGTTATTTCCTTGACAATCACTGGCTGACGAAATGTTGTAACTGTCACCGCCCTAGTAGCGGTGTTGGTAAAGAAACAGACAAGGGTGTGTTTCCCAAAGTCATCATAGCTAATGTAGTTTGTTACTTATCTCAAAGACCCAGACTCATTCCACTCCCAGACTCATTCCAATCGTAGAATAACAAAGTGCTTCCTTTTACGTATTTCAGTGTTTCCCAAACTCTGTCATGGGGACCCCAAGGGGTGCACATTTTGGTTTTTGTCCAAGCACCACACAGTTGATTGAAATAGTCAACTCATCATTAAGCTTAGATTATTTGAATAATCTGTGTAGTGCTAGGGCAAAGAACCAACATGTGCACTCATCAAACAATTGTGACTCTTTCAAGTAAATCAAGTTAGCTATGAAAATCACCACAGACAAGTTGTTAGGTAGCTCATGGACACTTACTTATCTTCGTTGACTTGCTTCCTGATTATCCCTTTCTACTTTATATTCTCCACAGTGGGGTAGAGAACGGATTGCAGAACGGACTGCCCTCAGACCAAGATTCTCCACAGGTAAGTTACTGCTCCAAAGTTTACCACCAAAAATATGCCAGCTTTTAGGGTCAATAGACTGACTAGGGCCTTACTTCTCAGAGCATTACATTGTTAAATCTCACCTAAGGTGCCTTGTTTGCATCTGAGGTGTTTCCCAGAAAACATAATTGCATTAAAGCTGAAGAATGAAATATTAATATATTGAAATATTTTATGTATGTATAAAAAATATATAAATTCAATTATTTTGGTGTGAAGGCCCATCCATGCCCCTTCAAATTATAATAATAATTCATGTTGGTGCATGACCCCACTGGTGTCAAGGCCACCTCTTATGTAGGTTAATCTGCATTTTGTCCTGCGCTACCCTGTCATTACAGTACTTCTTCAATAACTACTAACGACAAACTAAGACCCAAGTATATGTAGAACAATGAAGCAGCAATTCCTGCTTGTGCATGCCTGTCACATATTTCTAAAACTAAAAGCATTGTATTTGGGACAAATCATTCACTAAACCCTAAACCTCAACTAAATCTTGTAATAAATAATGTGGAAATTTAGCAAGTTGAGGTGACTAAACTGCTTGGAGTAACCTTGGATTGTAAACTGTCATTGTCAAAACATATTGATACAACAGTAGCTAAGATGGGGAGAAGTCTGTCCATAATAAAGCGCTACTGCTCTACCTTCTTAACAGCACTATCAACAAGGCAGGTCCTACTGGCCCTAGTTTTGTCGTACCTGGACTACTGTTCAGTCGTGTGGTCCGGTGCCACAAAAAGGGACTTAAAAAAATTGCAATTGGCTCAAAACAGGGCAGCACGGCTGGCCCTTGGATGTACACAGAGAGCTCACATCAATAATATGCTTGTCAATCTCTCCTGGCTCAAAGAGGAGGAGAGATTGACTTCATCATTACTTGTATTTATAAGAGGTATTGACATTTTGAATGCACCAAGCTGTCTGTTTGAACTACTGGCACACAGCTCGGACACCCATGCATACCCCACAAGACATGCCACAAGAGGTCTCTTCACAGTCCCCAAGTCCAAAACAGACTATGGGAGGTGCACAGTACTAAATAGAGCCATGACTACATGGAACTCTATTCCACATCAAGTAACTGATGCAAGCAGTACAATTTGATTTAAAAAACAGATAAAAATACACCTTATGGAACAGTGGGGACTGTGAAGCAACACAAACATATACAGAGACACATGCATACACATGATAACATACACACTATACACACACGTACACATCAATTTTGTATTGTAGATATGTGGTAGTGGTGGAGTAGGGGCCTGAGGGCACACAGTGTGTTGTGAAATCTGTGAATGTATTGTAATGTTTTTCAAATTGTATAACTGCCTTCATTTTGCTGGACCCCAGGAAGAGATAATGGGGATCCATAATAAATACAAATACAAATAGACAGCATTGGTATGGTGCTACAGTGCAGCCTAGGGTTCAAATACTATTTAGGGTAATTTAATTACTTTCAAAGACATTCCAAAGTAAATTATGTATTATTTTTAATTTTTACTACAAATAGTTCATTATTGGAATGTATTAGGAAATACAATTGGAATGTATTTTAAAACTCAAATACACTTCCATGCATGTAACCCAGGCATTTTATTACATTTCAGGAGAAGACCCAGATGCAGACAGTGTCGAAGTAACAAAAGTATATTACTAGAACAGGGGGCAGGCAAAACGACAAGTCAAGGGCAGGCAGAGGTCAGTAATCCAGATCAGAGTCCATCAAGTACAGAACGGCAGGTAGTCTCAAGGTCAGGGTATGCAGAGGTCAATAATCCAGGAGGGTGTGACCAGTTACAGAATGGCAGACAGGCTCAGGGTCAGGGTAGGCAGAATGGTCAAAACTGGGGAAACTAGAAAACAGGAACTAGAAAAAGACAGGAGCAAGAGGAAAAACACTGGTAGGCTTGACAAACAAAACAAACTGGCAACAGACAGAACACAGGTATAAGTACACTGGGGAAGATGGGCGACACCTGGAGGGGGGGTGGAAACAAGCACAGAGACATGTGAAACAGACCACGGTGTGACAGTACATCCTGGACTGTACTGTGTGACAGTCCAGGATGTCCCTAGCGGGGACCCAGCACCTCTACTCCGGGCCATAACCCTCCCAGTCAACCAGGTACTGGAATCCCCTGCCCCGCTGTCGAACCTTCAGGAGGCGCCTCCCCGTGTACACCGGTTGGCCATCGATAAGAGGGGTGGGCCTAGAAACAGGAGACAAAGGGCTGTGAGAGGACAGGCTGGCCGGCAACCCAATGAGTGTGGTCAGACTACCCTTCCTCTGCAGGCTCATCCTGACATGACCCTCCAGCATGACAATGCCACCAGCTGTACTGCTCGTTCTGTGCGTGATTTCCTACAAGACAGGAATGTCAGTGTTCTGCAATGGCCAGCGAAGAGCCCGGATCTCAATACCATTGAGCACATCTGGGACGTGTTGGATCGGAGGGTGAGGGCTAGGGCCATTCCCCCCAGAAATGTCCGGGAACTTGCAGGTGCCTTGGTGGAAGAGTGGGGTAACATCTCACAGCAAGAACTGTCAAATCGGGTGCAGTCCATGAAGAGGAGATGTACTGCAGTACTTAATGCAGCTGGTGGCCACACCAGATACTGACTGTTACTTTTGATTTTGACCCCCCCCCCTTTGTTCAGGGACACATTATTCCATTTCTGTTAGTCACATGTTATGGTCATACAAATATTTACATGTTAAATTTGCTGAAAATAAACGCAGTTCACAGTGAGAGGAGATTTCTTTTTTGCAGAGTTTAGTACTTTAAAGTATTTTTACTTAATTAAGTACTTTACACCACTGATCAGGTTAGCTACATCAGGTGATAATGCCTATTGCTAATAATATGGACCAATATGTTATATTGGGCTCATTTCTGGAAGGGGAAATTATAGTTTAGATGTCAGCATCATTCGAGGCTGCTCTAATGACTTACATGGCTTATTACGCTTCTCCGTTCACAGCCGACGAGTAGTCCATGCGCACAGGCTCCTTGGATGTAGACAGAAGCTCCTGGCTCAGCGTGTTCCAACACTCCAACAGGTCTAGGGCTCAATCACAGCCCGAGGCAACAAGAGGCCTACTCAGTCACAACATTCTTTGTCCAAATACAATTCAGAAACCAAAATGAGCTATTAGCGTTGCATACTCTAGTTTTAAGGCATGATTGGGGAAATGATTGGGCTCTCTCTCTCTCTCACACATAGAATGGCTTGGATAGAGTTGAGATCATGAATGGAGTGGCGGAGCAGAACTCAAAGGACCCGAGCCCCATTCCCTCACCCACAGCCAGCCGGCAGGGCAAGGGCAGCCTGTCCTCCACGTTGCTGACCCAAAACCACGATTCGCCTGCAGCTCAGCTGGAGGGCTTCCTGCATCGCAAGCATGAATGGGAGGGACACAACAAGAAGGCCTCAAGCAGGTATGGTGAACTGGATCAAAAGAGAGAATCCAAATAGCATTGTTTTGAAGACGTAATTTAATTATACAGTTTATTTTTATGTAAAATATATTATTTTAAGGAAGTTAACTTGTGTTGTACAATACATCCCAGGCTCACAATGACTCATTCGGCTCTCTTTTTCAGATCCTGGCATAACGTGTACTGCGTTATCAACAATCAGGAAATGGGCTTCTACAAAGACAACAAGGGTGCTGGTCAAGGCATCCCCTACCATAATGCGATTCCGATCAGTCTAATGGGGGCTGTGTGTGATGTGGCCATGGACTACAAAAAAAAGAAGCATGTCTTCAAACTCAGGTTAAAAATGATAAAAATTTGAGTTGTGTTCATGGTTCTTCTCACGGAATCACCCCAGAAGTGGATCCTCTCAGTTGCACTTCATTACGCTATCTGCTTCAGTCTAAATCGGATTTCTTAATGTTCTAGTTCATTTTGTTCAAACCAGTTCAGCTTAATGACTGCCACTTCAGAATGTTTTTTTTTGTGCAAATGTTGCTATCCGAATCTCTTTTGAATCTGAAATATATATGTTTATAAAGTTACCAATTTTTTTTTCATTTTTCTTTCAGAGTTGCTGATGGAAATGAGTATCTCTTCCAAGCCAAAGAAGAAGTAAGTTGGCTTCCTTTGTTTAACATTTTGTGTAATCGTGTTAAAGATTGTTTCAGTAGGCCAAAACAAAACAGTGGGTATACTGTAAAACAAATGAACGACAACTTTTGTATAGAGGCCCTGGTCTTGACTACCCAACCTAATTCTTGGGCTAGTTGTTAAACTGGCCTCCACCACCTTGCATTCACCTATTCTTCTAGGGTGAGTTTCCCCAAAATTCCCTAGCTAATGTGGCACTTTAAATCTCATGACGACCCAGACTCAGTCCACTTGTAGAAAAGAAAAGTACTTCTTTGGCAAATTTCATTCACTTATAAACATAGATCTTTACAATTGCCATTCTCTTTTTGAGACAGAAAGCACAACATTAGCTAAAAAGTGCTTAGGAAACTGACCTTTCAATGACCCCTTACAGGAGGAGATGAGCACATGGATCCAGGCCATTCTGAATGCGGGGACACCTGACAAGGTATCGATTACGCCCAGCAACCAGAGCACTCCGGCGTCGAGCCGAGCCCAGACCCTGCCCGCCACCGTCACCCTCACCACCGAATCCAGCCCGGGCAAGCGGGAGAAAGACAAGGAAAAGGACAAGGAGAAGCGATTCAGCCTCTTTGGCAAGAAAAAACTATAAAGTTTCTCAGCAATGAAGACATTCTGTTTTTTATTAGTGCAGTATTGTTTTTTTCTTTACTTCTTTTTAATTTTTGTCTGTCCAGCCACAATGATATTCCTGCTCAACTATACCACATGCTGTGTTTTAATGTTCCTTGAATTGGGTAAAACGATTGAAACTTGAAATACAAATGTAAATGAAACATTTGAACTTTGTTAGTGTCAAGGTGTATCTGGCAGGTTCCATCATGAAATAGATTTGGTAATATCAAATATCATGAGGACCATTTTATTTTTTAACCTTAATTATTTACTTGTAAAAATGTGTTTTGTGTGTTTTTGTGCTTTTTCCTTGTCATTGTGTTTTGTTAAAATGGGTCTGAGTATTTAAACATTTCCTCAATTTTGTGAGGGTGTCTTCAAGAGGCAGGCCTACATTTTTTTTCTGTTGAAAAGGGAGACAACATTACTTCAAAATAAATCATTTTTGTGACTGGACATACACATATTGAATAAAGAATTTTATGAAACTTTTCAACATAATTTACTATGATTCCTACTTGAGTTTAAATTGAAAACAAACAACCTCGAGAAAATATCAGGCTCCAAAAGGGCATAGCTAGCCAATATTATCAATAAGCGCATTTCTTTTTAGGTCAAGATAAGCCTAATAATACACCTGTAATTGAAACAAGATGAATATCTTTAAATTATTCCCTCATGGAGTAATGTTTTATATACATCATGGACCAGTAATTTTTTTTCCTTTGTTTGTTTACTTTTGTCCCTCTTGATTTGCATCATAATATGTTTCCAAATAATAATAGTTGGCTACAGGTTATAAAATGAGTATGTATAACAAACACTTTAAAGCATTGATGTTAAATGGAAATGTGGAAATTCAGCATTTACTGCAAAAAAAGGTTGCTTGCTTGTTGGCTCTAGCAATGCACATTATAATTTTTGCTATGTTATCCTGCTAATAGATACATAGTGTGCATTTCTTTGTCACTTTATCTATTGTATTGAGAAAAATAACATCTTACTGTACAATCATAAATTATGTAATAGGAATGAAATGCTTTGCAATGCCTGGGTCTTTGGGCATATATAGAACATTGACCCGGATTTCTGATGTATGAAACTGCACCTGTAGACTTTTTTTCTCTCTCTCTCCCTCAAATATGTGCGATGTCATTAAAATGCGATTAAACATTAGAGTTTGTGTGCTATCTATGGTTTTGGAAAAGTGGAGCGCGTCTGCTTGAAAATGTTGAACCTTGCTGTAATCTAATGAGTACTTTAAGTCTACTCTGTCGGCTCTGTGCAATCAATGTAACTGTAAATACACATTCAAAGTTCAATGCCCTAGTCTATAACTTCAGTACAGAGCACCTTATTGTGATGTGCGGGTCATATTTTTGTTAACCCGCAACAGCCCACAATTCCTAATAGCCTATCAAAATGTTGGAAATTATAAGAAACAAAGCCTAGTGGCGGTAAAAAAAATATCCTGCACCCCGTCAAAACATTTTTCCAGCATCTCTACAGTGCATTTTCTGTGTTTGTGGGTTAGGGTGCGGTGTGGGCCTCAGATTTTTACTTTATCACATATAGTAGGGCAGTTGCAGATGGGTTATTTGTTCGTCAACTTGTCTATAATTAGCTACATGCAGCTTATCTTCTGTCATACAGTGCCTTCAGAAAGTGTTCGTACCCTTTGACTTTTTCCACATTTTGTTGTCTTACGAAGTGGGATTCAAGTGGATGTAATTGTCATTTTTTTGTCAAAGTCTACACAAAATACTCTGTAATGTCAAAGTGGAAGAAAAAATGTATTTACATTTATTTTTATTATGGAAAATAAAATACTATTATATCTTGATTAGATAACTATTCAATATTTTTTTTAAATATTAATACAAATTAAATAACTGAAATATAGTTGTTGCACAAGTATTCAGCTCTCTGAATCAATACATGTTAGAATCACCTTTGGCAGTAACTAAAGCTGTGAGTCTTTCTGGGTAAGTCTCTAAGAACTTTGCACACCTGGATTGTACAATATTTTCCAATTATTCTTTTTTTTAAATGTCAAGCTCTGTCAAGTTGGTTGTTGATCATTACTAGACAGTCATTTTCAAGTCTTGCCATATACAGTTGAAGTCAGAAGTTTACATACACCTTAGCCAAATACATTTAAACTCAGTTTTTCACAATTCCTGACATTTAATCCGAGTAAAAATTAGGATGACTTTATTTTAAGAATGTGAAATGTCAGAATAATAGTAGAGAGAATGATTTATTTCATCACATTCCCAATGGGTCAGAAGTGCACTCAATTAGTATTTGGTAGCATTGCCGTTAAATTGTTTAACATGGGTCAAACGTTTTGGGTAGCCTTCCACAAGCTTCCCACAATACGTCTGGTGAATTTTGGCCCATTCCTCCTGACAGAGCTGGTGCAACTGAGTCAGGTTTGTAGGCCTCCTTGATCGCACACGTTTTTTTCAGTTCTGCCCCAAATTCTCTATAGGATTGAGGTCGGGGCTTTGTGATGGCCACTCCAATACCTTAACTTTGTTGTCCTTAAGCCATTTTACCACAACTTTGGAAGTATGCTTGGGGTCATTGTCCATTTGGAAGACCCTTTTGTGACAAAGCTTTAACTTCCTGACTGATGTCTTGAGATGTTGCTTCAATATATCCACAATTTTCCTCCCTCATGATGCAATCTATTTTGTGAAGTGCACCAGTCCCTCCTGCAGCAAAGCACCCCCACAACATGATGCTGCCACTCACGTGCTTCACGGTTGGGATGGTGTTCTTCGGCTTGCAAGCATCCCCCTTTTTCCTCCAAACATAATGACGGTCATTATGGCCAAACAGGTCTATTTTTGTTTCATCAGACCAGAGGACATTTCTCCAAAAAGTACAATCTTTGTCCTCGTGTGCAGTTGCAAACCGTACTCTGGCTTTTTTATGGCTGTTTTGGAGCAGTGGCTTCTTCCTTGCTGAGCGGCCTTTCAGGTTATGTCGATATAGGACTCGTTTTACTGTGGAAATAGATACTTTTGTACCCGTTTCCTCCAGCATCTTCACAAGGTCCTTTGCTGTTGTTCTGGGATTGATTTGCACTTTTCGCACGAAAGTACGTTCATCTCTAGGAGACAGAACACGTCTCCCTCCTGAGCAGTATGACAGCTGCTTGGTCCCATGGTGTTTATATTTGCGTGCTATTGTTTGTACAACGTGGTACCTTCAGGCGTTTGGAAATTGCTCCCAAGGATAAACCAGACCAGACTACAATTTTTTGTCTGAGGTCTTGGCTGATTTCTTTAGATTTCCCCATGATGTCAAGCAAAGAGGCAGTGAATTTGAAGGTAGGCCTTGAAATACATCCACAGGTACACCTCCAATTGACTTAAATGATGTCAATCAGCCTATCAGAAGCTTCTAAAGACATTACATAATTTTCTGGAATTTTCCAAGCTGTTTAAAGGCACAGTCAACTTAGTGTAAACTTCTGACCCACTGGAATTGTGATACAGTGAGTTATAAGTGAAATAATCTGTCTGTAAACAATTGTTGGAACAATTACTTGTGTCATGCACAAAGTAGATGTCCTAACTGACTTCCCAAAACTATAGTTTGTTAACAAGACATCTGTGGAGTGGTTGAAAAACTAGTTTTAATGACTCCAACCTAAGTGTATGTAAACTTCAACTGTATTTTCAAGCCGATTTAAGTCAAAACTGTAACTAGATCACTCGAGTAAGCAACTTGCATGTGCTTAGCTCTGTTCCGTTTATTTGTATCCTAAAAAAACTCCATAGTCCTTGCCAATGACAAGCATATCCATAACATGATGCAACCACCACCATGTTTGGAAATATGAAGAGTGGTACTCAGTGAGGTGTTGTGTTGGATTTTCCCCAAACATAACGCTTTGTATTCAGGACAAAAAGTGAATTTCTTAACCACATTTTTGACAGATTACTTTAGTGCCTTATCGCAAACAGGATGCATGTTTTCGAATAGCTTTATTCTGTATAGACTTCCTTCGTTTCACTCTGTCATTTATGTTAGTATTGTGGAGTAACTACAATGTTGTTGATCCATCCTCAGTTGTCTTCTATCACGGCCATTAATCTCTGTAACTGTTTAAAAATCACTATTGGCCTCCTGGTGAAATCGCTGAGCGGTTTCCTTCCTCACCGGCAACTGAGTTAGGAAGGACGCCTGTATCTTTGTAGTGACTGGGTGTACCATCCAAAGTGTAATTATTAACTGCACCATGCTCAAAGGGATATTGAATGTTAGCTTTTTTTTGCCCTTCTTTGCGAACCATTGGAAAACATCTCTGTTTTTTGTGGTTGAATCTGTACTTGAAATGCACTGCTCGACTGAGGACCTTACACATTATTGTATGTGTGGGGTACAGAGATGGGGTAGTCATTTACAAATCATGTTAAACACTAGTATTGCACACAGAGTGAGTCCATGCAACTTATGTGACTTGTTAAGCAAGTTTGTAGGCTTGCCATAACAAATGGATTGAATACTTATTGACTCAATACATTTCAGTTTTAAATGTTTTATTGACTTGTAAACATTTCTAAAAACATAATTCCATTTTGACATTATGGGATATTGTGTGTAGATCAGTGACACAAAATCTAAATGTAATACATTTTTTATTCAGACTAACACAACACATTTTTGAAAAAGTAAAGAGATGTGAATTATTTCTGAATAAACCCTTGCTCACCAGAAAATGTGTCATACATCAATAGAATGAATGCTTCAATCTAGTTGACATCGGTAAAGTTCTCTCTCTTATCTCTGCTTCTCTCCTGCAGCAAAGGCGTTTAAGGATCAGGGAGAAACTGCAATAAATCAAAAACAAAAAAATACGAAAGATTTTCTGTGCAAAATCTCCAAATGACATCCGTTTGACCGGTTTTACGGGAATTAAAAGCTGTGAAAACGACCCAACATGTTTCTGACAAGCTTTCAGTTCGGCTTGTAAGCATATTTTATGTGTTTGAAATACTATCAGCTTTTATCATGCTGATAAAGATAGCCCATTTACAGATGGTCCCTAACTATGGATTCATTCTTCAAAGATGCCTAATGAAAGAAATAATATTTCTCCACTCCTGTTCCCGTGTCAAAATGTACATCTGGTTAATCATTTTACTGCAAGAACTGCTTAATTCTGCAGGAATTCATATTATATTAAAGGAAAAATCCACCCAAAACCTCTCATTCCTTTAATTTACAGTGTTAAATAAAACTAATATGTAAGAACAATATTTTTTGTGAACAAATGTCATTTTGGCATTATAATAAGGGTGGTAGTAACATGGAAAATCACTGTGAAAATATGTTGCAGCTCAAGTCGACTACAAAATCAACAATGCAAATGTAGCTACACACAATAATACCAAAGACAATATCAGCATGTAAAGTAGCTGGTTAGCTGTAAAATCAACTAAACATACTGCACTATCTCCCCATGTTCAACCTGCAAATTGATGTGCCTCACAAAATGGAGTCTGACATTCACAACTGCAGATATACTTCTGAGGAGATGGGAAACCTTGCCCATGCTACGTCAATGGGCCGTGCGGTGCATTCTGGGCTATTGGGCGCTAGCTCAAAAAACCAACAATAGCACGAATTTCGTCAGAAAGAAGTATAACATGATCCGGTGTAATGATCTCCAAGATGGCAGAATGTCAAGTCGTTTGTCTGTGACTAGTACATTTTAACCTACTAATAATCTATTTATTTATGGTTGCGTAACTTCGTTGTTGTGTAGTGCAAACTATTTTATTTTTGCTGGTGTAAAGATCACGGGTCTCCCTCAACTCGGCACTTCATTACTTGAAGTTAACCAAAGTAACCCTATCTCTGGTTGGCCTGAGTTCCTCCTTCGTCCGCGGAGTGTCTCGTCCAAGCTGCTCCTTTTTGCTCTTCGCCTGGCTGTCAGTGGCAGCTCAACCCGTTCTCTCTATCACCCTCAACACCCAATCTACTCACACGCGCAAACACTCACATTGACTCACATACACGCTGTCCCTCTTTCCCCTTACCTTCGTTGGCCTCTTATTTTTTTTGGCAGAGAAAATGACAATTTACGTGGTATTGCTTTGTGCAACGCACAAAAAACGAACATTGTCGCCGGGTGAGTACATCTGACAATGTGCTCTCCCGTCCATTAGACATTTTGTCTGCAGGAACTCGCTCTTTTTTACTCGGTCCACTCGTCCAAGTGCCGATGCATTTGTGGCATGATGTGAACAGTACGAATGTGTCACTACCAAAGTCTAATGGTTTTAAATTACTGTTTTGTATTGTCTGGAAACTCACTTGTAGAATTCGCTTGCAGCAGGTCTCTTAAAAAAGAGAAGCCGTGCAAGGTTATTAAACAGAGGTGCCTAGTTATTCTTCTGTTGTTAATATCAGGTAACGTGCAACCTAACCCTGGCCCTGATATGCAATGTCTCCAAACCCCCTCTGATTTTAAATCAAGATCTGGTTTTGGTATTTTTCATTTAAATGTACGCAGCCTGTTGTCAAAAATTGATGGGGTTAGGATTTGGGCTAAATCAACTGATGCTGATGTAGTTGTGTTTTCTGGAACCTGGCTCAGCAAGTCTATTTTTGATAAGGATATTTGTATAACCTTTCACTGCTACCAAACCCGGATCCGGGATCCCCCCCATCACAAAAGCTGACTAGCATAGCCTAGCCTAAAGCTACAGGGATATCATAAAATAAAATGTTCATGAAATCACAAGTCCAAGACACCAAATGAAAGATACAGATCTTGTGAATCCAGCCATCATTTCCGATTTTTTAAATGTTTTACAGGGAAGACAAAATATGTATTTCTATTAGCTAACCACCATAGCAAAAGACACAACTTTTTTTTGTCCACCATTTTTCCCTGCATAGGTAGCCATCACTAATTCGACCAAATAAAGATATAAATAGCCACTAACCAAGAAAAAACTTCATCAGATGACAGTCTGATAACATATTTATTGTATAGCATATGTTTTGTTAGAAAAATGTGCATATTTCAGGTATAAATCATAGTTTACCATTGCAGCCACTATCACAAAACTCACCAAAGCGACTACAATAACTACAGAGAGCAACGTGTATTACCTAATTACTAATCATAAAACATTTCTTAAAAATACACAGCGTACAGTAATTGAAAGACACAGATCCTGTGAATCCAGACAATATTTCAGATTTTCTAAATGTTTTACAGCGAAAACACAATAAATCGTTATATTAGCATACCACATGTGCAAACATTACCCCAGCATTGATTCAAGGCAAAAAGAGCGATAGCGTTATCACCACCAAAATATATAATTTTTTTCACTAACCTTCTCAGAATTCTTCCGATGACATCAACATCATATTACAACATACATATATAGTTTGTTCGAAAATGTGCATATTTAGCCACAAAAATCGTGGTTATACAACGAGAAAAGTAGCCAAACTGGCCAGAAAATGTCGGGCGCCATCTTGGAGAGTGACTTAGTCTAATCAATAAATAATCATAAACTTGACAAAAAAATACAGCGTGGACAGCAATTGAAAGACAAATTAGTTCTTAATGCAATCGCTGAATTACATTTTTAAAATTAACCTTACTGTGCAATACAGGGTCCGATAACGCAAGGCTACACTGCAAGAAATGGCGTCTCATGCATTTTACTTTTTTCAACAGAACAATGAATTATCAGCATAAATAGTTCTTACTTTTCGATGAACTCTCATCAGAATTTTAGGATTAGGTGTCCTTTGTCCAAAAGAATCGTTGCTAGGTTGGAGAACGTTGTCTTCAGAGTTGCAATTAACAGTAAACATTAGCACGAAAGAGAGAGATACCCAAGTTCCTACAGCGCCAAGGAAATAAATACCCGAAAATCGCAATATACTGACATAAACTGAAATAATTCGGTTCAAAATAACAAGATTATGATGTCTTTAAAGCCTATATCGAATAAAAACATGACCGGAATTATCTAAGGAGCTAAAACCAGAGCTTCTACAACGACATGCCAAGCTCCTCTTTGCGCCCGAGCGAAGATCCAAAAGAACGGCCACCGTGATTCCAATCAATTTATAACCTTTGGGAACTACGCAGAAAGTCCATTTCAAGTCTCCCTATTCGCTGACACCCAGGGGAAGGCGTATGCAGTGCATCTCAACCAATAGAGGACAGGCAAATTAATACACAGGTCTCAGAACAGCCAGTAAAATTCTGCATTCTGACATACACATAGGAAAATTGCTCTAAGTCGAGTTCTGTTTCACCCACAGATATAATTCAAACGGTTTTAGAAACTAGAGATTGTTTTCTATCCAATAGTAATAATAATATGCATATTGTACGAGCAATAATTGAGTACGAGGCAGTTTAATTTGGGAACGCTAAATGTCGAAGTTGAAACAGCACCCCCTGTAGTGACAAGAAGATAAGTGGTTACAATGTTTATCGCACTGATCGGGTTAAGAAAGGTGGGGGTGTGGCTATATATGTAAAATCTAAATTCCATGTAAGTGTGGCAAAGTCTGAAACTATTTGTAAACAGTTGGAATTTCTTGCTTTGAATATTGAGGTTTCAAAGGCCTCTCATTAACTGTGATTGGCTGTTATAGACCCCCCTCTGCTCTCGGTGATGCATTTTCTTCTTTGACGCACCTTATGTCTAAACTTCTTTACAGTGAAATGATCTTGATTGGTGATCTCAACTGGTGTTGGTTAAAGCCGGTGTCTGATGATTTAAAAATGTTTTGTAATTCTATGAATCTTACCCAGTTGATTAACTCACCCACTCACCCAAATCTTAAATGCCCAGATAAATCTACCCTGATTGATTTGATATTGACAAATTTTCCACATAAATATTCTGCAGTTGGTGTTTTTTGTAATGATTTAAGTGACCATTGTGCTGTTGTTGCTGTTAGAAATACTAAGGTTCCAAAGACAAATCCACGTTTTATTCGTAAGAGAAATTTGAAGTGAGCAGGCTTTCTTTCATGATTTGTTTTATTTTGACTGGAGCAAGATTGAGCTTTTCCCTGATGTGGAAACTGCCTGGATATTCTTTCATGATGGTTTTTTCCAAATAGTAAACAAACATGCCCCATTCCGCAGGTTCAGGGTTAAAGGGCGGGATAATCCATGGTTTTCTTCTGAGCTGTCTTGTATTATTCACGACCGTAATCTAGCCTGGGCTAAAGCAAGGAAATCTTGTTCTGATGCTGATTGGCTTATTTTTAGGCAGTTATGAAACAAGTGCTCTTTTCTTCTCAGGAAGGCCAAGTCTGAATATTTTATGTCTGTTACCACTGATAACCTGAATGACCCTAGAAAGTTTTGGAAGGCTATTAACCTGTCTAGCCCCGAACCCCCCCCCCACATTCCACTGAAAAGGCAGCGCGCGAAATTCAAAAAATATTTTTTTTAATATTTAACTTTCACACATTAACAAGTCCAATACAGCAAATGAAAGATAAACATCTTGTGAATCGAGCCAACATGTCCGATTTTTAAAATGTTTTACAGCGAAAACACCACGTATATTTATGTTAGCTCACCACCAAATACAAAAAAGCACAGACATTTCTTTCACAGCACAGGTAGCTTGCACAAAACCCCCAAATAGAGATAGAATTAGTCACTAACCAAGAAACAACTTCATCAGATGACAGTCTTATAACATGTTATACAATAAATCTATGTTTTGTTCAAAAAATGTGCATATTTCAGGTATAAATCATAGTTTTACATTGCAGCTACAATCACAAATAGCACCGAAGCAGCAAGAATAACCACAGAGAGCAACGTGAAATACCTAAATACTCATCATAAAACATTTATGAAAAATACATGGTGTACAGCAAATGAAAGATAAACATCTTGTGAATCCAGCCAATATTTCAGATTTTTTAAGTGTTTTACAGCGAAAACACAATATATCATTATATTAGCATACCACAATAGCCAACCACACAACCGCGATCGCAAAAAACCAGCAAAAGATATAAAATTCTTCACTAACCTTGACAAACTTCATCAGATGACAGTCCTATAACATCATGTTACACAATACATATATGTTTTGTTCGAAAATGTGCATATTTAGCGGTACAAATCGTGGTTTTACAATGTGAATACGTAGCCAAACTGCACAAAATTATCCGGATATATTTCTGACACTCACCTAATCTAATCAAAGAACTCATCATAAACTTTACTAAAAAATACATGTTGTACAGCAAATGAAAGATACACTAGTTCTTAACCTCTAACGAGCCTCTACCCCGGGTCCGGGATCACCCCCCATCCCCCCACACACTGATTAGCATAGCTAGCATAGCTTCACAAGTAGATAGTAGCATCTAAATATCATTAAATCACAAGTCCAAGACACCAGATGAAAGATACAGATCTTGTGAATAAAGCCACCATTTCAGATTTTTAAAATGTTTTACAGGGAAGACAAAATATGTAAATCTATTAGCTAAACACGTTAGCAAAATACACCACTTTTCTAACTCCATCAGTTTCTTACTACTTCAGGTGCTATCACCAATTCGGCTAAACTAAGATATTGATAGCCACTAACCAAGAAAAAACCTCTTCAGATGACAGTCTGATAACATATTTATGGTATAGGATAGGTTTTGTTAGAAAAAAGTGCATATTTCAGGTAGAAATCACAGTTTACAATTGCACCGACCATCACAAGACGACTAGAATTACTATAGAGAGCAACGTGTATGACCAATTTACTCTTAATAAAACATTTCATAAGAATAGACAAAGCATAGCAATGGAAAGACCCAGATCTTGTGATTCCAGACAATATTTCAGATTTTCTAAGCGTTTTACAGCGAAAACACAATAAATCGATAAGTTAGCATACCACATGTGAAAACGTTACCAGAGCATCGATTCCAGCCAAAGAGCGCTATAACGTAATCACCGCCAAAATATATTAATTTTTTCACTAACCTTCTCAGAATTCTTCCGATGACACTCCTGTAACATCATTTTACAACATACATATACAGTTTGTTCGAAAATGTGCATATTTAGCCATACAAAACCGTGGTTATACAATGAAAATAGTAGCAACTCAAGCATCAAAATGAGGGACGTCAGCTTTCAGAGTGATCTAGTTTAATCGAAAGCTAATCATATACTTGACTAAAAAATACAGGGTTGACAGGAATCGAAAGACAAATTAGTTCTTAATGCAACCGCTGACTTACATTTTTAAAATTATCCTTACTTTTCAATACAGGGTTCGCCAAGTGACGCGATAACAAACAAAATGGCGAAATATGCGTTTAAAATATTTAGACAGAACAACGATTTATCATATTAAATATTGCTTACTTTGAGCTGTTCTTCCATCAGATTCTTGGGCAATGTATCCTTTCTATGTTGTAATCTTCTTTTGGTCGATAGATGTCCTCTGTCCTTCGAAATATCCACTAACGATCGAACGGGACCCCAAAACGTGTCCAAAGTTTCAGAGTGCACAACAAAGAAATTCCTCAAAATCGCACTAAACGGATATAAATTGCTATAAAACGGTTCAAATTAACTACATTATGATGTTTTTAACAACTATAACGACTAAAAACATGACCGGAGAAATATCACTCTCTAAACAACGATTTGGAAGGAGGCAGGTCTGATGCCCATCTTGCGCACGACGCATGCAGGAAGAGAGCGGTACTTCTACGTTTTCTTGTTTTATAGTGGCTGGGATTGTGCAATAGACTCCATTCAAAACGTGATGACGTACAGACACCCAGAGGAAGACGTAGGCAGTGTCGGTTTCTTCATAGCATTCACTGTCGCCTTAAAAACAGACTCCAGATCAGGGGTAAAAATTTCTGAAATCTGACCCCTGTCATGAAAAGTGCTGTAGATATTGTTCTGTACCACTCAGAGACAAAATTCCAACGGCTATAGAAACTAGAAAGTGTTTTCTATCCAATAATAACAATAATATGCATATTGTACGATCAAGAATTTAGCACGAGGCAGTTTAATTTGGAGACCCAAATATGCTAATGCGGAACAGCACCCCCTATAGTTCCAAGAAGTTAATGCAATCGCCGTGAATTCTAAAAATAACTTTAGTACGACATACAGCTTACGTTATAACGAGACAACGCCTGCAATGAGGGCGGAAAATAGTACTAAACATTTTCCACAGAAATACGAAATAACATCATAAATGGTTCCTACTTTTGCTGAGCTTCCATCAGAATGTTGTACAAGGAGTCCTTTGTCCAGAATAATCGTTGTTTGGTGTTAGAATGTCCTCTTCTCCTGTCGAATTAGCAACCAAAGCTAGCCAAGTGGCGCGAAGTTGTCCATCTTCACCAAACGCAGAGAACGGAAAACGCCAAAACTCCCGATAAACGTTCAATAATCTGATAAAACTATATTGAAAAAACATACTTTACGATGATATTATCACATGTATCAAATAAAATCAAAGCCGGAGATAATAGCCGTCTATACCGAAAGCTTTTCAGAAGGCAATCCAGGGTTCCTTCCCGCGCCTTGCTGAACAAAGGAAATTTGGGGTCACGTCATTCCAAGAGCTCTTGTTCGACCTCAGATCAAGCTAGACACCCCATTCCACCTCTCACTGCCTGTTGACATCTAGTGGAAGGCGTATGAAGTGCATGAGGAGGAGGCTAGTATCAGCTACATTTATGCCTTTACTAGACTATGGGGATATTTTATATATGAATGCTTCCGCTCAGTGTTTGAGATCAATTGACACTCTTTACCATGGCACTTTGAGATTTATTTTAAACTGCAAAACCCTTACGCACCACTGCACTTTGTATACCAGGGTTGGCTGGCCTTCACTAGTCACTCGTAGGCTCAGTCACTGGTATACTTTTATTTATAAAGCCATTTTGGGTTTACTACCTTTTTATTTGGGCATTTTTATTGATCAGAAATGTGGTGGGTACTCTCTTCGTTCGCTAGACTTTATCCTGCTAACTGTTCCAAATGTCCGAACTGAATTTGGTAAAAGGTCTTTTATGTACTCTGCGCCATCGTCTTGGAACACCTTACAAAATAATTTTAAACTGGAAGAACTTGTCCCGATTGGTGTTTTTAAATCCCTGATGAAGGATTTTGAGGCTGATTCCCTGACCTGTCAATGTTTTTAATTTGCTGTTTTTGATTTTGTTATACTCTTGTGAATGCAATGGTTTTTACTAGATTACTTGTAGTTTTTCATGTTGTCTGTCTGTAATTTTTGTAATGACTTGGTGCTGCCTATCTTGGCCAGGACGCTCTTGAAAAATAGATTTTAAATCTCAGTGAGCCCTTCCTGGTTAAATAAAGGTTAAATAAAAATTTAAATAAAATAAAACATTACCAATACTTTCCAAGATGTGAGATAATGAACTTGCTATCTGTAATATCGTATAGCTTTGGAATCGTGGCATTACGTACTTTTGAGGAATATCGATGTATACACTGACTTTGTGATGATTAGAATAGCAACCGTGTGACCCAGCATGACAATGTCAAATCAAATCAAATTGTATTAGTCACATGCGCTGAATACAACAGTGAAATGCTTACTTACAAGCCCCTAACCAACAATGCAGTTGAAAAAAATACAGATAAGAATAAAAGAAAAGTAACAAGTAATTAAAGAGCAGCAGTAAAAAATGTACAATATATACAGGGGGGTGCCGGTACAGAGTCAATGTGTGAGGGCACCGGTTAGTTGAGGTAGTATGTACATGTAGGTAGAGTTAATTAAAGTGACTATGCATAGATGACAACAGAGAGTGGCAGTGGTGTGGAGAAGGGAGGGGTGTGTGCAATGCAAATAGTCTGGGTAGCCATTTGACTAGATGTTCAGGAGTCTTATGGCTTGGGAGTAGAAGCTGTTTAGAAGCCTCTTGGACCTAGACTTGGCGCTCCGGTACCGCTTGCCATGTGGTAACAAAGAGAACAGCCTATGACTAGGGTGGCTGGAGTCTTTGACCATTTTTAGGGCCTTCCTCTGACACCGCCTGGTATAGAAGTCCTGGATGGCAGGAAGCTTGGCCCCAGTGATGTACTGGGCCATTCGCACTACCCTCTGTAGTACCTTGCAGTCGGAAGCCGAGCGCTTGCCATACCAGGCAGTGATGCAACCAGTCAGGATGCTCTCGATGGTACAGCTGTAGAACCTTTTGAGGATCTGAGGACCCATGCCAAATCTTTTCAGTCTCCTGAGGGGGAATAGGTTTTGTCGTTCCCTCTTAACGACTGTCATGGTGTGCTTGGACCATGTTAGTTTGTTGGTGATGTGGACACCAAGGAACTCGAAGCTCTCAACCTGCTCCAATGCAGCCCTGTCGATGAGAATGGGGGCGTGTTCGGTCCTCTTTTTCCTGTAGTCCACAATCATCTCCTTTGTCTTGATCACGTTGAGGGAGAGGTTGTGGCACCACATGGCCAGGTCTCTGACCTCCTCCCTATATGCTGTCTCGTTGTTGTCGGTGATCAGGCCTACCACTGTTTTGTCATCGGCAAATGTTATGATGGTGTTGGAGTCGTGCCTGGCCATGCAGTCATGAGTGAACAATGTGAACGCAATTGGTCAACAGTCTGCTGGGTGGGACGTTATACGTTCCTTCATTTATTGGATTCCTATCACCTTTCTCTAATATCTCTGGGAACGGCACCATGCAATGCACCCTGGACTGAAGAGGCAGACAAATCGGAAAAATGTGCTAGATCCTCAGTTAAAGTTCTAATATCTTGAGGTAGGAATATCACAAGAGAAGACATCCTCCTGAGTTATGACATGGGTGACTATTGAAATCTGACATGTAGAATAGACGTTTTCGCGATCTAAATGTCATTTTCCAGTGTAGTGAGAGCAACTTTATCACAGTGCTACGTCATACCGGCCAGATGTCTGCCTGCTTAAATGCCAATAACTCAGCTAGACATGAAACCATGAAATGACCCAGGGAGCAATAGATGCACTCAGCGATGCACAAAACAATATAACATTCAAAATGGGTGAACCTTTCCTTTAAGTGTGTGAATTGGACCATTTTCCTGTCCTGCTAAGTACTTTTGGGTGTCAGGGAAAATGTTTGGAGTAAAAAGTACATTATTTTCTATAGGAATGTAGTGAAGTAAAAGTTACAGTTAAATATAAATAGTTAAGTAAAGTACAGATACCCTACAAAACTACTTAAGTAGTTCTTTAACTTCTCTAGGATATGTGGGACGGTAGCGTCCCACTTGGCCAAAATCCAGAATAAATGTAGCGCGCCAAATTCAAATATATTACTATAAAAATCAATCTTTCATGAAATCACACATGAAAGACACCAAATTAAAGCTACACATGTTGTGAATCCAGCCAATATGTCTGATTTCAAAAAGGATTTACGGGCAAAGCACACCAAACAATTATGTTAGCTCGGTACATAGCCACAGAAAAACACAGCCATTTTCCCAGCAAAAGATAGTAGTGACAAAAACCAGAAATAGAGATAAAATGAATCACTAACCTTTGAACATCAGATGACACTCATATGACATCATGTTACACAATACATTTATGTTTTGTTCGATAATGTGCATATTTATATCCACAAATCTCGGTTTACATTGGCGCCATGTTCAGAAATGCCTCCAAAATATCCGGAGTAATTACAGAGAGCTACGTCAAATAACAGAAATACTCATCATAAACTTCGATGAAAGATACATGTTTTACATATAATTAAAGATACACTTCTTCTTAATGCAACCGCTGTGTCAGATTTTTTTTTTTACTTTACGAAAAAGCACACCATGCAATAATCTGAGACGGAGCTCAGAACAATAGCCAAATTAGCCGCCATGTTGGAGTCAAAAGAAATACGAAATTACATCATAAATATTCCCTACCTTTGATTATCTTCATCAGAATGCAGTGCCAGGAATCCTAGTTCCACAATAAATCATTGTTTTATTCGATAATGTCCATTACTTATGTCCAATTAGCTAATTTTGCTAGCATGTGTAGTTCAGTGTCCAAACGCTGGCACAGATGCAGGCAAACGTCGGACGAAAACTTCTAAAAGTTATATTACAAGTCGAATAAACTGGTCAAATTAAGTAGAGAAGCAATCTTCAGGATGTTGTTATCATTTATATCCAATAACGTTCCAACCGGAGAATTATTTTCAGTCTCTATAAGTAATGGAACGCAAGACGACACGATGAGTAAAGTGCGTGACCAGGAACTGGCCATCTGCCAGACCACTGACTCATTCCCCTCCCATCTGGTCCCACAACACAGCATAAGCTTCATTCCACGTTCTATTGACTGTTGACATCTAGTGGAAGGCGTATGAAGTGCAAACAGATCCATATCTTACAGGGATATTTTACAGGGATTTTCACTTCCTGTTTTGATTTTTTTCTCAGGTTTTTGCCTGCCATATGAGTTCTGTTATACTCACAGACATCATTCAAACAGTTTTAGAAACTACAGAGTGTTTTCTATCCAATAGTAATAATAATATGCATATATTAGCATCTGGGACAGAGTAGGAGGCAGTTCCCTATGGGCACGAAATTCATAAAAAAGTGAAAATGCTGCCCCCTATCTTAAAGAAGTTAAAGTATTTTTACTTAGGTAGTTTACACCACTGCTGCTAAACTTATGACTAGCCCTAACCCTAAATGTTTTCTTTTCATGAATTTCTGAATTTTTCTATTTCTAATCGCCAAGTCAATTTTGACTTTGTGGCTGTGCTATCTAGTGTAAGGGAACTCCCCCCCCAATTGTACAAAATAACATGGCAACTTATTGGCAGAGAGCGAACCATACACACGATGGGATTGTGTGGGATTTCACATTGCAAGCGGCGGTGTTTCATCCAAAGTTAATGGCAAATGCCATATTGTAAATGAGCTGTGTAACACCCCAAAATTCCTATAGTGGGCGAGTGAGTTCCATGTTAATTTTTCATAGGCTTACTGTAACGCAAATCAAAACCCAAGAGTCAAATTTTGAGATTTTGAAAATTTTGGCAAAAACGTATCACCCCCTTAAAAAAGTGCTTTCTGGACCGTTTTTCGAAATTCTTTCGATTTTTATGTCAATTACACATGTGTAAGAACTGTATGAAAATACTTTTGTCAAATTTTATTAACATAATTTTTTTGAAATTTTTATTTGGACTTAAGGAATATGTTTTGTGCATTTGGAATGTGATTTCATAGGAAGTCAAAAGTCAAAAGTCAAAAGTCAATAATGTCAAATATTTGGAAAAAACGTATCACCCCCTTTAAAAAAGTGCTTTCTGGACCGTTTTTCGAAATTCTTTCGATTTTTATGTCAATTACACATGTATAAGAACTGTATGAAAATACTTTTGTCACATTTTACTATCATAATTTTTTATAAATGTTTACTTGGACTTAAGGAATATGTTTTGTGCATTTGGAATGTGATTTCATAGGAAGTCAAAAGTCAAAAGTTAAAAGTCAAAAATGTTAAAAATGTGGAAAAAACATATATTCCATTTAAGAAAGTGCTTTCTGGACCGTTTTTTGAAATTCTTTCGATTTTTACGTCAATTACACATGTATAAGAACTGTATGAAAATACTTTAGTCACATTTTACTATCATCATTTTTTATAAATGTTTACTTGTACTTATCACCCCCCAAACCTCCATAAATCACTCAGGCCAGCACCCATTGATTTGGGGCCGTAGTATAGTGCTCCCATGGACGTCTGGATGACACCTAAAAGCATTTTAAACCGTTTTGAAAAATGACATGAAAACATGAAAAATATTTTTTTTTTTTACTTTTTTTGGAAACCTCCTTAAATCACTCAGGCCAGACCCCATTGACTCGAGAAGAAAAAACATAAAATATTTTTCAGAAGATAAAACAGAATATTTTTTGACTTTTTTGGAAAACCTCCATAAATCACTCAGGCCAACCCCCATTGATTTTTGTCCGTAGAATAGTGCTCCCAGAGCGGGTATGGAGGTCTGGATGCCCCCTAAACGCAATTTCAACCGTCTTGAAACAGGGCACCTGGTAACCTAAAAGTTTGGACTTAGAATATTTTTCGAGTTTTTTGGAAAAACTCCATAAATCACTCAGGCCATTGAATCGAGAATAAAAAACATAAAATATTTTTCAGAAAAAAAAACAGAATATTTTCTGACTTTTTTGGAAAACCTCCATAAATCCCTCAGGCCAACACCCATTGATTTTTGTCCGTCGAATAGTGCTCCCAGAGCGGGTATGGAAGTCCGGATGCCCCCTAAACGCAATTTCATCCAGGGCATCTGGTAACCTAAAAAAAATACCAGGTGCACGAAAAGTTTGGACTTAGAATATTTTTCGAGTTTTTTGGAAAAACTCCATAAATCACTCAGGCCATTGACTCGAGAATAAAAAACAAAAAATATTTTTCAGAAAAAAAACAGAATATTTTCTGACTTTTTTGGAAAACCTCCATAAATCACTCAGGCCAACACCCACTGATTTTTGTCCGTCGAACAGTGCTCCCAGAGCGGGTTGGAAGTCTGGATGCCCCCTAAACGCAGTTTCAACCAGGGCATCTGGTAACCTAAAAATAATGCCAGGTGCACAAACAGTTTGGACTTGTTTGTGTGTGTGTGAGCTTTTCTTTGACATCTGTTTCGAGAAATGACTGATTTACAGTTCATGAAGGTTGCCTAATCACACACTTAAAGTTTTGGAAAGATCTGACTTTTTTAACCCTTTTAAACAGCACCTATGACCCCATTTTAAGGCACTTCCGGTTGGCACAGGAAGCTATAGGTAAAGACATATGCTGATCGGGGTATGCTCTTAGAGAATCCTGAGTTTTAAGTCTATACGTTAAGAACTGACTGATTTACACAGGGTTGAATGCACTATAAATCACAAACTGCTGGTTGGCTATGGCAAAACACTTTTAGGGTTATTTAACCACTTCCGGTTGCTCCAGGAAGCTTAGAATCAACACAGGTAGACCTCATAGTGGCCTGATGGATTGTTATCAAAGACAGGTTCATAAGACATTCATAACCCACATAGGCTTCAGGTTGAATTTAGAGGTGCACTCAATGTATTCCTATGGGGCTACATTTCATTGTATACTGTTTGATGTAAACACCTTCTTTTAACTGTGAAGGGTTAATGCCACAGAGTCAAGGTTAGGCTTGCACAGATCGGGAGGACCTTAGGAGTGTTCCTGAGGTAAAATTGTGCTTCTAACCTTAACGGTTCTCTCTCTGTCTCCCAAAAGCAAATCAAATTGACATTGAGGTCAAAGGGTCATTTGTGTCCGTCTTCTTGTAACGGTCGCTGCGCTCAGACCGAGCAAGCTACGGTTAAGCGGGGCATCTCGTTGAACTCGGCACGGCCTGGAGATAATAGTAATGCCATTGCAGGCTTTGTGTGTCTTTAAGCACCGTACTTTTTCACTCCATCCTTGCTTTTTGTGTGTGTATGTTTGTGTGAGAGAGCTTTTCTTTGACATCTGTTGGGAGAAATGACTGATTACAGTTCATGAGGGTTGTCTAATCACATATATGAAGTTTTGAAAAGTTCTGACCTTTTAACCCTTCAAAACAGCATCTATGACACCATCTTAAGGCCCTTCTGGTTGTCACAGGAAGCTATAAGTAAAGAGATATCCTGATCGGGGTATGCTCTTAGAGAATCCTGAGTTTTAAGTCTATACGTTAAGAACTGACTGATTTACACAGGGTTGCATGCACTATATATCACAAACTGCTGGTTGGGTATGGCAAAACACTTTTAGGGTGATTTAACCACTGCCGGTTGCTCCAGGAAGCTTAGAATCAACACAGGTAGACCTCATAGTGGCTTGATGGATTGTTATCAAAGACAGGTTCATAAGACATTCATAACCCACATAGGGTTTATTTTTAAGAATGCACGTTAAATTTGCAATATGATTCAACACATCATATTGCAAAAGTAACAGACACTGTTATGTTTGCAATATGATTCAACACATCATATTGCAAAAGTAACACACACTGTTACGTTTGCAATATGATGTGTTGAATCATATTGCAAATTTAACGTGCATTCTTTAAATACTTTAAATACTTTAGAAATACAAAATCGAACAGGCTTGTTGGGGTTTGTCTCTATGGGCCGAGCCGGTTTCAATGCACCTAGTCTTGAGACTCTGGGACTTTTCTAAATGTCGCCAGTTTCGTTGAGGTCAAAATGACTTGAAAACATGGCAAATACACAAGGCTTTTTATCGATCCGAGAACCTTCTAGAGCCACCTAATTCACCGTGCACAATCGACCTGAGGTCTAGAACAGGTTTGTAAATTTTCAGAACTCTAGGTCTGACGGTTCTTTAAAAGTTGGAACAAAAGTAACTACCACAGGCACTGTCTGCCTCTTAGCCCCTCAGTGTGTCCCTCCATCATTTCTGTTTGGGTGTGTAAATTTTTCTTTGAAATCTGATGGGACTAATGACTGATTTACAGTTCAGGAAGGTTGCCTAATCACAAATATGAAGTTTTGGAAAGATTTGACTTTTTTAACCCTTCGAAACAGCTCTTTTGACACCAATTATGGCACTTCCGGTTTGCACAGGAAGCTGAACGTAAACACATATCCTCATTGGAGTAGGCTTTTACAGAATCCTGAGTTTTAAGTCTATACGTTAAGAACTCAGTGATTTACATAGGGCTGAATGCACTATTTCTCTCAAACTGCAGGTTGAGTATTGCAAACACTTTTAGGGTGATTTAACCACTTCCGGTTGCTCCAGGAAGCTTAGAATCGACACAGGTAGACCTCATGGTGGCCTGATGGACTGACATCAAAGACAGGTTCATAAGACATTCAGAACCCACATAGGCTTCAGGTTGAATTGAGAGGTGTAGTCAATGTATTCCTATGGGGCAACATGTCATTGTAAATTGTTTGATGTAAACACCAGCTTTTAACTGGTAAGGGTTAATGCCACAAGGTCAAGGTTAGGCTTGCACAGATCGGGAGGACCTAAAGAACATTCCTGAGGTGAAATTGTGCTTCTAACCTTAACGGTTCTCTCTCTGTCTCCCAAAAGCAAATAAAATTGACATGAGGTCAATAGGTCATTTGGGTCCGTCTTCTTGTAACGGTCGCTGCGCTCAGACCGAACGAGCTACGGTCAAGCGGGGCATCTCGTTGAACTCGGCACGGCCTGGAGATAATAGTAATACCGTTGCAGGCTTTGTGTGTCTTTAAGCACCGTACTTTTTCACTCCATCCTTCCTTTTTGTGTGTGTGTGTTTGTGTGAGAGAGCTTTTCTTTGACATCTGTTGGGAAAAATGACTGATTACAGTTCATGAGGGTTGTCTAATCACACAAGTGAAGTTTTGAAAAGATCTGACCTTTATTACCCTTCAAACCTGACCCTATGCACCATTTTAAGGTACTTCCAGTTGACATAGGAAGCTGAACGTGAACACATACCCTCCTTGGGGTAGGCTCTTATATAATATTGAGCTTTAAGTCTTTATGTTAAGAACTGACTTATTAACAGAGGGTTAAATGAGTGTGTGTTACTTCATAAAATCACATAAAATCACAGAATTCTCGCAGAGCTTCGAGACCCACTTTAAAAATGTTCGTGTGAACAAACTGCAACTGGATCTGTGATTTTTTAGAAGAAAAAAAATCCTCTTCGTGAACATCACCAAAGGGACAATGTACTATTTCTCTTAAATTACGATAGATAAACGGCAGTTTTTTTTTTCCTGACACCGTATGCTTATGTACTTTGATGTGAAGCGGTCAAATTGCACCCTACTTTTCGTTTTTGACCTTTGATCCCAGCAAAATGGCCATAACTCAAAAAGCGCCGAAGCCTCGACGCCATCTTGTTCGGGGCCAACTTCCCTTTACTCCAAACCTACGCTCGCCGAGTTTCGTCTTTGAAATATTTTCCGTTTAGGAGAAAAGGCCGCGCTCGTTTGCCCCGTGTTCGTGCGCCTGCAATATGATTTATTTTCTGCCTTGTGGGAATTTTCGAGAATGCGGAGTGCAAGTCAAAAATTTGTTATTTTTATAAAACGGCGACCGAACGTCCGAAACGATTTCCGAGATGACTTCCCGAAAGAGCTCCCCCGCGCCCTCGGCCCGACGCCGTCCGCGGACGTCAGGTAAGGGACCGTACATTTCCAATGGGAGAATCTTCACCGATCATACGGCTCCCGTACCAGATGTCCCTTATGTATGGAAACCCTGTCAACTAGGCTACCTAGATGTAAGAAAAACAATATACATTGTTATTTCATATTTCATAATTGTCGAAAAGACATGTTCGAAAAATGCTGCTTTAGACAGAAATCAAACCCGGGCCTCACGCATGGCAGTCCAGAATTCTACCACTGAATAACCAATGCCTTGCAACACTGAAATGACCTCACAGGCTGGAAATAGCATCAAAAACTATTCGCTTGAATTCCAAGCGTATGTTCTGCTATGTGGACTTAGCGACATCGTACATCCTAGAAACTGCTTATAAAATAACCCTTCCTCACCATAGTGGAAATAAACTCCTGTCTCTCGCAAACTTGGAATTACAAGAGGTTTACTTTACAAGAGGCAGTCGAGAATTCTACCATGACCAGAGATTTCTGGATAGCCTGCAAATCAAACACTGATTTCTACCTCTGGGGTTTGCATACTTGTCGAAAATGTATTTCGAAAAATGCTGCATTAGAAGGGAATCAAACCCGGGACTCACGCATGGCTGTCCAGAATTCTACCACTGAATAACCATTGCCTTGGAACACTGAAATGACCTCACAGGCCGGATATTGTATCAGAAAGCTTTAGATTGAATTCAAAGCATATTTTTGCTGTGTGGACTTTGTGACATCTTACAGCCTATATACTACTTAATAACCAGTTCTTCCTCCCCATCGGGAGGGAGAATTCCACAGGCTGGAAATCGTATCAGAAAGCATTAGCTTGAATTCAAAGCATATTTTCTGCTGTGTGGACGTTGCGACATTGTACAGCCTAGATACGCCTTAATAATCAGTTATTCCTCCCCAATGGGGAAATGATCTTCGGTCTCCCGCAAACTTCTACTTTATAAGAGGCAGTTGAGAATTCTACCATGACCAGAGATTTCTGGAAAGTCTGCAAATAAAACACAGATTTCTACCTCTGGGGTTTGCATACTTATCAAAAATCCGTGTTCGGAAAATGTTGCATCAGACAGGAATCGAACCCAGGAGTCAGTCGAGAATGGCAGTAGAGAATTCTACCACTGAACAACCAATGCCTTGCAACACTGAAATTATCTCACAGGCTGGAAATCGAATCAGAAAGCTTGAATTCCAAGCGTATTTTCTGCTATGGGGACTTAGTGACATCGTACAGCCTAGAAACGTCTTATAAAAGATCCCTTCCATAAACAAGGTCTAAAACATGTCTGATGTAATTAGTAAGTAGAAATTAGTGCAGTACTGTGTAGTCGAGATGGTAGGAACACTATGAGACAATTTCAGCCTGTTGCAACCATGAAATAGAGTTATAAACATGTTATTTTTAAACAAGGTCTGAAACATGTTTGATGCAATTTGTATGTAGAAATTGGTGCAGTACTGGCTAGTCGATATGGCAGGAACACTATGAGACAATTTCAGCGTTGTGCAACCGTGAAATAGAGATGTAAATTTTTTCCATAAACAAGGTGTAAAACATGTTTGATGCAATTTGTAAGTAGAAATTGGTGCAGTATTGTTTAGTCAAGATGGTAGGAACACTATGAGAGTAAGTAAAAACTAGTGCAGTACTGGGTAGTCGATATGGCAGGAACACTATTAGACAATTTCAGCATGTTGCAACCGTGAAATAGAGTTATAAACAGTTTTCCATAAACAAGGTCTAAAACATGTTTGATGCAATTTGTATGTAGATATTAGTGCGGTACCGGGTAGTTGATATGGTAGGAACACTATTAGACAATTTCAGCATGTTGCAACCGTGAAATAAAGTTATAAATAGTTTTCCATAAAGGTCTAAAACACGTTTAATGCAATTACTAAGTAGAAATTAGTGCAGTCCTGGGTAATTTAGATGGTAGGAACACTATGAGACAATTTCAGCATGTTGCAACCGTGAAATAGAGTTCTAAATAGTTTTCCGTAAACAAGGTCTAAAACATGTTTGATGAAATTTGTAAGTAGAAATTAATGCAGCACTGGGTAGTCGAGATGGTAGGAACACTATGAGACAATTTCAGCATGTTGCAACCGTGAAATAGAGTTCTAAATAGTTTTCCATAAACAAGGTCTAAAACATGTTTGATGCAATTTGTATGTAGAAATTGGTGCAGTACTGGGTAGTCGAGATGGTAGGAACACTATGAGACAATTTCAGCATGTTGCAACCGTGAAATAGAGTTCTAAATAGTTTTCCATAAACAAGGTCTAAAACATGTTTGATGCAATTTGTATGTAGAAATTAGTGCAGTACTGGGTAGTCGAGATGGTAGGAACACTATATGAAAATTTCAGCATGTTGCAACCGTGAAATAGTTATAAATAGTTTTCTATACAGAAGTACTAATACATGTTTGATGCAATTTATTAAGTAGAAACTAGTGCAGTACTGTGTAGTCGAGATGGTAGGAACACTATGAGACAATTTCAGCCTGTTGCAACCTGTCACGTTCCTGACCTTATTTTCCTTTGTTTAGTCTTTATTTAGTTGATCAGGACGTGAGCTGGGTGGGTATAGTCTATGTTCTGTGTTTCTATGTTTAGGTTTGTCATATTGGCCTGATATGGTTCAGTGCAGTACTGGGTAATTTAGATGGTAGGAACACTATGAGACAATTTCAGCATGTTGCAAAGGTGAAATAGAGTTAGAAATAATTTTCCATGAACAAGGTCTAAAACATGTTTGATGAAATTTGTAAGTAGATATTGGTGCAGTTTTGTCTAGGCGAGATGGTAGGAAAACTTGGAGAGTAAGTACAAACTAGTGCAGTACTGGGTAGTCGATAAGGCAGGAACACTATGAGACATTTTCAGCATGTTGCAACCGTGAAATAGAGATATAAACAATTTTCCATAAACAAGGTCTAAAACATGTTTGATGCAATTTGTAAGTAGAAATTTGTGCAGTACTGGGTAGTCGAGATGGTAGGAACACTATAAGACAATTTCAGCATGTTGCAACCGTGAAATAGAGTTATAAATTTCAGCATCGTGCAACCTTGAAATAGAGAATTAAACAGTTTTCCATAAACAAGTTCTAAAACATGTTTGATGCAATTTGTAAGTTGAAATTAGTGCAGTACTGGGTAGTCGATATGGTAGGAACACTATGAGACAATTTCAGCATGTTGCAACAGTGAAATAGAGTTATAAATAGTTTTCCATAAACAAGGTCTAAAACATGTTTGATGCAATTTGTATGTAGAAATTGGTGCAGTACTGGGTAGTCGAGATGGTAGGAACACTATATGACAATTTCAGCATGTTGCAACCGTGAAATAGTTATAAATAGTTTTCTATACAGAAGCACTAATACATGTTTGATGCAATTTATTAAGTAAAAACTAGTGCTGTACTGGGTAGTCGATATGGTAGGAACAATCTGAGACAATTTCAGCATCGTGCAACCGTGAAATAGAGATTTAAACAGTTTTCCATAAACAAGTTCTAAAACATGTTTGATGCAATTTCTAAGTTGAAATTAGTGCAGTACTGGGTAGTCGATGTGGTAGTAACACTATAAGACAATTTCAGCATGTTGCAACCGTGAAATAGAGTTATAAATTTCAGCATCGTGCAACCTTGAAATAGAGATTTAAACAGTTTTCCATAAACAAGTTCTAAAACATGTTTGATGCAATTTGTAAGTTGAAATTAGTGCAGTACTGGGTAGTCGATATCGTAGGAACACTATGAGACAATTTCAGCATGTTGCAACAGTGAAATAGAGTTATAAATAGTTTTCCATAAACAAGGTCTAAAACATGTTTGATGCAATTTGTATGTAGAAATTGGTGCAGTACTGGGTAGTCGAGATGGTAGGAACACTATATGACAATTTCAGCATGTTGCAACCGTGAAATAGTTATAAATAGTTTTCTATACAGAAGCACTAATACATGTTTGATGCAATCTATTAAGTAAAAACTAGTGCTGTACTGGGTAGTCGATATGGTAGGAACAATCTGAGACAATTTCAGCATCGCGCAACCGTGAAATAGAGATTTAAACAGTTTTCCATAAACAAGTTCTAAAACATGTTTGATGCAATTTGTAAGTTGAAATTAGTGCAGTACTGGGTAGTCGATATGGTAGGAACACTATGAGACAATTTCAGCATGTTGCAACAGTGAAATAGAGTTATAAATAGTTTTCCATAAACAAGGTCTAAAACATGTTTGATGCAATTTGTATGTAGAAATTGGTGCAGTACTGGGTAGTCGAGATGGTAGGAACACTATATGACAATTTCAGCATGTTGCAACCGTGAAATAGTTATAAATAGTTTTCTATACAGAAGCACTAATACATGTTTGATGCAATCTATTAAGTAAAAACTAGTGCTGTACTGGGTAGTCGATATGGTAGGAACAATCTGAGACAATTTCAGCATCGCGCAACCGTGAAATAGAGATTTAAACAGTTTTCCATAAACAAGTTCTAAAACATGTTTGATGCAATTTGTAAGTTGAAATTAGTGCAGTACTGGGTAGTCAATGTGGTAGTAACACTATGAGACAATTTCAGCATGTTGCAACCGTGAAGTAGAGTTATAAATACTTTTCCATAAACAAGGTCTAAAACATGTTTGATGCAATTTGTAAGTTGAAACTGGTTGTCGAGATGCCAGGAACACTAAGACAATTTCAGCATGTTGCAACCGTGAAATAGAGTTATAAATAGTTTTCCATAAACAAGGTCCTAAACATCTAATTACATGTTTTACCGAAGCCTGAAAGACATGCGATGGGTTACAAAAATAGCTCTAGTTACAGATTGGTAACCCCGATTTGAAATCCGACTTCGTGCTTCAAAAGCAGACGAGTAGGGGAAGATTTTATATAGCAAACATTTTTTTCTGTAAAATATTGGGAAAGGGGTCAAAACGGCAGTTGTTTGGGAAAGTTTATAAAACACATGGTAGTGCATTTAGTAAAACTGCTGTAACGTAAGTTCCATACTGAATAAACCTTCTCCGCATTTGACAAGCAGAGAAGTAGAGGAAGTTTTAATCCAATATACTTTTGTCAAACTCTTTGGTTTAGTGGTCAAAATGATTGTTGTTTTGAATTGAATGAATCTGCTAACTTCTGACATGTTTTACCGAAGCCAGAAAAACAGGCGATGGGTTACAAAAATAGCTCTAGTTACAGATTGGTAGCCCCGATTTGAAATCCGACTTCGTGCTTCAAAAGCAGACGAGTAGGGGAAGATTTTATATAGCAAACATTTTTTTCTGTAAAATGTTGGGAAAGGGGTCAAAACGGCAGTTGTTTGGGAAAGTTTATAAAACACGAGGTAGTGCATTTAGTAAAACTGCTGTAATGTAAGTTCCATACTGAATAAACCTTCTCCGCATTTGACAAGCAGAGAAGTAGAGGAAGTTTTAATCCAATATATTTTTGTCAAACTCTTTGGTTTAGTGGTCAAAATGATAGTTGTTTTGAATTGAATGAATCTGCTAACTTCTGACATTTTCTACCGAAGCCAGAAAAACAGGCGAAGGGTTACAAAAATAGCTCTAGTTACAGATTGGTAGCCCCGATTTGAAATCCGACTTCGTGCTTGAAAAGCAGACGAGTAGGGGAAGATTTTATATAGCAAACATTTTTTTCTGTAAATAGTTGGGAAAGGGGTCAAAACGGCAGTTGTTTGGGAAAGTTTATAAAACACATGGTAGTGCATTTAGTAAAACTGCTGTAACGTAAGTTCCATACTGAATAAACCTTCTCCGCATTTGACAAGCAGAGAAGTAGAGGAAGTTTGAATCCAATATACTTTTGTCAAACTCTTTGGTTTAGTGGTCAAAATGATAGTTGTTTTGAATTTAATGAATCTGCTAACTTCTGACATGTTTTACCGAAGCCAGAAAGACATGCGATGGGTTACAAAAATAGCTCTAGTTACAGATTGGTAGCCCCGATTTGAAATCCGACTTCGTGCTTGAAAAGCAGACGAGTAGGGGAAGATTTTATATAGCAAACATTTTTTTCTGTAAAATGTTGGGAAAGGGGTCAAAACGGCAGTTGTTTGTGAAAGTAAAATAAACACATGGTAGTGCATTTAGTAAAACTGCTGTAACGTAAGTTCCATACTGAATAAACCTTCTCCGCATTTGACAAGCAGAGAAGTAGAGGAAGTTTGAATCCAATATACTTTTGTCAAACTCTTTGGTTTAGTGGTCAAAATGATAGTTGTTTTGAATTTAATGAATCTGCTAACTTCTGACATGTTTTACCGAAGCCAGAAAGACATGCGATGGGTTACAAAAATAGCTCTAGTTACAGATTGGTAGCCCCGATTTGAAATCCGACTTCGTGCTTGAAAAGCAGACGAGTAGGGGAAGATTTTATATAGCAAACATTTTTTTCTGTAAAATGTTGGGAAAGGGGTCAAAACGGCAGTTGTTTGGGAAAGTTTATAAAACACATGGTAGTGCATTTAGTAAAACTGCTGTAACGTAAGTTCCATACTGAATAAACCTTCTCCGCATTTGACAAGCAGAGAAGTAGAGGAAGTTTGAATCCAATATACTTTTGTCAAACTCTTTGGTTTAGTGGTCAAAATGATAGTTGTTTTGAATTTAATGAATCTGCAAACTTCTGACATGTTTTACCGAAGCCAGAAAAACAGGCGATGGGTTACAAAAATAGCTCTAGTTACAGATTGGTAGCCCCGATTTGAAATCCGACTTCGTGCTTCAAAAGCAGACGAGTAGGGGAAGATTTTATATAGCAAACATTTTTTTCTGTAAAATGTTGGGAAAGGGGTCAAAACGGCAGTTGTTTGGGAAAGTTTATAAAACACGAGGTAGTGCATTTAGTAAAACTGCTGTAACTTAAGTTCCATACTGAATAAACCTTCTCCGCATTTGACAAGCAGAGAAGTAGAGGAAGTTTTTTATTTTTATTTATTTTATTTTATTTATTTTACCGTTATTTTACCAGGTAAGTTGACTGAGAACACGTTCTCATTTGCAGCAACGACCTGGGGAATAGTTACAGGGGAGAGGAGGGGGATGAATGAGCCAATTGTAAACTGGGGATTATTAGGTGACCGTGATGGTTGAGGGCCAGATTGGGAATTTAGCCAGGACACCGGGGTTAACACCCCTACTCTTACGATAAGTGCCATGGGATCTTTAATGACCTCAGAGAGTCAGGACACCCGTTTAACGTCCCATCCGAAAGACGGCACCCTACACAGAGCAGTGTCCCCAATCACTGCCCTGGGGCATTGGGATCTTTGTTTAGACCAGAGGAAAGAGTGCCCCCTACTGGCCCTCCAACACCACTTCCAGCAGCACCTGGTCTCCCATCCAGGGACTGACCAGGACCAACCCTGCTTAGCTTCAGAAGCAAGCCAGCAGTGGTATGCAGGGTGGTATGCTGCTGGCCTAGTTACAGATTGGTAGCCCCGATTTGAAATCCGACTTCGTGCTTCAAAAGCAGACGAGTAGGGGAAGATTTTATATAGCAAACATTTTTTTCTGTAAAATATTGGGAAAGGGGTCAAAACGGCAGTTGTTTGGGAAAGTTTATAAAACACATGGTAGTGCATTTACTATAACTGATGTAACGTAAGTTCCATACTGAATAAACCTTCTCCGCATTTGACAAGCAGAGAAGTAGAGGAAGTTTGAATCCAATATACTTTTGTCAAACTCTTTGGTTTAGTGGTCAAAATGATAGTTGTTTTGAATTTAATGAATCTGCTAACTTCTGACATGTTTTACCGAAGCCAGAAAAACAGGCGATGGGTTACAAAAATAGCTCTAGTTACAGATTGGTAGCCCCGATTTGAAATCCGACTTCGTGCTTGAAAAGCAGACGAGTAGGGGAAGATTTTATATAGCAAACATTTTTTTCTGTAAATATGTTGGGAAAGGGGTCAAAACGGCAGTTGTTTGGGAAAGTTTATAAAACACATGGTAGTGCATTTAGTAAAACTGCTGTAACGTAAGTTCCATACTGAATAAACCTTCTCCGCATTTGACAAGCAGAGAAGTAGAGGAAGTTTTGAATCCAATATACTTTTGTCAAACTCTTTGGTTTAGTATTCAAAATGATAGTTGTTTTGAATTGAATGAATCTGCTAACTTCTGACATGTTTTACCGAAGCCAGAAAAACAGGCGATGGGTTACAAAAATAGCTCTAGTTACAGATTGGTAGCCCCGATTTGAAATCCGACTTCGTGCTTGAAAAGCAGACGAGTAGGGGAAGATTTTATATAGCAAACATTTTATTCTGTAAAATATTGTGAAAGGGGTCAAAACGGCAGTTGTTTGGGAAAGTTTATAAAACACATGGTAGTGCATTTACTATAACTGATGTAACGTAAGTTCCATACTGAATAAACCTTCTCCGCATTTGACAAGCAGAGAAGTAGAGGAAGTTTGAATCCAATATACTTTTGTCAAACTCTTTGGTTTAGTGGTCAAAATGATAGTTGTTTTGAATTTAATGAATCTGCTAACTTCTGACATGTTTTACCGAAGCCAGAAAAACAGGCGATGGGTTACAAAAATAGCTCTAGTTACAGATTGGTAGCCCCGATTTGAAATCCGACTTCGTGCTTCAAAAGCAGACGAGTAGGGGAAGATTTTATATAGCAAACATTTTTTTCTGTAAATAGTTGGGAAAGGGGTCAAAACGGCAGTTGTTTGGGAAAGTTTATAAAACACATGGTAGTGCATTTAGTAAAACTGCTGTAACGTAAGTTCCATACTGAATAAACCTTCTCCGCATTTGACAAGCAGAGAAGGAGAGGAAGTTTGAATCCAATATACTTTTGTCAAACTCTTTGGTTTAGTGGTCAAAATGATAGTTGTTTTGAATTGAATGAATCTGCTAACTTCTGACATGTTTTACCGAAGCCAGAAAAACAGGCGATGGGTTACAAAAATAGCTCTAGTTACAGATTGGTAGCCCCGATTTGAAATCCGACTTGTTGCTTGAAAAGCAGAAGAGTAGGGGTAGATTTTATATCACAAACATTTTTTTCTGTAAAATGTTGGGAAAGGGGTCAAAACGGCAGTTGTTTGGGAAAGTTTATAAAACACATGGTAGTGCATTTAGTAAAACTGCTGTAACGTAAGTTCCATACTGAATAAACCTTCTCCGCATTTGACAAGCAGAGAAGTAGAGGAAGTTTTAATCCAATATATTTTTGTCAAACTCTTTGGTTTAGTGGTCAAAATGATAGTTGTTTTGAATTGAATGAATCTGCTAACTTCTGACATTTTCTACCGAAGCCAGAAAAACAGGCGAAGGGTTACAAAAATAGCTCTAGTTACAGATTGGTAGCCCCGATTTGAAATCCGACTTCGTGCTTGAAAAGCAGACGAGTAGGGGAAGATTTTATATAGCAAACATCTTTTTCTGTAAATAGTTGGGAAAGGGGTCAAAACGGCAGTTGTTTGGGAAAGTTTATAAAACACATGGTAGTGCATTTAGTAAAACTGCTGTAACGTAAGTTCCATACTGAATAAACCTTCTCCGCATTTGACAAGCAGAGAAGTAGAGGAAGTTTGAATCCAATATACTTTTGTCAAACTCTTTGGTTTAGTGGTCAAAATGATAGTTGTTTTGAATTGAATGAATCTGCTAACTTCTGACATGTTTTACCGAAGCCAGAAAAACAGGCGATGGGTTACAAAAATAGCTCTAGTTACAGATTGGTAGCCCCGATTTGAAATCCGACTTCGTGCTTGAAAAGCAGACGAGTAGGGGAAGATTTTATATAGCAAACATTTTTTTCTGTAAAATATTGGGAAAGGGGTCAAAACGGCAGTTGTTTGGGAAAGTTTATAAAACACATGGTAGTGCATTTACTATAACTGATGTAACGTAAGTTCCATACTGAATAAACCTTCTCCGCATTTGACAAGCAGAGAAGTAGAGGAAGTTTGAATCCAATATACTTTTGTCAAACTCTTTGGTTTAGTGGTCAAAATGATAGTTGTTTTGAATTTAATGAATCTGCTAACTTCTGACATGTTTTACCGAAGCCAGAAAAACAGGCGATGGGTTACAAAAATAGCTCTAGTTACAGATTGGTAGCCCCGATTTGAAATCCGACTTCGTGCTTCAAAAGCAGACGAGTAGGGGAAGATTTTATATAGCAAACATTTTTTTCTGTAAATAGTTGGGAAAGGGGTCAAAACGGCAGTTGTTTGGGAAAGTTTATAAAACACATGGTAGTGCATTTAGTAAAACTGCTGTAACGTAAGTTCCATACTGAATAAACCTTCTCCGCATTTGACAAGCAGAGAAGTAGAGGAAGTTTGAATCCAATATACTTTTGTCAAACTCTTTGGTTTAGTGGTCAAAATGATAGTTGTTTTGAATTGAATGAATCTGCTAACTTCTGACATGTTTTACCGAAGCCAGAAAAACAGGCGATGGGTTACAAAAATAGCTCTAGTTACAGATTGGTAGCCCCGATTTGAAATCCGACTTCGTGCTTGAAAAGCAGACGAGTAGGGGAAGATTTTATATAGCAAACATTTTTTTCTGTAAATAGTTGGGAAAGGGGTCAAAACGGCAGTTGTTTGGGAAAGTTTATAAAACACATGGTAGTGCATTTAGTAAAACTGCTGTAACGTAAGTTCCATACTGAATAAACCTTCTCCGCATTTGACAAGCAGAGAAGTAGAGGAATTTTGAATCCAATATACTTTTGTCAAACTCTTTGGTTTAGTATTCAAAATGATAGTTGTTTTGAATTGAATGAATCTGCTAACTTCTGACATGTTTTACCGAAGCCAGAAAAACAGGCGATGGGTTACAAAAATAGCTCTAGTTACAGATTGGTAGCCCCGATTTGAAATCCGACTTCGTGCTTGAAAAGCAGACGAGTAGGGGAAGATTTTATATAGCAAACATTTTATTCTGTAAAATATTGTGAAAGGGGTCAAAACGGCAGTTGTTTGGGAAAGTTTATAAAACACATGGTAGTGCATTTACTATAACTGATGTAACGTAAGTTCCATACTGAATAAACCTTCTCCGCATTTGACAAGCAGAGAAGTAGAGGAAGTTTGAATCCAATATACTTTTGTCAAACTCTTTGGTTTAGTGGTCAAAATGATAGTTGTTTTGAATTTAATGAATCTGCTAACTTCTGACATGTTTTACCGAAGCCAGAAAAACAGGCGATGGGTTACAAAAATAGCTCTAGTTACAGATTGGTAGCCCCGATTTGAAATCCGACTTCGTGCTTGAAAAGCAGACGAGTAGGGGAAGATTTTATATAGCAAACATTTTTTTCTGTAAATAGTTGGGAAAGGGGTCAAAACGGCAGTTGTTTGGGAAAGTTTATAAAACACATGGTAGTGCATTTAGTAAAACTGCTGTAACGTAAGTTCCATACTGAATAAACCTTCTCCGCATTTGACAAGCAGAGAAGGAGAGGAAGTTTGAATCCAATATACTTTTGTCAAACTCTTTGGTTTAGTGGTCAAAATGATAGTTGTTTTGAATTGAATGAATCTGCTAACTTCTGACATGTTTTACCGAAGCCAGAAAAACAGGCGATGGGTTACAAAAATAGCTCTAGTTACAGATTGGTAGCCCCGATTTGAAATCCGACTTCGTGCTTGAAAAGCAGACGAGTAGGGGAAGATTTTATATAGCAAACATTTTTTTCTGTAAAATGTTGGGAAAGGGGTCAAAACGGCAGTTGTTTGGGAAAGTTTATAAAACACGATGGTAGTGCATTTAGTAAAACTGCTGTAACGTAAGTTCCATACTGAATAAACCTTCTCCGCATTTGACAAGCAGAGAAGTAGAGGAAGTTTTAATCCAATATATTTTTGTCAAACTCTTTGGTTTAGTGGTCAAAATGATAGTTGTTTTGAATTGAATGAATCTGCTAACTTCTGACATTTTCTACCGAAGCCAGAAAAACAGGCGAAGGGTTACAAAAATAGCTCTAGTTACAGATTGGTAGCCCCGATTTGAAATCCGACTTCGTGCTTGAGAAGCAGACGAGTAGGGGAAGATTTTATATAGCAAACATTTTTTTCTGTAAATAGTTGGGAAAGGGGTCAAAACGGCAGTTGTTTGGGAAAGTTTATAAAACACATGGTAGTGCATTTAGTAAAACTGCTGTAACGTAAGTTCCATACTGAATAAACCTTCTCCGCATTTGACAAGCAGAGAAGTAGAGGAAGTTTGAATCCAATATACTTTTGTCAAACTCTTTGGTTTAGTGGTCAAAATGATAGTTGTTTTGAATTGAATGAATCTGCTAACTTCTGACATGTTTTACCGAAGCCAGAAAAACAGGCGATGGGTTACAAAAATAGCTCTAGTTACAGATTGGTAGCCCCGATTTGAAATCCGACTTCGTGCTTGAAAAGCAGACGAGTAGGGGAAGATTTTATATAGCAAACATTTTTTTCTGTAAAATGTTGGGAAAGGGGTCAAAACGGCAGTTGTTTGGGAAAGTTTATAAAACACATGGTAGTGCATTTACTATAACTGATGTAACGTAAGTTCCATACTGAATAAACCTTCTCCGCATTTGACAAGCAGAGAAGTAGAGGAAGTTTGAATCCAATATACTTTTGTCAAACTCTTTGGTTTAGTGGTCAAAATGATAGTTGTTTTGAATTTAATGAATCTGCTAACTTCTGACATGTTTTACCGAAGCCAGAAAAACAGGCGATGGGTTACAAAAATAGCTCTAGTTACAGATTGGTAGCCCCGATTTGAAATCCGACTTCGTGCTTCAAAAGCAGACGAGTAGGGGAAGATTTTATATAGCAAACATTTTTTTCTGTAAATAGTTGGGAAAGGGGTCAAAACGGCAGTTGTTTGGGAAAGTTTATAAAACACATGGTAGTGCATTTAGTAAAACTGCTGTAACGTAAGTTCCATACTGAATAAACCTTCTCCGCATTTGACAAGCAGAGAAGGAGAGGAAGTTTGAATCCAATATACTTTTGTCAAACTCTTTGGTTTAGTGGTCAAAATGATAGTTGTTTTGAATTGAATGAATCTGCTAACTTCTGACATGTTTTACCGAAGCCAGAAAAACAGGCGATGGGTTACAAAAATAGCTCTAGTTACAGATTGGTAGCCCCGATTTGAAATCCGACTTCGTGCTTGAAAAGCAGACGAGTAGGGGAAGATTTTATATAGCAAACATTTTTTTCTGTAAAATGTTGGGAAAGGGGTCAAAACGGCAGTTGTTTGGGAAAGTTTATAAAACACGAGGTAGTGCATTTAGTAAAACTGCTGTAACGTAAGTTCCATACTGAATAAACCTTCTCCGCATTTGACAAGCAGAGAAGTAGAGGAAGTTTGAATCCAATATATTTTTGTCAAACTCTTTGGTTTAGTGGTCAAAATGATAGTTGTTTTGAATTTAATGAATCTGCTAACTTCTGACATTTTCTACCGAAGCCAGAAAAACAGGCGAAGGGTTACAAAAATAGCTCTAGTTACAGATTGGTAGCCCCGATTTGAAATCCGACTTCGTGCTTGAAAAGCAGACGAGTAGGGGAAGATTTTATATAGCAAACATTTTTTTCTGTAAATAGTTGGGAAAGGGGTCAAAACGGCAGTTGTTTGGGAAAGTTTATAAAACACATGGTAGTGCATTTAGTAAAACTGCTGTAACGTAAGTTCCATACTGAATAAACCTTCTCCGCATTTGACAAGCAGAGAAGTAGAGGAAGTTTGAATCCAATATACGTTTGTCAAACTCTTTGGTTTAGTGGTCAAAATGATAGTTGTTTTGAATTGAATGAATCTGCTAACTTCTGACATGTTTTACCGAAGCCAGAAAAACAGGCGATGGGTTACAAAAATAGCTCTAGTTACAGATTGGTAGCCCCGATTTGAAATCCGACTTCGTGCTTGAAAAGCAGACGAGTAGGGGAAGATTTTATATAGCAAACATTTTTTTCTGTAAAATGTTGGGAAAGGGGTCAAAACGGCAGTTGTTTGTGAAAGTAAAAAAAACACATGGTAGTGCATTTAGTAAAACTGCTGTAACGTAAGTTCCATACTGAATAAACCTTCTCCGCATTTGACAAGCAGAGAAGTAGAGAAAGTTTGAATCCAATATACTTTTGTCAAACTCTTTGGTTTAGTGGTCAAAATTATAGTTGTTTTGAATTTAATGAATCTGCTAACTTCTGACATGTTTTACCGAAGCCAGAAAGACATGCGATGGGTTACAAAAATAGCTCTAGTTACAGATTGGTAGCCCCGATTTGAAATCCGACTTCGTACTTCAAAAGCAGACGAGTAGGGGAAGATTTTATATAGCAAACATTTTTTTCTGTAAAATATTGGGAAAGGGGTCAAAACGGCAGTTGTTTGGGAAAGTTTATAAAACACATGGTAGTGCATTTACTATAACTGATGTAACGTAAGTTCCATACTGAATAAACCTTCTCCGCATTTGACAAGCAGAGAAGTAGAGGAAGTTTTAATCCAATATATTTTTGTCAAACTCTTTGGTTTAGTGGTCAAAATGATAGTTGTTTTGAATTGAATGAATCTGCTAACTTCTGACATTTTCTACCGAAGCCAGAAAAACAGGCGATGGGTTACAAAAATAGCTCTAGTTACAGATTGGTAGCCCCGATTTGAAATCCGACTTCGTGCTTGAAAAGCAGACGAGTAGGGGAAGATTTTATATAGCAAACATTTTTTTCTGTAAATAGTTGGGAAAGGGGTCAAAACGGCAGTTGTTTGGGAAAGTTTATAAAACACATGGTAGTGCATTTAGTAAAACTGCTGTAACGTAAGTTCCATACTGAATAAACCTTCTCCGCATTTGACAAGCAGAGAAGTAGAGGAAGTTTGAATCCAATATACTTTTGTCAAACTCTTTGGTTTAGTGGTCAAAATGATAGTTGTTTTGAATTGAATGAATCTGCTAACTTCTGACATGTTTTACCGAAGCCAGAAAAACAGGCGATGGGTTACAAAAATAGCTCTAGTTACAGATTGGTAGCCCCGATTTGAAATCCGACTTCGTGCTTGAAAAGCAGACGAGTAGGGGAAGATTTTATATAGCAAACATTTTTTTCTGTAAAATGTTGGGAAAGGGGTCAAAACGGCAGTTGTTTGGGAAAGTTTATAAAACACGAGGTAGTGCATTTAGTAAAACTGCTGTAACGTAAGTTCCATACTGAATAAACCTTCTCCGCATTTGACAAGCAGAGAAGTAGAGGAAGTTTTAATCCAATATATTTTTGTCAAACTCTTTGGTTTAGTGGTCAAAATGATAGTTGTTTTGAATTGAATGAATCTGCTAACTTCTGACATGTTTTACCGAAGCCAGAAAAACAGGCGATGGGTTACAAAAATAGCTCTAGTTACAGATTGGTAGCCCCGATTTGAAATCCGACTTCGTGCTTGAAAAGCAGACGAGTAGGGGAAGATTTTATATAGCAAACATTTTTTTCTGTAAAATGTTGGGAAAGGGGTCAAAACGGCAGTTGTTTGGGAAAGTTTATAAAACACGAGGTAGTGCATTTAGTAAAACTGCTGTAACGTAAGTTCCATACTGAATAAACCTTCTCCGCATTTGACAAGCAGAGAAGTAGAGGAAGTTTGAATCCAATATATTTTTGTCAAACTCTTTGGTTTAGTGGTCAAAATGATAGTTGTTTTGAATTTAATGAATCTGCTAACTTCTGACATTTTCTACCGAAGCCAGAAAAACAGGCGAAGGGTTACAAAAATAGCTCTAGTTACAGATTGGTAGCCCCGATTTGAAATCCGACTTCGTGCTTGAAAAGCAGACGAGTAGGGGAAGATTTTATATAGCAAACATTTTTTTCTGTAAATAGTTGGGAAAGGGGTCAAAACGGCAGTTGTTTGGGAAAGTTTATAAAACACATGGTAGTGCATTTAGTAAAACTGCTGTAACGTAAGTTCCATACTGAATAAACCTTCTCCGCATTTGACAAGCAGAGAAGTAGAGGAAGTTTGAATCCAATATACGTTTGTCAAACTCTTTGGTTTAGTGGTCAAAATGATAGTTGTTTTGAATTGAATGAATCTGCTAACTTCTGACATGTTTTACCGAAGCCAGAAAAACAGGCGATGGGTTACAAAAATAGCTCTAGTTACAGATTGGTAGCCCCGATTTGAAATCCGACTTCGTGCTTGAAAAGCAGACGAGTAGGGGAAGATTTTATATAGCAAACATTTTTTTCTGTAAAATGTTGGGAAAGGGGTCAAAACGGCAGTTGTTTGTGAAAGTAAAAAAAACACATGGTAGTGCATTTAGTAAAACTGCTGTAACGTAAGTTCCATACTGAATAAACCTTCTCCGCATTTGACAAGCAGAGAAGTAGAGAAAGTTTGAATCCAATATACTTTTGTCAAACTCTTTGGTTTAGTGGTCAAAATTATAGTTGTTTTGAATTTAATGAATCTGCTAACTTCTGACATGTTTTACCGAAGCCAGAAAGACATGCGATGGGTTACAAAAATAGCTCTAGTTACAGATTGGTAGCCCCGATTTGAAATCCGACTTCGTACTTCAAAAGCAGACGAGTAGGGGAAGATTTTATATAGCAAACATTTTTTGCTGTAAAATATTGGGAAAGGGGTCAAAACGGCAGTTGTTTGGGAAAGTTTATAAAACACATGGTAGTGCATTTACTATAACTGCTGTAACGTAAGTTCCATACTGAATAAACCTTCTCCGCATTTGACAAGCAGAGAAGTAGAGGAAGTTTTAATCCAATATATTTTTGTCAAACTCTTTGGTTTAGTGGTCAAAATGATAGTTGTTTTGAATTGAATGAATCTGCTAACTTCTGACATTTTCTACCGAAGCCAGAAAAACAGGCGAAGGGTTACAAAAATAGCTCTAGTTACAGATTGGTAGCCCCGATTTGAAATCCGACTTCGTGCTTGAAAAGCAGACGAGTAGGGGAAGATTTTATATAGCAAACATTTTTTTCTGTAAATAATTGGGAAAGGGGTCAAAACGGCAGTTGTTTGGGAAAGTTTATAAAACACATGGTAGTGCATTTAGTAAAACTGCTGTAACGTAAGTTCCATACTGAATAAACCTTCTCCGCATTTGACAAGCAGAGAAGTAGAGGAAGTTTGAATCCAATATACGTTTGTCAAACTCTTTGGTTTAGTGGTCAAAATGATAGTTGTTTTGAATTGAATGAATCTGCTAACTTCTGACATGTTTTACCGAAGCCAGAAAAACAGGCGATGGGTTACAAAAATAGCTCTAGTTACAGATTGGTAGCCCCGATTTGAAATCCGACTTCGTGCTTGAAAAGCAGACGAGTAGGGGAAGATTTTATATAGCAAACATTTTTTTCTGTAAAATGTTGGGAAAGGGGTCAAAACGGCAGTTGTTTGTGAAAGTAAAAAAAACACATGGTAGTGCATTTAGTAAAACTGCTGTAACGTAAGTTCCATACTGAATAAACCTTCTCCGCATTTGACAAGCAGAGAAGTAGAGAAAGTTTGAATCCAATATACTTTTGTCAAACTCTTTGGTTTAGTGGTCAAAATGATAGTTGTTTTGAATTTAATGAATCTGCTAACTTCTGACATGTTTTACCGAAGCCAGAAAGACATGCGATGGGTTACAAAAATAGCTCTAGTTACAGATTGGTAGCCCCGATTTGAAATCCGACTTCGTACTTCAAAAGCAGACGAGTAGGGGAAGATTTTATATAGCAAACATTTTTTTCTGTAAAATATTGGGAAAGGGGTCAAAACGGCAGTTGTTTGGGAAAGTTTATAAAACACATGGTAGTGCATTTACTATAACTGATGTAACGTAAGTTCCATACTGAATAAACCTTCTCCGCATTTGACAAGCAGAGAAGTAGAGGAAGTTTGAATCCAATATACTTTTGTCAAACTCTTTGGTTTAGTGGTCAAAATGATAGTTGTTTTGAATTTAATGAATCTGCTAACTTCTGACATGTTTTACCGAAGCCAGAAAAACAGGCGATGGGTTACAAAAATAGCTCTAGTTACAGATTGGTAGCCCCGATTTGAAATCCGACTTCGTGCTTGAAAAGCAGACGAGTAGGGGAAGATTTTATATAGCAAACATTTTTTTCTGTAAAAAGTTGGGAAAGGGGTCAAAACGGAAGTTGTTTGGGAAAGTTTATAAAACACATGGTAGTGCATTTAGTAAAACTGCTGTAACGTAAGTTCCATACTGAATAAACCTTCTCCGCATTTGACAAGCAGAGAAGTAGAGGAAGTTTGAATCCAATATACTTTTGTCAAACTCTTTGGTTTAGTGGTCAAAATGATAGTTGTTTTGAATTGAATGAATCTGCTAACTTCTGACATTTTCTACCGAAGCCAGAAAAACAGGCGAAGGGTTACAAAAATAGCTCTAGTTACAGATTGGTAGCCCCGATTTGAAATCCGACTTCGTGCTTGAAAAGCAGACGAGTAGGGGAAGATTTTATATAGCAAACATTTTTTTCTGTAAATAGTTGGGAAAGGGGTCAAAACGGCAGTTGTTTGGGAAAGTTTATAAAACACATGGTAGTGCATTTAGTAAAACTGCTGTAACGTAAGTTCCATACTGAATAAACCTTCTCCGCATTTGACAAGCAGAGAAGTAGAGAAAGTTTGAATCCAATATACGTTTGTCAAACTCTTTGGTTTAGTGGTCAAAATGATAGTTGTTTTGAATTGAATGAATCTGCTAACTTCTGACATGTTTTACCGAAGCCAGAAAAACAGGCGATGGGTTACAAAAATAGCTCTAGTTACAGATTGGTAGCCCCGATTTGAAATCCGACTTCGTGCTTGAAAAGCAGACGAGTAGGGGAAGATTTTATATAGCAAACATTTTTTTCTGTAAAATGTTGGGAAAGGGGTCAAAACGGCAGTTGTTTGTGAAAGTAAAAAAAACACATGGTAGTGCATTTAGTAAAACTGCTGTAACGTAAGTTCCATACTGAATAAACCTTCTCCGCATTTGACAAGCAGAGAAGTAGAGAAAGTTTGAATCCAATATACTTTTGTCAAACTCTTTGGTTTAGTGGTCAAAATTATAGTTGTTTTGAATTTAATGAATCTGCTAACTTCTGACATGTTTTACCGAAGCCAGAAAGACATGCGATGGGTTACAAAAATAGCTCTAGTTACAGATTGGTAGCCCCGATTTGAAATCCGACTTCGTACTTCAAAAGCAGACGAGTAGGGGAAGATTTTATATAGCAAACATTTTTTGCTGTAAAATATTGGGAAAGGGGTCAAAACGGCAGTTGTTTGGGAAAGTTTATAAAACACATGGTAGTGCATTTACTATAACTGCTGTAACGTAAGTTCCATACTGAATAAACCTTCTCCGCATTTGACAAGCAGAGAAGTAGAGGAAGTTTTAATCCAATATATTTTTGTCAAACTCTTTGGTTTAGTGGTCAAAATGATAGTTGTTTTGAATTGAATGAATCTGCTAACTTCTGACATTTTCTACCGAAGCCAGAAAAACAGGCGAAGGGTTACAAAAATAGCTCTAGTTACAGATTGGTAGCCCCGATTTGAAATCCGACTTCGTGCTTGAAAAGCAGACGAGTAGGGGAAGATTTTATATAGCAAACATTTTTTTCTGTAAATAATTGGGAAAGGGGTCAAAACGGCAGTTGTTTGGGAAAGTTTATAAAACACATGGTAGTGCATTTAGTAAAACTGCTGTAACGTAAGTTCCATACTGAATAAACCTTCTCCGCATTTGACAAGCAGAGAAGTAGAGGAAGTTTGAATCCAATATACGTTTGTCAAACTCTTTGGTTTAGTGGTCAAAATGATAGTTGTTTTGAATTGAATGAATCTGCTAACTTCTGACATGTTTTACCGAAGCCAGAAAAACAGGCGATGGGTTACAAAAATAGCTCTAGTTACAGATTGGTAGCCCCGATTTGAAATCCGACTTCGTGCTTGAAAAGCAGACGAGTAGGGGAAGATTTTATATAGCAAACATTTTTTTCTGTAAAATGTTGGGAAAGGGGTCAAAACGGCAGTTGTTTGTGAAAGTAAAAAAAACACATGGTAGTGCATTTAGTAAAACTGCTGTAACGTAAGTTCCATACTGAATAAACCTTCTCCGCATTTGACAAGCAGAGAAGTAGAGAAAGTTTGAATCCAATATACTTTTGTCAAACTCTTTGGTTTAGTGGTCAAAATGATAGTTGTTTTGAATTTAATGAATCTGCTAACTTCTGACATGTTTTACCGAAGCCAGAAAGACATGCGATGGGTTACAAAAATAGCTCTAGTTACAGATTGGTAGCCCCGATTTGAAATCCGACTTCGTACTTCAAAAGCAGACGAGTAGGGGAAGATTTTATATAGCAAACATTTTTTTCTGTAAAATATTGGGAAAGGGGTCAAAACGGCAGTTGTTTGGGAAAGTTTATAAAACACATGGTAGTGCATTTACTATAACTGCTGTAACGTAAGTTCCATACTGAATAAACCTTCTCCGCATTTGACAAGCAGAGAAGTAGAGGAAGTTTGAATCCAATATACTTTTGTCAAACTCTTTGGTTTAGTGGTCAAAATGATAGTTGTTTTGAATTTAATGAATCTGCTAACTTCTGACATGTTTTACCGAAGCCAGAAAAACAGGCGATGGGTTACAAAAATAGCTCTAGTTACAGATTGGTAGCCCCGATTTGAAATCCGACTTCGTGCTTGAAAAGCAGACGAGTAGGGGAAGATTTTATATAGCAAACATTTTTTTCTGTAAAAAGTTGGGAAAGGGGTCAAAACGGAAGTTGTTTGGGAAAGTTTATAAAACACATGGTAGTGCATTTAGTAAAACTGCTGTAACGTAAGTTCCATACTGAATAAACCTTCTCCGCATTTGACAAGCAGAGAAGTAGAGGAAGTTTGAATCCAATATACTTTTGTCAAACTCTTTGGTTTAGTGGTCAAAATGATAGTTGTTTTGAATTTAATGAATCTGCTAACTTCTGACATTTTCTACCGAAGCCAGAAAAACAGGCGAAGGGTTACAAAAATAGCTCTAGTTACAGATTGGTAGCCCCGATTTGAAATCCGACTTCGTGCTTGAAAAGCAGACGAGTAGGGGAAGATTTTATATAGCAAACATTTTTTTCTGTAAAATGTTGGGAAAGGGGTCAAAACGGCAGTTGTTTGGGAAAGTTTATAAAACACGAGGTAGTGCATTTAGTAAAACTGCTGTAACTTAAGTTCCATACTGAATAAACCTTCTCCGCATTTGACAAGCAGAGAAGTAGAGGAAGTTTTAATCCAATATATTTTTGTCAAACTCTTTGGTTTAGTGGTCAAAATGATAGTTGTTTTGAATTTAATGAATCTGCTAACTTCTGACATGTTTTACCGAAGCCAGAAAAACAGGCGATGGGTTACAAAAATAGCTCTAGTTACAGATTGGTAGCCCCGATTTGAAATCCGACTTCGTGCTTCAAAAGCAGACGAGTAGGGGAAGATTTTATATAGCAAACATTTTATTCTGTAAAATGTTGGGAAAGGGGTCAAAACGGCAGTTGTTTGGGAAAGTTTATAAAACACGAGGTAGTGCATTTAGTAAAACTGCTGTAACTTAAGTTCCATACTGAATAAACCTTCTCCGCATTTGACAAGCAGAGAAGTAGAGGAAGTTTTAATCCAATATATTTTTGTCAAACTCTTTGGTTTAGTGGTCAAAATGATAGTTGTTTTGAATTGAATGAATCTGCTAACTTCTGACATGTTTTACCGAAGCCAGAAAAACAGGCGATGGGTTACAAAAATAGCTCTAGTTACAGATTGGTAGCCCCGATTTGAAATCCGACTTCGTGCTTGAAAAGCAGACGAGTAGGGGAAGATTTTATATAGCAAACATTTTTTTCTGTAAAATGTTGGGAAAGGGGTCAAAACGGCAGTTGTTTGTGAAAGTAAAAAAAACACATGGTAGTGCATTTAGTAAAACTGCTGTAAAGTAAGTTCCATACTGAATAAACCTTCTCCGCATTTGACAAGCAGAGAAGTAGAGAAAGTTTGAATCCAATATACTTTTGTCAAACTCTTTGGTTTAGTGGTCAAAATTATAGTTGTTTTGAATTTAATGAATCTGCTAACTTCTGACATGTTTTACCGAAGCCAGAAAGACATGCGATGGGTTACAAAAATAGCTCTAGTTACAGATTGGTAGCCCCGATTTGAAATCCGACTTCGTACTTCAAAAGCAGACGAGTAGGGGAAGATTTTATATAGCAAACATTTTTTGCTGTAAAATATTGGGAAAGGGGTCAAAACGGCAGTTGTTTGGGAAAGTTTATAAAACACATGGTAGTGCATTTACTATAACTGCTGTAACGTAAGTTCCATACTGAATAAACCTTCTCCGCATTTGACAAGCAGAGAAGTAGAGGAAGTTTTAATCCAATATATTTTTGTCAAACTCTTTGGTTTAGTGGTCAAAATGATAGTTGTTTTGAATTGAATGAATCTGCTAACTTCTGACATTTTCTACCGAAGCCAGAAAAACAGGCGAAGGGTTACAAAAATAGCTCTAGTTACAGATTGGTAGCCCCGATTTGAAATCCGACTTCGTGCTTGAAAAGCAGACGAGTAGGGGAAGATTTTATATAGCAAACATTTTTTTCTGTAAATAATTGGGAAAGGGGTCAAAACGGCAGTTGTTTGGGAAAGTTTATAAAACACATGGTAGTGCATTTAGTAAAACTGCTGTAACGTAAGTTCCATACTGAATAAACCTTCTCCGCATTTGACAAGCAGAGAAGTAGAGGAAGTTTGAATCCAATATACGTTTGTCAAACTCTTTGGTTTAGTGGTCAAAATGATAGTTGTTTTGAATTGAATGAATCTGCTAACTTCTGACATGTTTTACCGAAGCCAGAAAAACAGGCGATGGGTTACAAAAATAGCTCTAGTTACAGATTGGTAGCCCCGATTTGAAATCCGACTTCGTGCTTGAAAAGCAGACGAGTAGGGGAAGATTTTATATAGCAAACATTTTTTTCTGTAAAATGTTGGGAAAGGGGTCAAAACGGCAGTTGTTTGTGAAAGTAAAAAAAACACATGGTAGTGCATTTAGTAAAACTGCTGTAACGTAAGTTCCATACTGAATAAACCTTCTCCGCATTTGACAAGCAGAGAAGTAGAGAAAGTTTGAATCCAATATACTTTTGTCAAACTCTTTGGTTTAGTGGTCAAAATGATAGTTGTTTTGAATTTAATGAATCTGCTAACTTCTGACATGTTTTACCGAAGCCAGAAAGACATGCGATGGGTTACAAAAATAGCTCTAGTTACAGATTGGTAGCCCCGATTTGAAATCCGACTTCGTACTTCAAAAGCAGACGAGTAGGGGAAGATTTTATATAGCAAACATTTTTTTCTGTAAAATATTGGGAAAGGGGTCAAAACGGCAGTTGTTTGGGAAAGTTTATAAAACACATGGTAGTGCATTTACTATAACTGATGTAACGTAAGTTCCATACTGAATAAACCTTCTCCGCATTTGACAAGCAGAGAAGTAGAGGAAGTTTGAATCCAATATACTTTTGTCAAACTCTTTGGTTTAGTGGTCAAAATGATAGTTGTTTTGAATTTAATGAATCTGCTAACTTCTGACATGTTTTACCGAAGCCAGAAAAACAGGCGATGGGTTACAAAAATAGCTCTAGTTACAGATTGGTAGCCCCGATTTGAAATCCGACTTCGTGCTTGAAAAGCAGACGAGTAGGGGAAGATTTTATATAGCAAACATTTTTTTCTGTAAAAAGTTGGGAAAGGGGTCAAAACGGAAGTTGTTTGGGAAAGTTTATAAAACACATGGTAGTGCATTTAGTAAAACTGCTGTAACGTAAGTTCCATACTGAATAAACCTTCTCCGCATTTGACAAGCAGAGAAGTAGAGGAAGTTTGAATCCAATATACTTTTGTCAAACTCTTTGGTTTAGTGGTCAAAATGATAGTTGTTTTGAATTTAATGAATCTGCTAACTTCTGACATTTTCTACCGAAGCCAGAAAAACAGGCGAAGGGTTACAAAAATAGCTCTAGTTACAGATTGGTAGCCCCGATTTGAAATCCGACTTCGTGCTTGAAAAGCAGACGAGTAGGGGAAGATTTTATATAGCAAACATTTTTTTCTGTAAAATGTTGGGAAAGGGGTCAAAACGGCAGTTGTTTGGGAAAGTTTATAAAACACGAGGTAGTGCATTTAGTAAAACTGCTGTAACTTAAGTTCCATACTGAATAAACCTTCTCCGCATTTGACAAGCAGAGAAGTAGAGGAAGTTTTAATCCAATATATTTTTGTCAAACTCTTTGGTTTAGTGGTCAAAATGATAGTTGTTTTGAATTTAATGAATCTGCTAACTTCTGACATGTTTTACCGAAGCCAGAAAAACAGGCGATGGGTTACAAAAATAGCTCTAGTTACAGATTGGTAGCCCCGATTTGAAATCCGACTTCGTGCTTCAAAAGCAGACGAGTAGGGGAAGATTTTATATAGCAAACATTTTATTCTGTAAAATGTTGGGAAAGGGGTCAAAACGGCAGTTGTTTGGGAAAGTTTATAAAACACGAGGTAGTGCATTTAGTAAAACTGCTGTAACTTAAGTTCCATACTGAATAAACCTTCTCCGCATTTGACAAGCAGAGAAGTAGAGGAAGTTTTAATCCAATATATTTTTGTCAAACTCTTTGGTTTAGTGGTCAAAATGATAGTTGTTTTGAATTGAATGAATCTGCTAACTTCTGACATGTTTTACCGAAGCCAGAAAAACAGGCGATGGGTTACAAAAATAGCTCTAGTTACAGATTGGTAGCCCCGATTTGAAATCCGACTTCGTGCTTGAAAAGCAGACGAGTAGGGGAAGATTTTATATAGCAAACATTTTTTTCTGTAAAATGTTGGGAAAGGGGTCAAAACGGCAGTTGTTTGGGAAAGTTTATAAAACACATGGTAGTGCATTTAGTAAAACTGCTGTAACGTAAGTTCCATACTGAATAAACCTTCTCCGCATTTGACAAGCAGAGAAGTAGAGGAAGTTTGAATCCAATATACGTTTGTCAAACTCTTTGGTTTAGTGGTCAAAATGATAGTTGTTTTGAATTGAATGAATCTGCTAACTTCTGACATGTTTTACCGAAGCCAGAAAAACAGGCGATGGGTTACAAAAATAGCTCTAGTTACAGATTGGTAGCCCCGATTTGAAATCCGACTTCGTGCTTGAAAAGCAGACGAGTAGGGGAAGATTTTATATAGCAAACATTTTTTTCTGTAAAATGTTGGGAAAGGGGTCAAAACGGCAGTTGTTTGTGAAAGTAAAAAAAACACATGGTAGTGCATTTAGTAAAACTGCTGTAACGTAAGTTCCATACTGAATAAACCTTCTCCGCATTTGACAAGCAGAGAAGTAGAGAAAGTTTGAATCCAATATACTTTTGTCAAACTCTTTGGTTTAGTGGTCAAAATGATAGTTGTTTTGAATTTAATGAATCTGCTAACTTCTGACATGTTTTACCGAAGCCAGAAAGACATGCGATGGGTTACAAAAATAGCTCTAGTTACAGATTGGTAGCCCCGATTTGAAATCCGACTTCGTACTTCAAAAGCAGACGAGTAGGGGAAGATTTTATATAGCAAACATTTTTTTCTGTAAAATATTGGGAAAGGGGTCAAAACGGCAGTTGTTTGGGAAAGTTTATAAAACACATGGTAGTGCATTTACTATAACTGATGTAACGTAAGTTCCATACTGAATAAACCTTCTCCGCATTTGACAAGCAGAGAAGTAGAGGAAGTTTGAATCCAATATACTTTTGTCAAACTCTTTGGTTTAGTGGTCAAAATGATAGTTGTTTTGAATTTAATGAATCTGCTAACTTCTGACATGTTTTACCGAAGCCAGAAAAACAGGCGATGGGTTACAAAAATAGCTCTAGTTACAGATTGGTAGCCCCGATTTGAAATCCGACTTCGTGCTTGAAAAGCAGACGAGTAGGGGAAGATTTTATATAGCAAACATTTTTTTCTGTAAAAAGTTGGGAAAGGGGTCAAAACGGAAGTTGTTTGGGAAAGTTTATAAAACACATGGTAGTGCATTTAGTAAAACTGCTGTAACGTAAGTTCCATACTGAATAAACCTTCTCCGCATTTGACAAGCAGAGAAGTAGAGGAAGTTTGAATCCAATATACTTTTGTCAAACTCTTTGGTTTAGTGGTCAAAATGATAGTTGTTTTGAATTTAATGAATCTGCTAACTTCTGACATTTTCTACCGAAGCCAGAAAAACAGGCGAAGGGTTACAAAAATAGCTCTAGTTACAGATTGGTAGCCCCGATTTGAAATCCGACTTCGTGCTTGAAAAGCAGACGAGTAGGGGAAGATTTTATATAGCAAACATTTTTTTCTGTAAAATGTTGGGAAAGGGGTCAAAACGGCAGTTGTTTGGGAAAGTTTATAAAACACGAGGTAGTGCATTTAGTAAAACTGCTGTAACTTAAGTTCCATACTGAATAAACCTTCTCCGCATTTGACAAGCAGAGAAGTAGAGGAAGTTTTAATCCAATATATTTTTGTCAAACTCTTTGGTTTAGTGGTCAAAATGATAGTTGTTTTGAATTTAATGAATCTGCTAACTTCTGACATGTTTTACCGAAGCCAGAAAAACAGGCGATGGGTTACAAAAATAGCTCTAGTTACAGATTGGTAGCCCCGATTTGAAATCCGACTTCGTGCTTCAAAAGCAGACGAGTAGGGGAAGATTTTATATAGCAAACATTTTATTCTGTAAAATGTTGGGAAAGGGGTCAAAACGGCAGTTGTTTGGGAAAGTTTATAAAACACGAGGTAGTGCATTTAGTAAAACTGCTGTAACTTAAGTTCCATACTGAATAAACCTTCTCCGCATTTGACAAGCAGAGAAGTAGAGGAAGTTTTAATCCAATATATTTTTGTCAAACTCTTTGGTTTAGTGGTCAAAATGATAGTTGTTTTGAATTGAATGAATCTGCTAACTTCTGACATTTTCTACCGAAGCCAGAAAAACAGGCGAAGGGTTACAAAAATAGCTCTAGTTACAGATTGGTAGCCCCGATTTGAAATCCGACTTCGTGCTTGAAAAGCAGACGAGTAGGGGAAGATTTTATATAGCAAACATTTTTTTCTGTAAATAGTTGGGAAAGGGGTCAAAACGGCAGTTGTTTGGGAAAGTTTATAAAACACATGGTAGTGCATTTAGTAAAACTGCTGTAACGTAAGTTCCATACTGAATAAACCTTCTCCACATTTGACAAGCAGAGAAGTAGAGGAAGTTTTAATTCAATATACTTTTGTCAAACTCTTTGGTTTAGTGGTCAAAATGATTGTTGTTTTGAATTGAATGAATCTGCTAACTTCTGACATGTTTTACCGAAGCCAGAAAAACAGGCGAAGGGTTACAAAAATAGCTCTAGTTACAGATTGGTAGCCCCGATTTGAAATCCGACTTCGTGCTTGAAAAGCAGACGAGTAGGGGAAGATTTTATATAGCAAACATTTTTTTCTGTAAAAAGTTGGGAAAGGGGTCAAAACGGAAGTTGTTTGGGAAAGTTTATAAAACACATGGTAGTGCATTTAGTAAAACTGCTGTAACGTAAGTTCCATACTGAATAAACCTTCTCCGCATTTGACAAGCAGAGAAGTAGAGGAAGTTTGAATCCAATATACTTTTGTCAAACTCTTTGGTTTAGTGGTCAAAATGATAGTTGTTTTGAATTTAATGAATCTGCTAACTTCTGACATTTTCTACCGAAGCCAGAAAAACAGGCGAAGGGTTACAAAAATAGCTCTAGTTACAGATTGGTAGCCCCGATTTGAAATCCGACTTCGTGCTTGAAAAGCAGACGAGTAGGGGAAGATTTTATATAGCAAACATTTTTTTCTGTAAAATGTTGGGAAAGGGGTCAAAACGGCAGTTGTTTGGGAAAGTTTATAAAACACGAGGTAGTGCATTTAGTAAAACTGCTGTAACTTAAGTTCCATACTGAATAAACCTTCTCCGCATTTGACAAGCAGAGAAGTAGAGGAAGTTTTAATCCAATATATTTTTGTCAAACTCTTTGGTTTAGTGGTCAAAATGATAGTTGTTTTGAATTTAATGAATCTGCTAACTTCTGACATGTTTTACCGAAGCCAGAAAAACAGGCGATGGGTTACAAAAATAGCTCTAGTTACAGATTGGTAGCCCCGATTTGAAATCCGACTTCGTGCTTCAAAAGCAGACGAGTAGGGGAAGATTTTATATAGCAAACATTTTATTCTGTAAAATGTTGGGAAAGGGGTCAAAACGGCAGTTGTTTGGGAAAGTTTATAAAACACGAGGTAGTGCATTTAGTAAAACTGCTGTAACTTAAGTTCCATACTGAATAAACCTTCTCCGCATTTGACAAGCAGAGAAGTAGAGGAAGTTTTAATCCAATATATTTTTGTCAAACTCTTTGGTTTAGTGGTCAAAATGATAGTTGTTTTGAATTGAATGAATCTGCTAACTTCTGACATTTTCTACCGAAGCCAGAAAAACAGGCGAAGGGTTACAAAAATAGCTCTAGTTACAGATTGGTAGCCCCGATTTGAAATCCGACTTCGTGCTTGAAAAGCAGACGAGTAGGGGAAGATTTTATATAGCAAACATTTTTTTCTGTAAATAGTTGGGAAAGGGGTCAAAACGGCAGTTGTTTGGGAAAGTTTATAAAACACATGGTAGTGCATTTAGTAAAACTGCTGTAACGTAAGTTCCATACTGAATAAACCTTCTCCACATTTGACAAGCAGAGAAGTAGAGGAAGTTTTAATCCAATATACTTTTGTCAAACTCTTTGGTTTAGTGGTCAAAATGATTGTTGTTTTGAATTGAATGAATCTGCTAACTTCTGACATGTTTTACCGAAGCCAGAAAAACAGGCGATGGGTTACAAAAATAGCTCTAGTTACAGATTGGTAGCCCCGATTTGAAATCCGACTTCGTGCTTGAAAAGCAGACGAGTAGGGGAAGATTTTATATAGCAAACATTTTTTTCTGTAAAATGTTGGGAAAGGGGTCAAAACGGCAGTTGTTTGTGAAAGTAAAAAAAACACATGGTAGTGCATTTAGTAAAACTGCTGTAACGTAAGTTCCATACTGAATAAACCTTCTCCGCATTTGACAAGCAGAGAAGTAGAGAAAGTTTGAATCCAATATACTTTTGTCAAACTCTTTGGTTTAGTGGTCAAAATGATAGTTGTTTTGAATTTAATGAATCTGCTAACTTCTGACATGTTTTACCGAAGCCAGAAAAACAGGCGATGGGTTACAAAAATAGCTCTAGTTACAGATTGGTAGCCCCGATTTGAAATCCGACTTCGTGCTTGAAAAGCAGACGAGTAGGGGAAGATTTTATATAGCAAACATTTTTTTCTGTAAAAAGTTGGGAAAGGGGTCAAAACGGAAGTTGTTTGGGAAAGTTTATAAAACACATGGTAGTGCATTTAGTAAAACTGCTGTAACGTAAGTTCCATACTGAATAAACCTTCTCCGCATTTGACAAGCAGAGAAGTAGAGGAAGTTTGAATCCAATATACTTTTGTCAAACTCTTTGGTTTAGTGGTCAAAATGATAGTTGTTTTGAATTTAATGAATCTGCTAACTTCTGACATTTTCTACCGAAGCCAGAAAAACAGGCGAAGGGTTACAAAAATAGCTCTAGTTACAGATTGGTAGCCCCGATTTGAAATCCGACTTCGTGCTTGAAAAGCAGACGAGTAGGGGAAGATTTTATATAGCAAACATTTTATTCTGTAAAATGTTGGGAAAGGGGTCAAAACGGCAGTTGTTTGGGAAAGTTTATAAAACACGAGGTAGTGCATTTAGTAAAACTGCTGTAACTTAAGTTCCATACTGAATAAACCTTCTCCGCATTTGACAAGCAGAGAAGTAGAGGAAGTTTTAATCCAATATATTTTTGTCAAACTCTTTGGTTTAGTGGTCAAAATGATAGTTGTTTTGAATTTAATGAATCTGCTAACTTCTGACATGTTTTACCGAAGCCAGAAAAACAGGCGATGGGTTACAAAAATAGCTCTAGTTACAGATTGGTAGCCCCGATTTGAAATCCGACTTCGTGCTTCAAAAGCAGACGAGTAGGGGAAGATTTTATATAGCAAACATTTTATTCTGTAAAATGTTGGGAAAGGGGTCAAAACGGCAGTTGTTTGGGAAAGTTTATAAAACACGAGGTAGTGCATTTAGTAAAACTGCTGTAACTTAAGTTCCATACTGAATAAACCTTCTCCGCATTTGACAAGCAGAGAAGTAGAGGAAGTTTTAATCCAATATATTTTTGTCAAACTCTTTGGTTTAGTGGTCAAAATGATAGTTGTTTTGAATTGAATGAATCTGCTAACTTCTGACATTTTCTACCGAAGCCAGAAAAACAGGCGAAGGGTTACAAAAATAGCTCTAGTTACAGATTGGTAGCCCCGATTTGAAATCCGACTTCGTGCTTGAAAAGCAGACGAGTAGGGGAAGATTTTATATAGCAAACATTTTTTTCTGTAAATAGTTGGGAAAGGGGTCAAAACGGCAGTTGTTTGGGAAAGTTTATAAAACACATGGTAGTGCATTTAGTAAAACTGCTGTAACGTAAGTTCCATACTGAATAAACCTTCTCCACATTTGACAAGCAGAGAAGTTAGAGGATGTTTTAATCCAATATACTTTTGTCAAACTCTTTGGTTTAGTGGTCAAAATGATAGTTGTTTTGAATTGAATGAATCTGCTAACTTCTGACATGTTTTACCGAAGCCAGAAAAACAGGCGATGGGTTACAAAAATAGCTCTAGTTACAGATTGGTAGCCCCGATTTGAAATCCGACTTCGTGCTTGAAAAGCAGACGAGTAGGGGAAGATTTTATATAGCAAACATTTTTTTCTGTAAAATGTTGGGAAAGGGGTCAAAACGGCAGTTGTTTGTGAAAGTAAAAAAAACACATGGTAGTGCATTTAGTAAAACTGCTGTAACGTAAGTTCCATACTGAATAAACCTTCTCCGCATTTGACAAGCAGAGAAGTAGAGAAAGTTTGAATCCAATATACTTTTGTCAAACTCTTTGGTTTAGTGGTCAAAATGATAGTTGTTTTGAATTTAATGAATCTGCTAACTTCTGACATGTTTTACCGAAGCCAGAAAGACATGCGATGGGTTACAAAAATAGCTCTAGTTACAGATTGGTAGCCCCGATTTGAAATCCGACTTCGTACTTCAAAAGCAGACGAGTAGGGGAAGATTTTATATAGCAAACATTTTTTTCTGTAAAATATTGGGAAAGGGGTCAAAACGGCAGTTGTTTGGGAAAGTTTATAAAACACATGGTAGTGCATTTACTATAACTGCTGTAACGTAAGTTCCATACTGAATAAACCTTCTCCGCATTTGACAAGCAGAGAAGTAGAGGAAGTTTGAATCCAATATACTTTTGTCAAACTCTTTGGTTTAGTGGTCAAAATGATAGTTGTTTTGAATTTAATGAATCTGCTAACTTCTGACATGTTTTACCGAAGCCAGAAAAACAGGCGATGGGTTACAAAAATAGCTCTAGTTACAGATTGGTAGCCCCGATTTGAAATCCGACTTCGTGCTTGAAAAGCAGACGAGTAGGGGAAGATTTTATATAGCAAACATTTTTTTCTGTAAAAAGTTGGGAAAGGGGTCAAAACGGCAGTTGTTTGGGAAAGTTTATAAAACACATGGTAGTGCATTTAGTAAAACTGCTGTAACGTAAGTTCCATACTGAATAAACCTTCTCCGCATTTGACAAGCAGAGAAGTAGAGGAAGTTTGAATCCAATATACTTTTGTCAAACTCTTTGGTTTAGTGGTCAAAATGATAGTTGTTTTGAATTGAATGAATCTGCTAACTTCTGACATTTTCTACCGAAGCCAGAAAAACAGGCGAAGGGTTACAAAAATAGCTCTAGTTACAGATTGGTAGCCCCGATTTGAAATCCGACTTCGTGCTTGAAAAGCAGACGAGTAGGGGAAGATTTTATATAGCAAACATTTTTTTCTGTAAATAGTTGGGAAAGGGGTCAAAACGGCAGTTGTTTGGGAAAGTTTATAAAACACATGGTAGTGCATTTAGTAAAACTGCTGTAACGTAAGTTCCATACTGAATAAACCTTCTCCGCATTTGACAAGCAGAGAAGTAGAGGAAGTTTGAATCCAATATACGTTTGTCAAACTCTTTGGTTTAGTGGTCAAAATGATAGTTGTTTTGAATTGAATGAATCTGCTAACTTCTGACATGTTTTACCGAAGCCAGAAAAACAGGCGATGGGTTACAAAAATAGCTCTAGTTACAGATTGGTAGCCCCGATTTGAAATCCGACTTCGTGCTTGAAAAGCAGACGAGTAGGGGAAGATTTTATATAGCAAACATTTTTTTCTGTAAAATGTTGGGAAAGGGGTCAAAACGGCAGTTGTTTGTGAAAGTAAAAAAAACACATGGTAGTGCATTTAGTAAAACTGCTGTAACGTAAGTTCCATACTGAATAAACCTTCTCCGCATTTGACAAGCAGAGAAGTAGAGAAAGTTTGAATCCAATATACTTTTGTCAAACTCTTTGGTTTAGTGGTCAAAATGATAGTTGTTTTGAATTTAATGAATCTGCTAACTTCTGACATGTTTTACCGAAGCCAGAAAGACATGCGATGGGTTACAAAAATAGCTCTAGTTACAGATTGGTAGCCCCGATTTGAAATCCGACTTCGTACTTCAAAAGCAGACGAGTAGGGGAAGATTTTATATAGCAAACATTTTTTTCTGTAAAATATTGGGAAAGGGGTCAAAACGGCAGTTGTTTGGGAAAGTTTATAAAACACATGGTAGTGCATTTACTATAACTGATGTAACGTAAGTTCCATACTGAATAAACCTTCTCCGCATTTGACAAGCAGAGAAGTAGAGGAAGTTTGAATCCAATATACTTTTGTCAAACTCTTTGGTTTAGTGGTCAAAATGATAGTTGTTTTGAATTTAATGAATCTGCTAACTTCTGACATGTTTTACCGAAGCCAGAAAAACAGGCGATGGGTTACAAAAATAGCTCTAGTTACAGATTGGTAGCCCCGATTTGAAATCCGACTTCGTGCTTGAAAAGCAGACGAGTAGGGGAAGATTTTATATAGCAAACATTTTTTTCTGTAAAAAGTTGGGAAAGGGGTCAAAACGGAAGTTGTTTGGGAAAGTTTATAAAACACATGGTAGTGCATTTAGTAAAACTGCTGTAACGTAAGTTCCATACTGAATAAACCTTCTCCGCATTTGACAAGCAGAGAAGTAGAGGAAGTTTGAATCCAATATACTTTTGTCAAACTCTTTGGTTTAGTGGTCAAAATGATAGTTGTTTTGAATTTAATGAATCTGCTAACTTCTGACATTTTCTACCGAAGCCAGAAAAACAGGCGAAGGGTTACAAAAATAGCTCTAGTTACAGATTGGTAGCCCCGATTTGAAATCCGACTTCGTGCTTGAAAAGCAGACGAGTAGGGGAAGATTTTATATAGCAAACATTTTTTTCTGTAAAATGTTGGGAAAGGGGTCAAAACGGCAGTTGTTTGGGAAAGTTTATAAAACACGAGGTAGTGCATTTAGTAAAACTGCTGTAACTTAAGTTCCATACTGAATAAACCTTCTCCGCATTTGACAAGCAGAGAAGTAGAGGAAGTTTTAATCCAATATATTTTTGTCAAACTCTTTGGTTTAGTGGTCAAAATGATAGTTGTTTTGAATTTAATGAATCTGCTAACTTCTGACATGTTTTACCGAAGCCAGAAAAACAGGCGATGGGTTACAAAAATAGCTCTAGTTACAGATTGGTAGCCCCGATTTGAAATCCGACTTCGTGCTTCAAAAGCAGACGAGTAGGGGAAGATTTTATATAGCAAACATTTTATTCTGTAAAATGTTGGGAAAGGGGTCAAAACGGCAGTTGTTTGGGAAAGTTTATAAAACACGAGGTAGTGCATTTAGTAAAACTGCTGTAACGTAAGTTCCATACTGAATAAACCTTCTCCGCATTTGACAAGCAGAGAAGTAGAGGAAGTTTTAATCCAATATATTTTTGTCAAACTCTTTGGTTTAGTGGTCAAAATGATAGTTGTTTTGAATTGAATGAATCTGCTAACTTCTGACATGTTTTACCGAAGCCAGAAAAACAGGCGATGGGTTACAAAAATAGCTCTAGTTACAGATTGGTAGCCCCGATTTGAAATCCGACTTCGTGCTTGAAAAGCAGACGAGTAGGGGAAGATTTTATATAGCAAACATTTTTTTCTGTAAAATGTTGGGAAAGGGGTCAAAACGGCAGTTGTTTGGGAAAGTTTATAAAACACATGGTAGTGCATTTAGTAAAACTGCTGTAACGTAAGTTCCATACTGAATAAACCTTCTCCGCATTTGACAAGCAGAGAAGTAGAGGAAGTTTGAATCCAATATACGTTTGTCAAACTCTTTGGTTTAGTGGTCAAAATGATAGTTGTTTTGAATTGAATGAATCTGCTAACTTCTGACATGTTTTACCGAAGCCAGAAAAACAGGCGATGGGTTACAAAAATAGCTCTAGTTACAGATTGGTAGCCCCGATTTGAAATCCGACTTCGTGCTTGAAAAGCAGACGAGTAGGGGAAGATTTTATATAGCAAACATTTTTTTCTGTAAAATGTTGGGAAAGGGGTCAAAACGGCAGTTGTTTGTGAAAGTAAAAAAAACACATGGTAGTGCATTTAGTAAAACTGCTGTAAAGTAAGTTCCATACTGAATAAACCTTCTCCGCATTTGACAAGCAGAGAAGTAGAGAAAGTTTGAATCCAATATACTTTTGTCAAACTCTTTGGTTTAGTGGTCAAAATGATAGTTGTTTTGAATTTAATGAATCTGCTAACTTCTGACATGTTTTACCGAAGCCAGAAAGACATGCGATGGGTTACAAAAATAGCTCTAGTTACAGATTGGTAGCCCCGATTTGAAATCCGACTTCGTACTTCAAAAGCAGACGAGTAGGGGAAGATTTTATATAGCAAACATTTTTTTCTGTAAAATATTGGGAAAGGGGTCAAAACGGCAGTTGTTTGGGAAAGTTTATAAAACACATGGTAGTGCATTTAGTAAAACTGCTGTAACGTAAGTTCCATACTGAATAAACCTTCTCCGCATTTGACAAGCAGAGAAGTAGAGGAAGTTTGAATCCAATATACTTTTGTCAAACTCTTTGGTTTAGTGGTCAAAATGATAGTTGTTTTGAATTTAATGAATCTGCTAACTTCTGACATGTTTTACCGAAGCCAGAAAAACAGGCGATGGGTTACAAAAATAGCTCTAGTTACAGATTGGTAGCCCCGATTTGAAATCCGACTTCGTGCTTGAAAAGCAGAAGAGTAGGGGTAGATTTTATATAGAAAACATTGTTTTCTGTAAAAAGTTGGGAAAGGGGTCAAAACGGCAGTTGTTTGTGAAAGTTTATAAAACACATGGTAGTGCATTTAGTAAAACTGCTGTAACGTAAGTTCCATACTGAATAAACCTTCTCCGCATTTGACAAGCAGAGAAGTAGAGGAAGTTTGAATCCAATATACTTTTGTCAAACTCTTTGGTTTAGTGGTCAAAATGATAGTTGTTTTGAATTTAATGAATCTGCTAACTTCTGACATGTTTTACCGAAGCCAGAAAAACAGGCGAAGGGTTACAAAAATAGCTCTAGTTACAGATTGGTAGACCCGATTTGAAATCCGACTTCGTGCTTGAAAAGCAGACGAGTAGGGGAAGATTTTATATAGCAAACATTTTTTTCTGTAAAATGTTGGGAAAGGGGTCAAAACGGCAGTTGTTTGGGAAAGTTTATAAAACACGAGGTAGTGCATTTAGTAAAACTGCTGTAACGTAAGTTCCATACTGAATAAACCTTCTCCGCATTTGACAAGCAGAGAAGTAGAGGAAGTTTTAATCCAATATATTTTTGTCAAACTCTTTGGTTTAGTGGTCAAAATGATAGTTGTTTTGAATTTAATGAATCTGCTAACTTCTGACATTTTCTACCGAAGCCAGAAAAACAGGCGAAGGGTTACAAAAATAGCTCTAGTTACAGATTGGTAGCCCCGATTTGAAATCCGACTTCGTGCTTGAAAAGCAGACGAGTAGGGGAAGATTTTATATAGCAAACATTTTTTTCTGTAAAATGTTGGGAAAGGGGTCAAAACGGCAGTTGTTTGGGAAAGTTTATAAAACACGAGGTAGTGCATTTAGTAAAACTGCTGTAACTTAAGTTCCATACTGAATAAACCTTCTCCGCATTTGACAAGCAGAGAAGTAGAGGAAGTTTTAATCCAATATATTTTTGTCAAACTCTTTGGTTTAGTGGTCAAAATGATAGTTGTTTTGAATTTAATGAATCTGCTAACTTCTGACATGTTTTACCGAAGCCAGAAAAACAGGCGATGGGTTACAAAAATAGCTCTAGTTACAGATTGGTAGCCCCGATTTGAAATCCGACTTCGTGCTTCAAAAGCAGACGAGTAGGGGAAGATTTTATATAGCAAACATTTTATTCTGTAAAATGTTGGGAAAGGGGTCAAAACGGCAGTTGTTTGGGAAAGTTTATAAAACACGAGGTAGTGCATTTAGTAAAACTGCTGTAACTTAAGTTCCATACTGAATAAACCTTCTCCGCATTTGACAAGCAGAGAAGTAGAGGAAGTTTTAATCCAATATATTTTTGTCAAACTCTTTGGTTTAGTGGTCAAAATGATAGTTGTTTTGAATTGAATGAATCTGCTAACTTCTGACATTTTCTACCGAAGCCAGAAAAACAGGCGAAGGGTTACAAAAATAGCTCTAGTTACAGATTGGTAGCCCCGATTTGAAATCCGACTTCGTGCTTGAAAAGCAGACGAGTAGGGGAAGATTTTATATAGCAAACATTTTTTTCTGTAAATAGTTGGGAAAGGGGTCAAAACGGCAGTTGTTTGGGAAAGTTTATAAAACACATGGTAGTGCATTTAGTAAAACTGCTGTAACGTAAGTTCCATACTGAATAAACCTTCTCCACATTTGACAAGCAGAGAAGTAGAGGAAGTTTTAATCCAATATACTTTTGTCAAACTCTTTGGTTTAGTGGTCAAAATGATTGTTGTTTTGAATTGAATGAATCTGCTAACTTCTGACATGTTTTACCGAAGCCAGAAAAACAGGCGATGGGTTACAAAAATAGCTCTAGTTACAGATTGGTAGCCCCGATTTGAAATCCGACTTCGTGCTTGAAAAGCAGACGAGTAGGGGAAGATTTTATATAGCAAACATTTTATTCTGTAAAATGTTGGGAAAGGGGTCAAAACGGCAGTTGTTTGGGAAAGTTTATAAAACACGAGGTAGTGCATTTAGTAAAACTGCTGTAACTTAAGTTCCATACTGAATAAACCTTCTCCGCATTTGACAAGCAGAGAAGTAGAGGAAGTTTTAATCCAATATATTTTTGTCAAACTCTTTGGTTTAGTGGTCAAAATGATAGTTGTTTTGAATTGAATGAATCTGCTAACTTCTGACATTTTCTACCGAAGCCAGAAAAACAGGCGAAGGGTTACAAAAATAGCTCTAGTTACAGATTGGTAGCCCCGATTTGAAATCCGACTTCGTGCTTGAAAAGCAGACGAGTAGGGGAAGATTTTATATAGCAAACATTTTTTTCTGTAAATAGTTGGGAAAGGGGTCAAAACGGCAGTTGTTTGGGAAAGTTTATAAAACACATGGTAGTGCATTTAGTAAAACTGCTGTAACGTAAGTTCCATACTGAATAAACCTTCTCCGCATTTGACAAGCAGAGAAGTAGAGGAAGTTTGAATCCAATATACTTTTGTCAAACTCTTTGGTTTAGTGGTCAAAATGATAGTTGTTTTGAATTTAATGAATCTGCTAACTTCTGACATGTTTTACCGAAGCCAGAAAAACAGGCGATGGGTTACAAAAATAGCTCTAGTTACAGATTGGTAGCCCCGATTTGAAATCCGACTTCGTGCTTGAAAAGCAGACGAGTAGGGGAAGATTTTATATAGCAAACATTTTTTTCTGTAAAATGTTGGGAAAGGGGTCAAAACGGCAGTTGTTTGGGAAAGTTTATAAAACACGAGGTAGTGCATTTAGTAAAACTGCTGTAACGTAAGTTCCATACTGAATAAACCTTCTCCGCATTTGACAAGCAGAGAAGTAGAGGAAGTTTTAATCCAATATATTTTTGTCAAACTCTTTGGTTTAGTGGTCAAAATGATAGTTGTTTTGAATTTAATGAATCTGCTAACTTCTGACATTTTCTACCGAAGCCAGAAAAACAGGCGAAGGGTTACAAAAATAGCTCTAGTTACAGATTGGTAGCCCCGATTTGAAATCCGACTTCGTGCTTGAAAAGCAGACGAGTAGGGGAAGATTTTATATAGCAAACATTTTTTTCTGTAAATAGTTGGGAAAGGGGTCAAAACGGCAGTTGTTTGGGAAAGTTTATAAAACACATGGTAGTGCATTTAGTAAAACTGCTGTAACGTAAGTTCCATACTGAATAAACCTTCTCCGCATTTGACAAGCAGAGAAGTAGAGGAAGTTTGAATCCAATATACTTTTGTCAAACTCTTTGGTTTAGTGGTCAAAATGATAGTTGTTTTGAATTTAATGAATCTGCTAACTTCTGACATTTTCTACCGAAGCCAGAAAAACAGGCGAAGGGTTACAAAAATAGCTCTAGTTACAGATTGGTAGCCCCGATTTGAAATCCGACTTCGTGCTTGAAAAGCAGACGAGTAGGGGAAGATTTTATATAGCAAACATTTTTTTCTGTAAATATGTTGGGAAAGGGGTCAAAACGGCAGTTGTTTGGGAAAGTTTATAAAACACATGGTAGTGCATTTAGTAAAACTGCTGTAACGTAAGTTCCATACTGAATAAACCTTCTCCGCATTTGACAAGCAGAGAAGTAGAGGAAGTTTGAATCCAATATACTTTTGTCAAACTCTTTGGTTTAGTGGTCAAAATGATAGTTGTTTTGAATTTAATGAATCTGCTAACTTCTGACATGTTTTACCGAAGCCAGAAAAACAGGCGATGGGTTACAAAAATAGCTCTAGTTACAGATTGGTAGCCCCGATTTGAAATCCGACTTCGTGCTTCAAAAGCAGACGAGTAGGGGAAGATTTTATATAGCAAACATTTTTTTCTGTAAAATGTTGGGAAAGGGGTCAAAACGGCAGTTGTTTGGGAAAGTTTATAAAACACATGGTAGTGCATTTAGTAAAACTGCTGTAACGTAAGTTCCATACTGAATAAACCTTCTCCGCATTTGACAAGCAGAGAAGTAGAGGAAGTTTGAATCCAATATACTTTTGTCAAACTCTTTGGTTTAGTGGTCAAAATGATAGTTGTTTTGAATTTAATGAATCTGCTAACTTCTGACATGTTTTACCGAAGCCAGAAAAACAGGCGATGGGTTACAAAAATAGCTCTAGTTACAGATTGGTAGCCCCGATTTGAAATCCGACTTCGTGCTTGAAAAGCAGACGAGTAGGGGAAGATTTTATATAGCAAACATTTTTTTCTGTAAAATGTTGGGAAAGGGGTCAAAACGGCAGTTGTTTGGGAAAGTTTATAAAACACGATGGTAGTGCATTTAGTAAAACTGCTGTAACGTAAGTTCCATACTGAATAAACCTTCTCCGCATTTGACAAGCAGAGAAGTAGAGGAAGTTTTAATCCAATATATTTTTGTCAAACTCTTTGGTTTAGTGGTCAAAATGATAGTTGTTTTGAATTTAATGAATCTGCTAACTTCTGACATGTTTCTACCGAAGCCAGAAAAACAGGCGAAGGGTTACAAAAATAGCTCTAGTTACAGATTGGTAGCCCCGATTTGAAATCCGACTTCGTGCTTGAAAAGCAGACGAGTAGGGGAAGATTTTATATAGCAAACATTTTTTTCTGTAAAATGTTGGGAAAGGGGTCAAAACGGCAGTTGTTTGGGAAAGTTTATAAAACACGAGGTAGTGCATTTAGTAAAACTGCTGTAACGTAAGTTCCATACTGAATAAACCTTCTCCGCATTTGACAAGCAGAGAAGTAGAGGAAGTTTTAATCCAATATATTTTTGTCAAACTCTTTGGTTTAGTGGTCAAAATGATAGTTGTTTTGAATTGAATGAATCTGCTAACTTCTGACATTTTCTACCGAAGCCAGAAAAACAGGCGAAGGGTTACAAAAATAGCTCTAGTTACAGATTGGTAGCCCCGATTTGAAATCCGACTTCGTGCTTGAAAAGCAGACGAGTAGGGGAAGATTTTATATAGCAAACATTTTTTTCTGTAAATAGTTGGGAAAGGGGTCAAAACGGCAGTTGTTTGGGAAAGTTTATAAAACACATGGTAGTGCATTTAGTAAAACTGCTGTAACGTAAGTTCCATACTGAATAAACCTTCTCCGCATTTGACAAGCAGAGAAGTAGAGGAAGTTTTAATCCAATATACTTTTGTCAAACTCTTTGGTTTAGTGGTCAAAATGATTGTTGTTTTGAATTGAATGAATCTGCTAACTTCTGACATGTTTTACCGAAGCCAGAAAAACAGGCGATGGGTTACAAAAATAGCTCTAGTTACAGATTGGTAGCCCCGATTTGAAATCCGACTTCGTGCTTGAAAAGCAGACGAGTAGGGGAAGATTTTATATAGCAAACATTTTTTTCTGTAAAATGTTGGGAAAGGGGTCAAAACGGCAGTTGTTTGGGAAAGTTTATAAAACACGATGGTAGTGCATTTAGTAAAACTGCTGTAACGTAAGTTCCATACTGAATAAACCTTCTCCGCATTTGACAAGCAGAGAAGTAGAGGAAGTTTTAATCCAATATATTTTTGTCAAACTCTTTGGTTTAGTGGTCAAAATGATAGTTGTTTTGAATTGAATGAATCTGCTAACTTCTGACATTTTCTACCGAAGCCAGAAAAACAGGCGAAGGGTTACAAAAATAGCTCTAGTTACAGATTGGTAGCCCCGATTTGAAATCCGACTTCGTGCTTGAAAAGCAGACGAGTAGGGGAAGATTTTATATAGCAAACATTTTTTTCTGTAAAATGTTGGGAAAGGGGTCAAAACGGCAGTTGTTTGGGAAAGTTTATAAAACACGAGGTAGTGCATTTAGTAAAACTGCTGTAACGTAAGTTCCATACTGAATAAACCTTCTCCGCATTTGACAAGCAGAGAAGTAGAGGAAGTTTTAATCCAATATATTTTTGTCAAACTCTTTGGTTTAGTGGTCAAAATGATAGTTGTTTTGAATTTAATGAATCTGCTAACTTCTGACATTTTCTACCGAAGCCAGAAAAACAGGCGAAGGGTTACAAAAATAGCTCTAGTTACAGATTGGTAGCCCCGATTTGAAATCCGACTTCGTGCTTGAAAAGCAGACGAGTAGGGGAAGATTTTATATAGCAAACATTTTTTTCTGTAAAATGTTGGGAAAGGGGTCAAAACGGCAGTTGTTTGGGAAAGTTTATAAAACACGATGGTAGTGCATTTAGTAAAACTGCTGTAACGTAAGTTCCATACTGAATAAACCTTCTCCGCATTTGACAAGCAGAGAAGTAGAGGAAGTTTTAATCCAATATATTTTTGTCAAACTCTTTGGTTTAGTGGTCAAAATGATAGTTGTTTTGAATTTAATGAATCTGCTAACTTCTGACATTTTCTACCGAAGCCAGAAAAACAGGCGAAGGGTTACAAAAATAGCTCTAGTTACAGATTGGTAGCCCCGATTTGAAATCCGACTTCGTGCTTGAAAAGCAGACGAGTAGGGGAAGATTTTATATAGCAAACATTTTTTTCTGTAAAATGTTGGGAAAGGGGTCAAAACGGCAGTTGTTTGGGAAAGTTTATAAAACACGATGGTAGTGCATTTAGTAAAACTGCTGTAACGTAAGTTCCATACTGAATAAACCTTCTCCGCATTTGACAAGCAGAGAAGTAGAGGAAGTTTTAATCCAATATACTTTTGTCAAACTCTTTGGTTTAGTGGTCAAAATGATAGTTGTTTTGAATTTAATGAATCTGCTAACTTCTGACATGTTTTACCGAAGCCAGAAAAACAGGCGATGGGTTACAAAAATAGCTCTAGTTACAGATTGGTAGCCCCGATTTGAAATCCGACTTCGTGCTTCAAAAGCAGACGAGTAGGGGAAGATTTTATATAGCAAACATTTTTTTCTGTAAATAGTTGGGAAAGGGGTCAAAACGGCAGTTGTTTGGGAAAGTTTATAAAACACGAGGTAGTGCATTTAGTAAAACTGCTGTAACTTAAGTTCCATACTGAATAAACCTTCTCCGCATTTGACAAGCAGAGAAGTAGAGGAAGTTTTAATCCAATATATTTTTGTCAAACTCTTTGGTTTAGTGGTCAAAATGATAGTTGTTTTGAATTTAATGAATCTGCTAACTTCTGACATGTTTTACCGAAGCCAGAAAAACAGGCGATGGGTTACAAAAATAGCTCTAGTTACAGATTGGTAGCCCCGATTTGAAATCCGACTTCGTGCTTCAAAAGCAGACGAGTAGGGGAAGATTTTATATAGCAAACATTTTATTCTGTAAAATGTTGGGAAAGGGGTCAAAACGGCAGTTGTTTGGGAAAGTTTATAAAACACGAGGTAGTGCATTTAGTAAAACTGCTGTAACTTAAGTTCCATACTGAATAAACCTTCTCCGCATTTGACAAGCAGAGAAGTAGAGGAAGTTTTAATCCAATATATTTTTGTCAAACTCTTTGGTTTAGTGGTCAAAATGATAGTTGTTTTGAATTGAATGAATCTGCTAACTTCTGACATTTTCTACCGAAGCCAGAAAAACAGGCGAAGGGTTACAAAAATAGCTCTAGTTACAGATTGGTAGCCCCGATTTGAAATCCGACTTCGTGCTTGAAAAGCAGACGAGTAGGGGAAGATTTTATATAGCAAACATTTTTTTCTGTAAATATGTTGGGAAAGGGGTCAAAACGGCAGTTGTTTGGGAAAGTTTATAAAACACATGGTAGTGCATTTAGTAAAACTGCTGTAACGTAAGTTCCATACTGAATAAACCTTCTCCGCATTTGACAAGCAGAGAAGTAGAGGAAGTTTTAATCCAATATATTTTTGTCAAACTCTTTGGTTTAGTGGTCAAAATGATAGTTGTTTTGAATTGAATGAATCTGCTAACTTCTGACATTTTCTACCGAAGCCAGAAAAACAGGCGAAGGGTTACAAAAATAGCTCTAGTTACAGATTGGTAGCCCCGATTTGAAATCCGACTTCGTGCTTGAAAAGCAGACGAGTAGGGGAAGATTTTATATAGCAAACATTTTTTTCTGTAAAATGTTGGGAAAGGGGTCAAAACGGCAGTTGTTTGGGAAAGTTTATAAAACACATGGTAGTGCATTTAGTAAAACTGCTGTAACGTAAGTTCCATACTGAATAAACCTTCTCCGCATTTGACAAGCAGAGAAGTAGAGGAAGTTTTAATCCAATATACTTTTGTCAAACTCTTTGGTTTAGTGGTCAAAATGATAGTTGTTTTGAATTTAATGAATCTGCTAACTTCTGACATGTTTCTACCGAAGCCAGAAAAACAGGCGAAGGGTTACAAAAATAGCTCTAGTTACAGATTGGTAGCCCCGATTTGAAATCCGACTTCGTGCTTGAAAAGCAGACGAGTAGGGGAAGATTTTATATAGCAAACATTTTTTTCTGTAAAATGTTGGGAAAGGGGTCAAAACGGCAGTTGTTTGGGAAAGTTTATAAAACACGAGGTAGTGCATTTAGTAAAACTGCTGTAACGTAAGTTCCATACTGAATAAACCTTCTCCGCATTTGACAAGCAGAGAAGTAGAGGAAGTTTTAATCCAATATACTTTTGTCAAACTCTTTGGTTTAGTGGTCAAAATGATAGTTGTTTTGAATTTAATGAATCTGCTAACTTCTGACATTTTCTACCGAAGCCAGAAAAACAGGCGAAGGGTTACAAAAATAGCTCTAGTTACAGATTGGTAGCCCCGATTTGAAATCCGACTTCGTGCTTGAAAAGCAGACGAGTAGGGGAAGATTTTATATAGCAAACATTTTTTTCTGTAAAATGTTGGGAAAGGGGTCAAAACGGCAGTTGTTTGGGAAAGTTTATAAAACACATGGTAGTGCATTTAGTAAAACTGCTGTAACGTAAGTTCCATACTGAATAAACCTTCTCCGCATTTGACAAGCAGAGAAGTAGAGGAAGTTTGAATCCAATATACTTTTGTCAAACTCTTTGGTTTAGTGGTCAAAATGATAGTTGTTTTGAATTTAATGAATCTGCTAACTTCTGACATGTTTTACCGAAGCCAGAAAAACAGGCGATGGGTTACAAAAATAGCTCTAGTTACAGATTGGTAGCCCCGATTTGAAATCCGACTTCGTGCTTGAAAAGCAGACGAGTAGGGGAAGATTTTATATAGCAAACATTTTTTTCTGTAAATAGTTGGGAAAGGGGTCAAAACGGCAGTTGTTTGGGAAAGTTTATAAAACACATGGTAGTGCATTTAGTAAAACTGCTGTAACGTAAGTTCCATACTGAATAAACCTTCTCCGCATTTGACAAGCAGAGAAGTAGAGGAAGTTTGAATCCAATATACTTTTGTCAAACTCTTTGGTTTAGTGGTCAAAATGATAGTTGTTTTGAATTTAATGAATCTGCTAACTTCTGACATTTTCTACCGAAGCCAGAAAAACAGGCGAAGGGTTACAAAAATAGCTCTAGTTACAGATTGGTAGCCCCGATTTGAAATCCGACTTCGTGCTTGAAAAGCAGACGAGTAGGGGAAGATTTTATATAGCAAACATTTTTTTCTGTAAATAGTTGGGAAAGGGGTCAAAACGGCAGTTGTTTGGGAAAGTTTATAAAACACATGGTAGTGCATTTAGTAAAACTGCTGTAACGTAAGTTCCATACTGAATAAACCTTCTCCGCATTTGACAAGCAGAGAAGTAGAGGAAGTTTGAATCCAATATACTTTTGTCAAACTCTTTGGTTTAGTGGTCAAAATGATAGTTGTTTTGAATTTAATGAATCTGCTAACTTCTGACATGTTTTACCGAAGCCAGAAAAACAGGCGATGGGTTACAAAAATAGCTCTAGTTACAGATTGGTAGCCCCGATTTGAAATCCGACTTCGTGCTTGAAAAGCAGACGAGTAGGGGAAGATTTTATATAGCAAACATTTTTTTCTGTAAAATGTTGGGAAAGGGGTCAAAACGGCAGTTGTTTGGGAAAGTTTATAAAACACGAGGTAGTGCATTTAGTAAAACTGCTGTAACGTAAGTTCCATACTGAATAAACCTTCTCCGCATTTGACAAGCAGAGAAGTAGAGGAAGTTTTAATCCAATATATTTTTGTCAAACTCTTTGGTTTAGTGGTCAAAATGATAGTTGTTTTGAATTTAATGAATCTGCTAACTTCTGACATTTTCTACCGAAGCCAGAAAAACAGGCGAAGGGTTACAAAAATAGCTCTAGTTACAGATTGGTAGCCCCGATTTGAAATCCGACTTCGTGCTTGAAAAGCAGACGAGTAGGGGAAGATTTTATATAGCAAACATTTTTTTCTGTAAAATGTTGGGAAAGGGGTCAAAACGGCAGTTGTTTGGGAAAGTTTATAAAACACGATGGTAGTGCATTTAGTAAAACTGCTGTAACGTAAGTTCCATACTGAATAAACCTTCTCCGCATTTGACAAGCAGAGAAGTAGAGGAAGTTTTAATCCAATATATTTTTGTCAAACTCTTTGGTTTAGTGGTCAAAATGATAGTTGTTTTGAATTTAATGAATCTGCTAACTTCTGACATTTTCTACCGAAGCCAGAAAAACAGGCGAAGGGTTACAAAAATAGCTCTAGTTACAGATTGGTAGCCCCGATTTGAAATCCGACTTCGTGCTTGAAAAGCAGACGAGTAGGGGAAGATTTTATATAGCAAACATTTTTTTCTGTAAAATAGTTGGGAAAGGGGTCAAAACGGCAGTTGTTTGGGAAAGTTTATAAAACACATGGTAGTGCATTTAGTAAAACTGCTGTAACGTAAGTTCCATACTGAATAAACCTTCTCCGCATTTGACAAGCAGAGAAGTAGAGGAAGTTTGAATCCAATATACTTTTGTCAAACTCTTTGGTTTAGTGGTCAAAATGATAGTTGTTTTGAATTTAATGAATCTGCTAACTTCTGACATTTTCTACCGAAGCCAGAAAAACAGGCGAAGGGTTACAAAAATAGCTCTAGTTACAGATTGGTAGCCCCGATTTGAAATCCGACTTCGTGCTTGAAAAGCAGACGAGTAGGGGAAGATTTTATATAGCAAACATTTTTTTCTGTAAATATGTTGGGAAAGGGGTCAAAACGGCAGTTGTTTGGGAAAGTTTATAAAACACATGGTAGTGCATTTAGTAAAACTGCTGTAACGTAAGTTCCATACTGAATAAACCTTCTCCGCATTTGACAAGCAGAGAAGTAGAGGAAGTTTGAATCCAATATACTTTTGTCAAACTCTTTGGTTTAGTGGTCAAAATGATAGTTGTTTTGAATTTAATGAATCTGCTAACTTCTGACATGTTTTACCGAAGCCAGAAAAACAGGCGATGGGTTACAAAAATAGCTCTAGTTACAGATTGGTAGCCCCGATTTGAAATCCGACTTCGTGCTTGAAAAGCAGACGAGTAGGGGAAGATTTTATATAGCAAACATTTTTTTCTGTAAAATGTTGGGAAAGGGGTCAAAACGGCAGTTGTTTGGGAAAGTTTATAAAACACGAGGTAGTGCATTTAGTAAAACTGCTGTAACGTAAGTTCCATACTGAATAAACCTTCTCCGCATTTGACAAGCAGAGAAGTAGAGGAAGTTTTAATCCAATATATTTTTGTCAAACTCTTTGGTTTAGTGGTCAAAATGATAGTTGTTTTGAATTTAATGAATCTGCTAACTTCTGACATTTTCTACCGAAGCCAGAAAAACAGGCGAAGGGTTACAAAAATAGCTCTAGTTACAGATTGGTAGCCCCGATTTGAAATCCGACTTCGTGCTTGAAAAGCAGACGAGTAGGGGAAGATTTTATATAGCAAACATTTTTTTCTGTAAATATGTTGGGAAAGGGGTCAAAACGGCAGTTGTTTGGGAAAGTTTATAAAACACATGGTAGTGCATTTAGTAAAACTGCTGTAACGTAAGTTCCATACTGAATAAACCTTCTCCGCATTTGACAAGCAGAGAAGTAGAGGAAGTTTGAATCCAATATACTTTTGTCAAACTCTTTGGTTTAGTGGTCAAAATGATAGTTGTTTTGAATTTAATGAATCTGCTAACTTCTGACATTTTCTACCGAAGCCAGAAAAACAGGCGAAGGGTTACAAAAATAGCTCTAGTTACAGATTGGTAGCCCCGATTTGAAATCCGACTTCGTGCTTGAAAAGCAGACGAGTAGGGGAAGATTTTATATAGCAAACATTTTTTTCTGTAAAATGTTGGGAAAGGGGTCAAAACGGCAGTTGTTTGGGAAAGTTTATAAAACACATGGTAGTGCATTTAGTAAAACTGCTGTAACGTAAGTTCCATACTGAATAAACCTTCTCCGCATTTGACAAGCAGAGAAGTAGAGGAAGTTTGAATCCAATATACTTTTGTCAAACTCTTTGGTTTAGTGGTCAAAATGATAGTTGTTTTGAATTTAATGAATCTGCTAACTTCTGACATGTTTTACCGAAGCCAGAAAAACAGGCGATGGGTTACAAAAATAGCTCTAGTTACAGATTGGTAGCCCCGATTTGAAATCCGACTTCGTGCTTGAAAAGCAGACGAGTAGGGGAAGATTTTATATAGCAAACATTTTTTTCTGTAAAATGTTGGGAAAGGGGTCAAAACGGCAGTTGTTTGGGAAAGTTTATAAAACACGAGGTAGTGCATTTAGTAAAACTGCTGTAACGTAAGTTCCATACTGAATAAACCTTCTCCGCATTTGACAAGCAGAGAAGTAGAGGAAGTTTTAATCCAATATATTTTTGTCAAACTCTTTGGTTTAGTGGTCAAAATGATAGTTGTTTTGAATTTAATGAATCTGCTAACTTCTGACATTTTCTACCGAAGCCAGAAAAACAGGCGAAGGGTTACAAAAATAGCTCTAGTTACAGATTGGTAGCCCCGATTTGAAATCCGACTTCGTGCTTGAAAAGCAGACGAGTAGGGGAAGATTTTATATAGCAAACATTTTTTTCTGTAAATAGTTGGGAAAGGGGTCAAAACGGCAGTTGTTTGGGAAAGTTTATAAAACACATGGTAGTGCATTTAGTAAAACTGCTGTAACGTAAGTTCCATACTGAATAAACCTTCTCCGCATTTGACAAGCAGAGAAGTAGAGGAAGTTTGAATCCAATATACTTTTGTCAAACTCTTTGGTTTAGTGGTCAAAATGATAGTTGTTTTGAATTTAATGAATCTGCTAACTTCTGACATTTTCTACCGAAGCCAGAAAAACAGGCGAAGGGTTACAAAAATAGCTCTAGTTACAGATTGGTAGCCCCGATTTGAAATCCGACTTCGTGCTTGAAAAGCAGACGAGTAGGGGAAGATTTTATATAGCAAACATTTTTTTCTGTAAAATGTTGGGAAAGGGGTCAAAACGGCAGTTGTTTGGGAAAGTTTATAAAACACGAGGTAGTGCATTTAGTAAAACTGCTGTAACGTAAGTTCCATACTGAATAAACCTTCTCCGCATTTGACAAGCAGAGAAGTAGAGGAAGTTTTAATCCAATATATTTTTGTCAAACTCTTTGGTTTAGTGGTCAAAATGATAGTTGTTTTGAATTTAATGAATCTGCTAACTTCTGACATTTTCTACCGAAGCCAGAAAAACAGGCGAAGGGTTACAAAAATAGCTCTAGTTACAGATTGGTAGCCCCGATTTGAAATCCGACTTCGTGCTTGAAAAGCAGACGAGTAGGGGAAGATTTTATATAGCAAACATTTTTTTCTGTAAAATAGTTGGGAAAGGGGTCAAAACGGCAGTTGTTTGGGAAAGTTTATAAAACACATGGTAGTGCATTTAGTAAAACTGCTGTAACGTAAGTTCCATACTGAATAAACCTTCTCCGCATTTGACAAGCAGAGAAGTAGAGGAAGTTTTAATCCAATATACTTTTGTCAAACTCTTTGGTTTAGTGGTCAAAATGATAGTTGTTTTGAATTTAATGAATCTGCTAACTTCTGACATTTTCTACCGAAGCCAGAAAAACAGGCGAAGGGTTACAAAAATAGCTCTAGTTACAGATTGGTAGCCCCGATTTGAAATCCGACTTCGTGCTTGAAAAGCAGACGAGTAGGGGAAGATTTTATATAGCAAACATTTTTTTCTGTAAAATGTTGGGAAAGGGGTCAAAACGGCAGTTGTTTGGGAAAGTTTATAAAACACATGGTAGTGCATTTAGTAAAACTGCTGTAACGTAAGTTCCATACTGAATAAACCTTCTCCGCATTTGACAAGCAGAGAAGTAGAGGAAGTTTGAATCCAATATACTTTTGTCAAACTCTTTGGTTTAGTGGTCAAAATGATAGTTGTTTTGAATTTAATGAATCTGCTAACTTCTGACATGTTTTACCGAAGCCAGAAAAACAGGCGATGGGTTACAAAAATAGCTCTAGTTACAGATTGGTAGCCCCGATTTGAAATCCGACTTCGTGCTTGAAAAGCAGACGAGTAGGGGAAGATTTTATATAGCAAACATTTTTTTCTGTAAAATGTTGGGAAAGGGGTCAAAACGGCAGTTGTTTGGGAAAGTTTATAAAACACGAGGTAGTGCATTTAGTAAAACTGCTGTAACGTAAGTTCCATACTGAATAAACCTTCTCCGCATTTGACAAGCAGAGAAGTAGAGGAAGTTTTAATCCAATATATTTTTGTCAAACTCTTTGGTTTAGTGGTCAAAATGATAGTTGTTTTGAATTTAATGAATCTGCTAACTTCTGACATTTTCTACCGAAGCCAGAAAAACAGGCGAAGGGTTACAAAAATAGCTCTAGTTACAGATTGGTAGCCCCGATTTGAAATCCGACTTCGTGCTTGAAAAGCAGACGAGTAGGGGAAGATTTTATATAGCAAACATTTTTTTCTGTAAATAGTTGGGAAAGGGGTCAAAACGGCAGTTGTTTGGGAAAGTTTATAAAACACGATGGTAGTGCATTTAGTAAAACTGCTGTAACGTAAGTTCCATACTGAATAAACCTTCTCCGCATTTGACAAGCAGAGAAGTAGAGGAAGTTTTAATCCAATATACTTTTGTCAAACTCTTTGGTTTAGTGGTCAAAATGATAGTTGTTTTGAATTTAATGAATCTGCTAACTTCTGACATTTTCTACCGAAGCCAGAAAAACAGGCGAAGGGTTACAAAAATAGCTCTAGTTACAGATTGGTAGCCCCGATTTGAAATCCGACTTCGTGCTTGAAAAGCAGACGAGTAGGGGAAGATTTTATATAGCAAACATTTTTTTCTGTAAATAGTTGGGAAAGGGGTCAAAACGGCAGTTGTTTGGGAAAGTTTATAAAACACATGGTAGTGCATTTAGTAAAACTGCTGTAACGTAAGTTCCATACTGAATAAACCTTCTCCGCATTTGACAAGCAGAGAAGTAGAGGAAGTTTGAATCCAATATACTTTTGTCAAACTCTTTGGTTTAGTGGTCAAAATGATAGTTGTTTTGAATTTAATGAATCTGCTAACTTCTGACATTTTCTACCGAAGCCAGAAAAACAGGCGAAGGGTTACAAAAATAGCTCTAGTTACAGATTGGTAGCCCCGATTTGAAATCCGACTTCGTGCTTGAAAAGCAGACGAGTAGGGGAAGATTTTATATAGCAAACATTTTTTTCTGTAAATAGTTGGGAAAGGGGTCAAAACGGCAGTTGTTTGGGAAAGTTTATAAAACACATGGTAGTGCATTTAGTAAAACTGCTGTAACGTAAGTTCCATACTGAATAAACCTTCTCCGCATTTGACAAGCAGAGAAGTAGAGGAAGTTTGAATCCAATATACTTTTGTCAAACTCTTTGGTTTAGTGGTCAAAATGATAGTTGTTTTGAATTTAATGAATCTGCTAACTTCTGACATGTTTTACCGAAGCCAGAAAAACAGGCGATGGGTTACAAAAATAGCTCTAGTTACAGATTGGTAGCCCCGATTTGAAATCCGACTTCGTGCTTGAAAAGCAGACGAGTAGGGGAAGATTTTATATAGCAAACATTTTTTTCTGTAAAATGTTGGGAAAGGGGTCAAAACGGCAGTTGTTTGGGAAAGTTTATAAAACACGATGGTAGTGCATTTAGTAAAACTGCTGTAACGTAAGTTCCATACTGAATAAACCTTCTCCGCATTTGACAAGCAGAGAAGTAGAGGAAGTTTTAATCCAATATATTTTTGTCAAACTCTTTGGTTTAGTGGTCAAAATGATAGTTGTTTTGAATTTAATGAATCTGCTAACTTCTGACATTTTCTACCGAAGCCAGAAAAACAGGCGAAGGGTTACAAAAATAGCTCTAGTTACAGATTGGTAGCCCCGATTTGAAATCCGACTTCGTGCTTGAAAAGCAGACGAGTAGGGGAAGATTTTATATAGCAAACATTTTTTTCTGTAAATAGTTGGGAAAGGGGTCAAAACGGCAGTTGTTTGGGAAAGTTTATAAAACACGATGGTAGTGCATTTAGTAAAACTGCTGTAACGTAAGTTCCATACTGAATAAACCTTCTCCGCATTTGACAAGCAGAGAAGTAGAGGAAGTTTTAATCCAATATATTTTTGTCAAACTCTTTGGTTTAGTGGTCAAAATGATAGTTGTTTTGAATTTAATGAATCTGCTAACTTCTGACATTTTCTACCGAAGCCAGAAAAACAGGCGAAGGGTTACAAAAATAGCTCTAGTTACAGATTGGTAGCCCCGATTTGAAATCCGACTTCGTGCTTGAAAAGCAGACGAGTAGGGGAAGATTTTATATAGCAAACATTTTTTTCTGTAAATAGTTGGGAAAGGGGTCAAAACGGCAGTTGTTTGGGAAAGTTTATAAAACACATGGTAGTGCATTTAGTAAAACTGCTGTAACGTAAGTTCCATACTGAATAAACCTTCTCCGCATTTGACAAGCAGAGAAGTAGAGGAAGTTTGAATCCAATATACTTTTGTCAAACTCTTTGGTTTAGTGGTCAAAATGATAGTTGTTTTGAATTTAATGAATCTGCTAACTTCTGACATTTTCTACCGAAGCCAGAAAAACAGGCGAAGGGTTACAAAAATAGCTCTAGTTACAGATTGGTAGCCCCGATTTGAAATCCGACTTCGTGCTTGAAAAGCAGACGAGTAGGGGAAGATTTTATATAGCAAACATTTTTTTCTGTAAAATAGTTGGGAAAGGGGTCAAAACGGCAGTTGTTTGGGAAAGTTTATAAAACACATGGTAGTGCATTTAGTAAAACTGCTGTAACGTAAGTTCCATACTGAATAAACCTTCTCCGCATTTGACAAGCAGAGAAGTAGAGGAAGTTTGAATCCAATATACTTTTGTCAAACTCTTTGGTTTAGTGGTCAAAATGATAGTTGTTTTGAATTTAATGAATCTGCTAACTTCTGACATTTTCTACCGAAGCCAGAAAAACAGGCGAAGGGTTACAAAAATAGCTCTAGTTACAGATTGGTAGCCCCGATTTGAAATCCGACTTCGTGCTTGAAAAGCAGACGAGTAGTGGAAGATTTTATATAGCAAACATTTTTTTCTGTAAATAGTTGGGAAAGGGGTCAAAACGGCAGTTGTTTGGGAAAGTTTATAAAACACGATGGTAGTGCATTTAGTAAAACTGCTGTAACGTAAGTTCCATACTGAATAAACCTTCTCCGCATTTGACAAGCAGAGAAGTAGAGGAAGTTTTAATCCAATATATTTTTGTCAAACTCTTTGGTTTAGTGGTCAAAATGATAGTTGTTTTGAATTTAATGAATCTGCTAACTTCTGACATTTTCTACCGAAGCCAGAAAAACAGGCGAAGGGTTACAAAAATAGCTCTAGTTACAGATTGGTAGCCCCGATTTGAAATCCGACTTCGTGCTTGAAAAGCAGACGAGTAGGGGAAGATTTTATATAGCAAACATTTTTTTCTGTAAATAGTTGGGAAAGGGGTCAAAACGGCAGTTGTTTGGGAAAGTTTATAAAACACATGGTAGTGCATTTAGTAAAACTGCTGTAACGTAAGTTCCATACTGAATAAACCTTCTCCGCATTTGACAAGCAGAGAAGTAGAGGAAGTTTGAATCCAATATACTTTTGTCAAACTCTTTGGTTTAGTGGTCAAAATGATAGTTGTTTTGAATTTAATGAATCTGCTAACTTCTGACATTTTCTACCGAAGCCAGAAAAACAGGCGAAGGGTTACAAAAATAGCTCTAGTTACAGATTGGTAGCCCCGATTTGAAATCCGACTTCGTGCTTGAAAAGCAGACGAGTAGGGGAAGATTTTATATAGCAAACATTTTTTTCTGTAAATAGTTGGGAAAGGGGTCAAAACGGCAGTTGTTTGGGAAAGTTTATAAAACACATGGTAGTGCATTTAGTAAAACTGCTGTAACGTAAGTTCCATACTGAATAAACCTTCTCCGCATTTGACAAGCAGAGAAGTAGAGGAAGTTTGAATCCAATATACTTTTGTCAAACTCTTTGGTTTAGTGGTCAAAATGATAGTTGTTTTGAATTTAATGAATCTGCTAACTTCTGACATTTTCTACCGAAGCCAGAAAAACAGGCGAAGGGTTACAAAAATAGCTCTAGTTACAGATTGGTAGCCCCGATTTGAAATCCGACTTCGTGCTTGAAAAGCAGACGAGTAGGGGAAGATTTTATATAGCAAACATTTTTTTCTGTAAATAGTTGGGAAAGGGGTCAAAACGGCAGTTGTTTGGGAAAGTTTATAAAACACACGGTAGTGCATTTAGTAAAACTGCTGTAACGTAAGTTCCATACTGAATAAACCTTCTCCGCATTTGACAAGCAGAGAAGTAGAGGAAGTTTGAATCCAATATACTTTTGTCAAACTCTTTGGTTTAGTGGTCAAAATGATAGTTGTTTTGAATTTAATGAATCTGCTAACTTCTGACATGTTTCTACCGAAGCCAGAAAAACAGGCGAAGGGTTACAAAAATAGCTCTAGTTACAGATTGGTAGCCCCGATTTGAAATCCGACTTCGTGCTTGAAAAGCAGACGAGTAGGGGAAGATTTTATATAGCAAACATTTTTTTCTGTAAATAGTTGGGAAAGGGGTCAAAACGGCAGTTGTTTGGGAAAGTTTATAAAACACGAGGTAGTGCATTTAGTAAAACTGCTGTAACGTAAGTTCCATACTGAATAAACCTTCTCCGCATTTGACAAGCAGAGAAGTAGAGGAAGTTTTAATCCAATATATTTTTGTCAAACTCTTTGGTTTAGTGGTCAAAATGATAGTTGTTTTGAATTTAATGAATCTGCTAACTTCTGACATTTTCTACCGAAGCCAGAAAAACAGGCGAAGGGTTACAAAAATAGCTCTAGTTACAGATTGGTAGCCCCGATTTGAAATCCGACTTCGTGCTTGAAAAGCAGACGAGTAGGGGAAGATTTTATATAGCAAACATTTTTTTCTGTAAATAGTTGGGAAAGGGGTCAAAACGGCAGTTGTTTGGGAAAGTTTATAAAACACATGGTAGTGCATTTAGTAAAACTGCTGTAACGTAAGTTCCATACTGAATAAACCTTCTCCGCATTTGACAAGCAGAGAAGTAGAGGAAGTTTGAATCCAATATACTTTTGTCAAACTCTTTGGTTTAGTGGTCAAAATGATAGTTGTTTTGAATTTAATGAATCTGCTAACTTCTGACATTTTCTACCGAAGCCAGAAAAACAGGCGAAGGGTTACAAAAATAGCTCTAGTTACAGATTGGTAGCCCCGATTTGAAATCCGACTTCGTGCTTGAAAAGCAGACGAGTAGGGGAAGATTTTATATAGCAAACATTTTTTTCTGTAAATAGTTGGGAAAGGGGTCAAAACGGCAGTTGTTTGGGAAAGTTTATAAAACACATGGTAGTGCATTTAGTAAAACTGCTGTAACGTAAGTTCCATACTGAATAAACCTTCTCCGCATTTGACAAGCAGAGAAGTAGAGGAAGTTTGAATCCAATATACTTTTGTCAAACTCTTTGGTTTAGTGGTCAAAATGATAGTTGTTTTGAATTTAATGAATCTGCTAACTTCTGACATTTTCTACCGAAGCCAGAAAAACAGGCGAAGGGTTACAAAAATAGCTCTAGTTACAGATTGGTAGCCCCGATTTGAAATCCGACTTCGTGCTTGAAAAGCAGACGAGTAGGGGAAGATTTTATATAGCAAACATTTTTTTCTGTAAAATGTTGGGAAAGGGGTCAAAACGGCAGTTGTTTGGGAAAGTTTATAAAACACGATGGTAGTGCATTTAGTAAAACTGCTGTAACTTAAGTTCCATACTGAATAAACCTTCTCCGCATTTGACAAGCAGAGAAGTAGAGGAAGTTTTAATCCAATATATTTTTGTCAAACTCTTTGGTTTAGTGGTCAAAATGATAGTTGTTTTGAATTTAATGAATCTGCTAACTTCTGACATGTTTTACCGAAGCCAGAAAAACAGGCGATGGGTTACAAAAATAGCTCTAGTTACAGATTGGTAGCCCCGATTTGAAATCCGACTTCGTGCTTGAAAAGCAGACGAGTAGGGGAAGATTTTATATAGCAAACATTTTATTCTGTAAAATGTTGGGAAAGGGGTCAAAACGGCAGTTGTTTGGGAAAGTTTATAAAACACGAGGTAGTGCATTTAGTAAAACTGCTGTAACGTAAGTTCCATACTGAATAAACCTTCTCCGCATTTGACAAGCAGAGAAGTAGAGGAAGTTTTAATCCAATATATTTTTGTCAAACTCTTTGGTTTAGTGGTCAAAATGATAGTTGTTTTGAATTGAATGAATCTGCTAACTTCTGACATTTTCTACCGAAGCCAGAAAAACAGGCGAAGGGTTACAAAAATAGCTCTAGTTACAGATTGGTAGCCCCGATTTGAAATCCGACTTCGTGCTTCAAAAGCAGACGAGTAGGGGAAGATTTTATATAGCAAACATTTTTTTCTGTAAATAGTTGGGAAAGGGGTCAAAACGGCAGTTGTTTGGGAAAGTTTATAAAACACATGGTAGTGCATTTAGTAAAACTGCTGTAACGTAAGTTCCATACTGAATAAACCTTCTCCGCATTTGACAAGCAGAGAAGTAGAGGAAGTTTTAATCCAATATACTTTTGTCAAACTCTTTGGTTTAGTGGTCAAAATGATAGTTGTTTTGAATTGAATGAATCTGCTAACTTCTGACATTTTCTACCGAAGCCAGAAAAACAGGCGAAGGGTTACAAAAATAGCTCTAGTTACAGATTGGTAGCCCCGATTTGAAATCCGACTTCGTGCTTGAAAAGCAGACGAGTAGGGGAAGATTTTATATAGCAAACATTTTTTTCTGTAAAATAGTTGGGAAAGGGGTCAAAACGGCAGTTGTTTGGGAAAGTTTATAAAACACATGGTAGTGCATTTAGTAAAACTGCTGTAACGTAAGTTCCATACTGAATAAACCTTCTCCACATTTGACAAGCAGAGAAGTAGAGGAAGTTTGAATCCAATATACTTTTGTCAAACTCTTTGGTTTAGTGGTCAAAATGATAGTTGTTTTGAATTTAATGAATCTGCTAACTTCTGACATTTTCTACCGAAGCCAGAAAAACAGGCGAAGGGTTACAAAAATAGCTCTAGTTACAGATTGGTAGCCCCGATTTGAAATCCGACTTCGTGCTTGAAAAGCAGACGAGTAGGGGAAGATTTTATATAGCAAACATTTTTTTCTGTAAAATAGTTGGGAAAGGGGTCAAAACGGCAGTTGTTTGGGAAAGTTTATAAAACACATGGTAGTGCATTTAGTAAAACTGCTGTAACGTAAGTTCCATACTGAATAAACCTTCTCCACATTTGACAAGCAGAGAAGTAGAGGAAGTTTGAATCCAATATACTTTTGTCAAACTCTTTGGTTTAGTGGTCAAAATGATAGTTGTTTTGAATTTAATGAATCTGCTAACTTCTGACATTTTCTACCGAAGCCAGAAAAACAGGCGAAGGGTTACAAAAATAGCTCTAGTTACAGATTGGTAGCCCCGATTTGAAATCCGACTTCGTGCTTGAAAAGCAGACGAGTAGGGGAAGATTTTATATAGCAAACATTTTTTTCTGTAAAATGTTGGGAAAGGGGTCAAAACGGCAGTTGTTTGGGAAAGTTTATAAAACACGATGGTAGTGCATTTAGTAAAACTGCTGTAACGTAAGTTCCATACTGAATAAACCTTCTCCGCATTTGACAAGCAGAGAAGTAGAGGAAGTTTTAATCCAATATACTTTTGTCAAACTCTTTGGTTTAGTGGTCAAAATGATAGTTGTTTTGAATTTAATGAATCTGCTAACTTCTGACATGTTTTACCGAAGCCAGAAAAACAGGCGATGGGTTACAAAAATAGCTCTAGTTACAGATTGGTAGCCCCGATTTGAAATCCGACTTCGTGCTTGAAAAGCAGACGAGTAGGGGAAGATTTTATATAGCAAACATTTTATTCTGTAAAATGTTGGGAAAGGGGTCAAAACGGCAGTTGTTTGGGAAAGTTTATAAAACACGAGGTAGTGCATTTAGTAAAACTGCTGTAACGTAAGTTCCATACTGAATAAACCTTCTCCGCATTTGACAAGCAGAGAAGTAGAGGAAGTTTTAATCCAATATATTTTTGTCAAACTCTTTGGTTTAGTGGTCAAAATGATAGTTGTTTTGAATTTAATGAATCTGCTAACTTCTGACATGTTTTACCGAAGCCAGAAAAACAGGCGATGGGTTACAAAAATAGCTCTAGTTACAGATTGGTAGCCCCGATTTGAAATCCGACTTCGTGCTTCAAAAGCAGACGAGTAGGGGAAGATTTTATATAGCAAACATTTTATTCTGTAAAATGTTGGGAAAGGGGTCAAAACGGCAGTTGTTTGGGAAAGTTTATAAAACACGAGGTAGTGCATTTAGTAAAACTGCTGTAACGTAAGTTCCATACTGAATAAACCTTCTCCGCATTTGACAAGCAGAGAAGTAGAGGAAGTTTTAATCCAATATATTTTTGTCAAACTCTTTGGTTTAGTGGTCAAAATGATAGTTGTTTTGAATTGAATGAATCTGCTAACTTCTGACATTTTCTACCGAAGCCAGAAAAACAGGCGAAGGGTTACAAAAATAGCTCTAGTTACAGATTGGTAGCCCCGATTTGAAATCCGACTTCGTGCTTCAAAAGCAGACGAGTAGGGGAAGATTTTATATAGCAAACATTTTTTTCTGTAAATAGTTGGGAAAGGGGTCAAAACGGCAGTTGTTTGGGAAAGTTTATAAAACACATGGTAGTGCATTTAGTAAAACTGCTGTAACGTAAGTTCCATACTGAATAAACCTTCTCCGCATTTGACAAGCAGAGAAGTAGAGGAAGTTTTAATCCAATATACTTTTGTCAAACTCTTTGGTTTAGTGGTCAAAATGATAGTTGTTTTGAATTGAATGAATCTGCTAACTTCTGACATTTTCTACCGAAGCCAGAAAAACAGGCGAAGGGTTACAAAAATAGCTCTAGTTACAGATTGGTAGCCCCGATTTGAAATCCGACTTCGTGCTTGAAAAGCAGACGAGTAGGGGAAGATTTTATATAGCAAACATTTTTTTCTGTAAAATAGTTGGGAAAGGGGTCAAAACGGCAGTTGTTTGGGAAAGTTTATAAAACACATGGTAGTGCATTTAGTAAAACTGCTGTAACGTAAGTTCCATACTGAATAAACCTTCTCCACATTTGACAAGCAGAGAAGTAGAGGAAGTTTGAATCCAATATACTTTTGTCAAACTCTTTGGTTTAGTGGTCAAAATGATAGTTGTTTTGAATTTAATGAATCTGCTAACTTCTGACATGTTTCTACCGAAGCCAGAAAAACAGGCGAAGGGTTACAAAAATAGCTCTAGTTACAGATTGGTAGCCCCGATTTGAAATCCGACTTCGTGCTTGAAAAGCAGACGAGTAGGGGAAGATTTTATATAGCAAACATTTTTTTCTGTAAAATGTTGGGAAAGGGGTCAAAACGGCAGTTGTTTGGGAAAGTTTATAAAACACGATGGTAGTGCATTTAGTAAAACTGCTGTAACGTAAGTTCCATACTGAATAAACCTTCTCCGCATTTGACAAGCAGAGAAGTAGAGGAAGTTTTAATCCAATATATTTTTGTCAAACTCTTTGGTTTAGTGGTCAAAATGATAGTTGTTTTGAATTGAATGAATCTGCTAACTTCTGACATTTTCTACCGAAGCCAGAAAAACAGGCGAAGGGTTACAAAAATAGCTCTAGTTACAGATTGGTAGCCCCGATTTGAAATCCGACTTCGTGCTTGAAAAGCAGACGAGTAGGGGAAGATTTTATATAGCAAACATTTTTTTCTGTAAATAGTTGGGAAAGGGGTCAAAACGGCAGTTGTTTGGGAAAGTTTATAAAACACATGGTAGTGCATTTAGTAAAACTGCTGTAACGTAAGTTCCATACTGAATAAACCTTCTCCGCATTTGACAAGCAGAGAAGTAGAGGAAGTTTGAATCCAATATACTTTTGTCAAACTCTTTGGTTTAGTGGTCAAAATGATAGTTGTTTTGAATTTAATGAATCTGCTAACTTCTGACATTTTCTACCGAAGCCAGAAAAACAGGCGAAGGGTTACAAAAATAGCTCTAGTTACAGATTGGTAGCCCCGATTTGAAATCCGACTTCGTGCTTGAAAAGCAGACGAGTAGGGGAAGATTTTATATAGCAAACATTTTTTTCTGTAAAATGTTGGGAAAGGGGTCAAAACGGCAGTTGTTTGGGAAAGTTTATAAAACACGATGGTAGTGCATTTAGTAAAACTGCTGTAACGTAAGTTCCATACTGAATAAACCTTCTCCGCATTTGACAAGCAGAGAAGTAGAGGAAGTTTTAATCCAATATATTTTTGTCAAACTCTTTGGTTTAGTGGTCAAAATGATAGTTGTTTTGAATTTAATGAATCTGCTAACTTCTGACATGTTTTACCGAAGCCAGAAAAACAGGCGATGGGTTACAAAAATAGCTCTAGTTACAGATTGGTAGCCCCGATTTGAAATCCGACTTCGTGCTTGAAAAGCAGACGAGTAGGGGAAGATTTTATATAGCAAACATTTTTTTCTGTAAAATGTTGGGAAAGGGGTCAAAACGGCAGTTGTTTGGGAAAGTTTATAAAACACGATGGTAGTGCATTTAGTAAAACTGCTGTAACGTAAGTTCCATACTGAATAAACCTTCTCCGCATTTGACAAGCAGAGAAGTAGAGGAAGTTTTAATCCAATATATTTTTGTCAAACTCTTTGGTTTAGTGGTCAAAATGATAGTTGTTTTGAATTTAATGAATCTGCTAACTTCTGACATGTTTTACCGAAGCCAGAAAAACAGGCGATGGGTTACAAAAATAGCTCTAGTTACAGATTGGTAGCCCCGATTTGAAATCCGACTTCGTGCTTGAAAAGCAGACGAGTAGGGGAAGATTTTATATAGCAAACATTTTTTTCTGTAAAATGTTGGGAAAGGGGTCAAAACGGCAGTTGTTTGGGAAAGTTTATAAAACACGATGGTAGTGCATTTAGTAAAACTGCTGTAACGTAAGTTCCATACTGAATAAACCTTCTCCGCATTTGACAAGCAGAGAAGTAGAGGAAGTTTTAATCCAATATATTTTTGTCAAACTCTTTGGTTTAGTGGTCAAAATGATAGTTGTTTTGAATTGAATGAATCTGCTAACTTCTGACATTTTCTACCGAAGCCAGAAAAACAGGCGAAGGGTTACAAAAATAGCTCTAGTTACAGATTGGTAGCCCCGATTTGAAATCCGACTTCGTGCTTGAAAAGCAGACGAGTAGGGGAAGATTTTATATAGCAAACATTTTTTTCTGTAAATAGTTGGGAAAGGGGTCAAAACGGCAGTTGTTTGGGAAAGTTTATAAAACACATGGTAGTGCATTTAGTAAAACTGCTGTAACGTAAGTTCCATACTGAATAAACCTTCTCCGCATTTGACAAGCAGAGAAGTAGAGGAAGTTTGAATCCAATATACTTTTGTCAAACTCTTTGGTTTAGTGGTCAAAATGATAGTTGTTTTGAATTTAATGAATCTGCTAACTTCTGACATTTTCTACCGAAGCCAGAAAAACAGGCGAAGGGTTACAAAAATAGCTCTAGTTACAGATTGGTAGCCCCGATTTGAAATCCGACTTCGTGCTTGAAAAGCAGACGAGTAGGGGAAGATTTTATATAGCAAACATTTTTTTCTGTAAATAGTTGGGAAAGGGGTCAAAACGGCAGTTGTTTGGGAAAGTTTATAAAACACATGGTAGTGCATTTAGTAAAACTGCTGTAACGTAAGTTCCATACTGAATAAACCTTCTCCGCATTTGACAAGCAGAGAAGTAGAGGAAGTTTGAATCCAATATACTTTTGTCAAACTCTTTGGTTTAGTGGTCAAAATGATAGTTGTTTTGAATTTAATGAATCTGCTAACTTCTGACATGTTTTACCGAAGCCAGAAAAACAGGCGATGGGTTACAAAAATAGCTCTAGTTACAGATTGGTAGCCCCGATTTGAAATCCGACTTCGTGCTTGAAAAGCAGACGAGTAGGGGAAGATTTTATATAGCAAACATTTTTTTCTGTAAAATAGTTGGGAAAGGGGTCAAAACGGCAGTTGTTTGGGAAAGTTTATAAAACACATGGTAGTGCATTTAGTAAAACTGCTGTAACGTAAGTTCCATACTGAATAAACCTTCTCCGCATTTGACAAGCAGAGAAGTAGAGGAAGTTTGAATCCAATATACTTTTGTCAAACTCTTTGGTTTAGTGGTCAAAATGATAGTTGTTTTGAATTTAATGAATCTGCTAACTTCTGACATGTTTCTACCGAAGCCAGAAAAACAGGCGAAGGGTTACAAAAATAGCTCTAGTTACAGATTGGTAGCCCCGATTTGAAATCCGACTTCGTGCTTGAAAAGCAGACGAGTAGGGGAAGATTTTATATAGCAAACATTTTTTTCTGTAAAATGTTGGGAAAGGGGTCAAAACGGCAGTTGTTTGGGAAAGTTTATAAAACACATGGTAGTGCATTTAGTAAAACTGCTGTAACGTAAGTTCCATACTGAATAAACCTTCTCCGCATTTGACAAGCAGAGAAGTAGAGGAAGTTTTAATCCAATATATTTTTGTCAAACTCTTTGGTTTAGTGGTCAAAATGATAGTTGTTTTGAATTGAATGAATCTGCTAACTTCTGACATTTTCTACCGAAGCCAGAAAAACAGGCGAAGGGTTACAAAAATAGCTCTAGTTACAGATTGGTAGCCCCGATTTGAAATCCGACTTCGTGCTTGAAAAGCAGACGAGTAGGGGAAGATTTTATATAGCAAACATTTTTTTCTGTAAATAGTTGGGAAAGGGGTCAAAACGGCAGTTGTTTGGGAAAGTTTATAAAACACATGGTAGTGCATTTAGTAAAACTGCTGTAACGTAAGTTCCATACTGAATAAACCTTCTCCACATTTGACAAGCAGAGAAGTAGAGGAAGTTTGAATCCAATATACTTTTGTCAAACTCTTTGGTTTAGTGGTCAAAATGATAGTTGTTTTGAATTTAATGAATCTGCTAACTTCTGACATTTTCTACCGAAGCCAGAAAAACAGGCGAAGGGTTACAAAAATAGCTCTAGTTACAGATTGGTAGCCCCGATTTGAAATCCGACTTCGTGCTTGAAAAGCAGACGAGTAGGGGAAGATTTTATATAGCAAACATTTTTTTCTGTAAAATGTTGGGAAAGGGGTCAAAACGGCAGTTGTTTGGGAAAGTTTATAAAACACGATGGTAGTGCATTTAGTAAAACTGCTGTAACTTAAGTTCCATACTGAATAAACCTTCTCCGCATTTGACAAGCAGAGAAGTAGAGGAAGTTTTAATCCAATATATTTTTGTCAAACTCTTTGGTTTAGTGGTCAAAATGATAGTTGTTTTGAATTTAATGAATCTGCTAACTTCTGACATGTTTTACCGAAGCCAGAAAAACAGGCGATGGGTTACAAAAATAGCTCTAGTTACAGATTGGTAGCCCCGATTTGAAATCCGACTTCGTGCTTCAAAAGCAGACGAGTAGGGGAAGATTTTATATAGCAAACATTTTATTCTGTAAAATGTTGGGAAAGGGGTCAAAACGGCAGTTGTTTGGGAAAGTTTATAAAACACGAGGTAGTGCATTTAGTAAAACTGCTGTAACGTAAGTTCCATACTGAATAAACCTTCTCCGCATTTGACAAGCAGAGAAGTAGAGGAAGTTTTAATCCAATATATTTTTGTCAAACTCTTTGGTTTAGTGGTCAAAATGATAGTTGTTTTGAATTGAATGAATCTGCTAACTTCTGACATGTTTTACCGAAGCCAGAAAAACAGGCGATGGGTTACAAAAATAGCTCTAGTTACAGATTGGTAGCCCCGATTTGAAATCCGACTTCGTGCTTGAAAAGCAGACGAGTAGGGGAAGATTTTATATAGCAAACATTTTTTTCTGTAAAATGTTGGGAAAGGGGTCAAAACGGCAGTTGTTTGGGAAAGTTTATAAAACACGATGGTAGTGCATTTAGTAAAACTGCTGTAACGTAAGTTCCATACTGAATAAACCTTCTCCGCATTTGACAAGCAGAGAAGTAGAGGAAGTTTTAATCCAATATATTTTTGTCAAACTCTTTGGTTTAGTGGTCAAAATGATAGTTGTTTTGAATTGAATGAATCTGCTAACTTCTGACATTTTCTACCGAAGCCAGAAAAACAGGCGAAGGGTTACAAAAATAGCTCTAGTTACAGATTGGTAGCCCCGATTTGAAATCCGACTTCGTGCTTGAAAAGCAGACGAGTAGGGGAAGATTTTATATAGCAAACATTTTTTTCTGTAAATAGTTGGGAAAGGGGTCAAAACGGCAGTTGTTTGGGAAAGTTTATAAAACACATGGTAGTGCATTTAGTAAAACTGCTGTAACGTAAGTTCCATACTGAATAAACCTTCTCCGCATTTGACAAGCAGAGAAGTAGAGGAAGTTTGAATCCAATATACTTTTGTCAAACTCTTTGGTTTAGTGGTCAAAATGATAGTTGTTTTGAATTTAATGAATCTGCTAACTTCTGACATTTTCTACCGAAGCCAGAAAAACAGGCGAAGGGTTACAAAAATAGCTCTAGTTACAGATTGGTAGCCCCGATTTGAAATCCGACTTCGTGCTTGAAAAGCAGACGAGTAGGGGAAGATTTTATATAGCAAACATTTTTTTCTGTAAATAGTTGGGAAAGGGGTCAAAACGGCAGTTGTTTGGGAAAGTTTATAAAACACATGGTAGTGCATTTAGTAAAACTGCTGTAACGTAAGTTCCATACTGAATAAACCTTCTCCGCATTTGACAAGCAGAGAAGTAGAGGAAGTTTGAATCCAATATACTTTTGTCAAACTCTTTGGTTTAGTGGTCAAAATGATAGTTGTTTTGAATTTAATGAATCTGCTAACTTCTGACATGTTTTACCGAAGCCAGAAAAACAGGCGATGGGTTACAAAAATAGCTCTAGTTACAGATTGGTAGCCCCGATTTGAAATCCGACTTCGTGCTTGAAAAGCAGACGAGTAGGGGAAGATTTTATATAGCAAACATTTTTTTCTGTAAAATAGTTGGGAAAGGGGTCAAAACGGCAGTTGTTTGGGAAAGTTTATAAAACACATGGTAGTGCATTTAGTAAAACTGCTGTAACGTAAGTTCCATACTGAATAAACCTTCTCCGCATTTGACAAGCAGAGAAGTAGAGGAAGTTTGAATCCAATATACTTTTGTCAAACTCTTTGGTTTAGTGGTCAAAATGATAGTTGTTTTGAATTTAATGAATCTGCTAACTTCTGACATTTTCTACCGAAGCCAGAAAAACAGGCGAAGGGTTACAAAAATAGCTCTAGTTACAGATTGGTAGCCCCGATTTGAAATCCGACTTCGTGCTTGAAAAGCAGACGAGTAGGGGAAGATTTTATATAGCAAACATTTTTTTCTGTAAAATAGTTGGGAAAGGGGTCAAAACGGCAGTTGTTTGGGAAAGTTTATAAAACACGATGGTAGTGCATTTAGTAAAACTGCTGTAACGTAAGTTCCATACTGAATAAACCTTCTCCGCATTTGACAAGCAGAGAAGTAGAGGAAGTTTTAATCCAATATATTTTTGTCAAACTCTTTGGTTTAGTGGTCAAAATGATAGTTGTTTTGAATTGAATGAATCTGCTAACTTCTGACATGTTTTACCGAAGCCAGAAAAACAGGCGAAGGGTTACAAAAATAGCTCTAGTTACAGATTGGTAGCCCCGATTTGAAATCCGACTTCGTGCTTGAAAAGCAGACGAGTAGGGGAAGATTTTATATAGCAAACATTTTTTTCTGTAAAATGTTGGGAAAGGGGTCAAAACGGCAGTTGTTTGGGAAAGTTTATAAAACACATGGTAGTGCATTTAGTAAAACTGCTGTAACGTAAGTTCCATACTGAATAAACCTTCTCCGCATTTGACAAGCAGAGAAGTAGAGGAAGTTTTAATCCAATATACTTTTGTCAAACTCTTTGGTTTAGTGGTCAAAATGATAGTTGTTTTGAATTGAATGAATCTGCTAACTTCTGACATGTTTTACCGAAGCCAGAAAAACAGGCGATGGGTTACAAAAATAGCTCTAGTTACAGATTGGTAGCCCCGATTTGAAATCCGACTTCGTGCTTGAAAAGCAGACGAGTAGGGGAAGATTTTATATAGCAAACATTTTTTTCTGTAAAATGTTGGGAAAGGGGTCAAAACGGCAGTTGTTTGGGAAAGTTTATAAAACACGATGGTAGTGCATTTAGTAAAACTGCTGTAACGTAAGTTCCATACTGAATAAACCTTCTCCGCATTTGACAAGCAGAGAAGTAGAGGAAGTTTTAATCCAATATATTTTTGTCAAACTCTTTGGTTTAGTGGTCAAAATGATAGTTGTTTTGAATTGAATGAATCTGCTAACTTCTGACATTTTCTACCGAAGCCAGAAAAACAGGCGAAGGGTTACAAAAATAGCTCTAGTTACAGATTGGTAGCCCCGATTTGAAATCCGACTTCGTGCTTGAAAAGCAGACGAGTAGGGGAAGATTTTATATAGCAAACATTTTTTTCTGTAAATAGTTGGGAAAGGGGTCAAAACGGCAGTTGTTTGGGAAAGTTTATAAAACACATGGTAGTGCATTTAGTAAAACTGCTGTAACGTAAGTTCCATACTGAATAAACCTTCTCCGCATTTGACAAGCAGAGAAGTAGAGGAAGTTTGAATCCAATATACTTTTGTCAAACTCTTTGGTTTAGTGGTCAAAATGATAGTTGTTTTGAATTTAATGAATCTGCTAACTTCTGACATTTTCTACCGAAGCCAGAAAAACAGGCGAAGGGTTACAAAAATAGCTCTAGTTACAGATTGGTAGCCCCGATTTGAAATCCGACTTCGTGCTTGAAAAGCAGACGAGTAGGGGAAGATTTTATATAGCAAACATTTTTTTCTGTAAATAGTTGGGAAAGGGGTCAAAACGGCAGTTGTTTGGGAAAGTTTATAAAACACATGGTAGTGCATTTAGTAAAACTGCTGTAACGTAAGTTCCATACTGAATAAACCTTCTCCGCATTTGACAAGCAGAGAAGTAGAGGAAGTTTGAATCCAATATACTTTTGTCAAACTCTTTGGTTTAGTGGTCAAAATGATAGTTGTTTTGAATTTAATGAATCTGCTAACTTCTGACATGTTTTACCGAAGCCAGAAAAACAGGCGATGGGTTACAAAAATAGCTCTAGTTACAGATTGGTAGCCCCGATTTGAAATCCGACTTCGTGCTTGAAAAGCAGACGAGTAGGGGAAGATTTTATATAGCAAACATTTTTTTCTGTAAAATAGTTGGGAAAGGGGTCAAAACGGCAGTTGTTTGGGAAAGTTTATAAAACACATGGTAGTGCATTTAGTAAAACTGCTGTAACGTAAGTTCCATACTGAATAAACCTTCTCCGCATTTGACAAGCAGAGAAGTAGAGGAAGTTTGAATCCAATATACTTTTGTCAAACTCTTTGGTTTAGTGGTCAAAATGATAGTTGTTTTGAATTTAATGAATCTGCTAACTTCTGACATTTTCTACCGAAGCCAGAAAAACAGGCGAAGGGTTACAAAAATAGCTCTAGTTACAGATTGGTAGCCCCGATTTGAAATCCGACTTCGTGCTTGAAAAGCAGACGAGTAGGGGAAGATTTTATATAGCAAACATTTTTTTCTGTAAAATGTTGGGAAAGGGGTCAAAACGGCAGTTGTTTGGGAAAGTTTATAAAACACGATGGTAGTGCATTTAGTAAAACTGCTGTAACGTAAGTTCCATACTGAATAAACCTTCTCCGCATTTGACAAGCAGAGAAGTAGAGGAAGTTTTAATCCAATATATTTTTGTCAAACTCTTTGGTTTAGTGGTCAAAATGATAGTTGTTTTGAATTGAATGAATCTGCTAACTTCTGACATGTTTTACCGAAGCCAGAAAAACAGGCGATGGGTTACAAAAATAGCTCTAGTTACAGATTGGTAGCCCCGATTTGAAATCCGACTTCGTGCTTGAAAAGCAGACGAGTAGGGGAAGATTTTATATAGCAAACATTTTTTTCTGTAAAATGTTGGGAAAGGGGTCAAAACGGCAGTTGTTTGGGAAAGTTTATAAAACACGAGGTAGTGCATTTAGTAAAACTGCTGTAACGTAAGTTCCATACTGAATAAACCTTCTCCGCATTTGACAAGCAGAGAAGTAGAGGAAGTTTTAATCCAATATATTTTTGTCAAACTCTTTGGTTTAGTGGTCAAAATGATAGTTGTTTTGAATTGAATGAATCTGCTAACTTCTGACATTTTCTACCGAAGCCAGAAAAACAGGCGAAGGGTTACAAAAATAGCTCTAGTTACAGATTGGTAGCCCCGATTTGAAATCCGACTTCGTGCTTGAAAAGCAGACGAGTAGGGGAAGATTTTATATAGCAAACATTTTTTTCTGTAAATAGTTGGGAAAGGGGTCAAAACGGCAGTTGTTTGGGAAAGTTTATAAAACACATGGTAGTGCATTTAGTAAAACTGCTGTAACGTAAGTTCCATACTGAATAAACCTTCTCCGCATTTGACAAGCAGAGAAGTAGAGGAAGTTTGAATCCAATATACTTTTGTCAAACTCTTTGGTTTAGTGGTCAAAATGATAGTTGTTTTGAATTTAATGAATCTGCTAACTTCTGACATTTTCTACCGAAGCCAGAAAAACAGGCGAAGGGTTACAAAAATAGCTCTAGTTACAGATTGGTAGCCCCGATTTGAAATCCGACTTCGTGCTTGAAAAGCAGACGAGTAGGGGAAGATTTTATATAGCAAACATTTTTTTCTGTAAATATGTTGGGAAAGGGGTCAAAACGGCAGTTGTTTGGGAAAGTTTATAAAACACATGGTAGTGCATTTAGTAAAACTGCTGTAACGTAAGTTCCATACTGAATAAACCTTCTCCGCATTTGACAAGCAGAGAAGTAGAGGAAGTTTGAATCCAATATACTTTTGTCAAACTCTTTGGTTTAGTGGTCAAAATGATAGTTGTTTTGAATTTAATGAATCTGCTAACTTCTGACATGTTTTACCGAAGCCAGAAAAACAGGCGATGGGTTACAAAAATAGCTCTAGTTACAGATTGGTAGCCCCGATTTGAAATCCGACTTCGTGCTTGAAAAGCAGACGAGTAGGGGAAGATTTTATATAGCAAACATTTTTTTCTGTAAAATAGTTGGGAAAGGGGTCAAAACGGCAGTTGTTTGGGAAAGTTTATAAAACACATGGTAGTGCATTTAGTAAAACTGCTGTAACGTAAGTTCCATACTGAATAAACCTTCTCCGCATTTGACAAGCAGAGAAGTAGAGGAAGTTTGAATCCAATATACTTTTGTCAAACTCTTTGGTTTAGTGGTCAAAATGATAGTTGTTTTGAATTTAATGAATCTGCTAACTTCTGACATTTTCTACCGAAGCCAGAAAAACAGGCGAAGGGTTACAAAAATAGCTCTAGTTACAGATTGGTAGCCCCGATTTGAAATCCGACTTCGTGCTTGAAAAGCAGACGAGTAGGGGAAGATTTTATATAGCAAACATTTTTTTCTGTAAAATGTTGGGAAAGGGGTCAAAACGGCAGTTGTTTGGGAAAGTTTATAAAACACATGGTAGTGCATTTAGTAAAACTGCTGTAACGTAAGTTCCATACTGAATAAACCTTCTCCGCATTTGACAAGCAGAGAAGTAGAGGAAGTTTTAATCCAATATACTTTTGTCAAACTCTTTGGTTTAGTGGTCAAAATGATAGTTGTTTTGAATTGAATGAATCTGCTAACTTCTGACATGTTTTACCGAAGCCAGAAAAACAGGCGATGGGTTACAAAAATAGCTCTAGTTACAGATTGGTAGCCCCGATTTGAAATCCGACTTCGTGCTTGAAAAGCAGACGAGTAGGGGAAGATTTTATATAGCAAACATTTTTTTCTGTAAAATGTTGGGAAAGGGGTCAAAACGGCAGTTGTTTGGGAAAGTTTATAAAACACGATGGTAGTGCATTTAGTAAAACTGCTGTAACGTAAGTTCCATACTGAATAAACCTTCTCCGCATTTGACAAGCAGAGAAGTAGAGGAAGTTTTAATCCAATATATTTTTGTCAAACTCTTTGGTTTAGTGGTCAAAATGATAGTTGTTTTGAATTGAATGAATCTGCTAACTTCTGACATTTTCTACCGAAGCCAGAAAAACAGGCGAAGGGTTACAAAAATAGCTCTAGTTACAGATTGGTAGCCCCGATTTGAAATCCGACTTCGTGCTTGAAAAGCAGACGAGTAGGGGAAGATTTTATATAGCAAACATTTTTTTCTGTAAATAGTTGGGAAAGGGGTCAAAACGGCAGTTGTTTGGGAAAGTTTATAAAACACATGGTAGTGCATTTAGTAAAACTGCTGTAACGTAAGTTCCATACTGAATAAACCTTCTCCACATTTGACAAGCAGAGAAGTAGAGGAAGTTTGAATCCAATATACTTTTGTCAAACTCTTTGGTTTAGTGGTCAAAATGATAGTTGTTTTGAATTTAATGAATCTGCTAACTTCTGACATTTTCTACCGAAGCCAGAAAAACAGGCGAAGGGTTACAAAAATAGCTCTAGTTACAGATTGGTAGCCCCGATTTGAAATCCGACTTCGTGCTTGAAAAGCAGACGAGTAGGGGAAGATTTTATATAGCAAACATTTTTTTCTGTAAAATGTTGGGAAAGGGGTCAAAACGGCAGTTGTTTGGGAAAGTTTATAAAACACGAGGTAGTGCATTTAGTAAAACTGCTGTAACGTAAGTTCCATACTGAATAAACCTTCTCCGCATTTGACAAGCAGAGAAGTAGAGGAAGTTTTAATCCAATATATTTTTGTCAAACTCTTTGGTTTAGTGGTCAAAATGATAGTTGTTTTGAATTGAATGAATCTGCTAACTTCTGACATTTTCTACCGAAGCCAGAAAAACAGGCGAAGGGTTACAAAAATAGCTCTAGTTACAGATTGGTAGCCCCGATTTGAAATCCGACTTCGTGCTTGAAAAGCAGACGAGTAGGGGAAGATTTTATATAGCAAACATTTTTTTCTGTAAATAGTTGGGAAAGGGGTCAAAACGGCAGTTGTTTGGGAAAGTTTATAAAACACATGGTAGTGCATTTAGTAAAACTGCTGTAACGTAAGTTCCATACTGAATAAACCTTCTCCGCATTTGACAAGCAGAGAAGTAGAGGAAGTTTGAATCCAATATACTTTTGTCAAACTCTTTGGTTTAGTGGTCAAAATGATAGTTGTTTTGAATTTAATGAATCTGCTAACTTCTGACATTTTCTACCGAAGCCAGAAAAACAGGCGAAGGGTTACAAAAATAGCTCTAGTTACAGATTGGTAGCCCCGATTTGAAATCCGACTTCGTGCTTGAAAAGCAGACGAGTAGGGGAAGATTTTATATAGCAAACATTTTTTTCTGTAAATATGTTGGGAAAGGGGTCAAAACGGCAGTTGTTTGGGAAAGTTTATAAAACACATGGTAGTGCATTTAGTAAAACTGCTGTAACGTAAGTTCCATACTGAATAAACCTTCTCCGCATTTGACAAGCAGAGAAGTAGAGGAAGTTTGAATCCAATATACTTTTGTCAAACTCTTTGGTTTAGTGGTCAAAATGATAGTTGTTTTGAATTTAATGAATCTGCTAACTTCTGACATTTTTACCGAAGCCAGAAAAACAGGCGAAGGGTTACAAAAATAGCTCTAGTTACAGATTGGTAGACCCGATTTGAAATCCGACTTGTTGCTTGAAAAGCAGAAGAGTAGGGGAAGATTTTATATAGCAAACATTTTTTTCTGTAAAATGTTGGGAAAGGGGTCAAAACGGCAGTTGTTTGGGAAAGTTTATAAAACACATGGTAGTGCATTTAGTAAAACTGCTGTAACGTAAGTTCCATACTGAATAAACCTTCTCCGCATTTGACAAGCAGAGAAGTAGAGGAAGTTTTAATCCAATATACTTTTGTCAAACTCTTTGGTTTAGTGGTCAAAATGATAGTTGTTTTGAATTGAATGAATCTGCTAACTTCTGACATGTTTTACCGAAGCCAGAAAAACAGGCGAAGGGTTACAAAAATAGCTCTAGTTACAGATTGGTAGCCCCGATTTGAAATCCGACTTCGTGCTTGAAAAGCAGACGAGTAGGGGAAGATTTTATATAGCAAACATTTTTTTCTGTAAAATGTTGGGAAAGGGGTCAAAACGGCAGTTGTTTGGGAAAGTTTATAAAACACATGGTAGTGCATTTAGTAAAACTGCTGTAACGTAAGTTCCATACTGAATAAACCTTCTCCGCATTTGACAAGCAGAGAAGTAGAGGAAGTTTTAATCCAATATATTTTTGTCAAACTCTTTGGTTTAGTGGTCAAAATGATAGTTGTTTTGAATTGAATGAATCTGCTAACTTCTGACATTTTCTACCGAAGCCAGAAAAACAGGCGAAGGGTTACAAAAATAGCTCTAGTTACAGATTGGTAGCCCCGATTTGAAATCCGACTTCGTGCTTGAAAAGCAGACGAGTAGGGGAAGATTTTATATAGCAAACATTTTTTTCTGTAAATAGTTGGGAAAGGGGTCAAAACGGCAGTTGTTTGGGAAAGTTTATAAAACACATGGTAGTGCATTTAGTAAAACTGCTGTAACGTAAGTTCCATACTGAATAAACCTTCTCCGCATTTGACAAGCAGAGAAGTAGAGGAAGTTTTAATCCAATATACTTTTGTCAAACTCTTTGGTTTAGTGGTCAAAATGATAGTTGTTTTGAATTTAATGAATCTGCTAACTTCTGACATTTTCTACCGAAGCCAGAAAAACAGGCGAAGGGTTACAAAAATAGCTCTAGTTACAGATTGGTAGCCCCGATTTGAAATCCGACTTCGTGCTTGAAAAGCAGACGAGTAGGGGAAGATTTTATATAGCAAACATTTTTTTCTGTAAATAGTTGGGAAAGGGGTCAAAACGGCAGTTGTTTGGGAAAGTTTATAAAACACATGGTAGTGCATTTAGTAAAACTGCTGTAACGTAAGTTCCATACTGAATAAACCTTCTCCGCATTTGACAAGCAGAGAAGTAGAGGAAGTTTGAATCCAATATACTTTTGTCAAACTCTTTGGTTTAGTGGTCAAAATGATAGTTGTTTTGAATTTAATGAATCTGCTAACTTCTGACATTTTCTACCGAAGCCAGAAAAACAGGCGAAGGGTTACAAAAATAGCTCTAGTTACAGATTGGTAGCCCCGATTTGAAATCCGACTTCGTGCTTGAAAAGCAGACGAGTAGGGGAAGATTTTATATAGCAAACATTTTTTTCTGTAAAATGTTGGGAAAGGGGTCAAAACGGCAGTTGTTTGGGAAAGTTTATAAAACACATGGTAGTGCATTTAGTAAAACTGCTGTAACGTAAGTTCCATACTGAATAAACCTTCTCCGCATTTGACAAGCAGAGAAGTAGAGGAAGTTTTAATCCAATATACTTTTGTCAAACTCTTTGGTTTAGTGGTCAAAATGATAGTTGTTTTGAATTTAATGAATCTGCTAACTTCTGACATTTTCTACCGAAGCCAGAAAAACAGGCGAAGGGTTACAAAAATAGCTCTAGTTACAGATTGGTAGCCCCGATTTGAAATCCGACTTCGTGCTTGAAAAGCAGACGAGTAGGGGAAGATTTTATATAGCAAACATTTTTTTCTGTAAAATAGTTGGGAAAGGGGTCAAAACGGCAGTTGTTTGGGAAAGTTTATAAAACACATGGTAGTGCATTTAGTAAAACTGCTGTAACGTAAGTTCCATACTGAATAAACCTTCTCCGCATTTGACAAGCAGAGAAGTAGAGGAAGTTTGAATCCAATATACTTTTGTCAAACTCTTTGGTTTAGTGGTCAAAATGATAGTTGTTTTGAATTTAATGAATCTGCTAACTTCTGACATGTTTCTACCGAAGCCAGAAAAACAGGCGAAGGGTTACAAAAATAGCTCTAGTTACAGATTGGTAGCCCCGATTTGAAATCCGACTTCGTGCTTGAAAAGCAGACGAGTAGGGGAAGATTTTATATAGCAAACATTTTTTTCTGTAAAATGTTGGGAAAGGGGTCAAAACGGCAGTTGTTTGGGAAAGTTTATAAAACACGAGGTAGTGCATTTAGTAAAACTGCTGTAACGTAAGTTCCATACTGAATAAACCTTCTCCGCATTTGACAAGCAGAGAAGTAGAGGAAGTTTTAATCCAATATATTTTTGTCAAACTCTTTGGTTTAGTGGTCAAAATGATAGTTGTTTTGAATTTAATGAATCTGCTAACTTCTGACATTTTCTACCGAAGCCAGAAAAACAGGCGAAGGGTTACAAAAATAGCTCTAGTTACAGATTGGTAGCCCCGATTTGAAATCCGACTTCGTGCTTGAAAAGCAGACGAGTAGGGGAAGATTTTATATAGCAAACATTTTTTTCTGTAAATAGTTGGGAAAGGGGTCAAAACGGCAGTTGTTTGGGAAAGTTTATAAAACACATGGTAGTGCATTTAGTAAAACTGCTGTAACGTAAGTTCCATACTGAATAAACCTTCTCCGCATTTGACAAGCAGAGAAGTAGAGGAAGTTTGAATCCAATATACTTTTGTCAAACTCTTTGGTTTAGTGGTCAAAATGATAGTTGTTTTGAATTTAATGAATCTGCTAACTTCTGACATTTTCTACCGAAGCCAGAAAAACAGGCGAAGGGTTACAAAAATAGCTCTAGTTACAGATTGGTAGCCCCGATTTGAAATCCGACTTCGTGCTTGAAAAGCAGACGAGTAGGGGAAGATTTTATATAGCAAACATTTTTTTCTGTAAAATGTTGGGAAAGGGGTCAAAACGGCAGTTGTTTGGGAAAGTTTATAAAACACATGGTAGTGCATTTAGTAAAACTGCTGTAACGTAAGTTCCATACTGAATAAACCTTCTCCGCATTTGACAAGCAGAGAAGTAGAGGAAGTTTTAATCCAATATATTTTTGTCAAACTCTTTGGTTTAGTGGTCAAAATGATAGTTGTTTTGAATTGAATGAATCTGCTAACTTCTGACATGTTTCTACCGAAGCCAGAAAAACAGGCGAAGGGTTACAAAAATAGCTCTAGTTACAGATTGGTAGCCCCGATTTGAAATCCGACTTCGTGCTTGAAAAGCAGACGAGTAGGGGAAGATTTTATATAGCAAACATTTTTTTCTGTAAAATAGTTGGGAAAGGGGTCAAAACGGCAGTTGTTTGGGAAAGTTTATAAAACACATGGTAGTGCATTTAGTAAAACTGCTGTAACGTAAGTTCCATACTGAATAAACCTTCTCCGCATTTGACAAGCAGAGAAGTAGAGGAAGTTTGAATCCAATATACTTTTGTCAAACTCTTTGGTTTAGTGGTCAAAATGATAGTTGTTTTGAATTTAATGAATCTGCTAACTTCTGACATTTTCTACCGAAGCCAGAAAAACAGGCGAAGGGTTACAAAAATAGCTCTAGTTACAGATTGGTAGCCCCGATTTGAAATCCGACTTCGTGCTTGAAAAGCAGACGAGTAGGGGAAGATTTTATATAGCAAACATTTTTTTCTGTAAAATGTTGGGAAAGGGGTCAAAACGGCAGTTGTTTGGGAAAGTTTATAAAACACGATGGTAGTGCATTTAGTAAAACTGCTGTAACGTAAGTTCCATACTGAATAAACCTTCTCCGCATTTGACAAGCAGAGAAGTAGAGGAAGTTTTAATCCAATATACTTTTGTCAAACTCTTTGGTTTAGTGGTCAAAATGATAGTTGTTTTGAATTTAATGAATCTGCTAACTTCTGACATGTTTTACCGAAGCCAGAAAAACAGGCGATGGGTTACAAAAATAGCTCTAGTTACAGATTGGTAGCCCCGATTTGAAATCCGACTTCGTGCTTGAAAAGCAGACGAGTAGGGGAAGATTTTATATAGCAAACATTTTTTTCTGTAAAATGTTGGGAAAGGGGTCAAAACGGCAGTTGTTTGGGAAAGTTTATAAAACACGATGGTAGTGCATTTAGTAAAACTGCTGTAACGTAAGTTCCATACTGAATAAACCTTCTCCGCATTTGACAAGCAGAGAAGTAGAGGAAGTTTTAATCCAATATATTTTTGTCAAACTCTTTGGTTTAGTGGTCAAAATGATAGTTGTTTTGAATTTAATGAATCTGCTAACTTCTGACATTTTCTACCGAAGCCAGAAAAACAGGCGAAGGGTTACAAAAATAGCTCTAGTTACAGATTGGTAGCCCCGATTTGAAATCCGACTTCGTGCTTGAAAAGCAGACGAGTAGGGGAAGATTTTATATAGCAAACATTTTTTTCTGTAAATAGTTGGGAAAGGGGTCAAAACGGCAGTTGTTTGGGAAAGTTTATAAAACACATGGTAGTGCATTTAGTAAAACTGCTGTAACGTAAGTTCCATACTGAATAAACCTTCTCCGCATTTGACAAGCAGAGAAGTAGAGGAAGTTTGAATCCAATATACTTTTGTCAAACTCTTTGGTTTAGTGGTCAAAATGATAGTTGTTTTGAATTTAATGAATCTGCTAACTTCTGACATGTTTTACCGAAGCCAGAAAAACAGGCGAAGGGTTACAAAAATAGCTCTAGTTACAGATTGGTAGCCCCGATTTGAAATCCGACTTCGTGCTTGAAAAGCAGACGAGTAGGGGAAGATTTTATATAGCAAACATTTTTTTCTGTAAAATAGTTGGGAAAGGGGTCAAAACGGCAGTTGTTTGGGAAAGTTTATAAAACACATGGTAGTGCATTTAGTAAAACTGCTGTAACGTAAGTTCCATACTGAATAAACCTTCTCCGCATTTGACAAGCAGAGAAGTAGAGGAAGTTTGAATCCAATATACTTTTGTCAAACTCTTTGGTTTAGTGGTCAAAATGATAGTTGTTTTGAATTTAATGAATCTGCTAACTTCTGACATTTTCTACCGAAGCCAGAAAAACAGGCGAAGGGTTACAAAAATAGCTCTAGTTACAGATTGGTAGCCCCGATTTGAAATCCGACTTCGTGCTTGAAAAGCAGACGAGTAGGGGAAGATTTTATATAGCAAACATTTTTTTCTGTAAAATGTTGGGAAAGGGGTCAAAACGGCAGTTGTTTGGGAAAGTTTATAAAACACGATGGTAGTGCATTTAGTAAAACTGCTGTAACGTAAGTTCCATACTGAATAAACCTTCTCCGCATTTGACAAGCAGAGAAGTAGAGGAAGTTTTAATCCAATATATTTTTGTCAAACTCTTTGGTTTAGTGGTCAAAATGATAGTTGTTTTGAATTTAATGAATCTGCTAACTTCTGACATGTTTTACCGAAGCCAGAAAAACAGGCGATGGGTTACAAAAATAGCTCTAGTTACAGATTGGTAGCCCCGATTTGAAATCCGACTTCGTGCTTGAAAAGCAGACGAGTAGGGGAAGATTTTATATAGCAAACATTTTTTTCTGTAAAATGTTGGGAAAGGGGTCAAAACGGCAGTTGTTTGGGAAAGTTTATAAAACACGATGGTAGTGCATTTAGTAAAACTGCTGTAACGTAAGTTCCATACTGAATAAACCTTCTCCGCATTTGACAAGCAGAGAAGTAGAGGAAGTTTTAATCCAATATATTTTTGTCAAACTCTTTGGTTTAGTGGTCAAAATGATAGTTGTTTTGAATTGAATGAATCTGCTAACTTCTGACATTTTCTACCGAAGCCAGAAAAACAGGCGAAGGGTTACAAAAATAGCTCTAGTTACAGATTGGTAGCCCCGATTTGAAATCCGACTTCGTGCTTGAAAAGCAGACGAGTAGGGGAAGATTTTATATAGCAAACATTTTTTTCTGTAAATAGTTGGGAAAGGGGTCAAAACGGCAGTTGTTTGGGAAAGTTTATAAAACACATGGTAGTGCATTTAGTAAAACTGCTGTAACGTAAGTTCCATACTGAATAAACCTTCTCCGCATTTGACAAGCAGAGAAGTAGAGGAAGTTTGAATCCAATATACTTTTGTCAAACTCTTTGGTTTAGTGGTCAAAATGATAGTTGTTTTGAATTTAATGAATCTGCTAACTTCTGACATTTTCTACCGAAGCCAGAAAAACAGGCGAAGGGTTACAAAAATAGCTCTAGTTACAGATTGGTAGCCCCGATTTGAAATCCGACTTCGTGCTTGAAAAGCAGACGAGTAGGGGAAGATTTTATATAGCAAACATTTTTTTCTGTAAAATGTTGGGAAAGGGGTCAAAACGGCAGTTGTTTGGGAAAGTTTATAAAACACGAGGTAGTGCATTTAGTAAAACTGCTGTAACGTAAGTTCCATACTGAATAAACCTTCTCCGCATTTGACAAGCAGAGAAGTAGAGGAAGTTTTAATCCAATATATTTTTGTCAAACTCTTTGGTTTAGTGGTCAAAATGATAGTTGTTTTGAATTGAATGAATCTGCTAACTTCTGACATGTTTCTACCGAAGCCAGAAAAACAGGCGAAGGGTTACAAAAATAGCTCTAGTTACAGATTGGTAGCCCCGATTTGAAATCCGACTTCGTGCTTGAAAAGCAGACGAGTAGGGGAAGATTTTATATAGCAAACATTTTTTTCTGTAAATAGTTGGGAAAGGGGTCAAAACGGCAGTTGTTTGGGAAAGTTTATAAAACACATGGTAGTGCATTTAGTAAAACTGCTGTAACGTAAGTTCCATACTGAATAAACCTTCTCCGCATTTGACAAGCAGAGAAGTAGAGGAAGTTTGAATCCAATATACTTTTGTCAAACTCTTTGGTTTAGTGGTCAAAATGATAGTTGTTTTGAATTTAATGAATCTGCTAACTTCTGACATTTTCTACCGAAGCCAGAAAAACAGGCGAAGGGTTACAAAAATAGCTCTAGTTACAGATTGGTAGCCCCGATTTGAAATCCGACTTCGTGCTTGAAAAGCAGACGAGTAGGGGAAGATTTTATATAGCAAACATTTTTTTCTGTAAATATGTTGGGAAAGGGGTCAAAACGGCAGTTGTTTGGGAAAGTTTATAAAACACATGGTAGTGCATTTAGTAAAACTGCTGTAACGTAAGTTCCATACTGAATAAACCTTCTCCGCATTTGACAAGCAGAGAAGTAGAGGAAGTTTGAATCCAATATACTTTTGTCAAACTCTTTGGTTTAGTGGTCAAAATGATAGTTGTTTTGAATTTAATGAATCTGCTAACTTCTGACATTTTCTACCGAAGCCAGAAAAACAGGCGAAGGGTTACAAAAATAGCTCTAGTTACAGATTGGTAGCCCCGATTTGAAATCCGACTTCGTGCTTGAAAAGCAGACGAGTAGGGGAAGATTTTATATAGCAAACATTTTTTTCTGTAAAATGTTGGGAAAGGGGTCAAAACGGCAGTTGTTTGGGAAAGTTTATAAAACACGATGGTAGTGCATTTAGTAAAACTGCTGTAACGTAAGTTCCATACTGAATAAACCTTCTCCGCATTTGACAAGCAGAGAAGTAGAGGAAGTTTTAATCCAATATATTTTTGTCAAACTCTTTGGTTTAGTGGTCAAAATGATAGTTGTTTTGAATTTAATGAATCTGCTAACTTCTGACATGTTTTACCGAAGCCAGAAAAACAGGCGATGGGTTACAAAAATAGCTCTAGTTACAGATTGGTAGCCCCGATTTGAAATCCGACTTCGTGCTTGAAAAGCAGACGAGTAGGGGAAGATTTTATATAGCAAACATTTTTTTCTGTAAAATGTTGGGAAAGGGGTCAAAACGGCAGTTGTTTGGGAAAGTTTATAAAACACGATGGTAGTGCATTTAGTAAAACTGCTGTAACGTAAGTTCCATACTGAATAAACCTTCTCCGCATTTGACAAGCAGAGAAGTAGAGGAAGTTTTAATCCAATATATTTTTGTCAAACTCTTTGGTTTAGTGGTCAAAATGATAGTTGTTTTGAATTGAATGAATCTGCTAACTTCTGACATTTTCTACCGAAGCCAGAAAAACAGGCGAAGGGTTACAAAAATAGCTCTAGTTACAGATTGGTAGCCCCGATTTGAAATCCGACTTCGTGCTTGAAAAGCAGACGAGTAGGGGAAGATTTTATATAGCAAACATTTTTTTCTGTAAATAGTTGGGAAAGGGGTCAAAACGGCAGTTGTTTGGGAAAGTTTATAAAACACATGGTAGTGCATTTAGTAAAACTGCTGTAACGTAAGTTCCATACTGAATAAACCTTCTCCGCATTTGACAAGCAGAGAAGTAGAGGAAGTTTTAATCCAATATACTTTTGTCAAACTCTTTGGTTTAGTGGTCAAAATGATAGTTGTTTTGAATTTAATGAATCTGCTAACTTCTGACATGTTTTACCGAAGCCAGAAAAACAGGCGATGGGTTACAAAAATAGCTCTAGTTACAGATTGGTAGCCCCGATTTGAAATCCGACTTCGTGCTTGAAAAGCAGACGAGTAGGGGAAGATTTTATATAGCAAACATTTTTTTCTGTAAAATAGTTGGGAAAGGGGTCAAAACGGCAGTTGTTTGGGAAAGTTTATAAAACACGATGGTAGTGCATTTAGTAAAACTGCTGTAACGTAAGTTCCATACTGAATAAACCTTCTCCGCATTTGACAAGCAGAGAAGTAGAGGAAGTTTGAATCCAATATACTTTTGTCAAACTCTTTGGTTTAGTGGTCAAAATGATAGTTGTTTTGAATTTAATGAATCTGCTAACTTCTGACATTTTCTACCGAAGCCAGAAAAACAGGCGAAGGGTTACAAAAATAGCTCTAGTTACAGATTGGTAGCCCCGATTTGAAATCCGACTTCGTGCTTGAAAAGCAGACGAGTAGGGGAAGATTTTATATAGCAAACATTTTTTTCTGTAAAATGTTGGGAAAGGGGTCAAAACGGCAGTTGTTTGGGAAAGTTTATAAAACACATGGTAGTGCATTTAGTAAAACTGCTGTAACGTAAGTTCCATACTGAATAAACCTTCTCCGCATTTGACAAGCAGAGAAGTAGAGGAAGTTTTAATCCAATATATTTTTGTCAAACTCTTTGGTTTAGTGGTCAAAATGATAGTTGTTTTGAATTGAATGAATCTGCTAACTTCTGACATGTTTTACCGAAGCCAGAAAAACAGGCGATGGGTTACAAAAATAGCTCTAGTTACAGATTGGTAGCCCCGATTTGAAATCCGACTTCGTGCTTCAAAAGCAGACGAGTAGGGGAAGATTTTATATAGCAAACATTTTTTTCTGTAAAATGTTGGGAAAGGGGTCAAAACGGCAGTTGTTTGGGAAAGTTTATAAAACACGATGGTAGTGCATTTAGTAAAACTGCTGTAACGTAAGTTCCATACTGAATAAACCTTCTCCGCATTTGACAAGCAGAGAAGTAGAGGAAGTTTTAATCCAATATATTTTTGTCAAACTCTTTGGTTTAGTGGTCAAAATGATAGTTGTTTTGAATTTAATGAATCTGCTAACTTCTGACATTTTCTACCGAAGCCAGAAAAACAGGCGAAGGGTTACAAAAATAGCTCTAGTTACAGATTGGTAGCCCCGATTTGAAATCCGACTTCGTGCTTGAAAAGCAGACGAGTAGGGGAAGATTTTATATAGCAAACATTTTTTTCTGTAAATAGTTGGGAAAGGGGTCAAAACGGCAGTTGTTTGGGAAAGTTTATAAAACACATGGTAGTGCATTTAGTAAAACTGCTGTAACGTAAGTTCCATACTGAATAAACCTTCTCCGCATTTGACAAGCAGAGAAGTAGAGGAAGTTTGAATCCAATATACTTTTGTCAAACTCTTTGGTTTAGTGGTCAAAATGATAGTTGTTTTGAATTTAATGAATCTGCTAACTTCTGACATTTTCTACCGAAGCCAGAAAAACAGGCGAAGGGTTACAAAAATAGCTCTAGTTACAGATTGGTAGCCCCGATTTGAAATCCGACTTCGTGCTTGAAAAGCAGACGAGTAGGGGAAGATTTTATATAGCAAACATTTTTTTCTGTAAAATGTTGGGAAAGGGGTCAAAACGGCAGTTGTTTGGGAAAGTTTATAAAACACGATGGTAGTGCATTTAGTAAAACTGCTGTAACGTAAGTTCCATACTGAATAAACCTTCTCCGCATTTGACAAGCAGAGAAGTAGAGGAAGTTTTAATCCAATATATTTTTGTCAAACTCTTTGGTTTAGTGGTCAAAATGATAGTTGTTTTGAATTGAATGAATCTGCTAACTTCTGACATGTTTTACCGAAGCCAGAAAAACAGGCGATGGGTTACAAAAATAGCTCTAGTTACAGATTGGTAGCCCCGATTTGAAATCCGACTTCGTGCTTGAAAAGCAGACGAGTAGGGGAAGATTTTATATAGCAAACATTTTTTTCTGTAAATATGTTGGGAAAGGGGTCAAAACGGCAGTTGTTTGGGAAAGTTTATAAAACACATGGTAGTGCATTTAGTAAAACTGCTGTAACGTAAGTTCCATACTGAATAAACCTTCTCCGCATTTGACAAGCAGAGAAGTAGAGGAAGTTTGAATCCAATATACTTTTGTCAAACTCTTTGGTTTAGTGGTCAAAATGATAGTTGTTTTGAATTTAATGAATCTGCTAACTTCTGACATTTTCTACCGAAGCCAGAAAAACAGGCGAAGGGTTACAAAAATAGCTCTAGTTACAGATTGGTAGCCCCGATTTGAAATCCGACTTCGTGCTTGAAAAGCAGACGAGTAGGGGAAGATTTTATATAGCAAACATTTTTTTCTGTAAATAGTTGGGAAAGGGGTCAAAACGGCAGTTGTTTGGGAAAGTTTATAAAACACATGGTAGTGCATTTAGTAAAACTGCTGTAACGTAAGTTCCATACTGAATAAACCTTCTCCGCATTTGACAAGCAGAGAAGTAGAGGAAGTTTGAATCCAATATACTTTTGTCAAACTCTTTGGTTTAGTGGTCAAAATGATAGTTGTTTTGAATTTAATGAATCTGCTAACTTCTGACATGTTTTACCGAAGCCAGAAAAACAGGCGATGGGTTACAAAAATAGCTCTAGTTACAGATTGGTAGCCCCGATTTGAAATCCGACTTCGTGCTTGAAAAGCAGACGAGTAGGGGAAGATTTTATATAGCAAACATTTTTTTCTGTAAAATGTTGGGAAAGGGGTCAAAACGGCAGTTGTTTGGGAAAGTTTATAAAACACGATGGTAGTGCATTTAGTAAAACTGCTGTAACGTAAGTTCCATACTGAATAAACCTTCTCCGCATTTGACAAGCAGAGAAGTAGAGGAAGTTTTAATCCAATATATTTTTGTCAAACTCTTTGGTTTAGTGGTCAAAATGATAGTTGTTTTGAATTTAATGAATCTGCTAACTTCTGACATGTTTCTACCGAAGCCAGAAAAACAGGCGAAGGGTTACAAAAATAGCTCTAGTTACAGATTGGTAGCCCCGATTTGAAATCCGACTTCGTGCTTGAAAAGCAGACGAGTAGGGGAAGATTTTATATAGCAAACATTTTTTTCTGTAAAATGTTGGGAAAGGGGTCAAAACGGCAGTTGTTTGGGAAAGTTTATAAAACACGATGGTAGTGCATTTAGTAAAACTGCTGTAACGTAAGTTCCATACTGAATAAACCTTCTCCGCATTTGACAAGCAGAGAAGTAGAGGAAGTTTTAATCCAATATATTTTTGTCAAACTCTTTGGTTTAGTGGTCAAAATGATAGTTGTTTTGAATTTAATGAATCTGCTAACTTCTGACATTTTCTACCGAAGCCAGAAAAACAGGCGAAGGGTTACAAAAATAGCTCTAGTTACAGATTGGTAGCCCCGATTTGAAATCCGACTTCGTGCTTGAAAAGCAGACGAGTAGGGGAAGATTTTATATAGCAAACATTTTTTTCTGTAAATAGTTGGGAAAGGGGTCAAAACGGCAGTTGTTTGGGAAAGTTTATAAAACACATGGTAGTGCATTTAGTAAAACTGCTGTAACGTAAGTTCCATACTGAATAAACCTTCTCCGCATTTGACAAGCAGAGAAGTAGAGGAAGTTTGAATCCAATATACTTTTGTCAAACTCTTTGGTTTAGTGGTCAAAATGATAGTTGTTTTGAATTTAATGAATCTGCTAACTTCTGACATTTTCTACCGAAGCCAGAAAAACAGGCGAAGGGTTACAAAAATAGCTCTAGTTACAGATTGGTAGCCCCGATTTGAAATCCGACTTCGTGCTTGAAAAGCAGACGAGTAGGGGAAGATTTTATATAGCAAACATTTTTTTCTGTAAATATGTTGGGAAAGGGGTCAAAACGGCAGTTGTTTGGGAAAGTTTATAAAACACATGGTAGTGCATTTAGTAAAACTGCTGTAACGTAAGTTCCATACTGAATAAACCTTCTCCGCATTTGACAAGCAGAGAAGTAGAGGAAGTTTGAATCCAATATACTTTTGTCAAACTCTTTGGTTTAGTGGTCAAAATGATAGTTGTTTTGAATTGAATGAATCTGCTAACTTCTGACATGTTTTACCGAAGCCAGAAAAACAGGCGATGGGTTACAAAAATAGCTCTAGTTACAGATTGGTAGCCCCGATTTGAAATCCGACTTCGTGCTTGAAAAGCAGACGAGTAGGGGAAGATTTTATATAGCAAACATTTTTTTCTGTAAAATGTTGGGAAAGGGGTCAAAACGGCAGTTGTTTGGGAAAGTTTATAAAACACGATGGTAGTGCATTTAGTAAAACTGCTGTAACGTAAGTTCCATACTGAATAAACCTTCTCCGCATTTGACAAGCAGAGAAGTAGAGGAAGTTTTAATCCAATATATTTTTGTCAAACTCTTTGGTTTAGTGGTCAAAATGATAGTTGTTTTGAATTGAATGAATCTGCTAACTTCTGACATTTTCTACCGAAGCCAGAAAAACAGGCGAAGGGTTACAAAAATAGCTCTAGTTACAGATTGGTAGCCCCGATTTGAAATCCGACTTCGTGCTTGAAAAGCAGACGAGTAGGGGAAGATTTTATATAGCAAACATTTTTTTCTGTAAATATGTTGGGAAAGGGGTCAAAACGGCAGTTGTTTGGGAAAGTTTATAAAACACATGGTAGTGCATTTAGTAAAACTGCTGTAACGTAAGTTCCATACTGAATAAACCTTCTCCGCATTTGACAAGCAGAGAAGTAGAGGAAGTTTGAATCCAATATACTTTTGTCAAACTCTTTGGTTTAGTGGTCAAAATGATAGTTGTTTTGAATTTAATGAATCTGCTAACTTCTGACATTTTCTACCGAAGCCAGAAAAACAGGCGAAGGGTTACAAAAATAGCTCTAGTTACAGATTGGTAGCCCCGATTTGAAATCCGACTTCGTGCTTGAAAAGCAGACGAGTAGGGGAAGATTTTATATAGCAAACATTTTTTTCTGTAAATAGTTGGGAAAGGGGTCAAAACGGCAGTTGTTTGGGAAAGTTTATAAAACACATGGTAGTGAATTTAGTAAAACTGCTGTAACGTAAGTTCCATACTGAATAAACCTTCTCCGCATTTGACAAGCAGAGAAGTTAGAGGAAGTTTTAATCCAATATATTTTTGTCAAACTCTTTGGTTTAGTGGTCAAAATGATAGTTGTTTTGAATTGAATGAATCTGCTAACTTCTGACATTTTTTACCGAAGCCAGAAAAACAGGCGAAGGGTTACAAAAATA